>NC_083096.1:85902500-87175416 GCF_949774975.1 Lagenorhynchus albirostris
CTGACTGGTTTTGAATCCCATCTGAGTTGTGTGGTTTCAGTTCTAGCTCTCAACTATTTTCCCTTTTGGTGAGACATCTTCAGAAGTGTAATCTAATACTTAAGAGTGTGGGTTCAGAGCCAGATTACAGGGTTGAACCCTAGTTCTGTGGCAAGTTACTTATTTCTCTACCTGTTGCCGAACCCAAGTCTGTGTGCCTGATGCACACTGAGGCCAAGCAAACCAAAACGTTGGAGTTTGGAGAATAGAAATATCTACTGCAGGGCCCAGCAAGGAGAACAGGTGGCTCATGCTCAAAAGACCCAAACTCCCTGATGGCTTTCAGGGAAGGGTTTTTGGGTGAGGGCTTCAGGGGGTATGACTTTCTTTTCATTGGTCGGTGGTGAGGTAACAGGGTGGTAGTGCAGGAATCTCAATCAACCTTCTGGTTCCAGCCAGTCTGGGGTCTACACATTTGTGCTCAGCCTGACCTCCACCTGGGTGGGGGTCTTAGTTCCTGCAGAACAATTCAAAATATATGTATCAGATTGTTAATGTATATCCCTAGGACTCTGTTTTATCACTGAACTATTTGTTTGACTGCTTTTCCTTAGTTTCTGTATCCCCTTACTTCCCTAATTAGCACCTGCTTGAATCTACTCTTTGGAACTCAGGTTTAGGAGACTAAAGCCTTCTTCTACAAATAAGAAATGGGGGGGATTTCCCTGGTGGTCCAGTGGCTAAGATTCCACACTCCCAAAGCAGGGGGCCTTGTCCTATCCCTGGTTGGGGAACTAGATCCCACATGCATGCTGCAACTAAGAAGGCCACATGCCATAACTAAAACATGCCGTGATGAAGATTCCACATGTGACAACTAAGACCTGGCGCATCCTAAATAAATAAATATTAAAAAACAAAAAAGAAGAAGAAGAAGAAACAGGGGACACAGAGGGGCTTTTGTACCCAGGAGGGCCCTGCAGGCTCCTGCTCATTTCATGCCTCAGCCTCCTCGTCGGTAAAATAGGAATAATGGTAAGAGTACCTGCCTCACAGGGTCCTTATGAGAATTTCATGAGTAAAGACAGTGCTGGCACATAGGAATCACTCAGAAACTGTTTCATGCCATTCTTAGGTAAATTGTACTCATTTTGTACTCTCAGTTGTAGAGATGTCCCTAAAGGCTATTTCTTTTCAAATAAAGTACATATTACAATAACTAGGGGTTAAGGGTCTTGTGTGGATGGGAGTTTCTCAGCACTGCGTATGCCCGGCCTGCCCTGGGGCTGCGGCCGCCCTCCAGATTGAACTGGCTCAGCCAGCCCCACGGGGTGGGGGTGGGGGTTCACCCAGGCCCTCTTGACCAAGGGTGGCACTCAGGGTCCCTCTGAGGGGTGGGCCTGGAAGAGTGTTACTAAACGAAACCTGGGTCCACTCACCTGTCCTGGGCTTTGTTTGTTGGAAGATTTTTAATCACAGTTTCAATTTCATTATTTGTTATTGGTCTGTTTATATTTTCTATTTCTTCCTGGTTCAATCTTGGAAGGTTGTACTTTTCTAAGAATTTGTCCATTTCTTCCAGGTTGTCCATTTTATTGGCATATAGTTGCTTGTAGTAATCTCTCATGATCCTTTGTATTTCTGCAGTGTCAGTTGTTACTTTTCCTTTTCTAATTCTGTTGATTTTCGTCTTCTCCCTTTTTTTCTTGATGAGTCTGACTAATGGTTTATCAATTTTGTTTATCTTCTCAAAGAACCAGCTTTTAGTTTTATTGATCTTTGCTATTGTTTCCTTCATTTCTTTTTCATTTATTTCTGATCTGATCTTTATGATTTCTTTTATTCTACTAACATTGGGGTTTTTTTTGTTCTTCCTTCTCTAATCGCTTTAGGTGTAAGGTTAGGTGGTTGATTTGAGTTGTTTCTGTTTCTTGAGGTAGGATTGTATTGCTATAAACTTCCCTCTTAGAACTGCTTTTGCTGCACCCCATAGGTTTTTGGTCATCGTGTTTTCATTATCATTTGTTTCTAGGTATTTTTTGATTTCCTCTTTGATTTCTTTCGTGATCTCTTGGTTATTTAGTAGCATATTGTTTAGCCTTCATGTGTTTGTATGTATTTTTTCAGTTTTTTTCCTGTAATTGATACTGAGTCTCATAGCCTTGTGATCAGAAAAGATAGTTGATATGATTTCAATTTTCTTAAATTTACCAAGGCTTGATTTGTGACCCAAGATATGGTCTATCCTGGAGAATGTTCCATAAGCACTTGAGAAGAAAGTGTATTCTGTTGTTTTTGGATGGAATGTCCTATAAATATCAATTAAGTCCATCTTGTCTAAAGTATCATTTAAAGCTTGTGTTTCCTTATCTATTTTCATTTTGGATGATCTGTCCATTGGTGAAAGTGGGGTGTTAAAGTCCCCTACTATGATTGTATTACTGTCGATTTCCCCTTTTATGGCTGTTAGCATTTGCCTTATGTATTGAGCTACTCCTATGTTGGGTTCATAAATATTTACAATTGTTATATCTTCTTCCTGGATTGATCCCTTCCTCATTATGTAGTCTCTGTCTTTGTCTCTTGTAATAGTCTTTATTTTAAAGTCTGTTTTGTCTGGTATGAGCATTGCTACTCCAGCTTTCTTTTGATTTCCGTTTGCATGGAATATCTTTTTCTATCCACTCATTTTTAGCCTGTAAGTGTCCCTAGGTCTGAAGTGGGTCTCTTGTAGACAGCATATATACGGGTCTTGTTTTTGTATCCATTTAGCCAGTCTATCTCTTTTGGTTGGAGCATTTAATCCACTTACATTTAAGGTAATTATCAATATGTATGTTCCTATTACCATTTTCTTAATTGTTCTCGGTTTGTTATTGTAGGTCTTTTCCTTCTCTTGTGTTTCCTGCATAGAGAAGTTCCTTCAGCATTTGTTGTAAAACTTATTTGGTGGGCTGAATTCTCTTAACTTTTGCTTGTCTGTAAAGGTTTTAATTTCTCCTTCAAATCTGAATGAGATCCTTGCTGAGTAGGGTAATCTTGGTTGTAGGTTTTCCCCTTTCATCACTTTAAATATGTCCTGCCACTCTCTTCTCGCTTGCAGAGTTTCTGCTGAAAGATCAGCTGTTAATCTTATCGGCATTCCCTTGTATGTTAGTTTTTGCTTCTCCCTTGCTGCTTTTAATATTTTTTCTTTGTATTTAATTTTTGATAGTTTGATTAATATGTGTCTAGGCGTGTTTCTCCTTGGATTTATCCTGTATGGGACTCTCTGTGCTTCCTGGAGTTGATTGACTATTTCTTTCCCCATGTTAGGGAAGTTTTCAACTATAACTCTTCATATATTTTCTCAGACACTCTTTTTCTTCCAGGACCCCTTTAATTCGAATGTTGGTGCATTTAATGTTGTCCCAGAGGTCTCTGAGACTGTCCTCCATTCTTTTCATTCTTTTTTGTTTATTCTGCTCCCTGGCACTTATTTCCACCATTTTATCTTCCAGCTAACTTATCCGTTCTTCTGCCTCAGTTAGTCTGCCATTGATTCCTTCTAGAGTATTTTTAATTCCAGTTATTGTGTTGTTCATCACTGTTTGTTTGCTCTTTAGTTCTTCTAGATCCTTGTTAAATGTTTCTTGTATTTTCTCCATTCTGTTTCTGAGATTTTGGATCATCTTTACTATCATTACTCTGAAATCTTTTCAGGTAGGTTGCATATTTTGTCTTCATTTATTTGGTCTTGTAGGTTTTTACCTTGCTCCTTCCTCTGTAACATATTTTTGTTGTTGTTGTTGTTGTTGTTGTTTTAATGGGTGGTGCTGTATTCCTGTCTTACTGGTTGTTTGGCCTGAGATGTCCAGCACTGGAGTTTGCAGGCAGTTGGATAGAGTCAGGTCTTGGTGCTGAGATGAGGACCTCTGGGAGGTCTCACTCTGATTAATATTTCCTGGTGTCTGAAGTTCTCTGTTAGTCCAGTGGTTTGGACTCAGAGATCCCACCACAGGAGCTCAGGTCCGACCTCTGGCCTGGGAACCAAGGCCCTGCAAGCCAGTTGCTGGGGGTTCCTCCTGTCATCCCCACCAGTGTCCATGGTCCCCCACCGGTGCCTGTTAGTTGCCCTAGTTGTGCAGAGACATGAATTTCACGTCTTCCTAGTCTGCCATCTTGACCCTTATAACCTTTGTCCTTTACTTCCTCACCTCCTCCCCTTCTCTGTTCTGTAAAAGAAACTGGCATCCAGACCCCAATAAGATGGTACTCTGGGAAATTAGTCTGCCATTTTCTTGGCCACCCGGCTTTCTGAATAAAGTTGCTCTTCCTTGCCTCAACACCCCATCTCCCTATTATTGGTCTGTCCTGTGGTGAGCAGACCGAGCTTGGATTCAGTAACATACTCACACTGGATTTTGGTCAAGGAAAGTGCTGCATTTATTGCAGGGCACCAATCAAGGAGTCCTGGGCACTTAGTGCTCAAAATACCCTCCCTGGAGGAGTTGAGGAAGACGGTGGAAGAGTAAGACGCGGAGATCACCTTGCTCCCCACAGATACATGAGAAATACATCGACACGTGGAACTGCTCCTATAGATCACCCACTGAATGCTGGCAGAAGACCTCAGACCTCCCCAAAGGCAAGAAACTCCCCACGTACCTGGGTAGGGCAAAAGAAAAAAGAATATACAGAGACAAAAGGATAGGGACGGGACCTGCACCAGTGGGAGGGAGCTGTGAAGGAGGAAAGGTTTCCACGCACTCGGAAGCCCCTTCGCGGGTGGAGACTGTGGGTGGCGGAGGGGGGAAGCTTCGGAGCCACGGAGGAGAACGCAGCAACACGGGTGCGGAGGGCAAAGCGGAGAGATTCCCGCACAGAGGATCAGGGCCGACCGGCACTCAATAGCCCGAGAGGCTTGTCTGCTCACCCGCTGGGGCGGGCGGGGGCTGGGAGCTGAGACTTGGGCTTTGGTCTGATCGCAGGGAGAGGACTGGGGTTGGTGGCGTGAGCACAGCCTGAAGGGGTTAGTGCACCATGGCTAGCCGGGAGGGAGTCCGGGAAAAAGTCTGAACCTACCGAAGAGGCAAGAGACTTTTTCTTCCCTCTTTGTTTCCTGGTGCGCGAGGAGAGGGGATTCAGAGCGCTGCTTAAAGGAGCTCCAGAGATGGGCACGAGCCGTGGCTATCAGCACGGACCCCAGAGATGGGCATGAGACGCTAAGGCTGCTGCTGCCACCACCAAGAAGCCTGTGTGTGAGCACAGGTCACTATCCACACCTCCCCTCCTGGGAGCCTGTGCAGCCCGCCACTGCCAGGGTCCCGTGATCTAGGGACAACTTCCCCGGGAGAACACATGGCGCGCCTCAGGCTGGTGCAATGTCATGCTGGCCTCTGCCGCCACAGGCTCGCCCTGCATCTGTAACCCTCCCTCCCCACCAGCCTGAGTGAGCCAGAGCGCCCAAATCAGCTGCTCCTTTAACCCCGTCCTGTCTGAGCAAAGAACAGATGCCTTCAGGAGGCCTACACGCAGAGGCGGGGCCAACCAAAGCTGAACCCTGGGAGCTGTGCGAACAAAGAAGGGAAAGGGAAATTTCTCCCAGCAGCCTCAGGAGCAGCGGATTAAATCTCCACAATCAACTTGATGTACCCTGCATCGGTGGAATACCTGAATAGACAACGAATCATCCCAAATTGAGGAGGTGGACTTTGACAGCAAGATATATTATTTTTTCCCCTTTTCCTCTTTTTGTGAGTGTGTATGTGTATGCTTCTGTGTGAGATTTTGTCTGTATAGCTTTGCTTTCACCATTTGTCCTAGGGTTCTGTCCATCCGTTTTGTTTTGTTTACTTTTTAAAAAAATTTTTTTCTTAATAATTATTTTTTATTTTAATAATTTTATTTTATTTTATCTTACTTTATTTTACTTTATCCTCTTTCTTTTTCCTTCTTCCTTCCTTTCTTTCTTTCTTTCTTTCTTTCTTTCTTTCTTTCTCTCTTTCTCTCTTTCTCTCTTTCTCTCTTTCTTTCTTTCTACTTTTTCTCCCTTTTATTCTGAGCCGTGTGGATGAAGGGCTCTTGGGGCTCCAGCCAGGAGTCAGTGTTGTGCCTCTGAGGTGGGAGAGCCAACTTCAGGACACTGGTCCACAAGAGACCTCCCAGCTCCACATAATATCAAATGGTGAAAATCTCCTAGAGATCTCCATCTCAACACCAGCACCCAGCTTCACTCAACGACCAGCAAGCTCCAGTGCTGGACGGCCCATGCCAAACAACTAGTAAGACAAGAACACAACCCCACCCATTAGCAGAGAGGCTGCCTAAAATCATAATAAGGTCACAGAAACCCCAAAACACACCACCAGACATGGACCTGCCCACCAGAAAGACAAGATCCAGCTTCATCCACCAGAACACAGGCACTAGTCCCCTCCACCAGGAAGCCTACACAACCCACTGAACCAACCTTAGCCACTGGGGACAGACACCAAAAACAACGGCAACTACGAACCTGCAGCCTGCAAAAAGGAGACCCCAAACACAGTAAGATAAGAAAAATGAGAAGACAGAAAAACACACAGCAGATGAAGGAGCAAAGTAAAAACCCACCAGACCTAACAAATGAAGAGGAAATAGGCAGTCTACCTGAAAAAGAATTCAGAATAATGATAGTAAAGATGATCCAAAATATTGGAAATAGAATAGAGAAAATGCAAGAAACGTTTAACAAGGACCTAGAAGAACTAAAGAGGAAACAAGCAATGATGAACAACACAATCAATGAAATTAAAAATTCTCGGGGCTTCCCTGGTGGTGCAGTGGTTGAGAGTCCGCCTGCCAATGCAGGGGACATGGGTTCATGCCCTGGTCCAGAAAGATCCCACATGCCGTGGAGCGGCTGGGCCCGTGAGCCATGGCCGCTGAGACTTCACGTCCGGAGGCTGTGCTCCACGATGGGAGAGGCCACAACAGTGAGAGGCCCGCGTAATGCAAAAAAAAAAAAAAAAAAAATTCTCTAGAAGGGATCAATAGCAGAATAACTGAGGCGGAAGAACAGATAAGTGACCTGGAAGATAAAATAGTGGAAATAACTACTGCAGAGCAGAATAAAGAAAAAAGAATGAAAAGAACTGAGGACAGTCTCAGAGACCTCTGGGACAACATTAAATGCACCAACATTCGAATTATAGGGGTTCCAGAAGAAGAAGAGAAAAAGAAAGGGACTGAGAAAATATTTGAAGAGATTATAGTTGAAAACTTCCCTAATATGGAAAAGGAAATAGTTAAGTCCAGGAAGCACAGAGAGTCCCATACAGGATAAATCCAAGCAGAAACACACCAAGACACATATTAATCAAACTATCAAAAATTACATACAAAGAAAACATATTAAAAGCAGCAAGGGAAAAACAACAAATAACATACAAGGGAATCCCCATAAGGTTAACAGCTGATCTTTCAGCAGAAACTCTGCAAGCCAGAAGGGAGTGGCAGGACATATTTAAAGTGATGAAGGAGAAAAACTCTACCCAGCAAGGATCTTATTCAGATTTGACAGAGAAATCAAAATACCCTCCCTGGTGGGTTTCAGGAAAGCATTTTTAAAGGCCAAGTGAAGGAGGGGTGTCCCAGGGCATGTGATCAGCTTGTGCACACTTCTGATTGGTTGATGGTGAGGTAACAGGGCAGGGGTTAACATTATCAATCCTCAGACTCCTGAAGGTCTGGGGTCTACAGTGTTCATGGTCACCAAGTGTTAATTTCTTTCATTTGGTGGGGGTTTTTGCATCTGTAAAACAACTCAGGAAATGTGTGTCAGATATTATCTAGGTACTTCAGAGAGGAGCTAAAGCAGAGGATATGGGGGAGGAGTCTGTCCCAGGAAGGCCCTGTAGGGTTCTGCTGGGTTACAAGAGGAGAAGACGGGCAGCATCCATCAGCTTCCTGGCTTTCGAGTGAGGAAGCAAGTCTGAAGGCTCCTGGCTGTGTAACCTCAGACCTGGGTCACCTCACAAGCCAGAGATCCCTTATGTGTAAGGAACACAGTGGGCAGAGTCTTACCTAGTTCATAGGAAGGTCCTGAGGACAAAGAGAGAGGAAGCTATATGAAGATTCTGAGACCAGAAATTAAAAGTTCAGCATGGTGTAATCTCAGCTGTGGCCTTTCAACCCCACTGGCTTCCCTGGCTGCCTGGGGCTCCCAAGAGAGATTGGGCTGTGAGCCGGGGCTCTGACGTGCAAAGCGGGAGGTGGGGAGGATGTTCTGGGCTCCTGCAGACCAGTGACACCCAAGGTCTGGGAGGCTTCTGGCCTTGCCCAGGGCAAGCTTCCTGGAGAATGTGGAATGACACTGGGAGCTAAGGTGTCTGCCCCACAGAGAAAGACGCCCCTGCCCCCAGGGGAGGCCAGAGGTGTGAGGCTGGAAGTTGTTGAGACAAGTTAGCATCTCGCTGCTTCAGGAGAGCTGGGCCCCAGGCGCTGAGATCAGGAACGCTGCTGTGGTCTTCAGCACCTCCGGAATGCAGCCCCACAAATCCCTGCTCAGCCTGGAGGGAACACTCAGTGCCCAGCCCACGAGGGGGGCCACCCCCTTAGGGCAGTCAGGCATGGCCTGGGGGACGCAGAACGTGCCCCTTAGGAGCTCCTGGGAACCTTGCCTAGGGCCTGACACCCTGGGGATTGGCCAGTGGCCCCAAGGCTCCCAGCTTCCTCCTCAAAAGCCCACCTCCCTCCTGAGTTTAAGAGACACAAGTCAGGTGGTACAGGTGCCGGAAAACACTCTCTTGAGAACAAAAAGAACCAAAGCAACTTGGACAAAGAGGACTTTGGAAGCCGTTAGGGGAAACATTGAGCTGGTGCTTGATGAAAGGCCCTATGTAAATGCCGCACATTGGAGTGATTATCCTTGTCAGAAAAACATAAACGAGCAAAATGTTTTTGAAAGCCCCCTGATTTAAGTCTTTGAATCATACTCATATGCGCCAGCAAAATGCAAATGCCATTGGTTCTTGGAATCTGTGTCCTTTCCTTTACTTGTGAGACTACTATTATGAAAGGCTTCCAGAGTTTGCCCACTTCCTTTAGGAAAAAGACACCTTTTGTAATTAATCTGACTACAATGGATTACCCTCAGGTGTGGCATCTGGGAGAAATGAAAGAAGCTCAGAGCTCCCCCAGAGGAATTGAGAATTGAGAGATGGGGGTGGGGATTAATAGAAAGAGTAAATGGCAGCAAACTATTATATATAGGATGGATAAACAATAAGGTTCTACTGTATCCTATGATAAACCATAATGGAAAAGAATATGAAAAAGAATGCATATATATGTATAACCGAATCACTGTTCTGTACACCTGAAACTAACACAACATTGTAAATCAACTATGTTCCAATAAAATAAATTTGTAAAAGAGTAAATGGCAGACATGCGGGCAGCACCTGGAATATGTCCACAGCCACCAGTGGTCGCCTGCCACTTGTGCTGCACAGGGACACCTCCTGTGGGTCTGACCTTTCAGATATTACTTCTCATAAGTAACCATCAGATCAAACCACCCAGTGCTGGGCATGGAAAATCTGGCTCCCAAGAAGAGGTTTACGGGCCATGATGAGGAGACGGACGGGGCAGAGCTCAGAAGTGGCTTTGGTGAGAAGCTCTGTGCTCTGGCTTTACCAATAAGTGGAAATGTTACCGAATTGGTTGACTGGACCCACACCGGGGCCCTAGCCCAGGCCAAGACCCCCTGTCTCAGCCAGGGAGGTTCTTTTTCCAGTTAGATTTGCCCAGCCAATAACAAAACCAATGCTGAGACTGGAATAGCACAAGCTTTATTCAAGGGCCAAAGAATGGAAAAGTGGGAAACTAGTTCACAAATCGACTTCTCAACCCAATTTGGGCAGAGACATCAAATATATAGGATGGTCGAGGTAAAAGGGAGGGAATTAGAAAGAGGGGTGAATATTCATGACTAATCTGAGAACAGGGGTGTGGTTTGGACCCCAGTTTGATGCAGCTCTCCTTTTCAGTCCTTGTATGGGCCTTTCTGGTTGTCATGGCAACTGTCAACACTCTTGGCGCTGGTGGGTGTGTCATGTAGCACGTTAATGGATTACAGTGAGCGTATAATGAGGCTCAAGGTCTACTGAAAGTCAAATCTTCCGCCATTTTGGGCCTAGCTGGTTCTAACTGGTTCTTGTTTCTCTTTGCATCTTCCTTTTGAAACTTAGATAAGAGTAATAGTTTCCATTCGAGGGTGGGGTAGGGGAATGATTCAGGGCAATAGCCTTGGTGAGAAAGGAGGGAAAGGGACAGGACACACACGTTATATAATGAAGAAGGGGTATAGTTGTTGGGATGCAATAAAGACTGGCTGGAACCAAGGTGGCTTCGACAATAGCCTGCATTGACTTTTAGCTCATTATACCTTCATTGTAATACCAAAAATCACTCCCCCTTATGCCATGACAGTTCCAAGGAGGAACATTAAAAGGCCAAAAAGTGGGCAGTGGCCCATTTCCTGGGAAATCCCCACCCTACCCCGAAATAGCAAGAATATCCCTCCCACTCCTTAGCTTATGAAATCATTAAACCCATAAAAACCTTCCTCCCCACCACACGGGGCCTGCTCTCACTTTCTGAGATGACCACATTCTACCTATATGGAACGTGTTTTCTCTAAATAAACTTGCTTTCCCTTTACTCTAGCTTTTGTTCTTGAATTGTTTCCTTCGGGAAGCCAAGGACCTTCCCTTGGTGGTCTGTCCTAAGGACTCCTGCAGGTCCTAGTATGTGACATTTCCCTCTCCTGCAACATTGGTAACAGAAACACACTCTGTTTACCCCAACACAGCCCAGAGCACTTTCTCCCCAGCGGTGGGCTTTTGCCTTCCTGACAACCACTATCCAGAATGACAGAGCTTCATGCTGCCTCCTCAGAGATTACAGCCAGGCTGGTGCTGAAAGCTCGGCCTCTCTGCACCGGGTGCAGAATTGAATCTTGAAAACAGAGTTTTGGGTGAAGTAGAGAGGATAGGTTTATTGCTTTGACAGGCAAAGGGGACACAGCGGGCTCGGGCTTCGAAAAACTATGTGTCCCAACTCAGGAGGATTTGATGAGGAGTTTTATAGCAATACTTCAAGGGTGGGGTTGCTGACAAGACGAGGGTGTGTGCAGGGTCTCAGGTGGTTGGTCTCCTAACCTTGATGAGCTTCTCTGGTCCCTTTAATCTTGCCTCAGGTGGCTTCCTGGATGCTCCTCTCTTGACTAGCAACTGTTTGAATCCGCCCTTTGGAACTCAGGGAAGGTCGTGGAGGCTAGAGAGTCTTGCCTACAAGAAAGGGGGGACAAAAAGAGGCTTCCATGTGCAGGAGCCCACAGCTCCCCCTGCCCGGTTCCAAGGCTACCTCCTCAGTTTACAGTTCAGGAACCGGGGTTAATGTGGTGCCCAGGGTCGCCCAGGTGCAGGCAGGATGAGGACCAGAACCCGCACCTCCAGATGCCAGTCTGAAGAGCATGACACCGCACTGCTTCATTTCTATACCCGCTCTCGCCCCTTTGCTGTGGGGAAAGGGTCCGGTACTCTCGTCCGTGCTCACCCAGGTGTAAATGTCTATCTGACAGAAAATGTCAAAGAGAAGGTGTGCGTTAGGCACAGCAAGTGGGTAAGCAAAGGATTGCGGGAGGCAAAGGTCAGGGATTGGAGATGGAGAGCCCAAGTTCAGGTGCTGTTTACTAGCCAGGGGTGTCTTTCCAACAACAGTAATAATGATCTCTGCAAATCTGTTTGCGAATTTTTAAAGAGGGAAACAAAAGAGTTGTGAAGTCTAAATGAGGTGTTCTGGGGAATTCCCTGGCAGTCTAGTGGTTAGGACCCTTGCGCTTTCACTGCCAAGGGCGCTGGTTCAATCTCTGTTTGGGGAACTAAGATCCCACAAACCTTATGGGCTGGCCAAAAAAAGAAAAAAAAGGAGAAAAAAAGAACTTGGTAAATGAGATATTTCTGAAGAGCACTTTAAAAGTTAGACAGGTGTGCAAATACAAGATATAAAGAGGGCTTCCCTGGTGGCGCAGTGGTTGAGAGTCCGCCTGCGGGTGCAGGGGACGCGGGTTCGTGCCCTGGTCCGGGAAGATCCCACTTGCCATGGAGCGGCTGGGCCCGTGAGCCATGGCCGCTGAGCCTGCGCGTCCGGAGCCTGTGCTCCGCAACGGGAGAGGCCACAACAGTGAGAGGCCCGCGTACCACAAAAAAAAAAAAAAAAAAAAAATTTATATATATATATAAAGGGATTATCTTATCAGGAACAGCCAAAAAGCATGATTCTTCTGGGCCAGAAAACTCTCTGGGCAAGGGACCATCACAAAACATCATCAACATCATGATTATTATTTTAACTATTATCTGTGAGGGACTGCCACAGGGGATGTAAAATGGTTTCAGTCTAAAAAATACCTGGGTAAACGTAAGATTTTTGAAGCAATGGGGCTGTGTGGCCGTGGGAGCCGTCTGTATCCTCATGACAACTCCGGGCCTCCTCAGCGAAGCCTGGAGTCGGCTTCCTTCTTCTGAAGAGCACTGGCGCCCTCTAGTGGACACTGCTGAGAGAACTACCACAGCGCCGCAGAGGCTCAATGGCTCGGAGGCCGCTAGGGGCGCTGCAGATAGGCCGCACTGCTGGAGCCCAGGGAGGGGCTCCCAGACATTTGGACAGATGTTAGCGACAGGCGGTTAGGTTTTTCTGGCTGTTAATGTGCTTAGAATGGGGTCTACCGGTTTATAAATACAGGAAAAGCTTACAGGTTCGGTCCTGATCATTTAAAACATGCAATAATCTCTGATTAATTATCAAGGCACAAGCTCCTGTTTGTTCCAGGAGTAGCAAAAGCATTTGCTAAACAAATTAAACCTATAATTCCTTCACAGCCAGCTGTCTTTCTGCTCTTAAAGTCCCTGAATGCCTTGAAAGGGAGTTTGGAAGAAGCAAGTGGAGAGGGACGGAAGGGCATGGAGGACAGGGAGCCCCTCACCTCCTACCATCGCTCACTGGATGTCCAGGGTGGGCTCTGGGCACTGGTAGGAGGCGGGGGCCTGGAGGCCATCACAGGGAGGATCAGGCATCATGTCCCTCCTGCAGGACAGGTGACTTATGAGCTTCAGGCAGAGCTGTGGTCCCTACTGCAGGCCGAATCCCCTGGGTGCAGCCAGGGGAAGGGTCTCTTTGGGGGAAGCACTGGCCTGTCTCTGACGTATGGAGGCTCCTGGCAGTCACAGACTCTTCCTCTTGATCTGCTCCCCTGGCTCCTCCAGCAAGAAAGGAGATGCCGAGGAGGTCTCTGAGGGTCAGAATCCAGGAATCCTGTCTTGTACAAGCTCCTCACCCAGTAACCCATCCTCTGCCTCCAGCCCTTTATCCTTTCACCTGAGCCGCCCACTAAGAGCTCTGACCCCCCTTCCTGCACAGTAGGCCTTGATGGTCCAGAAAACCAGAGCTCAAGGCTGTGGCATCCAAAAATTTGTTCCCTTTTCCTTGGGTGAAGAAAGAGCTGGATCATTCCTTCCTGCCGCTAGAGTGGGCTGAATCCTCAGGCATTCAGGAAAAGAAGTGAAAACAAGGCAGCTGATTTCCAAATTAAACCAGAGTGAAATTCATACTAAGCTACACTATTAATAATTTTAAAAAGCTTTTATTGGGCCTCCCTGGTGGTGCAGTGGTTAGGAGTCCGCCTGCCAATGCAGGGGTCACGGGTTCAAGCCCTGGTCCAGGAGGATCCCACATGCCACAGAGCAACTAAGCCCGCGCGCCACAACTACTGAGCCTGCGCTCTAGAGCCTGTGAGCCACAACTACTGAAGCCTGTGCGCCTAGAGCCCGTGCAACAAGAGAAGCCACTGCAATGAGAAGCCCGCGCACCGCAACGAAGAGTAGTTCCCCCTCGGCGCATCTAGAGAAAGCCCGCGCGCAGCAACGAAGACCCCACGCAGCCAAAAATAAATTAAATTTTTAAAAAAGGTTTTATTTATTGAGTGTCTACTATACACTGGGCACTTCAAATTCAATATTTCTAATTCTTACAACAACCCAGCAAGTAAGTTTTATTTTCTCTATTTTCTACGTGAGAAAATTGAGAATCAGGGAGGTTAAATGCCGTACCACAAGCCACACAGCTATAGATAATCAAGCTAGGCAGGTTATGCGTCGGTAATAAATAACCCCCACATTCCAGTGGCTTATGTTAAGCCGGCAGTGGTTTATTTCTCACAGACTTCAAGTCCATCGCTCTCCTCTGCACTGTCCTGGCTCTGAGGTCCAGACTGGTGGAGCTGCTAGCCTCGGGGCATCGCTGGGTGCTGGGTCAGAGGCTAGAGGGCTCTGGAGGGTCCCTGCTGGCATGCAGGGCACAGCTTCCTGGCCCAACAAGTGACTCAGCCCCCCCAATTGCAGTCTACATGTGCTCAGGAGTCAGAGGCCTGAACTGCTGGGCAGCAGCCTTAGAGACAGGGAGCCGTCCCTGCCTATGCCTCCTTTCCCCTCTGGGGCTCACTCTGTCTCTCTGTCTCCCCGCCTTCCTTCTCCTGTCCCTCTGCTTCTCTCTGCATCCTAACACTACTCATAATTTTCTCGTGGGTTAGCCAAGAAATAAAAACAAGTTCTCAGGGTGTACACAATTTATTCCAAAAGTCATTAAATACAACTGACAATGGTACACTTGATAGAATTTGTCACTGACTGAAAATTCACAGGACAACAAGTCTACTTGGCCAAGTTGATAGAATTTGATTAGAAAAAATGGTCACAAAAGAAAATTCACAATTGCAGATGCTTTAATGGGTAGAATATATGGATCAGAAGTTGATGATGAATCAACTTTTTTTAAAAAAATAAATTTATTTATTTTATTTGTTTATTTTTGGCTGCATTGTGTCTTCGTTGCTGTGCATGGGCTTTCTCTAGTTGTGGCGAGCGGGAGCTACTCTTCATTGCGGTGCGTGGGCTTCTCATTGTGGTGGCTTCTCTTGCTGTGGAGCACAGGCTCTAGGCATGCGGGCTTGAGTAGTTGTGGCACACGGGCTCAGTAGTTGTGGCTCGCGGGCTCTAGAGCGCAGGCTCAGTAGTTGTCGCGCATGGGCTTAGTTGCTCCGTGGCATGTGGGATCTTCCTGGACCAGGGCTCGAACCTATGTCCCCTGCATTGGCAGGCGGATTCTTAAACACTGCGTCACGAGGGAAGCCTGTTGAATCAACTTTGATGTAAAATGTAAGTGGGAAAGAATTGTTGCCAATGAATTTCAAGACTGTAAAAATGAAAAATGGAAAAACTTGGAAACCATTTAACTGCACAATAGGGAAAATGCATTAATTAAATTGGATTAAAGAAGTTTGCTCTGAAAAATGCTTGCTCAGTGAAAATGCATCAACATTTCCATCTTCTGTGACCTCTGTGTCCAGGTCAGTGACTTCCTGGCTCACAGCCCCTGGTGGCCTCTGTGAATGTCACCAACCCTCTTTGGCCTTATTTACATGTAGAACTCCAGTTCCAAGTATTGAACCTGAAACTCCACCTCTTTGCACACAATCTCTTAATTTGCCGCTGCTCCACTCACTATATCACTCCCCTTGTACAGATCACTTTCCCTCCCTACATGCTTCCGTTCCCGTGGGCCCGTCTCCAGCTCACTTCTCTTCTATGTGCTCTCCCTAGGCAATTTCAAACCATCTCATATATTTACTGCTACTTTGTGCTGATGACTGCAGAATTGACATCCTTAACTGTAACAGTCAGGCTTCTTAGCTTTAAACAACAAAAAGACTGATTAGCTTGAGCAGAAAAAGGCAATTTACTGGAAAGATACTAAATTTCTCAAGAATTGACCAGAAAGCTGAGGAGATTAGGCTTAGAAAATGAGCAGGAATCAGAGGTCAGAACCTCTGACCCCACCAGGGTCACAACACTAGGGTGGGCAGGTTAGGACCTGCTGTCCCCTCAGGTTGCTGGCACTACTGCCCCTGGACGTGGGGAGCACCACTGAGTTACCTGAGGGGGTTCTAACTGCCCTGCCTCTTTATGTCACTTGCCCAGAGTTGAGCTACATTTAGGCGACCTGCCCACGCTCTGGCTACCAGGGTGAGGGGGGAATTGGCATCTGGTTTGTTGGGGGGAGGTGCCCTCCCTCTCACCACGATCCGTGCTGCGGCAGATTCTGCAAACATAGGAAGTGGAATCAGGGCCACAGAGCCCACAAAGCCTAAAAGTAGTTACCAGCTGGTCCTTTACATAAAAGGTGTGTGGACTAGAGGGAAGCCCGCATGCCGCAATGAAGGCCCAATGCAGCCATAAATAAATAAATAAATATTTAAAAAAAAAAAAAAAAGGTGTGCGGACCTCTGCTTTAGAGGTTGAACAGTCACAGACTTGAAGTTGGACCAGTCACGAGAATTTTCAGGTCAGGCTTGTGTTGTCTTTGGCCTTCTGTCTATTTGCTTCTGGTTAGTTGCAGGTACAAGTACCAACGTCCACCTCTCTTGTCTAGACATAGATTTTTAAGTCGGAAAGCTCTGGCCATTTGCCTACTGACCTTCGTGCTCAATTCATTCCTAAGCCCATGCCCTGTTTAATGGCAGTTATCTTGAGGCCATCGGAAACACCTGGTTTGTAGGGGAAATCAATGCCCCTACATTCTGGGCCATTGGGTGGTACTCTTGTCTTGGAGAGAGATCTCGAAGGGAGATGCTTGAGAAAAGTTAGGGCCATGTCCCAGACCTGTTTCCTGCTACAAGGCTATCTCTTAATTTAGAAATGCTTCACTTCAGTGACTCGAATCAGTGAGCTTTGTTTTTGACTCACAAAAACCCCACATTCTCAGACTCTCAGGCAACTTCAAGCACAGGCTGCAGGCAGAGTTGTACTGCCTTCCACCCCTCACTGCAAACTGCCTAGGTTTCCCCTAGATTATTCTAAAAGGGACAAAGAGTACCCCAAATATGCCAATATTCTGATTTTTTCCCTCAATGATTTCTTCTGAACCACAGGCTGGGTTCACACCTCCCAATGTGTTGTAGGTGACAATTTGACCAAACGTCTTGCCGTGGCATAACAAACATCCCCGGTTTTCCAGCATGCAATGATTCTTTCCTGCCATCTGCTAAATCAGTGCCATGCTTTTAGGTACCCACATCTAGACAACATAGGATACAGATTTTTCTGGGTGTAAGAGAGACCCCAAACAACAGTGACTAAGATAGAAGTGATCCATTTCTCATGTCACTGTCTGAAGGCAGGCAGTCTAGGGCTGGTATGGCAGCTCTGCTTTAAGAGGTTGTCCAGAGACCTAAACTCTATCTTGTTGCTCCACCCTGCCTCGGGTGTTGCTCCCCAGTCCATTTTTCATGCCATAGGGTGGAGGGAGTGAACATGGCAGCCTCCCTGCCCCCTTTAAAAGACACACCCTTGGGCTTCCCTGGTGGCGCAGTGGTTAAGAATTGCCTGCCAGTGAAGGAGACATGGGTTCGATCCCTGGCCCGGGAAGATCCCACATGCCACGGAGCAACTAAGCCCGCATGCCACAACTACTGAGCCTGCGCGCCTAGAGCCCGTGCTCTGCAACAAAGAGAAGCCACCATAATGAGAAGCCCATGCACCTCAACAAAGAGTAGCATCAGCTCACTGCAACTAGAGAAAGCCTGCATGCAGCAATGAAGACCCAACGCAGCCAAAAATAAATAAATTTATTTAAAAATAAATAAATAGATAAAAGACACACCCTGGAAATGGCTTACCTCTCTTCTTTCTTCACACATCTCACTGGCCACGAGCTAGTCATATAACCACACAGAGCCGAAAGGAGGATGAAAATGCAGTCTTCATTAGAGAGAACAGAGAGAGTTGATGTCGGTAGGCAACGTAATCAATTAGTCCCCACCAAATCAGGTCAGACCCTTGATTACCACTCCAGCCCTGCAGTCTATTGTAACTACCATGATTATCCTGCTTTTGGCAGTTAAGTGCTTGAAATCAACTCCTTCTACTCTGGTATCTTTCCTTTTCCATTAACATCAAGGATCCCATTTCAACTGCATCCAATTGCATCATTGGTTTATGGAAATCAGTCATGAAATTGCTTTTTGGAGATGCTGGTGCTCTACTCACCAACGTCTTTTTGTCTTCTGGGCCCTCCTGAGGATAGAATAGATGTATGGGCAGGTCACACATGATACATCTTCTATAGCATTTCTATATCCCTAAGCTTTTACATTCTTTCCTCCATTATTCCATGGAGTTTCATTTTGCACAAGGCAGTGTTGAATCCAGGTTTCAAATCAACAATTGACGTGGCCGTAGGACCACTCACAGTGGCTGGAGCTGGAACGCTGGTTCCTGATTTCTGGTGAGCGTACTCCTGATTAAATAATGATGTAAAATGATGCCCTCGTGGCAAACACTGGGATGCAGCACCCGCTGCCCTCTTAGGCATGAAGGACTTACTTCCTCAGCTGCTGGGAGTGTTGCCGGCAGTGGGCCCTCAGCTGGCAGCCCACTTAAGGCTGAACAAAACAGCACTGCCCTGGGTCACGCCCCCTTCCTGGAGCAGCCACAGCCAAGGTCAAAGTCGGACCCTTGGCCCCAGCTTGAACAATTCCAAAGGGCCATCCCAGCTCCCAAGCTTGCAACGGGGCTGGCTAAAGCCTTGGCTGGCAGTGCACCCAGCTCAACCTCTCTGCCCAGCTTTGCTTCTGTCCCTTCTATTCCACAGGCATGGTCCCCGGAGCACTTCCTAATAAAAGCTCTACATGCTCATCTCCATCTGATTCTGCTTCTCCGAAATTCTTTGGATGATGGAGATTTAACTTTAAGTACAGTTGAGCCTTGAACAGCCCAGGGGGAAGGGGCCTGACCCTCTGCATAGTTGAAAATCCCAGTAGAATTTATGGTTGGCCCTCCATATAGACAGTTCCTTCTTATAAACTGTGGATTCAACCCACCACTAACTTGTAGCACTGTGGTATTTACTGTTGAAAAAAATCTGCATGTAAGTGGACCCATGCAGTTCAAATCCCTGTTATTCAAGGGTCAACAGTAATTATGCCCCATCCCTCTGTCCCCTACTTCCAGGCCATGCTAGAGTCTGACGCTAGTCATAGACCGATAAACAATGAGTGATGGAGCGGGGAAGGGCATGAGTAGAATTGGCTTCCTTCTGCGAGGAAATGTGTGAAGGGAGTTACAGCATCTTCAACTAGGCATCAGTCAGGGAGGGAATGTCAGCAAGGGAGACCTGGTAGAGGTTCAATGCTCAGTGTTCTACGAGTCCAACAGATTTCCCCAAATATCTTTATTATAATTTTGGGGGGGTCACAATCTTTCCTGAAAAATGCCCTAGTCTTTCCATAACATACCTGTAGGGGGTTAGTCAATTCAATAGGTGCTGAAGTTTGTCAGTGCTGGTCTGTGCTTGGTTTTCAGCTATGTTAGCCTTAAAGGAGTGCAGATGATAAGACACCACAGTAGTAGACAGTCTTTGGATTGACAGTTTAGAGATTTAAGCTTGTCACTTTTTTTTTTAAACAGTGTGATGGGAACTGAAGCCTAGTGAACCACCAATTGATCAGATGAACAAGTATGTTCCAATGTGTTAGTAAATCTTAATGTTACCCATGCAAACGTGGCAGGTGAACCGTAACATGAACCTTCTGAAGAAAATGTCTCAAAAGAGTAACTGATGGTGGACCATCTGCTCCTGGGATAGGGTTTCTGTGGCCCTCTCAAATTCCATCACCTAGGTAGCTGCCAGTCAAACATTCGTGGAGGCTCCTACAAGAATAGGATGTGATGTCTAAAGTCCATGCCATGTGGAAATTGGTTTTGATTTATTTTTAATGATCTTAGACATCCAGTAGGGACATTGGAGACCTCTAAGAAGACTGAAAACAACCTAAGACTAGCAATAGGTTCTTCCTGCAATCAGATCATAGCAATTTACTGAAAAAATAAAATCCCCCAAATTTAGTAACATTTATGTTCAGGGAAACCCCTGTGAACCCTCTGGGTTACAGTCTAAAGATCTATATTGCCAGCTGTTCCTATAACAGGAATAGAGATGTTCTGAAAAGTTCACATGAAGAAAAATCACAGTTAACCTTGCACTTGATTTCCTCAGAGTGCCACAGAATTCTCCTCTGAATCTACACTGGACTGAAACACTTGTTAAAGTTGCATCAATTGTGTTCATGGTCAGAGGCTCTGGTCAGAAAAGTTTGTCTGCCAATCCTGCTTTTTTAGCCATGAAATGATTTTCTTTTCATACATTATCGAAAGCCCCAAGTTTAATAAAGTCAAAGGCATAAAAATGTTAGAAATGGGTAGAGCTGCTTTTCATGATTCAAGGGAGGAAGTTTGAGAGCAAAGCATGGAGAGCTAGGAGAGGCTGCACTGCTGCATCAGGGATGTAAGTGGGGAATGGGCCAACCTTTTAGTTACACTTCTCCTTCCTGCATTAGAAGGAAGAGTCTTTTTAGTTCATGCCTCTTTTCTAATTTTTTTCAGCTTTGCACTGAGATTGGAGAATAAGAGATAAAAATGTGAACAAGGAATAAGAAAGTTGGAGTTTAAATGAGCTATTTTACTTCAGTTTAAGAAATTAGAACGTATCAGATACAGACTTCAAGAGGAAAAGTATTAGCAGAGACGGGAGGGACATTTCATAATAAGATCAACTCACTAAAAACATAACTGCTGTAGATGCTTCTGTGCCTAATAACAAAATACATGAAGCATAAACCTCAACCATTGATAAAACCACTAGAAAACAATAAAAAAATCAGTAAAGATACAAATGATCTGAATACTTTCAACCACTTGGACTTAACTGATATTACAACACTACACCTTACAATTGCGGAATGCACATTCTTTTCAAATGAGCACAGAATGTTCACCAAGATAGAAAATATGAGGCCAAAAAACAAGTCTCAGTAAGTGAAAAATAATTGAAATCATATAGAGTATGTTCTCTGACCACCATGTAATTATATTAGAAATCAATAATACGGTATTTAGGAAAACTCAAGATATGAGGTAAGCTACATGCTTCTAAACTACATATCACTAAAGAAACCGAGTGAGGTTAGAAAATACTTTAACTGAAGTAACAGAAATGTAACATATCAAAATTTGCGGCATGCAGCTAAAGCAGGGCTTAGAGGGAAATTTATAGGTTTATATGACTACAATAGAAAGAAGGTCTAAAAAGAGTTATAGGTATAGTCCTATCCTCATTAATTTATTAAATCTATTAATATCAAGCACTTAATTGGGTATATAGAACTAAGCAGAACAGACATGGTTCCTTACTTCCTGGTGACCACAGTCTTATGAGACAGACAAATGATAAATAATCAAACACAGATAAAGATTAAAATTATGATAAATGCTGTGAAGGGAAAGAATGGAGGGCTATGTGGGGAGGTGACCTAAATTAGACTGGAACTTAAAAGAAAGTTTCTTTGAGAAATTAACATTTAAGTTCAGCAGGACTTGGGAATTCCCTGGTGGTCCTGTTGTTAAGACTCTATGCTTCCACTGCCGTGGGCCAGGGTTCAATCCCTGGTCGGGGAAGTAAGATCCCGAAAGCTGATCTTTGTTGTGGCCAAAAAAAAAAGTTCAGCAGGACTTGAGTAAAAAGCAGGAGATAGTCAAGCTTCGAATGAGGGGAATGTTCCTGGTAGAAGGAGCTGTGTATGGAACAGGCAGCTGGATATATTGCTCAGGGGCTCAGAGGAGGGTCCATAAACCAGCTCAACAGTCAGGGTTCTGGATTGCAAGTGTAGGTAAGAATTATATGAAATGTTAATCTACTTTCCATTCATTTTCCTATCTTCTGCTTCGGGTACCCAAAGGGATGGTTTCTCTTCTCTAGCCCACCCCACATACAAGCAAAGACTCAAAGATGCAGCAGGGTTAAGGGCCAGACAAAAATGTCTGGTGAGTGCATGCAGAGTGAGGTTTTCTGCCCTCAAAGACTAGTTAGGACCAGGGTTGGAGGAAGGGTAATCAGAAGGTGAAAAATCAACTTCGATGGGAGAGGAGGGAGTAGAGGGACCAAAGATCTTTGTTAGAGAGAGAAAGATTTTGTCTTGTCTTGTAACGTAGCAAGACCCTCTGGGGCCTTCCCGAGACAGACCCCTCTCCCCATATCCTCTGCTTTAGCTCTTCTCTGAAGTACGTAAATGATAGTATCTGATGCACATTTCCTGGATTGCTTTGCAGACGCTAGGACCCTGCACCAAATGGAAGAAATGAACACATCCCCTCTGGAATCTGGCTGGAACCAGGAAATATCTGCAACAACTTATCACCTTTTTAATTTACCTCACCATCAACTAATCAGAGAATTGTGGACGAGCTTATCATATACCCTTCAACTCCCCTCCCTTGCCTTGCCTTTAAAAATGCTTTGCTGAAACCCACTGGGGAGTTCAAGTTTTTGAGCACTAGTTGTCCAAGACTCCTTGTCTGGTGCCTTACAATAAACACTACACTTTCCTTCACCACAACCTGCTGTCAGTAGATTGGCTTTACTGTGCACAGGCGAGCAGTAAACCCAAGTTTGGTTTGGTAACTATTTTGACACCCAGTATGGGACCGCAGTCCAGAGGGGACATCTTGCCTGTGGCACATTGGCCCATGGCTGCTGGTGGCTCCCAGGTCCTGTCTAGCAGCTGCCTGGGCAACTTTGTCTCAAGGATAGCCCTGAGTGCTTGCTGCCAACTGGGTGTCATTGACCTATGGTGCTTTTGATTTTTGTGGTAAAGGAAACAAGGCACTGGATTTGGCTGGTTGAGTTGTCTTTGGTAAGTAACGGAGCTCCTGTGTGATGACACCAGGGTATTCTTCCTTATTGCGTTAGCTTTGCCTATGACAGAGCATTGGTTGGGATTTTCACTTTTGGACTAAGGCTTGGTTATTTGGCTTCATCTTTTTTGGGGCATTGGTTGGAAATCTCCCTTTCTGGGGCTAGGGAACTGTGACCCTGAGAGACCATTTTGCATTGCATTGGTTTGTTTTCTTGGTATTTGACAACACCGGCTATGAATAATTAAGTATGGGTAATCACAGCTCTGTTCCAGCTTGTAATTCCCCTAGGATGTATTTTGCAAAAGTGGGAGATCTTCAGCTATGCTCCCATAAAAGAAAAATATTTTTTTAATTGTAACTCTGTTTGACCTCGGTACTCCCTGAGATCTGGAGAACAATGGGCCCTAATGGCTCTGCTATAGTATCAAAGTGAGCCTTTTGTAATTGGTTTGACTTTTATCTTGGGTGTATGTGTAAATGATATGTATTATTTGTTATTTGTTTAAACTGAATTGGATTTTTGGAAACTGGGGGAAAAATAATCCCTGAAAATGGCCATGATGGCTGGTTTTTGCATATACAGTTAGAGGAAGCTTGTTTTCTGGGAGGAACTTGCATTTCCTTCCCCATGCCTTTAAAATGTTCTGCCTGGGCTCTCAGGAACTGATCTGATCTTCTGTAGCCCCTGAGACTGAGAAAAAAAGGAGTCCTTTGAAAACTCCAGTGGAAAAACTGAGATCTCTGGTTCTGTCTTTATTTAAAAATTAACTTGTAAATGAACTCTGTTTAACTGGTCTAGAAGTAAGCACTTACAAGTTAAATACTTCTAAATATAAAAGCAACTGGCTAGAACCAATTAAGTCCACGTGATCTAGGAAATATTCAATATTAAATTAATATCTGATATTAAAGCTAGCTTAAACTTGTTGGTTTAATCAATACAGACATGTCTTACTTTTATTGTACCTAGGTTTCCTGAAGGCCGGTAAGTTCATGTTACTTCTGTTAGAGTTTGTCAGAAAAAAATTAACTTGGTATGCTTTTCATAAGTTATAAAAGTAAATGAGATAAGAGTTTTCAGGTGAACTCTTTTAGGAATAATTATGTTTTGGGTATGTCTATCTAAAATACTTTCTCCAGACATTTGGTAACTTGAGTTTTGCTAAGTTAAATGATGGAACTTCATTGAATATCTAGGTCTTTTCAAATAGAGGTTATGGAATATGTTCATAAGTTCTAGTCAGGAAAGGCTAGTATGACAGAAAGTTCACAATTTCTTGCTTCTTGGTGTTTGCTAGAGATTAAGGCTTTTATGGGTTAAAAATTATAATAAATGTACTTAAAGCTACTAAAAATAAGGGAAACATTTCAGTATGCCAGGAAGGTAAGATGTGTGTTTTTAGTATAAGAAAGTGTGAAAAATGAAGTTACATTTTTGTCAAAGGAAAAAAAGGATAATTTGTATCCTAGAGGTTGCTGTTTCTGGATGGAAAGATAAGGGAGAAACTAATATGGATACAGAAAATTATGGAAGGTTTGAAAAAAAGAGAGCGAGCCCTGAAAAATGAGTTTTATGTGTGGTCAAGCTGGGATCAGATTAAATAAATCAGGTAAATGGATTTAAAAAAAAATCAAAACTAGGCAGCTGCAGGACTAGATTTGGTTTCTTTCTGTTAAAAGAACAAAGGTTTCTTGGAATGCTGCTTTTTATAACATTGTGCGAATTTCCTTGCTTTTAAGTAATCTGTATTTGCTTTTGAAGTCTTTTGTCACTTTGGTTAAGGGAATAAATATTCACAATGACCTATGATCCTATTTGACCAAGTATTTTGAAACTCAGATATTTGACACACATCCTATCAAATTCTAATTAAAGTTCTTTTGACCTCCAGCTAACTTTGGGAAGCTTCAGAGGGTCCCTAAGGCATCTCAGAGAGAAATAGTAAACAAGGATTATTTGTCATGTGAAATTACACAGGAAGCATTGTGAAGTGAGTGATAAGCCTCCTCAGATTCTACTGTATGGGTAAACGTTTTTAATATAGACATTCTAGAAATTATTTAAAGTTTCTGAAATTTGGATATGTCCTGCTATGTTGTCAGTCATAATTCTAGTTGTTATCTTAAAATATATGTCACAGCAAGTTGGTCGAGCTTCTTGTCAAAAACATTGTAATCAGATTTTTAACCTTGCCTTTTTAAGGCTTTTGTCATTCATAGACAGTTAAGCTGATGCTTTGCAAAAATGCTTATCTTCAAGAAGGTTCATTGAAAGGACTTTGACAAGCACAGGTTTAGTTGTCATGTGGAATCTGAATCTATGTCAATGAACTTTCATACTCAGTTACATGAAAATCTATTATCTTGCACGTTGAGATCTTTTACTCATGAATGACTTTTTAGCAGCATGAATTGGCCACTTGGAAAATATTGGTTTTGTGAATTGTGCAGATTTTCTAAATGTTGGTACATTTCATTTTACAGTATCAAAAAAATCATGTTCATTCCATTACAACCAATTTCATTTGATAGCTTCCTGATACTTAAGACTTTTCTAACACAAGGTTGAGGAAATAAGTTTGCCAAAATTCTAATTTGCTTGAGAGTGAAAATTTTGTCGGACTACAAATTCTGTTTTCATTGAAAGGACAGTTTCACTTGTTCATTTTCAAAAATTTGTCTTCCGTCTACTCAATTCTGAATAATTATGGCTTGTCAATCAGTCAGTCTTTCAAATAAAAATGATTCCATGAAAAAGTGGCTAGTTCAGCTTGCAACTCAATAACCACACAAGTGCTTTGCCTGGAGACAACCTTCTCACTTCAGGAAGCAGCAGAAGTGCTTTTTGGATACTTCCCATTTTGACAAATAGAATTTTAAGAAGTGTGTATTTCAGGGTCAAGATTTAATTACTTCTTGCTCTTTCAAACAAGATATTCCTTTAATTTGATTTTTTTTTTTTTTTTTTTTTTTGCGGTACTCGGGCCTCTCACTGCTGTGGTCTCTCCCGTTGCGGAGCACAGGCTCCAGACGTGCAGGCTCAGCGGCCATGGCTCACGGGCCCAGCCGCTCCGCGGCATGTGGAATCCTCCCAGACCGGGGCATGAACCCGTGTCCCCTGCATCGGCAGGCGGACTCTCAACCACTGCGCCACCAGGGAAGCCCTAATTTGATTTTTTAATTGAAGTATAGGTAACTTACAATATTATTAGTTTCAGGTGTACAGCAAAGTGATTCAGTTACATATATTTTCAGATTTTCCATTACAGGTTATTATTACAAGATAGTAACTATAGTTCCCTGTGTTACACGGTAAATCCTTGTTGCTTTTCTATTTTATGTATAGTAGTATGTACCTGTTAACTCCATACTCCTAATTTATCTCTCCTCCTCCTCCCTTTCCCCCTTTGGTAACCATAAGTTTGTTTTCTATCTGTGAGTTTGTTTTGTATATAGATTCATTTGTATTATTTTTTTAGATTCCACATATAAGTAATATCATATATTTGTCTTTCTATTACTTACTCCACTTAGTATGATATTCTCTAGGTCCATCCATGTTGCTGCAAATGGCAGCATTTCATTCTTTTTTATGGTAGAGTAATATTCCATTGTATATATACCACATCTTCTTAAACCAATTTTCTGTTGATGGGCATTTGGGTTGTTTCCATGTCTTGGCTATTGTAAATAGTGCTGCTATAAACATTGGGGTGCATGTATCTTTTGGAATTAGGGTTTCTTTTCTGGATACATGCCCAGGAGTGGGATTGCTGGATCATGTGGTAGCCCTATTTTTAGTTTAAGAAAACTCAATACTGTTTTCCATAGTGGCTGCATCAATTTACACTCCCCCCAACAGTGTAGGAAGGTTTCCTTTTCTCCATAACCTCTCCAGCGTTTTTTACTTGTAGACTTACTAATGATAGCCATTCTGATTAGTGTGAGGTAATACCTTGCTGTAGTTTTGATTTGCATTTCTCTAATAGAGATGTTGAGCATCTTTTCATGTGCCTGTTGGCCATCTGTATGTCTTCTTTGGAGAAGTGTATATTTAGGTCTTCTGCCCATTTTTTGATTGGGTTGGTTTTTTGTTGTTGTTTTTGAGTTGTATGAACTGTTTGTATATTTTGGAAATTAATCCCTTGTCATTTGCATCATTTGCAAATATTTCCTCCCAGTCTGTAGGCTGTCTTTTCATTTTGTTGATGGTTTCCTTTGCTGTGCAAAAGTTTCTAAGTTTGATTAGGTCCCCATTTTTTTTTTAAAGTGGGCCAATTTTATTTATTTATTTTTGGCCACACTGTGCAGCTTGTGGGATTTTAGTTCCCCAGTCAGGGATGAAACCCAAGTCCTCAGCAGTGAGAGCACAGAGTCCTAACCACTGGACCACCAGAGAATTCCCTCCAGTTGTTTATTTTTGCTTTTATTTCTTTTGCCTTGGGAGACTGATCTAAGAAAATATTGCTACAATTTATGTCTGAATGTTTTGCCTATGTTTTGCTTATGTTCCCTTCTAGGAGTTTAATGGTGTCACATCTTATATTTAGCTCTTTAAACCATTTTGAGTTTAGTTTTGTATGTGGTGTGAGGAGTGTTCTAATTTCATTTCTTTACATGTAGCTGTCCAGCTTTCCCAACAGCACTTGAAGAGATTGTCTTTCCTCTACTATATATCTACTATATATTCTTGCCTTCTTTGTCAAAGATTAATTGACCATAGGTGTATGAGTTTATTTCTAGGCTCTCTGTTCTGTTCCATTGATCTATTTCTCTGTTTTTGTGCCAATACCACTCTGTTTTGATTACTGTAGCTTTGTATTATTGTCTGAGGTCTGGGATGGCTATGCTTCCAGCTTTCTTCTTTTTCCTTAGGATTGCTTTAGTAGTTTTGGGTCTTGTGATTACAAACAAATTTTAGGATTATTTGTTCCAGTTCTGTGAAACATGTCACAGGTATTTTGACAGGGATGCCATTAAATCTATAGATTGCTTTGGGTAGTATGGCTATTTTAATAATATTAATTCTTCCAATCCAAGAGGATGACATATCTTTCCTTGTCTTTGAATCATGTTCATTTTCCTTTATCAGTTTTTTGTAGTTTTCAGTATAGGTCTTTCACCTCCTTAATTAAGTTTAGTCCTAATTTTTTTTGGACTTTTTTGGATTTTAAACAGCATTTTTTTTTTTGTTTTTTACTTTCTCTTTCTGATACTTCATCGTTACTGTAAGGAAATGCAACAGATTTCTGTGTATTAATCTTGTATCCTGATACCTTGATGAATTTATTATTTCTAATAGTTTTTGTGTGGAATCTTTAGTGTTCTCTCTATTAGAGTATCATGTCATTTGCAAATAGTGACAGTTTTACCTCTTCCCTTCCAATTTAGATACCTTTTATTTCTTGTCTTTTGTGGCTAGGACTTCCAATACTATGTTTAATAGAAGTGGTGAGAGTGGGAGTCCTTGTCTTATTCCAGATTTTAGTGGGAAGGCTTTCAGCTTTTCACCATTGAGTATTATGTTGGCTGTGGGTTTGTCGTGAATGGTTTATTATGTTGATATATGTTCCCTTTATGCCCACTCTTTTACCACTCTTATGTGGTAAGAGTTATTATGAATGGATGTTGAATTTTGTCAGAAGCTTTTTCCGTACCTATTGAGATGATCATGTGTTTTTTGTCTTTTCTTTTGTTAATGTGGTGTATCACATTGATTAATTTGTGTATGCTGAACCATCCTTGTGACCCTGGGATGAATCCAACTTGATCATGGTGTATGATCTTTTTTATGTGTTGTTAGATTTGGTTTGCTAATATTTTGTTGAGGATTTTTGCTTCTATATTCAAAGATATTGGCCTTTAATTTTCTTTTTTGGTAATGTCTTGTCTGGTTTTGGTATCAGGGTGATGGTGGCTTCATAGAATGACTTTGAGAATGTTTCCTCCTCTTCAATCTTTTGGAAAAGCTTGGAAGAGTTTGAGAAGGATAGGTATAAGTTTTTCTTTGTAAGTTTGGTAGAATTCCCCAATGAATCCCTCTGGTCCTGGACTTTTGTTTGCAGAGGTCTTTGTTGTTGTTGTTGTTTTGTTTTGTTTTAAATTACAGATTCTATTTCACTTCTAGTGATTGGTTTGTTTGAGTTATTTCTTCTTGATTCAGTTTTGGCAGGCTGTATGTTTCTAGAAACTTGTCCGTTTCTAAATTGTTCAGTTTGTTGACATATAATTGTTTATAATATTCTTTCATGATTTTTTGAATGTCTGCGGTATCAGTTGTTTCTCCTCTTTTATTTCTTATTTTGTTTATATGGGTCCTCCCTCTTTTCTTCTTGGTGAGCCTGGCCAGAGGTTTGTCAATTTTTTTCCCCTTTCAAAGACCAGCTCTTGGTTTTATTGATTTTTTGATTTTATTGTTTTTTAATCTCTATTTCCTCTCTGATCTTTATTATTTCTTTCCTACTGCTGACTTTAGGTTTTGTTTCTTCTTTTTCTAATTCTTTTAGGTGGTAAGTTACGTTGTTTGAAATTTTTCTTGTTTTTTTGAGGAAAGCCTGTATTGCTGTGCAATTCCCTCTAAGGACTGCTTCTGCTGCATTTCATAGATTTTGTATGGTTATGTTTTCATTGTCATTTGTCTCAAAGTATTTTTAAATTTCCTCTTTGATTTAATCGTTGATCCATTGGGTTTTTAGTAGCATGTTGTTTAGTCTCCATGTAATTGTTTTTTTCTCGTTTCTCTTTTTGTGGTTGATTTCTAGTTTCACACTGTTGTGGTCAGAAAAGATGCTTGAAATAACTTCTATCCTCTTAAATTTGTTGATGCTTGTTTTGTGTCCTATTTTGTGGTCTATCCTAGAGAATGTTGCATGTGAACTTGAAAAGAATGTGTATTCTGTTTTCTTCTTTGGAAAATATATCAATTAAGTCTAACTGTTATATTGTATCATTTAGGATCTCTGTTGCCTTATCTTCTGTCTGGAAGATCTGTTCACTGATGTCAGTGAGGTGTTGGAGTCTCCTACTATTATTGTATTCCCAACTTCTCCCTTTATTTCTATTAATATTTTTTTATATACTTAGGTGCTCCTGTATTGGGTACATATATGTTAATGAGTATAATAGCCTCTTCTTGTGTTGATCCTTTTATCATTATATAGTGTCCTTTATCTTTCTTTATGGCCTTTGTTTTAAAGTCTATTTTGTCTGATACAAGTATTACTAACCCTGCTTTCTTGTCATTTCCATTTGCATGAAATATCTTTTTCCATCCCCTCACTTTCAATCTATGAGTATCCTTTGCCTACAAGTTGGTCTCTTGTAGGTAGCATATTGTAGGCTCTTGTTTTGTTACCCAATCTGCCACCCTGTCTTTTGACTGGAGCATTTAGTCCATTGACATTTAAGGTAATTATTGATAGATATGTATTTATTGCCATTTTAAACCTTGTTTTCCAGTTGATTGTGTTTCTTTGTTCCTTTTCTTTTCATTTTTCCTTTTGTGGTTTGATGGTTTTCTTTTGTATTATGCTTGTGTTTTCTTTCTTTTTGTGAATCTGTTTTGTGCTTTTGACTTGTGGTTACCCTGTTTTTCAAATATGTTAACCCATTACTATATGTACTTGCTTTAGACTGGTAGTCATGTAGGCTCAAACACATTCTAAAAAGAAAAATCTACATTTTCTTACTTCCCCCCAACATTTTATGATTTTGGTGTCCTCGTTTACATCTTCATGTTTATCCTTTTGTTGTTCATTAGTTATCACTTTAACAAAAAAAAAATTTTTTTTTTTTAATCTGAGTACTGGGTTAAGTGATTTACTTTCCAGATGTGATTTCTGTTTCCTATAGATACTTGCTTCTTTTCTATTTAGAGAAGATCTTTCAATATTTCTTTTCGGATAGGTTTAGTATTGCTGTATTTTTAAAGTTTTTGTGTATCTGAGAAATTCTTTATCTCTCCTTCCACTCTAAATGATAATCTTGCTGGGTAGAGTATCCTAGGTTGCAGGTTTTTCCTTTCAGGACTTTGAATATACTTTGCCACTCCCTTCTGGCCTGCAACGTTTCTGTAGAGAAATCAGCTCATAGCTTTATGGGAGTTCCCTTGTAATTAACTCTTTGTTTTTCTCTTGCTGCCTTTAGAATCCTCTCTTTAATTTTTGCCATTTTAGTTATAATGTCTTGGTGTAGGTCAGTTTGGGTTCACTTGTTTGGGACCCTCTGTGCTTCCTGTACCTGGATCTCTCTTTTCTCCTTTAGGTTTGGAAAGTTTTCAGCCATAATTTCTGCTTTATTTCTTTCTTTTTTCTTTTTTGGCCATACCGCCGTGCAGCTTGTGGGATCTCAGTTCCCCAATAAGAGAATGAACCCAGGCTGCAGCAGTGAAACCCCAGGATCCTTACCACTACACCACCAGGGAACTCCCCATAATTTCTTCAGATACATTTTCAAATCGTCTTTTCTCTTTCTTCTCCTTCTGGTATGCCTATTATGCATAGATTGGCACACTTTATAGTATCCCGTAGGTCTCATACGTTGCTTCCTTTTTTTTTTCATTTGTCTTTCTGTCTGCTGTTCTGATTGGGTGATTTCCATTATTCTACGTTCCAGATCACTCATTCATTCTTCTGCATTATTCAGTTTGCTGTTTATTGCCTTTTTTTTTTTTTTGGCTGCATGGCTTGTAGGATCTTAGTTCCCTGACCAAGGATCAAACCTGTGCCCCCTACAGTGTAAGCATGGAGTTCTAACCACTGGACCACCAGGAAATTCCCTGCTGTCTATTGCCTTTAGCTCAGCTTTTGTCTCAGCAAATGAGTTTTCTAATTTTAATTGGCTCTTCTTTATAGTTTCTAGTTCCTTTTTACAGTGATCTACATTTCTATTGATAGCCTTTTTTAATTCCTTCTGTATTTTTATTACCTCCTTTTTGAACTTGGGGTCTAGTAGACTGGAGAGGTCTGTTTCATTGTTTGTTCTTTCAGGGGAATTCTCTTGATCTTTTTTTTTTTTTTTTTGGCGGTACGTGGGCCTCTCACTGTTGTGGCCTCTCCCGTTGTGGAGCATAGGCTCCGGACACGCAGGCTCAGTGGCCATGGCTCACGGGCCCAGCCGCTCTGCGGCATGTGGGATCTTCCCGGACCGGGGCACAAACCTGTGTCCCCTGCATTGGCAGGCGGACTCTCAACCACTGTGCCACCAGGGAAGCCCCTCTTGATCTTTTAATTGAGAGTGATTCCTCTGCTTCTTCATTTTGTATTGTATTTTGTATTGTATTTCTCAGGCTCTATGAATTCAGGAGAAACAATTATCTACTGTGGTCTTGAAAGGCTGATTTTATGTGGGAGCATCCCTGTGTAGTCTCCATGAGTCTAATATTTTCGGTGTGAAGGCTGTTTTTATTATGGATGCCTGCCATGTCTTTCCTCAGTGTGCACTGGCCATTATCCCCTTGATAGGGTGCTGTGGTGCTGTGGTGACCAATGCCTACACTGGATGTTGAGTGGGGCCTCCTCTTTGCTCTGTGGTTGTCACAGCCCTGTCAGGGACAGGGTCTGCTCCCTAGTTGTTGGGGTAGAAACCCCCGATCTGTTCCTGAGCTGCAGTGTGAGGTAGGTGGGACTGGAGCACTTCCACTGGAAGAGGAGCCACTGAGTATTCCTCCTCAGGAGCTGTCCACTGGGAAGTGTGCTCTGGTGTCACCTGTCACCTGTTGGGTGGACTGAAAGTACACAGTTGTTGGCACTGCCCTCAGCCTCACCTCAACCATGGGATGCAGACAGTCAACCTGTGTGTCCCTCAGGTGCTGTATTCAAAGGCACCAGTGCAGATCCATTGGCACAGATCCGTTAGAGTCAGGCAACTTCAGTGTGCATCTTTCACCCCGAAGTGAGTCTATTGTAGGCAACATATTGTAGGTTCTTGTTTTTTTAACCCAATCTGCCACTCCATGGTCTTTTGATCGGAGTGTTTCTTTTTTTTTTTTAAATAAATTTATTTATATATTTATTTATTTTGGGCTGTGTTGGGTCTTCATTGCTGCGTGCGGGCTTTTTCTAGTTGTGGCGAGCAGGGGCTACTCTTCGTTGTGGTGCGCGGGCTTCTCATTGCAGTGGCTTGTCTTTGTTGCAGAGCATGGGCTCTAGGTGTGCGGGCTTCAGTAGCTGTAGCATGTGGGCTCAGTAATTGTGGTTCGTGGGTTCTAGAGCGCAGGCTCAGTAGTTGTGGCTCCCAGGCTTAGCTGATCCATGGCATGTGGGATCTTCCCAGACCAGGGCTCGAACCCGTGTCCCCTGCATTGGCGGGCGGATTCTCAACCACAAGGGAAGTCCCAGAGTATTTCATCCATTGACATTTAAAGTAATTATTGATAGGTATGTACTTATTACCATTTTAAACCTTGTTTTCCAGTTGACTTTGTAGTTTTTCTGTGTTCAGTATTTCTTTTTTGCTTTTCCTTTTGTGGTTTGATGGTTTTCTTTTGAAGTATGCTTGATTCCTTTCTTTTTTGTTTTTGTGAATCTATTGTATGCTTTTGATTCGTGGTTACCCTGGTTTTCAAGTATGTTGATTCATTACTATATGTACTTGCTTTAGACTGATAGTCATACAAGTTCAGACAGATTCTAAAAGATCTACATATTTTTACTCTCCTCCCACATATTTTGTGATTTTATTGTCTTATTTTACATCTTCATGTTTATCACTTTACTGTTAATTAGAATTATAATCGCTTTTACAAAAATTTTTTGATTGTTTCTTAATCTATGTCCTGGCTTATTTTAGTGATCTTCAATCCTTATATATGTTTCCCTTTCCTATTTTTATTTTCCCTCTCCTATAGATTCTTGCTTTTTTTTCTATTTAGAGAAAAACTTTCAGTTTTTTTTTTTAGTGTATTTTTCAGGGTAAGTTTAATATTGCTGAATTCTTTTGGTTTCTGCATGTCTGAGAAATTCTCTCTCTCTCCTTCTTCTAAATAATAATCTTGCTTGACAGAGTATCCTAGGTTGCAGGTTTTTCCCTTTCAGGACTTTGAATATATCATCCCACTCCCTTCTGGCCTGCAATGTTCCTTCAGAGAAATTATCTGATAGCCTTATGTGGTTCCCTTGTACATGACTCTTTGTTTTTCCCTTGCTGCCTTTAGAATCTTATCTTTAATTCTTTACATCTTAATTATATGTCTTGGTGTGGGTCTGTTTGGGTTCATCTTGTTTGGTACCCTCTGTGCTTCCTGTACCTGGATATCTATTTCCTTCTCCAGGTTTGGGGAGTTTTCAGCCATAATTTCTTCAAATACATTTTTGGTCTCTTTTTTTCTCCTTTCTCCTACTGGAATGCCTATTATGCATAAGTAGGCATGCTTTATATTATCCCATAGATCTCGTGTATTCCTTTCTTTTTTTTTTTTATTTGTCTTTCTGTTTGCTCTCCCAGTTGGGTGATTTCTATTATTCTACTTTCCAGATCACTTATTTTTCTGTGTCATTTAGTCTGCTATTCATTGCTTCTAGATTGGTTCATCTTCATAATTTCTAGTTCCTTATTACAGTGATCTGCATTTCTATCGATAAAGTCTTCTTAATTCCTTTAGCATTTCCATTACCTCCTTTTTGAACTCAGGTTCTGGTAGACTGGTGAGGTCTGTTTCATTATTTGCTCTTTTAGGGGATTTATTTTGTATTTTTAATTGGGAATAGTTACTCTGTTTTTTCATTTTAGTTAACTTTCTGCATCTATGAATTTAGGAGAGAGTGACATCTACTATGGTCTTGAAGGGGTGTTTTTAGGGGAGTGTCCCTGTGTAGACTATAAGTCCAATATCTTTGGTGTGAAGGCTGGTTTTAGTATGGATTCTAGCCATGCCTTTCCTCAGAGTGTGCTGGCTATTGTCCCCTTGACAGGGATTGTGATTGGTGTTGGGGTGTTCAGAGCCTGCACTTGATGTCGGGCAGGGCCTTTTCCTTGTGCTATGGTTATCACCACCCTGTCAGGGGTGGGGTCTGATCTTCAGTTGTTGGAGTAGAAGTCCTGATGGTTGAGTTTTATCAGACTTTGTTGCACTGGAGTGTGTGCCCTGCCCCAAAGCTGGTGACTGCTGAATCAAGTGATGCCCACGTGGTCATAGTAAACCTCTGTGCTGCCCATGCAGGTGTCTGCAGTTCTGTCCCAAAGCAGCCCAAGTCGTGTGCCTTTCTCCCTTGTGTTCAACCCAGACCTTGTGCTAGGCTGTGGTGTGGAATAGGCAGGGGCTGGGGGCCAGGGTGCTGTGGTTGCAGGAATTGAAGTGGCTGTGCTGCTGCCTGGGACCTGGGCTGCCTCTGTGCCAGATCTCTCCCAGAACCTGTATGCACCAGTTTTGGCTCCAAGATGTGGTGTAGAGTGGATGGAGCTATAGCACTCCCCCAGGGAAATGAACCACTGAGTACTCCTGCCCAGGGCCTGCCTGCCCGAGCCTCAGTGCCCAGCTGCTGTGCAAATCTGTCGTGCCACCCAGTGCATGCACCAAAGCAGCCCACTATGGCTGGAATTCCCCTGCCCCGCGCACTTTGACAATGAGCTCCATGGCTGCCCCTGCTGCGTGAGCACTGACAGTTGGCTCCGTGGGTCCCCCTTGACCACATTCCAGGCCCTCCAGGCTGTCTCTGCACAGCTAGATCAAGTCCCCTCCCAGGAACCGTCTGCCTAAGATTCAGTGCTTGGCTGCTGTGCATATATGTGGCACCGCCTGGTGCATGTGTTGACAGTGTCTTCCCAGTTTGATCTGCTGCCCCTGTGTGTGCACTGACTATGGTTTCTGTGGTTTGGACTGAATCACACCCTGGCACATCCCAGTCTGTCTCTGAGCAGCTAGACCGAATCTCTGCCCTGATCTTGTGCTAGGCTGCAGTGTGGAGGGAGTGGTCTGAGGTATTCACCCCTTTGGATTGGGAAGTATGGCAGGGTGGCAGCCACCAGTGCACTGATTGTTAACAAGCCAGCACTTGCACACTCCTGATGAGTAAAGTCTAGGCCCTCTATCTGGCCCAGTGGATTTCCCAGCAGGCAAGGGGGTTCCCAGGGTGAAGTTCTGCCCATGTGAACCTTCTTTCCTTTACAGATCCCTCCCAGGTGTGCCAGTCCCATTCTGACGCCTTTTCCCCCTCATCCTACTTGGTTATGTGGATATCCTTCTTGCAGCTTTGGTTTGAGAGGATATCTTCTGTCGGTTTCCAGTTGGTTTTCAGTGAAAATTGTTCCCCATGTAGATGTATTTTTGATGTGTTTGTAGGGGGAGGTGAGCTCTTTGTCTTCTTACTCCACCATCTTGATCCCTGTCCCTCTCCATTGTATATACTTACCTCTTTTTTCATAGATTAATTGACCACAGGTGTGTGGGTTTGTTCATGTGCTCTGTATTCTGTTCCATTGATCTATATGTTTTTTGTGCCAATACCATGATTTTTTTTTAACATCTTTATTGGAGTATAATTGTTTTACAATGGTGTGTTAGTTTCTGCTTTATAACCATGTGAATCAGTTATACATATACATATGTTCCCATATCTCTTCCCTCTTGCATCTCCCTCCCTCCCACCCTCCCTATCCCACCCCTCTAGGTGGTCACAAAGCACCCAGCTGATCTCCCTGTGCCATGCAGCTGCTTCCCACTAGCTATCTATTTTATGTTTGGTAGTGTATACATGTCCATGCCACTCTCTCGCTTTGTCACAGCTTACCCTTCCCCCTCCCCATATCCTCAAGTCCATTCTCTAGTGGGTCTGTGTCTTTACTCCCGTCTTACCCCTAGGTTCTTCATAACCTTTTTTTTTTTCTCTTAGATTCCATATATATGTGTTAGCATACGGTATTTGTTTTTCTCTTTCTGACTTACTTCACTCTGTATGACAGACCCTAGGTCCATCCACCTCACTACAGATAGCTCAATTTCATTTCTTTTTATGGCTGAGTAATATTCCATTGTATATATGTGCCACATCTTCTATATCCATTCATCTGTTGATGGACACTTAAGTTGCTTCCATGTCCTGGCTATTGTAAATAGAGCTGCAATGAACATTTTGGTACATGACTCTTTGAATTATGGTTTTCTCAGGGTATATGCCCAGTAGTGGGATTGCTGGGTTGTATGGTAGTTCTATTTTTAGTTTTTTAAGGAACCTCCATACTGTTCTCTATAGTGGCTGTATCACTTTACAATCCCACCAACAGTGAAAGAGAGTTCCGCTTTTCTCCACACCCTCTCCAGCATTTATTGTTTCTAGATTTTTTGATGATGGCCATTCTGACTGGTGTGAGGTGATACCTCATTGTACTTTTGATTTGCATTTCTCTATTGGGTTGTTTTTTTTTTTTTTTTTTTTTTTGGTACGTGGGCTTCTCACTGTTGTGGCCTCTCCTACTGTGGAGAACAGGCTCCGGACATACAGGCTCAGTGGCCATGGCTCATGGGAGCAGCTGCTCCACAGCATGTGGGATCTTCCTGGACCGGGGCACGAACCCGTGTCCCCTGCATCAGCAGGTGGACTCTCAACCACTGCACCACCAGGGAAGCCTGGGTTGTTTGCTTTTTTGTTATTGAGCGGCATGAGCTGCTTGTATATTTTGGAGATTAATCCTTTGTCAGTTGCTTCATTTGCAAATATTTTCTCCCATTCTGAGGGTTGTCTTTTGGTCTTGTTTATGGTTTCCTTTGCTGTGCAAAAGCTTTTAAGTTTCACTAGGTCCCATTTGTTTATTTTTGTTTTTATTTCCATTTCTCTAGGAGGTGGGTCAAAAAGGATCTTGCTGTGATTTATGTCATAGAGTGTTCTGCCTATGTTTTCCTCTAAGAGTTTGATAGTTTCTGGCCTTACATTTAGGTCTTTAATCCATTTTGAGCTTATTTTTGTGTATGGTGTTAGGGAGTGTTCTAATCTCATACTTTTACATGTAGCTGTCCAGTTTTCCCAGCACCACTTATTGAAGAGGCTGTCTTTTCTCCACTGTATATTCTTGCCTCCTTTATCAAAGATAAGGTGACCATATGTGCGTGGGTTTATCTCTGGGCTTTCTATCCTGTTCCATTGATCTATATTTCTGTTTTTTGTGCCAGTACCATACTGTCTTGATTACTGTAGCTTTGTAGTATAGTCTGAAGTCAGGGAGCTTGATTCCTCCAGCTCCATTTTTCGTTCTCAAGCTTATTTTGGCTATTCGGGGTCTTTTGTGTTTCCATACAAATTGTGAAATTTTTTGTTCTAGTTCTGTGAAAAATGCCAGTGGTAGTTTGATAAGGATTGCATTGAATCTGTAGATTGCTTTGGGTAGTAGAGTCATTTTCACAATGTTGATTCTTCCAATACAAGAATATGGTATATCTCTCCATCTATTTGTATCATCTTTAATTTCTTTCATCAGTGTTTTATAATTTTCTGCATACAGTTCTTTTGTCTCCTTAGGTAGGTTTATTCCTAGATATTTTATTCTTTTTGTTGCAGTGGTAAATGGGAGTGTTTTCTTGATTTCACTTTCAGATTTTCATCATTAGTGTATAGGAATGCCAGAGATTTCTGTGCAGTAATTTTGTATCCTGCTACTTTACCAAATTCATTGATTAGCTCTAGTAGTTTTCTGGTAGCATCTTTAGGATTCTCTATGTATAGTATCATGTCATCTGCAAACAGTGACAGCTTTACTTCTTCTTTTCCAATTTGGATTCCTTGATGTTTTGATTACTGCAGCTTTGTAGTATGGTCTGAAGTCTGGAAGGGTTATGCCTCCAGCTTTGTTCTTTTTCCTCAGGATTGCTTTGGCAATTCTGGGTCTTTTATGGTTCCATATAAATTTTAGGATTATTTGTTCTAGTTCTGTGAAAAATGTCATGGGTAATTTGATAGGGATTGAATTAAATCTGTAGATTGCTTTGGTAGTATGGCCATTTTAACAATATTAATTCTTCCAATCCAAGAGCATGGGATATCTTTCTATGTCTTTGAATCATCCTCAATTTCCTTTACCATTTTTTAATAGTTTTTAGCATATAGGTCTTCCATCTCTTTGGTTAAGTTTACTCCTAAGTATTTTATTCAAAAAGGATATCCTTAAGTGAATCTGGCTTTGTTTTTTCTGTGAGGGCATGATGGTAAAGACAATGCTCCTACTGCAGTTTGGTGCCATTGCCTTGATTTGTGCCAAGGCACTGGCTGTTTCAATCATTGCTTATGTATCAGTGAAAATGTAACACCATGAAAAAGACAAATAATATCTCTAATTTTTTGAAAATAACTTTTACCTTGAAGACCTCCTGAAATTGTCTCAGCAACTTTCAGGTGTCTGGGGACCACACCTCAAAACCACTGATATCTGGTAACTAGAAAGCCTTGATCCCTGACCAAGGTGGGACAGAACAGAGCCAGTTGGAAACTTTCATCTGAGTAGGGTGATGGACAGGCCACCATCAGAATGGAAACCAATTCTGGCTTATTTAAGAGGAAAAGTGATTTACTGAATAGATATTGGGTAGCTCACAGAATCAGCAGGAGGCCTTCAGAGCCAGGCTTGTAAATTGGGCAGAAAGAATCAAAAGAAGGCTCAATGTCCAGAACCTGGTCCAACATATCACCAGCAGGCAGGTGAGGGGAAGATACTGTTATTTCCACTGCAGCTGCTATTGACATAGCACGTTGCATCTTGTATCCTGGTACTCCAGAGCTGGCCTGGGAGGCTGCTGCCACAGTGTCATCCTCACTTTTGTCACCTGGAAAGATCTGGACTGAGTCCCTGAATGAACCTCTGATTGGCTGAGCCTGGGTCACTGGCCTCAGCCCTAGCTACTCAGTAAGCTGGGGAAAACTTATTACCTGACATCTCCAGCTTCTCTGGAAGATTGCAGCTCTGCTTCTTCCCAAGACTTATAAGAAGGGGAATTCTCCATGAATAGAAAGGAGTTTGGATGCTACAAAGCAGCTGAAAAGTGACAAACACTCAGCCTATTTCAGCTGGAGTCAGAGAATGGGAGTAATCAGTAAGTGTTAACCATTGAAGACACGGTGGCAAAGACATTTCCTGGGAATAGAACATTTTAAAAAATTGAGGTATAGTTGATTTACCATATTATATAAGCTTCAGGTGTCAACATAGTGATTCACAATTTTTAAAGATTATACTCCATTTATAAAATATTGGCTATATTCTCTGTGCTGTACAGTATATTCTTGTAGCTTATTTATTTTATGCATAGTAGTTTGTACGTCTTAATCCCCTACCCCTAGCTTGCCTCTCCTCCCCTCTCCTCACTGGTAGCCACTAATTTGTTCTCTGTATCTGAGTACATTTTTTTGTTATATTCACTGGTTTGTTTTACTTTTTAGATTCCACATATAAGTGATATCATACAGCAGTTGTCTTTCTGACTTATTTCACTAACCACAATACCCTCCAAGTCAATCCATGTTGTTGCAAATGGCAAATTTTCTTTTTTTATGGCTGAGTAGTATTCCATTGTGTATACACGCACACCCACACACCCACACCAACTGTTTACCCATTCATCTATGGATGGACACTTAGGTTGCCTCCTTATCTTGGCTATCATTAAATAATGTTTTTATGAACATTGGGGTGCATATATCTTTTTGAATTAATGTTTTTGTTTTCCTCAGATATATATCCAGATGTAGAATTGCTGGATCATATGGTAGTTCCATTTTTAGTTTTGTGAGGAACCTCCACACTGTTTTCCCACAGCAGCTGTACCAATTTATATCCCCACCAGTGTACAAGGGTTCCCTTTTCTCCATATCCTTACCAACAGTTGCTTTTTGTGGTCTTTTTGATGATAGCCGTTCTGACAAGTGTGAGGTGATCTTATTGTGGTTTTGATTTGCATTTCTATGATTAATGATGTTGAGCGTCTTTTCATGGACTTGTTGGCCGTCTGTATGTCTTCTTTGGACAAATTGGGTTGGGGGTTTTTTCGGTATTGAGTTGAATGACTTGATATATTTTGGATATTGATGCCTTCTAGGTCATATCATTTGCAAGTATTTTCTCCCATTCAGTAGGTTATATTTTCATTTTGTCAATGGATTGCTTTGTAAACTTTTAAGTTTAATCAGGTCCCATTTGTATATTTTTGCTTTTGTTTCCTTTGCCTTAGGAGACAGATCCAAAGAAATATATCTGCAATATATGACAAAGAGTGTTCTACCTATGTTTTGTTCTAGGAGTTTTATGCTTTTGGTATACATTTAAGTCTTTAATCCATTTTGAGTTTTTTCTTATATGGTGTGAGAAAATGTTCTAATTTCATTCTTTCACATGTAGCTGTCCAGTTTTCCCAGCACCACTTATTGAACAGACTGTCTTTCCTCCATTGTATATTCTTGCCTCCTTTGTTGCAGATTGACCATAAGTGCATGGGTTTGTTTTGGACTGTCTATTCTGTTCCATTGATCTATGTGTCTGTTTTTGTGCCAGTACCATATCATTTTGATTATTGAAGCTTTGTAGTATAATCTGAAGTCAGGGAGCATGATTCCTCTAGCTCTGTTCTTCTTTCTCAAGATTGTTTTGACTATTCGGGGTCTTTTGTGTTTCCATACAAAATTTAAAATTTATTCTAGTTCTGTGAAAAATACCATTGTTATTTTGATAGGGATTGCATTCAATCTGTAGATTGCCTTGGGTAATATGGTTATTTTAACAATAATAATTATGCCAGCCCAAGAGCATGGTATATCTTTCCATCTGTTTGGGTCATCTTCAATTTCTCTCAGTGTCTTAGTTTTCTGAGTACAGATCTTTTACCTCCTTAGGTAAGTTTATTCCTAGGTATTTTATTCTTTTTGATGTAATTGTAAATGTGATTGTTTCTTTAATTTCTCTTTCTGACAGTTTGTTGTTAGTGTATAGAAATGCAGGTTTCTGTATATCAGTCTTGTATCCTGCAACTTTCACCAAATTTGTTGATGAGTTTTAGTAGTTTTTTGGTTGCATTTTTAGGATTTTCTATGTATAATACCATATTATCTGCAAACAGTGACAGTTTTACTTCTTCTTTTCCATTTTGGATTCCTTTTATTTCTTTTTCTTGTCTGATTTCTGTGGCTAGAACTTCCATTAATATGTTGAATAGAAGTGGTGAGAATGAGCAGTCTCATCTTGTTCCTGATATTAGAGGAAATGCTTTCAGTTTTTCACCATTGAGCATGATGTTAGCTGTGGGCTTATCATATATGGCCTTTATTTGAAGTATGTTTCATCTATACCCACTTTCTGGAGAGTTTTTATAATAAATCGTTGTTGAATTTTGTCAAAAGCTTTTTCTGCAACTATTGAGATGATCATATCGTTTTTATTCTTCAGTTTGTTAGTGTGGTATATCACATTGACTGATTTGCAGATATCGAAGCACACTTGCATCCCTGGGATAAATCCCACTTGATCAGAGTGTATGATCCTTTCAATGTATTGTTGAAATTGACTTGCTAGTATTTTGTTGAGGATTTTTGCATCTATGTTTAGTTACATTGGCCTGTACTTTTCTCTGTGATGTCTTTGTCTGGTTTTGGTATCAGAGTGATCCTGGCCTCATTGAATGAGTTTAGAAGCATTCCTTCCTCTGCAATTTTTTGGAATAGTTTGAGAAGGATAGGTGTTAACTCTTTAGGTATTTGGTAGAATTCACCTATGAAGCCATCTGGTCCTGGACTTGTTTGTTGGGAGTTTTAAATAAAATACTGATTCAGTTTCATTCATTTCATTACTGGTACTTGGTCTGTTCATATTTTCTATTTCTTACTGGTTCATTCTTGAAAGATTGTACATTTCTATGAATTCGTCCATTTCTTCTAGGTTGTCCATTTTATTGGCATATAGTTGTTTGTAGTAGTTCCTTATGATCCTTTGTATTTCTGTGGAGTCAGTTGTAACTTCTTTTTCATTTCTGACTTTTATTGATTTGGGCCTTTTTTCCTTGATGAGTCTGGCTAAAGTTTTTTCAATTTTGTTTATCAATTTTGTTTCTTTTCAAAGAACAAACTCTTAGTTTCATTTATCTTTTTAATTTTTTTAGTCTCTCTTTCATTTATTGCTACTCTGATCTTTATGATTTCTTTCCTTCTACTAACTTTGGGTTTTGTTTGTTCTTTTTCTAGCTCCTTTAGGTGTAGGGTTAGGTTGTTTGAGATTTTCCTTGTTTCCTTAGGTAAGGTTGTATCACTATAAACTTCCCTCTTAGGACTGCTTTTGCTGCATCCCATAGGATTTGGATCATTGTGTTTTCACTTTCATTTGTCTCCATGTACATTTTGATTTCCTCTTTGATTTCTTCAGTGATCCAGTTGTTGTTTAGTAGCATATTGTTTGGCTTCCATGTGTTGATTTTTTTTTTGTTTTTGCAGTTTTTCTTGTAGTTGTTGTTTAGTCTCATAGCGTTGTGGTTGGGAAAGATGCTTGATATGATTTCAGTTTTCTTAAATTTACTGATGTTTGTTCTGTGGCCTTGCATGTAGAATTCTTGGAGAATGTTCCACATGCACTTGAAAACAATGTTTATTCTGCTGGTTTTGGATGAAATGTTCTCTATATTTCTCTTAAGTCCATTTAGTCTAATGTGTCATTTAAGACCTGTGTTTCCTTATTGATTTTCTCTGGATGACCTGTCCACTGATGTAAACAGGGTGTTAAAGCCCCCTACTATTATTGTGTTACTGTCAATTTCTCCCCTTTATGTCTTTTTTGTTCTTTTGGCCATGCCACATGGCATGTGGGATCTTAGTTCCCCAACCAGGGACCCACACCCCCTGCAGTGGAAACACCAAGTCCTAACCACTGGACCACCAGGGAAGTCCCTCTCCTTTATGTCTTTTTTAAAAAAATAAATTTATTTACTTATTTATTTTTGGCTGCATTGGATCTTCGTTGCTGCATGTGGGCTTTCTCTGCAGTGGGGGCTGCTCTTCATTGTGGTGCACAGCCTTCTCATTGCAGGCTTCTCTTGTTGAGGACCATGGGCTCTAGCTGCATGGGCTTCAGCAGTTGTGGCACACAGGCTCAGTAGTTGTGATTCACAGGCTAAGAGCACAAACCCAGTAGTTGTGGTGCAGGGGCTTAATTGCTCTGCGGCATGTGGGATCTTCCCAGACCAGGGCTCAAACCCATGTCCCCAGCATTGGCAGGTGGATTCTTAACCACTGTGCCACCAGGGAAGTCCCTCCCCTTTATGGTTTTTTTTTTTTTTTTTTTTTTTGCGTCACGTGGGCCTCTCACTGCTGTGGCATCTCCCACTGCGGAGCACAGGCTCTGGACACGCAGGCTCAGCGGCCATGGCTCACGGGCCCAGCTGCTCCGTGGCATGTGGGTTCCTCCCGGACCGGGGCATGAACCCGTGACCCCTGCATCGGCAGGAGGACTCTCAACCACTGAGCCACCAGGGAAGCTCCCTTTATGTTTTAATATTTGCTTTAGGTACTTGTGTGCCCCTATGTTGGGTGCATGCATATATATTTACAATTGTTATCTTCCTGGATTGATCCCTTGATCATTATGTAGTGTCCTTGTCTCTTGTAACAATATTTTAAAGTCTGTTGTCTGAAATATGTATTGCTACCTCAGCTTTGATTTCCATTTGCATGGAATATCTTTTTCCATCTTCTCACTTTCAGTCTGTGTGTGTCTTTAGATCTGAAGAGAGTCTCTTGCTGGCAGCTTATATACAGATCTTGGTTTTGTATCCACTCAGCCACTGTATATGTTTTGACTGGAGCATTTAGTCCATTTACATTTAAAGTAATTATTGATATGTATGTTTTTATTGCCATTTTGTTAATTGTTTTGGGGTTGTTTTTGTAGGCTTTTTGTTCCTTTCTTCTTTTGTTCTCTTGTGACTTGATAACCATCTTTAATGTTATGTTTGGATTCCTTTCTCTTTTTTTTTTTTTTTTTTGCGGTACGTGGGCCTCTCACTGCTGTGGCCTCTCCCGTTGCGGAGCACAGGCTCCGGCCACTCCACGGCATGTGGGATCTTCCCGGACCGGGGCACGAACCCGTGTCCCCTGCATCGGCAGGTGGACTCTCAACCACTGCGCCACCAGGGAAGCCCCCTTTCTCTTTTATGTGTTTATCTATTATAGATTTTTGGTTTGTGGTTACCATGAGTTTATATATATGTATACATATATGATTTAAGTTGCCAATCTCTTAATTTCAAACACATTTTCATTTTAACACTGCATTTTTACTCTCATGTTAGTTTTTGACATGTTTTACAACTAATTGTTTTGTGCATCTCTTAACTGTTTGAGATATGGATGATTTTACTACTATGTGGATATAGATGATTTTACTACTTTTGTCTTTTAATCTTCCTACTAGCTTTGTGCATGGATGACTTACTACCTTTACTTTATATTTGCCTTTACCAGTGAGCTTTTTCCTTTTGTAATTTTCATGTTTCTAGTTGTGGCTTTTGTTTGCTTAGAGAAATCCATTTAACTTTTCTTGTAAAGCTGGTCTGGTGGTGCTGAACTCTTTTAGCTTTTGTTTGTCTGTAGAACTTTTGATCTCTCCATCAAATCTGAATGAAAGCATTGCCAGGTAGAGTATTCTTGGTTGTAAGTTTTTCACTTTCATCATTTTAATATATTGTGCCACAAGGAAGAGAGCATTGAGTGAGACAAGAAAAGGGGCCTGGAATATTCCTTGGGTCCTCCCAGAACCTAAAGGCCGAGTGGAAAAATGAACCTACCAAGACAACTGAGAAGGAGTAGCAAGAAGGGGAGCATAAGAGTGTTGTGTTTCAGAAGCCAAGAGAGAAGCATGCTTTGAGAAGGATGGCATGGTTTCAGGTATTGAATCCTTCCCGGAGGCCCAGAAAGCTGAAGCCTGAGAAATGTCCATCGATGAATTATAAAATGTCTCAAATCTGCTCTTTTCCTCTTCCTCCCTTCTGTTGCACTGGAATGTGAGTTATTGCTACCTCTCAAAGTCTGGGAGATGGGATGTCATTTATTATTCACCAGATGTACTTATTCCAGAAAACAAAGGATGTGGGTACCATTTGGTCATTTGTTCTCTAATCACTAAGAAATCCCTTCTGCACCCAGTGCCCAGGCTGAGTCTCTTAGTGACAGGAAGCCTGACAGACAGCATATGGGAGCTACAGAAAGATCTCTCTTCCTTAGCACATTTGTGAAGAGTTGTAATCCATTTGATAACACTTTATGGAGCATTGCACTGCCTGTGCTTACTAAGCTCTGTCTTAATAATTGGGTATTTCAGAGAAGACAATAGTACATGAGATAGAAGACAGGCATGAACTTAAAAGCACATAAAAAGTGAAATAAAGAGGCACAAATGATTATAGTCCCACCTCCTCTCTGCACTTACTTCAGTTCTCTAGGATATGGTCCCTGGTGCCCCTCAGGCCTCTCTGCATTGGTTCCTACTGAGCCCACCCTCACCATGCTACCCTGGACCTGCCCAACACCCACTAGGTATCAGTGAGGCATCAGTTTTTCCATGAAGACTCTGACTCACAAATCTACTTAGTAATCTTCCTGTAACATCTTGACTTCTCTAGCTTATCACTTATGTGCCTGTTTGCTGATCTTCCTGACTAAATGGAAAGTCTTAAATGTAGGACCTTGTTTATCTTGTTTACCAGTTCAGGTCTTTCTAACAATTTCATCCCCAGCACCCAGCACGTAGTAGGTGCTCTATGAATATTTATGGAATGAATAAGTGAATCAATGACAGTGAATAAATTGGGAGCCTGTAAGTACTGACAAGACTCAGTGCAGAGGGATAACCAGAGCTGTGTGGAGAAGCCAGAAGGACTTGTTGAAAGGTGACGTTCTGTGCAGGCTTATGGAGGCAGATGGACCCAGATTAGCAGGGGCCAGAGATGCCACATTAGAGTGTTGATACCTTCTGAGTGAGATGGGGAAGGATTTGCATTGCTGGAGGGAGTTATCTATTTTGGGTAGTAACTAAGAGTTTTCTAAGTATTCTAGATGTTTCTGGGAGAGCATGCTCCTTCCAAGCCTATGCCATAGTGTGCTGTGATAAACGTAGGAGCAGAATAAGTCCTTACCCTAGTCTGCCATGGTGCCTGTGTTAAGACTGCAGCCCTGCGTGGCAGTGGTGGTGGCTGGAGTGGGGTGCAGGTGCCTTACAAGCAGGGCCCAGCTCCCTTGGTAGAAGGGCTCTGCGATGCGAGGGATCCAGCCAGCCATTGGCCGTGTGACAGGAGCACCATCTGTACCCTGGGGTGCCTCGATTTTGCAGCTGCCACAGCCTTCTCAGGCAGATTTGACACGAGCTTAGCAAACAGCTTTTCCAGGAGGTTCGTAAATTTCCAATCTGCTGTGCTACGTTTTTCCCCTACAACTGCCACCAACCAAATGTTAATTTGGATCCAAGACCTGAAGGGCAATCAGCAAATGTATGGGCTCATCACAGAATTGGAAAGGAGATTGGGGCTCAGGTGGCCCTCTGAATGGACCATTCCCAGGAAAAAAAAAATGTCATTGTCAAATCTTTACTAGTATGTCTGTCTTTACACACAGATGTATGCCTCAGATACTACATGAAAATTGAATTTGTTATTTTCAATTTAATTTTAGCACCAAGTTAATGCAATCTTTAATGTTATTAAGGAATTCTGCGCTGAGTATTCCATTTGCAAAGTAAATAAATGACCCTCAATTTGTCTTTTGTATAAATTGTATATAAATGTGGATATATTTATATTTGTGCTTGTATCTTCTGTGTACCTATGTTGAGGATCATACCTCTTTTGAAAAATGCAGAAAACGTTGGTTCCATACTAGCTTTAATAGTTCCATACTTAATTTACAAGGCTGGAGAAAAGGTTGAGTTATAGACCCAATTAGTTGGCACTAAGATTGTCTTCATTGTTATCCATACAACTTCATCCACACAAAAGACATAAATGCAGAATTGTACAGCATGCTGTGATAAATACATTACAGCTTGGAGCTGCATTTCAAATACAGCTTTTTAAATATCTTCCTACCCAGGGAGGTTAAAAGTATTTATGAATTGAAGAACTAGGGGTCTTTGCTGTATTCCTGAACACAATCTAATTATAGAAAAGACAAGTTTATAAATATACAATAGAAATTTTCAGGGATGATCGTAGTGTCCCCAATTCCTGCTCTGCTTGACTGCAACAACCATTCCTCCCCACATGTCCATACTAGTTAACAAGCAACTCCTGCTGGAATTAGTTTTTCAAATGATGTTGAATAACTTTAGAAGCCAGAGTAGTAATACCTTAGAAAAACTAAATACCCAAACTCACATAACTGTGTGGAGGTGGAGAGATCAGTTAATTTGATTGTGATTCTCCCTCAGATTCTCTAGAGCCCAATCTATAGTTGTGAGCCAAGAGAAAAGTGAGTGTAATTTGAGGTTCTTGGAAGAATTTGTACATGTGCATATTTTTTCTTTAGGATTCATTTCCATACTAGTGCTCCTGGTGGTCCCATGGACGTGCCTCTAATGGTAGAAGTTCCTTTAACTGTAGAAGGGTCCTCTAGTTCAGCAGCTTATGGCAGGGACTGTGTCTAATCTTGTATCCTCAGCACTCAGTGCAGGGCATGGCACAGTGCAGGCTGCTTATTGAACAAATGAAAGAGCAAATGACCAAATGAAGACTAGTTTAGGCTTGACAGTGCAATACAGTACTCTATAAGGAGGGAGAGACAATGGGCATATACATTCTATTCACTTAACATGAAGATTGCATTAGTAGTTGGTCTTTTTGCATACCCCTGGCAGAAAGGGGCAAAGGTACTTGAATCAGGCAGGATCAATCATTATTTTTTCTTGGCCCGATTGTGCACAGTTTTGGAAAGGTGCTTGCCTTTTCCCTCTTGAGTTGCTAAATGGAAGGGTGTGACTTCAGGGTGGCTATCCTCACTGGTTTCCTGAAGAAGGCAGTGGGTAGTAGGTAAAAATACAGCTCCTCAACCAAATGAAGGATGTAGAGCTGATGGTGGAGAGATGAACCTGGACCTGTCACTGGAGCTTTGGATACAGCTGTTCTTAGGGTCATTATGCTTCAGGATGAACTGGTTAGGTGGTCCAACAAGCTTTTGATTAAGCTATTTAAACTGAGTTTCTGTCACTTGCAATCAATAAGTTTTGGATACTTTGCATTTTCTGATTAATAATGAACATACATTGCTTTTATAAAAAAAGAAAAAACAAAAGTGAACACACACATACCTACCGACCCACACTTAGGTCAAGGGCTCCATTTCTGATTTCTGAGACAAGCAAGTGAGCTCAGGGGTCATCCTCACTGAGCTTCATTACCCAGCTGTGTAAAATCCAGTTTGGGGAGTGGGCAAGAATCAGATTATTGCTGCTGAATGCCATTATACCTTTGTAGAGAAGTAGTGGTCAATCTTCAGTAAAATCCAAATTTAACAAAGCCAGCGTAAAACACACTAGGAAGCTATCAAATAGAATCTTCTTCCATTGGATGGGAAATCTTCCTGAGTCTATGGCCTTAGTAAACTTTACCTTTGGAATCCTTTTACTCTAGACAGTGCTCATCTTTTTGTTTTCTTAGTGGAGTCTTGAGGAGCTGAAGTTTTAAATTTGATCAAGTCCAATTTATTAATTTTTTATGACTAGTGCCTTTTGTTTCCTAACAAATCTTTGCTTACACTAAGGTCAAGAAAAATTTTCTTCTGTGGTTATCTTTAGACATTTCATTGTTTAAAAGTTTACATTTAGGCCTGTGATCCAGTTCAAGTTAATTTTTTTTTTTTTTTGGTATGGTGTGATGAAGAGTCAATGTTCATTTTCCCTTCCATATGTATATCCATTTGTTCCAGCACCACTTGTTGAAAAGACTGTCCTTTCCCCATCGAATTACCTTGCCAAGTTGGCTGAAATTCTATTTCTAGATCCTGTTATATTCTAATCATTCTGTGTCTACCCTAATGTCAGTAGCACATTTTCTTGGTCACTGTGAGTCTTGAAATTGGGTAGCTCATGTCCTCCAACTTTTTTCCTTTTTCAAAACTCCTTTGGCTCTTATAGGCTCTTTGCATTTGTATGTAAATTTTAGAATCAACTTGTCAATTTCTACCAAAAAGCTTACTTAAAATTCAGATTGTGTTGAATCTATAGATCAATTTGAGAAGATGTGGCACCTCAAGAATATTCTGATCCACAGACATGGTAATTCCCTTTATTTAGATCTTTAATTTCTCCCAGCAATGTTTTATAGTTCAGAGTACAGATAAATTTCCGTGTAAATTTTGTTAATTTTATCCATTTGTATCTTATACTCTTGATACTGTTGTAAATGGCATTTTAAGATTCCAATTTCCAGTTGTTCATTGCTATTTATAGAAATAATTGATTTTCAAATATTTATTATATCCTGTGACACTGCTAAACTCATTAGTTCTGGAAACTTTTTGGTAGATGCCTTAGGATTTTCCATGTACATGAACATGTCATCTGTAAGTAAAAGTAATTTTATTTCTTCCTTTCTAATCTATATACTTCAATTATTTTTCTTTTATTGCACTGGTTTGGAATTCCAGTACAATGTTGAATAGAAAAGAATGGATCTTTGTCTTGTTCCTGATATTTGAAAGGAAGCATTCAGTCTTTCACCCTTGAGTATGATGTTAGCTGTAGGTTTTTCATAGATGTTCTTTATCAGGTTGGGGAAGTTTTCTTCTATTCCCAGCTTGTTGAGTGTGCTTTTTGTTTTTTTAAATCATGGATGGTTGTTGAATTTTGCCAAATGCTCTCTTCGTATCTATTGAGATGATCATATGAGTTTTTTAATTCTAACATGGTAAATTACATTGTTTGCTCTTTGAATATGAAACCAATTTTGCATTCCTGGGATAAGTTCCACTTGGTTGCAGTGTATTATCCTTTCAAAAAATTGTTTAATTAGATTTGTTAATATTTTGTTGAGAATTTTTACCTTTATATTCATGAGGGATATTAATCTATAGTTTAATTTTGCCTTTTCCTGTTTTTCGACATCAAGGTAATGTTTGGCCTCATAAAATGAGATGGCAATTGAGTTTTCCTCTTTTCTTCTGGAAGAGTTTGTGTAGATTTGGCATTATTTCCTCCTTAAATGCTTGAAAGAATTCTCCATTTGACCTAGACTTCTCATTTTGGGAAGGATTTTAATTAGGGGTTACTTTTCTTTGATATAGATATTTTCCTATTTTTCTTGTGTCATTTTCATCTTATCTCTTTCAAAGTTTTCCATTTCAACTGAGTGGTCAAATTAATTGGCACATAGTTGTTCATAATATTCTCCTATTTTTTAAAAAGTCTATGGGATCTGTAGTGATCTTTCATGATCTTGGTAATTCTCTCTGGAGTTGGATTAGAGTGAATGATGTGGAAAAACAGGAAGTAGGAAGTGGTGAGCACAGGATGAGAATGCTTGCAATTACAAGCATGGAGGGGTGCGGTTATTGGTAATGACAAGGAATATAGCCATGCGAGTGGGTGGCTGAGGTTTGGCAGGACAAGGTCATTGCAGGAGAGGAGTCAAGGAGCTGAGAGGCCAGGGTATTGGAAAGATAATGATGGGAGGAGTGGTGGAGAGAAAGACAGTGAGCCCAGTACTGAACTCTTCAAGGAATGAAGGGAGTGAGTATGAGGAGCCCCTGGGTAGTTTATTCAGGCATGAGAGGAAAAGGTGCTGGGGGCTTTTGGGAGGAGGTGGAGAAAATGGCCATAATGAATGAGGAGAACTCCTCCCCCTCCCCTAGGCCCAGTGGGAAGGTTTCAGGGGAGGCTGTATCCTGAAGGGAGAGCCAGGTATCCACCGTGGCAGGAGGGTGACCCAGCTGCTCAGAGAAGAGGGAGAGGATCTGGGGTTATTGGCTGAGGGCAGCTGGAGTGGCAGAGGATACAGGGGAAGATTTAGGGAAGCCTGAGGGAAGGGAATGTAAGAACCACAGGAACATGAGGGTCTGGGTGTTTACAGGTGAGCTGGGGTCAGCTTTGTATGGTGATCAATACAAAGAGGGATGGTGAATTGCTGGAATATTGCTGGGCACTGCTGAGAATGAGCAGGACCCTCTGGGCCCTCCTGGGCATAAAAGCCTTTCCATGTCCCCCATTTCTTGTTTGTAGGAAAAAAGTCTTTCAGCCCCCTAGACCTTCCCTTATTTCCAAAGGGCAGATTCAAATAGTTACTAATTAGGAGAGTGAAGGAACACAGGAAGAAACAATAGTGCAGTGATGGGGCAGGGTCCTGGTTCCTCCTCAGGGATGTGCAGAAAAATTTTCTTCATATCTCTGAGTTCTTTTACAGGAATGAAGGCCCCCACCAGGTAGAGGATGGTAATTTCAGGCTGAGCACTAGCACGTGGACCTAAGGCTCTTTGGACCCAGAAGGCTGATGATTGAGATTCCTGGACCACCACTCTGTTACCTCAACACCAACCAATCAGAGGAAGGTCACACACCCTGCAGCCCTCACCCCAAATTTTGCCTATAAAAACGTCTTCCCTGAAGCCCATTAAGGGAGTTTGGGTCTTTTGAGCATGAACCACCCATACCCCTTGCTTGGCCCTTGCAATAAGCCTTTCTCTGCTCCAAACTCCGACGTTTCCATGTGTTTGGCCTCACTCTGCCTTGGGCACATGAACTTGGGTTCAACAACACTGTGATGGAGAGCCTTTGAGTGCTGAGGGGAGCTCTTGGGCCCGCGTGTTGGTGGGGTTAATTAACATTTGAGTTCTAGGCACTGTGGTAGGAAAGATTTTTCCTTCATCTCCACATTTGTTTCAGCCTTTAGCAGATTAATGAACTGAAGCTGTGGTTGATTTTCTGAAGCCCATGGTCCAGGGCCCATTGAAGACCCCCAACCACCTGAGACTGGCCCAGGGCTTCATCGCTGCGCTCTGTGGCACATGGGGCCTTCCACTGCCTTGGTTGTGGAAAGCCCCTAATGCCTAGCTCTCAGGCCTGTCTCTCCCAGCTTTTAGATATTCCAACATTTCTTTCTGCTACAAGTTTTATACAGGTATGGTCTACTGTTGGCATTTCATTTGCTTTACTATTCTCCTACTCCTCTCAGGAAGGCTCAGTGAGTTTCTAACAGTTTAACCTGTATCCTAAGTGCTCTATTTTGTTCTCTAACTACCTAGGGTTTGCAGTGCCTGCTGGTGTTAAATGCTGTCTTTTTTTCTTTTTCTTTGCTTTCTGTCAGACATTTAAAAAAATTAGTTATCTTCATTTGTCTTTGAAATCTCCTAGAGAGAAAGATAGGAAATTAATGTGGTCCAAGTGTGCTCAAATCATGTAATCTTTGATTACACAAATCATGACCATCCTCACCTTTCTGTCAGATCATCCCAGCCAGGAGAGTCTCCCATCAGGCCAGCATCCAATGCTAGGCCTGATCTCTGTCATTAGCGTGTCTCACTCTCCTCTAGTTCTCATAAATAATTCTGTAAGTCAATATGTGCATTCCCTCAGGACACAGGCCCCATCTCATCTCCTCCCCAAGTGACTGCAGCATCCTGAAACTCAAGCATTTTATGTGAATTCCTGGCATTCCTCCCTTAAATTGGTCCAGATTTCCCTAGCTCTTTGGTCCAGTGGTCCCAGTCTACAAGATGGTTCCCCCAATTGTCCTCACTACAGAGCGCCCACTACACAGGGCACTTCTCAAGAGTTTCCCAGGTCCCAGCTACTTCTGGCGAAGCCTTTCCAGTCTTCTCTCTCATCTTATCTCTTCTGTTAGATTTCACTGAGTGCCAGCCACACTTTCTGACCTAGTAACATGTAGAAATCCCTGCTCCCCGCCTCCCTGCCCCATTTCCATCATTCTCTTTATGTCAGTCCATCTGATCTTCTGAGATTCCAGATTTTCTTCAAAGTATTACTGAGCAAAGGCACGCTACCTAACCCACACAGAAGCCAAAGTTTGAGAAAAGAAAGAGCTTTATTGCGAGGTCGACTGACAAGGAGATGGGAGGCAAGGCTCTCGAATCTGTCTCCTGGATCTGGGCCCGGGGTTAAATTTAAGGGGTTAGAGGAATTTCAAGCTTGGATGCCGATTGGCTAGTCTTGAATTAGTCCCTAGGAGCTACTCAGGCTGCTGGAAGCCAGATTTTCCTTGTGGAAGGACTTCTTAAAGATCTCCAGTTCTATTCTTTGAGTTCCCTAGATTGAAGATTCTTGGTTCAGAGATCATCCTGGAGACCTGGGTTCCCTCTTGCATATGCACAGTGCTGTTTCTGTAAAATAAATCCAGGTTTGATTAATCAACAACCTATTTAAGAAGGCAAAACCAGTTTAAGTTGGTCAATGTTTTATGTGTTTTTTCAGAAGGAAATCTGTCTCTTTCTATAGTTTAATTAGCCTTTATTTTCATTTTCAATCTTCCACTGCCCTGAGTGTGAGAACGAGGCATGTTTTCTAAACTACTCTTCTTCTTCCTTGACTTCTTGAGAAAATCTGACTCCTAAAGTCAGAAGATTCCATGCACAGGCCTTTTATGTTGGCTTCTTCTTCTTCTTCTTCTTTTTTTTTCAATATTTCTTCCTTCCTTCCTTCCTCCCTTCCTTCCTTCTGCACCGGGTCTTAGTTGCGGCATGCAGGATCTTTAGTTATGGCATGTGGGATCTTTCTTTTTAGTTGTGGCATGTGGATTCTTAGTTGCGGCATGTGGACTCATTTGCGCATGCATGCAGGATCTAGTTCCCTGACCCAGGATCAAACATGGGCTCCCTGCATTGGGAGCACGGAGTCTTACCCATTGGACCACCAGGGAAGTCCCTTATGCTGCCTTCTTATTCTTTGGTTTTGTAATAATTTCATTGAACTGTTTTTCTGTCTAACCCAAGAAGATGCTATATTGTCTTTAAAATAAGGTCCCTCATTCTTCTTGTTTCCTTCATTAATAAACTCTGTCACTCATAGGTGAAGCCATTGTTGGAGTTTATGTCAACAAATCAGAGCCAGCTTGAGACCCCACTGAGCCTTTTGAGCCTGAGGTGATGCTACAGGAAGTTAAATTTGGTGTTCACAATCTAATCTCTTGGCACTGAGAGTAATTGAAACAGTCTAAGAGGAGAACTGAATGCAGGGCAGCTCATCTTGTCCTTGCTTGTCTATGACTGGTGCAGTAATTTAAAACTGGAACCACACTGATGCTCTTTTTTTTTTTTTTTAGCATTTATCAGAGTTTAATTCCTTTTATCTTTTTTTTTTTTTTGGCTGCGTTGGATCTTCATTGCTGCACGTGGGCTTTGTCTAGTTGTGGCGAGTGGGGGCCACTCTTTGTTGTGGTACGTGGGCTTCTCATTGCAGTGGCCTCTCTTGTTGTGGAGCACGGGCTCTAGGTGCATGGGCTTCAGTAGCTGTGGTATGTGGGCTCAGTAGTTGTGGCACACGGGCTTAGTTGCTCCACGGCATGTGGGATTCCCGGACCAGAGCCCGAACCCGCGTCCCCTGCATTGGCAGGCAGATTCTTAACCACTGTGCCACCAGGGAGGTCCCCACACTGATGCTCTTCGATGACATGAAACAGCCATGTCACTGCACGTGGGGAAATGAGGATTCCCAGGTCATGTGTCTTCGGTATAAACTGGCACGGCCACTCTGAAGAGCGAAGTTGCAGTACTTAGTGAAATTAAATGTTCCACTTGTCCTTCAACACAGTAATTGCTCTCCAGAGAAATTCTCATGTAAGGAAACATTAAAGCATTGTTCCTGGAGGGGAGTTGGAAGCAATCAAGACTCCTCCATTAAGAGATCAGTAAGCCAATTGCAGCCTAAGAAATATGATACTGCAGCTAAAATGCTACAAACTAAAACTAGATGATTATAATGCAACATAGATGACTCTTTAAAACGTAGTGTTGAATGAAGAAAGAAACTGTTACTGTCTATGCAAATTAAAATCATATACATAAACTCACTTCATATTTTACAAGGATATTTATAATTCCAAGGATATATATCAAATACTTTAGAAGAAGTTTGTAATGGGGGGAAAGGAGTGAGAGCGAAAATTAGGGATTGTATTAAGCATGTTTTTTTATTCTGATGTTTTGATATCTGGGGTCTTGCTGACCCTAGGACTAGCTAATTCCTAGAGAGAGCAAACAAAGTACCAGCCAGTGCAGGGAGTGTACCTTTCATATGCAAATCAACCAATCTGAGCCCAAACTCTAAACCACCCCCTTTTTCAGGTTCTCATAGGGCTCTTACACACAGGGCCACTGTCTACCTGCTCTAATCACCCCAGGGCCAGTTACCAGACTACAAGAGACAGCCCTCAAACCCGAGTCTGCAGAAATTATTCAAACTAGCCAGTCCTAAGCCTGCTCACCCAGCCTTGCCTCGCTTTCCCATGAAAACCACAATAATGGCTCTTGCCCACCTTGTCCTCTTGCTCCCTTTTCCTGCTGACTTACTCTGGTTCTTCCTGTATGGCCCTGCATGGCATGGCATGCAGGGATCTGTTTTTAGGGATCTGTGAGTACAAAAACTTCTTGCTTCATGATAGTTATTTTTGTGTCTGTGTATCTTACCATGACCAATTAAAATAAATCTAAGGTAAATTTTAAAATAGGGATGAATTTTTTAATAATAGCAGGGAGGGGTCTTACTTTGACCATTGTGAAATGGGTCATGTAAAAGAAAATTCTTCCGATGTACTCTTTTTTTTTTTTTTTGCGGTACGCGGGCCTCTCACTGTTGTGGCCTCTCCCGTTGCGGAGCACAGGCTCCGGACGTGCAGGCTCAGCGGCCATGGCTCAAGGGCCAGCCGCTCCACGGCATGTGGGATCTTCCCGGACCGGGGCACAAACCCGTGTCCCCTGCATCGGCAGGTGGACTCTCAACCACTGCGCCACCAGGGAAGCCCCCTATGTACTCCTTTATTCTCACATTACACTCAATACTTCATTTCTGGACATCAAATTTGTGGGGCTTTCTCCCACACCAAGCATTCTCAGATTCTCTGGTCACCAGCTGGGTGTACTACAATTCAATTCAGTTACGACACTATCTACCTGGAGGTAATGTCAGATCCCACAATTATGGCTCAGTCCTACAAGACTGCTCCTCCCTGCCCACCTCTCCAACTTCATATGCCAGTTGTAAGTCCAGGTTATTATCTGTGCTTCTGACTGGCTATAAATTGGAGGTTTCTACAATCGCCTCCTCAGGTTCAATTAATTTGCTAGAGCAGCTCACAGAACTCAGGAAAACATTTTACTTATTAGATTACCCGTTTAGTATAAAAGAATATAATTCAAGTACAGCCAGACAGAAGAGATGCATAGGGCAAGGTGTGGGGGAAAGGGTGATGGAAGCTCTTTGGGCATTCCACTCTCCCAGTACCTCCTCGTTTATCAACTGGGAAGCTCTCTGAGTTTGGTCCTTTTGGATTTTTATGGAGGTCTCATTACATAGGCATGGTTGATTAAATCATTGGCCTTTAGTGGTTAACACAACATCCCGTCCCTGTACCTTCCCTACAGGGGGACAGGGTGAAACTACCAACCTTCTAATCACAAGGCTGGTTTCCCTGGCAACCAGCCCCAAAGTTAGGGTCTTTCCAAAAGTCACCTTATTAACATAAACTCAGGTGGTAGAAAGAGGCTTATTAACAAAAGACAACTCTATCACTCGTCACTTAGGAGATTCCAAGGGTTTTAGGAGCTCTCTGCCAGGAAAGGGGAGAAGACCATATATATATACATATACACAGAGAGTGAGAGAGAGAGAGAGAGAGAAGTATTTCTTATCATAAATCCCAATATCACAGGTCACGGACTAAGAAGTATAATTAACCCAAACATCTGCACCTAAGAAACAAAAGGGGACACCACCACCAAAGAAACCTCTCAAGAAACAATACCCTGGCCTGCCCCCACATGCCGATTCTAACTCTATTCTCTGCAATGTGCTTGTCCTCATACATTAATGCAGGCTGCCCAGAATTCACTGGATAAACCAGTGGTTCCAGCTACGTTCTCAGAACACTAGGGTTCGGTTAAGCAAATCCAACAAGTTCAGTTACTGCAGGTCTTCTCAGAGTCTTCGGTACGTTGTGTATCTCCAGGAAGGCCACATAATATGAAGCATTTCTGAAACATGCTTTCTGAGTAGGCTTTATTTGTGTGTAAATCTGGCGTTCTGTAAATGATAGTTGGGGACTACTGTGCTGAATGAAGGTAAGCTGGGACATGAAATGAGCAAGAAGATCTTGGCTCACACAGGAGGGACTTCAGGAATTCATTTGGCCACTCAGTTTTCATTAAGGGAGGTGTTGTAAATGATACAACTCAAGACACATATGGAGAACTGAATGCGGGACCTTGGTCTTCTATCGTGTAGGATAGCATTCTATGACACAGTGATATTTCTCTAAATGCTTAAGTAAGCATTGTAAAAATTGTATTAACTACACTCTGTTAACTCTAGCATATGATCTGTAGCATTACATTTTATGGTTTATGGACAAAAGTTCCTGATTTTTTAAATACAATAAACATAAGCTGGTTAGCTTATATGGTTGGAAGTTAGCCTGTTTTTATACAAATTTCCCAAACTATAAGCTCTATCAGAATTTAATATTTACCTTTTTGACACTTTTCTGTTTGTTATATATCTACTGATATTGATCCCCAAATCATATTTTAAAGGTTAACTCTCTATTTTTCTTCATTTCTATCTGCTTGGGGTAATCCTAGAGGACAAAAAGACTTAAATTGAAATATGAGTCCTATCTATAGCAATAACTCTCTGTTATCTTAAATTTGGGGGAAAGAAGAAATAATGAGGAAAATCTTATATAAGTATCATGAGGATTAATGGAGTTAATATATGTAAATTGCTTGGAACATTGCTTATCATAAAGTAAACACTATATATATATATGTTTGTTAAATAACTGAAGTAAAAAATTTAAAAAGCAAGTTAGACATTGGTGAAGTGATGATAATTTCTTATCTACTCTCCAATAAATACAAGTTCCACAGAGGACTCTGAGAGAATAAGTAGTTTTCTGCTTTTTATAGTAAAGAAAGAAGTAAGAGTCTTTTAATGCTGACTATTCTTTTTCAACCAAGGAAAAAGCTCCCCCAAATCTCAAAGCTTTAAATAAAACTAGTTTCTTTGAACAAGACTTGTTATTTCTTGGACAGAAAAACCAAATGGTTTTCATTACTCACCAACAGAGTAAACCACGTGATTTGAGGGTATAAATGTTGCCTATTAATAGTGAGTTGCTGGCCGGCTCTCTTATTTTGAAGGTGTTGGTTCAACCAGCTTTACAAACCACATTTTCTTCCAAAGAACCTACATTTTCTTCACTTATCAGAACTGACATTAGGTGTAGAGCTTCTGGAATTTATTAAATCTTGTGAGCTGCATTTTAAACTACTCTCTACAGTGAATTCTAGTTGAATATGATATGTTCATGGCATAACTAGTAATTGAGGAGGAAGAAAATTTCAGGGATCATTTTTGTACAAACATAAAGATTTGTGGGATTTGAAGAACTGGACTGGGAATATAAAAATCATAATGTCAATCAGATTTTTTGCCATCACCTGGGAACATTATTTGTCATTGTAAGACTTTTGATGGCAAGTTTTCATAAATAGATGTAGGGCGATCTGGAGGCAAGGTTTGATGAATATTTTGTTCTGTAACCAAAAAAGGCATTCTTAAACCACCAATTCTTTCTGTGAGAGAAAAGTTCTGCTCTACCAAAGAGAACATATTTCAGAGAGAATAATTTAGGGATTCCGGGGACCTCAGAAACCATCAAAAGAGGCAAAACAGAGTTGTATAGTTGTATATACAACTATATATATATATATATATATATAGTTATATATACATACATATAGATACAACTATATATATATATATATATAGTTGTATCTCTCCTGCCTTGGAGAGAAAACAGCAAATGCATTTTATAAAGAAAATTAATTTTAATAGGTCAAGTTTTACTTCAGTGGATCTTGCTTAATTTTTCATGTTTAATGTTTTATGGAGTTAGTCCTGCAAAAATCCCTTTTGATGTGCATAATATTTCCAAAGCCTTTAAGGAGAGCAATGTCTTCTGACCCACGAATCTAGGCCCAGCATTCTATTTCTCAAATGTTACTAAATGTGCTTTGTAATTTAAAGGAGTTTATTGAACTTGGAAAATTTGACAGGAGATAAGAAGATAAAGAATTTAGTAGCTCTTCTTGAACATGAATGAAATATGGCCTTAAAAATAGGGATTCTCAATCTTTTTGGAGATGGTACACAAAATTGATTGATTTTATATCTCTGTCTCATGCCTTGACACTTAAATCCTTCATAGAAATGCTCTATGATATTTTTTCAAGTTTATTTTATTTGGATAGCACCCTGATAAAATATTTTTTTAAATTTTTCATTGCAATTGTTGAATATATTCTGAGTAGTTTCCAGAATTAAACCTGTGTATGACTGGACTACTTAAACCAGTGCTTTCCCTACTTATATGCATTGGGGATCTCAGATTTCTTCAAGCCTTAGCACTTTCAATTGTGGGTATTCTGCCCCTTCATTAGCAAAACTATCTCAACTTGAACTTCAAGTGAAGAGCTGTTCTGTCTGAACATTTCAGCTATACCAGAGTCTTTCCCTTTTTCTTTAAAATCCTGCAGTGCTATTTGGATTTTTAACAGCAACAATAAATTTGTATTATTTTGTTAATCCCTAAAAAGTAAGATTTGTGGTATTCCCTTGATTCTAAGATGCTCTGATCATTTAATGGAAACTTTTTGGGAACTGTACTTCTCAAATATGAGCTATCTCTCAATTTCAAAAAGTAACTTTGTGGGAAATAAAACACGGCTTCTAAGAAATTACAGTGTATGTACTGACATGGAAAAATGTCTGAGATATATTTTTAAGTGAAAGAAGCAAGTTGCAGAGCAATATGTTAGCTAGTATAACAAATAGGCCCCTAAGGTACACAGTAGAAGTATATTTCTTGTTCACATAACAATCCGGAGCAGGTGAACAGATTCTTGGGGTGACTCTCCTCCAAGCAGTTATGCAGAGCTCAGTCTGAAGAAATTGCATTGTCTTCAACATGTGGCTGTCTCCATCCCAGCCAGCTAGAAGCATGTATGTATAGGAGTTTTCCATGGCGTGGCCTAGAAGAAGTGCACATCACTTCTGCTCATGTTCCATTGGCTAGACTGAGTCATATGACCACACCTAACTGCAAGGCAGGCTGGAGAATGTATCCCAGATGTGTTCTCAGGAGGAAGAGAAGAACACGAATTTTACTCTAGCAATCTCTTGCGTGTGTATATACATATATATGTCTTACCTTCGTTGAAAATGCAGAAATGTTAGCTGTGTTAGTCAGGGTTTCCTAGAGAAACAGAATCAATAGGAGAGCTCTAGCTCTATCTCGACTCCCCTGGGAGTCAAAAATCACTGCTGGTTGAGAACCCCTGACTTAACCCCTATGAATTTCAATTTCCTCATTTGTAGATCAGGGATAATAATACTTTTCTGGTATAGTGGGTAAGGAAAGCAACATTAGCTTTTATAATAAACAATCCCCAAATCTCAGTGGCTTAGCACAGTAAAAGTTTATTTTTTGCCTGTGTTCTACCAGTGTGAATATTTGTGGTTTGGTAGCTTTCTTTGTGGAAAAATTCAGGGGCTGGGTTCCTTCCATTTTGTGAACCACTTTGTGTGCCCTCCTCTATCTTGGTCTTTGGAATCCTCTCCATTCAGCTGAGAGATGGAAAAAGAGACAGGGTATAGCAAGTGGGGGATTATTTTGGCCCAGGCCTGAAAGTAGCACGTATTTTTCCAACTTCCACTCCATTTGCTAGGACTTGGTCACTGGGAGACACCTGACAGTATCAGCATAAAGTTTGGATAATTTGTCTATTGTATGTCTGAGTGTCTCATGTTTCTCTCAGTGGATGGAACAAAAGAAGTGACATTGACATTGACATTGGAATTTCTCTAGAAGAATGAAGGATTTCATTCCAACAGCCATTTGAAGTTTCCTCCAGGTGTTTCTGTGAGTCTCCAGGGACAACTCATAGGTAATCAGAAAGAGTGTCCTCGAGTTCTTTTGCTTGATCTTCTCATGGGCTTGGGAGCCCATGGTGCAGAAGCCCTTGAGGGAGGTTGCTGGCTTCTGCTGCTGCTGATGACCCTTGTGAGACCAGGTCTTTTGCCTTGAGGGTCACCACTGTAGCTGCTCCCTGCAGCTTTACAGCCCCTGCCAGACCCCTCTGGTATGTTGTGGTTACAGAAACAGGGGCAATGACCCCTCTCTCCCACCTTGGCTGTGCTTGGCTGCCACAGTCTCAGTTGTGCCCAGAATTTCACCAGAACTTTCGTTAAAGCTGGTCCTTTGGCTTTCTGTCCTAACCCCTCTCTCCATAGGAGATCAGATCTCCAGCACAATTAGCCTGCAGTGTTGGCAGCAGCTGGCCAAGGTAAGGAGACTGTGGCAGGGACAAAAAGTGCCCCTTTCCTTCATTTTCTCTGCTACCCTACTACCTCTGGCCCTTCAAAACTCCTCCCACCATCAGCCCATGCAAATAGATGCCACAGGGGTCACCAGCCCACCATTTCTGCAACCTGGGTTGGCTCAGCCAGGACGGCTGTGTATTTATTAGATTTATGTGTATATTAGATTTAGCAACATCCTTCCTGAGATTCCCAGAGTGCACTCAAAAAGGATGATGCTGCCATAAAGAGCATCTAAATGAAGTGGAAGACATGACAAGGTAAGAAGACGGTGTCTATTGTCTGCCCAGTGCCACAGACTTACTGCTGATTTAGCTCACGGGAACTTTAGGACTCTTCGAGCTTAATAATACTTTGGTTACAGCATATGAGGCACATGTGATAAATCATATGCTATTCACAATTAAAGCTGTGGCTTTCTAAAATAAATCACCACCAGCAGCGATCCCAGGGAAATTAAACCAGCCACCTCATTTGCCTGCGCATTCACCCATCCTCCGACGTAGAATGGGTACTTAGCTCAGTCACCTAATTAGGTTAACACGTGTTTTTAATGAACTTGGCTTCTATTACCTGTGGTAAAGATCATACGTGAGATTTATAAAACTCAAATAGAAAATTTGGGGTTTGGCTTTGTGTTGATTCAAATCTATTTAGCAGACTGTAAATTTAGTCATTTGGTAAGAAGGATGAATGCAATAAGTTACTCTCCTGCTCTCACCCAGGCTGGTTTCTTTAGACCCTGGAGTTGGATGTCCCTACATTTTTATTGAGTTGGCTAGTTTCCAGGCCACTGTGATAAATAGGATAACATTTCAGAGTATTACTGTGACTGAGGAGATACTGTTTCTTGATGCCTAAGAGTAGGAGTGATTTTTTTTTCTTTTAATAGGGAAAAGAGTTTGACAGGAATGTGTGCATGAATGAGTGAGGGAGAACGTGTGTGTGCATGTATGTGTATGTGTGAGTCTGTGTCTGCACATATGTGAAAGTGAGTTGAATGTGTATGTCTATCTGTGTGCCTGTGTGTGTGTGAGTGCTCGTATGTGTGTGCACAGTGGTGTGTGAATGTGTATATACATGTAAAAACATATGCGTATTTGTGTGAATGTGTGTAAGACCTTGCATGAGAGAAAGAGAATAAATGCTTAGAGAACTTAAAACAAGTCAAAGAGCTGACTGGCCTCAGCTGGATCCATCAATGCTCCTTTCGGAATCCCCACAATCAAAGGCTTTGTCTTATCTCTCACATGCCTTTGACTCGGCTCATTTTCTTGGAAGGAGAATGGAGTCTGCTTGATCTCAGAGTGCTCCTAGGTATGTGTTACTCTCAGGGCTCTTTAACAGACAGAAAACAAGTGGCTTTCCCTGCCACCCCCCCATGGATTAGTCTGGTTTCACATCAATCTTTACACTAAACCCTGCATCCTTCATCCCTAGAATAAACAAACAAACAAAGCTGGTTTCCACTACCTCTGTGTCTGGTCAGTCCTGACACTGAGAAAGTTTAGAAGAAAAGAAGGAAGTGAAAAAGGGACTAACATTTCCTGAGTATTCATTATTTGACAGGCATCAAGTTAGCCACTTTATAGGTGAAGAAATGAGGCTGGATGAAGTACCTTAAATACCTGAGATTAAAATCCAGACTATATCCTTTCCACTAACCACATTGCCTTGCAACACCTTGGGGGAGACTCAGGGATTTTTTAGTTTGTGCCCCAAAATCTTGGCCAACACTTTGGTTAGATCAAATGGAGCTCAAACGATCATAAAGATCTTCCAAAAAAGTAATAATAAGGGAAGGAGAGAACTTTAAAAAAGCAAGCTCACAGACTCTTCCTCTGCAAAAACTGTGAAAAACCAGAAAAAACTACAATAACAAAACAACTCACCCATACCAAATAAGCAATGATGTGGTTACAAATTCATGCCACAAACTTAAAAATTAGATGGCCAAAGAAAGAAATGGAAGATTCTGGTGCAGCTCAGTGAGTCAGAGTTGTTACTGGGGAAAGAATGGGAGTCAACAGAATCCTGAGAGTCGTCTGATCCCCTCTCAGTCTGTACAAAAGTGGTCTGAGGGAGTGAAGAGGAAAAGCACAAAGTGTCACAGAAAGAGTGGAGGAGACACACAAGCCTAAGAGAACAAGGAAGAGAGGAGTCAGAACAATCATAACCACACACACACTAGTTATTCCTGCAACAAATAGGAACTTAGAATTCTTGAAGACAAAAAAGAAAATAAATGAGACAAGATGCTTAGGGGATCAGGAAGCCAGTCAGAAGAGCACAGGGACTGAGGGCAAAGTTCCTCTCCTGGTGTGGGAACTATTGACACAGAACTGACCTCACAGACACCTTCCCCTCTCCTCACCTGGCTTCTCACTTGGGAGGGGAGGTGGAAAGGGATTCTCAGGTAGATAGGCGAGTGAAGTGGGGAAGTGAACGATTTGGGGCTGACATTGAAGCACAAGCTCTGGGATTACCCCCACAAGTGACAGCCTACCCTTGCTGGGTGGAGCAGAGCCTGGGAACAGATTTTTAATAACAACAACAAAAAAAGGAGTTAAGAGTCGAGATTTGTTAACAGGATAATAAAAGTTTTTCCTAAAGGCCAAGCATTCATGTCTCACAGACTTAATTTTTGTCCCATTCAGGTGCCATCTGTTCTATTATATACTTAATATTTTCTTTAAATCAACTTACTTTTTTAACCTAAGAAATTTATTTTAAAAGGAAACTTTATGTTGCCTCAGTAAGTTGAAAACCAATATAACTTGGCAAAATAGAATAAAATAAAATAATGAAAATAAATTAACATGATTAAATTTTAGCTCTACATTGTTGCCTCTTAAAGGTGCCAAACCTTAAGAGATACTCTCTCTTTGTTAAAAGGAAGAATAGATATGTTTGGAAACATGTTGAAAATATACTAGTATTGAATTGAGACTTTCTTCTTGATTTAAATAGAACTGAAAGAGAATAAAAAGAAAATAACTTTCCACTATGTGATTCAGTATTATTTAATTCTAGCTCCATGTACCAATTGGGAAAAGGTGACAGAAAGGAAAAGGCTTGATATAACAATAAATGCAAAACAAAAAGACTGGGAGAGCAAAGCAATTAGAGGAACAATATTTGATAGTACCCATAAACTCTCTCTCTCTCTCTCTCTCTCTCTTTTTTTTGCAGAGTACTTGAGGTTAAAATCCATCAACCAAGTGACGAAATTAGGAGTTGAGGGGATGTGGTAAAAAAATCTTATGGTACACATTTTACCACTTAAAAATGTAACTAAGACTAAATAATCTTGGGATTTTTTTGAAATAGCTAGAGTCAATCAAGACATTCTAAAAGTGAAATACATAATTGAGAAACTTTAATTGTTAAACTTTCCCTCTTTTTCTTCTTAACTATAGGGAGATTTTTTTTCAGTTACCTACTGTTGTATAACAAACTATCTCAAAACTTAGTGGCTTAAAACACAACAATCATGTGTTTGATCACAATTTGGCAATTTGAGGAGAGCTCAGAGTAGGGACAGTTTATCTCTACTACACCTGGTGTCAACTGGGGCTGGAGGAGTCACTTCCAAGATGGCTCCCTCATTTGGCTGGCAAAGTTGATGTTGGCTACTGGTTGGGAGTTCACCTGTGGCTGTTGGCCAGGGGCCTCAGTCTTCCTTCTTGTTGGCCTTGCTGTGTAGCTGCTTGGGCTTCCTTGCAGCATGGTGGCTGGATTCCAAGAAGAAGGAAGTAGAAGCTGCTAGTTCTCTTAAAGGCTAGGCTCAGAATTGGAACAGCATCACTTCCAAAGTATTCTATTGGTCAAAGCAGTCACAGGCCAAGCTCAGATTCATGGCCATGGAGAAGTAGTGGGAGGAGTGACAAAGAAATTGTGACCATTTGCCACTGTATCTTTCACTACATATTTCTTGTGGTAGGGGATTTCTATTTTCACTTCAATTTCTTTTTCATGTTAACTTAAAAAATGTTAAATTTGATACTTTTACAAAAATAAACATATAGACTATATATATTACACCATTTTTGAAAACTCATTTACATCTATCTATCTACCCTTCTATCTGAATACATGCACAAAGAGATGTAGAGAATAATGTTTAACAATATTAATGATACTTATATCTAAATAATAGTATTTAGGATGATTAAAACATTTTTTCTTTTGGGTACAGTCTGATTTTGTTTAAATTTCTTATATGTATTATTTTTGGTTTTCTTTTTGTTTTTTAAAGACTATTTTTCAGAGCAGTTTTAGGTAGGTTCCCAGCAAAGTTGAGAGGAAGTTACAGAGATTTTTATAAAACCATAAAGTTGTTATCTTAATAAAACTTAGAAGGAAGCAAGTTGTTAGAAAATAAATTTGCCCCTAGTCACATAGGCAACACTCACAATGTCAGTGAGTTGGAGATGTCCTTGTGGACCACTGAGTGCCACTTTATTGTGTAGAAGAAGAAAATAAGGTTCAGAAAGTGACTTGCTCAGGCTCTCATGTCTAACGTTCAGGCAGGTATGTGGTAGGCTAACTGAGTGACCATTATTGAGTTTGTGTCACATCCTTTTCCAAAATGTGAAGGAGTGAATTGACCTGGATTTTATCTAATATGAATCTATGCATTTGGATGTAACACATGGAGCAATAAACATGTTGTGTTTTAGATAAGAACAGGGGAAGAATTCAGTTACCAGCTTGATTTCTGGGCACCTTTGCAAAAACTTAGAAAGGATTTCTATTTAAGTTCCTTTTCTGGAGGTCCCCCAGTGCATGACCCATTCAGAGAGGTGGTCTACCTGTGGCCTGAAAATCTCTGTGACACACAAAAGGACATTCCCAGGGTGAAGAACTTAAAAGTCCCTTTGAAAATGGAAGGCACTGAGGTGGGAGTTCTGGCCAGACACTGCTGTCGGTCCAGACAAAGGGAAAGCACATTTCAGGGACATCGCTGAAGGAGAGCAGTGTATCCATCCGGCTCCATGTTGCAAATTGTCGCTGCTCTTCCTTCTTCTGTCATTGAATGAATCGCTTCTTGGGTTTTGCTGATAATTTCTGCAAATTAGTGGAAAACAGAATGTCTGGGGCTCCCCCTGAGGCTGGTTGTAGGGAGGACGATGATGAACTCCCACCCTCTCGGGCCTCTTACTTGCTGGGGCTCCCAAGGAGGCTCTTCCTTGCCCAACAGGATTTGGTCTCCCAGGCCTGGTCCAGCCTGCCCTTGCCTTTGCGGTGCCACGCCTGTCTCCACATGTGTGGTCTTGGTCAGCTCTGCTCTTTACTGAGGGGTGCAATGCTGAGTTCATTTACGCTGAATCTCCCCTGACATTCTGCTGAAGTTACTATTTCCCAGCATCCAGCAGCTCTCTGGTGACCTTAATGGGAAGGGAGTCAACCTTCAGCAAATCTCTTTTTGAGGAGAGAGGAACAGGACCATGAAACTGGCAACAAATAAAGACCCAGCAAATGAATGCAGTGAGGATGGAAACCGGCTGTTTTGTCCAATTGCATCAAGAAATAAAAACGTCCGTGAATCCATCTTGTCCGATTTGGTTGCCGTTCCTTTTAGAGGACATTTCCCTGGAAAGGCTAATTCTCCTGCTTTCATTCTTGCTTCTTTCTGCCACCACAAGAGGGATTGAGAGGTCTGGCTCTGTAATCTTTCCATCTCTCCCAGCTTCCTCCAATGAATGGCAGAGATTACTTCAGGAGCTAATATGTTGTCTTTGGAAAAGTCCTGCCTCATTCAGAACATGTTTGAGAAGGCTGACAAGGAAACATGACTAGCAGGGGTATTGTATAGTTCAGGAAACAACTCATCCTTTCAACAACTAACATTCCAGACACTTTAACTGAGCACATTTTATGTACCAGGTATTGTATTCGGCGCAGGGCAGGGATCCCACATCTCCAAAGAGGGCAGGGAGGTGTGGAGGGCTTACGGCATTGGGGGAATTATAAGTAGCTCTGAATAGCTAGAGGAAGGCTGCATATGATTTTTAAAATTGTTTTCCAAGATGAAAAAGACAAAAACACTTTTCCTCATGGAGTTCCCATTTTAATGAAAAGGACAGAGAAGGAAACAACCTTTATGTTCTTTAATAAAAGTAGGTGTGCGATGCTTTGGGAGCTGAGAAGAAAGAAGGACTGAATTAAATCAGCTGTGGTGGGGAGCTGGGGGTTGGGGGGAGGGCAGGGAGGATGTCGGAGGCCAGAGAGGGTTTCAGAGCACAGAGGAAAACTGAACTGAGTGTAGATGGGTGAGTAGATTTTTCTCAAGAAAACAATGGCTGAGGCAACTCTAGACAGTGGAAGCAAGACATGCAAATACTGAAATGTATGAGGAAACGTGGCTGTGGGGAGATCGCAGATGTAATGCAATGGTTCTGAACAGCCAGTGTGTAGACTGTGGATCCCAAAAGATCTCGTGTGTCATGGGGCAGTAAGAGCCTTGGCTCTGGGGTCAGCACTGAGTTCACACCTGATCCAACAGTGGGGTAGCTGAATGATCTTGGGCAAGTCTCTGGGTCTTAGTTTCATCCTTTAGAAAACGGTGACAATAATGTCCACGTCACAGGTGTTGTAAGAAGTAAATGGATGCTCTAAAGTACGGGCACGTGCTAACCCCAAAGTGTGGCTTCCCCTCCCCCACTTCTCTTCCCTGGTTGTGCAGGGCACAGGTGGCCCCTGAGGAAGGGCTAGGCTGGGGGCAGGCTTCCCCCCAGGGTCAGGCTGGGTCCAGGGTTGGGGCTGCAGGGAAGAGTCCAGGGAAGCAGAAAGGCATTTGGACTGACCTTCCACCTGGGGCTTCGGGGGCTATGGATAGATCAACACCCACGGCCAATCCCAGCAACGATATCTCAGAGTTCCCCATGCTTATTTACTCTGGTGATATTCAGGGAACCCAGAGGGGAAGCTGCCAGCTCTTTAAGGCAATGCCACATTTTGAGGGGCACAGACTCTTCTGGAAGTCCCCCCAGACACAGGCACGCTCACACCAAAGCCTGCAGACAATTTCAGGGCGTTTGCAGACCCCTCTGAGGGACATCCTAGCCCCCAGGTAGCCTCTGATGATTTCACAAGCAGGGGAAGAACCGTCCCCCGGAGAGGCAGGTGTATTTCCCGACAGGACGACGCCTTCGCGGGTCGCAAATGCCCTTCCAGTCTCGCATTTCCCTGGACTCGGTCACCCGAGCGAGAGACGCAGCCAGAGAGCACCCGTTTCCCCGGTTTCTCATGCTGCCGCCACTTCGCGTCTTTATTCGGTTTTCTGAGTGGCAGCAGTACACATTAGGTCATTGCAAGTGATTTCACTTGTGCGCGGCAAGTGATGGCAGGAAGCCGCTGAGCCGCCGCAGCCCCACGCGGGTGTCCGTGGGCCATCGGTCCATAGCAGCTCCAGGACCTGACCTCGCTTCATGGGGTCAGGCGCTGCGCTGGAAGGAGTTTTAATTAGAACACCGAAGTGCGTTTGTCTTCTAAAGCACATCAGGGATAAAATATTAAAAGGGCAAACGCTCTTTTCCAAGAGAATGAGTTTTTCTGCCAGTGTATTTTATTGGAATAATCCCGACGAAATGAAAGGAACACCCAAGTTCCTGCCAGAGGAAGCCGATGAAAGGAAAGGTAACTTTGTCATTCCTGCTATCCTTTTTTCATTCCGAGTATGTGCCAGCCATATTCTACATCTATTGGATTATTTAACCCTTCTGATGACCCTACCAGGACCCGTCTTACAAGTGGGGAGTCTGAGGCTCAGAGAGATTTGTCCAAGGTCACACAGCCAGGAAATGGCAGAGGTGGAATTTAAACCAGGGCCACCTAATTATAAAGCATATCATCTTTTTCTTTTTAACCATTTTAAACTGTGATCCTTTTCCCTCAAGGTAACAGATAGACATAGTCTAAAAGATCAGAAATGTCAACCAGGCTCATAACAAAAAAAATCTATCTTCTGCTGGGTGCCTCACCCCCATTCCCATTCCAGGTGACATCCACTGTATTGGTCAGCGTTCTCCAGAAAGACAGGACAAAGAGGGTGTGTCTACAGAGAGAAAGAGATTCATTTTTAGGAATTGGCTATGCCATTATGGAGGCTGGCAATTCCAAAATCTGCAGGGTAGGTGGCTGTGCTGGAAAGCCAGAGAAGAAGAGATGATGCAGTTCAAGTTTGAAGGCTGTCTGCTGGCAGAATTTCTTGTTTTGGAGAAGTCAGTCTCTGTTCTAGGAAGACCTTCAACTGATTGGATGAAGCCTACCCACATCATGGAAGGTAACCTGCTTTACTCAGAGTCCACTGATTTAAATGTTAATCTCATCCAAAAAGACCCTCATAGAAATAATCTTTGACGAAATATCTGAGTCAACGATATCCGATGGTTAATTTTATGTTGATACATAAAGTTAACTATCACAACCACTTTCAACTCTATTAGATGTTTAATCTGATACTTAACTTCCATATTTCTTAAAAACATACTTTTATTGCTATTTCTTTTTTCTTCTGCTTTAAATATTGCCTGTTGACTTTTTACCAATACACCTGTAGATTTAGCTCTCTCATGCTCCTCCTCAGAAGTCCTATCCCTGCATCATCCTCGCAACACTGTCAAACCGCCCTTCAAATCAAGAGTCAGAGTTTACATTCTTATGATTATTAGTCACAGATGAATCATATGGGTACTCCATTACATTTCCTCTCTCATTCATCTTTTTGCTCATTTTGGAGTTAAAAATCACCTTGTGTTTAGTTTGCTTAGTTTACTACATAGTACCCATCACTGATTAATCCCCGCACTGTCAGAACTGAGAATTCTCTCAGTAAACGACCTGTGTTGAAGATCCTATCCATTCCTCCCTCCCGTTCTTTTCTCCCTTCCTTCCTTCCATGTGCTGCTCACCTCTGGATTGGTTTTTCTCTGCACAGCTGTGACCCTGAAAATTCCCAGCACCACATCCTGGGAATTCCCTCCTTTCTGTGTGTTCATTCCCTACTTCCTGGAAGATGGAAATATTTTCTTCTTTCTTGATTTTTCTCTATTTTGGTGGAGCTCATTTTCTAGTAGTTTCCTGAGAAAAGGTACATGGAAGTGCATTTTTTTCAGAACTTGCATGTCCGAAAATGTCCTTCTTCTGCCCCCATACTTTACTGATAACTTGAATAGGCATAGAATTCTATATTGAAAATAATTTTTGTTCAGAATGTTTTATTTATTTATTTATTGGCCACACTGCTCTGTGTGTAGGATCTTAGTTCCCAGACCAGGGATCAAACCTGCCGCCTGCTGCAGTGGAAGCCTGGAGTCTTAACCACTGGACAGCCAGGGAAGTCCCTTGTTTAGAATTTTAAAATCTGTGTTCCATTGTCTTCTAGCTACCAGTGTTGCTATTGAGAAGTCATTGCTGTTCTGATTCCCGATCAGCTTTGGAAATTTGTATGTGATCTCTTTTCCAATTTCCCCTTTCTAGAAGATTAGGATATTTTCTTTACCCTTGGTGCCCTGAAACTCCATGATTATGAACTTTGGTGTGGGCTTTGTTTTTCATTCATTACACACTTGAGGGGCCCTTTCAGACTGGAGGCCTATGTTCCTCTGTCCTGTGAAATTTTCATGTATTGTTCCTTTGGTAATTTCTTCCCCTTTATCTTCTTTGCTTTCTCTTTCTGGAATGTCTGTTATTCAAATGTTGATCCTCCTTGATAGATTCTCTCATTTTATTTTTCCTTTTCGATTTATTTATTCTTTTGATTCTAACTTTCTAGAAAATGGCCTCAATTTTATCTTTCAATATTCCTATTGAGTTTAAATTTTTTAAATCATATTTTTGACTTCCAAGAGCTCTTTATTATTTTCTGAATATTTATTTTTTTACAGTCTCTTATTCTCAAACTCAGGGGTGCAATTATTTTACTCTGAGGGTAATATCTATAGATTTTAGAATTTCTTCTGTTCCCTTTACTGTCTCTTCTTCCAAGTTTCTTTTATCTGCTAGTTTGTTTGGCTCTCTTTTTACATTATAGGTATTCCCCAAACGTCAGGTAATCCTTGATTGCCCATTTTTAAGACACTAAGGCATCATCAGTGTTTTAAGGCGCTACAATACAAAACTCTGTGTACATACTAGGGGCTTGTTGTCCAGGGGGATTTGCTGCGCAGTGGTGGTCAGATGGGGCCAGGCTGCTTTGTTGGAGGTCTTCCAAAGTCAGTACCGGTAGGCGTTTCCTCTTGAGCTGGTTAGTTTCCCTGGAGAGGAAGTCTTACCTGAGGAATATAAGCCTGCTTCTGGCATTCTGGAGCAGAGTAGGGGAAGAGGGCTGGGGCTTACAGTATGCTGGCTTTCACACAATCCCTGTTTTCATTAGAGAGGCTAACAGCCATCATCAGTTGGACCCAGTAACCCCAAGTTTGGAGTCTGACTGGTTCACCTTACCAGAGGGTAAATCCCCAGCCTTCTGCTGGAGTGGGTAGGGAGTAATTGTCTTCTTGGCAAGGCAAGGGAAAGGATGGGTGGGTCTAGTTGCTTCTTTCAGTCTTGTAATCACTTGTCCTTTCTCCAGCCCCACTGGAACTGGGGAGACTCCAATTCTTGAGCCTTCTAGGGATCTGCAATACACATAGGCTTGTTTCATCTTAACTTCCTCTCTCTCTCTCTGCTGGCTCTGTTCCTGGTTACCTCTGGTCGACCTGCTCTTCAGCTTTGGAAATTTTATAGACATTTTAATATCTGCTGAATTTTGTCCCCTATAATCTTAGTTTCTGTAGGTTTTTTTTTTTAATACTATCATCTTAGTGGACTTTTGGTGGGAAACAGAGATGAAGATATGGGTTCTAGTTGCTATGTTTAACCAGAAGTTCCCCACAGCAGCCACTCTTCACTCCTGGGTTTAGAAGAGGCTGATGGGGAAAATGTCTCCTGGTTGTAGAACTTGAGCCCATCTTATCCCCATGCTAAACAACACTGCTCTGTTTCACAGTAAACAACACTGCTCTGTTTCACAGTACGTGTGAGATTTGCTGTATTAACTAATCTTTTAGCAATGCTCTTTGTGGCTCGCTTTCTGGAGAGGTTCAAGAAGTTAGATTTTAAGCACCAGGTAGAGCACCCTTAAGGGAACAGGAGTCATTTGGCCACGTTGGCTGTAAAGTGAATCCCTTTCCCCATTATTCTGTTGCCAGCTGGCTTGGCTCACCAAACATGTGGTTAAACAGCTAAAGTGGCTGGTCCATTGTAAGTGGCCAGCAGTCGGCCCTCTAGGACCTCTTGGCAGGTCTCAGAACTAGCATGTTTCTTTGGTCGCAGGGGAAATCCAGGTTTTAGCTTGGCCGAGTACAGCTTTATCCCTGAGAGTGTAACGTCATCTTGGATACCTGTCTAAATACTACTCTCTTTCTCTGCTTGTTGTCTGACAAGCTTCCCATTTTTTAAGGTCCAGATGAAATGTCAACTCTTCTACAGCACACTTCCTCTAGCCCTCATCCCCGTGTCCGCAGGGGTTTTTTATGGACCATTAGGATAACCTTTCCTATAGGATTCATTCACTCATTCATCAGTTGCTCCCTCTTGTTGAGCAGTGAGCTCATCGAGGCCAGACATTCTGTCTTCCCTTTACCCCAGTGCTTATCAGGGCGCCTGACTCGTGCACTGTGGCCGTCAATGTGTATTTGTTGACTGACTGAGAGAAAGCTCCTCTATCAGCAGAGCCTGTGTGTCCTTTTGCCAGGAATGGTGAGGCATTTCTGTTGATCTGCCTTTTGGCTCCACACTGTAACCTCTAGCGGCAACTCAAGGTTTTCCATGGCAACACCCCCTCCCTCAACCCACCTGCCAGGAGAAGGGGCTTGGGTATGAGTCAAGAACAAAATAGAATACCAAGACACAATTAGTCTCTGCACTGGGGGTGCACTTGGAAGGAAGGATAGGAGACTGGGGTCCACACTTTTGGTTTTCTCCTTGGATCCTCCTCCCAGCAGGGAACATGGCCTGCTCCCCTGCTGCTGGTTTGATGACACGGGCCTGGGACTCCCTGGCTCTCCTTGTTCTGGTCCCTCTTGTGATCAGCAGTGGTGGGTTGTGATCTGCAAACATCCTATGCTCCAAGGAGGTCATCGGCCCAAAGGAGGTCATCAGCCCTATGTATCTACTCCAGTTGGAATATTCCTTTATTTCAAGGTATCGGTACTGGAAAACAGATGATTGCTTTGCTTTAGCATTTGGGTTTACCTCTAATGAGGCATGCCTGTGTACAGGATCATAATGGACTCTTTGCTATTATGTTGGAAGAGGCTGTCTTTTCAAAGGGGCCCTGTAGAAGATGTTTCAAGGGACCCAGCTGTTATTGCAAAGGGATATTTCTGGTAAAGATTAACAAAGAATATCTTCAAAGAAATGGGATCAACCTCCTCCTTTACCTAGAACATTAAAAAAAATAGGCCACTAACAATCCAAATCATGGTGAATGGATAAACACAATGTGGTATACTCGTATAACACATCACTTCTTAGCAATAAGGAGGAACCACCACCGATACATGCAACAACATGCACGGATCTCAAAAACTCTATGCTGAGTGAAAGGAGCCAGAAACAAAAGACTACATGGTGTACGATTCTATTCATGTGAAATTTCTACAAAAGGCAAATCTGTGAAGACAGAAAGTAGATGAGTGTTTGCCCAGGGCTAGAGGTGGGAGTGGGCACTGATTTCACACGGCACAACATTTCTATTTGAAGTAAGGAAACTGTCCTAAAACTGGATTGTGGTGATGGTTATGCAGCTGTATAAATTAACTAAAAATTGTTAAACTGTATACCTTTAATGGGGAATTATATGATATGGAATTTATGTCTCAATGAAGCTGCTAAGTGTGAGAAAAAATGAAGCCAGACAAAAAAAATCACTGAAAAGCTCTTTTGCCAACTTAGGAAATGGATGGAAAAGAATAGTAGGGATTCCACAGCTCTCTGCTGATTTAGATTTGAGGTGTGCATCAGGCTTAAGATCTTTTTTCCTTTTCATTTAACTACTCTGTCTTCTTGCCCTTGGAGAGGAGGAAATGGCACAGAATCCTCCTTCTGCTAAAGACAATGGAAGCAGGAAAGCAAAACGAGAGGAACGTGTTGGGCTCCCCTGAGCTGCCTCACCCCCATGTAACCTCTTCCACTCTCGGGCCCGGCAGTGTCTTCAGCTCCTCTTTTAGCTGTGACTTTAGTCATCCAAGCACCGAGCACAAAGACCTAAATTATCAGTGCAAGCAAGTTCAACCTACACACTTCAGCTCCAGTCTCTTAAAGACCCTTGTGCTTCCTTGAGAGACAGTCCTGAAGGGGCAGCCCTGAACCAGGACATGAGATGGGGGCCTGGCCAGCCTGAGGAAGTGCTTTTCTCGCCAGTTGCTGCTGTGACTGTGCGGGTCAAGGAAGTCCAGATCACTGAGAAAAAGTCAGGCCCACCAGGATGGAGAAGGGAATAGAAATAAAGGAAGAGTAGAATAGAAAACCTCCTCATGACAATAGCTCGCATCTCTCTGTACTTTTTTATACTTTGCAGACCTCTTTCACATTATCTTACTTAACCCTCACAAACTCTAGGCAAGATTGCCATTAATATCCCCAGGAAACTGAGGGAAAGAAGTAAGAGAATCAGTGACAGAGCTGGGGACTCAAAGTCAGTCCTTTTGACAAGTACCATATGATATCAAGTCTATGTGGAATCTAAAATATGACACAAATGAACATATCTACAAAACAGAAACAGACTCACAGACATACAGAATAGGCTTCTGGTTGCCAAGGAGGAGAAGGGGTGGGCGAGGGATGGATTGAGAGTTTGGGATTCGCAGATGGAAACATGTATAGAATGGATAAGCAACAAGGTCCTACTGTGTAGCCCCAGGAACTAAACTCAATATCCTGTGATAAACCATAATGAAAAAGAATATGTAAAAGAATATATATAACTGAATCACTTTGCTATGTAACAGAAATTAACACAACGTTGTAAATCAACTATACTTCAATAAAATAAATTGAAAAAATTCAGCCCTTTGGAGTTTAATTAGGTATACTACGCTATACTATACTATATATGTTTATATATACACCTATATGGTACATGTACTATATATGTGTACGTATATACATATCTAAGTGTGTGTATATGTATAGATTGATCTATCTGTATCTATCTATTGATCTGTCATGTATATGTGTGTATTAGGCCTTGTTTTAAGCCTCTTACATTGAGTCTTCCCTACTACTCTGTGCAGCTGGTACAGATGAGGAAACTGAGGCACAGAGAGATTACTTTGCCTAAGGTCACACGGTGCCCAAGTGGCAGAGCTGTGATTTGAACCTACACCCTACAGTGTGCTTTTCATGACACCATGCTGCCGGCCTCCAGACCCGCCATGTTGGTGAGTTTTGGATTTGATTTCTGGGTACAGACTGCGCTCAAATCCTGGCTCTCATCGCTCCAGCCTGTCATGCCTGTATTGCCTTCATCTGCAAGGACTTCGCTTCCTGCTATCATAGCAGCTCTCCTACAGTCAGTCTCCTAAACGCTTAGCAGTTTGTCTCACTCCCAGGCTTGGCTTCTGTTTCTGCTGCTGCCAGGATCATGGTACGGTCCCAGGAGGAATTGGAAATGCATGTGGATTTTACAAGCCTATGGATTTTTGAAGAGAGATGAGTGTTGATTTACTAACTTCTCTGCGTGTTGAAATGGTCTTCTGAAAACTTTTACGGATATATTTATATGGAAGTCTCCCAACTAAAGAATGTACTGTAAAGAAATTTGCTGCCAATATTGTTTCATTGCAAAGTGACAATGAATCAGGTCTGAGTAAATATTGATGATTTCTTTTGAAATGTGACAGACTCATGACATGGTAATTAATTTTACTGTAGGCCGAATTCAGAATGACTTCAGTGATTTATGAGTAGGTGTGTAAAATGTTTATAGGGCTTTCAAAAGTAAGCCCAAGGCTTAAATGAAACCTTAACCAGACAACCGAGGAAGAATAAAATTGCAATTCTAATTTTGCTGGTAGAATTTCTGTGAGAGGCAAGGCGTTTTAGTGATTGATATTCATTGCAGAGAATCAGCACATCATGTATTTTATGTACTGTTAGACTAGTTGGAAACTTCAAATACACTTACTTTTCAAGAAATGCATGCATTGAGCAATGGTTAAAAAAGAAAGGCTAAGTTTAGAAAATTGTCTTTGGTTTACGGCAAAAGCTGCAAGGAACACATATTTCATAGTTCTGTGCAGTAGGCTAAAGGGTAGTGGCTCCACCGAGGCCTCCAATTTTGGGTGTTTCTTTTTCTCACCCCACATTGAATCTGTCAGAAAATCCTGCATTTTCCGCCTTAAAAAGGTATCCAGAATCTGGCTACTTCTCACCACCTCCACCTCTCATTACCACACGTCCAAGCTCCATCATCTCTCACCTGGGTTACTGTAACATCCCCCTCCCTGGTGTCCCCCCTTCCCCACGGAATCCATGACTGACCTGGCAGCAGCACGATCGGGTTAGAGCGTAAATGAGTTCACGTCACTCCTCTGTCTCCACTGGCTTCCGGTCTCACTCAGACTCTAAGCCAGTAAGTTCAGAGCCTACAGGCCCTGCTGGATACGGCTCCTTCCTTGCTTCCTGTTGTACTTCCCCCTGCTCACTCCTCCCTGTCACAGGCACCCTCCTGTCTCAGGTCTGCAGCTTTGGTCCCTCTATCTGGCGAACTCTTCTTCCTGTATCCTCCTGGCTGCATCCTCTCCTCCTCCAGGTTTTGTGCAGGTCGCCTTCCCAGTGAAACCTCACGTGACCACCCTTTTAACATGTGCAACCCGCCCCCACCCCGCCAAACTCCCCGTCCCCCTTGTCTGCTTTACTCTGTACTTTAGCACTTATCACTATCTGACGTTATACATTTTAGTTATTTATTTTATCTAGAATGTAAGCTCCATGAGGTCAGGAATTTGGGTCTGTTTTGTTCACTATTGTATTCTCCATATCTACAGTAATGCCAGGTATATCGTAGGCATAAGAGAAAACACATAACTTACGGAATGGATGGATGGATGGATGGATGGATGGATGGATGGAAAGGAATTTTCATCACTGCTGTGTAAGGGATAGGGGTTCTGAAAAAGGAGCCAAATGCTTAGTGAATGTTCTAGAAAGGACCAGTGAAGGGGTGTGGAGACCTCTGGAATCTCAGTGCACGAGCTGCTGAATAATGGGTCAGTGGTTAGACTATTTCTATGGAATAATAGCAAATGTAGCAGCACCAAATGAACTAACTAGAAAGGATGTTATAAAGCTGATTCTAGAATCGGGGATGCAAGTGTAGAGAGAATAAAACTATACATCTTACACCGTACCTGAGTAACATGCAATCTAATAGCTTTCTAAGTACAGAGCCCAGTTTCTTGTGCAGCCCACAGAATGATAAGAGGGCCTGTGCATGCTCGGGACTCGGTATTTCTAAGGAGATTAGTTTCTACAATGGAAACAGAGGAATTCAAAACCATAAATTAATGTACTCTTTTGCAGTGTACAAAGTACTGTTGAAAAATATCAATAAAATTGCTCACTGATTGAGCAATTCTATAATCTTACACAATAATATGTATATTTATTGAGAAATTACCCTGTGCTAAGTGCTTTACTTCTAGCATCTCTCTTGATCCTTACAGGTTATTATAATTATCCCCAAGAGTGTATTCACTCAACAGCATTTATGGAGCACCTCCTATGCCAGGCACCATGCTAGGCACCGAGGCTGCGAAACTGTATTGGTTCTGCCTCAAGGAACCTGCAGTCCTGTGAAGGAGACAAATGCAAAAACATGAACTATTGCAGCCAATGGTGGTATGTGTTGTGGAGCAGGATGAGGCATAACTACATCACAAGACCTGTGGGAAAAAGGAACAGTAGCTTAAAAAATCCCATTATCCCCTTCCTCAATATGTATGGTTGTTTGTTAATTTCCTTTTTTGTCTTATGAATGGACTCTTCCAGGGAAGTCAATTAATCTATAACCACTATTTTTATTTACAATGCCCAGAAATTGGATTAGTGGCTGTCCTGTGGCTAAGGGTGAGGGAGAGCTGATGGAAAACCTTGCGCATCTCTTCCTTTCCCTTCTACACGCTTTCCAAAGAAGTCTTTGTTACCATAATGCAAGGTTTGAGGTCTCTTTATAGGTGACCTGACTCAGAGGGGGATCAAAACCCCACCAACCTACCCACAGACATGGGCTCCAATGGCACCTAAATCTAGGGGGACATGGCCCTGGTATCCCAGAGTGGGGACTGGGCAGCTCAGGAAGGGCAAAATGTTCTATAGGGGATACAGGAAGAAAATATTGGAATGTTTGCATATATCTTAACTAAAAATAAGAGTCAAGCTTTAATTTCATTTACTACACAGAGTGATCCATACATGCTTGTTTGGTCTGTATGTCTGTTGGTCCCATGTCACACAGAACGTAAGGGGTCTCCTGAGGCACACTGAGTGTCCCATGTACACATGTGCATGAGCACACACACAGGCTGATGGTTGTATCTTCCTTCACTCATCTGCTTTCAGAGTATTGTAATATCCTCTTTTGCGCTCCTTGTGAGGATATACAGATTGCACTGTTTTGTTTTAATTAAATGAACCCTCACAAAATGGAGGAGTAGCTTAAGAACTCTGCAAAGAAAGAAAGAGTGTGTTGAAGATAACACAAATCCAAGTAAACAACAAGAAAATGGCACTGTCCCTAATCTGATATATGCTTACTATCAGATATATTATGAAGTGAGAAACAAAGACCATCTAATCAGATCAGACAATAAGTTGGCAAAAACAAATTTAGAAATTATCAAGAGGACAGTGCCTTTTTCTCCACTGGTGTTTACGGTAAGCCACACTGTAAGTGTATATTAAGCCTTGAGATATTAGCAAATGATAGAGGTACACTTACCTATAACTTATAGATAAATAAATATAGTACTTATATTAGGTACATGTACAAATATTTTTACTGCTGAAGTTGTGTGATTGAAAAAAATTGAAGGCCACTGTATTAGGGAACTAGGCTTGCTTTAAGAAATCCTGGCCCTTTAAGATAACGTTCTCTGTCACGTGGGCAGAAGCAGATGGCTGGTCTGTGTGGACCCGAGATCAAGGACTTGTTGCTTATTTACTTACAAGCTGCATTTTTAAACAACGCTATCTGCATGCTGGTATTCCGTGAAGAAGCTCCCTGTGTGCTGTGAGCCTTTGGAAAAATAATTCCATATTTTATAACAAATAACCATTGAAAACTGTACAGTAATGGGAAATACTGAAGTGTAGTTTTATATAATTTTGTCTTCATCTTGTGAGATTTAATTTATATTTTTAAAGTCTCCTGTCTCCTATATGTGTTATTTTTGTTTGTATCTTTTCTTAGTCTGACAATGATTTTTCTTTCTGGGGAAGAAAATTTACATAACCGCTCCATATGTAAAACAGTGTTGCTTGGTGAGTCATGGTCACAAAAAGTTCCTTTGGAACATGTGACTGAATCTCTGCCTCAGCCAGTTTTTTTTTTTTTTCCCATGGCCTTCTTTGACACTCTAAGCCCAGAAGCTCCCCACTCGCCTGGCCCCTGCTCTATGAAGGCCACATCAGGTGTTACTGGCTTTCCCAGCTGCCTCCTGGCCCTCGAGGGTGAGAACAAACCTCTGGGGACAGGGCAAGAGGTCACCCTTTGAGCCATCCCTGGACCTTGTGAAGCAGGTGCCACTTAATTCTAGGAGTTGGAAGGGAGAGATGCACCAGTCTCCTGCCTCAGCCCCGGAATCCTGATCAGGGTGTGATGCGTTGCTACCAGTCTGCTCAAGAAGCATCTTTCCATGGGAGGTGGGGAGTTCAGTGGTGAGTCACTCAAATTAGTCTCTGCTGTTTGGGCACATTACTTAGGATTAAGTATTGTCAGTTTGTTTATTTATAAGTTGTTTGTTTATTTATAAGTATTGTCAGTTTATTGACATTGTATGTCAGTTTTCTCATCTTTAAAATGGGAATAATAATGTCTGTTTCATGGACTTGTGAAAGATGAAATGAGAATCCATATAATGCATTTAGCCTGATGGATATAAGTTGTTAAAAATGTGCGTTACTGTCATCATTATCATGTATTATATAACCAGACTCAGTCTCCAGCTGAATAAGTGGTACTGGGGGGGAACTTCATGACTGAAGTAGAATTAAACTCTGACCATACCTATTTAGAGGGATGACCATCTCTCACCCTGAAAATAATAGGATAACAGGATTTCATACTATTTCTCCCACTTAAAACAACCTAAATATAGTCTATAAAAATAGGCTTTGGGAGCAGATAGACTTGGATTCAGATACCAGCTCTGCCACTTACATGATCTTGGGCAAGTCACTTAGCCTCTGTGATAATCTGTACAGGGTTTTCATACAGTGATACTGAATTTGAGAACATGATGTAAGCATGACATCCAGAAGACCGTCTGGCACTTAGTGGGATCCTCATATATTGTCCCTCTTCCCTTTCTTAATAGCCATTAAATAAATCAAGTAATAAATACTTATACTATGAAAAATGAGCATATCTTTATTGTTCAGGGTCTTGAGGCCCATTGTGATACTGTGATATAAGAAGAAATATACATTTGGTTTTTGTCCCTGGTAGAGTGTTTCCTTGGGTTCTGTGAGCCATTATAGCAAATTATCGAATCCCAGGAGGGGGGTTGTGGGAAGCCCTGATTTGTAGCCAAGTTGGGCAGAAGTGTGGGTAACCTGGGGACACACTTCTTGCAGCTGGTATCTGAAGTGGAGAATAGTCTTGTGGGACTGAGCCCTTAACCTGCGGGGTCTGCACTAACTCTGGTAGTTAATATCAGAACTGAGTTAAATTGCAGGGCACCCAGTTGGTATCTGCAGAAAATTGGAGAATTGCCGGGTGTGAAAAACCCTCACATTTGGTGTTGGAAGTATTGTGAGTAGAGAAACAGTTTTCGTTTACCCGTTAGGAATCTCCAATCAGATGGAGACACTTGTAGACATTGATAGAAGAATAAGCATTTACTGAACCCTACTATGTGCCATGCACTGGTTAGGCATTTTGTAATTTCATGTATTCTTTAAAACTCTGTGAGGAACATGTTAATAACACAACTTTATGGATGAGAGAACTGAAGTTTAGAGAATTTAAGACCTTATCCCAAGTCAATCTGGTGGTGAAAGTCCACGCTGTTCCTACCTCCTGCTTCCCTGCATCGCTCCAGATCTCTGGACCAACAGCTACTACATCTCTAAAGGAGAACACCCCTCTAGTTACAGGCATTGGTGGTTAAACCAGAACCAGCATGATAAAGTGGTCGTTTGGAACTCTACAAGCCTAGAGGACACCTCATGTCAGCGGCATAACCCTGGGGGCCTTGGGAAAGAAGAATATGCCTAAATTTCCCCAGCCCCCAATCACAATAACTTCCAAGACACAGTCACCCAGCCAAAGCTTCTATCTAGCTCTCTTATTACCAACCCAGTGATGACCCTGTCTATTTGATCCTTTAGTGGTGGAATTTGGGGCCAGTTCTCTTACTAGGGCACAGAATCTTGCTGTCAGGACCAGGGACAGCAGTTCTCTGGGATTTCATTGACGAAGTTCAGTTGGTAATCCAGGGCAGACTTTGCCAAGAAGAAAGATGGAGAGAGAAACTTCTGTAATGACCTCTAGCTATTAAATTTGACCACCCGCTGAAATCAATATCCCCTCAAGTTAATCCCAGACTGCCTAAATCAGTTACAGTCAACTATAATTTACGTCACACAGCAGCCACTGAGAGGTACAGAGAAGCAGGGTGCGGGGAAGGTAATGAGCACAGGCCCACATCAGGACCCAAGCAGATCATTTCTACACTCCTGGGACTGTTGCAGGATGAAATTCCCAGCCTTCTTTTTAAAAATGAAAATACCCTTTTCTTCTGATTTTAAAATAATGCATGCATATTATGATTGTTTTTGTTTTAAAATCAGACAATAAGAAATGTTTAAAAAAAAATTTTAAAAAGCAAATGAAAATCTCACCCTTACTCCTGCCAACTAGTAATAACATTCTGTAAATCCTTCCAAACATTTTTTTGGTTCGTATACCTCTAGCCTCCCCCTCCAATAATTGTTTTAAAAATAGGACTGTATTGTGATTTTATTTTATCACTTCTAACATAGCATAAGTATCCACCCAAAGAATACAGATCTCTGTTGCTGTTTTAATGGATTTATGATATCCATTATAGAGATGTACTATAATTTGCTTAGCTATTCCTCTCTTAAATGGTTTCCAGTACCGTGATGATAAATAAAGCTGCAACAAACACACTGGTACATCTTTGGTAAATATTTTATGTTGTGTTCAGGTGATTAACCCTGAACTTAAAATTCCACAAGACTTCAGGAACCTCAACCTTACTTATGTGCACTCCCTTGATAAATTATGGCTAAAACATTCATTCACTCATTCATTCATTCAACAAACATTTATTGGGTGAACATGTTCCAGACACAGGCCTATGCTCTGTGGATATGCAGTGAGTAAAACAGACAAAAATCTCTGCCTTCAGAAAGCTCGCATTTAGAGGGATGAAATTAATGACAAACATAATAAATGATCTTGTGTAACAAGGTGGCAAGTGTTAAAGAGAAAAATAAGCAAGAAAAGGGGAATTTCTTCTACAGTCATTCAGCATTTATTCTCTCTATCATCGTGCTATTCAGTTTAATTCAATAAACATTTGTCGAACCCCTACGTTATGTTCTAGGTTACTGTTCTAGGTATTGGGAATGGGGCATGTAGAGCTGAATGAAGTATGAGTCCTAGTGTAGAGAAGCTCACAATTATTTTCTTCCTTGTGACTTAACCATTTCATCTGTGTATGTTTTGTCTTCACAACTAGAGTAGAAAACCCTCAAGGGCAAGAGTCTGTGTTTTATACTTCTCTTGAGTTCTCCTGAGCTTTTAGCATAATGTTTCTTTTTAACAGAATTAATGGTTAATAAGTGCTTGTTATGTACTGTACTTGTGAAATAGAAATGGCGTTGGTCAGTTCAAACTGATATGGCTCCTGTGAGAAGGAGTATAAAGAGCTTTTTAATTTTTATTTCCAATTATTCTGATGCCATTAATGATATATAGAAGGCAAAACACATAGTAGACTTAGAGAAGATAGTAGAGCCCAGAATCAAATCGAAAATATTTTTCCACTTTTAGTATAAACCGTGTTTTCCAGAAAACACACACACACACACACACACAAATAAATTGGGGAAAAAAAGAAAAAGAAATGGTGCTGGTGGTTTTGAGAGATGACAAACTGGGTTCTGATGAACCAAGAAAGATTCAGGGTGAAAAAAAGGCACTGATTAACATCCAAGGTTAATGAGAAAGCTACCTATTTAGATCATGATGTTGGCATTAAAAGAAAAAAAACCTTGCTCTAAATCATGCATTAATTAAGTATAGTAATATAGATATGTTAATGTTAAATACAGTAATTTTAGCTCTATTGTGCAAAGCTGGTTGAATAAGTAATACCATTTTTGAAAGAAAAACAAACCAAGCAGAGACACGTGCTGGGATTTCACCTGGCTCTGCGTGGCTTGTTTAAACTGCCCCCCACATCGGACTAATGCACACCAAACCCTGCCTGAAGGGGGCGCTCTAACACTCACTTGCAGTTCAAGGCCTTCGCTCTATAAAGTCCCTCAGTTCTTCCAACAGACCCTTGTTTTGTGCTCTTTCCCACTTCCTGGCTATCTTCTGGCTGTTTCATCTCTCATTAAAAAAAAGAAAAAAAAACCCTGCCATACAAAGTAGGTAACTCTGAAAGTATGAAGTGCTGCAGGATAAGACAGGCTTTATATCTATCATGATGGAATGCCTAATATTTGTCAGGGATTGTATCCTGCCAGCTACATATATTATTTCTAATTCTCAAAGCAACCTTGCAAAAGGAGCAATATTGTCCCCAAAAGGACTCTGAGGTTGAGAGAGGTCACAGTGTAAGTATGCACACTGCTTTCTGTAGCTGCCTTTATTTGTCTGTTTACTTATTATTAGTACCATCATATTATTGTCATAGGTGATGTCATTCTGGCAGAAGTAGTATAATTTTAAAATATTTCTCTTTAAATTTAACACTCATTTCTCCCCCATGGCTTCTCTCAACAAAGACTCTGCCCATCCAGGCTTGGAGGGTTTCAGTGAGGACCTGTAGGCGCTTTCTGGTATTTTCTGGCCTAGCCCTTTGAGCTAAGACCTGGAACAGGTGAAGCTCCCACAAGGCAGATCCCAGCTGCCTGCAGGACCAGGCAGGGCTTTTGACTCAATTCTCATCCTTTAAAAACATCTTTTTCCTAGCATTATTGAGATTAATTGACATGTAACATTATGTAAGTTTAAGGCATAAAATGTGATGATTTAATACACATATATATTGTGAAATGATTACCACAGTAAGGTTAGTTAACACCTTCATCATTTCACATAATTATCTTTTTGTGTGTGTGTGTGTGTGTGGTGAGAACATTTAAGATCTACTCTCTTAGCAACTTTCAAGTGTATAATAAAACAGTATTGTTATCTCTAATCACAATGTTGTGCATTAGATCTCCAGAACTTATTCATCTCATAACTGGAAGTTTATACCCTTTGACCAATATTTCCCCATTTCCCCCGACTCCCAGCCCCTGGCAACGACCATTCTACTCTCTCTTTCTATGTGTTTGGATTTTTTAGATTCCACATATAAGTGAGATCATACAATATTTGTCTTTCTCTGTCTTATTTCACTTAACATAATGTCCTCAAGTTCCGTACATGGTGGCACAAATGGCAGGATTGCCTTCTTTGTTGTTGAGCCATCCTTTCTGATTGCATTTCTCCTGGCACATCCCAGATGGAGAGTGATATAAAGCCCCCATCTGAAGAGTGATATAAAAACCTCAGAATGAAACGGACCTTTTCCCAGTGTTCACCACAGCACTTGGGGCCCAGTAGGTACATAATGATTTTTGAGTGGACAAATGACACTATTTACAGAAGTGTCTTACTAACTTTTGAAGCCTTTCTCACAGAATACAAACATAAATTTCAGAGTGGCTATTGTCTGGACTAACATGGAAAACTATGAAGACAAAATTATTGAGTCAAATCAGCAATGTGGCTGACTATGCCGAACTGAGGCCTAATCTAGGGGAGAATTCCTTTAAAAAATTAGCAAAAAGTTATTCTATTTAGTATAAAAACTTCTGCCATTTCCCTAGAGTCAATCGTGGCATCAGGGAGACGTCAACCCTATATTTTTGACCTCTGTGATTCTATTATCAAATCCTTCTTTCTTAAAAAAATTTTAAGATTATGTAATACATATGTATTATAAAAATAGTAGAAAATACTGACAAGTATGAAGAAGAATTGTACATCACTAATAATTCCACCACCCATAAATAATCACAACTAACATTTTGGTGTATTTCCTTCTCCCATTTTCCCATGCCTGTAATGTATATGCATTACAACAATGAAAACACACACAAAGTTTTGCATCCTGCTTTTTTCACTTATAATAATACAGTATTTCCCCATATCATTAAATATCCTTAAAATCTTGACTTTAGTGGATGTAGAATATTTTATTGTATTTTTTTATTTTATCGCATAATTTATTATGGACTTCGTCAGGCATCGTTCTGACTCTTTGACTGTATAAAGGCCCCACAATGGATAGCTTAGTGTGTAGTTACTGTACACACCCATGGTTACTTCCTTTTGATCTTCTTCTCATTTTTAAACTCCACACTCAGCTACTTCTAAGGCAATAATTTTTAACCAGTGAGGCATGGCCCCTCGGATGGGATGGCCAAGAGCAGGATACATATAATTTGAAAAGCCTTACTTGAAATTTCCATTGCATTATTTTTTTATTAAGATATTTAACTGTTTGGAAATTATATAGCAAAATGTGGGATTTTATTTTTCTAATGGGGGGATGGGTTAAAAATGCACATTCATTCAAAAATACTTATTGAACACTTACTGCATGTGAGGCCCTGTGCTAGACCCTGGGGATCGAGCCATGACGAAGACAGACAGGCTGAGAATACATACTACGGTTTGCATAGAACACTTTTAAAGCCTCTAATGGCCTGTACAGATCTTTTTTCTTTTCTTTGTCAATGTTGTTTGGAGCAAATCAGATTTGTGCTGAGATTAAAAGGGACTCTATATGTTCAGTGCCTGGCAGAGTGCCTGGAATACAGTAAGTAGGTCTTCAGTAACTGCAACTGCCCTCCACCTTCCCATCCCCTCAAAACAAAGGTTTCATTCATGTTGGTGGTTGTGTTGAGTCTCACAACTTACTCTGAGACCCAGCATGCAGGGGATGGCTGCTGGCCAGAACTCTTCTCTACAAACATAGAATCTTGGCATCATCAACACCAGACTCTTTCTAAGCTAAAACCAATATGACTTGGTTTGAAGGGTCAGTCATTTATAGACTTTGGGGTTCAATACTATCCTGTGATCCTGGGTGGTCGGGCTTCTGTGAAATGTTCTCTTTGAAATCATAATGGAAATGTGGGGGTCATTCAGTGTTACCTTTGCATTTTACATCACCATTAACTCTCCCTTTAAACCTCAGAGTTGCTGATGCTCAGTTTCCCAAGATCATTTCTTGCCTTGGGAACAACTTCTCATAACCTTGAAAGAGATTTGGCCATTTGGGGGAAGATGGAAAGGTGATGTGATGGAAAAGGAGGTTGTAAACTGTCCTCCTTTGATAGGCCAACTCTCCCCACTCCCCACAGAACTCAGGGGAGAAATACAAGATTATTGGGGAGAGTCAAGTTCTCATTGTGAATTTTTTTCTTTTCCTTCAGCATACAACCCATACATTTTCTCAGAAGGGATCTTGTCTCTTATGTACATTGTTTTTCAGTGTGGGTCTGCTGCAAACACAGCTGGAGCTGGATAGCCAGGCACCCCTGCAGAAGTTCACCCAGAAGGTTAGTGGCTTATTTTGTGAAAGTTCTAGTTGGTCCTGGTGACCCATAACTTCTTGAAGATATTGTCCTTAGAGACTGAAAGTTAAAAAAATCATTTTCTGGCCTCGATGAAGTGAACCAAAGACATATGTTTAGACAGGCTGTTGAACTCAGAGCTGGGTTATAAGTAAGGAAAAATGTTATCTACCTCTTCTTACCTCCTCTATTACCCTTGGTATTCTAGATATATTTGTTTCTCTTTCTTCAGGGCATTTAAAAAAATATCTTTTTGAAATCCCATCATAATACCATGTTTCCTAAAGTAAATCTAACCTAGCATGAAGAAATTATTAACAAAGTTTCTTTTATCCACATTAAAGAGTATTTGAAACATTGCTCTTCTGACCACGCTGATAAATCACGGCCATCTGGTAAGTCTCCAAGGTGGACTTACTACTAGTTGAATACATGATATACTCTGTACTTCAATAGAGCAAGTTTGGACAGACACAGAGCTGTAATGGAAAATGAAGCAGAGGGATTTATATGCCTAATTAAAGTAGCAAACTCTCAAATCCAGACCCATAAATTGACTTGTAGAGTTCTGATTGCTGGAAGAGTTGCAAATAAAAGCAGTTTGAGGTGAGAGATCATTTTTCTGGAAGCAGGTGAGCCCAGTGATTTAAAAATTGAAAGCTTTTACTCTTAGTAATTTCACTTAAACGAGAGTGTAAATTTTATCTGAATTATAACCATATATAAATCTGATTTATGAAAATCTGTCAAAAGAATCCTAGACTCTAAGAATCAGTGGCAGATATAGCTTGAGAATCATAGGATTATTTAGCTAATAAATTCTAAAGTATATAAGACGTAGAATTTAAAATTTGTTGTGTTTGGATAAAGTTATATATAAATAAAAAAAGGAATCTGGAAAAATAGTGGACCTCAAACAAGAGTAACAATTTGCATTCACTGGTGTCATCCACACAAGGCCATAATACATTTGTTTTCTCTTTCATTTTGTCGTTCTGAAAACATTTTTCTGATTGATAGCTGGTTATCATGTCCTGTGTTGCTCCATTTTATTATCATTTGGGGCCTTTCAAAGGATAAAAGTGCTTTTTAATCCCATCGGCAACATAAACCATAATGACATATTTTTTTCCTTCACAAATGCGTAAAAACTGTGAGTACCTTACTATCCTGTGAGCTCCTTTCAGACAGAACCATGCCATTCTGCCCTGGGTGCCCAGCTCCAAGTTCAGTGTGTGGCTCTGTAAGCATGAGTTCACCCTCCTACACTGTTGGTGGGAATGTAAGTTAGCGCAACCACTATGGAGAAGACTATGGAAGTTCCTCAAAGAACTAAAAATAAGAGTTGCTGTATAATCCAGCAATCCTTCTGCTGGGCATCTATCCAGACAAAACTATAATGCAAAAAGATACACATATCCCTACATTCATAGCAGCACTACTCACAATAGCCAAGACACGGAAACAATGTAAATGTCCATCGACAGATGAATGGATAAAGAAGATGTGGTACATATATACGATGGAATATTAGCCGTAAAAAGAATGAAATAATGCCATTTGCAGCAACATGGATGGACCCTGGAGATTATCATACTAAGTGAAGTAAGTCAGACAGAGAAAGAAAATATCATATGATATCCCTTATATGTGGAATCTAAAATATTACACAAATAAACTTATCTATGAAACCGAAACAGACTCACAAACACAGAGAACGGAGCTGTGGTTGCCAAGGGGGAGGGGATTGCGGGGGATGAAGTGGGCCTTTGGGGTTGGCAGATGCAAGCTATTATATATAGGATGAATAAACAACAAGGTCCTAATGTATAGCACAGGGAACTATATTCAATATCTTGTGATAAACCATAATGGAAAAGAATATAAAAAAGAATGTATATATATATATATGTGTAACTGAATCACTTTGCTGTACAGCAGAAATTAACACATTGTAAATCAACTATACTTCAATAAAAAATAAAATAAAATAAAAACACGAGTTCACATGAATTAAGGGAACCAGAACATCCTGGGCATTCCTTGGTCATCCCTGAGCCTGAGGAAAGCAATCGATTGGGTTGTCCTGTCAGGTGGGAAGTATCAGAAACCGTGCTGGGGACAGTTGTGGAATTTGGAGGTTTCAGATCTTCAGTACCACAAGGGCCTCATTTTTTGTAAAGTGAGAAAGAGATTTGGAAACAGAGAACCTGAATAGACAAAAATGTAGAACACAGGAAAAATTCCTAGACAGTCGATAAACTTGGTGGCAGAAAAGAAATGTGATCCTTCCCATACAGCAGAAAGTCTTCAGCTGGTCTCCTTCAAGGTTGAGCAACTCCCTGACTGCCGGAGGGAAGAAGGATAACTGGGGGGAGCTAATGGGCTCCCTATTATCAGCTGTAAACTAAACACGTATTTGCTTCCATAAATATTTGGCACGTAGTAAGCAGGGAATAATGATCGGGTCCAAATTACTCATCTGTTCCTCTGTAAGTGGCAAAGTTAGCATCAGCTGATGCAGTCAGTGAGAATCAGGTCTGATACAATCAGCAGGGGACACACCCTTGGTGACTGCAACAAAAAGTTCAAGGTGGCTTGTTTGGGATGAAAAGAATCCACTTGAGGTTGTCTTCTTGCCCTTCAGCACTGTCCCCTCTGTAGTTAGCCCTCAGACCAGCTCCCAGCCCTGCCACCTGCAGCTCTTTAAACAGCCCTCCTCCTCCGCAGGACCTCATAGCTACCTCTCATCACCCTGGCAATTGCAATGAGAACCCATGAATCACTCGCCTGCGTACGCCACAGCCTTTACCAGAGTGCCCTGGACAACCCCACTTTCTTTTTCTCGAATATTCCAGTCTGTCCTGTTAATACACTAGTTCCATACTCTAGACAGACTTGGATTTGAATTTGTAAGACAAGTTGAAGAAGATAACGAAGCTCTTTAAGACTCAACATCCTCATCTCTAAAATGTGGGGTGACCACCCATCATGGGTTTGCCTAGGATGCAGGACTTTTAGTGTCAAAGCCAAGAATGTCCCAAACAAACCAGGATGAGTTGGTCATCTTACTAAAACAGGAATAATAACACCTCATTTCTTGTGTAGATGAAATGTAATATTGTTTGCAGAGTATCTGTCAGGAGTAAGTATTCAATACATGCCAGCCTCTTACCTTCCTTAATCAATTAAAAGTATTTGTGAAATAAGGGTTTGTGGAATACCTGCGAGGTACCCCTCTAGGCATCAAGGGGCTGTGATCAAGTGAGGTCTGAAACACAATTTCTATCTTCAAGGTGCTCACAACCAGGTTGGAGATATAACATTAATGCATATGAAATTGATATTTTATTTACTTATGCTCTGTTCCTTTCCCAAAAAAGACTGGAGGAAGCTCAGAATAAATGATACAGATACATGAAAATAAGAGTTGAAGGACGACAGCCACATAATTAGAGAGACAGTGGTGGAACAATTATACTAGAAACCCAAGGCTAAGGAAAGCTATTCCGACTGAATCCAAAACAGCCAGGAACAAAACAAGAATAACACAGAGCAGACTGAATTAAACAGTAAATTATATGGTATCAGTTTCAGAAGTTCAAGGTAGTGGTCTAAAAGTTCAAGGTGGAGTTCAGTGATGATTTCCCTCAAACCAGCTGCAGTGATTATGCGCAGGATGCCCCCTGCATGCCTCTGTTTCCTCTCAAAAACAGGGAGAATGCTTCTCGTGACAAGACATCAACTATCGATAATGCATGTGTGTTTCCAAACTCTCCCCTTCTCCTGCCCACTAGGGAGGCTGTGTTGCCCAAGTTTCTCCCAGGACACAGGAAAAAGAGCAAAGGTCTGGGGGCAGAGTTTAGAAGAAATTTTTTTTCTCAAGAATTTAGGAGAAGAGAGAAGAGAGGGAAGGCTGTGGTGGGTGAGGGAAATAGATGAAAGGATTTTTAGGAAGTGTTGTCCAGAGTCATATATTCCCTTTACGGTGCTTGAGTAATTTTGGAAATTTCTTTTTAGCTGGCAGACTGTCTTTCTTTGATCCCAGCCCCACTCTGAGACATGAGCTGATGGGTGAATGAAGGAGAAGGCACTTTGCAAAGGCCACGTTTGAAGCTGGATCTGAATCCTCTCCTAGCAGCTCAGACCCTCTGCTTTTGCTCTTCAGTCAAAAAGGAAAAATGCAAAAGACTTGGACAATTGGGATTCTGGCTCATTGGTTTCATAGTTGTACATCTTTGTACAACTTTGTACAACAAGTTACTTACCCTGTCAAATACTCAAATTCCTCATCTGTAAAATGGATTATTTGAAGAGAAATAAGATAATGTATTTACATATAAAGCCCTTAGCACAGTGCCAGGCCCTCAGTAAATGTCAGCTCCCTTCTTTCCTTCCTCTTTTGCAATCCCATCTTTTTATAATGATAATTGACAGTAGGTGGAAAATTCATTCCTCCTGGACCAGCCCTATGCAAAGCTGAAAGTCCCATGTCTCTCTCCTACCTAACTCTTCATCCAGTTAGTCCCCATACCTCCCAGGTACACCCACCTAGGAGTCTACTTATCCAGAGATCTGCCTTTCCTATGTCTGTCCCTTGGGTTTGCAATTGCTCCTTCAGGGCAGTGACCACAGCTTTCTGACTTGATGGGTAGCGTAGAGCACAAAATCAGACAGATGCTGTAACAGAACAAACCCTTCTATTGTTCTACCATTGTTTTACAACTCTCATCTTTCCTCTACTTCCTTCCCATGGTCTGGATCTAACACCTAGAATGGCTCCAGTTCTGAAGCTTAACACCCAACTTTCTTTCTGATAACAGCATCCCACCCTTGCAGCTCATTCACTCCCTTAACACACACATTCAACCCCAGTGTGACCTCTGTTCCAGAACTGCTCATTTGGCCCCCAACTCTTTTCTCCCTTTGGCTCTACTTCTTTTCTTACCATGATCCATCACTTCAGTTGTTCTCTCACCATTTCCCTTTACCTTCATACCCCATGGCTGTCCATCTACTCCAGAACAGTCAGCCCTGGATCAATCCAGCCACTTACACTCAGACCAATGAGCTCTGCTAAGGAAAATCGCATCACCATACAAATTCACACTTTCCAACCTCCCAGGGCTCAGTGCTGCTGGAAATCCTCCATGTGTCTTAGTGTTTCTCCCATCTCCTTAGCAACTACTCCATATTCCACTTTTTTTCCTTAAATCTACCCTTCCATCTTCCTCTGCCTCCTCAATGACCTTGTCCCTTAGTTCTATGGTGGGAACGGAGGGCTTCTTTCAAGGTCTTCCTTGCACCCCTTAGCTGCTCAGAGATTTCAGCCTGGACCATCCTTTTCCTCTTCCTAATTCCCTCAGTGGAAGATGACTCACTCCATCAATCATCCCAGATTTCTTTATTAAATTTCAGATTGTTCCACTCGATTGGCCCTGTTCCTTCAGTGTGTAAATTTGCTCACTTTTTTCTCCTCAAAAAAATTCCTGTCACCACATTACTTACCCTTATCCCCAGTTATTGTATTATGGGTCAGGAGTAAAAATGTTAACAAGTGAATATCCACAGACTCTTCCCTTAATCCACCCTCTAATGAGAGTTCTGTCATTGCCATCTTGGCCTTTCCTCTCCCTCCTTCCGCAGGGGAAGGATTGTCTTTGTCTTTCCTTCTGTTGCAGAATCTGGGCAATGAGGTAAGAGGGGACTAGAAGGAACTCAGAGTAGCTGAGTGGATCTGCATGGTAAACAGCTGTGCCAAAGATGAGGAGGAAGATAAGAGAACTTGCCTGAGTGGGATTTCCATAAGTATTTTAGGGGAAGAGATGGAGGTTTTAAAAAATGTAGGCTCTCAGGTACCACAGTAGACTCACTGAACCAGAATATGCATTTTTTTCTTCATGATATGGATTTAACAAGATTCCCTAGGTAATCTGTACATTAAGGTTTGAGAAGCACACACATTAACTAAAAACAGACCATAGGTATAAATATGAAAACCTAAGAATATCAAACTTCTAGAAGAAAATATAGGGGAAACACTTATGACCTTGGGTTGGGCAAAGAGTTCTTAGGTATAACAAAAAACAGAGCAAACAAAAAACTATGATCCATAAAAAGAAAAAAATAGATAAATTGAACTTCACCAATATTAAAAACTTTTTTACACTTCCAAAGACATGGTTAAGAAAATGGAAAGACAAGCCACAGATTGGGAGAAAATATTTGCAAGTAACATATCTGATAAGAGACTTGTATCCAGAATATATAGAAAACTCTCAAAACTCAACAATAAAAACAATCCAAATTAAAAATGGGCAAAAGATTTGAATATACATTTCATTAAAGAAGATAGATGAATGGCTAATAAGTGCATGAGAGCAAACTCAACATCATTAGTCGTCATGGAAATGCAAATTAAACCACAATGAGATACCACTACATACCCTCTAGAAGAGCTATAAGCAAAACAATTGAAAAGACCAAGTTTCATGCCAGTGGGAATATAAAATGGCATAGCCACTGGAAAATAGTTTGGCAAATTCTTCAAAGGTTACATATAAACTTAAGATAGAGTCCAGAAATTACACTCCTAGGATTTTACTCAAGAGAAACAAAAATGTGTATCTACACAAAGATATGTATATGATAATAGCTCATAGAGGCATTATACATAATAGCCGAAAACTTGAAACAGTTCAGTTGTTTATGAAGGCAGGAATGCATGAGCGGCAGTGACTCTAGAGGTCACTGTCATCAGTAGCCAATCAGGACAGGTGCACAGGTGCTTAGCACTTTCCAGCATGCCTTTGCTTCCTCCTCTCCATGTCCAGCACATGTCCCCAACTGCTAGCCCTACTGACCAATAGTGGCCCCAGGCCCACCACAAGACACTTGACTGGACCCATGAAAGCACCAAAGCTTCCCCTAGACCTACCCACGAGGCTCCCTTCTTAAGTGGTTGGACGTGTCTGGCTTCTCAGATTGATTGAGTGACTCTTCCCCTGATCAGCCAATATCACTTTCAGGCCTTTACTTCCCCAGCTCCTTGCACAACTGTGCAAGGTCTTATTCCTATAATAAGTCCTTTGTCTCATAACACCAGTCACTCCATTCCCCTGACTGAACACTGTTATTGGTGCCAAAAGTGGTTGCAGGGGAACAGAACCTTAAGGATAGGAATATGGAATTGGTTGACTGATCTGACTAGATTTAAAGGCTTAAACACACTGTTGCTAATGGTAAAGTGGACACTGGTAGGCCACGGCATTTAAGTGGCAAACTTACATGACCACCTGTAATCACCTGCAATCAAGCTCCTAGGAAAAACAAGGCATTGAGTATTAAGTGGCTGCTTCCACAGAAGATTAGAGTGCAAATAAAAATTGTAAAGAAGTTGGTTGCCCTTAAGTACACTGGAGAGCTTGGGTAAAGAAAATGATGAGCTCAATGCTCTATATGCCCAGATCCAAGTGATAAACCAGAAAGCCCTGAAAGAAACTTTGTCTTCTGTGGGTTCAAGGCCAAGATTTCTGAAATCCAAACCCAAGGTCTAATCTTGAAGGTGGCTGAATTACAAGGCAAAAAGAATTTACATCAGTGAATGTACTGAAAACCATTGAATCGTATGCTTTAAAGGGATGGATCATACAGTATGTGAATTATTGGGTTGGCCAAATAGTTCATTCGTTTTTTTCCTTACGATGGCTCTAGAGGTAATTAGCTGTCTTTAACTTCATTGAAAAGTTTTGTTAGATTGTATTGTGACAGCTGTCATATCAGAGTGCATTTAGAAAAAGACATCAAAATTGGTGAATTTTTGTGTAGCCAGTTTAATATTGAAGACGGAAGAAAAAAAGCAGCGTTTTCAGCATATTATGCTCTAGTATTTCAAGAAAGGTAAAAATGCAACCGAAACACAAGAGAAGAAAGATTTGTGCAGCGTATAGAGAAGGTGGTGTGACTGATTGAACGTGTCAAAAGTGGTTTGTGAAGTTTCATGCTGGAGATTTCTCACTGGATGATGTTCCACACTCAGGTAGACCAGTTGAAGTTGATAGCGATCAAATCAAGACATTAATTGAGAACAATCAATGTTATACCTCACAGGAGACAGCCGACATACTCAAAATATTCAAATCAAGCGTTGAAAATCATTTGCACCAGCTTGGTTATGTTCATTGCTTTGAAGTTTGGGTTCCACATAAGTTAAGCAAAAAAAACCCTTCTTGACTGTATTTCCACATGTGATTCTCTACTTAGACATAATGCAAATGTTCAGTTTTTAAATGTAATTGTGACGGGCGATAAAAAGTGGATACTGTACAACAATGCGGAACAGAAGAGATCATGGAGCAAGTGAAATGAACCATCACCAACCATACTAAAGGCCGGTCCTCATCCAAAGAATGTGATGTTGTGTATATGGTGGGATTGGAAGAGAGTCCTCTATTATGAGCTCCTTCTGGAAAACCAAACAATTAATTCCAACAAGTACTGCTCCCAGTTAGACCAACTGCAAGTGGCACTCGATGAAAAGCATCCGGAATTAGTCAACAGAAAATGCATAATCTTCCATCAGGATAACACAAGACCACATGTTTCTTTGATGACCAGGCAAAAGCTGTTACAGCTTGGCTGGGAAGTTCTGATTCATCCGCCGTATTCATCAGACATTGCAACTTTAGATTTCCATTTATTTCGGTCTTTACAAAATTCTCTTAATGGAAAAAATTTCAATTCCCTGGAAGACTGTAAAAGGCACCTGGAACAGTTCTTTGCTCAAAAAGATAAAAAGTTTTGGGAAGATGGAATTATGAAGTTGCCTGGAAAATGGCAAAAGGTAGTGGAACAAAAGGGTGAATATGTTGCTCAGTAAAGTTCTTGGTGAAAATGAAAACTGTGTCTTTTATTTTTACTTAAAAACCGAAGGCAATTTTTGGTCAATCCAATACATTTTTCAAAAGCTATTACCAAAAACCCCCACAAAATTTACAATCTTGCAAGTTTTTCTGTTAAAATTTGGGCATTGATTGGGAAGAGAAGGATTCTGAAAATTGGGAGGGGGACACATGGGCAGTTTCTGATGAACTTGAGGACTTCAGACTTTAAATTCTGCCAAGCCTCCTGTGTCAGTAGAAGCAATCCTTTCTTTCCCTGTCTGAGGAGGTCAGCCTCCCAATCTCAGACCCCATAATGATCTCTCCTAAAGTGGGTGACTTGCAAGGGACTGTTGATTTCCCTTAGGACCTACCCCTACCCTAGACCCTTTCCCTGTACCTCTACAGTCACTGATGATCTCATGCAAGCTCATGGCTTTAAGTGCCATCTCTATGCTGATGACTCAAATTTATAGCTTCAGTTCAGACCTCTCTCCTGAACTCCAGACTCATATATTCAATTGCTTTCTTTAAATCTCTGCTTGGATGCCTAATAGGCATCTCAAAATTAACTTGTCACAGGGAGACCTTTTAGTTTCCCTCCCCCATCTTGCTCCTCCACGGCTAAAATTCTTGGTGTCGTTCCTTCCCTCTTCTCTTTCTCTTACACCCACATCTAATACATTAGTCAATCCTTCAAAAATAGCTCCATTAGTTACTACTTCTCGCGGTTGCCGCTGCCATCACCTGGCCTGAGACTTTTTTTTATCATCTGTCACCTGTGTTTTTGGAGTGGCCTCCTAGCTGGTCTCTTGCTTCTAGCTCTGCCCTCTTTCAGTCTATTTCCAACACAGTAGCCGCGGTGATCCTGTCAAAATGCAAGTCATATGGCATTACTCCTCTGCTCAAAACCATGTAACAGCTTCCCAGTTCCCTCAGGGTAAAAGTTAGAGTTGTTACAATGGTCTACAGGACCCTAGATGATCTGCCCTCCCCCACCACCTCACTCCACCCAGCCACACTGGCTGTTTCAGGGGTTCTTGAATGTGCTGGGTTTACTTCACCCCAGGACCTCTGCTCAGAATGCTCGCCCCCCAGATAACCATGCCCCTTGGGTCTCAGGGCTTCTCAGCACTTTCCCAGTGAGGCCTTCCCTGGCCACCATATTTAAACTCTCAAACTCTCTCCACTCTTCATGTTCCTATCACCTCTCCTGTTCATGTCTCTTCCTATTACTTACCACTCTCCCACATACTACATATGGGCGGGGATTTTCATCCCCCCGCCACTGCTATATCCCCAGTGTCTAACACTATGGCTGGCACGTAGTAGGCTCTTGATAAAAAACTGTGGAGCGATGCATATATCCAGAGAAAACTCTAATTCGAAAAGATACATGCAGCCCAGTGTTCATAGCAGCACTATTTACAATAGCCAAGACATGGAAGCAACCTAAATGTCTTTTCCTATAATGGAAAAGAATCTGAAAAAGAATAGATTTATATATATATATATACACACACGTATATATATATATATATATATATATATGTATGTATGTATATAACTGAATCACTTTGCTGTACACCTGAAACTAACACAACATTGTAAATCAACTATACTTCAATTAAAAAATAAAGGGAAAAATCAATATAAAATCTAAATAAATAAATAAATAAAAACTCGGAGGATGAAAGAATGCAAATAATTGACATGGGGTGTATAGTAGATACTCAGTTATGTTAGTTGTCACTATTTACCTGATTATTTCAACTACAGAGTCAGGAGGTATTCTAGACTGTTTCTTCCTTTTCTTCCGCCCTCTCCCATATCTAAATAGTCACAAAATTCTGTAGCATCTACCTTAGCCTCAGCCCTCATCATTTCTCACCTGGATTATTGTAATAGGCTCCAGACTGAATCCTGTCCTTTTCCCCTCTTTCTTTTCTCTTTTGCTAGACATTGCTGCTCGAGTTTCAAAATCACAAATCTGATCATGTCAGTCCCCTGCTTAAAATTCTTCAGTGGCTCCCCGGCCCTGTCAGAGTTTACGCTTTTTCACTTAGTACACAAATCCTTTCGTGACCCAGCCCTCTGACCCCCTTTCTGGCCTCTTCTCCTGAGATTCTTCTTCACACCTTTCGCTTCAATCCAACAGGGCCACTCAGTTTCCCATAGAGCAATGTTCTTTTACACTTTCTTGCTTCTGTATATGCTGCCTGCTGCCTGAAATGACTTTCTTTTTCCTCTGTCTCTTTTTAAACTCTAGCGAATCCTACTCATCTTTCACATCTCATCTCAAGCATGACAGACTCCAGAAATTCTTCCTGGACTTCTCAGTCTGATTTAGGTAGCACTTTTCTGTACCTTGCCCATCACAGCACTACAATCCTGCAGTGGAACTGGTAGTGTGCTGGTTTGCCTTCCCCACTAGTGAATACAAACCTGGAGGGTAGGAGAGGTGTCACACTATACTTAACACCTCCATGTCTAGCACAGAAATGAGGGGGCTGGAAGTGTTTGCTGAAATCATGATGGTTGTAAGGTTAAGACTCTGCTAGCTTCCTGAGGCTGCCGTGCCTAGAAACAGAGAGGCAGGCTGGAAGCCAGGAAGCAAGACATTCATACAAGGGACATTTAGAGTTGGTCTGCTCTTGGGGTTAGAGAGTAACCACTTCAGAGAGAATAGGGAATGGGCCAGGCTCTATAAAACAGCAATGGTAGGAAAAGCACTTTGTATTTTGCACACTTGATTTGAAGAATGTTTCTGACATTTTCTTTGTGGCATTTCCTTTGTATTATCCCTTAGTATGTAACAAAGTCTAATGGAAAATTCCAGTCTGCCTTCGCTGTTCTAAAATAATCCATGAAAAACAATTTGGGTCCATGATTGAGCCGTAGTATTAAAGGTGCAGCCGTTCCCCTCTTGGTGATGGCAGCAAGAATGTCTTCCAAACAGAAGAATTTTAATTGATCTATCACTTTGGAGGGCTTAAGGTTTCCCTCTCTGCTTTCACCAAAGGGAAGATAAAATTTACAGCACACAGTCCTCCCCACCTATGGATATTCTTTCCTGAGCTGAAAAACTGAAGCTTCAGAGTTTTCTTTTAGGAAAGAGGCTTTCCCCCTTCACAGAGACTTAATAAATACTTGGAATGAGGACGTTTTCTGATTGGTTGTCCAGACATAAAGAGGCATTCTGATTGGTCGGTGCCAAGGTGGATGGAGTGGGTGAAGGGTAGGAGGGTGGTGATGGAAAGGCGCTGAAAGCCCCCTCTGCTCAGAGCGAGTACAAAGGCGCAACTGATGGTGAGCACATAAACATATGACTCAACAGTGAGAATTTCATTCTTTTCAAATAAGCTGTTGTAAGAAAGGGGAAAATATTTAAGCAACAGTTGGAGTGTTTGCAATTGCAACTCCCGCTGATGAATTTAAGATGGTAAAAGGGCGACAGGGGACATTGGCTCAGAACAGAGCGTTAAGGCTGTGGTAATAGAAAGCAATCTGTTCAAGGCGAGGTCTTGGAGGGCAGAGAAAACAAAAATAAAACCAAGCAAGCGAAAAGGGTAAATAATGGAGAGGCCATAACAACCACCTTATAATCACTGAGAAAATACCGACATTAATAAATCTTGAAAGGCAGATACGGATGCTGAAGTTGAGGGGCCGGACTCTCTCAGAACCCCGGTGACGCTGGAAAAAGTGAAGATGTTAGAGGAGGGGTAAAAGTAATAAAAGTAAGTTAGAAAAACTATGCAGATACTAACCTGCTCTTGTTTTACGTGGGTATAGAGCACATCTGTGTACTTCCCTTCCTTTAAAACTGTCAGCCATTCTTATAAATCTTCATCTTCATGTAGCTAGGAGAGAGTGATTTTTAGACTCACAAAATTTTAGTGCTGGGGCTTAGAGACAATCTCTTCCAGCCCCCATCATTTTACAGATGAGGATCCTGAAGTCTAGGGAGGGGACGCGATTTGGGCAGGATCACACTCTCAGACAACTTACCTGACTTCCCTTCCAGTGTACTTTCTGTGACGTCAGGAGTTTCCAAGTGTTTAAAGTAAAAAGACGCCCCCCCAACTTTTTTTTTTTTTTTTTTGCAGTACGCGGGCCTCTCACTGCTGTGGCCTCTCCTGTTGAGGAGCACAGGCTCTGGACACGCAGACTCAGCGGCCATGGCTCACGGGCCCAGCCGCTCCGCGGCATGTGGGATCCTCCCGGACCGGGGCACGGACCCGTGTCCCCTGCATCAGCAGGCGGACACTCAACCACTGCGCCACCAGGGAAGCCCAAGGCCCCCTTTTTTAATGTCAAACATGTTGAACACTCTTACATGACCAAAGGTGTGCTTTTAGTATCTACTGATTATAAATTTTATATGCAGTCATGATAAAAAGCAACCATGAATTCAGCAAAGCTTATAAAGTATCTTGTATTACTCATGTACATTTGAAAATGCGGAATATATCTATGAGTGAATGACACATGATAGTTTCAGTCTCTAGGCAGCTTGGTGCTCAAAAGGACCATAACCCTGAGGCCTCCCAGGGCTGGCAGCTTCCAGGTTGGGAACAGGGTCCTGCACCAGGATGAGCTGGCTATTTCCAAACCCAGCATGAAAAGAAATACTTCCATTCTCTTAAGAATAAAGAAGGTATCAAGTGAAATCAAGTACCTTAATTTGAAAAGAATTTCATAAGGACTTTGGGTAATTTCAGACCACAGAAGAAGAGAGTCCTATTCTGTGAGCCTGGCCCAGGGCTCATCACCAGATGAGCAGAGCAGAGGCGCAGGGACTGCCCTTCTATCTTCATGGGTAGGAAGGAAATCCATCCCACAGTGGGAGAAACTCAGAGTGTTACAACAGTCCTGGGAGTTGGAGGAGGGTTGGAGCGGTGGGAAGACTGAGGGGTGCAGTGCTCCCCAGATGGGAGACTGCTGAGTTTGGCAATCTGTGGATCACACAGGTGGGGGTACTCCCAGGAGAGCCCTGGGTCAGTTACCACTTACTGAACACCTACTCTGTGCTAGGCACTCTGCTAGCTGCTTCACACGCACCATTTCTTTTAATAATCGCACTTCAAGGCAGAGGCTATTCTAACCCCCACTGTATGGTTGAGGAAAGAAAGGCTTAGAGAGGCTTTGTAATTTGCCTAAGATCTTGGGGCTGGAATTGGAACCCTGCCAGCTTGATTCCAAAGTGTCTGTTCCTAGCCACAACCTTAGCCAGCAAGAAGGTAGTGAGCTGTTGTGAGATTCAATTGAGATAACCCATGTAAAGTGTGTCTGAGCTTATAAAAAAGGCTTATTACATGGTGATGATGATTATCAATATTTTCAACATTTTTATGTTGGAAATGCAAATAACATTAAAAGGATGAAAACACTGGGATGCTGTAAGAAAATCAAGAGTGTGAAACCTTCCAAGATGGGATCTTAAAAAAAAATGAATTGTGCCCTTGGGTAAGAGAGGGAAACCAGGGTGTGGACCCAGAGGAATGGCCAGGGTACACACAGGACTGATGTGGATGGACATGGATACCTCCCAGGGGTGACGAGGCTGCCTCCACCAGGATGACAAGAATTACCACCAATGCAGGGGTGAGTCCTGAGACAGGCAGAATGTGGTGCGGGACCCTGTGTGGAGAAGTGTGTGATGGGGAGGCAAGCTCTTGGGATTTGATTGGTTGGGTTCAGAGACAAGAATATTTCATCACATTTACTCTTATTATTACCCATTTCCTTGTGTCCAGGTGGGTATGAGGGGGACATTTGCTAGCAATGACATTGTAATAGGTCAATGGTCAAAATGACATCCAAGTAGAAAAACCTAGATATGGTCAGGATCCAGAAAAGTTGAGTGTCAGTGGTAGGAAGAGTCTGAATAAGTGTTAAATTTAGCTAATCCACTTACTTAATCAGAAGTGGTCCTTTGGAACAGTTATTCAAAGTCTCCTTTGAAAACATGGAGCACTTCAAAAGAGTTCTGCCATGGTACGTAAGAAAGAAGGCACGGTTTGATAGCTTACATTTTCAAAAATTATCAGTTTCATTTTAGAGGATTAAAATTGTATATGTGTAGCAAAAATAACTTTCTTTAAAATTTCAAGCAGAGCTTTGAAAACCTCACACTCAATTGAGTTTATTCATTCTCTAGGGAGAAAAATTCTTTTGCAGAGAATGATTTAATTCATGAAACGGGCTCTTACTGTCCCTGTTAGAGGATAAGATTTTCTACTTAATTTGAGCAAATGATTGAACAAGTTTTGTGGAATTTGGCAAATTTTCCTCTAGAAATTGTCATTTTTTTCCTTTTGTTAACTGAAAACGGAGAGGTGTATATGACAATAGCCACCAAAGAAAATGCATTGTTTGCAGTGATTGGTTAATTTGAGGAGACTCAGATGGTATATTATCCCAGAAATTGCTCAAAAACGAGACTGCTGTATCCTGAAAAGCCTGATGAGATCAGAAACACAGCATTTTGAAGGTCTTTTTTGGTGCACTGTGCCCAAGGTTTATTGTGAGAAGAAGGAAATATGTTAACACATCAGTATTTTCAGGTGACACCAACACTAATTGTCTAGAGAATGACAAGACTCAGCATATCATATAAAGAGACTGGCCCTCTGATGGCAAGACTCCCAAGCAGAAATGTATCCTAATAGGGACAAATGGGTGTTAATAACATAAATAGTCTGGGACAGGCGCTCCATGATAAATAGGGCTATTAAACAAAGCCTGATCAGGATGTCAGACTGGTGAGGACAGAAAATGTTGCTAATTCTTCTACATCATACCAAAGAAGGAAAGCTGGTCCGAGGAGAAGTTTGCTGTGGAACAAAAATACTGTGTGTTTCTCTCATAAGCTAAGATTCTCAGACTGCACCAGTCTGGGGTCTACTTGGCAGAACAACAGCTTTCCCCATGACTCAAGCTGTCTTCAGCCATGAGGTCACTGCTGGCATCCATGGTTCTGCGTCCCCTGGGAGGCCTGGTTGGTGTCCCACACAAGGAACCCCACACCTGTCAGCTCCAGTGAGACACTCCTATTCTCTCAAAGAATCCTAACAGACATTGGGATCATTATCTGTGATGATTAATTTTATGTATCAACTTGACTGGGTCATGGGGTGCACAGATATTTGATCAAACATTAGTTCTAGGTGTTTCTGTGAAGCTGTTTTTGGATAAGATTAACACTTGAATCAGTAGAATAAATAAAGCAGACTGCCTTCCCTACTGTGGGTGGGCCTCATCCAACCAGTTGAAGGACTGAATTAAGAAAAAAAAAAGGCTGCCCTCCTACACTGTTGGTGGGAATGTAAGTTGGTGCAGCCACTATGGAGAACAGTATGGAGGTTCCTTAAAAGACTAAAAGTAGAGCTACCATATGACCCAGCAATCCCACTCCTGGGCATATACCTGGAGAAAACCATAATTTGAAAAGATACATGTACCCCAATGTTCACTGCAGCACTACTTTCAATAGCCAGGACATGGAAGCAAACTAAATGTCCATTGACAGAGGAATGGATAAAGATGTGGTACGTGTATACAATGGAATATCACTCAGGCATAAAAAAGAACAAAATAATGCCATTTGCAGCAACATGGATAGACCTAGAGATTGTCATACTGAGTGAAGTAAGTCAGACGGAGAAAGACAAATATATGATATCGCTTATGTGGAATCTAAAAAAATGGTACAAATGAACCTATTTACAAAACAGAAATAGAGTCACAGATGTAGAAAACAAACTTATGGTAAACAAGGGGGAAAGGGGGAGAGAGATAAAATGGGAGGTTGGGATTGACATATACACACTACTATATATAAAATAGATAACTAATAAGAACCTACTGTATAGCACAGGGAACTCTACGCAGTACTCTGTAATGACCTATATGGGAACAGAATCTAAAAAAGAGTGGATATATGTATATGTATGACTGATTCACTTTGCTGTACAGCAGAAACTAACAACACTGTAAATCAACTATACTCCCATAAAAATTAATTTTAAAAAAAGGCTGATCCTCTATTGACTAAGAGAATTCTTCCTGCCAGACTGCCTTTGAACCGAGACATCAACTTTTTCTTGAACTGAAACATCAACTTTTCCTGGGTCTTGAGCCAGTGACTTTCAGATTGGCAATTAAACCATTGGTTTCCCTGGGTTTCCAGCTCGCCAACTTACTCTGCAGTTCTTGGGACTTGCAGCCTCCATAATCACATGATGCAATTCCTTATAATAAATCTCTTTCCATATATATATTTACATAGGCACTGTATTGATTCTGTTTCTCTGGAGAGCTCTGAGTAATACACTGTCCATCATCTAATTCCCTCCTTCTCTGGTTTGGGGAGTTTCCCAGTGAATTAGTCAGAGTCCTCTAGAGAAACAGAACCATATATATATAAACGGCTCATGTGATTATAGAGGCTGAGAAGTCCCACAATTTGTGGTCTGTAAGCTGGAGACCCAGGAGAGCTGGTGGTGTAATTCAGTCTGAATCTGAAAGCCTAAGAACAAGGATGCACAGATTCCAACCCATGTCTGATGATCTGAGGGAGAGCTAGGAGTGCTGAGGGCAGAAGACTGATGTCCCAGCTCAAGCAATCAGGCAGGGAGGACTGAATTCTTTCCTCTCCCTTTTTGTTCTATTCAGGCCATCAGTGGATTGGATGATGTCTACCCATGCTGGGGAGGGCAAGTTGCTTTACTGAGTTCACTGACTCAAATGCTACTTTCATCCAGAAACATCCTGACAGACACATTCAGAAAAAATGTTTAGCCAAATATCTGGGCATTTTGTGATCCAGTCAAGTTGACACATAAAATTAACCATCACACCCAGTGGGTATCTTCTTGGTGGGAGGCAATGCTCCATTTCCTGCTACAGAAAGCCAAGAGTTAGGTGGTCCCTCTCCCTGCACCTTGGCTGCAGGATGCAGGCACGTGACCTGTGCTGGCCCAATCAGATGTTCCTGCCTGGGACTTTGCATCTGAAGAGGGTGAGCTAAGAGGAAGTGTCAGTTAGATCTCACTTCCGGTTGTGGCAGAGAGTGGCTGATAAAGATGGTCATCTTGTTTCTCCAAACATGCTGATTTTCTTCTCATTTTCTGAGCCTGGTTCTCCCATCACCAATGGCTTCTGAAGGTCCTCTGTATCTTTCCAATAAATGTTGTTTTCAACTGAAGAGCTAAAGTCAAGCTCTGTTCCTTGTAACCACAAACTCTGACTGGTATAGAGGTGAGGCCCATCTTTCAGGCTGGACACTTGGAATCAAGACACCCCTATTCCTGTTTTGTGTCATGTGTAAACTTACAGGCAGATGGCTCTGGCTGCCACTGAGCGGGTCAGCCACAAGAGGAGTGCCGAAGCCAAAGGGCATAATCACATCAATGACAGTGACCAAGTATCAAACTTTCCCATGTGCCAGCCACTGTGCCATGAGCTTCTCTTACATGATCTCAACTGATTATCACTACAGTCATCTGTGGTTGGCAGCATTATTATCCCCATTCTTCAAATGAGGAACCTGTAACAGAAAGATTAAGGAATTTGCCTAAGTTTGTACTGTCCTAAGTGGCAGAGCTGGAATTCATGCTCAGGACTATTGGTGCATCCAGATGTGTAACTAGCATGGTAGGTGTAGTGAGACTCTGTGAGTCCTCTTGGGAAGGATTGAAGGAGGAGTGTAGAGAGGCAGGAGGTAGGGAATCAGCCAAGAAGAATAAGGGCCCAGCGTGTTGATAAGGGCCACCTAAGCGTCCGCTTTGGTGTTTCTTGGCCGCCGTATTCAGGCAGCAGAACTCATCCTCACTCATTAAACAGAAGAGGATTTGTTGCAGGGTGTTGTTTAGTTTGTAGAATTTCCAGAATTGGCTCAAATCATGCTTGATCGCTACAAATTCATGGATCATGCAGACAGGGGAAATGATTAAGCAGAATTCCAGACTGTTCTAGAGGAAACCCACTGTTGCCATTGCTGACCACCCAGAGGCTATGATGCTAAAGATAGAATCATCTTCCCAGCCACTCCATAAAAGCTAATCCCTCTGCTGCCACCCTTGCTGGATGGTCCAACCTCTCATGGCACATGGCCACTGACCCAATTGCTCAACTTCGCCTTCCAGGTCTCATGTGGGTGTCTTGGCTTGGTGGACCTAGGTCACGTGGGGAACGCTGGTGGCAAAGAATCTGCAAAATGTAGTTTTTAGCTTTTCAGCATGTTTAGTTCAGGAAGGCACTTTAGAAGGGAGTTGGAGTGGACGCTGAATGCCGAATCAATGGTATTGTCCTGCCTCAACTTCCTTGCTCTCTATACACATGTGTGGTGGAGAATGTGTGTGAGGTCCTGATACTCCAAGTTGATATCATACAACTTCACATCTGGAAAGGAATCTGGGGTTTTCAGGTCCTAGGGGTTCCTGAAGGGGTGTTAGGGGACCGCCACAGTGATCAAGGAGGGGGCTGGGTGAGGGGCAGGGCCAACACATTTTATAACAGCTCAGCTCTGATATGTTTCAGATTCTGTGCTAAAAATACATAAACAAAATAAAAGAGGTTGCAAATCACTGGCTAATCTAACTTTTTCATTTTTACTGATGAGAAAACAGGGACTCAGAGATGCAAATGCCTTGTCCACAGTCAGAACTAGCAGAGGGTAAAACAGAGGACAAAACTAGAACTGTTCCTTTCTCTACTGCACCATGATATCTGAAAGTGTGTTCATTCAAAATTGTATCATTGCCCAAGATGCACGACATTCTGGGTTTAGCACAAGTGGTGATATGACCTGATTTCAACTTCAACATCACTGCCCCAGAGAAGTCTGCCTGGATCCACCAGGCCAAGCCAGTTCTTTCTGTCATATGCATTCTTGGAGCCTATACTTTTCCCTTGTAGCACTTAGCACAATTATAATGAAGAATTTAATCACTGTATTGCTTAGTATCTATCTCCCTTATTAGAATGTAAGTTCCATGAAGTAAGGACTTTGTTGGTCTTGTTCACGGCTATATCCCCAGAATATGACAACTTCCAATGGACAACCCAAACACTAAAAAAGACTGGAAATCAGGGCAGCTAGGTCTAAGCCCTGCCTCAGTCTTCCCCAGGGGGAGGGACCAGCGTTTGCTGCTCATGAACGTAGACTGCAGAGTGAGACAATCTGAGTTCAGCCCTGAGCTGCGTCTCTGTCTCCTCATCTGTTAAATGAGCCTAATAATTCCACTCTCCTTTACTGTTGTTAGGAGGACAGGAGAGAATGACTAAAATTTGGACCTGAAATTGGATACACATTTCCCATGGCTAGTCAAACTATGGTAGAAATTATAGTCCATGCCTTGCTATTCTGAAGCCTATGGAAAGAATATCCTAGAATGTGAGGACTGAAACTGTTCCTGAGATCCTTGGTATTTAGCTTCCTGTATTTATAGGACCTTCATTTCTGATTGAAAAAATGATAAATGTAAATTATAGAAAAAAATAGAAAATATAGATAATTATAAGGAAGAAAATTTAAAAATCACCTCATGATCTAATATTTTGGCATACATCATCCCAACCTTTTTTATGTTCATATTTATATATCATAATTTATACTGCTTGTAATCTGCATATTTTCATTTTAAATACTTTAAGACCATTTTCATATTTTAAATGTTCTTATATAATACAATTTTTTTCAGATATTCATTTTTAATTATTTATTTATTTTTAGCTGTTTTGGGTCTTCATTTCTGTGCAAGGGCTTTCTCCAGTTGCGGTAAGTGGGGGCCACTCTTCATCACGGTGCACGGGCCTCTCACTATCATGGCCTCTCTTGTTGCGGAGCACAGGCTCCAGACGCGCAGGCTCAGTAGTTGTGGCTCACGGGCCTAGTTGCTCCGTGGCATGTGGGATCTTCCCAGACCAGGGCTCGAACCCGTGTCCCCTGCATTGGCAGGCAGCTTCTCAACCACTGCGCCACCAGGGAAGCCCCCATTTTTTCTTTTTTTAAATTTTGATTTGAGACCTTTTCTTTTCTAATGTAAGCGTTTAATGGTATAAACTTCCCTCTTGGCACTGCTTTAGATGCATCCCACAAATTTTGACATGTTATATTTTATTTTTCATTAAGTTATATGTATTTTTATTTCCTTTTTTGGGACATTTTAATTTTGCTAACTAGCCTTTTTAACTATGAAGTTAATTTATTCATATGGTAAAACAATCCAAACTTTATGAGTTTTCAATAAAAAGAAAGTCCTTCTCTCATTCCACACATACCCCAGTTCCTTTCATTAAGGTACACATAGTGAACAGTAACTTTCCGCACCTGACAGAAACTTTCCACTTACACACATGTTTGTGTGCATGTGTGTGTGAGATAATATGTTTCATGTTTTATCTTTTATTGGACAAATAGGAGCACACAACACACACTTGTGCACCTTACATATGTAGTAGATTGATTACCAAAATGGTCCCAATTATTCCCCGCCTTCTCATATTTCTTGCAATATAACTTTGAAGCTACTCCCATAAGAGAGGGAGAATAATGTAAATCAATGAAGTTAGAAAACGCCCTCACACCTTACACAAAAATAAACTCAAATGGCTTAAAGGACTTAAATATAAGACGTGACACCATAAAAATCCTAGAAGAGAACATAGGCAAAACATTCCCTGACATAAATTGTAGCAATGTTTTCTTATGTTTCCCAAGGCAAAAGAAATAAAAGCAAAAATAAACAAATGGGACCTAATCAAACTTACGAGCTTTTGCACAGCAAAGGAAACCACCAACAAAACAAAAAGAGAACCAATGGAATGGGAGAAAATATTTGCAAACAATGCAACCAACAAGGGCTTAATTCCCAAAATATACAAACAGCTCATACAACTCAATATAAAAAAAATAAACAATCAAAAAATCGGCAGAAAACCTAAATAGACTTTTTTCAAAGAAGACATACAGATGGCCAAAAGGCACATGAAAAGATACTCAGCATTGCTAATTATTAGAGAAAGGCAAAACAAAACCACAATGCAAATCAAAACCTCACACCAGTCAGAATGACCATCATTGGAAAGCCTACAAATAATAAATGCTAGAGAGGGTGTGGAGAAAAGGAAACCCTCCTACCCTGTTGGTGGGAGTGTAAATTGGTACAGCCACTATGGAGAACAGTATGGAGGTTCCTCAAAAAACTAAAAATAGAGTGATCATATGACCCAGCAATCCCACTCCTGGGCATGTATGTGGAAAAAATGAAAACTCTAATTTGAAAAGATACATGCACCCCAATGTTCATAGTAGCACTATTTACAATAGCCAAGACATGGAAACAACCTAAGTGTCCATTGACAGATGAATGGATAAAGAAGATGTGGTATATATGTACAATGGAACATTACTCAGCCATAAAAAAAGAATGAAATAATGCCATTTGCAGCAACATGGATGGACCTAGAGATTATTTTACTAAGTGAAGTAAACTAGACAGAGAAAGACAAATATCATATAATATCACTTATATGTGGCATCTAAAAAAATAATACAGATGAACTTATTTGCAAAACAGAAATAGATTCACAGCCATAGAAAACAAATTGATGGTTACCAAAGGGGAAAGGAGGGGCGGAGGGATAAATTAGGAGTTTAGGATTAACAGATACACACTATTATATATAAAATAGGTAAACAACAAGGACCTACTGTATAGCACAGGGAACTATATTCAATATCTTGTAATAACCTGTAGTGGAAAAGAATCTGAAAAAGAATATATATATAAAACACTGAATCACTTTGCTATACATCTGAAACTAACACAACATTGTAAATCAACTATACCAAAAAAAAATAGAATTAATAAAAAAGAGGGGGAATACTTCCTTACCCCTTGAATTTGGGGTTGCTTTGGCCAACAGGATGTGATGGAAGTTATGGTATACCAGTTCTCACTCTAAGTCTCAAGAAGCCTTGCATGCTTCCACTTTCTCTTTTGGAATTCTTTCACATGAACAAACCTGGACTAACCTGTTGGAAGATAAAAGTCCATGTGGAGGTTAATTGTCCCAGCCAAGTCAGTTCTAAACCAGTCTACACTGGCTGACCTCCAAACATGTGAGAGCCTGCTGAAGATCAGCAGAGCTGTCTACCCAACCCACATCTGACTACAGAGTCAACCAAAGGTCAACCAACAATGGAAGATGCTTATTGCTTTAAGCCCCTGAGTTTTGGAGCAGTTTGTTATGTGGAAATAGCTAACAGATACAGTGATGTTTTCATATCAGTACATTGAATAAATTAACATGTGTAAAGCATTTAGAACAGTGCCCAGCCCACAGTAAGCTTTCAAACATGTTAGCTCTAATTATTATTACATACAAATAATGCCTGCAAAGTATTCCATTGTATGATGTACTGTTATTTATTCAAAGAGTCTTCATTTGTTGAATATTTATATTGTTTCCATTTTGTTTCTACTGTAAAGAATGCTGCAATCGTCCTAGTATATAAATTTTTTTTTCGGTCTATTAATGGGAAAGAATTCTTAAAAATGTAATTGCTGGCTCAAAGTATATGTACACTTTAAAAAACAACGGATAATAAAAATTTGTCTTCCAAAGTTACTCAATTCGTTTCCACCAACATTGTATGAAACGACTGTTTCTTCTCAGCCATCCCCAGACCCAATGTTATTTTAATGACTGCATAATAGTCTATCATAATATGTGCCCTAGTTTATTTAACCAGTCTTCACTGTTGAACATTTAGGTTGTTTCCTTTTTCCCCACATTATAAACAAGACTGTGGAGAACATTCCAGCAGATAAATCTTTTCACACATTCATGATTATTTCCTAACGATAAATTCCTAGAAGAATTTTTGAGTCACAGGATTTACACATTTTTAAAGGATTTTGAATATATAATACCAAATTATTCCTCAGAAAAATTATACCAGATTATACTCAAATGCAGCATTTACAAAAACCTTTATTATGGAAAATTTTAGAAATATACAAAAGAATAGAGAACATTACGACACCCCCAGATAGCCATCACTCAGGTTCAATAATGATCAACTTAATGGCCAATCTATTTCATCTACAACCTATTTCATCCCAATTTGGCTAGATTATTTTGAATCAGATCCAGAGGGGATGTTTTTAAAACTTTCACTTAAGCAGGTGAGGATTTGGAAGACCGATGAAAGTCTCCCTCTTCAGAGGGGATCCTGGTGGGAATCTCTTGTGACCACAGCCCAGGCCTGTAGCCAGGGGATGGCCTCACTGAGGGGTACAGGGAAACGGGGGAGCCCTGGTTCATTGCGCTTATCCCCTGCCCTGTGGGAGCCAATGATCCTACAGTAAGTGACTAGCCAGCCCATTTCTGAGGGCGTCCAGGGTTTTTACTGAGTCTGTGTTCCCCAGCTGCACATCATTCACCATTTGAATAAAGCAGAGGTAGATAATGTAATCCATCCATGGTTTACGTAAGAGCAAATATTATGAGTCGCGTTTACAGTGACTGCAGCTGAGTAGGAGGCTCTTCCTTGGCCTCTGCTGACATTTTCCAGGCTGATTGAATTTTGAAATACTAGTTGGTTACATTGCATCAAATACAAGTCACACAATCTTGGGACAGAAATACAAGCAATTTCCTTTAATAAGAAGGTACGGTAATGGCTCAGTGTCTTCCCAACTCTCAGGGCATGTTATTACAGGACTGTACCATGAAGCAAACTGCACTATCGCTGAGATGTTGCTCTGAGGGGAAAGAAACATAACTTGAAGATGCACGTCAGTCAATCTGCAGATAAAGAGCAGCAGGAGACCTGTGTTCTAGACCAGAATAGTAAGTGGAAGGAAGGTGAATACTCAACATTGATTTCAAAATGTCAGATTCAAAGCACCCTCAAAAGTTCACTGCAATGATTCCCAAGCTACTGTAATTGCTCTAGAGGTCATCCAGCCTCGCTTTAAATAATCCACATGATAATGCTTGTGTCATCAGAATGCAAAGGAAAGGCCACAGGCTTTGAGGCAAACAGAACCAGGTTTGAATCAAACTCCCCCATGTACTTGCTGATCTGGGGCAGCTTCTCAGAGCGGGGAAGGCAAGCACAATGTACGTTCTAAGGACAGGGGAGGGCGGGGAGGGGCCTCCAATTGCCGGGGTCCAGCCTGCAGGTGAAACCAGCGGTCACGTCTTCTTAAAGACTACCCCCAACAATCGGAAAGAGGTCAGAGGTCTTCCTAGAGGAAGTGGCATCTCAGCTGGAGTCAGAGAGCCAGTGGGCGTCAGCCAGCCGACCTGAGGGTAGGTGAATAGGAGATCAGCATTTGTGGGTGGGAGGATTCCAGACAGAGGGAACAGCCTCCAAAGGTTTGGAGAAAGGAATGAGAAGCACACTCTGGTAATTAAAGTCGTCAAGTGCAGCTGGAGTGCGGTGTGCCAGGAGAGAGACAGGGTGACGCTGAGGAGGTAGCAGGAGTCAATCTTGAAGGGACATCCAAGGTAAATTCAGGAAACAGTAGAGTTTCAAGCTTGACAGCGACAGGATCAGAAGGCTGAGATCTCTGATCTCAGCTGCCGCGCAGAATAGATTGGAGGGGGTGATCCATTAGGAGACGGTTGTGGCAGTGAGGTGGTCTGGACCAGGGCAGTGGCCGGGGGATGGCGAACCATGGACGGCGCCCAGAGCTATTTCACAGGTAAACAACTGGATCTGGTGACTGGGGGATATGGTAGGTCAAGGGAAGAGGGAGGGACCCAGGGTGGTCTCCTGGCTTCTGCCTTGGCCTCTGGTGGGTGGTGGCGCTAGTCCCAGAGATAGGCGATGGTCACAGGGGTGGCACGGGGAAAGATGGGGAGTTTGTGCTTAGTTTGAGGCCAAAGAAGTTCTCTGGGCAATTGTGTAAATACACTGGGGACTGAGAAGGGCGACAGAGCTCGGTTGTGAGCTGTCAACGCACGGAGGGTCACTGAAGCCACACGAGCAGAGATGATCTCCAGGAAGAGCACTTAGTCCATGAAGAGGAAAAAAAAAATCTCCTCATTGATGAAACGGCCAAGGTCTCATGTAAAGTGCCGAGCCTGGCCCTGGGTGGGGTGGCAGGCGATGGCAGGGCCCCCTCTTTGTCTCCCTGTGGTGTGGCGGGGCAGCCTTGTCCCACCCCAGTGCCATTTTCACAGTCTTACGTGATCTCCCTCTTCTTGGCGGCCTCCTTGGTTTAATACCAGCTATGAATATCCCAAGTCTGCCCCCCTCCCTACCCATGTTCGAGAAAATGAAAATGGACCACTTGATACGCAAGCCCTGACCTCAATCCTACAGTGATCAGATTTTTCCCAACCAAGCAGGGTTCCAGTAAGAGACCGCAGCTGCCTGCTACTCCGCGAATGGATCTTAAAGCCGTGGTTTGCTTCACGATATACAGGAGAGAAATCTGGTCAGGAAACTCCAGAAAATCGTTTCTCGGCCATCTGTCTTCCCCTGAATGGCAGCCAGAGATCGCTCACCAAGTCGTGTGTATGGCAGCTCCGCAGCTCAGCTGGAAAGGAACCGCAGCCAAGGTGCCAGGGTGCGCGTGCTCCATGTTCGGTGACGGCAGCTGGCTGGCAGGCTGCTCCCGGGGTCAGCAGGACCAGATTATGCAAGGACAGGAAAATTAGCTCCCCAAGTCATCCCAACAAAATTAATTTCGTTGTTGCAATTAACTTTCCATCTGCTGGAATGTGGTTATCCTGCAGTGACAGCCAAGCCCTGAGTCCGGGTAATGGCAGGCCCGCTGGTGCTAGCTTTTCCACTTAGTACTAGTTTGAGAGGAAACGTGAACTGAATAGACTTTGCTGGAGAAGCCTCAGAGAGAGTCTCCCATGCCTAGCTGCCCTGAGGGCCTCACAGCAGATGTTAACTCTTCTTCCTTGGAGTCTATTGAAAGTGGGCTGACTCAGTGGAAAGCCCGAATCCATGAACTGTGCTTTCCAGCGGAGCAAAGGGAAAGAAAGAACAAAGAGGTGGTGCTCTCCAGGAGCGGCAAATTTTGTATTCATAAGAAGAACCCTTTCGGACTTCCTTCTCACCACTCTCCCCTCCCCACCATCCAGGCTGCAGCATCTCTGACTCTATTCTGGGCGTAGTGTACCCCTTCGATTTAGAGCCACAGGGAGAAGGCCGGCGTCCTACTCTTCCGTTTATGAAACTGGATCATTTTTCATTATGCGTATCAAGGGGCAATTCTGGCTGAGCTAGAACTTAGTCATTGCATGTTATTATCTCCCTCTATCTATTTGCACCCATTCCTATGCATGGGGTGTAGACTTTGTAGTTGGGCGAGGAAGGAGGCGGGGGTTTTAGAGATCTGTCTTCCAGCTGCCCCCTTGGCCTGGGGTTGACCTCTACAGGGATGAGGATTTGAAACTGATGGAGTTATTTTCATGGAAGACTCTGTAAGATTCTGGGCACAAACTGGGATGCTTAGGACCCAGGTGACAAAGTGTGGCCTGGGAGAGGAAAGCGGCCATTCTCCTTCTGCTGCATAGAACCCAGCGCCATGCTGAGGATGGTGGTCTTGGAAAGCTTCTTCTAACAGCTTAACGGGTGAGTGGAAGCCAGAGAAAGAGATCACGCAGGGCAGCCCCAAGTGGTTGCTGCAGCTGGTAGCCTGGCCTGCGGCCCAATAAGAGCGTCTCCTAGAATTTACCAAGTGCCTCTCGAAAGGAGCTAAGTTCTGCATGGGCAAGTGAAGGCCTTGCTCAGGATCATTGTATTTGGGGCATAAACAAACATACTCCCAAACTGGGAGGCTCTGGGTCACTTGGGAGAATTTGTGTAGGCAGAGTGTTAGCATCACTCTTTCTTGCCACATCCCTGGCTCCAGCTAAACTTAGCGATGACTGTCCAGGACCTACTCTGGAAGAGCAGGAGGCATTTCCTCCAATCACTCAGATGAGGGATTTCTTAACCAAGGCCAGGACCCAGAGCATGCTGCCTCTATGGGAGGTCCCAGGGGATGGGAAGGAGGTGGGAGTAGAGAGGCTGGTACTGGGGGTGGGGTCAGTCGGGGGCAGGAAGAAAGAAGAGGTAGGAAGAAATGGTCTCAGGTGGTTACTTTGAGCACCCAGTGTTGCCACGGACAGAATTTCATTTTCTTTACAGCAGAGCAAATTGACATGGACAATTATGTGATCTTCTAAGGAGAAATCAGCAAAGCCAGAAAATCTATCTCTAGGAAGTGTTTCTTTTATTCTGGAATTTCAATAGGGTGAGAGTTAACACAGCAAGTTCTAGCTTAGGAACCAAAACATTCTAAATTTTTAAAAAGGCCTAAGACCAACAACTCCAAGATACCCTAACACCCATTTAACTGCAACTCCCTAAATGTGGTCCAAATGCCAACCTGTATAAAAAGCTCTTGGAGTGCTGGTTAAAAATGAAATTCCTTAGTCCCAAACCACTAAATCAGATTCCCTTGGAAAGAGCCCGGGATTCTATTTTTTGGACAAGTACCCAGGAAATTACTATGCACATTAAAATTTAAGAACACTTTGTTTTTACCCTCTGTCCAATATAGTAGCTACTTACCACTTGTGACTATTTAAATTAATTAAAATTAAATAAAAATTTAAAATTCACTTTCTCAGTCATCCTAGCCATATTTCAAGTGTGCAATAACCCCATGTGACTAGTGCCTACTATACTGGACAGCGCAGAACATTTCCATCATCACAGAAAGTTCTATTGGACAGAGCTGGCTATAAGGAAGATTGTAAATAATGAGTTAGAAGATTATAAATGTTTTCATGTTAACATGTGAAGTTTAATCATTTTTTTTCTATAAAAATGCTGTTTCCTCCAAAACAGTGAACTTTGCATTGGTTAGTATTGATTTGTGAGGATATCGCTGTCCCTGTGGGTCACCTCTTTTCTGCCTTTTGGCTGGGCCATACCCAGCCTCTGCAGGAGTTAGACGGGTATAGCCAAATACAATTCTGGGTGGGTATAGTCTCACAGCCACCACTTGGTGGGACAATGGAGTCTGTGCAAAGCCAGAGTCTCCCACGGCTCTGGGCCGATGCAAACGTGGGCCAGTGCGCACGGCTGGCCAAGTCAACTGTGGTTGGACTTTGGCCCCAACTTGCCTTCTCAGCCAGACACCTTTGCACAGTATACAACCTATAAAACCGTATGCAGTGGCCCTGAGTGGGGAGCAGCGTTTGTTGAAGTTGCAGATTTTTTAATTCAAAAAATACAAAGCTTTAGTGTCCTTTTTTTTTATTGTTCCAACATATTTATGAATTAAGGACATGTTTAGTATAAATCTCTGTAGAGTTTCTTTTTTTTTTTTTTTTCGGTACGTGGGCCTCTCACTGTTGTGGCCTCTCCCGTTGAGGAGCACAGGCTCTGGACGCGCAGGCTCAGCGGCCATGGCTCACGGGCCCAGCCGCTCCTCAACATGTGGGATCTTCCTGGACCGGGGTAGGAACCCATGTCCCCTGCATCGGCAGGCAGATTCTCAACCACTGCGCCACCAGGAAAGCCCTAGTGTCTTATTTTAAAACACCTCTTAAGACTGGACCCCATGCTGGGCACCGGGGACCCAACAGCCAAAGAGAGAAGGTCACTGCCCTCAAGTTGTTTGCAGTTAAGCTGGGAAGGGGCTCAGAGCTAAACAGCACTTCCAGTGCAGCATGTTGCAGTGCAGTGGTGGAGGGATCTCTTTCGTCCAGGGAGATTAACCACCTTGGAGGGGACAGGGAGGTCCTCCTGGATGCCTAAGATGATACAGAAGGAAGACTAGAGCCAAGTGAATGGGATGAGGGAAGGCAGCGTGAGCAGAGGGAACTGCAGGATCGAAGGTGAGGGGAGAAGCAGCACGGTGCTTGGGGAGCTATGCATCTGAGCTGCTGTTGCTGGAGCTGAAAGTATGAACCAAAGAACTGGAGAGGAGGAGGGAGAGTCAGGCAGAGGCTGGGGTGGGAGCCACAAGTCTGGGCTTTATCCTGCTTCAAAGGGGTGTCATGGGAAGGCTCTCAGCTGCTCAGATTGTCAAAGATCGACTGCTTTGCAAAACGTATCAGAAGTTATATTCGTAGGCTGCATTTTATTTTGTCTAATTGCATTTGATCCTTACAACACCCACGAGAAAATCAAGATAGGCATTGTTTACTATTTTACAGAGTGGAGAGTAAGGCTCAGAAAGGCAGCATCATTTGCCCAAGGGTCACACGACTCCACATCAAGCATTAAGATTTTTTAAAAAAATGATTTTAACTTTGTTATTTCCTAATTATAAAAGCAGTATGTGATCACAAGAAAATATAGGAAACTATATAAAAATATGAAGAAAATAAAAACTCACCCATAAATCCACATTTACTATTACCAATTTACTGCATTAACTTTCAGTCACGGACGCGCGTGCACATGCACACACACACACACAATACTCTTTATGCCACAAATATAAATTCTATATCTATATATAACATATATAGATATTATACATCCTATGTATGTTATACATACTATTTTAATACATTAGGATTTTGTATCCTGCTTTTTTCACTTTACAGCTTTCCATGAGCAATTTTACATGTCTGTAGTGTTCGGAAGTAAGATTTTCAATGGCCACATGTATTGACAATTTCTTTAATTAGTTCCTTGTTTTGGGACATTTTTAGGTTGTTTCTGAGCTTTTGTTAATATAAATGTGCTTTAAAGAACAATACTATTACCTTTGGAAAAATTTCTTTAAAAAAATTACTGTGTCTGGGCTTCCCTGGTGGCGCAGTGGTTGACAGTCCGCCTGCCGATGCGGGGGACACGGGTTCGTGCCCCGGTCCGGGAAGATCCCACATGCCGCGGAGCAGCTGGGCCCGTGAGCCATGGCCGCTGAGCCTGCGTGTCCGGAGCCTGTGCTCCGCAACAGGAGAGGCCACAACAGTGAGAGGCCCGCGTACCGCAAAAAAAAAAAAAAAAAAAAAAAAAAAAAATTACTGTGTCGAAAAGTATGAGCCACTTTAAAGCTCATGATACATGTTGCCAAACTGCCCTTCAGAAAGGTTGAACCAATTTACTCCCCTGCCAGCTGGGTATGACAATGTCCTCTTTACCAACGAGTTGCTGGACTACAGGCTCTGGTCATAGTTCGCTTCCCATGACCCTTGTTGTGAGGCTCCAGAAGGAGACGACAAGGGAACCAGCACAGGGAAACACACATGCATAGGTCTGCCATCTAGGCAGAGGGTTGCCAGAGCAGCCCCAGGACGTGGGGATGGAGAGGTGATGGTGAAGACAACCACACCTGGTCAGGACTCTAACAGGGACGCTTGGCACGTGGCGAGAGGACAGGAGACACCCGCCTTTCCTTTCAGCAGGCCACGCGGGTTAGCCCTTCTGTCCAGCATGTTCCCAAAGTCAGCATTCCTTAGTGCTTGGTGTTTCATGAGGGGGCGTTTAAAGCTTCAGATGAACATGGGAGAGAGAGATTTCTGTTCAGAGCTGGAGAAGAGCTCTTGTTAACCAAACGAGTCCCATGAAATGCAGTCCATCCATCTGATCCTCAATCCAATTTAAAGTGATTTTACTAGATTTGAGGGTGTGTTCGATCCCTGCATCTTAACTTGGAATGAAGTGAAAACCATGGTTACCAAGGGAAAGGAAAAAGGGCTTGCACTCAAACGTGGAGAAGACCATCCCAGGCCTCCCAAACCACCCTGTGGGTTCGGATCTGATCTGTCTGCCCCAAAGCAAAAGGATTGTGCACCAGTAAAAACGCCATCCTGTGGCTCCCTGTCACTGCTGTAGTTCCCTGGAGGAACTGCAAACCAGAGAGCACATACATGTCCCTCCAGGGTTGCCAGAAGGACTAAAGGACAAAGTGAGCCTTGGTGAGGTCCCAAAGCCCTTGGAGTTGCAAGGAGCTGGGAAGTGGTCTCTCTAGAAGGTGGGGTGAGAGGGGTGGCTGTGGGGTGGCATGGGTCATCTCAGGGATGTTGGAGGACAGAAAGGAAGCAGTCAGATATCACAGGGATTGCAGGATAAGGACCTGAGGGCCCCTTGTCTGCCTCCCAACGGCCACTTCTTTTTCTTTGCTCTCTCTCTTTTTCTTTTTCCTCCCGTCTCCAGTTTCCTCTATTTAGTCATCTTTCACGTGGCCCCCAAAGAACCACCTCAGTCCCCAAGTCAGCCTGAGCTTTCAGCTTCAGGACTCTCCGTCAATCTGACAGCACTCTCTGTGTCTCTCAGATCAAATCACTGAAGTAGAGAAGCTGAATGGTCCGGAACAGCTATGGATGGTCTCTGCCTCTGGGTCAAGGGACCACCCTGGTCCCTCAGTCACAGATAGTCATTATGGGGGACAGGTGGGTCACGTGGCATAGAGGACTGCAGGCTGGAGGTAGAGCTGCCATGGTCAATTACAGAATGCTTCAAGTGGAAATAGAATTGCAGTTCCTCTTTTAAGACAGGCTCACACTGCCCATGAGACCAAACAAGGGGAAAGATCGGCAAGGAAGAGACAGAAGTCAAGGGTCATCTGGGCACAGAGGTAAGGTTCACAGGAGCAGAAAGAGCTTTGGGCTTGGAGTCAGAGGACCTGGGTCCAAATCCTGACTGATTTGCCTGGGAGTTGGTCTGGGACCAGGTATTATACCTGTCACAGTCTCAGTTCCTCCTCTGGGAAAGGTAGATCCTGCTGCCCTCCCAGAGAGGGCTTGAGGATAAACTGGTATCATATACATGAAAGTGAATTTTCAGTTGTACATCATAACCTCTACTGTAGCCCCCTTACAGTAGAATTAGTGGCTCTTAATGGCTGTGATCTTTCTGGGCTCGCTAGAGAATCAGAGTAAGGCATGTATGACTCGTTCTAGATTAAAGCAGTTCTCAAAATTCACTGTCACATGACCCTTTTACACTCTTAAAAATTACTGAGGACCCCAAAGAGTTATTAATATGGGTAATAGTTATTTATTATTCTCAAAGTTAAAACTAAGGATTAAAAAATATGTACTTAGTAATTCATTGTAAGAAAATAACCCATTAAATGTTAATATAAATTCATATTTTTATTTTAAATGGTGATATTTTCCAAACTAAAAAATATCAAGTGAGATGAGTGGCACCCTTTTACATTTTTGCAGCCCTCTTTAGTATCTGGCTTATTGCATTCAATCTGTTGGGATACGTTGTTTTGGTTGAAATATATGAAGAAAATCTGGTCTCCATACATGTATAGTTGGAAAAGGAGGAGTATTTTAATAGCCTTTTCAGATTATTATGGATGTTCTTTGATGTCACACCCACTCAACAAGCAGCAGTTATTTAAAGATAAGTTGCAACATGGAATCTGAAAATCAATGAGTTTTTCGTTCTTTGTTACATTAAAATCCATTGGTCTGTCTTGCACTATGAATGGATCTTTTACCAAGCACGGTTTTGTCGCATCATGAATCGGTCACTTGGAAAATATTGGTTCAAAGAGTTATGCAGGTCACCTAAATGTTGACACATTTCCTTAGATGATATCCAAAAAATCCCATTCATTAATTTGACCAGTCTCATCAGAAAAGTCTTAGAACTGGGGGAAGCTGTCAAGCTTACAGGTGTGGATGCAAAGTTTTCGAAAAATTAAAAATTTTTGTTTAAAAGCTCAAATTCCACCATTGGCAACGTATACTGTCAGTTGATATCTTTGACGTGACAGGCTCACTTTGTTCATTTTAGAAAGTTTCTGCCAAACACCCTATTCTGAATAACCACATTGTGTCTATCAGTGCTTCTTTGAAGTAAAAATGGTGTTTCACTTTTTTAAAAAGGCTAGTCAGCTCACAACTCAAACCCATTACACAGTGCTTTTCTTCAAGCACTTTTCTTCGTCCATCATACTTTGGAATACAGCAGAACTGCTTTTATGCATAATTCTCAGTTTGTCACACAGAATATGGAAATACATGAACTCAGGGTCAAGATTAATAAACTGAGTAATTTTTACTGCTTCATCAAAAACATTCTTTAGTGAGACTGGCCATTGTTTTCCTGCACGTGTGTGACAGTGCAGAACACAATGACTGCTAGGACATCGTGTTGCCTTGACTCATGGGGAGGGGCCAGCAGTTTCACCCACAGCCTCTTTTCTCTATCAGTACACCTGACCACAGTGACACAAGTAAATGACATCTCGGTATGATTATGAAAATACTTTTGGGGCTTCCCTGGTGGCGCAGTGGTTGAGAGTCCGCCTGCCGATGCAGGGGACACGGGTTCGTGCCCCGGTCCGGGAGGATCCCACATGCCGCGGAGCGGCTGGGCCCGCGAGCCATGGCCACTGAGCCTGCGTGTCCGGAGCCCGTGCTCCGCAACGGGAGAGGCCACAGCAGTGAGAGGCCCGCGTACCGCAAAAAAAAAAAAAAAAAAAAAAAAGGAAAATAGTTTTGACTTCAAAGACCTTCTGAAAAGGTCTCAGAAACCCTCAGGGGGTCCATAACCTATATTTTAAGAACCACTGTTCTAGAGCTTTGGGGTTGAAAGAAATGACACATTCCTTTATTTCCTTAATAAAATTAACTCTGGCTCAAGGAAGTCCACTGCTCCTAATGTTCTGGGATTCTTTCCTCCTCTCCTGGGTCAGACCCTGGCACAGAAGTAGGCGAAGGCCTTGGTCCCTCCTGGTTGATGCTGACACCGCTCCTTGCCCAGGCCCTCTGGATGCCTGCAGTGGTGAGTGGCTCTGCTGGTAGCCCCACCACCCCAGGGCCATGCTCAGCAGTGGGGTCTTCCTGAGACCCTCTTGGCTCCGGCACTGGTGCCCTGCCCAACCCTTGTCCCAAGATCTTGCCTCCTCAAGATGTGTGCTCTGCATTGGCTCAGGTCCCTATCACTCCGGAACCTGCCACTCTGCCTGTCTTCCTAGTTCCTAAGTCTCCAACCAGGCTTTCCTGGATCAGGTTTTCCCTTTTCAGTCCCTGAATTCTGAAGCCTTCAAAACCCTTCTCTTTTCCAACATTCTGGGTTAATTCACTCAGTGGACCTAAACCAGAAGTCCGTGGCCCTCAGACTGTGCATGAATTTGACTACAAATGTTTCTAGTTTTTAAAAAATTTGAATAAAGTGCCAATATTTAAAAATCAGGATAGTCACAGACAATTATGATATCTGTCTTCTCCTGAAGTCTTAGATGGTCTGGCAACATTAGGCCTGCATTTTCACACGGCAACTGTCGGCTGAAGGTGAGAAGAATGCGTCGTTCGTTTTGTCAAAGACCCTACTGCTCCCTCTTGTCTCCCAGCAGCCTTCTTTACTCATTCACTTACCTGCCTGACTTCGTTAACGTTTGAATTTGTCATCCCTGTCCAGCCCTTTGAAGGACAAAGACTTTTGAGGGTATATCTTCTCTTACCTGGCAAACCATATGCAAATTTGTTTTTTAGTCATCTTTCTATGGCCAAGAAGACAGAGCTAAGCCTGTCTGACAAAATTTTATGAAAGATGACTATGTTGTCTTAAGCCCAGTTTAAAAGTGGAGCTTCTCTATTTGAAGTTTGTAGCAGTTTCAGAGTATTGCCTGCTCAGGAGCCCTTGAGCCTCCTTCGCACAATCCATGGTGTTCCACAGAGCACCACTGAACAACCACAGATCTAGCCCATGCAAAGCTCATAAGAGGAAACACGGAGACCTTGACTGAGCCCAGCTAAAGAAAGGGTGTTAGGTATCAGTAGCTGACACTGCACTGTTGAGGAAGACCCCAGCTTGGTGGATGTAGAACAAGGGTTGGAAATCATCATTGACTTCAGGGGCCTGCCTTGCCAACTGTGTGCCCAGGTAGATCACCGAACCCTGTCTGAGCATGTCGAATTTAAAGCCTCCTCAACACAAATTGTCACTCACAGTGTAAGTCATTTTTGTTATTCAGCTGGGACTAGGGGGAACAATTTTGACCAGCTCCTCTCTGGGTGGAAGCAGGCCCTGTCTGGGTGGTGTGTACTAAGTTCATTGTCTTGGTGAAACCACAGGGCATCTCTGGCCATCAGCCCCTGCTGTGGTCTGTGCCTGGGTTAAGGTCAGAGCTCAAGTCTGACTTAAGCCATGAGCTGAGGCAGCTTCGGGAAATTGGGGGGCGGGGCGGTCATTCAAACTCAGCATCACTGTTGCTTTTCTCTCTTCTTTTGTATAAAAAGATCAATCTCATGTCTAATTCATTGGAAAATTCTCCACTTCTCTGTGTGTGTTTTTGATAAAAATAGAAGTCTCTGAGGACTGCAGACTCCTGCTGAACTTTATGAGCAACTTCTCAAAGCTTGGTCACCAGAATCTTCTAATCTTTCCTTGAGTGAATTAAGCATCAGCAGGATGCTAGCTTTCCGGGTGACTGGTTCACGTAAAAGACTTCTAGGGTTGGAGGCAGGAAGTTTTAAGGTCATTTAATCAATTTGCACAAAAAACACAACAGAGTGGACAAGTTGGCAGGAAGTTGGTCTCATAGACTCCCATTTCCATTTCTCTCCTTCCTTTCTCCTTTCCTTCTTCTTCCTTCCTCCCTCCCTCCCTTCCTTCCTTCCTCCCTTCCTCCCTTCCTTCCTCCCTTCCTTCCTTCCTCCCTCCCTTCCTTCCTTCCTTCCTTCTCCCCTTCCTTTCTCCTTTCCTTCTTCTTCCTTCCTCCCTCCCTCCCTCCCTTCCTTCCTCCCTTCCTCCCTTCCTCCCTTCCTTCCTCTCTTCCTCCCTTCCTCCCTTCCTCCCTTCCTTCCTTCCTCCCTTCCTCCCTTCCTCCCTTCCTTCCTTCCTTCCTCCCTTCCTTCCTTCCTTCCTTCCTTCCCCTCCTTCCTTCTCCCCTTCCTTTCTCCTTTCCATCCTTCCTTCCCCTCTCCATTCCTTCCTTCCTCCCTTCCTTCCTTCCTTCCTTCCTTCCTCCCCTCCTTCCTTCTTCCCTCCCATCCTCTGCCCCTTTTCTAGTCCCAGCCATCACCATCTCTGCAACAGACTCCAAACTCACCTCCCTGCCTGCAGACTTGTCCTCTTCCAAGACAGGGAGTGCTTTCCAGAGGACAAATATGATTGTATTTCCTCCCTGCATAAACCTTCATTGCTTCTCTGGTTTAAAAACTTCTATGGTGTTAGAAGTCAGGATAGATGTTACGTTTGAGGAGGAGAACGGAGCTGATGATAGAGAAGGGCATGAGGGAGGCTTCTAGGGGGCCAGGGATAGTCTGTTTCTTACCTTGGGTGGTGGTCACATGGATAGTCATATTGTGATAATTTATTGAGCTGTGCCGTGATGACGTGGGCACTTTTCTGTACACGTGTTATACTCCTATAGAAATTTTTATGATTCAGTGTTTAATATCGCCCTCCTGTGCTTTCCCAGGTGAGGGTGAGGAATGGCTTTGAATGCTGGGGAAGGGGACTTCTGGGATTCCTTAAGAGGGTCACTGAATCTTGTGGCAGCTTTGAAGCTGGAGTATCAGAATAATGAGCTAATTTCAACGACTGTGGGTGTGACAGACTTGTAGACTGTCTGATGAATGGGGTCACGGAACTGCAGAGTTCTGGGATAATGATGACTCAGAGAAGCCTCTAGAATCCCTTACAAATGGTTATGGTTTGGGGCTGAGCAGGAAGAATTAATCCTGGCCCAATTCCCATCCAAGAAAGGATTTGTTTCAGATGGAGTTTGATTAGGCTCGGGCTTGGTGTCGCTTTTAGCAGAGGTGTGAGGGTGCTCCACAGAAATGCTTTCCTGAAGTTTGTGATCAGGGCTCCAAGGGGACAGGAGGCCACAGGACCTGGGAAAGATGCCAGGCCTTCCTCAGAGGTAGGCTGCAAAACTCTCCCTGAGAAGCGTCCCTTACAGTGGACCAATAAATGGGCCCTGGAGGAAGGCTGGGGGTGCTTCCCTCCCATGGGTCCCTTGGCAGAGCTGAGGGGTGTGGCAGCCATGGGTCTCGGGGTAAAGAAAGAATTGGTGTGTGGTGAATGGTGGGGGACAGGCAGAGGGGGGGCTCCCCCCGATCCTGCAACTGAGTCACCAACTTGCTGAGCTTCTACAATCATTGGACATTTTGTTCATTGCATTTTTAAAAACCTACTCTTCCTGGGCCTGTGTCTGCCTCCACCTAGCACTTTGTCTATTACATTGACATTTGCCTTCTCCTGTCTTGGCCTCTTTGCTGACCATAATGGCAGAAGTGGCCCTTTATGATGTCCTACTCATCCCCAGCACAGCATCTGGCACCTTGCAGGTGCCCAGTGAGCATCTGTGGAACAATCAGAGGTATGTGGGTCATCGGAGGGAGAGCTTACTTACGCTCTGCAACCCCCCTGAGGGGTGGGACCTACCATCTCTCGAAAAACCGCGGCTCAGAGTTCATTTGAAGCACATCACTCATAAGGGGTAGAACTGTGATTCAAACCTTGGCCGGTCTGTCACCGAACCCCTTGCCCTGAATCTCTGTGCAGTGCTGACCCCCATCTACACTAGCCTAGTTATTCCCCCTTCAGCAACCCTATGACTTGCCGACTATTTTTTGTTTGTTTGTTTGTTTGTGGTACGCGGGCCTCTCGCTGTTGTGGCCTCTCCTGTTGTGGAGCACAGGCTCCAGAAGCGCAGGCTCAGCGGCCATGGCTCATGGGCCCAGCCGCTCTGCAGCATGTGGGATCTTCCCGGACCGGGGCACGAACCTGTGTCCCCTGCATCGGCAGGCGGACTCTCAACCACTGCGCCACCAGGGGAGCCCTCGACTTTTTATTCAGGGTAACTCAACCCTCTCATCAATGCATCCTACATAACCCAAAGATTGGGTTCCCCAACAAAAGTGTACAAGTCCCCCTGAGACCTAGCCCTTACCTACAGCTCTGGTCCCATCTCTAGCCACATGGCGTCCTGAACTTCATGCATTAATCATACGGAAATACTCCTAGTTGCTTGCATATATCATGCTTCCTTGATGGGTTCCTTTTTCTAGGATACTTCTTTCCCATCTCTATTGGGTGGGAAATTATAAATAGATACAGACAGATATATAGGCGGATCTATCATCTCACATAGTAAGAAATTCTGGGGGCGAGGGTGCTGCCGGTGCAGGGCCTCCAGCTCCTCTGCTCTGTGCTCTCTGCATTGGCTTCATTCTCAGGCTGGTAACAAGATGGTGGTTCCACATCTCACTTCCAGACACATCAGAGTCATGCATAAGAAGATGGACTGTTTGTTCATGGGTCTGCCTCCCTGAGCCCCCAGCACATCACCAGCCTGGCTCACTGGTCAGGCCTGACCACAGACTCACCCTAAACCAAGGGGAATGGTGTTGATGAGATTAGTTTAAACTCATCAGGATTTACCCCCTGGGGCTGGGGATTGGGTTGTGCTAGGGTGAGGTGTGTTCTTTAAAGAGTGGAACTCTGTCTGCAAGGGAGGTCTCAGGATTGGAGTGGATCCTCAAAGGTATCCAGCTCAGCATTTCTAAGGAAGGCTCCTCCTGGCTAGCATTTTAGCCTCCTCCCAACTCTAATTCTCCACCAGCCTTTTCCCCCACAGCCAAAATCCTCAGCCTCGCCCCGTGCCCTTCTGCACAGTGGCCCTCTCTGTGGGCCTGGCCTCTCTGCCCCGCCTGGCCGCATCTGCTTGCTTTCTTCGCACGTGCCTTGCTAACTCACTGGCACCGTGCTCTTCCTACCCGGAACACTGTGCCTTCTTTCTAGCCAGTCTGTGTGCATCTTGTCTGGGAGGCGCGCCTGGATTAACCTCCCCACCTGTGTCACTCCCATCCTTCTGCAACCCTCTAGCCCTTGGGGATTCTCTCCCTGAGTTTACTTGCTGATGAAAGTTTGAAAGTTTGCAAACTTTCAAAGTTCTGAAATCACTTCTGCATTTCACAGACATGTTTTTCTCCCAAGCAAGGGTGTTTCTTCCTTGAAAAGAGTGATGCCTTCTAATTCTCTGGCAATCCCAGGAGCGACAGCCTTCCCCCCAGACCCCGCCCCCCGCCCCTGCCCCTCCACACAGGCACACACTCCTCATCTCTTTGATTTCCACAGTCCCCCCCACACCTGCCACCTCATCTCTTTGCTCTCCACAGTCCCCCCCACCTGCCACCCCGGGAGAGTAGGCAGTCAATTAATGCTTCTAACTAATTAGCCAGTTTGTCCTCAGCCTGGCCTCTTGCCCTTGCCCTCACCCCTCTGTCTGCAGTGATAGCAGTCGCCTCTAGAAAGGCACAGCTTCAACATTTAGGGCCAGAAAATCCTAGGAACAATGGCTCTTTGGGGCTAGGGTGTTATGTCTCCAGAAATAATTTAAGCTGTATGGTGAACAAACCACCTGTCACACTGCTAGGATACAGCTGAAGGAAACTGGAAACTGTAGAGCACCTACTACGTGCCGTGTCCTGGTTCCCTGCCTCAGATGTTTGTCCCTTTCAGCTGTGCACTTGCCAGAGCTGCCTCCTCTGCCTTCCTTCTTCGGCAGCTCTCTGGAAGGTTCCACATACCCTGCACAACTCAGCTCAAATAGCACCCGTGGTGAAGCTTCCCTTGATCCCCCAGAAACAGTCCCTTCTCCTCCTTCTCTGTCGTCCTTACACTCTGTGCAAACTCTGCATGGCCCCAGCGCAGTATAGAGAGTTCACTGCTCACCTGCCCACCTCTCTACTGTGTGTGAGCTACGTAAGGCCAGGAACCAAATTTTTCTGGATTTTTGCATCCTCTGAGGACAGATTCATGCTTGTCAGGTAATAATAAATAAATCCCTGTTAATTAAATTAAATTAATAGTTGCTTAGGTCAGTAGAAAGCAAGATTCTGAAAAAATGAACATGGAACTTAATAAATACAATGACTTTTTTTTAACATCTTTATTGGAGTATAATTGCTTTACAATGTTGTGTTGGTTTCTACTTTATAACAAAGTGAACCAGCTATACATATACATATATCCCCATATCCCCTCCCTCTTGCATCTCCCTCCCACCCTCCCTATCCCACCTCTCTAGGTGGTCACAAAGCACAGAGCTGATCTCCCTGTGCTATGTGGCTGCTTCCCACTAGCTATCCATTTTACATTTGGTAGTGTATGTATGTCCATGCCACTCTCTCACTTCGTCCCATCTTACCCTTCCCCATCCCTGTGTCCTCAGGTCCATTCTCTATATCTGCATCTTTATTCCTGTCCTGCCTCTAAGTTCTTCAGAACCTTTTTTTTTTTTAGATTCCATATATGTGCTCTAGCATACGGTATTTGTTTTTCTCTTTCTGACTTACTTCACTCTGTATGACAGACTCTAGGTCCACCCACCTCACTACCAATAACTCAATTTCGTTTCTTTTTATGGCTGAGTAATATTCCATTGTATATATGTGCCACATCTTCTTTATCCATTCATCTGTGGATGGGCACTTAGGTTGCTTCCATGTCCTGGTAGAGCAACACAATGACTCTTAAATGCGTATTTTCTTTAATATGGTTCATGGTTAGGGAAAGAACAAGAAAAATGGAAGGAGAAAGAAGAGCAGTGTTGAGAAGGCCTCTCTCCTTCTTTAGGTGAGCTTCCTAAGAGCAAGAACTATTTTACATCCCGTGGCCCAGCCCAGAGCCTGGAATATAGAAGATGATGCATAAGTATTTGATGAATAGACGAGCAGGAGATGGGTCAGGCTGTGCTTTGGGGTTGGACGCTGAGCGCTGGCTGGGGTAGGGCATGAGGAACCTGGAATCTGGGATGGGACAGGGAAGCCCCCAGGAGGGAATAATCAACTTTGCCTATTTTGCCCAGGGCCTCAGACCTATGGTTGATCGATCAGCTCCTCTCTCTCTCTCCAACCTCCCCTCACCTCCTGCTCTTTACCCCTGGCTGTAGCACCTACATGGTCCCATTTAAGACTCTAAAGTGAGGCCTCAGGTCAAGGGCATGAAACCAGACTTGTCCTTCATGCACATGTGCCAGACCCCCGGCAGAGGATACGTGGAGGTCCAAGGGCTATGTGTTTGTGTACTAAATAAAGCTATAAACCACTGAAAAAAACTGATCAATAAAATATATTCTAGCCTCCTACTTTGGCAAATATATCTTCAAAACAACAAAATAAAAAAATATATAAAGCTATAATTTTTATATGACTGAAATTTAACCAAATGTCATAAATGACTGACTTGAATTATTGTTGCGCACATCTCAGACAGTGATATTGGGGTAAGTAATAAAAGCACACATAATTAATAAATTAGTACATATTTATTTTATAAATTTTATTCTCACGTTTTCGTTTCAACAAAGTCACTAATTGTATTGTTATACAATCAAGATAGTCACATCAAGTATGTTCTACTGATGGTGATAATTTGGATTTAAAAAATGTGGTCCTGGGCTTCCCTGGTGGCGCAGTGGTTGAGAATCCGCCTGCCAATGCAGGGGACATGGGTTCGAGCCCTGGTCTGGGAAGAACCCACATGCCATGGAGCAACTAAGCCCGTGCGCCACAACTACTGAGGCTGCGCTCTAGAGCCTGCGAGCCACAACTACTGAAGCCCATGCGCCTAGAGCCCATGCTCCGCAACAAGAGGAGCCACTGCAATGAGAAGCCCGTGCACCGCAGAGAAGAGTAGCCCCAGCTCGCCTCAACTAGAGAAAGCCCGCACGCAGCAACGAAGACCCAACGGAGCCAAAAATAATACATAAATAAAATAAATAAATTTATAAATAAATAAATAAAATTAAAAATGTGGCCCTATTCAAAGTTTTCAAAATCTCAGCATATTTCCATCATAAAGTGTAGATCAAACTAAATGTAAATTATTTGAATATACAATTTTCATATAGGTTTTCAAAAAAGTAATAATTCTTTTACTCTATTTTACTGTATTTGTATAATACAAATTATAATTAATGAATATAAAACATTTAGCCAAAATTATCTAAATTAAGCTAAAAAAATACTATGCCTATAATTCTAATATGTGATAGTCGTGCAGCTGCCAGTGTAAAAAAAACAATATCATTCTTTATGTACATTATGTCCAGACCAGTGGCTCTCAACAGGGGGTGATTTTGCTCCCCATGAGCATTTGGTAATGTCTGAAGACATCTTTGGTCGACCCAACTTGCTACTGGTATCTAGTGGGTAGAGGCCAGAGCTGCTGCTAAACATCCTGCAATGTATACATTGCAACAAAGAATTAACCCTGGTTGAGAAGCCCTGGTTACACACACACACACACACACACACACACGCACGCATGAGAGTAATATGAACTGGTTAATATTGCAGAATGTCCCTTAGCTGCGATGTACAATTGTTGGGAATACTACACTAATTATGGGTAACTCCAGAATCCCAAATTGGAACACGAAGAGAAGCGAGAAAATGGACATGCGACACAGATTGCATCATGGAAGCATCTACTGCGTTCTTGCTGTGCGAGAGGAAGGATTTGACATTTTAATTAATTTGTCTTTTCTTTGATCCTAGTGCTTCTGCCAGTCAATCACCTCCCCCTTCCCCAGCTAACACACATCCTGAAATAATGTCCATCTCCAACATCAGAAGCAACAACCCACAGATCCTGGTGTTCAGGCATAATCACCTTTTGTTTCAAGGACATAGAAAAGAGATGTGGAGAAGCGCTGTCCTGAGGCCTGAATGGTGTCATTTCAAGTGAGGGTGTTTGAGGTTATGGGTCACGCTCTACCAGAGTCTAGCAGCAGATCCCTAGCGACAGAGGTGCCCACGCTTTCCTTCATAAATATAGTTTCTGCGTGCTTGTGACATGGGGGAGGGGTTCTAAAGCATGAGGCCCAGGGAAGGGGCCCGGAGACACCAAGTCCCGTTATCACCCTTGGGTTCTGAGCCAGAACATGGGCGAGCTGAGAGGCTGTTAATATCAGATCATTAGCGTTTCCCAACTCTTTTGCAGAACAGCATGCTGTTTGGCTGCCAAAATATTAGGACTGAAAGCAGCTGACAAAAATGTTTAGTGAAGACGTGAGCCTGCTTGGAGAAGCCAGAGGGAAAATTCCTCTGGGACTGTGACCTGAGAAGGAACCTGGCTCTCAGGTCCTCTTTTGGAAGGCTTCACTCATTCAGTGGGGGCTTCACTGCCCCCCGCCCACAGGGCTCCTTCAAAGAGGTGTGCTCTGGGGCCAGTGCTTATTCCAGGTCCTTTCTGGGCGATGGCTCTGAGGAAGACGACTGCCCTACAGAAAGTCTAATAGTAAATTTATTCTCAGCACATGTTTAATGAATTTGGAAAATAAAGAGATGTAGACATAAAAATTCCCCTCCTCAGAAACTCAGCTAATATTTCTAAAGAGACAGGTCCAAGGGGGCATCAGACGACAGTCACCTGTGTAGGTGAGGGTCGAGAGGCAGAAAGGACACGTGTCTTTACTAATGCTTCGTCCTTGCATCCACCCATGTGTCCCTTCACAGTCTACCAGGGAATCCTCCCTGCAGCCTCCACACAGGTTCCAGGCAGCCTTCCTATTTCCACTTTACAGACTTTGAAAGTTAGAGCAAATTGCTTGGGGAGGCACAGCCAGTAGGTGGCAGAACCGAGAGTGAGACAGGGTCTTTTGGCTCTAAGAACCATGCTCTTGCCAGTGACATCAGTGCTTTGGTCTGTGGACCAGGCAGTTTCAGTTATTGTAAGGTACTCAGGAATCCAAAGTACAGTAAGTACCACTGGTAGCCTCAGTTAATAGATATAAAACCACTATCATGGAAAGAGGCCCCAGAGTTTTTGACACTGATACAGATTCTACAGAAGAGTGGGAACCATAACCTCACCCCACACTTTGTCAAAGACCCCCTGGCAGAGATGTGACATGCTTTATCACTAGGGACACTGGGCACAAAAATTCCTACGGGGGGGGAGAGCTAGGATTGTGGCGCAAATGTTTGGTCTGTGTTTTGTGGCGCACAATGGACTTATAATTCAGATAGAGAACCCTACACATAGGACATAGTAGGTGCTCAGTTTTTATCAAATGACCAAGTGACTGGCTGAATCCGAGAAGAGAAACAGATACCAAATGCCAAAGGAAAACCAGCCTCCTGATGGTGATTAGAGTGGGGCAATCAGCAAGCAAATCCCCTCACCTGTTAGGGGAAAAGGGATGGAAACAAACAGCAAAAGTATTTAGCACATTGTTTAAGCGGTTGCTTTTGGAATAATAACACAACAGTGCAGTCTCATCAGAGGTTCTAATGGGAGCGGAAAAGAAATACTCACGGCCAGTTCCCTTTCTGTTCCTATTATTAGTAGCACATTTTTAAAGCACCGAGTAGGGTGTTAAGTCCTCTTCTATTACTATGAGTTCATTCATTCATTTATTCAACACGACAAGTGTTCGGAGTGCCTGTTGTATGCCAGGCATTGATCTGGTGTCAGGGATGTAACAGGGAACAAGATAGACAAAAGACTGCCCTGGAGACTGGCCAGCATGGTGGGGTAGAAAGGCCCTGCACTCGCTTCCACTTACGGGCACACCAAAACTGCAACTATTTGCAGAGCAAGCACGATGGAGAAGATTAGAACCTGCCAGAAAAGATATTCTACAACTGGAGATATAAAGAAGGAACCAAAATGAGATGGATAGGAGGGGCAGACTATATTGACTCACAATATAGACAAGTCCCATCCCCGTCCCGGGTGGGCAACCCACAGACAGTAGAATAATTACAATTGCAGAGCATCTCCCCAAGGAATGAGAGGTCTGAGCCCCACGTCAGTCTCCCCAGCCCGGGAGTCCTGTACCAGGAAGATGAGCCCCAAGAATGTTTGGCTTTGGAGACCAGCGGGGCTTACTTTCAAGAGACCCAGACTCTGTGGGGAACCTGGACGCCACTCTTAAAAGGGCCACACAAAATCTCACATGCTCCAGGACCCTGGGCCAAAGCAGCTATTTGAAAAGAGCTTGGGTCAGATCCACCTGCTGATCCTAGAGAGTCTCCCAGAGAGGCAGGAGGCAACTGCAGCTCACCCTGGGGACACAGACACTGGCGGCAGCCATTCTTGGGAGCTCCTTCTACCACAGCAGACACTGGTGCTGGTAAGCTCATTAGCACCAAGACCTGGCCCCTTCCAACAGCCTGTAGGCACCAGAGCTAGGCCAAGCAACTAACCAGTGCTAGGATGCCTCAGGCCAAGCAACTGTGGGGACACAACCCTGCCCATCAGCTGCCTTAAGACTCCCTGAGCCCACAGCTGCCTCTGGACATGGCTCTAGAAACAACCCTGCCCACCAGAGAGCTCAGGACCCAGCTCCACCCACCAGTGGGCAGGCACCAACCCCAGAATCCCCTGAGCCCTCTGCTCTGCCTGCCAGGAAGCCTGCTCTGGCCTCTGAAACAGCCTCACCCACCAGGGGTCAGACACCAGACCCAAGAAAACCACGGTCCCATAGTTTGCGTATGCAGCTTGCCTACTAGCAGGCCAGACCCTGCCCTGGGACAAGCTGGGCTCTGGCCCTGCCCACCAGCAGGCCAACACAAGCTTTGGAATACCCTGGATCCCATACCCAACTGTATCAGGAACTGGCCCCCTGCCACCAGTGATCCGACACTAGTTCTGGGACCCTTGGATCCTACAACAAGACTCCATCCAGGTCCTGGCTCTGCCCACCAGTAGGCCAGCATTTAACCCCAGGACCTGGGTTCACCCACCAGTGAGTAGGCAACAGCACTAGAGTTTTCTGACCCTGACTCTGCCCACCAATGAGCCAGCACTAGCCCCGGTGCCCTCTGGGTTTCCACAGTCAGGGGTCCTGTGACCAGCCCTGCCAGCTAGGGGCAGCAGCATCCACATAAGGCAGGGCCTGGTAACCAACTGGACCAGGGGCCAACCAAGCATACCAGACCACCCATATAGTTGGTCCACCGCAACAGAAGGACCCATGCAGCCCTCATAGCAGGAACCCCTGGAGCATAGGAAGTCTCCTACAAAAGGCCACTTTTCCAAGGTTGGGAAATAGAACCAACCTACCAGATACATAAAAATACAAACGGTAACTTAGGCAGAATGGGGTGACAGAGGAACATGTTCCAGACAAAGGGACAAGATAAAACCCCAGACGAAGAACTAAGTGAAGCAGAGATAGGCAATCTACCCAAGAAAGCGTTCAAGGTAGTGATTGTAAAGATGATCAAAGAACTAGGGAGAAGAATGGACACACAGAGCGAGAAGTTAGAAGTTTTTAACAAAGAGAAAATATAAAGAATAACCAAACAGAGATGAATAATACAATAACTGAAATGAAAAATACACTGGAAGGAATTAACAGTAGACTAAATGACAGAGGAATGGATCAGTGAGCTAGAATAAAGTAGTAGAAATCACTGTGCTGAACAGAAAAAAGAATGAAAAGAAATGAGTACAGTCTGAGACAGCATCAGGGACACTAATCTTCCTATTAAAGGGGTCCCAGAGGAGACGAGAGAGAGAAAGGGTCTGAGAGAACATAGTTGAAGACATAATAGTTGAAAACTTCCCTAACCTGGTAAAGGAAGCAAACATCCAAGTCTGAGAAGTGCTGAGAGTCCCATACAGGAATAACCCAAAGAGGAACACACCAAGACACGTTGTAATTAAAATGATAAAAAGTAAAGATAAAGAGAGAATATTAAAAGCAGCAAGGGAAAAGACACAAGTGGTGTACAGGGGAACTCCCAGAACTATCAGCTGACTGCAGTCCAGAAGGGAGCGGCACGATATATTTAAAGTGATGAAAGGGGAATACCTACAGCCAAGAATACTCTACCCAGCAAGGCTCTTATTCAGATTTGATGGAGAGGTCAAAAACTTTAGGGACAAGCAAAAGCTAAAAGAGTTCAGCACCACCAAACCAGCTTTACAAGAAATGTGAAAAGAACTTCTCTAAGCAAAAAAGAAAATGTCAGACTAGACCCATGAAAATTACAAAATGAAAAAGCTCATCAACAAAGGCAAACATACACTATGGGTACAAAGTCATCCACATGCAAAGCTAGCAGGAAGGTTAAAAGACAAAAGTCGTAACATCACCTATACCCACAATAAGCAGTTAAGTGATACACAAAACAATTCAATGTAAAATATGATATCAAAAACAGTAATTATGAGAGAAGGAGAGTACAAACGCAGGGCTGTTAAAATGCATTTGAAACTAAGAGATCAGCACCTTAAAACAATCATATCCATTTACATATTGCTATATAAAAACCTCACGTTAACCACAAAGAAAAAACCTATAATAGATGCACACACACAAAAAGAAAAAGGAATCCAAACATAACACTAAAGATAGCCATCATATCACAAGAGAAGAGAGCAAAAGGAGTAGTAAGGAACAAAAAAGACCTACAAAGGCTCTGCCTTTAAGGAGTATACATTCTAGATGACAAAGAAATGAAAAGATAAACTACACAGTATATTAGATGGTGATAAGAGCTATAGAGACGATGAGGCAGGGGAAGGGGACTTGGGGGAAAACCTGCAATTTTAAACAGGATGCTCAGGGAAAGCCTCATTGAGAAAGTGATATTTGAGCAAAGCCTGAGGATATAAAGGAGCAAGTCAGGCAGATATCTGTGGGAGGAGCACGCCTGGTATGTTCTAGAAGCAGCCACAAGAGCATTGTGGAGAGCAGAGTAAGCAAGGTAGAGAGAAGCAGGGTGAGGCTGGAGGAGGAATTAGGAGCCCAGGTTACACAGGACCATGTAGGCTATTGAAGGGACCTGGGCTTTCACCCTGCGTAACATGATCTGACTTGTATTTTAGCAGGTTTCCCTGGCTAAAACGGGAAGCAAGGCCATGGGGTGAAAGTGAGGGGCAGGGAGAGGTGTCAGAGGTATGAGAAGAGACACTCCTTCCAAGTCTGTTATATGCATTAACTGAGATGACACAGCAAGGGGCCTGACACAGAGGAGATGCTTATAAATATTAGTGCCTTTCCCTCGAACAGAAAGGAATTCCTCTACTGTCTTTGTGATTGTTGTTCATAACAATACGTGTTCTTTAATCACATATATTGTTTTTATTATTATAATAATATGTCATGGTCAATATAGAAAATTATAGAAAATGCAAAAAATAGAAAGAAAAAAATTACTTATAATCTTTCCTCAAAGAAAACAGCTATTAACAGTTTAATGTATATCCTTTTAGCCCCCTTTCCTATGAATATTTATTGTATATATACTTTCTTGTATGCGGCTTTTCCCACTTCTCATTATATTTCACTATTTTTTCATGTCATTTAGTAGGGTCCAAAAATATCATTTTTTTTTTTGGCCACACCATGCAGCTTGAGGGATCTTAGTTCCCTGACCAGGGATCGAAGCCATGGCCCCTGCTGTGGAAGCACAGAGTCTTAACCACTGGACCACCACGGAATTCCCCCAAAATATGATTTTTATTGAATATATGGCATTCCATCATGGGCTTGTTCCACCATTTATCTTAAAACTTCCCTATTTTGGACATTACAGTTAATACCAATTTTTTACATTTATAACTAATACTGCAATGGACATCTTTGCAGAAAAACCTTTATGCTCTGGTAAGTTCTTTAGAGTAAGCTCTTAGCAATGGAATTATTGCATCAAAGAGTAGGAATATTTAAAGTCTCTCGGTATGTACTGACAAACTTCCAGAAAGGTTACACTAATTTACATTACTTCCAGCAACATATGGAAGTGCCCTGGCGTGATCATTTTTAAAACCTTTGCCAAGTTGGTATTGATTTATTGTTTTAATCTACATTTCCTCGATGAATATGAAGTCAAACATCTTTTCATATGTTCACTTCCTTTGCATTACTCTGGAATGCCTCTGTGCAGGGGAATTTGGCTTGAAGAAAAGCCTCTCGGTGGAAATACTTTTGAAGCTGCTGGAGTGGTCTGGGCTGATCCCCGGGTGAGGACCCCAAATCCAAGAGCTAGCATTTGGGACACAATCCTCCAGCCCCTTCCTGCCCCTAGGTGGCATCTCCCTATCAGGGTGATTTTATCAGTTGCTGCAAGATTCATTCCAAATCCTAGGAGACTCAAAAAGTCCTTTTTAATATTCCACAAAGAGAGAATTTCATCCCATCCACGACCTGGCAAACAGGAGCTATCACAGGAGTGGAGATGAATCTACAAATAAGGTGGTGTGCTTGTCTCATTTCCCTCCCGGTGTAGCATTGGAGACGGGACTTGGTTTTTAAAATTAAATACTCTTCTCACCCAGTGGAAGGAAACTGAAACCACTGCATTGTTAGTGCTGGGTTTTGTTTTGTTTTGTTTAAATGCTTCTCCCCCAAATATCTTTAGCACTCATTTTATTTGGTTGAAGTCCAGCTTGTCCTCTTTTATTCTGAGCACCAGAGACCCTCTGAACAGAAGCTTTAGCCAAAAAGGAAGATATGCTGGCAAATTTTTAGGGAATAGAAAAACTCCCTTTTCAAGCAGTTTATTTTGTTGGAGACAGCTTCACTCTCTGTCTGTCTTTATACACCCACACTCACACACTCACACACACACACACACACACCACCACCACCACCACCACCACCATCACTACCACTACATCTGTCCCCTCCACACTCATACCACATCACGTGCACCACACCACGCACTTGACTGACACAACACACATGACATCACACTACACACCACACTGCACATGAACACACACCCACACACACAAACATACACACCACTGCCATAACTACTGCCACATAATAGCCCCCTCCACACACATACACATCCCTTCTCCCTCCATAATTCCTCCCAGCCAGTACCCCACCCTTGAGATTTTAAAAACAATTGTGGTTCCGTGATATGAACCAAATGTGAAGATGAAAGGGAGGTGCGCTGCCCAGCTTGTGTTTCATTTTTCTCCCTGCTTGTGAGGAGGGCAGGGAAGGGGCACAGCATGCTCTAGCCAGGGCTCTGGGATGGCTCAGAGGATTAATTAGAAATTAGTGAGTCATTTGTGAGGCAATAACTTTAGTCCAGAGCAAGCCTTGGGTGGAGACCGTCTCCCTACTTGCTCGTCAATATGGCTCACGCCATCTGGAATAAATCGAGTCTAGGGCAGATGGTCAGGTCAAGACGATAAGAACCTTGAAGCATCCACCTTTCTAATTTTCCTCCAACTTTCCTCATTTCAAGATAAAGAAATTTTAAAAAGAAAGTCTCAGAGGTATAAAGGAGTTACAACCATATAGCTCTGCTAATTAGAAAGAGCAAATCTAGTCAGCTTTGACGATCAGCATTACGGATTATCCATGGTCACGTTTTCATGCCTCAGCAGTTCCTCCATCCCCATCCCTCCTTCAGAGTTACTCCCCTCTTCCACTTAACCAGAATATTCTTAGAGACCATGGGCTACTTTTAATATCTGCCTTGGAAAAACATCATTCAGAAAACAATCTGCTGCAAACTATCCCAGCTGAGCAGTCCAGAGCCCTAGGTAAATGATTTCCTGAAGATCCATGTGTTGGGATTACCCACACCACTGCTCTGTCCTTCCCATCAGTTTGGGTGATTGAAAATTATTCCCTCTTGACTAGAGGTGTCAAGGTTGAGCCACTTATGTTGAGTAAACTATTTCAACCATTAAAAAATTTCCAGGGACTTCCCTGGTAGTCCAGTGGTTAAAAGACTCCATGCTTTCACTGCGAGGGGTGTGGGTTTGATCCCTGGTCAGTGAACTAAGATCCTGCGTGCCACACGGTGCAGCCTAAAAAAAATAAGTTCCAAATGGCAGTAGATGTGGTAGATCATAGTGGTTGAGATCTTGAGTTCTGGATTCAAATGTAAGACTATTTGAATCTTAACTTCACTGGACCCTAGACCATGAACCTAATGGATAATAATAGGATTTACTTCGTAGTGTAGGTGGAGAGGATTAAATGAAGGGGTGCGCAGTGCCTGGTACACAGCAAGCCTGCAATAAATGATAGCTAGTAATATTACGAATGTGCTCTAAACTTCTGCAGCCAAAATATCTAATAGATGGGCATGTAATGGTCGAGATTTTCTTGCCCTTATGATGCCCCAGAAGGAACATAATGGAAAGGAAGAAGGAGGGGAGACTTTAGCTGCACGTTTTCAAAAAGATGAACTGTCATTTCTTGGTTGTAGTGAGAGACCAGTGGGATGCACCGGTGCTTTACTCTACCTGTTCCCAGTGTCAGTGGCATGGGGTCATCACAGCGAGTGACCATGTGGGAATCATCGATGCCCTTCCCATAGTTCCCCTAATAAGACTTTCTTTGTCCATTACAGCTTGTTCACCTGTTTGGAAAGAGGCCTCCCTTCTGCCCTATACTGAATTGGTAAGTCATTATTATAAAAATAATACCTGATATTACCAATCATTCTCTCTTTCAATAGTGAATTATTATTATGTACTTGGATAAAAAGGCCTGTGCTGTTATAATTTGTAAAGGTCAGATTAAACAGAACAATAAAACTTGAATAATGACATCTTGTATTTCCATGTGCAAGTACATGGTACGTCAGCAGGCTGCTCCCTGACCTCCTTTGGCCAAGAAATCCTGGCATTGTGCCTTTTCTTCTATTTGGAACCCTAAGTTTTCGGGACACATGGCCCTTTGGAAAGCTCTGTGCAGTGCATTTTCAGGCTTGGAAACAGCTACACCAGCCAGATCTGGGAAGCAGGAGGGGTTGCTTTTCTGCAAACATGTGTCCCTGACCCCAAAGAGGCAGCTTCTTTATTATGGCCATTTATTATTTACAAAGCACTGCAGGTGTACACAGCATTTTATGAGACACAAAGACAAGGTCCCTGCCCCATGAACTGAAAGGTTTTATCCAGCATTTCATCTGTCTGAGCTGAGCTGTGGGAGCACAAAGCAAGTAGGTCTGAAAAGCTGAGTGCGGTGTCTCAGATGTTAGGGTAGAAGGAAGGATTTCTGACGAGGAATTGTAGATGGAGAAAGTCAGGTGCGTGCAGCTCAAAGCATCATTTCAGGATCCAGAAGCGTTTTAGCGATGTCCTGTGTTTCAGCCCCTGGAAGAGGAATTCTGCCTGTGTGCCTTGGAGCACTTGGAGCAGTGCCTTTCAGTCAGTTGAAAGACTACAGAGACAAATGTCTGTGGGTCCCTAGAGCCTCTTCTACCAGCCCATACCTCCCCATCCCCTACTCTCCTGCAAGTTGTCTTGTTTTCCTGTTTTATTTTTTGGGAGTGATTAGGACAGGGAGGAACATAAGTCAGCTTTTTTTACAAAGTGTATCATTATTAATTCACTGTGTATCTTTAAGTAGATTCATTTTCCTCCTCTAGAATGGTAAATTTCGGGGTATTTGGACCCCTAGTCTTCAGCTACCCACTGCCACTGGTCAATTACTTTTCTTCTGTCTGTATCTGTCTCAGTCAGCCCAGCCCTAATAGCAAGTGGCCATCACCTGCCTGCATCATCTTTCCATCCACCCAGCAGACACACGCGTGGCACAGGCTGTAGCCTGAAAAGCTGAGCAAAACCCCGTCCCTGCCCCCGGAAGCCATAGAATACCAGGATCGAGGACGTGAAAAAGCAATGAGGTTGGGCCACAGCTGCCCTCTCCTGTGGGAGGAGACAGAGGGTTTTCTACGCGAGCACACGTTCCTTCAGAGCTTTTAATCATTCATTTGGAGACAGTCCTGGGTTCCCACCCTCTAGAACAAGGACTCAGATTCTAGGAAGGCTCAGAGATGTAGACTTGCCCTGGGCTCGGGAGAAACTGATCACGTCCTTGGCGTGGGCTTCTTCCTGCTCAGAGCTCAGGGCTTAGTCCAATACCAGGCAAGTTTTGCAGCCAGAAACAGATATAAATTTGGCTGAGCGGCAATAGCGAAAGCAGAATAGATTCTGTAATGTGCCGAGTGTGCACCAGATGGCTCTGCTTCCTATCAGCCCTGTAAGGCTGGTGAACAAAGCCTACTGCCCTCCGTCACCACCAGCATCACTGTCATCACCATCACCGTCATCACCACCAGCATCACTGTCATCACCATCACCGTCATCATCACCATCATCATCAGATTTTATTAAAAGCCCTCTGGTACGTGGCGCTCTGTGGAGCACTCCACGTCTGGATGTTTAGCTGAGAACATTTCCTGCCTCCCTCCCCTCTTTTCCTCCATCAGCCTCCACATCCCCGTGGTGTTTGTGGTCTGGGTTACCATTTCCTCCACAGTCCTCCTCTCTCCCCTTGCCTCTCCACTTCCCACCACCACTGGTACCCGCTTCTTTCTTCGTATTCCCTTCCACTTACCGAGCTGCTGTCTCTCAAAGTATGGACCTCACACCTCCTGCATCAGAATCAAGTGGGGAGTGTGTGCAGATTTCTGAGACCCCTCCCATGCTAGTTCAGAGGGCCTGATGGTGTTCCACGGTCAACTGCATTTTGATAAGTTTCCTGTGTGATTCTCCCACACCAGAGTTTAAGAAACTCTGCCCTACACTCTCTCCTTCCAACAAGAGCCATATACTTAGTCTTCTAGCTTCCCAGACCAGAAGCCGGCTCTAGAAGGGACACCAGCAATCATGTGCCTGAGCTGGCCTGGACCTCATGGCAAGAGCAACATTTTCAGGAAATTTGTAAGCTGCTTGTTAAACCCATGGCGGGGGGCATATTTACACTGTAAAAAATCATCAAACAGTATGAATCAAGTGCCCCCCGCCCCCGCTTTTGAGACTCAGTTTACCAGCACACCACTGGACCCTGAGTTATCGTCCAGCCCAGTACTATGATTTGCAGATGTGAACCCTAAGCACCAGAGGTATAAAGGGATCAAGGTCTTCTGACAAGTGAGGATGGAATCAGTTAGAATCGAAGCCTCTTAGTCTTTGTTCTGGTGCACATGAGATCCCTATTCCTTTTGCATAATGACTTTGCCTCTGTTTGGAGGTTGGTTGGTACGGATTCCTACATAGAGTTCCCACGAGTGTTTATCGCTCTGTGAGTTGGTTGGGGTTCTATGATTGCAAGCCACAGATTCCAGCTTCTAAGCAGAAGAGAAATCCAACTGAAGAGTCTCACTGAGTTCACAGAATTGAAAGGAAGGCTAGAAAGGCAGGCTTGCAGAAGGACCAAGCGAGGGCAGCTCAGGATTCCACGGAGCAGGGACTGATAGACAGTCTCCTGAGGGAGAAGTTGCCTGATTGAACCAACTCCAACCTCTTCTTTGCAGCCTTGCTTCACTTGCCTCAACATACAAAGTCCTTGAAGAGTATCTGATTGCCCTTGGGCCTCATGCCCACCTCTTAGCCCAGGGCTGGACAGGTCACCTTGATTGACATTCCCAAGACTGCACACAATGGGTGAGATAATTCTTCCAAAGAAACCAGGTGCTATTGCAATGAGAATAGGAAACTGGTCCTGGGTAGCCAGAACCCCAGTTGCCCTCTAGGCACTTCAACCAGACCATGAGTTCCGGGAAGCTTGGCTCACGACCTCCCTCTTGCCACTGACACCCAGTGTGGCGCCTTATGCCCTGGGCACACCCTGCCCTTGGGTTGGTGCTGGGATTGGGAAACCTGACTTGAAGATTCTAACGCTTAAGCGATGTGCACGGTCACCTTCTGTTCACCCCCTGTGCCCTCTCTTCTTGTATCGATGATTATCTAAACGCTAATGGGATTCCCAAACTGTGTCTCCAGACCCACAGTCTGGGTTTCCCATTGGACTTATCCACCTGGAAGCATTTTTCAGCTTTCCCTCCATTCCTGATGCCACTGCATGGGTTTAGGTCTGCATCATTTTCACTTACCTTTTGCACCAGCCTCTGGTCTCTTTCTTCATCCTCATTTTCTGTCCTACCCAATCCACCCACTACATTGCACCAGTTTACTTCTTAAAAACAATCAGGTCTTATCACCTCCCATCTTTAAATGACACCCAGCGAGTCCTTTTTCTTCAAAATAAAATCCATACTCCCTACCCGCCATACAAGGCTTTTCATGGTCTGATCTTAACCTCTCAGCCCATCTACTCTTTGCTGCTGATACACAACCTTCACTTCCCTATATGGAACTCTCAGCAGACATGCCAAGCCTTCCACTCCTGTGCCTTTTCACATGCCTTTTCTCTAGGTGCAGTGCCTCTCCTCAGATTCTTTTCCCATAAAGCTCTTACTCATACTTTAGGACCCAGAGGACAAGACAGAAAATCTGAGCAGAAGGATAATGTATCGGATGGGTAGGAGAGGTGGAGATCACCTTGGTGAAGTTTTTGCTCACCTGCCCAGTCAGATTTTACTTTTCTGTCCTCTTTGTTTCCACAACTCTTTGTTCATACAGTTTATAAAAACACTCCCTTTTAATGTATGCATTTACATGCATTTTTTTCACCTCATCATGGACATTTTTTAATTTTTTTTTTTTTTTTTTTTTTTTGCCACCCAAGACCTTTCACATTCTTCCTCTGTTTGGGGAATTCTCAGTTTTATGAATCTTCACATCCCATCGTGGAAGGCACATATTCACTTTGCCAGCTTCCCTTGCAGCTAAGGCACAGCATGTGACCTGGATGACCAACAGCACATGTCCATCCAGGACCCTGAATCAGAAGCTAGTGCAGCAAAGCAGCGAGCACCAGACGGAATGCAATCTGGCCAATGTGGCCTGTATCTACCACAGTCTCAGAGGTAGTGGCAGAAGATCCTGAGGAGAGCATCTGAGGTCCCGCATCAGCAATGTCACCAGTTCAGGCTACATGTCTGTGTCAACAGGGGGACCAGTAGTGTCTCCTCTAGATAGTTCTGCAAAGTGTTTTGGGTGTGATTCCTAGCTGCATAGTTTCCCAGAGATTTTGTGATCTAACTAATATTCTTCAATAAATTCATTTTCTGCTTAAAGTAGCCAGACTTGGTTTCTGATTTTTGCTGCTAGGAATTTTGACCTTTTTGTCTGAAAAACCTTCAAGAGCAGGGACCACTGCTTGTTTATTTCTTTATTCCCTGCACAGTGCCTGGCACCAAGTAGCTTCTGTACACATGTTTGTTGAATGAACAGCTCAATTGTCTCGGGGGAGGTTACTTATCCACAGTGCTTGGTTTTAATAGCTCCAGGCTGGAGTTTCAAAGCTGAACATAATGTTTATGTTACTTGTCTCAGAAATCTGGTTCCTACAATCTATTTCAAGGAGCTCAGAACTGCTCAAAGACAAATGTTGGACAATCTATTACATTACTTTAACTTTTATGTAGAATTCCCTTTTTGCTTGACTCTTCCATAAAGTTCCATAAAGTCTTGGAATTTCATTTGATTTCACTTTTTGAATTCCACCGTGTTCCTGCATTCTCCTTTTTGTTTCTTCCCCACACAGATTAATAGGAAGATTAAATAAATTTCACTGCCCAAAACGTGAAACCATTTTTCAGAGACAGTGCAGGCCACCTGTATGCCGTCTTCTTACAAGGCCCTGGAAACTATTTCTTTCTGTGGGAGGTTGCCAGGCCAGTGGCAGAGCAGAATGCTGGAGGCCTTTGACTTCATAAGGCATTTGGGAGAGTCTGACTTTATTTCCTCAAGGACAAGATAGAAAATGTGGGATGAATGATAATGCATTAGGGGCATGGTTGAGGTAGAGATGGCTAGCTGGCCACCAAGTTCCCACCTCCCCCTCTTCGTTGGAAGAGGTGTGGAGCTGGCCCCTGTTTGCTCAGCTATACTGCATTTCCCACCTTCCATGCTGGCAGGTGCCCGCTGTATCTAGGTTCTCCCCACTGGCACCTGAGCAGAAGTGATGCCTGCCACTTCCAGGCCTGGCCCTTAAGCCTCTCTTATTTGCTCCTCCAAGCTCTTCCCCTTCCTGCTGGCTGGAGGGATGACCAACTGAGCAAAAGCAACCATGTGCTGAAGACGGAAGAACTGCCTTCAGCCTGGCTCCCTGACTGACGGTGGGAGGATGGCTTCTCACCTAAGTGGGGCCTCTCCAGACAGTTATGTGAGAGAGAAAGATACTTGTACGTCTGTTAAGCCTCTGAATTGTTGTGGGATCTCTTAACACTGAACTCACTTTCCTCTAATGCACTGCATTAGCTAGTTTAACAGCCAAGTCCCAAGAATAGTGACCAATGCATCAACATGAACTTGGAAAGAGAACACCAGAGACAGGCCACAAGGGTTCTGTCTTAGACGGTGACACAGGTTATTTTAAGCAATAATTCAGACAAAGCAGTGGAAATCATACTTATCAGATTTAAAGATGACACAATACTGGGAGGGATAGCTGCTCAAATTCAAAAAGACCTCAAGAAGCTAAAAATAACAGGTGATATTTTCTAAGCACTTAATGCAAACCAGGCTCTGGGTTAAATGCTTTCCATAAATGATCTTGCCTGATGCTTATTATAACCCTATGATGTAGGAATATTATCTCCCTTTTCAAGATGGGAAAACAGAAACTTTGAGAGATTAAGTACAGAGCTGGTAAATGAGAGCACTGGGGTTTGAACTTGGACTCTGTGGTCCTAACCACTATGCTGAGGTCCTAGCCACTACCTGACTTAAGTCCAGGTTCATCTGGGACAGTCCTGGTTATGCCTGCTGTCTCAATGTGATTATTAATAGCAATCATAGTACCACTTTCGCTCTCCAAAATTTCCTGATTCAGATGATAAATTATAGGGTCCCCTTAGTGATTCTTGCCCAGTCTGAAACTGACAAGATAAGATTAAGGAGAAATCAATGTAGAGTTCCATACATCAAATGTGGAAAATTCAATGAATTTTTTTCTTGTTAACGTTATACTGAACCAATAGTATGATGAGGCTGTCAAAATGACACTGGAAACTTAATGTCATTATTCATAGGTGTGAGGAGTCCAGAACAAGGTACAGGATGGTTCTATTGTACTTGGTGCTGGAGAGGCCATATCTAGACTGTTGAGATCTCTTCAAGGAGCCGTATGTTCAGAGGGACAAGCACAAATTGGAGCACATCCAGAGGATGATGTGCTAGTGCAGTATCAGGAGACTAAATCCTAGGAGGACTGGGGGAGGGCACAGGGAATGCTTTGCCTGGAGTCAAGCAGACTTTAGGGACATGTGAGCTGTCCTCATATATCCCAATGGCTGCCATGTTGGGGAGGGATCAGGCTGATGCCAGCGACTCCAGATGGCAGATCCAGGACTAGGTGGAATGACAAGAAAACAGATTCCAGCTCAATTACAGGAAGAGCTTTCTAACAACCTGAGCTGTCTGAATACAAGCCTGCTTTGCAAAGGATGGAGCAGCCGGTCCCTGATGTGTTCAAGCCAAGGCAGGCTAGACCCCATACCTTGGGAGGGGGTTGAACAAGGTGACCTCTGTGTTTCTTTCTCAAATTCTGTGATTCCAACAACAGAAATAGAAACAGACTGGTGACACCAACAGGGCACAGAATTCATTCAGAGTGTGAGTAGCAGAACCAATCACAGCCTGGATTTTTTTTTTTTTTAAAGACAAGTAGACAGTGCCCTAAATCTGTGCTTTGAGTGGTCCATGGTCCCTAAACAGCTCTGAGTTAATAGACCTGCTAAGGCAAGTTGGGGGCTTGAATGAAGCTAGTCAGGGATGATTCTGTAAGTGGGACCAGGAGTTGGGGATTGTGTCTTAGGCAGATAGAAGAGCTCCTGAGTCTGCAGGGCCCAGGGGAGCTGAGGGAGGGATGTCTGACCAGCCCTTGAGTAGGAATAGGGGAGACAGAAGTAGAACCAATCTTTCCAGTTACCAGAGTAGAGAGAGCTGAGTGCTTCCAGGGCCCGTCCTGTGCCAGTCCCCAGGTTTCTTACCCAGAACAAAGAAACTTCTTCATTCACTCAAAACAAAGTGTGAGGTGCTATGCTGAGGCCTCCAGAGAGGGTGGTGATAAGGCAGAATTTGAAATTAGCATGTTCCTTAGTTGCAAGTAGCAACAACAAATAATCAAACCCTCAACCTAGTTTAAATACAAGGGGAATTTATTGGTCTGTGTAACTGACAAGTCTAAAGGTAGCTCTAGTTTCAGGCAATGCTTGATCCAGGGGCTCAAATAATGTGACCAGGACTTTGTTTTTTTCTCTCCATTTCCTAGCTCTGCTTGTCTCCATTGTTGGCCAGACTCACCCACCCTAAGCCTCACCCGCATCCGTCCTGGGTGGCTTCCAGTATCCCAGGAGTTTACGTGAACAGTAGGGGAGAAAGGACAGTGTGCGTCCTTTCCAGGGGGGAGCCCTGAGGTTCACTCTGATTGGTCCTGCCTAAGTCACATGTCACCCCTGAGCCAATCACTGTGACCGGGAGAATAGAGGTAGGGGATGCTGGTTAATTTAAGCTCCACAGCTTGAGCTGGGCATTGGTGTCAATCTCACACAAAGCACATGGCTGAAATAGGGAGGAAGGACATTTCCCAAAGGAAATATGATAAGCTGTCTCTTAGAGGAGAGTGAATAAATACTAGGCTGCAAACAGATGCCCAACAGGTATGGTCCCTGATCTCAATGAACCTCTACAGGAACATCAGGTAATTGTGAATCCAAGGTAGTAGTCCCCTGTTGCAGAGGAAATCTTGGTTGCCAGCAGAGCAGAGACATACCCAGGCAGGGAGTGAGGTGGTTAGGGAAGTCTCCCCAGAAGAAGTGACATTTGCACTGAGACCAGAAGCATGAATGGGCTTTAATCAGGCAATAAGAGGGAAAGATTGTTCTAGGTAGAGGCACAGGCATGACCTAAGCCAGTAGGTGAGAGAACCTGATGAGCTCTGGGACTGAAAGAAATTCTGCATGGCAGGAGCAGGGAATGATGGGAGGCAGGTGCCCCACACACTGTCGAGAAGGGGAGGGTGAGGATAAATTGATGGGTGGGAGGCTTGTTTGTTCATAAGGCGGTAGCCAGTGACAGCAGTGGAGGCTGAGTACCCTGCACTGGGGGACAGTCCTGGCTTGTCCTCGCCCAGAACCCTGAGGGAAGAGGCCACAACATGGGTAAGTGTGGGTGAGGAGGGCAGAAACCCAGGGCTGCCCAAATCTCACCCAGGACTCTGGGTTGCCCCAACCTAAATGTCACAGTTTTGTCCAAAACTGGCTTGAGAGTAAATAAATGTTCTATTAAAGTATAGATTGAGGTAGGCACTGCATTAATATTTTTCACTGGATCTTGAAGTATAAGACAGGATGCTTTAGAGCAAAGGTTCTTATCCCAGGCTGTACATTAGGATTTCCCAGGGAGAAGCTTTAGAAATGGTCTAATAGTGACTGGGGTCCTATGAGGACAGGGCCCATGTCCTGCAGATGCCCTTGGCAGCCTCTGCCTTGTTGCTGGGGAGACAGTATACCTCAGTGGTGAGTGTGGGCCGTGGAGTCAGACAGCCCTGGGTTCCGATCTCAGCTCTTCCTTTTACTGTGTGACGGCTGGTAAGTTTCCTCCTCTGTAAAATGTTGGTTAATGATCATATCTACCTCGTGGGATCTTCATAAAGGTTAAATAAAATTATGTTTATATATTTCCTAGAATGTAATACCCCCCAAATGGAAAATACTATTATTACTGTGTTAGAGATGATTTCATCTTTACGTACATTTAAATGGCATTCATTCATTCATTCTGGCAACATTTACTGAGAATTCCCTAAATCCCAGGCACTGGGACTATAGTAATGAACAAAACAGACAAAAATCCCTGCCCTCATGGATCTTACCTTCTAGACAGGGAGGTGGACAATAGACAAACACAAACATATATACAATTTCAGAAAGTGTTAAGTGGTCTGAGGACAAGAAAATAGAATAAGGGGGAGAAGAGGAGGTATAGGGGGATGTTTTAAGTGGGCGTGGTCAGGAAAAGCCCCCGGCTCTGTTAAGAGACCCAAATGATGGGAGGAGGACCATGTGGGAAGCATTTGAGGCAGGAGGAACAGCTAATGCAAAGGGCAGGAATGGGTTCCGTGTATTCAAGCAAGAGCAAGACAGCTCCTGTGGCTAGAGCAGCATCAGTCAGGTGGGTGGTGGGATAAGTGTGGGCAGGTAGGCAGAGGTCAGAACCTGAAATGCGGATGTTGTGCTAAGATGTGATGGAGGGTTTGCAGAGATTAGTAATAGCTCTTGCCTACACTTTATAAGGACCACTCTGGCTGCTACAGGGAAAAGCGACTGGGAGGTGTAGTCCAGGTGAGTATTAAAGGATGTGCATGCCTTTGTTCTATTCTTGGGGTGGTAGGCAACCTCTAAGATGCCTTCAGTGATCCCCGCATCCTGGTATTCACATCCCTCTGTAATCCCGTCCCCTTGAGTGTGAGCTGGACATAATGACTCTCTTCCATAATATGGCAAAAATGATGAGATGTCACTTCTAAGATTAAGGTATAAAAAGACTGCGACTTCTATCGTGCTCACACCCTTGCTGGCTTGTTTGTTGTGAGCTCCAAGTGGCAAGGATCTGATACCTTCCGTGAAGATTCTGTGAGGACCTGCCAACAGCCACCTGAGTGATCTTGGAAGTGGGTCCTTTTCCAACTGAGCCTTGGGATGACTGTAGCACCGGCTGACACCTTCAATGCAACCTTGTGACAGACCCTAAACCAGAGGGACCCAACAAAGCCACACTTGGATTCCTGACCCACAGCAACTGAGAGAAATAAACATTGGTTGTATTAAGTTACTAAGTTCGGGGGTGATTTGTTACACAGCTACTGATAACTAATACCCTTGGTATGAGTTAGTAAAATATCAACCCAGTGTAGCCAATCAGAAGCGTGAGAGTTACAAAAGAATCATGGTGAGTTCTTCTCTCAGCTGTGTCACAGCTCACTCACCTCCCTCAGACCTTTAGTCAGATGTGGTCTTCTCACTGAGGGCCTTCTCAAGCGCCTTTAGAAAATGGTACCTCCACCTCCACACTGTCCTGCTTTCTTGTCACCATCTGACACACTACACATTCCCCTGGCTTATTTTGTTGATTACCTGTCTTTCCCCCACCCCACCAGCTCTAAAGTGTAGGTTCCACATGAGCAGGGGTTTTCGGCTGTTTGAATCCCCACTGTATTGCCAGTGCCTAGAAGTACATATCATGCCTGCAACGTACTAGGTGCTCCAAAATACGTTTCCACATTTACTGCTGTGCCTGAGCAGCAAACGTAGGAACAAAAGGAACGACTAGAGTTGGCTGGAGACTCTAGTATTCTGTTCATCAGAACTCCGCTTGACAAAAACAAAGAGCAACAATTAAAGCAAACCACAGGGTCTGGGAGGCAGTGAGAATTCCAGAACATAGAACATGAGCAGCAAGACAGGGTGTGCAAACGGTGAGGAATGAAAGGGAAGTCTGGAGGAGCAAGATTTGTGGGCAGAGCTCACCACGCTGAACAAAGCTCTCTTTTGTTGCGTGTCGGCCTGGCACCTTGGGCTCCCACGCCACTTCCACTGTGGCGGAATGTAATCGGTCCCAAGAGTTACTCTGCCGGCTGAGTGTGTACGTCAGGTTACGGCATCTAGTGCAGCTCTGAACTGTCTACTACGCTCTGTGGTATTTGTACATTATGTAAGCTCTCTTTCTCCCAAAGTGGTGTGAGGGGAGAGGAAAAAGGAGTTAGATGGGGAAAGTGATGCATGTCCCAGTGGAGAGTCTATCAGGGCACAGAGTTTCAGATTCTTAATCTTTGGTCTTTAGACTGAACATTGTTGGCTTCCGTTTGGGGGAATGATCATACGGAATTTTCTCCCTTCACAATCCCAGTAAACTTTTCTTTAGGTTCCTTAGAACCCTAATTTCCCCATCCCATGGCATCTGTTTCAGGATAAGCTGCTGCCAGCCTATACAGTATGTAAATTCTAAAAGGATACCCCTTCTGTGTGGACACACTCCACCAGCATATGGCTTAGTGGAAAGCTGCCGCTTTTGTGCAAAAAAAAAAAAGGCATCCCTTCCTGCAGGACTGGAATTCAGCCCTATTTGCCTCCTTGGCTGGGCACCTTGGCACAGTGTATAAACGCACATCCATACGCAGTAGCTCAGTCTTCAAGTTCTTTCCTGCCCTCATCTGTAAACGTGAAATGCTTAAAGAGTAAAACCCTAAACCATCTGAAGTCAAAGGGGGATGTTGAACGGGATTGCTCAAGAAGTGACCTAGAATCTACATTTCTTTCCAATGGGGGAAGCTCAGATTCCGTCCGGAAGCAATTCTTGATACCAAGAATTCCAGTTCCCAGCCCAGTCCACCACAGAGGCAGCGGAGCAGAGGCCAGCAGATGCTGATGGTGGAGCAGAAGGGCACATTGCAAGTAGAGGAAGGAGCCATTTGTGGGTTATAAATAAGTGACCGTAGGCACTTTGCAGAACACATTGGAAAAGGCAGCCTTCCTAGATGTCAACTGATACGGCCTTTGTTATTTAAAATCTGAACTTTGAGAGATTCCAGATATGGAGATTGAGATTTCTCTGCAATTAATAACGAGAGGCTTGATACAAGAAACAATCCCCTGAACCTGGACCGGTATGAGTCAAGAATTAGGTGGAGGGCTTCCCTGGTGGCGCAGTGGTTGAGAGTCCGCCTGCCGATTCAGGGCACACGGGTTCGTGCCCCGGTCTGGGAAGATCCCACATGCCGCGGAGCGGCTGGGTCCGTGAGCCATGGCTGCTGAGTCTGCGCGTCCGGAGCCTGTGCTCCGCAGCGGGAGAGGCCACAACAGTGAGAGGCCCGCGTACCGCAAAAAAAAAAAAAAAAAAAAAAAAAAAAAAAAAAGAATTAGGTGGAATAGAAGAAGCAGAACAGCTAGACCTGAATACCATAAAATCAGCAGACTTCTCAGTTCCTTAGGAAGGAGTGAAAGTCAACATCAGAACCCAGCTGCAGTTTTCCCAAGTTAACAGTACAGTACATTTTAGATGCATCTCATTACAGAATGTGAGACTCAGCCATTCTCAATTAACCTTGGTTTTGTCTTTATTGAAGTCTAAATTAAAGAACACTTCCAGGTATTTTCATAGATGGAATCTGCCTGGGAGAAGAGCCCCACCTAACCACTGCTGACAGGATCCTGGTGTCCAGAGCGGACAGGGCAGGGAACACAGCCTCTCTCAGGGGATGCTGCCTTAGCCAGCCCTCGCCCGGTCCAGAAGGGCTGCACATTGAAATCCCATGATGTATGGCTGCTGGCCAGGCTGGCTTTCATGTAGTCATCTGTGTGACAAAGTTTCCACTAAGCTGCCTTTGTGTACATCACCTCATGGCATCAGTAACCCAGCACATTCCTGTGCGGACCTTGCAGCTACTCCAGGGCGATCCCTGGGAGCTCCATCCTTGCCACGAGCCAGCTCCCCGAGGTGGGTCTGTCTTTGCCTGTCTCAACCCTCTGGTAGCTGTGGGGGTTAGGATGGGAAGAAGGCAGAGGCTAATAAAATTTAAGTAAGAACTATTTTGCGGGCTTCCCTGGTGGCGCAGTGGTTAAGAATCCGCCTGCCAATGCAGGGGACACAGGTTCGTAGCCCTGGTCTGGGAAGATCCCACATGCCGCGGAGCAACTAAGCCTGTGCGCCACAACTACTGAGCCTGCGCTCTAGAGTCCACGAGCCACAACTGCTGAGCCTGCATGCCACAACTACTGAAGCCCGCATCCCTAGAGCCCATGCTCCACAACAAGAGAAGCCACCACGATGAGAAGCCTGCGCACTGCAACTAGAGAAAATCCCGCACAGCAACGCAGACGCAACGCAGCCAAAAATAAAAAATAAAAAAAAGAACTATTTTGTTTCAAGAATGAAATAATGCCATTTGCAGCAACATGGATGGACCTACAGATTATCATAGTAAGTGAAGGAAGCCAGAAAGAGAAAGACAAGTACCATAGGATATCACTTATATGTGGAACCTAAAATATGACACAGCTAAACTTACTTACAAAACAGAAACAGACTCACAGACATAGAAAACAAACTTGTGGTTACCAAAGGGGAAAGGGGGTGGGGGAGGGATAAATTAGGAGTTTGGGATTAGCACATACAAACTACTATGTATAAAATAGATAAACAACAAGGTCCTACTGTATAGCACAGGGAACTATATTCAATACCTTGTAATAAACCATGGTCGAAAAGAATATGAAAAACAGTATGTATTATATATGTGTATAACTGACTCACTTTGCTATACATCAGAAACTAACACAGCATTGTAAGTCAACTACACTTCAATTGAGAAAATAAAAAAGAACAAATAGAAATAGTTTGTTTGTAGGAAGGGAGAAGGCAGAACCAATGTATTGATACATGCCAAAATTTTACTGGTAACATTTGTCTCTCTTCTCACCCTCCTTTCAAGGCCTTGCCCCTACCTCCTCTAGTTGGCCGCGAATTCTCCCTTTCACCTGCACAGATTACCTTTTGACAACTCAGAACTCCTGGCCTTGGCCTGTTTACCATCATAGGGTTCTATGCCTTCAAACTATTCTTTATCTCCGTTCCATTTTCTTACGCTAGGTGTGGGAAAGCAATCTGATTAAACTCCAGAACGTTCACCACTGATTGGTGAGATTTTAATTAGTCATCAGCAATCTTTCCCTGCCAGCAGCATGAAGGGCTTCTGTGACAGCTGTGGTGACACTTTTACACTTTGCACAATGCCGGGTATGACATTGCTGCATTATTTTGAAGTTTTTTTTGGTGTATTGTTGAAAATAATCCTTTTTTTTTTTTTTGCGGTACACAGGCCTCTCACCGCTGTGGCCTCTCCTGTTGTGGAGCACAGGCTCCGGACGCGCAGGCTCAGCGGCCATGGCTCACGGGCTCAGCCGCTCCGCGGCATGTGGGATCTTCCCGGACCGGGGCACGAACCCGTGTCCCCTGCATCGGCAGGCGGTCTCTCAACCACTGCGCCACCAGGGAAGCCCAAAAATAATCCTTTTTAAGACTACAACTGCAGCTTGCTTCTCACCACTCCTTCCCTTCCTCTCTCCTCTTCTTCCTATTTCTGAATGTTCCTTTTTTGAACTAAATTACTCCATGTAGATTTTTCTTTTGACCTTTATTCTGCCAGAGAAGGGATCACTGTCACTTTTGACTTCCAAAGGCTACTGGGATTTGATTCTGGGACCAATTACTGCCTCCCCACCCCTGCATTTTTTGCTTGTTTCAAATGACTGAACAGCTCAGCCCTAGTTTTCTGTCTCTTTCTTTTTAAAAAAACTTTAAAAAATTGTGTAGAAAATGCATAACATAAAATTTATCATCTCAACCCTTCAAAAATATACAGTTCAGTAGTGTCAACTATATTCACATTGTTGTGCAACAGCTCTCTAGAACCTTTTCATCTTGTAGCATTGAAACTCTGTATTCACTTAACTCCCCACCCTCCCCCTCCAGCCCCTGCAACTCTCATTCTACTTTCTGTTTGTTTGACTACTTTAAGATACCTCGTGTAAGTGGAATCATACAGTAATTGTCTTTCTGTGACAAAATACTAACACTTTCACTTTGTATAATGTCCTCAAGGACATTACCCTTGAGAACATAACAGTGTAATGTGACATTACATGGACATTCCATCCATGTTGTAACATGTGTAAGAATTTCTTTCCTTTTTAAGGCTGAATAATATTCTGTTGTATATACACACAACATTTTCTTTATCCATTCATCTGTCATTGGACATTCGGGGTGTTTCTACCCCTTAGCTCTTGTGAATAATGCTGCAGTGAACAAGGGTGTGTGATCTGGTTCTCTCTTATACTGTAAGTACATTAAAAACAGCCAGAAAGCAAAACAGAACTGAAAGGATAAAGTTCCACTTTGCCACAATGGCAAAAAGAAAAAAAAAAAAATCTGCTGCCTACTTTGTTGCTCACTCTGGAAGCTGCTTGCTAGTATGAACTTTATTTTGCATAAGATTATCTATTAACTCAAAGCTTTCACCTCTATTGAAAGCTCCACTTTAAAGTTTGACATTTTTTTTTTTTAGCCCTTCAGAAGTTTTTATTATCTGAAAGTACTCAGAAATGTCTCCATTCTTCTGCGATCTCTAGAATACCTTATTCTAGTACAAGGGTATCCTATAATTCACTCTGATATGCCAGCGAATGTTAAGCAGTCTCCCTACCTAGCTTTAGCTTTTAAAACCAATATACCTTTACTTAGTAGAGTTGAAAGTAGGTATTGAGAAGGTATTTGTGGGCAGAAATCCTCCTTTAAATAGATAATTCCCAACCCTTTCTCCAGTAGGGCACACAAGCAAGAAAATCTCCCCGAACCAATGTCAGCGTGATGACGAGGTCATGCCTGCTTGCTTTAACATCATCTCTCTCCCGCTCAAGAAAGCATAAAATACAAGTGAATGCAATGGGTGTTGTTATAGGGATAGCCTTGGATTTTCTCTGGTTTATTTTTTTAAGGGTAAATCATTTGCAAACTCCAGTATTTTAACTATTAGTAAAACAGATCATTTGCAAGGCACCTTATGAGTGAGTCACCACACCAGTGTGAACACGTTGTAGTTGAGAACTTTTGCCTTAAATGATGATGCTTGGCTTATTCTGCATACTATATATTCAGCCTTGGAAGGGATAATGAGGCGTGTGCTTGTGGTTCCCTCGTTCTTTCCCTCCAACTGGGAAAAGGCAGAGGAATATGAACGGAGCAGAGCAAAAAGATCCTTGAGGATCCAGGGGTCTTGAACTTACTGTCAGGCTCTCTGCAACATCAGTTATTTTGGGAGCCCTGAATGACAAGCCCCAAGTATTTGAGCTGAGATAATTTAGTGCCTGGGGATCCTGGAACAGTTTAGATAGTAGAGTTTAGTGGTTAAAACATCCATATTGGAGGCAGAAAAATGTGGCTTCAAGTCCAAGCTCTGCAACTTTCTAGTTTTGTGAACTTAGGTGAGATATTTAACCAATCTGATCCTCAGTTTTCTCATCTGCAAAATGGGTTTAAAAACAGTCTATTTGATATGTATTTATATAATTAAATTAGGTACAATCATATGTAGAGTCAAAAAAGAAATTACGTTGCAATATCTATAGGATGTTAGTATTTATTTATGTGCAGCAAATTATATATTTCTAAGTTACATATATGTATTTAAAAAGCAAAGAAAACTGTAGGCGATACTAAGAAAATGATAATACTGATTTTATCTAGGATATTTTATTGAGATTTTTGCCCTAGACGTGTCTCTGAAGTTTAAACTGTTACTATAATTATGTATTCATGTATAATCTATATGATTAAAATAAATGTTTCTTTAAAATTACAACGTAAAAAAAAAACAACAGTGTATTTGAGGACATCTGATGTCTTCATCTGTCTAGAATCCCTTCTTTACCCACTTCTTTCCTGTAGGTAATCCATGCCCTGGGGTTCAAGTGGGGTTGGGCCTCACCCACTTCATCCTCCCAGTCACAGGGAAGGCATGTGACCCAGGTCTGTCCACTCAGAGAATTTCATCCCTCGGCCACAGAGTTTGATTCACAGAGTAGCATGTGACTTAAGCTGGTCAACCAGATTTTTCTGGTGGGGTTAGTGAGAAAGATAGATTTTTTTTTCTGCTGGAGCTGCTAACTGTGAAGGTGGAGTATGGGGTGTGGTCGGCAAACTATCCTACTATGTGGGAATATGCTGTCCAAAGAATGTAGCCAAGTAGAAAGAGCAGAGGTTAAAAAAGAGAGAGCCCTAATGAAACAGTTTAATTTCTGGTTCCAACTATTTCTGAAAGCAGCCCTCAGTTTCCTAGTTATCTGAGTCAGTAAATTCCCTTTTGTGTTTAAACTCATCTGAGTTGGGTTTCCGACATCCATCACCAGAAGTCTTGACCAGTATACTACTTGAAGGGTGTTGTGGGAATAATGTCTGTAAAGGGATTTAAGGCTGGGTCATGGCATCCCATCTTCCTCGCCCAGAACAAGGCGAGGCAGCCTGGGCCTCAGTCATCAGCCCTCAGGCCTGTGGAAGCCAAAGGGTGTTCCTCCTTCTGTGTGAACACGGCAGGGCAGAGCCCACAGACTCTTTTCCCCTCTCGCTTTGCTTTGTGCATGTGACACCAGAAACAGCTGTTCTGGAGGGAAAAGTAACACTAAGTATAACTCTTTGAATGAACTTCTGAGCATTTGTTTCTCTAGCTCAGTAACAACTATGGCCTTCGCATACCTGTACTGGGTTGATTTGGTTGTAAGTTTTACTTGATTTTTACATTAAACTCCATTTATGGAACTATAGAATGTTAGAGCTGGGGGGTACCCTGCAGGAGGAAATGTCTGGACTGGATACCCCCTGTAAACAGAACAAGAAGCATTGGGTTGAAGCAGGCCCTTCCTCCAGCCAACTGGCCAAGGCAGGCCTACATCTAGTCTCCTGATCCCCAGTTCTCTGAAAGGATCCTGCCCTCAAAACTGAGCTGGGCCTCTTCTCAGCCACACATCCATCCCTGTCTTCCCTCTCACAGAGCGCCCATCTGGTGTTGCAACCCCCCGGGGTCTGCTTCACTCACAGGTAAGGTGGGGTGCGGCCCAGGCCCAGGGGTTCTGAGCAGGGCCAAGTCCCCACCTGCTCCTGCAGTGGACTCTCCTCCGCCTCCCGGCTCCTCCAATCTCTCCTGCTCTGTCCTTTCTCCCCACAGTTCACTAGCTCAAGCCCTTGCCACCCGCCCTTGACTCCCGTGCTCTCTCCCTCTCTCCTTTTTTTTCACCCTCTCCCGCTCTTCCCTCCTTCTCTCTACCAGCCCCCTCCTTCTTATCCTGTCTGGTTGGCCCATTATTCCTGGAAGGTTAAGTCCCAGATATGGAGGCTACTGTTCTAAAGTCAGAATTTCCCAAAAAGCGATCCAATGACCAACAATTCCAACAACTGTTAATATGGACTTCATGTGTTCAAAAGATTTCTGTGGACAAATAAAGAGTTACCAAATTTAACGGTAAGAATTTAAATTCAAACTTGGCTGTGTAAGAACTGTTGTATGATCTGGTTTTTTTGTTTGTTTGTTTGTTTTTGCGGTACGCGGGCCTCTCACTGTTGTGGCCTCTCCCGTTGCGGAGCACAGGCTCCGGACGCGCAGGCTCAGAGGCCATGGCTCACGGGCCCAGGCGCTCCGCGGCATGTGGGATCTTCCCGGAACAGGGCACGAACCCGTGTCCCCTGCATCGGCCGACGGACTGTCAACCACTGCGCCACCAGGGAAGCCCATGATCTCATTTTCTTAAAATCAGTTTGACACAAGCTGAGCCTCCAACCCACCAGGCTAATGGAAAACTCACCTCCTGATCCCACCCGCCCCCTCCAGGATTATGACAATGTCCTGGGGTTTGACACAGGGCAGGACCCTTGAGGCTCAGCGTGGCGTGGCATCACCAAAGGGCTCCTGGTGCAGGGCCCATGGCCATGTGATGGCGTGGCGCCACTGCACTTGTGCCAGGCTTGGGCACAGGGAGCTTAGCTGAGGCTGGAGCCTCAGTGCCTGGAGTCCGGCTTCCCCACAGGCCCCCATCAGGTCCTGACAGCTCCCATCAGGCCTGGTGCCAGCTTCTCCCAGAAGCCCCCAACCTCTGCTTGCCTTTCATCTTAAAGAATTTCTAGCACCTCTCTCTGCTTTTGCCTCCCCACCCCATTCTCCACCAGGCAAAAGCACTTGCCTTTGAACTATTACATATAGAATGGGTAAACAAAAAATTCCTACTGTGTAGCACAGGGAACTATATTCAATACCCTGTGATAAACCATAATGGAAAAGAATATGAAAAAGAATATATATATATATATATATATATAAAATTTGGTCACTTTGCTGTACAGCAGAAATTAACACAACATTGTAAATGAACTATACTTCAATAAAATAAAATTTTTAAAAAGCACTTGCCTTTGTTTTCCCCTCTGGGAGAATCTAGGAAATTTCTCCCAAAGGCAGGAAAGGGTGTATCAGCAAGTGGCTACTGAGATCCTACAGAACTGATCTCCCCTCCATTGACAGGGAACAAAAGGCTGGTTACTTTCTCAGGGAGATGGGGTTGGTGGAGGAAAAATAGAGTGAGAACAAAATGCAAAATATTATCTCAATTAATTGCCCTGTCATGAAGAGAAACTGGTCACTTCCCAGAGAACCTCTCAGGAGGCTGATGGACAACCTCTCCAATGTGCATTTGACCTGGGACCCTCTTCTCTGCCCAGAATCTCAAGGACTAGTCCATAGAACATGCCTCAGGAAATTCTGCATTAGGAGTTAGCTGTTCACAGTTCCTAACTCTGGCCTTTGCCTGCCAGCAGTTTATGACATTATCAGGTGGACACATGAAAGGACAGAGAGACACTGAAGTGCAGTGGCAATGCACTGGCTGAGGGTTCAAGTCCTGGCTCTGCCACTTTCACGCTATCTCTGAAGCTCAGTTTTCCCATCTGTAAAATGGGATTAGTAATAATACCGACCTAGTGAGACGGGGTGAAGATCGCATGACGTCATGTACATGAAGTATCCAGAATAGCTTCTGGAATGTAGCCGATAGTCAACGTGTCCTTGTAAGCACTGTTGTCCGGCAGCCTGAATCTGAGAGGTCTGTGAGCAGCAGAGTGACCCATCCCAGTGGGCTTGGGAGAGGTCTACCTGGCAGAGCTGAGGAGTATGAAAGGGGGGCCAGAGCTGGAAGTCAGGAGAGCAGCTGGAGGAAGAATGAGGGAGAAGGGGGAGCAGCATCCCTTCCCAGCACAGCTCGTCAGTGTGGTGCCTTTTCCACAATTTGAAGAAGTATGTAACAAGGCTGCTCTTAAGACTATGATAAAAACAACAACAACAGCAACAGAGACCTTGGAGTGCACGCAAGACTGAAACACTGGCCCATCAACTTAGAGCACAGGCCCCGGTCCCCATGTCTATCCTGCTGTTTAGAACATGGCTTCACCACTGTGAGAAGGCCATTGTGACCTCTAGGTGAGCATGTAAAAGGATCTGAATTCAGGCAGCGTCAGGAGAAATGGGGGAGCAGGGAGAGCTGCCCCTGATCACACAGAATGAGCCTCCCCATTAACCACGGCGGGCGGGGTGTGCCATGGGCCTGGCCTCCTCCAGCTGGGCTTCGCGGGCAGGAACTGGACGGAGGTGTGGTTCAAGGCTGGTGTTCAGGGGGATGGGTGCCTGATTCATTTCGGTATCCCTTTCACTTAGCACAGGGCATGGCCCTCTGTAGCTCCTTGGTGAGAGGGTACTAAAAGGAGAGAAGCACCCCCTTCTTCCTCATGGCTGCAGGGTTGGCAGGCAGGGCTCGGACAGGACAGGACAGGACGTGGGCACCTGCAAGACATGGCTCCCACTGTCCCCTTCACCCACTGCACAGCTGGCTAAGAAGCCCAGGCAGGGGCGAGGACACTGAGCAAGGGGCGGGGGCAGCTCCTGCCCTCCTCCCACCCTCCCCTCTCTCCCCGCATTCTGTCTCTTCGATTTCTTTGCAGCCCAGATTAACAGTTGTCAGTATGAAGGGACTCTCGCTCCCAACACAAAGCCATTTTCACAGGCACAGCTGATGCTGTGCTTGGCCTCCTCCTAACGCTGCTTCAGGGGCAAAGTGATTTCGGCTGCGTGTTAGGGACAGGCTGTCGTGCAGTAACGGCACATTAATTTTGAGCGTGTGCAGAGGTACAAGTGGCACCTCTGAACGTAGATGTTTTATTCATATAGAATTAAGGCTGTGACAGCTTCCACCCACCATTAGTCTTCATTCACTTTGGTTTGTGGAGCACTGCAGGGTTGTCTTCAACAGCTTGGCTCCCGTGACAGGATCTATGAGATATAGGGCTCCGCATGGTGGGAAGGATGCCTCAGAATCGTCAGATCATAGACTGAGAAGGGGCCTTCGATATGGTCGAATCCCAGAGACTTGTTTAAGGGTGTGGCGGACCCTGAAGGCCAAAGAGGTAAAGGGACTTGGGAAAGGACACAGGGTTTGTGCCAGAGGAAGGAGAACCTAGGGCTTCTGTACCCACCTGCACAGAATCCCTTCCGAGGACCTGGATGGTCTAGAACTCTTTGCCCTGAGCCATGTCTGCCGAGGGGACGGGACCCCAGTAAGTCAGCTCCACCTTGGGCTGGGCTGTCTTGAGTTTCCAGGAATCTGGGTCCAGGTAACTCGACTGCTCTGCAGCATCTTGGTACAGTCCTGTCCATAGGGCCCTACTCACTGGAGGGCAGGACTACGTCTGTCCACTAACCCTGCTCTTCCTTCACCAGACCCCTTCCATCTTCTCTACCTTTAAGAAAGCACACAGGGCTTCCCTGGTGGCGCAGTGGTTGGGAGTCCGCCTGCCGATGCAGGGGACACGGGTTCGTGCCCCGGTCCGGGAAGATCCCACATGCCGGGGAGCGGCTGGGCCCGTGAGCCATGGCCGCTGAGCCTGCGCGTCCGGAGCCTGTGCTCCGCAACGGGAGAGGCCACGACAGTGAGAGGCCCGTGTACCGCAAAAAAAAAGAAAAGAAAGCACACAGCACTATGGAGAGTAGCGTGGAGGTTCCTCAAAAAACTAAAAATAGAACTACCATACGACCCAGCAATCCCGCTCCTGGACATATATCCAGAAAAGACAAAAACTCTAATTTGAAAAGATACACACACCCCAATGTTCACAGCAGCACTGTTTACAATAGCGAAAACATGGAAGCAACCTAAATGGCCATTGATAGATGAATGGATAAAGAAGATGTGGTACATAAATATATACAATGGATTTTTACTCAGCCATAAAAAAGAATGAAATAATGCCATTTGCAGTAACATGGATGGGCCTAGAGATTGTCATACTGAGTGAAGTAAGTCAGAGAAAGACAAATATCATATGATATCACTTATATGTGAAATCTAAAAAAATGATACAAATGAACTTATTTACAAAACAGAAATAGACTCACAGAGTTAGAAAACAAACTTATGGTTACCAAAGTGGAAAGAGATGGGGGAGGGATAAATTAGGAGTTTGGGATTAACAGATACACACCATTATATATAAAATAGATAAACAGCAAGGACCTACTGTATAGCACAGGGACCTATACTCAATATCTTGTAATAACCTATAATGGAAAAGAATCTGAAAAAGATTATATATATATATATATATATATATATATATATAAAACTGAATTATTTTGCTGTACACCTGAAACATTGTAAATCAACTATATTTCAATTAAAATAAAAGAAAAGAAAAAGAAAGCACACAGTTCTACCCCCAGTGGGCTGGACTGGGGCCCTGCCTCAGAGGCTTTCCCACTTAGAACTGGAGGGACCCTCAGAGCTCACCCAGTTCAGTGTCCCAGGAAGAAATTGGGGCCAGAGAGGCCAGACTAAGGCCATACCTCTAAGGAGAAGCTGGCTGAGGTCAGAACCTAGGACTCGTTTTTTTTTTTTGCGGTACGCGGGCCTCTCACTGTTGTGGCCTCTCCCGTTGCGGAGCACAGGCTCCGGACGCGCAGGCTCAGCGGCCATGGCTCACGGGTTCAGCTGCTCTGCGGCATGTGGGATCTTCCCGGACCGGGGCACGAACCCGCGTCCCCTGCGTTTGCAGGTGGACTCTCAACCACTGCGCCATCAGGGAAGCCCAAAACCTAGGACTCTTGACCCCAGTCTTAGTGCCCTTCCCTCCCAACCCACGACTCGGGAGTGAAGACCCAGTATACTCTAAGTGGGGTTCCTCCAAGTGGAGCCTAAAGACCAATTGGCTTCAGAATCATCCCGGAAGCTTGCTTAAAATGCAGCTTTCTGAAGCTACCCCAGACCGACTAGATCAGAATCAGTGGGGCGGGGACCAGGAATCTCCTTCTGATGCACCACATTCTTTGAGAGCCACTGAAGGCGGATGTTACAGTCGGTTTTGAAGGGTGTTGCAAATAACTGGTTACTAATAATACTTAAAGCACTCAATTTGGTGGCGTTATTTCCTTTTTGAACAGAACAGATACAATAGCATGGCTCTCACACACTTGCATAATGATTAGCTTCCTTGACCAGCAGAGAAAGTTATGGAGCTCCAGATACCGCACAGGGGAGGCACGTGCCTTAGAGGCTGCGTTTTTCCACACCACGTGACCAGACCCTTTATTTGTGTTTGGGCCTCCCCTAAAAGGATATCTGGGGGGACAGACGAGTGCACCAGCTTTGGAGAGAGGCAGAGCTAGGTTCGAATCCAAGCTCTACCGTTCACCAGTTGTCCATCAGACCCCCTGACTTCTGTCAGTTTCCTCCTATGCAAACTGGGAATAGTAGTTCCTACCCCCAAGCGTTGCTGTGAAGATTAAACTAAAACATCCTCATGTATGTGTATAGGAACAAAATGCAGGCGTGGGATGCACAGCTCCCCGCAGCCTGTAGCAGGGTCTCTGGGCATTGTCCCGCTACACCTGGCTTGTTCCCCTTACCCATTCAGAGGAGAAAGACCCTTGTGCTGGGATTCTTGAAGAACTGTACTCTGCAGGGGCTGTGCTCGTGTTGAGTAAGGCTCAACAAACGGGAGAGGCAGTATAACCCCAGCCATGGCTATCTTTCCCCCTCTCGCCTTCCCTCTATGGCTTTCTGTGACCATGGTTGAAGCTGGGGGTCCTTGCCCTTCTCCTCTTCCATCCCGGAAGTTTTTGCCTAGCCCAGAATCCATTTTGGTGAGGACAGGGGTGGGCAGGGCATCTGGTGGGAGGCTGGCTTTGGAAGCATTAAAAGACACACCCCTGGCTCTTGAGACGCTTCCAGCAAAGGAGAGAAGGGATGTTAAGCCTAATCATTTCTTGCATCTTTGCTTTAATGCAATTCCACTTCACTCTCTGGTTCATTGCCCACTCCTGTCTGACAAGGAGACAGCAAAGGAGCGGCATGCTTGAGGATTCTGGTGAGCTGGCAAGTCTGACTCCCACACAAACTCTCCCCCATCCCTGCCTCTGCCCACACCTTACTCCAGAGTGTGCTCACCTCCTGATCTAAGCCGCTTAATGGGCTTCTCTGTTGCAGTTTAAACGTATCTACAGGCGAGCGTCCACCAATAACGACATGCGGTATGAAACTAATTTTCTTATTCCTTGCACATTGGCTTCATTAAGGCCGCTAGTACATTTGACATCTCGAGAGGAAACAACCTTTTTCTCAGCGTGTCACCTTCTCATAAATAATGGGTGGAGGCCCCCTGGGGGCCACCGTTCCTACTAATATACTCCCCAGTTTCACTCACTGCCCAACAAGAAACATTCTAAGCAAGTGGAGAAATGGAATTAACGAGAGATCTCCATACTGGATCTATACTCCTCAGAGCAATTGAGAAGAGAGAGGTGACCGTGGCTCTGCGTGGACCAAGAGCTTCGGGAGTGACCTGGTCAGATGAGAGCCCCGGCTTTGATTTCTGATGGCAGACCCCAGAGAGGAGTTTTATAAACAGTGGCTGCTCCCCCAACCTTGCAGACAGCACGTCCGAGGCCCTCTCTCCACCTGTCGGCAAAGAAGCTCATTAGCGCTTCCGAGGCTCACATCAAATGTGGCTCTCGTTCTAATTTGTAGGAATCAGGTTGCTTTAATTAGCCATGCCTTGGGGGCAGGGTCCTTAGGGCATGGACAATTTTTAAAACTGCAGTTTATCTGGACAGGACAGGATGGCTGTGGAAGGCCTGTGAGTTGATTAAAACAATTTGGGTGGTGGGAGCAATGTTGGGATAGTGTTAAAGAAGAGCTGGGTTTCTAAGCTGTCTTAGTTCGTTCATTATTTAATCCCTTAGATGCACATAGACTCAGAGGTAGAGGCAACCCAGAGCTACACTTGGTAACCTCAGGGGGCTGGACCTGGATGAAAATCTTACAAGTGACCTGTGCATCAGCGGGAGAGAGGCCCATCCTTCTTCCAGGCTGCACGGAGGCTTCACAGGGACTTAGACTGGACTGTGCCTTTTCTGTCGGCATTTCCCTTTCCCCAAACCCACTGTGCCTGAGTTGGCCCAGCCACGCCCCGCATATTCCAGGGGAGCCGAAGCTCCCCCCTCATCACCCCCACCTCCTCTATGACGTCTCACAGATGCCCCCTGGAAAACTCTGTGTTTTTGTCCTGAGCAGCCTCCATCAAGTCCCAGCTGCCCGACTCTAGGAAGTGGCCCTGACTGTGCCTCAGGCTTCTAAGTCAGTGTTAGGTGTCTCTCCTCCGTGTTTCCTTGACACCCTGGGCTCACTTTTAGTGGCTATATTTTACAAACACCTACATAGCACTTGCTAGGCACTTTTAGGAATATTTACTCATTGAATCTTCATAACAACCGAGAAGGTGTTTACTAATATGATGCCCCTTTTATAGATCAGAAAACAAAAGACACAGAAAGACAGCAATTTGCTCAAGGTCACCCAGCACGTAAGTGGCAGGGCTAGAATTCAAATGCAATCTGGTGGCAGAATTTGGGCTCTTAACCACTCTGTGAAACTACGTTCCACCAGATGCCTTGTAGAACAGTCCATTTACAAGTCCTTTCTCCCTCACCCACCTGTGAATTCTGGGAGAGCTGGAATTCACTGCCAGGTACACAGTAGATATTCCAAAAGCTTTGGGGAATAATATGCCCTGTGTACATACAGTCCTGCCTTGAGTCAAGCGGGAGCATGTATCAGCCAGTAGTTTCTCCTGGTGCCAAGAAGGGGGCTCCAAAAACAGAGATAACTCCTGTAAATCTCTGTTATCTCTGAGATATCTCTGAGATAGCTCCCTGCCTGTAAAGGACATGTGCTGGTTTTAACTGCTCATTCCCATCAGCACGTTGATTTCCTTTGGGGAAATTACCTGTTTCCTGCTGGGTATAGGATTGACAGGATTGTGAATGGAGGTGACCTGTCCTCCCCCAGCCAGGGAAGGCAAGGACCCCAAGTTAGGCCAGCTGGACTCTATTTTCCTGGACTTTGAATTCGGAGTAGAGTGGCACGTGAACGGAAACACCAGTGGATGGCAGGGTTGCCTGTTCCCTCTTGCCTTGTCTGAGCCCCATCTGGATGTTTGCACTCCGCGTCTGCCTTCCTCTCCCTGCCCGGTCATCACCTCTGCCCCTTGACCTTAGCTTACTTTGCACTGAGTCTATTTGGCCTGGCTAGGCCTGACACCTTGGATTCCGATGAACTTGCACTGCTTTTTTCTATACAACTATCCTATCTGTACACTTGCTGTGGGTCACGCTCCTGCCACCTGGCCTGTTCTTGCTCTGGACCTTCTGTACCCAGCATCCTGTTCAGGCCCTCCCTGTGCTCTCCTCCAGCTAAAGTTTCCTGCTGTGTTCTCTGAGCTTCAGGGTACCACCCTGGGGGTGGGGTGGGGAGTAGAGGCCCAGCGAGAGGCTGAGTGGGAAATCTATTGATGCCACTTTTATCTGTCTTACATATTCAAGTTCTACTTAAGACTGCAGTAAAAAAAAAAAAACCTCCTCTACTTCAAAAAAAAAGTTTGAAAACCATTATCTTAGATCTTTCTGAAGCTATCATTTTATTTCTGTATACCGCTCTAGCGTTTAAGCTTTTCGTTTGCTCAGAACTCAGTTAGCCATTCATTTGATATCTACTTAGTTCATACTCTGTGCCAGGCACTGTGCTGGGTGCATGGGAAGCCAGGTGAGGAAACACAGCCTCTGTCCTCAAAACACTCATGAGCTAAAGTAATGCCCCTCAAATCTGATGTTCACACAAGTTACCTGGGGTCTTTCAAAATGCAGATTTTGATTCTGTAGATCTGAGTTACGGTCTGAAATTCTGCCTTTCTAACAAGCTCTCCGATGATGGAATCAGGAACCCAGTGCTCCGGCATACCCTCTGGGATGCCTTTAAAAATCCTAATGTGTAGGCCATGATGAAATCAGCATCTGTAATTTTTAAATATTCTTAGTGATTTTAATATGTAGCTAAGTGCTTCGTAAACCACTGATCTGTAGGGAAAGACAGACTGTATTAATTTCCTGTATCTGCTGTAACAAACTTCCACAAACGTAGTTATTTAAAGCAACACAAATTTCTTTTCTTACAGTTCTGGAGGTCAGGAATTTAAAATGGGTCTCACTAAATCAATCTCACTAAAATCAAGGTGTTGGTAGGTATTCCTTTCTGGAGACTCTAAGGGAGAACTTGTTTTCTTGTCTTTTCCAGCTTCTTCAGGCTGCCGCGTTCCTTGGCACGTGGCTCCTCCCATCAGCTCTGATGTAGTCTTTCTCGCCTTGTATCACTCAGACTCTCCTGCCTTTCTCTCTGATTTATAAGGACCCTTGTGATTATATTCAATCCATGCAGATAATCCAGGATAAAATTGTCCCAGCTCAAGGCCAACTGTCAGTAATACAGCATAATTTATGAACAAATTCTGGGGACTGGGAAACGGACATCTTTGGGGGAGACGTTATTCTGCCTACTGCGCAGACACTGAATAAGGTGAAGTAGTGCAGTGTGGTTCCACCTTGAGGGAGATGTGCACAGGTGGGGTGGTCCTTACTCAACCTTGGAAAAGGGAGAGGAGAAGGAGGCAGGAAGGACTTTCTGGAGGAAAGTACTACAGTTAACTCAGACCGGCTCTTGAGAGCTGACTGTCAAATTTCCAGGAATGTTACCCAAAGCAACCATTGGTAGCTTGAAATCAGCCATGGGAGGAATATTTACACCATAGAAACTGGAAAATGCTACACATCAGGTGTCTTTTTTTCCCTCTTTTCCAGAGAGCCAGTTGTTAAACATTTACCAGCACACTACTGAGGAGGTACCCAGAGTCTTAAAAGAATAGACATCAGCCAGCCAGGTGCATAAGACACTTGCCTTTGAAGTATATCTGCTCTCATCAAATATAGTACAAGCTCCCACTGGACAGGTCCCAAATTTCAATGCCTCTAGAGCAGGGCTTCTCCAACCTTAATACGGCCACAAATTACCTGGGGATCTTGTTAGATCTAATTTAGGAGGTCTGGGGTGGGGCCTCAGATTCTGCTTTTCTAACAAACTCCCAGGAGATGTCCATAATGCTGGTCCCAAAACACACTTTGAGTAGCAGGACTCCAGAGCAGTGCTCTCCAAAAGTGATCACAAAACAATCCATTCAGGTCCAAAGAAGATGATCCTGGGATTTCTATTTCTCCTATTTTATTTACCAAAGATGTCAGTGATTACCATTATTTTGTGTACATTGGGGAAAAAAATTTTAATTTATTTTTAAAAGTCAAAGTATAGTTGATGTACAATGTTGTGTTAGTGAAAAATTTTTTTAAAGCTACCAATTAAACTATGACGTGCTATCAGTTGTATGATGCATCCTAATTTCAGAGGTATTAAAATGTGAAAAAAATGTGTCTTTGAATCAATAAAATGCAGTGTTTGTATTTTATATTTTAAAAAAATAAGATATCACACTTAGCGTTATTTAATACTTTAATGACACCGGAGCCCTTACTTGGCCTACATGTTGAATGGTTCTGAACTGTGAATGGTCCAGAGACTCAGAAGCAAAAGTGGGGGCCAGAGGGGTTAATGTGGTGTTGTTTGTCAATGCACTTTTTTTTTTGTTTTTCCATAACCTTTAGTTTTTATGGAGTTAGAGATTATGTCACCTAATTTTAGCTAAAAGAGCTCTCATAAAATAGACAAATGGTTTAAAAGAATTCCTGTGGTTAGAAGTTAACACCGATAATAGAAGCCTGAATGAGCAATAAGAAAGAGGCAGAACTGACATTTCTGCTCCCAAAATGCATTCTTCATCTGCCACATTCCACAGTAAAACAATGATGATCTAATCAGATCTGACAAGGCATTGGCAAAAAAAAAAAAAAAAAAAAGGAAAGAAAGAAAGAAATGATCAGAAACACTTTTGAAATGTGGATTCACATTCATTTTTATTAGGGATGAATGTCACCCTTGGGACCTTGAGGTGTGTGTTAGTTACGGTGGTGCATGTGTATAATTCACGCATACTAGGAAGAGCAGGTCTGCTCATTGCAGGAACCCAGGGACCCTTGCTGATGGAGCTGCCACCAGCTCAAGCTCTCCAGAGGCTTTCACACCAGCAGTTAAGTGCTCTGGTATGAAAGTGTCACATGTTTCTTTGGTTTCCAACTCACTGACCCAAACCAACCATGTGAGCCCAAACACAAGGAGAGCCGGAAGCACCATCCTGGCAAACAAGACTAATGACTGCCCTGACTCCTGATTTGTTTTTCTTCACCTGTTGTGCTGTCTCCTGCCCATCTGGGGTCATGATCTTTTCAAAAAACAGATAAATCTGGACGCTCTATGCCAGAGAAAGCTGCCCAGATAAGCCTGTTTCGCTCAGAAAAAATCCTGCCTGAGCTTTGAAAGGCATTTGAGTATGAAGATGTCTAATGTTTGGAGAAATTGCAAAGCTTCTGAACAGATGATACAGTCAAGCCATAAAGAAAAACCTACAAGACCTTGAAAACTTGCCTCTCTCCCAAGTCAGCCCTGTTCTGTGCTGGAAGATGACTGCATTCCCGCTTAGTTTTATGCCAGGAACTGAGCTAAGGAGATCTTTTCTCACCCTTCCCTTCCTGGCTTCAGTGGCATGAAGAGTAAATGAAGTTGGTCAATACGGCATTGAAGAATGGATTTAATCAGTGGAGAGGATCATGCCTAGGAGAATCTGGAAGCAAGAAAAAAAATCCCAGTGCAGATCATCTGTTCAAAGAGAATCCAGTTACAAGGAAATGTTTTCCACCTACAAAGATTATATATATATATATATATATTCTGATCTTTAAGAGCACCAGGTGGTAAAATAAGCATCACTGGAGAAATAACTTCTTGGCGACTCCATAGGAATGTGTCAGAGCTGAATCTTACAGGAAGCAAACTTCATTCACATTTAGTACTAAATAGATGAGTGGGAAACAAAAGGCAGTGTTTAATTAGGATGTCATTATTCATCCATAGTGGGATCCCAGCACCACTGTGTTCATTAGAGGAACATCATGTCTTCATTAGCAATTGGAGTTGTGTCCCAATTTTACCTGCCTGGGGGCCAGCGATGTTTGGAAGAAGCAGCAGCTGCTCCTTAGGGAGGAGATAGCACGATGGCTAAGGAAAAGTGGCTCTTGTAGCATTTACTGTGAGCCTGGGGTCTGGCAGCCTTGCGAGCAGATGAACAAGGGAGGCTCTGCTGTGAGGAGTTGTGTTGTGCCAAGAGTATGGCCAGTTTGGCCTATCGAATTAGTACCAAACCTGGGATTCAAAGACATCTATCTAAATATAAGACTTCTGAAGGACCTAGCAGTCTCTTCTGAAAACTCCTTATAATACCCATGACATACCCATGACATCACAGAACTAGAACAAATAATCCTAAAATTTATTTGGACCCAGAATTGCCAAAAGACCCAGAATTGCCAAAGCAATCAAGTGGGAAAAGAATAAAATGGGAGGCATAACCCTCCCAGACTTCAGACTATACTACAAAGCTACAGGAATCAAAACACTGTGGTATTGGCACAAAAACAGACATACAGATCAATGGAACAGAATAGAGAGCCCAGAAATAAAGCCACATATCTATGGACAATTAATCTTTGACAAAGGAGGCAAGGATATACAATGGGAAAAAAACAGTCTCTTCAGCAAGTGATGTTAGGAAATTTGGACAGCCACATGTAAATCAATGAAGCTAGAACACACCCTCATACCATACACAAAAATAAATTCAAAATGGCTTAAAGATTTAAATATAATACAAGACACCATAAAACATCTAGAAGAGAACACAGGCAAAACATAAATTGTACAAATGTTTTCTTAGGTCAGTCTCCTAAGGCAATAGAAATAAAAGTAAAAATAAACAAATGGGACCTATTCAAACTTATAAGCTTTTGCACAGCAAAGGAAACCATAAGCAAAATGAAAAGACAACCTGAGGAATAGGAGAAAATATTTGCAAGTGATGCAATCAACAAGGTCTTAATTTCCAAAATATGCAAACAGCTCCCACAATTCAATAACAACAACAGCAAAAACAAACAACCCAATTGAAAAATGGGCAGCAGACTTAAATAGACATTTCTCCAAAGAAGACATACAGGTGGCCAGTAGGCACATGAAAAGATGCTCATTATTATGACTTATTAGAGAAATGCAAATCAAAAGAACAATGAGGTACCACTGCACACCATTCAGAATGGCCATCCTTAAAAAGTCTAAAAATAATAAATGCTGGAGAGGGTGTGGAAAAAAAGGAACCCTCTTACATTGTTGGTGGGAATGTAAATCAGTGCAAACACTATGGAAAACAGTATGGAGGTTCCTCAAAAAACTAAAAATAGAGCTGCCATAAGATCCATCAATCCTACTCCTAGGCGTATACCCAGAAAAAACTATCATTGGAAAAGATACCCCTATGTTCATAGCAGCAACTATTTACAATAGCCAAGACATGGAAACAACCTAAACATCCATCAATAGATTATTGTATAAGAAGATGTAGTATATATATATATATATATATATATATATATACACACATATATATATAATGGAATATTACTCAGCCATTAAAAATAATAAAATAATGCCATTTGCAGCAACATGGATGAACCTAGAGATGATCATACTAAGCAAAGTAGGTCAGAAAGAGAAGGACAAATACCATATGATATCACTTACATGTGGAATCTAAAACATGACACAAATGAACATATCTATGAAACAAAAGCAGACTCACAGGCATAGAGAACAGACGTGTGGTTGTGGAGGGGGCTGGGGGGCTGAGTGAGGGATAGATTGGGAGATGCAAATTATTACATAGAGGATGGATAAACAGCAAGGTCCTGCTGTATAGCACAGGGAACTATATTCAATATCCTAATGGAAAAGAATATGAAAAGAATATCTGTATGTATAACTGAGTCATTTTGCTGTAGAGCAGAAAGTAATACAACATTGTAAATCAACTATACTTCAGTAAAATTTTTTTTTTAAACATCTTTATTGGGGTATAATTGCTTTACAATGGTGTGTTAGTTTCTGCTTTATAACAAAGTGAATCAGTTATACATATACATATGTTCCCATATGTCTTCCCTCTTGCGTCTCCCTCCCTCTCACCCTCCCTATCCCACCCCTCCAGGCTGTCACAAAGCACCGAGCCAATATCCCTGTGCCATGCGCCTGCTTCCCACTAGCTATCTACCTTACTGCATTTGTTAGTGTGTATATGTCCATGACTCTCTCTCGCCCTGTCACAGCTCACCCTTCCCCCTCCCCATATCCTCAAGTCCATTCTCCAGTAGGTCTGCATCTTTATTCCTGTCTTACCCCTAGGTTCTTCATGACATTTTTTTTTCTTAAATTCCATATATATGTGTTAGCATATGGTATTTGTCTTTTTCTTTCTACTTCAGTAAAATTTGAAAAAATCAAAGTCTTCCTGGAAACACCCCAGACCAGGTTACGTGCCTTGCTGCTGTGCCTGCCACGTCCTTGTACCTATTATAGTGCTGCTGTTATAATAGCATAATTGTGTAAGCATGATTGCTTACTTGTTCTCTGCCTACTGGACTATGAACTCTCCGAGAATGGAGACTGCATCCTATTCAGTGCCATCCCCTGGGATGTGACACACGACACATACTTGATATATTTGATGGAAAGGATGGGTGGATGGGGTGACTCATTTCAAGTCCTCAACTGAAAACCCTTTTGAAATGCTGTGGAGGGCTGGGCTGTGTATGCTTTATTTAGAGCAGGAATCCTTAATCCGGAGTCTTTGTACCCCATGGGAGGGCGTGCGGTTCATGCATGGGAGGGGTGGGTAAGTTTGAAAAAATTGAATACAATATTTATGTGCATGTTCATTTTTCTGGAGAAGGTGCCCAGAGCTTTTTATCAGTTTTTCAAAGTGATACATGACCACAAAAAAGCATGAGAAATTCATGTGCTTATGTAATCTTTGGCCTTGACCCTCATGGAGGAGGAGGGATGGGAGCGAGTTCTGGCTTTGTAGGGCAACACCAGACATCTGCTGGAGATACTGAGTGGTAGACAGTCACTGGCAGGCCCTGAGCCTCTGCAGATCATGTGTCACTCTGCCCAGTGTTTCCTTAACACAGTGAGATAAACACATGTCTGAATTTGTGTTGCAATCTTAGAGTTTTACCATTTTGGATTTTAGAAGGCCACGGGCAGCAGAAGAGACCTTAGAAAATGGCAATCCCAAAGAGAAGTGATCAGAGATGTTGGACCCAAAGGAGATGGAAAGGTTGCCTTTTGATACATGAAGAATTGCTGTGTGTGGGAGGCTCTGGAAAATAGAATTGGGATCAACAGGTGAATGTGGCAGAAAGTCCATTTCTGCCCTTACAGAGGAAGAAACTTCTCCCAATTAATATTGCTTAAAAATGGAACAGTCTGTCTTCACAGGTAGTGAGTTCCTTATCACTAGAGAATTCAAGCAAAGGCTGAAGGAACAAATACCAGGGATATAATGGGAGGGGGTATTGCTTCTAAGGCTCTGAGTTTTCTTTTCATTCTCTGCTTCTCAAGTAATTCCGTTCATTTTGAAAGACATTTCACTTTTCTTAATTTGATTCCTGTAAGAGATTCTCTTTCACCAGCCTCACCCACAGTTTCTAAGCTTTTGTCTTCAAGTTGAAGTCAAGAGCTTGTGCCGGCAAGCTAACTCTAAATAAACTGATGAGATTCTGAGCAAATTCTCTCTGGAAAATGTACTGAAATATATTCTTCTAAACAATGAAACAGATAAGCAAAATAGCTTTTATTCTGACGTACTGTTTTCTTGAACATCCTAGAAGCAACCACTCTTGAAGATGGAGCTGTTGGAGCCAAAGGCTCTGAAATTAATAGAATGCAATTTCCTGCCATTTCTGATAAATTTCTGGCCTTTCTATGCATATGAAAGTCATAGGGATGAGCAGAAGCAAAACTAGTAGCCAGGAGGTTATTTTGACAAGCTTTTTCCAGCCATCCCTCTATTGTCTTTTCATGATCACAGCTTTTTGTTTTGCACTGAATAACAATAAAATACAAAATGAGAACAAGTGAGAGAGAAGACCAACGACGCAATGTTCAGTCAACAATGCAAACAGAATAAAAATGTTCTTCGATTTTAGACAAAGATAGAAGAATTTGGTTAAGGGCAAAAAAAAAAAAGTGAAACTTTATAAAAAGCGGGTATTGGGAATACTATAACTTTTCTGAGCCACACAGAGATTCATCAGGAATGTTCTTTTCAGTTCTAATACATCCCGAGGCATTGCGGACAAACAACTCCAGTTCAGGTCTTATTTCTTGGGGGCTCTGTTTGGCTAAGTTCCTCTCTCAGACTTGGAACCCAACCCCCTAAGTCTGGAGGATCCTGACCTTTTCTGATCTTGCTTCAAGCATCATGCTTTTGAACTTGTCTTTACAGTTGCTTTTCACTATTCCTGGGAATCTGATCCCCACAGGCAACTCACTGAGACCACCCTAACTGGAAAGCAGCTCTACCCCACTCGCAATGGCCAGACACCATCAGTAACATCACCATTTTCATTTCCATCATAACACTTCTCATTTTCTGACATTATCTTGTATATTTATTTATGCACTTGTATATTATCTGTCTTCCTCATTTGAAATATAATCTTCATAAAATCCATGCCTGTCCGGTTCGCAGCATATTCCCAGCACCAGGAATCCAATATCACATACACCTCCCTGGACCCAGACCTAGGGTCGGTGCCCTCACTCCTCTTTGCCACTTTCAGATGATTTTCTCTCTTTCCTTCCTAGAACTCCTCAGCTGCTTAGGAGCACAGGTTGTCATGTCATATCACCCAGTATCTTCCCTTTTTGTAATTATCTACTGTCCCTCCTAAAGACTCCCCCATTCACTGACTACTTTATCACCTGCTTTACTTGCTCTCTCTACCTGTCATGATTCCTGGTGACTTCCACAGCCATATCAAAGTCCCTGGCCTTTCAGTTTCTTGGCTTGCTCACTGCCCCAGCCCTGCTCTCCTCCTTAGCCACTTGCTCCCATTCATCTTTACCTACAATGTCACTCTGACTTGATCACCCCTCACTCTCCATTCCCCAGCTCGTGCCTGCCTTCCTCCTTATGTAGTTTAGATTCCCACATCCATCTGTGGAATCACCACCTGGCATCATTGTAATAAACTCTCTTGCCCCTGTCTCATTCTTGGTATTTGCCTGGCAAAATCCCAACCCTGATTAAATCCAACTCTGCCTACCCCTCACCTGCAATCATGGCTGAAAAAAAAAACCCCAAACACCCATATTGATTTGTCTCATTTTAAATTCGTGACCGCAAACCTCAAGTGGGCCCTCAGTGCTGCTAGGCAATGCTCCTACATTCATCTAGTTGATTCACGCTCATATGCTCCAAGGGGACTTTTTCATACTTTCTCCATCTCCTCAAACCCCCTATACCCATGATGCCATCCTCACTCTCAGCTGATGACCTAGCATCCCTGAAAGAATAGAAATTCCCACAGCTGTATCCATCTACCCACCTGCACAGTGAATGCATGAAGTCCACCTCCCTCCTGTTACCAGGAATGAAGTGTACATGCTGCCGTCAAAGGCTAAGCCCTCTCTCTCAGTACTGGACCTCTCCCCTCCCACTCAAGGTCATCGCTTCTGCACAGACTCCTCTTTTTGCTGCATCATCCCTTTCCCCTCCCTCCTTGGTCATACTTATCAGCATACAAATGTGCTGTAATATCTCTCATCTTAAAAATAAAGGTATCCCTTGACACCACAATCTCCTTCAGCAGCTGCCTCCTTTCTCTGTGCCCCTTTATAGCAAAACTCCTTGAAAAACTTGACCATTCTTGTAATTTCCACAACTTCACCAACTACTCTCTCTTGCATGCTCCCCAATCATGTTTTTCTCCCAAACACTCCACCCATAGAGTGATTGTCAAGGTCCCCACTAGTCTTAGCTTTAAAGGTTGCTACTTTAAAAATGCCATGGACTGCATGACTTAAAAGAAAACATTCATTTCTCAAAGTTCTAGAGGCTAGGAAGTCCAAGATTGAGGTGCTGGATGATTCAGTTCCTGGTGAAGGCTCTCTTCCTGGCTTGTAGACTGTGGCTTTCTTGCTGTATCCTCATATGGTGGAGAGAGAGAAAGAGAGAGAGAGTGAGCACATGCTCTGGTCTTTTTTTTTTTATAAGGGCACTGATCTCATCTCAGGGGCCCCACCCCCATGACCTCATCTTAACCTAAGCGCTTACTTCTGGAAGTCCATGGGAGATGACTTAGCATTGGCAAAAAATACTTGTATAATGTGGAAGATCCTGTGGGAAATGCTGGGACCTCCACTGCAATCATTGAATGCAGTGTGTGTGGGCAGGTCTGCAAAGTTTGACAAGGAGAGCAAAAAGTGATGCAAGAGAAGCTTTCCTGAAGAAGAGTGTGTGAGGGGCACGATATGACTGAAAGGATTTAGGCAGGGTCCCTAAGCCAGGAGAACACCTTGAGCAAGAACACTGAGGCCACAGACTAGACTGGAAGCCTTTCTCTCTCTTTATGTGTGAGACCTCACTGAACTAATGATCCTCAGCTTCTCCTGGCCCATGCTAAGACAAACTTCTCAACGTCAAACTCCAAGGTCCACTCTAATGAAGCTCTGACCTGTTTACAAAGCATTTTACAAACTGCCTGGTATTTCTTTAATGTTGCCTTCTGTTCTCTGCAGCCTCAATGCTTCCCTGTTGCATTTAACTTAAAATCACTCAGGACGAGGAGCAGGTAGCCCCTTTGGGCCTTGGATCTAAGCTGTTTTCTCCAATTCAGCTCTACCTCTGATAAAGTAGGTATTTGATCTCTTTCTGATTTCCATGTCTGCTTCTGATTTAAAATCTGCAGATTTGACTTATTGGCCCCTCAGAAACCACAGAAGCAGTTCAAAGTGTGACCCCTTCTGGAAGTCTTCCCTGACTCCCAGTGGACTCAGTGGCTCCCTCTGGCTTCTGCTGCTCTTTGCACACACTTGCCAAGGGGCTTAAGACATTGTCTTGTGGCAAGCTCTTGTAGCACCCAGACTGTGTCTTCTCCTTGTCTGTTCCCCAAGCTCTCAGCTCAGAACAGATGCCCATAACCATCCCTTAAATCCATGAGTGGAAGAGACAGCACAACTTCTGAGACAGGAGCAGCACAAAGGCTCTGGCAAAGCCCTTAGCCCAGTTTGTAGTGATCACATGAGACCTATCCCAGAGGATGGCTATCGTACTATGCCAAAGGGGTATCTCTGTTCCCAAGGCTCCGAGGCACACTCCCCAAATGCCCAAGCTTAAAACAATTTTGTGGGGCTCAGGCCTTGTCTTTGGAAAATGTAGATTGTTTTTCCCCATGTCCCCATCCCCACCCTACATTAATGACTACGAGATTTTTCTCTAGGTCATTCCATCGGGTCACCAACTTTGGCTAAAAAGCCATTAAAAACCAACCACTTTATGTGGCACATATATACAATGGAATATTGCTAGCCATAAAAAGAAACGAAATTGAGCTATTTGTAATGAGGTGGATAGACCTAGAGTCTGTCATACAGAGTGAAGTAAGTCAGAAAGAGAAAGACAAATACCATATGCTAACACATATATATGGAATTTAAGAAGAAAAAAAAATGTCATGAAGAACCTAGGGGTAAGACAGGAATAAAGACACAGACCTACTGGAGAACGGACCTGAGGATATGGGGAGGAGGAAGGGTGAGCTGTGACAGGGCGAGAGAGAGTCATGGACATATACACACTAACAAATGCAGTAAGGTAGATAGCTAGTGGGAAGCAGGCGCATGGCACAGGGATATTGGCTCGGTGCTTTGTGACCGCCTGGAGGGGTGGGATAGGGAGGGTGAGAGGGAGGGAGACACAAGAGGGAAGAGATATGGGAACATATGTATATGTATAGCTGATTCACTTTGTTATAAAGCAGAAACTAACACACCATTGTAAAGCAATAATACCCCAATAAAGATGTTAAAAAAAAACAAAAACCAACCACTTTGAGGACTTCCCTGGTGGTGCAGTGGTTAAGAATCTGCCTGCCAGTGCAGGGGACATGGGTTCGATCCCTGGTCCGAGAAGATCCCACATACCGTGGAGCAACTTAGCCCATGTGCCCCAACTACTGAGCCTGCGCTCTAGAGCCCGTGAGCCACAACTACTGAGCCCGTGCACCACAACTACTGAAGCCCACGTGCCCTAGAGCCCACACGCTGCAACTATTATTGAAACCTGCACGCACGCTCTAGGCCTCGCGTGCCACAACTACTAAGCTTGCGTGCTGCAACTACAGAAGCTCGCGCACCTAGAGCCCGTGCTCCTCAACAAGAGAAGCCACCTCAGTGAGAAGTCCACGCACCTCAACAAAGAGTAGCCCCTGCTCGCCGCAACTAGAGAAAGCCCGAACACAGTCAAAAAAAAAAACCAAAAAACCAACCACTTTGGATCCTAATTGAAACAAGGCAACTATAAAAAGACATTTTTTCAGACCACAGGGTAATTTGAATATGGACTGGGTAATATTATAGAGTTATTATTTTGTTAGTTTTATTAAGTATGTATAATATATATGGTTTTCATTAGTTAGAAGCATATGCAGAAGAATTGGTTGACGAGTGAAATGATATAAAATCTGTAATTTGCTTTAAAATACTTTAGGAAAGTAAAGGGATGGGGGAAGAGATGAAACAAGATTGGGAGGATGTTGATAACTTTTCAAGCTAGGGGATAGGTATGTAGAATTTCATATTACTCTCTTACATATGTTTGAACTTTTCTATTAAAAAAAAAAAAGGTCAACATCTTGGTTCTTGCCTCTCAAGGCTGCAAACTAACAGAATCCCCCTCAGGTTCCAGAGGGTCATGGAGTGCCCTGAGCATTTTTTGTCTGAATGCATTTGTTTCTGTGTATCAGTTCAAGAACACATAGATCTATTAGTATCTCAGCTTCATTAATAACCCTCAGGTTCAACTTTAAAAAATAAAAAAAGAGCTGGCAATGATATCAAGCTTAAAAGAATGATAAGTTAATTCTGGAAAGGTCAAGGGATTAGAAAAGCCCAAAGGGTGACAGCCCCTGACCTAGGGTGTGACATTCATCACAGTGAGAGAATTTTCCTCCCACCAAAATAGCTACACGAACTAGAGTGGATGAAAGCAGAAGCTCGAGGCCATGGGCTTGCTGACTGTGAGAAGAACTTGCACCCTGGGGGCCTAGCACCAGAGCCTGGACCACCCAGCAGCAGGAGTAATTAAGCTAGGAAAGGTCACCCATTCATAATTTATGTCAAATGGCTCGATTTAACCAGCAGCCCCCTCCTCCACTAGTGCCCACCTCAGTGTTGAGGCAGAGGGGCCATCTGAAGATTTCCAGGCCCGCAAAGACCCTGCCTGTCTTATCTGGGGGCAGAGCACTCCTGCTGGACCTGAGGACAAACTGGGGCCGGGGCAGGGGCGGGGCATGACTGTCCCCATGTGGTTAAGGTGTTCAGTTGGGGGCCTAGGATAGGGGACTTTACCAAGGCCATCCCCTTGTACTTGAGGTCACTCAGTAATCACTTACCAAGTCCGAATCATCATTATTATTAATAAGTGTTTACTGTATGCTAAGTGTTTTTCAGGTATTACCACATTCGATCCTCCGGACAACTCAACAGGTGGTCATATTAGCCCCTTTTACAGATGACAAAAAGGAGGTTAAGTTGGGGGGGTGGGGTTTTATATACATTAAATGAATAGGATCCCCAGTATATATAATGATCTCTGCCTAACTCCAAGGCCCATGCTCTTAGCCTCTGCTGGGTCTTGCCCAATGACAGTTGTCTTGGGCTGAAAATGAAGGTCATCCAACTCTCTTGGTGACAGTTTACTGTGGTCCTATTTCATGTTTTGATCAGAGAGGTCAGTGTAGCGTGACCAGCTCATCTGAAGATTGGCAGTGGCTGGAAGGAAAGGAAGCTTTCTGATCAGCCCCAAACTCTCTCATCTTGCTCAATCCACACAGCCCTACTCACACCACAACCACTCCGTAAAGGCAAGTTGCGAACATTCACAAGTGTTTGTGACACTTGCCCTAGGGCCCAGCCTGCTTTGTGTTGACCCCATCCCTGCTGGCCTCTGACATTCTGGGTCTGCAGCAGGGATCTCAGCTCCTGCCCCTGGTTCTGGTAGCCTTTCGCTTTGGCCTCTATGCTATTGCACAAGCAACCAATGAGCTGCTGCTGCAGAGCTTACAGTGAATGTCAGGACTCCCTCGTTCCAACCATTTAGTTGGTGAGCCCTGAGAACCCAGCCCTACTGGCTCAACCTCACCGGGCCAGGACCCCAGTGAGGCACTGGTGACATGCACCTGCTCTTTCTGGCTTGAGTGTGGTGACTCTGATCATAGGCTCTGCTTTGGGAATCTAACTACCCAAAACTTTTTATATGATCTAAAATTCCTTCCTTAGTTGTTCTTGAGGTTCTTTTTCAAACTGCCAACCTGTCATTGCACCCTGAGAAGACCCAAGGAAGAGAATTCTGTCTTCACTTGGGTGGGACCACTAAGGGATGGAGCAGCTCCTCCCGGAAGCAGAAGGTGGCAGCAGAAATCTGCAACAGCTCTCAGGTGAAACTGAGCAGAAGCAATGAGCCTCCTGGTCCAAGAAGAGGATTTCCAGGGTGTGGAGCCAGTCAGGCAGCACCTGCCCTGAGCTACATCTCTAGAGGCACCTAGCATTGGATCCTGGGAGATCAGAGAAGGAAGGGAAAGGTCTCCTCTGATGGTTGCCCCTGGCTCTGGTCCAGGTGACTGAGGTTCTGAGAAGGTCTCAAAGCTTTATCTGGCAGATCTTCAAAGCAGTTATTCTCACTGTGCAGCCGATTTTAGGAATTTCAGGTTGAGGACACGCCCCTCTCCCATCCTGTGGTCCACAAACCTATCCTTTGCCTTCAAACACTTCATGGCTATTCCCTTCTTGGCAAGAAAGAATTAATCAAATTAAAAACAATTCCCCTCATCACTACCACCAATGTTGAAACTCTTATCTCAGTTAATCCATCTGATTAAAATTGATTGAGCACCTACTAGGCAACAGACCCTGAGCGAGGACTGAGAAAACCAAAGTGAACAAAACAGATGCAGAACTTGCCCTCACCCGGCTGATGGTCTGGTCCTTATCTGGTCTAGGAGACAGATAATTAGGTAAGTCGTTCCCATGAAGTCTGAGGGCAGTTAAGGCAGCAGATATATAGGGTCTATAAAGGGTTCTCGGGGTCTAACCCAGATAGGAAGATGGGACCGTCCCCTCCTCCCAAAGCAGATCCTCAAAATGAGGAAAGGCTCAACGTTTGTGTCTCTGGGCCGTGTGGGGGAATGCAGAGGCAGTCAGAGCTGAGAGAGGTGCATGGGAATTGCTTTCTCGGCCAGGGAACTGTCTGAGCAGGGTTTGAGGGTAGCCAGAGGGAACTGAGGAAAGCAGAGCCCAAATTCCGCTCACAAACCCCACGGCAGCCTCCAGGCCAATCAAGACGGCTTTCAGGGAGAGCAACTGACTTCCTTTTGTTATACTGTTTGGCTCTAACAATTTAACGCAATGAATAGTGGAAAGCCCCCCCGCCACCCTCCCTGCCACCTTCCACCCCAGGTGAGCACAGCTGTGAGGAAAGCGATTGGTTTTTGGCAGTTTTCACGTGCAAGAATCATGAACAATTGGATATGAGACAAGCCAGGCTGTTGGCGCCTCCTGTAGGGGCTAGAGGCACTTACCTCACTCTCTGTGGCTTCCCCGAGCTATGGCGCTGTGGCCTGTCTGCCACCCCAATGCCTGCTGTATCTGGAAGTCTCCTCTGCATCCAGATCCCACTTCAGCCACCTCCTGTCCCTGATTCCTCCTCCTTAAGCCCTAGGCTTAACCGTTTCCTCCTCCTGCCTTGTTTCTTCCTCTCTGCCCACCGCCCCACCTCCCCGCTGCCCCCATGGTGCTAGGCTTGGGCTCCATCAGCCACTGTTGGTTTCCGCTGGCTGGGGCAGTTGGGGGCTCTCCAGCCCTCCCCCCACCCACTGTGAAGAAGCCCACTCAGGAACTGAGGCCTCAGTGGGCTCTGGGCCTCCCCTCCATGATTTTCTCAGCACTTTCAAAACTTGTCCCACTCCATCCTACAAAGACTGCTGAGATTTCCTAAAAGCTCAGTAGCCTCCCAGAGGGAGAGTAAGTCAGAGAAGCTGTCAGGTGCTTTCAGGAGCAGGGCTGAAAAACCCCCCTGGCGGCGTGTGTCTGACTGTGGCCCGTGTGTGTATGTCCCTGTGGCACGGGAGGTGCGTGTGCGCAGGGGAAAGAATTGGTCAGAATGAAGCAAAGCATGTTCCCGTCAGCATGTTCCCATGTTAGCTGCTGTCCTTACCAGCAGCCTGGACCACCCAGGTGAACAAAAATGCATCACCTGGGGCTTCCCTGGTGGCGCAGTGGTTGAGAGTCCGCCTGCCAATGCAGGGTACATGGGTTCGTGCCCCGGTCTGGGAAGATCCCACATGCCGCGGAGCGGCTGGGCCCGTGAGCCATGGCCGCTGAGCCTGCGCGTCCGGAGCCTGATGCTCCGCAACGGGAGAGGCCACAACAGTGAGAGGCCCGCGTACCGCAAAAAAAAAAAAAAAAAAAAAAGCATCACCTGGCTTCAGCACTGGGCCATCTCCACACTGCTGGGGCAAATCCCCCAATTTCCAAGGCGCTGGACAGGGTCCTGGGGGGCAAATAGCTGTCAGGTTGCTCCCCCAGGCTACAGGGCTCCTCCCTTTTTAACTTTACAGATGTTCTCATCCGAGGCCAGCCTCCACCTCCCCTTCATCCAATGCCCTTTGTTCTCTGCTCCCCTCCCAGCTCCAAGGGCACTTTGCTAATTTGGAAGGCCTGAGAGTCCCACCCTGGGCCCTCTCTTCTCCCACAGCCAGCTCAGCAGTTAGAGGGAGAGATGGGAGGAGAACGTGTGTGCAGGGGTAAGAAAGAGCAGAGATGGTAGAAAGGGAGGGAGGTGAGTGGGAGGTGGGGTGTGTACTCCGAACTCCCCTTAGCAGCGCTGATTGCACAGTAATGACTTGGTGTTATCATCAGAAACGTTTGCTCGAGAACAGTGAGCTGTGCTAGCAGACACACACCTGCTTCCCAGAAATGGCTTGACACCTGGAAAAATGAGCGATTTCTTCTCATGAAGAAACTTTTCAGGACCCAGACTCTGGTGTGGTCACAGAGGACTTTGGAGCTGGTTCCCCCCCAGCTTCCTGTAGCTTCATCATAAGCTCTCTGAGGGCAGGGTTTGGGTCTTCCTCAGCTGGCCTCCTGACTGGCTGGAACAAACTGGGCTCTTTGTAAAAATCCAGCCAAGTGAGATTGAGCTTCCTAGAGGTGAATCTGGGAATGCGTGAAGGCTGGTGGTTCTCTCTCCCACCTGTCCCTCACCTATGCTCCAGTCAAGAAAAGCTGCTCACTTCCCCTTCACATGGAGGGCTTATTTTTGCCTGAAAGCCTTACCCCAGGCTGTTCCTGCAGCCTGGAAGGAAGGTGTTCCCCCATTCCTTCCAGTCTCGCCTGCCTAAAAAACTCAAAACTCTACTCCCCCAGGAAGCCTTCCCTGATTTGGCCCATTTAATTGTATTCTGGGATTCTTTTGGCACTCACATCCTTGCTTTGCACTGCGTTACATTCACATATGTACCTGTCTTCAGAGCAGTAGTCACTCACTGAATGTGGATTAGGTGTGAGGCACTGAGGAGATGAAGATGAATGAGATCCAGACCCCAGCTCAAGGAGCTCATAGCCTAGTTAACCAAGTTAATGGTGTGCTGTTGCAAAACTCTGTGAAAAAAAAGTGAGCATTGGGCTGACGAGAAAGGGGACATCTTGAGACAGCTTTGGAAGTCAGGGAAGGGGCTGTTCTGAGTGCTTCATGTATGTCAACTCATTTAAACCTCTTGGTAAACTGACGAGAGAGGTACTGCTATTATCGTCTCCATTTTATGAAGAGGAAAACTGAAGCACAGATAGGTTTAGCAACTTGCCCAAGGTCACACAGCTACTACACGGCAGATCTAAGATTTGAACCCAGACAGCCTGGCTCCAAAGCCCACAGTCCTTACCTCTGTACCCCTCTATGTCCTATAGGAACCAGCTGGGTGACGAGGAAAAGAGGAAAGGTGTTCAAGGCAGAGGGACAAGCAATTGCAAAGTTCCAGAATCTAGAGGGGCCATGGGTAAAGGAGAGAGGATGTGCGGGAACAGTCAGCAAAAGCAGGAGGTTGGGTGGGGTGGAAGGATGAGAGACAGGGATTATCACTCTGTGACCGCAGCACACGCAGCCTCCAGGGATACCCGGAGTGTCTGGAGAGGAGGCTACATAAGTGGACGGAGGCCATGTCTGGAAGGGACTTGTATGCGCTGCTAAAGAGTGTCAACTTCATCCTGAAGGCCCCGGGAAGTCTGTGAAGGGTTTCAAGTGAGAGGATGACATAATTACAGTATCCCGTAAGGTGACTTCCATGATCCAGAAGAGGAAGTTTGAGTGTCTAAGCTGGGACAGTGACAGTGGTGTGGAGAACAGGGGTTAGATCATTTTAAATATAAAAACAAGAGGATTTGGTTACAGGCCGAATATGGGTAGAAAAGGAAGAGGCAAGAATCAAGGTTTTGGGTTTAGTTTGGTTTGCTTACGTCCTCCTTTAAGGAGGTACAGCAGGTTTGTGAAGGAAAATATGAATTCTACCTTGAACATATTAGATTCAGGAGGTCTGGGGTGAAAGTGCTCAGAAGAGGAATTTAGAAATGCATGTGTAGGACCAAGGAGAGACTGATGAGTCAGAGCAGAATTGGGAGTCCTTAGGAGCTAGGTTCTGGAGTGAGACTGCCTGGGTTCAACTGCTGGTTCCATCACTTGATACCTATAAACTGCAGATAATAATAGGGTTGTTGTAGGAATTAAATGAGGTAATCCATGTTAAGCAAGCAACATAGACCCTGAAACACAATAAGTCTTAATAAGTGCTTAGTACTATTACTATTCGTATTATTTAGTATTTAAAGCCCTAGGAGTAGATGAGATCAGTGGAGAGAATGTGCAGAGACAGAAGAAGGGATGAGAGTTGAACCCTGGAGAAAATGGAAGGGCTGGGAGGAGTCAGAGAAGAGAGAGAGAATCAGGAGAAAAGAGCAATCCAGAGAGAGTCATGTCACAGGAGCGAATTTCACAGTCGATGTGGGCATGGGCAACTCTGCAGCAAAGAGGTCAGAGAACTCATCTTAAACCAATTTCATGTGTGGTCTCTCTCTGAAACTGATTATGCGCACTCCCCCAGGACAAAGGCCGTATGCTTAGGGCTCTGCACACTGTGTGTGATGGAGGGCTAGTGCTTATGGGAAACAACACACGTCTGTTCTTATGTGCCTGGTCCACAACTGGGACTTAGTAGGACCTCAGTAAATGCTGAATGAATGAATGACGTAAAAAGACAGGCTCAGGTTCTGGCTCTGTCACTTGCTAGCTGTGATCCCAAGTCAGTTATTTTTAGCCTCTCTTGAGACTTCACCAGTAAAAGGAGGATAATAATATTCACTTCCTAGGGCTGTTGCAAGTATGAAATGAGACAACATACGTGAGACCGTTGTATAAACTGTTCCACTTTACAAATGTACAGGAGTAGTAATGAAGGTGGGGGCTGAGCCAATAAAACCACTCACTGTACCTCTAGCAAACAGCAGACACATAGATGATGCTTGGGGGCTGGGATGGAAAAGGATTTTTATCCTACTGAATGGATGGAGGCTAAAATTTAGGGAACAGATTTGTTCTCTCCAGGGGTTCCAGCCCTTCATTGCACAGGGGGCAGTAGGCCCCTGACCCAATGCACACTCTGTTGATTCTTCCTGCTTGGGTTCTGTTGAAATCCAGTATTAAGACTTCCTAGTTTTGACAGGGCCTTTTTTGGATTTGTCACTTTAATTAGTTTTGGCTTTTTTTTTTTTTTTGCAGTATGCGGGCCTCTCACTGTTGTGGCCTCTCCCGTTGCGGAGCACAGGTTCCGGACGTGCAGGCTCAGTGGCCACGGCCCATGGGCCCAGCCGCTCCGCAGCATGCGGGACCCTCCCGGACTGGGGCACGAACCCACGTCCCCTGCATCGGCAGGCGGACTCCCAACCACTGCGCCACCAGGGAAGCCCAGTTTTGGCATTTTATCCGGTTTCTTTTCATTAGTGGAACAGCCAGAGTCCTGAGACTACAAACTCTCTCCAGGCTCCTTGGGGATAATTCCAGTCCTTGGGGTCCTGGTCGTACAAGAATCTTGGCTTGGACCTTTCCTGGAAGCTGTGCTATGACCACAGGACACAACCCAGCTGTAGCAGAGACTCCCTAAGCTGTCCTCTGAGGAGTCCTATCTCTGTCGAGTGAAGCAGCCAAGCATGTCCTGAGCCATGAAGCTGTCTGGTCCCAGTCCTGTGTTTCATCAATGACACTGTCTTTTCTCAAGACCAGCAACTGGGTCCAAGGGGTAATTGGATGGCTAAGGTCAGAGGGCCAAGACATTTGCAAAGAGACACAGGAGTGAATCTTTCAGTACTCTGTAATTTCTTTCCAAATACTTTTTATTTATTATGAAGTCAATTTGAAAATACTATAACCTTTTTTTGTAAAAGAAAAAAGTTATTCATACCCTCACCATCCTCCCCAGTAGAAGGAAGAGACACTCACAGAAGGCTTAGATTCCAGTTATCTGCTACATCCTAGCTTGTATGACCAGGGACCAGTCACTTAACTTCCTCATTTACCAAATGGACTACTAGCACCCACCCATTCTGCCTCTTAGGGTTGTTATAAAATTAAATGAGGCAGATTTGCTCTTGGCAATCTTCAGGGTATGGTTAACCTTTAGACGATGCTCCTGCTGGCTTTCCCTCTATGATCTGAGAGAAGGAAGAAAGGGATAGGAACTGTCATTTGTTTGAACACCTGCCATGAATCAGCCATAATATAGTAAGCATTTAACTCCAGGTATTTAATCCTTGTACACTATAAAGCAGGCCTTATATGTCCCAATTTACAGATGAAAAGTTGAGGTTCAGAGAGCTAAGTGCCTCAAGCGATACAGCTACTAAGTGACAGAGCCAGGATTTGAACACAGGTCTGTCTGACTCCAAAACCGATGCTCTTTCTTCTATCCAAGATCAGTGTGAAGAAGAGTACAATTGGCTTCCTTCCCAGCCCTTCCCCTCCAATATCCTTCTCACTTCTCAAGTAATGCAGAGAAAGCCCTGGACCCAACATTGTTAGGTCCATGTCTAAAACTGTTTTAGGGAGGATGTTGCCTTCTGACCTTGAACCTGTATCTGCTTTTCTGGTCCCCAGCCTGCTTTAGCCCACAAAGCCAGGCTGGAAGCAGCAAACTCTGTCCAGTCTTCCCAAGTCTGATCTGGAACTCTGTATGCTTGAGCAGAAAGCACAACAGAAATGGGGCCTCTGAAACGGGGAAGAAATGAGACAGGGGCAAATATACCCTCGGCTCAGGAGGTTTGAATTGTCAAGGACCTTTCCTAGAATAAAAGCAAGACTGGACTCTCAAAAATACCTGGGCATCGACTCAGGGCTCTGCAATGTCTTCTGCATCTTTCAGGCAAGGAGGAATTCCTGAAAACTCTTATAATGGCTTGGAAGGGCATGGTTTGCAGAAGTCACCCAGCTTTGGCTAGAGTTGCTATGTTGGTGTGAGGTTGGGGGCATAGGGTGACATCTGCTGGAAACACCAATAAAGCTGTTTTGGCAGAAATCCCATGGGGATTCCATAGAAGAGCGTGTTCCAAAAAATGGGATAAAGTTACTCCCACTCCCCAATTCAGGATGTCAACTGAATTCTCCACCAGCAGTAGAACAGGTTCAGCTGATGTCTGTTTTCTTTAAGTTAAAAACCTTCGCAGAAAGTGGCCAGATGCCTCAGTAAGCAGAAAATGGGAGAGGTGGAGAGAGGCGATCAGTGGTCCTCAAGGTTGGGTCACAGTCCCCTTGGCTCCAATCTGCTCGGCAAAGCAGTGGGTCTGCTTGTGTCTATTTCTCTGTATCTCTCCCTGAGCGTCAGACAATCCACCTATGAATATCAGACTGATTCCTTCACATCTCTGCTGGGGGTTTGGAGGGGAGGAGGGAATGGGGAAAGGGTTCCCTATTTAGAAATTGCATTGAGATGGAAAGACAATATGACACATCGGCTCATGTCAAAAGAGCTCATTCTTCCCGCCTACAGCATTAGCAATTTCCTACTGAGGTTTAATTTCTTTTTTGAAATTATTATTTTGTTTTAATTTATTTTATTTTTAGTATAACTCAACAGGACATTACTGCTCAGAACAGGTTGGGAAGCTTCCAAGGGCAGTCAGGCCACTGCCTAAGAGACTTGGGGTGGGGGGCGAAGGGGAAGTGTACTTTGGCTATTTCTGATCAGAGGACGGACAGCAAAGCAGTGAGAGGCTGCTGGTTTTTGCCTCAGGTCTCTTCTCGTTCTTCCTCTTGCCTCACCCCCAACCCCCTCTCCTGCTTCTGAGCAGTCTGGCCTCGGGGCTCCAGGCTCAGGATGCTCCAGCCATGACTGTACAGGAGATGAGGGTAATGAGGGAGGAGAAGCCCAAAGTGGGTCTGAACATCTGTGACACACTCTTTTCTTGAGAGCCAGAAAAACCTGCTCCTCACTCCCTCCTTCCTTTCCCTGCTCAGCTTCCTCCTTTCCCCTCCTGTAAAATCCTAGAGTGTGGTTGCTGGACGGAGACTCAAAGAGCTCCTTATCCCACTTCATTGTCTTGCCAATAAGAAAACCTAGGCCCTGGCAGGGGAGGTGACTACAGGGGAGGGGCTGGTTTGGTGCACCAGTCGTGGAACCCAGCCTCCTGTGCCTTTGTTTGCCTGTGCCATGCTGGCTGTCTCCACCCCTCCTTCTCTTCCCCACCCCTAAATAAAACTCAGAATGGTCTTCCTGTGAGAGGTAGCATTGAGGGGCAACAATTTCACTTCTTCCCTCTCCTTCCCTCCCCAGGTCTGAGTAGGATGGACTCTGGGAGCCTGAATTTGGTCTCTTCACATGGGAAGAAGCATAGATGTGTTTTGGGAGTGGGCTTGTAAGGGAAAGGGGTTCTAGAGAGGAAAGGGTCCCATCTTTACATGAGGATATTTTTTCTGCTTTGTGTCTGGTTATGTGACCACAAGTATCAGCAATTAACTGTGGGGGAGAGGGCAGGAAAATGACTACTAAGGCAAAGCTTTGTTCTTAATGTAAGAAAAACCACCTTTCTCTTTTATCTCTCTTTCTGAATGAGTGTCCCTTTATACATCCCTTTACATGCATGCCAGTTCTGTCTCTCTCTCTCTGCTCTCTGAATCTATCTCTTCTATTTGTCTCTTTGTATGTCTCTCTCATTCTCTGCCTCTCCAGGTGTCTCTGTCTCTTATCTCTATCTCGGTCTCTGTCGCTCTTGTTTCTCTCTCTCATTCACAGGCACACAGTCACTTGCACAATCCAGATTCAATGGTTATTGACTGGGGAGCCCCAGCCCCTTTCCGCAGCCCTGTCAGAGCAGAACCTTTTTCTCCCCGTTAGGATGAGAAATGCCAGGTCCGGAGCTGCTGCCGGGGCACCAGAGACGCTGCAGAACCGCCTGCCGAGTGTGGAGGCAGAATCCTGGAACAATGAGAAATTATCTGTTAATTCTCAGTTCCTACCACCTGCTCTGCTCCGAACAGGCTCCTTTGCCTTCAGTTTAGATGCAAATTCCCCCACTCGTTGTAAAGCAAAATATTGATTTCCCTGCATCAGGGGCCTGGGCCCTTGGAACAGACCTGTGTTTTTTCATTTTCTGCAAAGGCAACACAAGGCGCTTTGTTCTGCAAATTTCCCCGGGAATTTGAGAGGGGGAGGGAGAAATCGCCGCGGAGTGAGAGTTGCCATAAACATGGACAGAGAGCGGTTCTTCTCCATTTGTTGTTTTACATAAACACAAACCAACCCCCTCGGAAACTGCTAATGAGCGTGTGACAAGGGGCCTCTGAGCTCCAGTCTCTCCCAGCTACTGAGCTCTGCATCGGGTGGTGGAGGGAAAAGTGATGGGGCCTCTGGGCCCCTCAGGTGAGTTCTAAGAGCACTGGGAGGAGAATGGGGACTCCACAGCCTCACCTGTTCTTGGAACAGCAGCTGAGCACCTCCCACAGGAAGGCAGCCTGGATTGCATTGTGTGGCTGGGATCATGCCTGCTCAGTCCCTCCTGCCTGAGTTCCTAGCCCTCCCCTGTCGCAAGTTCCTGAAGTCAGGGTGGAAGCTTCGAACCCACCGCAATTGCCCGCCCCACCCCCCTCCCTAACGGGGTGCCCACGCGACGGTCGCACCAACTGGGCCTTCAGCACCATGGACAGAGCTAGGAAGCGCATGGGGGAGAGGAAAAACCGCCCAGTTAGGCCACGGTCCTCTTAGGCCTTGGCTTGACCCTCTGTACCCAGGGCATGCCCAGGGCAGTCAAGTGTCGGCTAGCGCGGCTGGTGCAGATGGAGCACGATGGACACCGCCAGGAGCTGGGGCTCCGAATCTCCTGCCTCCGGAACGCGAGTCACCTCCCGAGCCACTTCCAATTAGCGTGTTAATTAGGAGGAAAGACCCTCCTCCTCCATCCGCCACCCAGGTACACACCAGCCCCGTGGCTTCCAGAGGCTCCAGCTAAAGTTTCCTTCCCAGCTCCGGGAAGGCAAAGGGACCTGAGCCTGGGGTTTCAGGTGAACCGCACAGAGGAAGAGGCCCACCCGCCGACCAGCTGATGACGCAAGACTTTTGTGACAGGGCCCCCTCAGGGCCGCGACCCGGTGGCTCTCCACAGACATCCAGGCTGAGTGAGGCGCCTAGGAGCCCCTCAGTCAATCTGCTCCTGGACCTCACGCCACGATTCCTGGAGGGAATTGTTCTGCCCTATCTAGCCTCAATCCTCCCGTTTAGTTTTCGGTCTTCCTGGACCTTGTTACGCTTAATAGCAAGCGTAACATCAGTGGTGTTGCACGGATGCGGAGAGATGGGTCTGGCGGGAACTGAGAGCCCTCTTGAAACACCCCCCATTCCGATTCGCCAGAAACTTTCCCTTCCCGTTGCCATGGAGAGAGACGGCCGCTGCCTCCCGTCGCCATAGCAACGTGCGGGTACCGCGGACCTCAGGATTGCGGGGCTCAGAAAGTCTTTTTGCAGTTCTCATCGCCCCGCAGTCTTACGGTTTTCTGTCTTCGAAGCTGCGACTTGGGCCAAGTCTGACTAATTTCTCCCATCAGGAACCTTGGCCAAGGTCCTCCCACCCCCAGCGGGGTCATCCTTCTTTCTGTAATAGGTTTGTTTATTTCGTTTCCGCTTGTGTGGCATGTGGCAATTTACCAAGTGTTTTCACAAACACTATCTTTATATCCCCAGGCAACCCGTGAAACACTCGTAATTATTATACCCCTTATAGAGAGAGGAAAAATTGAGGCTCAGAGAGGCCCAAGGTCACACCAGGCCGTGAATGTGGAGCGAGATCCCAGGCTCTTTTCCGAGTGTTGCACCCTCCAGGATGCAGAACAACCTGGCTCCCCCGCCTTGAACCGCCCGGACTCAGACTGGTCGCTGAGTGTAGAGGGGGCGGCCGTGAGGCGCCAGACTTGCCAGCTGCTGCGGGATGCCACGTGAGGGGCGGAGACCCTGCGGGGAAGTGATTAAAAGCCGAACGGAGCCCGAGGGGGCCGCTGCGGGGAGGGTCTTTTTGGGGACGCCTTGCCCCGCCCCAGTCCGGCCGCGGCGCGGTTTCGGGCGGCTGCTTGGAGGGCTGGGGTATCCAGGGCATGAGCGGGGTGTGGGAAACCGGGGAGCCTCGGTGCCAGGCGGCGCTCGCGGTCCTGGCCTCGCTGTGCCGGGCTCGGCCGCCCCCTCTCGGGCTGGACGTGGAGACTTGTCGGAGCTTCGAGCTAGAACCCCCAGAGCGGAGTCCGAGCGCTGCCGACGCAGGTAACAGAAAAGCCGAGGCCCCCTCCCTTCCTGGATTCTCGCCCTGGCTGTCCCCGCTCCCCAAAGCCCCAATCCCGGGAACCCCGGAACCTAGATGGAGAACTCCGGCGCAGGATTCTGGATTCGGATCCAGCCTCGGCCAGTGCCCTGGCCCATCGCCTGCAGGGCAAGCAGAGAGACGTGAAGGGGACCCGGGAGGGAGAGAATCCCACTGCCCCCTCCTGTGTGACTCTGCGGGGCCCCCGCGGAAAGCCGGGCTCCCGGGACGCGGCGCCCCAAGGGGCCTCAGTTTCCCTCCTGTCTCTCTGCTCGCTCTGCGGGCGATCTGCCAGTGGAAGGGTCTATAGAGCGAGCAGGAGACCAGGGACATCCCGGCTGAGGAAGTAACTCGTCTCTTCGGGGATGTCGACGTCCTTGGGTGCGTCTGTCGGTCTGTCCGTTAGTTTATCTGTTCTCTCGGGGAACGTGGCCCGAGCCCCCTGGGTCTCTCAGGGAGAAACTTGGATCTGCGGCTGGCACGAGGTCTTTGTGTCCGGGTGTCTCCGGCTGCGAGTGGCTTTCTGCGTCTCCGCTGGGGGGCGGGGGGCGGGGCGGGGGAGGGTGTCTCAGCACCCTACCCCCTACCCCCCGCCCCTATAACTTGCTCCCTCGGTCTCTCTCTGACTCACTCGGACTCGGGGCCGGTGCGCGACTGAGCCGGTGCCTCTTGCCGACTTTGCCAAGCGGGCGCCTCCTGCCCGAACGGTGCGGACCCGGCGCCGGACGCAGTCCCAGGCGGCCGCCGAGCCCAGGCGGGAGCCCGCGCCGGTCGAGCTCGCCGGTGCCGGTGAGTCTGGAGCCCGAGCCCCGCGGGGCCCGGGCCCGGCGCACAGCTGCGGCGTCTCCCGGGAGTCGCGACAGCGGGAATGGCGTGTCGCGCCCTGGCGGCCGGAGCCGCGGGTGGGTGGGCAGCTTGGCGGCCGGCCGGTGGCGGGTATTTACCTGCCTCACCGGCGCCGCGCGGCCGCGCTCTCCCGCTACAGCCGGGCTTCTTTGTCCGGATCCCGACGTCTGGAGGGTCCTGGGCGGAAGGGAGTACCGGGTCGCGTTCCCTCTGCGCGGGGAGAGGCTGGGAGCAGTGCGAAGCCTCGAGAGAATGCGGAGTGGGGGTGGGGAGATCCTGCAGGGACCAAGGCGCCGGGGTTCCTTTGGCTCCGTAGACTGCACCCCTCCTTGTACCCCGGCCCTGACCCCAGTGGCACTGGGCCTAGAGATACGCTGGGGTCGCCCCGCGGCTGCGCACCACCCGCGCGGGAAAGCGAGGAGGGGGCCTCGAGAGGCGGGAATTTCGTCTCCACACGCTTCTCCTGGGACCGGAAGCCGCGGTTCTTGGAGGGAGGTACAGGTGGAGTAAGCTCCCCAGAGGCCGCAGGTTCCAGGGCCCTGTTTTCACTTGAGGTTAGAGATCGGAGATACAGATAGGTCCTAGGTTAGGAACAGTGCCGCTGGGGGATGGGGGAGAGAGAAGAGGGTGGTGGGCCAGGGGAGGCTTGTGTGCGTGAGGTGGAGCTCTGTCCAGCATCGGGGCGCGTGGAGCCCACCTCGGCCCTGTGTAGGTTGTAGGGGGGCGCTGCTCCCTCTCTCTCTCTCTCCCCGGCCCTGGCAATGTTTAATCAATGGGTCGATTACTGCAGCAGAAGGGACTGAGGTTAGACATGCAGAAGAACTTTTAGAGGGTGGTACAGTGATGGAGGTTGAAGAGGTTGATTCTTCTTGAAGAATCTCTGAGCAAATTAGGCCCAGCAAGTATTATCAGACTTTGGTTCTCCGTGCCCTCACCATCTACACCACCCAGCTCCCTATATCCAACAGACACGCAATTTTCCCCAAGTCAGGGTGTCTCTTCCTTCCTGCCTCCCCAGCTCCCTCCATCCTTTCCTCCAGTGATCCATCTCCAGTGGGGCCCTTAATGCTGGTTCTGACCCCTCCGATCCTAAAGGGGCTAATTCAAGGTGAGAAGTCACCTGTCGAGTTCCGTTGGGTATGGAGGCTGTTTCTCCTGTCTGTTTAGGGCAGAAATGCTAAGGGGGGGGCGGCGGCTGGCATATGTGTGTAGCACATCCTGATACAGGGAGGCACTGGTGTTCTGACTCCAGAGGGACACCCCATAGTCTGGAAAGACAGGTACCTGGATGGCCAGGCTGCGGGTGAGAGAAGGCTGAGGGGTGAGAGCCAGCAGGCCCAGATGAATCAGTATGCCTTTCCTGCAGGCTGCTTCAGAAAGCGAGGTTGAGTTGTCAGCCTTGGGGAACTTTAACTTTGGCTGCTGAATCACAAGTCTTAGTAAGCCCTGGGGCCAAGCTGGGGCGGGGGAGGGCTGAAAGGGACGGGGAAGGCCGAAGGACACCCTTGATCATAGCAGAAGAAAGAAAATGGTTGAGCGTGGATTTGTGATCTTGGGGGTTTAGGGGAGCATGGCGTCTGGGGAGATGCTGTGGTATTCGGGACCAGGGCCCACAGGTATCACATCTCCCAGCCTACTCCCTGCATCCCAGAGCCACTGTCTGGGTCCAGATTCTCCAGTCAGAGAAACGCTGCATCTTTTCATTTGCAGTTTTATGAAAAATGCAAGTGACAAGAGCATGCCCAGTTCCCTTTACCATTGTATGTTTTCCCCTGCCTTCACTCCTTCTCTAAGTCTCTAGCTCATGGGATTTCTAGTAACACCCTGAGATTCAACAACAGAGATTCAGACTCTGCTATCATTTACTGGGACACTCCTATATGCCAAGGTCTGTGCTAGGAACTGCACAGGAAATCTCAATCAGACCCTGACTGGGAAACATCTCTATACAAACTGTCCAAGCTGAAAGCAAGTCCCATCTTTTTTTAATAAAAAAAACCTCTAAAGGTAAAGGGTCTGCCCTCCTTCTTAATATCCACCCCCACAACCCCACCCCAGGGGAAATTGGTGGGCAGTTCATCACCTTTCTTTATGTCATTTGCCTTATGGAGGTGAACAAACTTTTTCCATGAGCCAAGTTGCAGAGAGTTAAGTGTGGGTAGCATGGGTTCTGCGTTGTATGGTTCTCAAGGTAGTGAGCAGAAGTACAGAGTTGTTCCAGAAAATGCAGGAATCTGTTGAGAGAGCCTGAGCTGCCCTGCCCCTCCCAGACTGGTAGGCAGGAATGGTTATTCTCCGGCTTACCTATGGCCATGAGATGCATGTGATGTTTGTTCACTTTTCTAATGACTATGGAGATGTTCTGTGATTCAGCCACCTGGCTTTAAAGTTGGCCTTTTGCAGCACAGGTATTTTTCCTGCTTGTGATGCCAAATTAAATGCACAGCATTTCATCAGAATACAAAAGTCCTGTTTCTATAACTGAGTGAGTCACTCCCTCACTCCTTGATGGAAGGAAGGAATTCTGCAGATTTCGCCTTCTTTGGGGAAAGGTGCAGTGCACAATCCTTTAGAACCCATGGTGATGCTATTCGGACACTATGGTGTGTCTTGGGCTTTACAATTCTAGAACCAGGGTCCAGTATCTAGGGGTTGTAGAGCCCTTGGATTTACAGGTCTAGAAGTTCTCTTCTCTCTGTGTGGAAACTTCAAGAGTGGGGATGGTAGATCCAGAATGCTGCATCCCTCCAAGCTCTGTACAAAAGATGTGTTCTCTTCTAACTGTCCTAATGTTACTCTGTCCTCCCTGTCCATAGAGTTGGGATATGATGTATGACTGAAAATAAGGAGGAGTAAGACTGAGGCATGTGAATCAGGCCAGGTTTCCTTGGTCTCTGTAGGGCTGTCTGGAGTGGGGCGCAGCAGGCTAAGAGAAAGTCCTGACCCAGCTAAGTGGCACCCCTGCTGGTCCAGCTTAGGAAAAGAAGCCTCTAAAAATGGAAGGACTCAGCCACACTTGAACTGAAGGCAGAGGGGCTGAAAGTAGAAGTGAGCAGGGCATCCAGCCCTGAATGCTCCAGGTGTCTGACACTACCTCATCCCTCCCTTCTCTCTGTGCGGGGCGCTGAACTGTTTTTCTCGCTCCACCCAGGCAGAGGACCCAGGCAGACCTCTCTTCTCACTAGTTGCAGGTATAAACAGGGAGAGGGGAGTAGAGGGAAAAGAATGAAGCTTTCTGTCTGCCTCTCCCCCCATCACCCCAGGCTTGATTGCCCCATTCAGAGGGGCTGCATGCCCTGACCAATCAGGCAGAAAGGCACAGTTATACCATCTGCCAAAATACTAATAATTGCTGAATTAACGCCAATGCTCTGTTAGCTCTAACACTCCACATTAGTCTCTGATTTATCCCTGAATCCCCTAATGATGGTGGAAACAGGCTCCCGGTCATAAAGCTTGGTGCGGCCGTAATTAACCCAGCATTGTCTCTCCTCATCACAGCTTTTCCAAGAGCATTAATTCCTTCTCTGTCTGGACTCTGCTAATTATCCCCATTGGTAGTTCGGCCTGGATCTCGGAAAGGAAGCCAAGGCTTTCTGCTCCCCCACCCCAACCCTGCATTTTAATTATACTACGTTCTCCTAATACATTTACAAGCCACAGCAGAGCTTATTATTAATGGAGAACATCTGTGAGCCTCAGAACAAAATAGCCGCTGTTGCCCCAACACATACACACACGCTCAGGTATTTCTCAGGTACATCTCTGAATGGGACTTTTCCAGGGGCCATTGGTTATTTGCCTGGTGGCTGTAGTGTCTGCATCTTCCAGGGAAGGAGAAAGAAATGGAGGATGGGGAAGCTGGTCATAATCCTAGTCCCCGGGGCTCTGCCCCGGTTCAGAGGGTCAGGCCAAAAAGTAGATTATGCAACCCACCCTCTCCTGATTATAGTGAAGAAATACCTCTCTAGCTTCTCTGCCCAGGCTTCTCCTCTGTAGTTCTTCAGCTCAGCCTTCAGACCCCTCAAGGGCCTGGCTCAGGAACCTGGGCTTTGGCATCAGAAAGTCCGGGTTCAAATACCAGCTCTTCCACTTAACTGAGGTACACTTGAACAAGTTATTTTGTTAACATCTCTAAACGTAGTTAATTTATCTTTGAGAGGTGAATTTCTTAGGGAGGATGTGAAGGTTAAATGAGATCACTGAGGGCCACAGTGCTTACCATGTAGAAATAAATAACAAATACTATTACTAGTATTAGCAGTAATGTTTCTGCCCAGAGTCTTTTCCCTTCCCAGACTACCCGTTGCTCCTTCCAGGCTTTAGGGCCTCTGAGTTTCTTGCTGGTTGGTCTCTGGGTTGTGCTGGTCTATCTCTCCATCTGTGTCTGAATGGCAGCTCCTTGGCCAAGGCAGCTCCTGCTCTGCAGAGCCTGGCATTGCCCGTTTCCGAGGGTCCATCAGCAGCCCCAGACCCTGAAGCCAGCCTTCTCCAGCTTTGAGGGGAGCAGGGAAAATGGTCCTTTCTTTTCACTTCCTCTCCCCAGTTTATCTTTTCAATTACAATCTGTTAGCGAGAATGTCTGTTACTATTTCAAAATGGATCTTCCTGACATGGAGGCCCATTAGAAAAATGGAAACAATAGCAAGCGATGAGGACTGCTGATAAATCCTAACACTGTGGGTGGAGAGAAGAGGAGGGGGCACCGGGGCACCAGGGCTCTGTCTCTGGAGAAAGAAGTGTCATTGGGGTGATAAGAAAGCCCTGGGTTGCTAATTAATAGCTTGCCATTTTCCAGAAAGAGAGGGAGGCCATGAGCCATCACCCCTGTCAGACAATCTCACTTAAGGTGACAAGCAGGTCCTGCCTTGATGGCATTCAGGGGACCTTAGCTTCCCAGGAAAGAAGGAGCCTGAGGTCTCTCAGGTGCTTTGCCCTCTGGTCCTGGGTCCCCTTCCCTGCCTCAGATGGCCAAGCTTTGGGTCCCTCCTGTACCCAGTAAACTATTATCCTCCACCAGACAAACAAACAACAGACAAACACAAACAAAACAAAACAGGAAGAAGTAATAGCAGCTTACTTTTTGGGAGCATTCACCATGTATTGGGCACTGTGCTCAAAGCCTTAGTTTATTTAATATTCACAATGATTCTGTGAAGTAGGGATAATTAGAATCCCCATTAAATAAAAGAGGAGACCAATGTTTGGAGAAGTTAAGTAACTTGCTCAAGGTCACGCAATTAGAAATGTGGGCGGGTGTGCTCTGTGGTCATTCTGGCACTGGTGCTCAGCTGAGATGTCTGCCTGGTGTCTGAGCACCCAGTGATGCCCACTTCCCCAGCCCAGGCTAGAAGCCAGGTGCCCTGCACAGCGCCAGGTCACTGGGTGTGTTTCTGAAGCCGAATTCCACAGCTATTTGCTCTCCCAGAGGCTGCTGGGTGACTGGCCAACAGGGTTTCCCAAACCAGGGACCCATGGAATACTGGTCTCCTCTGATAGCTCCATAAAGATGTTTTGCACCTAATACTGAGTAATGGACTTCTTTCCCCCAGTTTCCAAGAAAACTTTGCAAAAGCATAGCATGTTCTCGGTTGAACATTTTTCTTCCATGAATTTCTTCTCATTGCTTTGGAGCTTGCTCCTGTTCACCAGCTGGCTGGTGACAGTAATGACAAAACAACTGAACAAGTAGCAAGCAAATGAGTGTTGACAGAAAAACTTGGAGATGTGAGATCTTTGATATATTATGTATTATGCCTTGAGATACAGAGACACCTAGCTATATATGAAATAGTTATATTATTTCTACTAGTAAGGCGGTTCCTAGTTTGTAATGATAAAGTTAAAGCTATCTCTGTTTATTAGTGTTCATGGTTTGCACGTGTTCTGCCCACTAAACAAATTTCAGAACTAGGAGATGTCCAAAATCATATTGGGCAGAGCTAGATAATTCTAATAAAAATAGCAAATATTTATGATATGGCTTACTACATTCTAGGCACTGTCCTGAGCAATTTTGATGCACTTGATCTCGTTTAAATCTCACAATGACCCTATGAGGTAGATACTATTACTGTACCCATTTTACAGATGAGGAAACAGAGGCTGGGAGAGATTAAAACCAGTAGAGATGGACATTGAATGAGACCAGTCTGACTTTAGAGCAGTGCTTCTTTCTCTCCAGCCTGAAGGGGAAATAAAGAAGGAAAAAGGCAGGGAGGAAGAATACAAATAAATATGAAGAGCACTGGGTCAGGACTCAAAAGGTGGCTGAATTGCCCGTCAAAATTCTATCTGCCTCATAAGGTTGAGGTTCAAACAAGACATGAGTGGGAAGAAGGCTTTGAAGGCTGCTATGCACCTGTGATTTACTAGAGGGCAACACATCCTGGTGGGTTGGTCCCAGCAGGCCTAGGGTAGGAAGGCACATATCTCAGGTCATCTGGGCCTTTGGACAGCCCTTGAGCCATTATGTACCTTCAGCCAGGCTACACGGGCTGGCTGAGTTCAAGGCCACATGTAGTGATGTTAAAGGGGCTAAATCCTATACAATCATACCCATCCTGGCCTAATTCTGGTCTTACCAGCCTTGCTCACCACCTTGTTCCCCTGTGTGGGTGAACCCACTCAGCATCAGGACCTAATTCTCCTTGCATTGCCTGCCTGCGAGATATCCCGGAAGAAGATTCTCCAGGCAGAGGAAGGGCCTCCTGGTCTTACATAACCAGTATTGAGCGCGGGGTGCCAATTCCCAATAATCCATACCTCTGCCTTCCCTAATCACATCTCCGAGGGAATAACAGCCAGGGCGGGGGTCACGTGGAGACACATTCAAAATAGCAACCACACGGAGGAAAAATTGATTCCTCCACCTCTCTTTTCATTTATGAATTCAGTTTTTTTGTCAGGCTGAACATTTAAATGCACTCTACGCTCTCTGGATTTCCCCCATTCTCCCCCTTTCTCATTAAAATTCTAATTATTACCAGAGCAAGCAAGATGTATGATCAAAGGAAAGCAAAACCCTAGAAATACCTTTTGTTTTAAGGTGACCCATATTGCAGAGACTGCACCCGGAACAGCTGTAACAGAGAACAGATGTGGAGGGCCCAGAGATGGCCAGATGCTTAGAATAAGGGCACCCATACCTGTGGTAGCGTTCCTGGTGAACCCCAAGGGGATCCAGGCCTAAAACACAGTCCTCAAACCATTTAGATCATGAACTCATAACAGCAAAAATTATTTTGATTTAATACCTCCAATATGTGTTTTTTGTTCCCACGTTCTATACACACGTACAGAGGGGGTATTGTAGAGCTGAACTGTCTGGGTTGTATCTCAGTCCAAACAGTTACCAGCTGTGTGACCCTGGGCAATCTATTCAACCCTCTGTGCCTCAGTTTTCTCATCTGCAAAGTGAGGATAATAACCTTTACCTATTTCACTGGAGAGTATTAAATGAGTGAATACATAAAAAGCGCTCTGTACCTTGGACATAGTAATGTTCAATAACTTGACTAAATCCAACAATAAAATGGTATCATTCCTATTACTGTCAACCTGTATATTACAATTTTGCTTTCTTATTTTTAAGATAATAAATAAATATTATAATAATAAATAAATATTTATTTATTATAATAAATAAATATTAAGCAATCTGATATTTTTTCTCTTGTGCTCCCAGGATGCATGCACACCATAATTGCAGATCTTCAGTCTAGAAGTTAAATAGGAATCAGTTTTTCTGGTCCCTGGCGGTCTCTGGTGGACTAACCTCAGTTCCTGTATTGGGGAAAGACTCCGCTGTCTCCATGCAGGGACCTGGGGGCTGGAGTAGGTTGCTAAGGACTTGAGGATCCTGTGCTCTCATCCTTTATTTCTGAAGGTGGTAGCTGGTCAAGGCCGGTACCCTCCAACCAGGGAGCTGGGAGGCAGTGCTAACTCCCCAGAGAGGGTGGCTGATGTTCTGGCCTCCTTCTCAGGTGCCTTTGGATGGGGGACAGCTTTCACGGGGGCCCATGTGCCGTGAGAGTACTCTTGATCCCCCAAGGAGGGACTGGGCATCTCTATACTCCCAGTCTAGCTTAGCACCTGGAACATGGCAAGTGCTCAGTAAATGTTGGCTGAGAGATAATGACAGCTGTTTTATGTGCCATTGATTGACTCATTCATTCTCATGTGTCAGTTTCTATGCTGAGCCCTGAGTCAGACAAATATAAAAAACACAGGGCTATAGTAGCCTATAGTTTAATCAGGGACAAAGAGTCTGGGACAGTGGAATGAGCCCCAGGCTGGGCAGTGGACATCTGGACCCTGGTCCAGGCTCTGTGTCTGACCTGTGACCCCAGGCAAGTCCCTTCTCTGGACCACTGCTCCCATCTGCAAAAGCACAGCCTCACTTGTAGGGTCATTTCTCATCTTAAATCCCAAGATTCTTAAGGCATGGGGACAGGATAATCCAGAGACTACAAGATCACAGGCCTGCAGGGGCCAGGCAGGTAACAGGGAGAGCAGCTGGTGAGCACGCAGCCTTCCGAAGGGCATCGCCAGTTCCCACCATGCGGGAGCATAGGTCTAGTTAGCAAGTCCTCAGGCCTTTTCCAGAGAAGCCAGAAATCTGGTGTGATGATGATGATAGTGATGATGGAATTGCTCAATGTTTCAATCATCATGTAAGCCAGGCGAGCCTCCTCTGCTGGCCTGTCTACAAGTGACCTTTGTGCAAACCCATCATTGGTTCAAGGCCTCTGACATCTCAGAGTAAGGAGAGGCCTTGGGCTCAAAGGTTCATTCCTAAAGGTGGGGTGGGAAGCCTGCTTACTAATTTCTCCCAGAGGGAGGCATCCTTCACAGCTCTCCTGGGGTATTGGGCATCCTACTGGGGGCAGAGGTGGGCTGGGTGTGGGACCGTGAATGCCTGCCTCTGAACGGATCATGACATTCAGTTTTACAGCAAAGCTCTCACATAGCCACAGGAATGGGGGGAAAGGACAGCTATCGGAATCATCTGTATTTAGCTTTGAAGTCAACTGTGTGGATCAGATTCCGACTTAATACAAGTATTTACTGAGCCTACTATGTGCAGAGTTCCGGGAGTACGGCAGAAGCATTAGACCTAATCCCCCTCCTCGAGGAGATTATGCCCAATCTCATTCACTTCAAGTCAGCCTACTAACTATACATCAGCTCTTGCTGTGGGCTTGGCAGGCGCCGGGTAAGGGAAGGGAATGAGGGTCCCCGAGGCCCCACAGCCTGTGGAGGAAGAGAGCTGTCTGCAAAACCAACCCTGCTGTAAATCTGGCCATAGTAACAGCTCTAATAGAAATTCAAACAGCATCCAAATGTGAATGCTTCACGAATTTGCACATTTGCTTAGGCTGCTATTTAAATTACGTTCCCTTCCCCATACACGTGCCCATGGGGAGGGGAGGCAACCCAGGTGCTCCCCAAGCTGGCGGTGGGGGGAGGGGCAAAGCTGGAGAAATCAGACCGAGTTGAACCCGAGGCTGCAGATATTTCACAAGGTGGATACGGAGCATCAACCCTACAACCATCCCTCCTCTACCTGGGCAGCCTTCTCATGACCACTCTTCTCTCTTCTTCCGTCTCTGTCCCTTCTGTGTGGCCCCTCTTTGAACACCCTTCCCTGCTTCTCCCCTCCTGTGTCTGTCCCTGTCGCTCCCCGCCTGGCTGAGGGCAGGCACCTCTGTCAGCCTCCTCACAGTGGTAGTTATTGTGTGTGGCGTGGCCCTGGTGGCAGTTTTTCTCTTTCTCTTTTGGAAGCTGTGCTGGATGCCCTGGAGGAACAAGGAGGCCTCCAGCCCCTCCTCTGCTAACCCCTCCCCGGAGGCCCTCCAGAGCCCCAGCTCCAGAGGCAACATGGCGGACAAGCTGAAAGACCCCAACACCCTGGGCTTCCTAGAGGCAGCCGTGAAGATCAGCCACACGTCCCCAGATATCCCTGCCGAGGTGCAGAGGTCGGTCAAAGAGCACATCATGCGTCACACACGGCTGCAGCGACAGACCACAGAGCCAGCGTCATCCACCAGGTGAGGGGTGGACCCCTCCCTTCCCTACCTCCACATTCCTGGATCCAATACATTAATGAGATTCCGGCCTGTGAGGATCAGAGACCAGAAATAATCATGTGCACATTCTGGTTGGAGAATATGTCCGATGATGTGCTCCTTGGTGGGGGATCAACTCGGAGGTGGGCGCCAGGAGAGGGGAACCTTTGAGGTGGGGTGCTGTGCAGGTGATAAGCCCTGGGATGTGTGTGGGTGCGAGGTGTTGGCTTATCCGGAGGGAAGGAAAGACTTCAGGCTGAGGGAAGAGAATATGCAAAGGCGCAGAGGCAGAGAAGTTCATGACGTGTCTATGTCAATACAGCCTCCTAGATGGAGGCTGCAGTGCGTGGGAGATAAAGCAAGAGATTCCTAACACTTTGAGAATGAGGATAGCTTTTGACAGCGTTCCCCGTATGACAGCAATTGTATACATGGCATTCTTAACTGAAAAAACAAAATGACAACAAAAAACAACCACCACATAATGACGAAAACCTACTCCAAATTCAGAAACACTTTTCAGTGATGTGGTACATGCAGGTATAAGGCATTGTATTTGTTAAAAACTTGGGGCAACGCAAGAGGGAAGAGATATGGGAACATATGTATATGTATAACTGATTCACTTTGTTATAAAGCAGAAACTAATACACCATTGTAAAGCAATTATACCCCAATAAAGATGTTAAAAAAACAAAACAACAAAAAAAAAAACTTGGGGCTCTTGTGGATTCCTGGGTCCAGGCCCCCAGGGGACCAGCCAAAGGGAAGCAGGCCTGGTCTTCAGATTGAAAGCCAGAAATGATGAAAGTGCTGGGTCACGTTTACAGAGTTTGTTGTTTGACCTCAGGCAAGTTGCTCACCTTTCCTGAGCCTCACTTTTCCCAACTGTAAAATAGGGCTAATGACTCTCATAAGGGTATCCATGAGGAGCCAGTGAAAGAATCCATGTGATAATAAGAGCTTAGTATAGGGCTTCCCTGGTGGCACAGTGGTTGAGAGTCCACCTGCCGATACAGGGGACACGGGTTCGTGCCCCGGTCCGGGAAGATCCCACATGCCGCGGAGCGGCTGGACCCGTGAGCCATGGCCGCTGAGCCTGCGCGTCCGGTGCCTGTGCTCCGCAACGGGAGAGGGCACAACAGTGAGAGGCCCGCGTACCGGGGTGGGAAGCTTAGTATATACCTGGCCCTGTTCTAAGCACTTCATTGTATTTATTCATTTCACCCCCACAGCAATCTTATGCAATTGCTACTTTTATTATTCTCATTTTATAACACAGAGAGGTTAAATAACTTGCCCCAGGTCATACAGCTAGAACGTGGCAGAGCCGAAATGAACCTATGCAGTCTGACTCCAAAGCACAATAAATGTTAACTATGGTGGTGGGGATGGTAGTGGTGGGGATGAAGGAATGCCACCTGGAGGGTGGGAAAGGATGGTCCTTCTCAGTCAGGGAGCTTATGGTTTAATGGGGGAACCAGAGTCATGCCTACCAGGAAAGAAACCTAGAAAGCAGGTAGCAGAAAAGCAGGAAAAATGATAATGATCACGATGGCTAACACTTACTGAAGCTTGTTCTGTACCAGGCTCCATTCCAACTACTTTTCATATACTAAGTCATGCACACCGAGTGTGTGCAGAGGGAAAGGGGGTCAACGGGCAGGAGGAAAAGGGGGCCTCACAAGGGGTAGGATGAGCCAGGGCCCCGAGCCATGCCTGCCGGCATTCCCCCACTCCTTCCCCCACCTCACTCTCTCACCCCCTCCTGCCCTCCGCCAGGCACACGTCCTTCAAGCGCCACCTGCCACGGCAGATGCATGTCTCCAGCGTGGACTACGGCAATGAGCTGCCCCCTGCGGCAGAGCAGCCCACCAGCATTGGCCGCATCAAGCCCGAGCTCTACAAGCAGAAGTCAGTGGAGGGGGACGATGCCAAAACAGAGGCCAAGACCTGTGGGAAGATCAACTTCAGCCTGCGCTACGACTACGAGAACGAGACCTTGATCGTGCGCATCCTGAAGGCCTTCGACCTCCCCGCCAAGGACTTCTGTGGCAGCTCTGACCCTTACGTCAAGATCTACCTCTTGCCTGATCGCAAATGCAAGCTGCAGACACGGGTGCACCGCAAGACCCTGAACCCCACCTTCGATGAGAACTTTCACTTCCCCGTGCCCTATGAGGAGCTGGCTGACCGCAAGCTGCATCTCAGTGTCTTCGACTTTGACCGCTTCTCCCGCCATGACATGATCGGGGAGGTCATCCTGGACAACCTCTTTGAGGCCTCTGACCTGTCCCAGGAAACCTCCATCTGGAAGGACATCCAGTACGCAACCAGTGTGAGTACCGCCCTGCTCCCTGGGCTTCTTGAGGAGTTGCAGTCCTGGATTTGACTGGGATGTGTCCCGCATCCTCCTCACCCCTAGAGACAAATGGGCCTCTGCCCTTCAGGGTACGAAGGGGACTCTGACTAATAGCCCAGCCCACTCTGGGGAAGTCCTTGCCTTGGGGCCCACATTGCGGGGGGGTGGGGGTGTGGGCAGGGAGCAGAGCCCCCATGTGGGTGGGAAGGGAAGGGAACATATCTATGGCTTCTGATCGCATGTTCTGAAGTGGTTCTCTCTACCTGCCAGGCCTCAGGTCTACCACCTATAAAATGATATATGTCTTTCATCATGGGTAAGGATCGGGCCAGGCCCGTAGCCTGACTCAGACAGCAGTGTGAGCCAAGGGCCTCGGTGTGTGCTGGAAGCCCGGCACGAGCAATCAGGAACAGGCTGTAGTAATTGGGATAAACGAGGTTATGTCGTAGCCACAAACCATCCTAGGATTTGGTAGCTTGACGTAGCCAAAGTTTAGTTCTCATTCATGTTACATGTGCTTTGCAGCTTGGCCGTTCTTCCTTGTTACTTAGGGATCCAAGCCAACAGAGGCTCCGTTTTGACCTGTGCCCCTATAGTTACCACCTGAGGAGGAAGAAGATGTGGCAAATCATGTGCTCGTTCTTAAAGCCTCCATGCAGAAGTGGCACATGTCACTTTCACTCATATTTCATTAGCCAAAGCAAGACACATGCAACTCCTACTATCAAGGGGGCCGGGCAAAGCAATCCTACCACGTGTCCAGAAGGGGGACTGGAAGTACTTAACGACAGCACTAGTGACTACCATGCAGCAGAGCCCCTGCTCTTAGGCCCTGCCTGCCTGGGCCAGTCCGGGAGTTGGAGCGGGGCGGGGGGCGGGGCTTGAAGGGAGACCTGGCTAATCCACACATGCGGGAAGGGGATGCTTGCCTGTTCATGATCAACTGGAATTAACCATGACGGTGTCAAGGAGCTGGGGCTCAAGTTGGCTTTTAAGAGGGAGGACAGGTTTGGCACAGAGAGTTAAGAGGGCATCTCCAGAGCCCTTTGGTCCAGTGTAGACAGTGTTCTCCAGTCCCTTGGGTGGCTGTTGAGGAAGCTGTGTAATTGCATCCCACAGATGTAGGTGGCATGCCTCTCTCTAAGCCCAGCCAGACAGCTGAGAGCCCTGCAGGGGTGTTGCCACCAAACACCAATGGCCTTGTGTCTCGTGTCTTGAACTCTAACTGATTGAGTGTCTCCTGGGATATTTCTTGCACTGTTTCCCTGAGTGCAGACCCTCCCTCTGGACAATCAATACTCAATATCTATGGGCTGAACTTGTAAGGAGAGAGGCTGGGAGAATCAGCCCCACTCTGGTGGGAAAAGGATAAGAATCGATTTGTTCAAAGAGAGAAAGCTTGGTGGGCTCCGTTTCTGTTCCAGAGAAGGTCTCTGGGACAGCCCATTCTCCTAGCTGCTGCTGACTTTGACCAGCCCTGTCCGATGTCTCACTGCCTCCCCTACTTTTGCTCTCCCGAAATGTCATCCGCAAGAACAGCACAAGCAGCGGGGCCGGCAGACAGGGCGGGCAGACGGGGCGGGCTGGAACAGCAGCTGTGTGCCCGCCTGAAGCCCAAGAGCTCCGCTTTCTAAATCACTCTGAAGTTTACATCTGGCGCAGCTCTTCCCTTGTGGGCTCGTAAGGCGGCAGCTTCATTATCGTGACTATACGGGTAGAGAAAAGCGGCTCAGTCCCCCCCATACTGAGGCTGAGGCCCAAGTGCTCAGAGAGAGGTAGGTGTGAGGGCCAGGGGCTGTGGGAAGCAGGGCTCAACTCAGCCCTCTGAAGAGCCTCCCTTCTCCTCTCCAGAGGCCTCCCTTTCCTGTAACTTGAGCCCCAGGCACGATGAAAGCCCTAGTCCTGGAGCATGCGGTCCGTGCCCAAGGGTGCCCCTCCCCTGAATGCTACCTTCCTACCTCCTAGAATTCCGTGGCTGTCCCTGCACTCGTCCCACACCCCTTCCTCAGCCCAGCTTCAGAAAAAGGCAGGTCGTCCAAAAGGAGCTGGACAAATCATCGCCACCCTCATCATCCTCAGTCAGTACCACTCTAACCCTCCTCCATCTCTTTCTAAGCAGGACTGTGCCAGGAACTCGGGAGCAAGGGGGGCTGGGACAGAAGACAGCCTCTCTGAGCCACGGAACTTTAATGCAGTAGCTAGTGATGCAAAGTAGCAAATACTGTGAGGCTGTAAGATCTGAGAGCTAGGACAGCCAGGGAAGGTTTCCTGGGTGGGGAAGGAGAATTCAGGGGGGTAGGGAGGGACTGGTATATATAACTTGATAGTCAAAAGCAGGAGGAGTCTGGGCCCAGGAGTTTCTGGAGCAGAAGATCGGGTCATTTGCTCACACTCTCTGTCTTGCTCGCAGTTTGTCTGCACTGAATGTTCTGCGTGGTGAGGCCCCTGGGGCCCTCCCATCCACAGCCTCTCCAGCAGGCCAGCTCTCAGGGGTGGGCTCTTTATCCTGGGGGGTGAGGAATCAGACAAAGGAAAGGAAAAGGTAATAAAAGGCTGGTGCTTTTACCTGGGCTTACTCTAAAATTGGAATTATTTTGAGGCCAGAGAGGCCCAAGCCCTAGTAACGGGCAATGATTGAGCACTCAGTGTACGTGAAATCCTGCAGCCAGCATCGTGGGGCGCAGTGCACATGAGCACAGCCGGCTCCCATCTTTCCTGCATGCCAGATTCCTGCCAGATTTCATTCCTAGAGCTGCATTTTGGCCCCCAGCTCCTCCGGCCTGCAGGCTTGTCGCTGAACACGTCCAGCATTTCTGCCTCTTGCCTTTGCTCCCAAGGTTTTCTCTGGCAGACAGGCTTTTCCCCCACCTCTCTGCGTGGCCCAAACCAATCCACCTTTCAAAGCTTCCCTGAAGCCCTTCCGCTCTCACAGCAATCACTCCTCTGGATTTATTTTCTGGGTCCCTCATTTATACACTGAGTCATCTTATGCCTTGCAGAGTCCCCAGTGGCTCAGGAATGGCTTGTGTCCCACATTTGACTGTCTCTTGTATTCTCCCTCAGGGCTGAGTGTGTCATTTTATTGCAAACGTAAGAACTCAGCAGTTCTTGTTGAATGACAGATGGCTTAGTTAATTCAAACAAAACTACGTATTGGTGCACAAGGAAAGGATTATTAAAGAAGAAATGGAATTTGGGTGCAGTTAACCTGGGAAGGCTTCCTGGAGGAGAAAGTCAAGTAGTATTTTGAAAGTGAGTAGAGCCAGGCGTGGTGGGGAGAGACCTGGGCTGTGCATTCCTACAGAGGGATGGTTTGGGTAGATGGTTTATGTCTGGAGTAGCAAAGAGATTAACCAGCCTGGACTGAAGTAGAGGGTCAGGGACCCACAGTCTGGACTGAAGTGGAGGGTCAGTGACCAAGAGTCTGGGTAGAAGGAGAGGCCCTGTGAGAAGTGGGTTCGGGAGGCTGCTCTGATGTCACAGGAGTCCATGAATGCTGCTGCCCTGGTACTCCTCACACTTGTATGGGAGAATCAGGTGCGGCCCTGGCAGGTGGAACCAGACAGGTTCCTTGTTTTGGCCCCCGCCCCAGTGCCCAAGGTGGTCTGAAATAGCAAAGCCTGGAGCATTTGTGCTGTTTTCTTACAACCACTGAACATGGAGCTTCAAGGCTCGTGAAGGGGAGGTGTTCATCTGGGGAGGCTGGCCCTTTGTTAATTGCAAATCTTCAGCCCCAAGGGCCGCTCCCCCCAGCATCCCCAGGTTGTTCTGGATGGAAGCCTAGGCTGTCATGGAGCTAACATACACCCCACCAGAGGGTGAGCAACAGGCAAACAAGATGTGCTAGCACAGTCAGAGGTCTCTGCTGTTCCCTGGAATCCAGAAGCTCAGGCATGGGCAGGTCTGCCACTGAGGCTTCCACCTCCTGCCTGGCTTGACTAAGGTCCTCTGCTGTCTGCTGGGCATTCCCCGTGGTCTGTCATTTTCTCTCCACACACAACTTCGATTGGCTGAAATCATTCTGTTCTTCCCTTCCCCCCTCTCCAGCCCCCAGTCTCATTATTTCTATATGAAGCTGTAGATTTATCATTAAAATAGAGCCGCCATCACCAGGGTTTGGTAACATCTCTGTATTCTTGTAGTTATTGTTACAGAGGCCTCAGACCCCAGTGCACACAGGTATTCCTGTTGCCATCCCAGCTCCTTCATGGAGGCTGTCATTGGGGCCATAAATATGTGTTGTGCTTGGTGGCATTGATGGACTCGGCCAACTTCCTGCCTTACCAGGTCCCCGCCAGGTCAGAATGAGTGTGTGTGTGTTTGTGTGTGTGTGTGTGTACAGGTATGTGTGTGTTTTGGGGGTGATGGAGTACTCTGTATAATTCCAGGGAGCCTGGACTCGGAGTCTGCAGAGAGGAGGGAGGGCCTTATGTGGTAGAACAGTCTCTTTTCTAGCCTGGCAACGAGCAGAGTTGTGTACAAAGAGCTCAGGCTTTGATACCAGACCAACCTGTGTTGCATTCTAGCTTCTGCACTTTCTAGCTTTGAGACCTTGGGGACATTGTCTAAACCATGCCTCAGTTTCTACATCAGTAAAATGGGGATAATGATGGTACATACCTCATAGCGGTATTCTATGTAGTAAATGAAATAAAATGCACAAGATGCCTAGGGCAGCACTGTCACAGCGCAGCCTCCTGAGCCCCATTCTTACAGTGCCTTTCCTTCTAACTCGGCCTGTGGGTCACTATTTGTACCACTCCCAGGCCTGATCGCCCACTTTTTTCCAGATCACCTATTCCGACAGGTTGTTGGTTGTTATTATTCCTGTTTTATTTATTTCTCTCTTTTACTTCTTGTCCTATCATGTGTTCTCTGTGTGACCTTGGAAAAGTGATTTGCCCTCTCTGAGCTGTGGTTTCCTCAGAAACTAGTTTCCAAGTTGTGAGATTCTGAGATTCTCAGCTTCCCCTATAGAGAAGTGGTTGGCTCTCTTGCTTTCAGAGCAGGGATACCCAGTCGCTGGAAGTGTGGTCTCCTTAGTAGAGGCCTAAACCCCAGGCTGACAGGCCACAGGGCAGAACTTCCAGACACACCCTCCTCCTTTCAGTGTCAGTGAGAATCAGTCCTCTCTTTAAGCCCCTTGGAAATGTCCTCCGGGGAGTTCCTGCCACAAGCAAGTCCCCACCAGCAAGCTTCCTTCCTCCTTTTCCCATGAGGCACAGTCCTGCAAACAGTCTCAGCGCCCTCCCCACCTTTCAGGCCCCCCATTTACTGGTTATTAATACGCAGGTTATTATTTGAGCTCCTACTGGGAGCCAAGAGCACAACCAACTTTATCCCATTTCGTCCTCACCATAAGCCTTATTATTGTGCCCTGTATGTAAGTAAAGAAACGAAGGTTCCAGGTTCAGTGACATCCAGTGTCACCCAGACAGAAGGTGCTAGAGAGCCAAGACTCAAGTCCAGGTCTTCAACAGAGCCCACGTCCTTGCATGGCTAGAGGGGAGTGAGTGTGATTACCTTGCTCCTTGGACAGAAGATAGACCCTGAAACTGTGCAGCTCGTCAGGGGATCCAGAAGAGTGACTGGTTTGATTTTCTCTTTGTGGCCTGGATCCTTCCTCTCGTTTCAGGGGGCAGCTTTTGTGCTGACACTTGGATTCCGTTACCATCTCCCCAGTGTTCTTCCTGCGGCACTGAGTTTGACATTCATTCCTCTTTCATTCAACAAACATTATTGAGTGTCAGCTATGTGCTCTCAGTTTGATCACTGAGCATGTGTTGGATACAGAAGCTGGGCCGGGCTGTGGAAAGGATGGCAAAGAAAAAGCCCCACCTCTGACCAAGCTACTGGGAAGTGTGGAGCATGCCCAGTGACCCCCAAACCCCTCAACCACCTTGCACACAGGGCGCATACTTGGGGACAGAGCAATTCAGGAAGCTCACAACCAAATCATGCAAGCCGCGGCACTGCAAGCCATGTGCAGAAGTGTTGAGGCGAGATGGAGAAAAGAAATCAGAGCCAGATGAGGCTGGTCTGGGAAAGCTTCTAGAAAAGGAAAGTTTTAGGCCAGGCTTTGACGGCAGTGAAGGAAGAGAGTGTTGAAAGAGGGAGGGGAGTGTGTTTCTCTATTTTCTTTGGATTGGGGGAAGGATCTAGAAAGAACTTTTCTCGAATACAGTGGGTTTCTTTGCTTTGTGCAGTAACTACTTGTGGTGTAATTACTGTGTACCAGGCACCAGACTAGCACAGGGGATACCATAACTTCAACTCAGTCCAGTCCTCAAAGCCTCACAGTCCTATGGGGAGTCAGGAAAGCACCTCCACCATCCCAGGGGACACACAGGTCCCAGCATGCTGAGGGAAGGCTGGCCTCCTGGAATGAAATTGCCTTCCTTGCCAGAAAAGAGTTAGTTGCATTCTTTTCTCACACCCACATACTCAAGTCTAGTGTGATCCAAGGGTAGCTTACAAGAGGCCTTTTCGAGCAGAGCCAAAGAATCGGCACAATTGATTCGCTGTGACTCAGTCAGTCACCTGGGATGAAGCCTCCCAGACGCTCACTGACCAGCAGCTTGATGCAATGCCTTCAAAGTACCCACCTTGGGTCTTAGGATCCCAGTTCTATCCTGGCTAGGAGCCGGGCAGGAGAAGGAGGGCAGCATCATGAACCTTCATCCACTCAACATGTCTTCAGTGATCTCTTAAAGAACTTATTCGGGTCTAAGAACACTGGGTATTGAAGGACAAATATAGTCCTTGCTGTTAAGGAGCTTACAGTTGGGTGGAGCTTTCGGAGCAAGTAAAAATGTAATCCAAAGGACACAATTATTTAAGTTGCACGAAATGGGAGAAGGGGAAAATAGAGGTCATTGCTGGAGCTGGGAGAGTAAGGGAGTGGAATGGGAGATGCAGGTGGCAGAAGGAGAATTTGAGAACAAGAACTGAGTTTGGGGAACACCCAGAGTCAAGAAGAAGAAGGACAGGGGCCAGAAAAGGGTACCAAGCAGGGGGAGATCCGAGAGAAAAGAAGAGAACTGAGGAAGGCAAAGGAGGAATAGTTCGGGAACTAGGCAACCAGAAGTGATGTGTTCCAGCATCTGTGGGGTACCAAGCACCGTCTTAGACACTGCGGATGCAGTGGTAAATGAAGCTTACACTCGTGTGGGGGAGACCATGAGGATGTGAGATAAATAGTGTGGCTGAGGGTGGTAAGTAGCCTGGAGAAAGTAAAGCCGGGAAGCAGCGGGGTGGGAGGGGGGTGGCATTGGGGTTGGGAGGGTGGCTGGAGGAGAGGATTGCAGGGTAAAACAGGGTAGGCGGGGAGACATCCCCAAGAGGAGGCCATCTGAGTAGGCCTGAAAGGCAAGAGGGAGAGAAGCATGCATATATCTGGAAGAAGAGAGGTCCAGGTGAGAGAATGGTAAATGGAAAGACACTGAGGTGGGAGGATGCCTGGCTTGTTCAAAGAACCGTAAGGGTCCAGTGTGGCTGAAGCAGAAATGGGACTGGGGAGGAGAGAGAATAAAAGATGAAGTGGGAGAGGTAAAGGGGCAGGAAAGGTTCACGGAGTTCCACAGTCAAAAGTTTAAAAGCACCACTAGAGTTGATGGGTTGGGAACAGACTCTACAACAAGGGCAAAGACAGGGAAATCCGTTGGGAGGCTATTGCCGTGAAAAAGAGACAATGGTGGCTTGGACAAGGATGGGGGGTAGAAATGTAAGATGTGCTTCATTCTGGATGCATTTTGAAAGTAGAACTAGCAGTATTTGTTGACAGATTGGGTGCACGGTCTAGGGTGTAGAGAAGGAAAAATCAAGGTTGTCGGCCTGAGTAACTCAGGAGGGAGTCGCCATTGACTGAGTTGGGGAATGCTGGAGGAAGAACCCATATGGAGAGGAAAGTCAAGAGCTCGGGTTTGAACATGTTGTAGTTGAGATACCGTTGGGACATCCAACTGGAGATGTTGGATAGAAACTTGGATACAGAGTGTGGAATCCAGGGATTTCCCTGGTGGTCCAGTGGTTAAGAATCTGCACTTCCACTGCAGAGGGCACGGGTTTGATCATCCCTGGTTGGGGAACTAAGATCCCGTAGGCTGCGTGGCCACAAAAAGAGTGTAGAGTCCAAAAGAGAAGCCTCGGCTAACCAACTGAATTTAGGGGATGTCAGCATATAGATGGTGTTAAAAGCCATGAGACTAGTTGAGATCCCAAATTTAGAGAAAAGACCTAAGACTGAGCTTTGGGACACTCTAATGTTTAGATGTGGGGACCACGAGGAAGTAAAAGAGACTGATAAGCCCCAGCCAGTGAAATAGGAGGAAAACCAGGAAAGTACAGTGTCCTAGGAAACAAGGACAGTGTGTCCAGGACGAGCGAGGGAAGGATCAAGTGTATCAGACGCTGCAACGGATCAAGTAAGATGCAGACCGAGACGTGACCACTTTGTTCAGCATCTGCCTTGCCAAGAGCTGTTTGGTGGAGCCCCGTTGGAGATGAGGTCATTTGCGGAATATTGGGACATGGGTTGTATCATTTGGGGGGAACTCTTTTTTATCATTTATGTATCATTTAGGGAGACAAGATTTCAAGGCCTAGGAAGGCTGGCTTTGCAGTTTGCCAGCAGGCTAGCTCCATGTATGGGCCATACTTGGGGAAAAGGTGGGGTGGGGATGGGGGAAAGTGGGTGAGCAGCCCCAGTTCACGCAGAGCAGATCAGGCCAAGACAGCACGTTGCATCAGGAATTTGCAGCAAGTCTAGGTATCCCTAGAATTCTGCCTTGAATTCCCGATTGTCTGGACTCTTGCAAGCAGAACCAAGCCAGGATAGAAGCAGAGAGAGAGAACCTTCTAAAAGAGATCAGATCAGGGTCACATGGAAGCCCCAGGAGGTGTGAAAGAAGCAAGGCTGGGCCCGGGCTGCCCGCCAAACCCATGAAGACTGTTCCCCAAGCCCTCCAGCCAGAGCTGCTCTGAATCATGTATGAAGCCGGCCAGCCCTGCCCACTCTCTGAGAGGCCTGGCCCCCCGCGAGCCCTGGCTGTGCCCTCCCGGCAGCCTGACCCCACTGCCCGGGTCAGAAGCCCTGGGTCACTCCAGGGCTGCAGGCCTCTCTTGTTTACTTTCTGCTCAGCTGGAGCTCCTTGTCTCTGCTAATGTTCATTTACCCACACACTCCCTGGGGCCTGGCCTCCTTATACTCATTATTCTCTGGAATGCTGAGCTCTCCTCCTGCACCTATACCCTCAGGCTGGGGGAAGGTCAACAATGTCCAGTCCCTGCCCCCACGCAGTTTATTCCTTCAGCCCCTGCCAGTGCAGAGGGCAGCTGGCTGGGCTCTTTCCTCTGCTCTCCTCCCTGAGGAGGGGAGGAGGGGAAGGGCCTGGTTGGTTGCCTCCCGCAAGGATGCCAGGTGATGTTAGGGACGTCGAAGCCAGGAGCAGCTTTTCCTGCTCCAGAATAAGACCTGCAGCTCCGCCCTCCAAGCTCACGTCCTATAATGACCAGGAGGAAGTTGGAAGGGGGTGCGCCAGGGGTCCCTCCATGCTTAAAGCTCAGGTACTGAGAACGTTACTCAACCCGCTAGGCCCCAGGTTCTGCAGCCAATGTGACCTTGACTTTTCTGGGAAATACTCAAAGGGCCAAGGCTCCTCTAGCAAAGGGTTGCTGAAAATCTATCAAGAACCCAGAAAGGGGGAGAGGCGGGGTGTAGGGTCCGAGCTCTGTTCCACAGGCAGTGTGTCTGTTCAGGAGAGAGAGGGGATAGAATCCCAGAATGACAACACGGTCCCTGCACCACAGGGGAAAGCTCCAGACCTGCAGGTTGTCCCTTCAGCAGAGGTGACGGATGTGCACCTTCCACACCCTCTCACTTGGGCCAAGTGTGGCCAGTAGCCGTTCTTGGGTACATGGGGTTAAAGGTTTCCCATGCAGGGCTGGAAAACATAGTTCATCGTTCCACGCAGGGCTCTGACCCGGCTGTAAATAACGGCTCCACTGGCTTCTTTTAAGTTGTTTCTAAAATCAGCCTTTCACAATAGGTCCTTCCCTGCAGCTTCGGAAGAAGTGGCCTTAAGAGACTGCCAGAGGCTCAGAACAGTGGAGACAGTTCCCTTCTCACCCTTGATAAATTCCTAGCTTCCGGACAGCCCCACTGCCCACTCTGGCCAGCTGCCTGCAGAACCCAGCTCCCACTGGCAACCAGACCGCAGCCCTGTTCTGCCTCCCTCCTCTGCCAGCAGCTTGCCATAGCTCCGAGCTGGCTGGGCCAGCCAGCACTGCCCTGCCCCGGCCCCACGTGCCCTTCATTAGTATGCTGTGCATCTCAATGGTATAAATATCCAATCTTTCCCTTACAAGAGAATGAACGGGAAATCAGTAGGCAACAAGCTCACGCATCAACAAAAATCTGTTCCTCAACACTGGTGCATTTCATGCTCCCCTCACCTTGCCGTGCAGAGCACGCATTTGTCTTACGGCTTCTACCACCTGATGACTCACAGGGACATTTTTCTCCTGGAGAGAGATTATTTGGTCACAAGGGAAGCAACAGCCAGACATCCCTTCTGGACACTAACAAGGACATTCAAACTGCAGGATTCATTTGGGAGGAAGGGATTGCAATGGGTTCCCTACATCAGCAGCAATCCAGAGAGACTGGGGCCACTGGGTATAACTACGACCAGAATGGCAACTGACTTGGAAGAACTGGGGCAGTTCCTGAGGGGTTTCTAATTTCTGCGGATCCCGGTGTTACGACTCTGCTTTCTCGTGGACTCGGGGAAGGTCAGAGCTGGAAAGGGCCTAGGAGATGATCTGGCCCAACGTCCTCCTGCCACAGATGAGCAAGTTAAGACCAGAGAAATTGCACAACTTGTCTGGGGTGGCTCAGTGAGTCTGTGTGAATCTGGACCCCAACCCCGGTCTCATGAGACCCAGCCCCGTGCTCTTCCGACTGACTTCCTTGCCTCTAGGCTTTTATAGGGAATTCTCTTGCCCTGGTTATTTTACTCCCTCCTTCCTCCCCTCCCTTCCCAGGCCTCTGCCCACTCCCTGTCTTCATTCTGTGCCTGTGAACCTCTCTATCCTGTAGGGAAGAGGGCCAAGACTTGGAGTCCAAGGCATGAGGTGTTAAAGGGCACAGAACAAAGACGACATTCTCTCTGTCACAATTAGTCTCTTCCACGCAAGAGACGTCTAGTCTCTACTGGGAGTGGAAATAGGCTAACCAACAAGCAACGCCAGCAAGGAAACCAAGGAGGGAAGAGAAACTACGTATCAAAGTGCCTCGGACCCTAAGCCCACTAGCCCCCACCTCCAAGCCTCCCACTGCGCACACATATTTACTCCTCGGAGGAGGAAGGAGACAAAGCTAGCTGTAGCGTCTGGGTCAGCCTTGTCCAAGTGCTAGCATATTTTTACGATGTTTCCATGTCAGCAACAATGAAGAAAGATGTGGCCTCTCCAGCAGGCAGCTCCCATCCCTACCCCACTCCCTTGCCAACCCCGTGCCCAACTGGTCCTCATTCATCCTCATCAGTCCCCTGTAGCCACGTTTTCTTTGCAGGTCTGAAATGACACCTACTCATTCTCCATGAATGTTTAATGCCTTCCTCTCTGGACAGTCTCTGAGACCTTGAGGGTTTCTCTAGGGCTGCAGTGAAACTTGGGATGGAGGGTTTTCCATGGAATCCACTTGGCCTTGGGAATTAGAGTGGGGGAGACAGCCCCTGGGATGGGAGGGGCTGGGGCAAGATGTTTAAACCCTCACCCCTCTCTGGCCAGTGCAGGCTGGCATTGCCCTCGGTCTTGATGGCCGAGAAGTACCAATGATTGCTTCCGAAGACTGCCTGTCTTCCTGCTAATGGTCTGGACTTGGCACGGCTTGGAGTTCAGGGAGGGCGCCAACATCCTTGACATTGGGACCAGTTTCTCCAGGAGCTGTTTTCTATTGTGATAAGAAATCGTGTGTCTGAGCACGTACGTGGTGGGAAGGAGTTGAGGTGAGATGGGAACCGATCAGACAACAAGATTGAGATCGCCGTCTGTGCACACAATTCCGACTGCAGGCATGAGCGGGGCATCAGCTGGGGCCTCTCTCCCTCCACGTGCCAGGCTCTGTGCGCTTACCTTTAACCCTCACTACCACCCTGCAGAGCGGGTACTGTTGTGATCCACTGCTCACAAAGCCAGTGGGAAGCAGAGCCCGGAGTCACACCGGGTGCGTGGGCTCCTCTGTATGTGCCCCTAACTCTCTCTGCTGCCTCAAGAGCTGGCTCGGGGGGCTGTCCCCGAGAGCCGCCTCTTCCTAGGATGGATGGGGACAGCAGATGTTCTCCGGGTCCCCCTCTGGTGCTAATTGTCTCTTCTGAAGGGTCCCCTTCTCAGCCTTTTCTTTCACTGACCCAGTCACGGGATGCAAGCCCAGCTCCACCCCACCCCAAGCAACACAAAGTGAGTAGCAGAGCTCGATTGGAGGTTTGTTCTCGTGGGAATCGGGTATCTCTGCCCCTCTGCCCAGTGAACAGCCTCGAGCGGCAGGGGAGGCTGCGGGAGGCACCTGCTCCCAGAGGTTCTTGCTGCCCTGCCTCCCCTAGAATGCCTGCTCCCCTCAGCCTAATGGCTCCTCTCCACCTTCTCCAGGCTCTCTGCCTCAATCACAAACAAGCTATGCCCCTCTTTAAATTGCCCTGGGAAATTTTGTTCTTGCCAGCCCTTAAGCCCGGGCTCAGTTCCAGCCCCATCTGCAAACATTCAGAACCCAAGAAGGTATTCAACTGAATCACGGGCCCTGTTCCCCAGGAGCGGTGGAACCCTGAGACTCTTATATTGCCTTTGCTGGCTCCACCCTCCATAGAAGGCAATTGTGGTTTCACATAACATTTGTTTTCTCTTTTTACCTAAGAACTGCTGTGACCACTGGCGTTCCTTGAGCCCACAAAGGGGCATGTAGGGCCGTCCCTGTGTAGGCAGGAGAGGCCCCTCTTTAGGGGGACAGGTGAAATTGCTACCTGAGATAGGAAGGGGGACCCACTTTCCATCTCAGCTCTCCCAGTTCTGCCACTAGGCTGAGAATGAAACAGCCCCGCCCACCAAAATGAGGCCTAAGTGGGAGGCCCCAGGTGGTAGGATTGGATGAGGTTTCAGCCAGGAAGGATACAGGCTGTTAGGAGACCACAGATGAATGTCCGGAAAAGAGAGGGTGCCACTCCCCAGAAATGGGCAGAGAGCTTCCGGGGAGGGGCCTGTGAAGCTGTCCCAGCCCTTTGGGCCTGGAGCCCAGTGGTGAAAGGCTTCGAAGGCGCCCTGTCTGTGTGCCATTGTGTTTTCTGTGGTTACTTCTTTGGTTCACCCTCAGCATTTGGAGTTCTTTTTCACATTGCAGGGCTATTTCAGGGAGGCCGTGGGAACCAGGAGTAGACCAGGTATGGGTGTCCACTTGGGTTGGAGCTTTAAACAGAGTGCAGAAAGTGCTAGGGAAGATAGAACTGAAGAGAAAACCCCAAAGGGAAGATGGGGCAGCTCAGGGTTGGGGGAGAAGGGAGGTACCGCTTCAGCCCTCCCCCCCCCAGGCTAGCCTTCTCCAGAGCCCTTGTGGGGAGGGATGGCGGGCGGGGTTCTCCCAGCCCAGCCCTAGAACAGCACTGGCATGGGACTCCTTCCCCGCAGGGCTGATTCCACTTCTGGAGAGCCTTCAGTTGACTCACAACCCTGTAGTGACACATTGGACCACGTGCTCGGAACAGTCCAGCTTCCAGAGAGAGAAAAACAGCTCTGGTGGTGTGTCATGAAAACACAATAAGCACGTCCCTTCTTGAGTTGGGGACAGGCTGGCTTTGTGACTGGCGGCACCTGCTTGAAAATGCTTTAAGGGGGAAAACATGGGACCAAACTTTCTTCTTGCTTCTGGGCTGTTTTGGTAGGCCTGGGGAGAAAAAGGGGCCAGGGAAAGAAGGCAGGCAGCGAGGGCCTTTGTAATTCCAATTCCTGCTGACAGGGTTTTTTTTTGTTTTGTTTTGGTTTGTTTTGGTTTGGTTTTAGTAAATCCTATCCAAGGCTGGGCAGACGACCAGCTCACTTTCGGGAGTGACTGCACCCTAAGGAAAACTATTCCCCCAGCCCAATTTGGGCAATGTTTACCAGAGAAACTCTGGTTGAGCAACTATTCCTCTTGCGTGAGAAAGGAAGGGAGGACTCAGCAGGGTCCCCTGACCACCTTGGGTCTGGCCAGCTGGAGGCAGCCTGGGCCTCCCTGGGCCAGACCTCGGGCAGCCCTGTACGCACGCGCGTGTACACACACACCTGCACGCACGCTCCGTCCATCAGACACTGGGGACCCAGCAAGAGGCTTCTTCCCATTCAATCTTGCTTAATTGGCTCTCTGGGACTCCAGTCTCCCAGAGAGAGACACCTTTTGGTTGCCCCGAGGAACTGCATTTGGAAAAGAAGAATTTCAGGAAGACCTTGCGTCCTGAAGATTATGCAGCTTGTGACATACCCATATGGGTGACGATAGTAAGCCCACAACTGCTTCCACAGGCTGTCCCCCACATGTTGAGAAGGGAGAAGAAGAATTATCTCTTCACTCTTGGGGAAGCTGAGGCACGGATAAGGGGGCAGGACTGTTCAAGGCCACACGGCCAGCTCTGGTCTGTCAGTCAGGATCCAAGAGGCCTCCGCAAGGCATTAGGCAAACACAGTGCCATCCCCCAAGAACCTGCAGGTCAGCAGGACTGGGAGTCAGGAGACCAGAGCGAGAATCCTGCCTCTGCTGTGTGGCCTTAGACAAATCACATCACCTCTCTGTTTCCTCATTAGAAAAATGTGGGAAATAACCTGTATTTCACAAGGTTGAGGTGAAATGCCAATGAGAAAGGGCCTCCAGAGGTTCTTGCCGCAGTTGATTGTTCCCGGGACTAACAACAACACCACCTAATATGTTTATAAAGCATGTTCCAAGTACATTATCTCATTTAACACTCTCAGCACAGTAAGAAATCAGCATTTCAATTTTGTAGATGAGGCAAACTGAGGAGATTCTCTGGAGTCAAGTTTTAAAGCAATAGAACAGAGAACCAAAAGTGAGATCATTTTCTTTAAAAGCTGTAAGACTGTAATATATTTTATCCTTCCTTGCCTCAAGGCAAAGCATTATATTCTTGTTTTAGATATTCTGGAAAATACAGAAAGCCACAAAAAAAGAAATGCAATGCACCATAAGCCCATTATCCCGAGATAACCTCCATTAACATTTTGATGAAATCCAGAATCTTCCTCTCAGAAAAATCACCTGAAGGTAGTGAGGGGCAGGAATGTGCTGGAGACCGAGAGAGGGTTGAAGCATTGTCTAGGTTAGGCCTGGAAGTTCCTGGGATTAAGCGATTCTGGAAGAATGCTAGCATGAAGGGAAGGATGCGGTGTGGAGAACAGGAGGGGGAGACTGTTAGGCGAGCAGGGCCGAGGCTCAGAGGTGGGGTTGTGAAGACCAGGCTCAGGAACCTGGGCCGCCCAGGCCTGCCTTCTCACCATGGACCATGGCCATTGCTCATCTTTATCAGTGAACCCCTGAGTTCCTAGGGATGTGAGGAGTGGTCTCCTCTTCCCAGCTGAATGAGGTTGGGACATCCTGGAAGACCCTCTGGGGAGCCCTACAGCCTCACAGTGAATGCTTGACCTTCTTCTGGGGCCCGGGGGTGGCCCTGGGGATATTACCTCTCCCTCTTCAGCCAGCTGGCTTCCTAGTGGGCAGAGCCCCAGGGACAGCCTCCAGGTGTGGGCAGTGTGGTGTGGTACAGCTCTAACCCCACCATGGCAGCATTTGGGCCACTCTGAGAAACCCATCAGCAACTCTGGGTATCTTCCCAACATGCAGGACTGGGTCGCAGCCGACCAGGCCCTCCTCACCAATCCCTGGGTCCAGACCGCTCATGGGGCACATGCCCCAAGGGCCCGGACCCCATCTTGCTATTAATAACAATATTACAAGTCCACCTGGCCCTTACATAGCACTATTGAATTTACAGGACCCTTTTACACACACTGCCTCATTCGGTCCTCAGCAAGTCTTCGCAGGGACATTATTCTAATTCTGCAGATAGAGAAAATTAAGCTGAGGCAAGACAGAGTGAATTGTCTGAAGGTTGCACAGCAAGTACTAAAAACTTTCATTTATTTGGGTCTGTCACTTTGTGTTGCTCTAAAAAGGATTTAGCTAGCTCACAAGACCTATAATATGATGACAAATAAACTTAAGACAACATACAAATGTGGCAAGAGAATAAATGAAAGAAAGTCAAATGGAGTCCAGAGAGGCCACCACCCAGTACGTGTGCCCCACCATCCGAACGCTGTCCGGAGCAGACTCACACTTGCCTGGAAGCATTCTAGCAGCTATGTGAGAGGGAAGCCTAGTCACAGGGTTCTGTGTCCATGAAATAAGTATAAACCAGACGCTTGGGGAAAACAAAGCTACCCCCTGCTCCTGGGACCAGAGGGAGTAATGAACAACATCACGGGGCCAGTTCAGAGCCTGGTCTTTGAACTCCAAAACGTTATGAACACCTCTAAGCTTCAGTTTCTTCAAAGGGGGTGGAGGTAATCATAAGACCTAGTTCATGCGTTTGCTATGACATGTAAATGAGGTTCTTAAAAACACAGACCTACTAGAGAATGGACTTGAGGATATGGGGAGGGGGAAAGGTAAGCTGGGACGAAGTGAGAGCGTGGCATGGACGTATATACACTACTAAACGTAGAATAGATAGCTAGTGGGAAGCAGCCGCATAGCGCAGGGAGATCAGCTCCGTGCTTTGTGACCACCTAGAGGGGTGGGATAGGGAGAGTGGGAGGGAGGGAGACGGAAGAGGGAAGAGATATGGGGATATTTGTATATGTGTAGCTGATTCACTTTGTTATAAAGCAGAAACTAACACATCATTGTAAAGCAATTATACTCCAGTAAAGATGTTAAAAAAAAAAAGATTTATAAGAACAAGTAACTGAGATAACAGACGTAAAGCCCTGACACACACTGCTTCACCAGGGCTCCAGAAGCATTAGAGGAAACCAGAACACTGGCTAGTGAGGGTAGCGGATATGACCCCCGAGGACAACCTTTCAGAAAACCAAGCTGGTTTGGCACGGTGGTTGAGCGGGTGGCCCTGTGGTCCGGCTGCGTGGGTTTGAGCCACATCTCCCTCCTCTTTAGCAAAGTGGGCTGGTTAATATCTTTGTGAATATCTCTGTGCTTGCGTCCTCATCTGTAAAATATGGCCAAGAGTAACCCCTAATCTATAAACACAGAGCTCTTAGCCACGTGCCCAGCACACCGCGAGTGCTTGATGAGTGTGAGCTACGAGTGGGACCTTGAAGGCTCTTCCCTTGTAATCATCCTCACCGTGGTGGAGGTTAGCAGTCTCTGGAGTCCAGGGCTCTCGACTTGCCACTGCTGCCCCTCGGGGTCTTGTTTATTTGCATGTCCCCTGTAGCCCTTAACCCTGGCCTTCACCTGTAGGTGCTCAATTCATACATGTGGAATGAAATTGGAAAGTGAAAGAAGGGGATTCCAAAGTGGTCTAGGGGTTAAAAAAACTCCATCTAGCATCAACTGGGCCGCCCAGGCTTTCAAAACCTCTGTTTTTTGATCTGTAAAACGAGAAGGGAACTTTGTAATATCCAAAGACCCTTGAGCTCTTATACTGATTATCACAGAGAGGTCTTTACTCTCAAACTGCTAATTGCAGAAGTTGCAGAAGGTGCTTGGCTAGGAATTCTATAAAGAGATCCACTTCCCACCCTAGTCTCTAAGAAGGGCGTGGGCCAAAACAGAGTGGCGGGTGCTCTGCAGAGCCGTGGGGTGCGTGGTTGGCGGTGAACGCAGGTCCCGGAATCTGTGATTTCGCATTGCCTGGCCTGGCAGGAAGGGGCCCGGATCAGCCTGAGAAAGGCCTACCTCCTTGAGGACAGGTGGCCTCACTGCTGCAGACAGGAGATGGTGCTATCTGGCGTGAGAGCAGAGGCAGGTGGAGGTGGGGTGAAAGGAGGAGCTGAGAGAGGACGTCAAGGAAAGCCGGGCTGCAACTTGCGTAAGGAGCCTGAGAGGTGGGCCTGAGAGATGGGGGTGTCCAGGGAGCAGCAGGCCCCCGGTCAGTAGCAGTCACCACAACAGGAGTAGCGGGAACCCTGGGGATGCCCAGCATGAGGGGCTGAGGCTGGGCCGGGCCAGGAGTACGGCTGTGGGGTATGGCCTTGCCTTAATGCCAGGCTGGCCTCTTCCTGAACCTGGGGGCTGTCCAGGCTCATTCAGTGCCAAGAGGCAGTCCCTCCGGGAGAGGGAAGGAAGGATTTGAAAGAACGTCCGCTCTGGAGCTCAGGCAGCACTAGCCGTGGCTCTGGTACCCGGCAGTCAGGAACACTGATTGCACGAAACCTCTCTTCCCCACCCCCGGGGCCGCCTCCCAGCCTGAGCCTCACTCTTTGTTTCTGCCACTCTGCACTTGGTGCCTGGAAGAGAGGAAATAACCATTAGTGTCACCTGCTCCCCAGTGGGAGACATTAGCTGGCTCTGGCAGAGCATGTGGCCTATAATTTTTGGAGGAGTTACAATAACGGAGCTAATTTGGTGTTTCATCATCATGCTTCTGGGTGAGCAGAGGGGGAAGGGAGGCCCTGGGCCTGGTGCAGAACAATCTCCCGGCACAGAGCTCTGTGCTGCCTTGTGCAGCTTTAGCGGTCCTGGAGCCACGCTCCCTCCTCCCTTGCCCTCCTCTTCCACCAGCAGCTTCTCCTTCCAGAGGTGGATTGTCAGAACGCAGCTTGGAGACTCCTGAGGCCAAGCCCAGCCCGAGGCAGCGCCACAGCAGGACAGAGCAGCAAGGGGTCTGGGCGTTTGAGGAAGTGTGTGAAGAGCCTGCTCTGCACTAGACCCCCCGTGCGAGCGGTTTAAGTGCACACATTCGTTCATCTTCACGGTTAAGCCCATTTTACAGATGAGAAGGTGAGGCCATCTGGTACAACGCTTTCATTTTACAGCTGAGGAAACCGCAGCTCAGGGAGGCCCAATGACGCACCCTAGATCCCTCGGCCAACCGTCAGCAGAGCTGAGATTTGAACCTAGGCCTCCTGGCTCTAAGTTCAATGTTACCCCTAAGTTTATCCTGTTGCTGGGGACACCTGAGCTGGTGCCTGGAGCCCAAGAAGACCCACAGGTGTCCTTCCCTAACCCCACTTATTGAAGATGCTTCTGGGTGGGGAAGCCCAGGGCTGGGAGGAAAGAATGAGGCAGGCTGCTAGCCAGCACAGCTTCCCATGGGCCTTGAAGTCAGGAGCTGTGGCCTCTGAAACCCAGGCCAGAAGATGTCCTCGTTCCCAGCCTCTACCCAGGGACGTGCCCAGGGCAGCTGCCCCTCTTCCTCTTCCTGACTCAGATGTCCACAGAGCACACCTGGCCCCTCAGCCCACCAGGTGGGCTTTGGATAGCACATCCATTGGGCGCAGGGCCACCGCCTGCCCCAATATGGCAGGAGAATGATTGTATGCTCGCTGCACATAAATTTTGATTTTTCTACTAGCAGCTGGCAAAGTCCTCCCTGTGGTTTCCTCCTATGCCTCCAAATCAGGGGCTTAGAGCAGCTGCCCAATAGGAAACCACCTTGAGGATGGCTGATGCTCATTGTCAGAGAGGGTTAGACAAGTTCAATGGCGTTCACGGTTATGCAGCTGGAATGGAGTAGAGTAGGGATTTGAACCCTGGGTTCTGCCCCAAACCCCATGCATCCCCCACTGGGGCTGTTTTGTAGCAGAACTGTGATGCCCTCCCCTCTGGTTGGATGAAGAGCCGAGACCTCAGCTTCCCACCAACCCCCCAGCTGAGAGTTCTTTGTTGATGACTACTGTGGGTCTGGATGAGGGCCACTGAAGTGCCTGGAAACTTGAGAAGCCCAAGGACACTGGACTTCCCAGCTTTGGAGAAGGGAAGGAAGTCAAAACTGATACTGTCTTCAAGACTGTGAAGGCATAATGTCTGCGTTATGATGAAACAGCAGGTGGGAACTAGGAGGGAAGGGTGTAAGTAACCTGGGAGGCACTGGGTTGCACGTCAAGGAGAACTTCCTGAGTTCCAGGATGATGGAACACTGCGAAAAGTGTGAGTGAGATGTCTTTTAAAAAGGCCTCATTTGTTGAGTTTAATGTGGTCCTGCTTGGAAGCTAGGATTGGATGAGTTGACCAGTCACTCGTGGTCTCTTGCTGCCTAGTGGCATATGGAGCTGTCTTGCTCTGATCCACGAAGATCCCACCCCAAGGGAGTGAATCCCAAGAAATGATGCTTGCAACCCTCCCAGGAGGCCCACAGGGACTGCAGACCATTCCCTCGCCCCACCTTAAGACCTGAGGAAGCCAGAAAACAAAAGTGAGGAAAATAACTCCAACTCTGCAGGACACAGAGGGAAACACTTTACCTGCCCAAAATTTCTTCATGAAGGGTTTCCTCCTCCCAGACCTGGTGTCTGCACCCCAGAGAAGTTCAGGTGGGAAGATCCGTGCAGAGAGAGCACAGGGTCCTTCCACTGCTGGCCTGGCTTCCTCCTCTCCCAATCTTCTTGCATGAGGCAGTGTCCACTGGAGCAACTTAGCACTGGGTGAGATGATGACATATAGGTGCATTTCATGAGGAATGGCTGACTGAGGATGCCGGCACTGGCTGGTTGAAGTGAGCAGGAGATGGGTCCCCTCACATCACACACTGGTACCCTTTCAAGAGGAAGCAGACTGGGGCAGCCAGAGAGAAGCAATGACTCTGAGTCTCAGAGCCTTCCTCTTTAGCGCTTCTTGCTTCCAGAATACTGAAAAATTTTGCTTTCAAAACCCACATGGGAGGGACTTCCCTGGTGATGCAGTGGTTAAGAATCCCCCTGCCAATGCAGGGCACACGGGTTCAAGCCCTGGTCCGGGAAGATCTCACATGCCACGGAGCAGCTGGGCCCATGCACCACAACTACAGAGCCTGCGCTCTAGAGCCTGTGAGCCACAACTACGGAGGCCACATGCCACAACTACTGAAGCCCGTGCGCCTAGAGCCCGTGCTTCTCAACAAGAGAAGCCACCGAGATGAGAAGTCCGCACACCGCAACAGAGTAGCCCCTGCTTGCCGCAACTAGAGAAAGCCCGCACGCAGCAACAAAGACCCAACGCAGCCAAAAATAAACAAATAAATTTATTAAAGAAAAAAATAAACCTGCACGTGTCCTTAGCCCACCTGATCCTCAATAACCAGGAGCAGAAGGTAGGTGGAGTGGAGCACAGTTCCAGAGGAGGCTGGGTGGCATGAAGGAGGAGAACAAGGCCTCAGAGTCAGCAGATGGGAGTCCAAATCCGGACCTGGTCGATCACTCTGAGACCCTAGGTGATTACTTAACTTCTGTGATCCTCAATATGGCAATAATTGTGGGTTCCTGCCAGGAATGTTGCATGAACAAAATGAATTAGGTACAGTATGATAAGTACCCAGCATGGTCTCTACAAACAAACAGATGCTGCATATCTGTCAGTCCCCTTCTCTCTTGACTTTGGCTTTGATCATGAAAATAAGGAGACAAAGTGGAAGCAACGTCAAAATCCCGGCCAGAGTGTGCGTGGTCAATTGGTTCTTCTAACTCCGCAAGGCAATGGTTCTCAGCCCCTAAGACTTCCCGACAGGGCTTGTTAAAATATGGAGTGCCAGGTCCCACCCCCTGTGAGGGTGGGCCCAATAATTTGCATTTCTGGCAAGTTCCAAGTTCTGCTGCTGTGTCAGACCTTTCTAGAGCGCCATCCAGTTTTCTTAAACCACCTAGATTTGGGTGAGGCCCCTTCTTGCTAAAACGCAGCTCTGCGGCGTGCCTGAGGCGCGTAGGGAAGAAGTGGCGGGTGACAGGGAGCAAGCGCTCCAGGTGGGTCAGCGTGGCTTTGATCCATCGGAACTTTGTTTGCACCTGAAAAAGGAGAAGAGGCCCTTCTATGATCCTAACTTTTGCTTGGCAACACTGATATTGAAGGACTTTCGTCATACTCCACGTCACAGAGGCTCTAATAGGGTCTTGTCCAGGGCAGCCTCGGAATCTCCTCGTTGGCCTTACGTTACAAACTGAGCATATAGAAGAATCACCTGGGAAGCCTGTCAATCATTCGCACACGTAGGTCCCACCCTCCGAGATCCTGACTCTGTAGACCTGGGGCGCAGCTCAGGAGTCAAGTCCCCACCTCCCCAAGTGAGTCCAACTCAGGAGACCTCCAGACCACACCCTGAGCAACAACTTATGAGGCTCCACCCTGAGCTGTCACCCACATGGACACTGCCGGCCAGACCCAAGGCTGAGGTTATGCAAGGGCCCACACCCGTCCTTTTCACCGCCTTCTAACCAGGTGCACCTCACGAAGCTGAGTTGCTCATTAATTCAACAAATATTGGTGAGCCTGTGTTATTTATTTGCCAGGCACTGTGCTCAGTCCTGGGAATATAGTGGTGAGTAAAATATGGGACAGGGACCAGGGTAAGGTAAGCAAGGCACCGAGAGGGCAGAATGTATGGAAGCATTCGCTCCTGGAGGCATGCGTGAGTGAAGCTAAGAATAAGGGCCTCCACCGCCTTTGCTTTTGCACCCTGGGCACTTTGGTTTACTCTGCCCTAGTCCTGGACCTGCTAAAACAGATCCAGTCCCTGTCCTTTGGGAACACACAGTCTAGAGCAGGGGCTGTGGCTTTGGAGGAAGCAGCCTGAAGGATGAGAGGACACCTGCCATGTGAAGAGTTGTGAAAAGAATGATCAAGCAGAGGGAGATGAATGTGCAAAGTCCCGGGGGCACAGTTGAGGAGCTGAAAGAGGCTGAGGCGCTAATGCGTAGTGAGGAGGGCTGAGGCAGGGGGAGGGGGAAGTGTTGGGCCCTGATCATGTAGGGCCCTGTAGGTCTTGGGAGGGGTTTTTGGCTTTTATTCTACCACAGGGGGAAGCCACTGGAGGGTTTCAAACAGAGGAGTGACGTGGTCCATCTTACAGTTTTGGAAGTGCTTTCTGGCTGCTGTACGGAAAGTGGGGCAGGAGAACAAAGGGAAGCAGGGGGCCTGTTAGGAGGCTGTGGCATGTGAGCAAATGAGAGGGGATTTTGCCCTCTGTGTGGCACTGGAGGTGGAGAGAGGTGGGTAGACTCAAGATTGAATTGAGAAAGAATTGACAGGGCTTGGTATTGAACTAAATGCAAAGGAGCAAGGCGGGCAGGCATCAATGACGAGGTCTTGTTTCTGCCTGGAGAAACTGGATGGATGGAGGGGCCATTTCCTGAGTTGGAGAAAACGAGAGGAAAATGTAATGACATGACAGAAGCAGCTCAGAGTTCACCCTGAGCATCTGAGAAGTTTGAATTTCTGTGAGATGTCCAGGATGGGATGTCATGTTGGACATACAAGGCTGGAGTCTAGAGGAGAGGTCGGTGAAGACGCCATAAATTCGGGGGTCACGAGCATGGAGATGGGTGTTAACGTTGTGGGTGAGTGAGGAGAGAATGAGCGTTTAGAACCCACTGCTTAGCGGTAGGGATGGGAAGAGGATCCAGCAGGGACTGGAAGGTAGCTGCAGAGGTGGGAGGAGAACTAAACGAAGAGAATGCTTTAAGAGCAGCATAGGCAACTCCATGAAAGGCTGCAAAGAGGGTCTTCGGAGAACAGCCTCATCACAGCAAGACCCAGAGGTCTGGAGCATCTGGAGACAGGTGAAAACCTAAACCTTCAGGTCAGCAAAGATATGAAGAAGCTAAAGCCCCCATCACTGGTGGTTCAAGCACGTGCCCTCGTCTGGCACCAAAGCCCTGCCTGTTGGCATCCCCGGGGCCCTTGTTTGCAGAAATGTTCCTCCGCTGTCCCAGGAGACTTGCCCCACTGGGACCAGGGCAGCTTCCCTCCTGCTGAGAGCCCTGTGGCCACAGCCCTGCTCGGGCAGAGAGCAGATCACTCACCGCTGAGCTGCCCGCCCTTTCCGGGGGAAACTGACACAGTTGTTTGACAGCCACGCAGCAGGACGACTTGAGGCAAGAAATGAAGACAGATTCTCATCATTAAGTTCATTAACGTGCCATTAACTCCTCTCTGTCATTAGTGAAGATGCCCGTGGATGGACCAGAGAGGAGATGAAGTCCTCGACCCTGGCCTCTCACAGAGAAAAGCACCCATGGTGCAGACTTTTCCACTTGACCAGGCATTGCCTCCATCTCTTCTAGAACTTCCCCAAACTCTGCTCTCCTCAGACTCCTTCCAGCCCCTCATAGCTCCTCTCCCTCTCTACCCACTTTTTTTTTTAAGTCATTAGGAAGAGATCTGTACCTCCCAGTGTGTGATTCTGACTCATGGATATTTGCCCAAAAGTAATGGTGCATGTGAAATGCTAAACCTCTTTTCAAGGGCAGGTTCATGAAGGAGAGGCTGTGAAAAAGTTTCCTAAATAAAACCATCCGTTTCCCTGAAGATGTTCAGAGAGAGAAACATTTGTCTCCCACTGATGTGCTGTAGTGTCTCAAGGGGTCCCCCGGGACCAAACCCCACCGCGAGGGTCTCCCTCACCTCCCCGCTCCCTGTGAGCTGGAGGGCCTCCTTCTCCATGGGCCGGGCCGGGTCCCAGGCTTTCAGTGTCCACAACACAGGCTGCAGCCGGAGTGTATGGAGTTCGTTTAAGGCGCCTCCATTCCGCTAGATCATTTATTGATAACGCTGCAATGCCCTTGGGGCAGAAAACACTTGAGAGAAAAAGCAGGCATGGAAGTCAGAAGAAATAGAAGCTGCCCCAGCTCCCAGCAGGGAGCCCAGGCAGCACAGCAAACACAGCCCACCCTTCTGCCCCGGCCACCCCCAGCGCTGGGCATTCTCCCCAGCCCTGCAAGCCCAGGCCCGAGGGGGAGCAGGGAACAGCCCGGGGCTCACAGCCGGAGCCCTCTTCTGGGACCCGGGGAGAAGCACCCCCCCTCCGCTCCCCTCCCCCAGCAGAGAGTTGATTCAGCCATGCGGGCACGGGGCAGCCGGGGTGCCAGTCTCCGCCCTCCTCCACTGCATCCCCTTCGGCCGGTGGGTCACCAGATCCTGCTGATTTCTTCCCAGATGTGCCTTGCCGGGCTTCAAGGCGTTTGTAACTCCTGTCCCCTAGGCCATTAGACCCAGGGGCCATGGGAGACACCCCAAGTCAGACCAGAGGAGTGAGAGGAGGTGACCCAAGAGGAGGGAACAGGACAGCTGGGCTGGAAAGAGGAGTGTTGTCCAGGACAGTCAGAGGGAGGGAGAGGTTATTTCAGGCAGTGGAAAGAACAGGGTGAAGACACGAAGGTACAAAAGAACCTGGAGGGTTTGGGAGGGGCAGTTATAGAGAGGCAGGATGCTGTAGTGCCTGAAACTGGGGGCTCTCGAGCCTGGCTGCCTGGGGTCACATCCCAGCTCTGCCTCGTAGTAGCTGTGGGCTGGGCCAGAGGCACAGCCTCACTGCACATCAGGGTCCCCGTGGAGAAAATGCAGATAACCGTAGGCTTTTGTGAAATTTATATGGCTCGGTACATATGAGCACTTAGGACAGGACAGCCCATAATAGGGCACCAGGACCAGAATGGTTGGCAAGAAAGGCAAGGGCCAAATCATGAAGAATCCTGAGTGCCCCATGATGCTGTGGGTAAGGGGTTTTCAAGCTGACTCCTGGAAGCTCCAGGGAGGGGCTGAAGGTAGGAGCTCTGGGTGCTTTGTCTCTAAGCCACTTTTCATCCGTTGTATATATTTGGACTTCTAACAATGTTTCATTTGAAGAAGGGTTTTCCAGTTACAAAACAGGTATGGAATGGGGAGCCACTGAAGGATTCTGAGCAGGAGAACGACCCCCTGTTTATAGCAAGGAGGATAGATCAGAGGGGTCGGGGGGGAGGGAGTCAGAAAGCTGGGAGGTCCAGGCAAGAGTTGGTGCAGGTCAGAGCTAAGGCAGTGCAGGCGGGAGGGGAAGAGAGGGCCTCGGAGTCTGCGGACCCTTAGGTGGCAGAACAGCATGGCGGGGTAACTGACTGGGTGTGGAGGCTGCAGGAGGGCAAGGAAGCTGGGATCCTTCTGGCATCCACTCTTCCCCCGGCCATTCATTTTCTGCAAGCCTGCTGAGGTCCTGCTTTCCAGAGAGGAGAAAATGCAAACATCTTTCAGGGCCTCTGAAACCTGGGCCTGTCTCCCTAACTCGGGGCTCCCCAGCACAGTGCCTGTCAGCCACTCCCGTGGTGGTCCTCACTGTTCCCTCCTGGCAGGCCACCTCCCCACCCCTTCAGGTCAGACCAGCTTCCCGACCCCTCTGTCTAAACTGCCCCTCCCCCACCCCGCCATTCACTACCCTCTGTCCCAGCCCTGGTTCACCCAGCGCCTTTGGATACTCTCTTGCTTACTTTATTTTTGTCTCCCTCCTCCAGAATATAAGATCCTGGAGGGCTGGGACTCCGTCTGTCTCACCACTACTGTCTCCTCGTATTTGGGAACCTTTAGCAAGCGGGTGACGAATGAATGACACACGTGAAGATGGTCTCTGGTGTGGCGGTCTGGGTGGAGGGTGGTGCGGTGGGCTGAGAGGGAAATGGGGCAGAAGATACCTGCAGGGTCAAGGGCAAGCTGCTAGGTGTGGGCCCTGAGGCAGACACGGTGGGCCCTGCCCCGTTCACAGCCTTGTCTGGGCTCCTGTTGCCCACCCTGCGTCCACGTTGCCCTCTAGCCACGTGGGACCTCCGCGCCTGCCCCCTGTGTCTTTATGCACCCGCTGACCCCCTGCCTGGAATGTGCTTGCTTGTTTCTTCTGCCGTCAGCTCCTTTCACTCACCTCACCGGATCCTACCAAGCATCACCCCCTCTGGGAAGCCTACCCTGAAATCCCCCTTAGAGTTTATTCTTCCCTCCTCTACCTCCTACATCTGTCCACACTTCTCTTACAGTGCTCACTGATCAAGCCAGATACCACTGCTTACCCACGTGCCTTTCTCTCCCCTGCCCCTGCACCAAGACTGTGAACTCTTGATAACAATAGTCATTATAGTTATAATAATTATAATAGCAGCTAATGCTTCCTGAGTGCTTACTCTGTGCCAGGCGCTATGCTAAGCGCTTTACACAAATTACCTCATTTAATCTTAACAGTCCTAAGAGGCAGATACTGTTATTAGCCCCATTTCACAGATTAGAAAACCAAGACCGTGAGAGGATTAAAGTAAGCCGCACTCCTCATAAATGTCAGGCTGGAACCTGGACCCAGATCGGCCTGACCCCAGATCCATAGGTTCAACCATTCCTTCATCAAGCCAGTATTTCCTGAGCTCTTACTGTGAATCAGGCCCTGGGCTAGACGTGGGGGTTGATGATGAGTAACACCAAACCCTATCCCTGCTCCCAAAGAACCCACCATCTAATGAGGTCACAGCATTCATCATATAACCCCACAATCAATGTAAAGGTTACGGTCGTGGTGTGGGCTCTGAAGAGGCCTGGGGGGCTGTGGGAGCAGTCCCGGCATCCAGCCTCCACATCTGATTCACCTCTAACCCCGCTTCCAAGCCCCAGGCCTACACAGAGGCTCACTGGCCATTTCTTTACCCATTGGAGGCAAACTTGCTTCCACCCCATCTCTCTTCCAGCCCCCCAGCCCCAGGGTAACTTAACAGCACTTTCTGCCTAGTGCTTCAGAGATCCTTTTACTCTCCTGTGGCTTTTCTGAAAGTGTAGCGGATGCTTCTCTGCTGTTGATGGGAAATTCAGGCAAGCCACTTAATGATTAAGAGACTAGAAGTGTTCTCTAAGAGATGGGGAAGCATCGTTCTTGTTTCGCTCAGCCTGGATTCCCAAGAGGGATGCTGAGGCATTGACGCCGCTCATTGCCTATGTAGGAGGAGGAAGGCTAGCCCTGGAGAAGAACAAAAAACACTTGGGGGGCATTAGGAACGGAAGGAATGAGTGTCTTTGAATTTCAAAACAAAGTTGCTAGATACCTTGAGGTGGGTAATAAACAGACACCAGTTAAGCATCCTTGGGCCATCTCAACTGATGATGCCTGACAATGGATTTTCCAGTTTGAATGCTTGGTTTTTATGGCTGGCAGGGACCTTAAGCCTACAACATCTAGTGCAACGCCCTCATTTTTACAGACCGAAGCCCAGAGATGTGAAATGATGAGCCCGACATCTCTGGGCTAGTGAGTGGTGGAGGGACTAACGCCTCCACAAGCAGTGACTTGTGGTTCACTGCTCTTTCCGGGACAGTCCACGGATAGGAATTTTTTTTCTATGCCTACGGCTGTGTGAGTGCATCAAGGAGAGAGAAGTGCTTTAATGAGCTGTTGCAGATGGGCAGCTGGGGACAGCAAAGGCAGTGTGGTGCAATAGATGGGCCTTTACAAATCTTCCTGCCCAGACACCTGGATACTGCAGCCAGGGGAGAGTGCTACCATAACGGGCGACAATGTAGCTGGACAGGCTATATGCATGTAAGGACAGACTGCTCCAGGAGCCGACATCCTGGCTGAAGGCCTACCCCCTGCAAGCATTAGCCAAGACGCTTACCAGCTGCTACTGGGCTCAGACCCACGCTGTCAGCCCCTGGGTTAGCAGTCGAGAGGGGCAACTTGGATTCTGCTGCTTTCTGGACAGCAGTGACCTCCCCAGCACCAGGGAGCTCATTACCAGCCAGGGGCCCTATGGCGGCCTCCCCTGACAGAGGGTGAAGATGAAAGCAATAAGACGCTGGCTGTTCTGCGGCCCCTGGTCACCCCTGGTTTTATTAAAGCCAAAGTCGCAAACATCCCTAATGAGGATAAAAGGCTGGCAAGGTGCACAGAATCTGGGGCTGAAACCCCCTGAGAAAGGGGGTGGTGCTGAGAGAACCCAGGAAGGCCGCCCATGGGGTCAAGCTGGGCCTGGCTTTGCAGAGAGGAAGGTGGCGACCAGGAGATGCTGACTCTGTTTGCTTAGCTCCATCTATTTACTCAGAAGTAACCCATTTATTTTCCTTTATCAAATAACCCGTCCTCTCCTGCCTGCGTGTGCAGGGGAATTACACCCCCCTTGATCCACGGAGCCAAGAGCAGCTATCTTGGCATCAGGTCCAGCGAGGCCCAGTCACCCACAGCAGAAGGTCCTGGACTGGGCTTCGGGCCCCCCGGCCCCCGTTTCCTCTCTGCGTCCAAGTCGTAGGGGGATAGTGGCTCACTCCCTTTGCCTGTCTGGGCCCAACGATGGAGGGTGGAGCTCACTATTCAGTGCAGGGACCAGGATGGGGGTGGGGGTTCCAAACCTGGCTGCAGACTCAGCACCACGAGTGCCCCCCAGCTGCCACAGTTCTACCACAAAAGGAGGGGGCCCGCTGGGTCGGTGCTCTCCCTAGAGGGAGCCGTCCTTGAGGGCAGCCCATAGCACCCCCGATGATTCCGTTCACCCCGAGGGATCTCCCACATCCCCAGGCAAGTCTCCCGAGCTCACAAACCAATCAGCTCAGACTCCTGCGACAAGACAGCCTTCGAAGCCTCCAGAGTAGCCGTGTGGGGAAAGGGTGACAGCAGCCTTTTGTTCACCCCCCTCACAGGGGGGCCCTAGGAGCTTCCAGATTCCTCACCAGGGCCCTAACGTGATCCGGGCGTGTGTGTAGCTCCTCTTGTACTGTCGGGCACCCCTGAAGCCCAGCAGATGTAAAGCAAAGCCCCTGCCCCTAAGGGGCCTCCAGTCCCTGGACGGCATGGGAGGGCCCAGCTGCAGCGAGGCAGGGACTCCGTAACACGTGTGAGCAGCTCAGGGACAGAAAGTGCTGCAGGGGTGTAGGGGAGATATGCTCTGTGTGGGCTGGACCCTGGGCGAGGGTCCCTGTGAGGGGCATGGCCCTGGGCCCTACGAGATGCATGGGATTGTCCAAGCAAAGATAAGAGGAGGAGGCATGTTGGCCAAAGGGACCAAAGATATACCAGCCAGTTGGAGCAGAGGGTTGGCATAGAGGAACAGAGAGAAATAATCAGGTGAGGAGGGAAGACAGGACCCAGTTGTTGAGGGTTCGGAATGCAAGCTGGGAAGATGGGCCTTGACTCCAGGAGCCGAACAAGGGGAGACACTGAGAGCGTGCAAGCAGCCGCGCTGGCCTAGGAAAGGCTTAACTTCACCAAATAGTCATTTCCTCCTGTGTGCAGTAGGGATACTAAGATCACCTACCTCACAGGGCTGTGGTGCGACTCGACGGAGATAATTTAGTAGAGGATTTGGCGCCTGGTACGCATGCAATAACCTTGGTTCTTATTCCTGTTATTGCGTCTGAAAGGGTTTCTCTGAGTCTGGGCAGGATTGGAGAGTTACAAGGAAATAAAGGGAGCTGGGGGCCTCCTTGTACCTCGGTGCCCCCGCCAGAGATGGAACATTCAGCCAGGTGCACTGCTGACCCGACCCCTGCTGCGTGAGGGGACAGTCATACACCCACAGCACCTGTCATGGGCCACTTCCTGTGTCTCCCTGAGGGAGAGGGAGATCCTGGTGCCTTCTTTAATTGGTTACACCCCACTAAACATGGTGCCTCTAGCAGGTTCTCGGCAAATACAAACAGAAGAACAGGTGAAGTTGTGGTCTAAGGTCTAGAGGAGCCAGGGTTACCTTGAGGTGCTCCCTAGGTGGGCTGGGAGGGCGTTGCTCTCCTAAGGGTCGGAGTCCAGCTGTGTCTCCCACCAGCCACGCAAGCCTGGTCAGGACTTTACACCCAAGTTCAAACACTGAATTCTTCTCTGTGAGATGGAGGGAATAATGGCAATGCACCCTGCCTTGCACGGTGGCTGTGAGCCTCAGAGGTGGAGCTGCCCGTCACAGAAGAGCTTCGTGGGGGCACAGGAGCTTGTGGGTGTTGGTCTTGGCTCTTGTGCTGGGGTGGGGGGGTGGGGGTAGCTCTCTCTACGCTGTGTCCAGCTCTGCCCCAGCCAGACACCACCCTTCCACCCCTCACATCCACCCCCAATACCCCCGCCCCCTCCACCTCTTCACCCAGGGAGCCAGGAGGATTCACCTGCTACTCCTGGGATTTGATTCACCAGTGGGTTAAAAAAGGACAAATCCTGGGCTAGGGAAAGGGTGGGTATCAGTGCCACCTAGGGGAGAGCATCGAGACCACAGGCTCTGGAAGGGGTGGTGGGTTATTCTCCAGGTGAGGCCAAGTATCAGGGGTCTCTTGGAGTCCCCAGTAGAGGGTGTTTCTCTGTGAGGAGAAGGGACAAGAAACTTGGAGCCACCCTTGACTGCGCTTTTTCTCAAAAGTCACCTCCTCCAGGAGGCCTCCCCAGCTACCCTGTCTAAAATTTCAACAAATATAGCCTCACCCATGAGCATTTCATATCCTGTTTCCCTGCCTTATTTTTTTCTCCTTGATCCTTTTTACCAGCTTACTTGCCATCTTTCTTGTCCTTTGTCCTATTAAAATGTAAGCTCCGTTAGAGCAGCGATTTTTGTCTATTTTGTTCTTTTCCATATATCCAGTACCCAGAGCAACACCTGGCATATAGCAGGTGCTCAATTACTACTTGTTGACTGACTGAATGAGTGAACAAATGGATATCTGCATCTGAAATCAGAGCCAGCCCAAACCCCGACCTCCTCTTCTTCTACCCTGGGTCTGGGAGATTTAAGAGGGGAAACACCTCCATGTCTTGGAGCCCCACGTCAGCCTCAGAGCCCGAGGGAGAGGTTTTGCAGTGACAGCACCCTCCTCCACCAGGCGTGGCACAGGAAGAGAAGGCAGTCCAGCGGGGTGCTGTTTAATTCAACAGCTGGACACGCTTACCATCTTTGACATTTTCCTATTCCCTGTTGCTCAGAAACTTCCTAGGATTGGGATCCCTGGTCATGACGATTCTAGGGGCAGGAGAGGCAGCAGAGCGTGTGCTCCATGCTGGGTTCACTTCTGAAGCATGACCACATTTAAGGACAAAGCGGATCCAAGACCTGGCACAAACTTGGAATGACGCGTGTACGTCTTCTTGGTCAGCACCATATCCTGGGCAGGTCCTGATTCCCCGTGCTTCCACACTGAAGCCTGGAAGTTGGAGTGCTAGATGTGTTTCGGGAGAGGCAAGGAAGCTGCCAAAGCAGAGGGACTCACAAAGAATGACTGAGCTGAGAGCTAGAACCAGATGTGTGGGGAGAGGGGACCCCTGATGGCCAGAGTGGGTCTTGTACAGAATACTGTCATGACCCCAGGCCAGGCAGGGTGGGGAGTCAAGGGGTCCAGTGACGGAGAAGGGTAAGTTGGAGAATAGGGCTGGGCCCCAGAAGGCCTGGTGGTCTGGAGGCTGCAGCCAAAGGGCATAGGTAGGGCAGGTGAGGCCAAAGCAGGAGGGGGAGGACAAGGACCAGAGTCTGATCAGAGCTCAGAAGGAATACTGAAGGGGACAAATTCTGCTGAAGACCCAGCGTTGTTATCATTGCCTTTTATACCCAGTTACTCTCAGCATGGAGGCCAGAACGTCAGGCCTTAAAGACATAGCACTCTCCCTCAGAGAGCCTTCTCCTGGGCTCCGGAGCAGCCCTGCAGCTGCACTGGAGCTGTGTGCCCCTCATCTGCCCTCTTGTCTGCTTCTTTGCAGGAAAGCGTGGATTTGGGAGAGATCATGTTCTCCCTCTGCTACCTGCCCACAGCAGGCAGGCTCACCCTCACTGTGATCAAATGTCGGAACCTCAAGGCGATGGACATCACAGGCTACTCAGGTACCTCTCCTACCCGAGTGCTTGCCAAGTGGCCTGCCAGCAGCCTAGATATTAGGATGTGGGAAGATGTTCAGAGAGAAGGGGGAAGAATTGTCAGTATTCTTCGAACAGGAGCACAGCCCTGCAGGCAAATGGTCTGGCTTTGAATTCCAGTTCTGCCCCTTCCTTGTGGTGTAATGCTACGGTTTCCTGATCTGGGAAAAAAAAAAACAAAAAACTTAACAGGTTGCTTTAAGGATAAACGAGTTAATTCAAGTAAATGCTTAGAAATGTGCCAGATACATAATAAGCAGTCAGTAGATATTGGCTATTACTATCATTCTTTCTCTCTGAGGATGGAGAGAAGCAGCAGCAAATAAATAGGTGGAAAAAATTAAGGAACATCTTTCTAGTTTGTGTGAGGCCTCAGGACTTCCAAGGGTTATGTCTCAGGACTCAGGACTTCCAAGGGTTATGTCTCAGGACTCAGGACTTCCAAGGGTTATGTCTCAGGACTCAGGACTTCCAAGGGTTATGTCAGGTTTGAGTGTCTTAAGTTTTTGTAGGTCCACGCAGCGATGGCAGCCCTGCAGACTGAGTCAAAGGAACAGAGGCGCTGAAAAGCAGAGTGCGCTTGTATTTGAGGTTTTCCTGCAGGGCTCTGGGCCTCTGTCTCAGCACCAGGAGAGCTGCTAGGTACAGCAGGAGAAAGAAGTCCTGTTCTAGTAACCGAGGAGATGCTGGTTTGGATGCAGCCTCAGAGCCTGCAGGCTGGACCCGGCGTCAGAGGTTTGACCCTTTTCCACGATTCTGCAAGTCATTGTCAGAGAAGGTTTTTGAGTTTTGATATAACAGAGGAGTCCCAGGAGCCTCCTTCCCCGTGTCGGCTCAAGTTAGCCCAAGGGATGGGGTAGAGCGTCCCAGAGAGCCGGCACGTAGAACCGCCTGGGCTGCACTTAGTAGCAAATGCAGGGAAAGGCTTGGTTTGTTTCCCTAGACCCCTACCCAAGAGGCTCTTCTGGAGATCCCAGTTAGCGATATAAATCCACTCCACAGGTGCCTCTGAACTTGGCTGGGAGTATATGGAAGAGTTTTCCTTTTACTCATTAATTATTTCCTTAGTGTAATCACAGTTGCCATAAAGAGGTGACCGGTCTAGCTGAAAACATCTGGGCCCAGGCCCAACCTGGTGCATTTGGAAGAAGATGAGATATTAGGCCTTGAAATATGAGGTTTCAGGGAAGGGTGGTCAAGAAACGCTGAAGTAAGGTGTATCTGTGGTGGCTTTGAATCCCTCAGAGCCTCTGCTCCCAGCCCGCACTGTCTCTCTGCAACACTCATACCTTCCAGGCCAAAAGCTGCCCCAGATAGCGCCTGACCCAATGCCTCTAGCACCTGCCCTGACGCCTCTCCTTCCACTGAAGCTACCACCACACATCAGGATGTGGTGAGGAGCTTAAAGAACCTCTTCCGACACGTGCAAAGCTCTTAGGCAGAGCAAGCTGGCTTCCTCCAAAAATACAACCAACGTAGATTGCATTTTAATATCAAAATAAGTGTGTGCAGGGACAGAAATTCACTGAGGACGCTCAAGACTGCTGAAGGAAATAGGATTTTGCTACCCAAGTCCCCACACTATCTTCTCTGGTGTAATTAAATTGATGTGCTAGAGAGAGAGCTTACAGCGAAGCGGCCAAGGCAATCGTAAAGGCTGTTCCACATCAGAGGGTTGGGGGTGAGAGACTTTTCTCACGCTAAGTTCTAACCTCCCTCTCATGATTGCCTCTCTTTTCTACCTGGGTTTGGAATCTGGTATTAAATCTCAGCTTGATTCTGAAAATTCAGGGGTCCTCTTTTTGCTAGGGATTTCTATTTTGTTCATTGAGGTAAGCAAGTGTCTGGGACAGTTCATGGAACACACTAAGCATTGAATAAGTATGTATTGAAGGATGAATGAATGAATGAATTTATAGGCTAAAGAACTTTGTGGGGACACACCTGCCAGGGGCTTCTCAAACTAGATCTCCTGTTTTGGAGGATAAGTTTGAGGTTGCCTTCAGCCCGGACTGCTTTGATGTTGGACTAAACTAGGGAGTGGATGTTCTTGGTTCTTGCCTGTTCTTGATTTATATGACTTTGACCTCTAAAACCAAGGATCTTCCTATTCTCCTCGATCTAAACTAGTCGTGAGTCAATTCTTTAAGCCTATCCACCAGAACCATGACAATAAAAAATAATACAAAATAATAATAAGGATCAGTATACCCCAAAGGGATGGTGAGTGAGTGAACACACCCATCTCTGCCACATCTGGTCTTACTGCTTTGAGTCTAGTGGTTACAAATGTAAACTTTGGAGTCAGAGCTAAGTTGAAATCTTAGGCAAGTTTCTTAATCTCTCAAACCTCAATTTCCCTATGTAGAAGAGGGGGATGATGAATATTTTATAGGGTTGACATGAAGTTTAACTGACATGATATGTGTAAATCTCTTAGCGTGGTGCCTGACACATACTGCATGCTGAATTATGATGGCCCGCATGACAAGGAGACTGAAACACACGGCTGGTCGTTGTGCCCCCTCCCTCAGCTGCATAAACATCATTGGCTGCTGGAGAGGAAAGGGCCTCAAAGGTCGTCTGGAGCCAGCATTCCATTAGAAGCACAGGCTTCTGCCCTAGAGCAAACACCCTAAGGAAGAGTCCTCTCTCTGCTTAGCCTCTTGATGATGGTGAGAGCATGGGTTCCTTCAAGGGAAACACCCACTGAATTTTATAAATTAGATACGCCTCATACGAGCGAATAGAGGTGGGGAAGGAAGCTGAGAATCTCCCAGCTAATCATCAGGCATTTGCCTAGTGGCCCGTGGGACAGGTGGCTCTGTCACATCTTTCCAAGCCTGGCGACATGGAGGTTTGCTCCGCTGTGGCTGTGTGTGGAAATAGGCATGGCAGGGGATGAGGCAGCACTTGGGCAGCCTCAAGCCTGAAGACGCTTTCCAAGGCAATGTTCACACTTCAGGAGCATAGAGGTTGCCAAGTTCACAACAGGTCTCGGAGGTAGCTATCCCACCCATCTGCTTGGACCTCAACACGGTCCGGGGCGTATCCGTAGAGAATGGAGCCTGCGGACACGAGAAAGCTATCTCACAGCAGTTCTAGGAACTCCTCCTTCCTTTTTACTAAACATCCTCCTGAGAGAGAACCCTTGCAAATGGGTCGTCAGAGACAGCCGGGTGATTAAACACCTCATGGTCTCCCCAGGTACCCCATAAACCCAAGTGCCCCCATGGCTAAGGCACAGCTGCTGCTGTCACGTTGGTGAGTCCGTAGCACATGTGGGCATCTACAGAACTACCTTTAAGGCTTGAGTTTCTGATCCCATGTCACAGGTCTCTGTAGCCTCCCCAAAGCTGTGCACCCCTTCTGCCACCTGAACAATTCCCCAGGGAGCATGAGCGCCTCGTTGGGTACTTGGGTGCCCAGGAGATAGAGCCATACGCCTGTGAATGAGGAGCTGGGAGCGGCTGCTTGGTCCGCACCTCCTGACAGAGTCACAGGGCAAGCAGGTGTCTCAGCACATCAGTGTCTCAAAAGCTGTTATTACCTGTGTGTTGCCCTCCCGTTTCTTGAGTTGTGCAGCATAAATAACAGTTATGACGGTGACTGAGACACCTGAGCGATGAGATACAATCGGTGTCACTTCACTTGGAGGAGTAGAAAATTTCAGGGTAGGAAGCTGACCATGAAATACCCATTCAGAAAACTAAAGAAGAGACAAGGATGGGAGGCGCGTGGGAGGTCAGTAAAAAGACATCTCCTCGAGGGCTGGAGAGATTCCAAGATCCCACTGAGAGATGAAATGGCAGCCGGCCACCCTGAGTCCCAGGAGGCTGCCTCCCTCAGTCCCCCGGCCACGGCCCCCTCCTCCTCCACTGCCCAGAGTGGGCACAAACAGCTTCCGGGGAGGCAGAGAGCAGGGCTCCTACCCCCTCCCTGATGCCAGATGGAAATGAGCTTGATGGGACAATGAGACCCATAATCCTGTCCTCAGGTAGGGAGGACCGGACAAGCATCGTGACTGTCGCTGTTCATTTACTCTGTCTCATTGCTACTCCTTGGGTGTCATCGATTCTATTTTTACCCACTTTATGCTTTGGTTAATAATGCTGACAAGACCCCCCAGAGAAAAGGCTGCAAGTAGGTGAAAGGACAGAGTGCCTTTGTTTAGCTTCCCCACCCTTTGGAGCCAGCCAGCCAACCATAGCGTTGAGATTTCGTGAACTGCATACCCACGGGCGAGTATCCTGTCTGATGTGGGGCCAGCTTCCCCATTAGTGGAAGTCCGTTAAGTACTCTGCTAAGAAGCCTGAGGTCACCAAAGACTCTGTGTTTATTAAGCACAGAGCATCTGCAGAGACAGGTGTGCTACCTAAATACAAGGTGGTTTAATTATTTTAACAACCCACTGATACCATCTGAGAATAACAGTAGGTCTGGGGCTTCCATCCTTCTGCTGCACAGGATGTTTAAGGACATCTGTTTAACAGGCTCCCTTCCCTTCTCACTGCCCCCATTGGCACAGATCCGTACGTCAAAGTGTCCCTGCTTTGTGACGGGCGGAGACTGAAGAAGAAGAAAACCACCATAAAGAAGAACACCCTCAACCCCGTCTACAACGAGGCCATCATCTTTGACATTCCCCCGGAGAACATGGATCAAGTCAGTCTGCTCATCTCGGTCATGGACTATGATCGGTAGGTACCAGGTCCCTGAGGGCCACGCTTCCCTGCCCCTCGTCCCCACCTCAGTGCAGCACAGGGCTCTCGGACCTTGGACCTTGTGGTTCATGGCTCAGACACTCATTGGTCTCAAATCTGGCTCCACCCAAGGAGGGTACAGGAGTTTGAGGAAAAGCATGGCTTCCCCGCCAAAGTAGAAGCTCAAGCTTCACTTCCCAATGGCTCATTTCCATCAGGGGCTGCCCCACCCATCAATTTCCCTGAATTCACCCCCGACTATTCCCATTCCTCCATCTGGCATCTGTCCTTTAGAATCCCGCCCACCCCCCTCCCCCCGTCCTCTCCATTTCCACTGCTGCTACCACTCCCACTTGGGGATGTCTGTGCAGCCCTCCTAGCTGACCCCTGCCTCCATCACTTCCTGCCTCAACCCAGCCAACATACCAAGGCACACCTTCCTAAAAGACCACTTTGTTCCTGGGCCTGCCCCTCTCAAGAACCATCAGTAGCTCCTGCTGTCTGGACAAGCTCTTCCCCTGGACTCTCGAGACCTTCCAGATCTGGACCCAGCATATCCATCCAACTTGATTTCCCCCACCTTGTATGTGTTTCTTCTCCACCACTTTCCAAATCCTGCCTCCCCGTCAAGGCTGGCTCAAACACATTCTCCAACTACGTCAGCCACTGTGACTCCTTCTCTCCAGGTGTCACTTTCACTGAAGGAGAAAAAAAACATGCAGTAAAGCCTCAATCCAGGATCTTTAGCACAAGTTCCCAGACATAGTAGATGCTTGGTGAACAAATATGAGTGATGATTGATGTTCTTACTGAGCGAATAAATCACATCACAGCCGCTAGGTATGGAGAAATGGTACTCAGAGCAGGTTGATTTATTTCCCAATAGCGCTAATGTCTCAAGTGCTCGCTGAGTCAAATAAAGGAAGAGACTTAAACTCTCCCACTCCCCAAAGTCAGGCCATCTGCCCACCATTCCTGAGATTCCAAACAAGTTGAGAACCTTTTGCTCATCTGTCTGTCTGTGTCCAATGTCCGCCCAAGGAGGCTGGGCAGTATTTCACCGCCGCCGGCACCCTGAGGGCCTGCCAAGCATCCGTTTACAGAGCTCAGTATTCTGAGTTAGACCTGGGGGGCTGAGACCGAGACCGCGGGACTCCCCTTTCTGAGAGCATGTCTGGCCACCGATGCCGGGCCCTTTGTTTCTCCCTTAGAGTGGGCCACAACGAGATCATAGGAGTCTGTCGTGTGGGGATCAGTGCCGAAGGCCTGGGCAGGGACCACTGGAACGAGATGCTGGCATACCCGCGGAAGCCCATCGCACATTGGCACTCCTTGGTGGAGGTAAAGAAATCCTTCAGAGAGGTGGGTGAGGTCACGCTTGGCCCTTGGCATGTTTGCTGCATGGCAGCGTGGGCTGGAGAATGGCAGTTGGCTGCCGTGAGACCTCGCCTTTGTGGGTCCTTGGGGGGCACTGGTGGGGGGGGGCATACACGCTTCTCACCCAGGGTGTAACAGGCAGAAAGGGAAGATGGTGGGAAACTGCTTGACAAAAAGCCTTTGATGTTGAGTATATTGAAAGTGACACTGAGTTCAAAACAGAAAAGAAAAACTTGGAGGAAGCCTTCCCGGCAGCTCACTGTGCCAGGCCCGGAATGCTTCCACGAAGTCCCTGAGCCAAGTCAGTCCCTTCAGAGAGAGCCCCAAGAGGGTGAGATCAGAACTTGGCAAGAAATTCTACCCCTGTCGAAGCAGTAAGTTCCCTGAGGCTCTAGCCAGACAGTCCTGGGGCAGTTCTCGCCACGTGGATGGAGCTGGCCAGAGAGAGGATCCTACCCTCGTGAACGTTGCTTCTCCCCGTTGTTGGAGAAGAGAGTGTGGCTTCAAGGTGGCCCAGTTTCCAGCCGGATCCTAACAGAGACGTAATGGACACAGCACTGCCTGGGAGTCCCGAGACTTGGGCTCCAGCCCTGGACCTTTCCAACTTGCAGCATAATCTTGAGCTAGTTATTGGTCTCTCAGCTGCAAAGAAAATGTTCCTTCCAGTGACACAAGCCTGCCCCACCTCCACCAAACAGCACCAATTTAAGATCCTGCCGTTCATCACCTTGGTGGTCCTCTGGCCGGCTTTTTCTTAAATGGTGTGGGACATGGGGGTAGCCAAGCAAGTTTTAAACCTCATCTTATTACTTCCACCCATATCCTAGAAAGCCAGGTGATCATTCACTCATTTTAATAGGTTTCCAGCCAGGGAGTCTAGAGAGTTGTATAAAAATTGGAAAATCTACTAATAAAAAAATAAGCCACGTGGCCCCTCAGCTTAAAAACAGCGTAACCCCTTCCCCGTGTTCTATGACACAGAAAAGGTGTGGGCAGCAAACCCAGAGGATCTGCCGTCTCCTCTTCCCTCTCAGGGTGGTCAAGCCTGCTGGCCAGCAGCGCGAGGCTTCACATTTCTGTCTGGTGTTTGCCTTGATTTTACCACAGCTGTGGAGCTTTAATGAGTGACGCCAGTCCCTCAGCTCCTGGGCTCCCCTTTCTTCCAGAAGGCCCTCTCCGCAGGGTGTGGGTGAGGTACACGCAACCAGCCTGCACCTACACAGGAGGCAGCCAGTGGGCCTCCAGCACCTCACCGACTGCAGGGCTGATTCAGTCTAGAGAGGGGGTGTGGCACCCCTCCTTTTAAAATCCTTTGCAGATATTTAAGGATAGAATAAGTATACTAAAACGTTCAGGATGGCGTGGGGCAGGGGCAAGGAATGGGAGCTGAGAGGCCTCTGATGGGCTGCAGGGCCTCAGGCACCTCACTGCCCCACCTGGTCTTCAGTTTCCTGGTTGGTAAAATGAGGGGGGTGGGCTCCTCCCATCTCAGCTTTTCTAGGAAACTCTGGCCCAAAATGACAGGACGACAGGTGGCAGGTGAGCCCACATCTTGCATCGCCTTTCTGACCTTGAAGCTGCAATAATCCATTGCTGTTACCTGGTTAGTCTGGCCACACAGACTGGAGTAACCAGCCAACAGTGGCTGGAGATGGGGCTGAGGTGCAGGGTAGCACAGAGGGGCTGGGGCTCAGCCCCAGCATCGCTTCCCATGACGAATACCACCTAATTAAGCCCAATAATTGATTTCAAGTCCTGTTGCTTTGAGAACTCCAACTCACTGGTCCAGACTACAAAAGAAAGATAAAGTAGAACCAAGCCCTTGAAAATGAATATTTGATAAGACAGAAAAGGGAAAGTAACAGTATATGGAAAACGGAAAGAGAATAAATTGATTCATATCCTTTGGGTTTACTTTTTTCTTGACCTCGCACACCGAGTTCCCGAGACTTTCCCTTCCCCCACTCCCTGGCCTTCCATGTTCTGCTCAGCTGATCATTTCTCTGTGTGAAGAAGCTGAAAATGACATTCATCTTGGCAACTTAGGGTTTCTTCAGTACAAATTTGTAAAAATGTGTACCTGCACTTTTTAGCATCCATAGTTTAAGTACCTTTATAGAGATGCATCTAAAAACCACTAGGGTGATATTAAGTACACCCTCTTTGTGTTCATGTGATGCATTGTACTTGAACATTTATCATCTCAATCATCCTTAGAGCTCCTGCCTTCTTTTTGGTCCTGTTCTGGACACTGAGCAAGAACCTTGCTCTTGGAGCTTGTTTCTCCCGTTTGTATAATACATACAAAACTCTTATTCTCCCCCTCCTGGGAAGATAAATGGCATCATATCTAGAAAGCACTATGTTTATATTCCACCTTTCTTAGAGGAGTTTCAAGTGCTGTGATCATTTCTTTTTTTTTTTTTTTCTTTTGCGGTACGCGGGCCTCTCACTGTTCTGGCCTCTCCCGTTGCGGAGCACAGGCTCCGGACGCGCAGGCTCAGCGGCCATGGCTCACGGGCCCAGCCACTCCGCGGCATGTGGGATCTTCCCGGACAAGGGCATGAACCCATGTTCCCTGCATCGGCAGGCAGACTCTCAACCACTGCGCCACCAGGGAAGCCCTCATTTCTTTTTTATTAACGAGAACAGAGGGCACCATACTGGCTTGTTTGTTTGGAGTTTTAAAATTAGGTTGAAGGAACAAATTAACTGAAAAGGTATTTTTCCCTGCTGGGGTTTTTTCATGAATAAAAATTGATTAAGCCACAGTGAGCATCCTTCCCCAGCAGAGGCTGTGGCCTCTTTCCTCTCAGCACTCCTGCCCAATGCTACGTGCTGTCGCTGTCACCACACACACAGCCCACGTTGACCAGCGATCTTCTCCAAGGCGGTTTACTATGAAGGGTCAAATTCAGATCATCTGCCAGAGATTTTATATCTCTGTTGGAATGTCACACATTTCAGAACAATAAAAGATCTCACTGGACCACAGCCGCCCTTGAATAATCATCCTCATTGGTGTCCCGGAGACCAATTCATTGCTATTTCAGAGCCACCATGATAAGCCTGCAGGAACCATTCATCTTCCCATTGTCCAGGAACCCCATCTCCTCCCTCTGTTTATCTTCACAGGAAAAATCAGGGGCTGGCAGGGGAGCCAGTGTGCCTTCTTCATGTGTCCTGGATAAACAATTATGCTCCGTGTGACTTCTCTTTGAGCTATTATATAAAGGAAAAAAGATGTACTCTGTGTAGCCGTTTCTTCTTTTCCTCCTCTGAGCTGGCCTATCAGTCGGGTTGTTTAAGAGGCATGCTTACCCAGGGGAGAAGCCAGTAATTACAATGTACCTTTCACCAACATTAAAGGTTGTAACAGAAAAAGCAGAAGCTCTAAAATGAAGATCTGTTAAATGAAAGCATTAGTAATCATCTTATGTCACCCTCTGGTTAAGAAACACTTGAGTCAGAAGTCACAGTGGGCTCAAAAACCAGGCATTTATTTATGTAAAATATTTCACCAGGGAAACCCTCGCTTGTGATTTCACTCACGTGGATGCTGCAATCAGAGAGACTGCCACCGGAGTTAGGAGTAAGTACCTGGTATGGCACCAAAGAGGTTAGGTTTCTTATTCCATTGTGTGTCTCCTTCTTCTTCTGATGTGGCCAGGTGCAAAGGTGGCCACAGGATGGAGCGGAGGGAACACTGAGTGTGGACGGAGTTAGGAGACCTGGCCTCAGATCCTGGCTCTGCTCCTAACTAGCTGTGCGTTGACTCCTCTGCGTCTTGGTTTTCTTATCTGCAAGAACAAAAGAGCTAGCCTCGATGATCCCCCAGGCCTGCCTCCGGGTTTCGCATGCTAAGATTGCTCAGGCCCAGGTCACGCTATGGTGGTCATCAATACCTGCCTGTCCAGCCTTTGATTACTTGTAAAGATCTTCAGGTTGGCCTGCCCAGCGGGTACTAAGGGACCATGAAGGACCGAGCCTGGGGACAGGTGACAGAGGCTTTCCTAAGAGCCAGGAACATGAAAGCAATCAGCAGGTCTGGGTCTCTCCTCTGCGTTGTGGGTTCCCACAGGAGATGCTGGAAGGGATGGTCTAATCCTTAAGTGGCTCGGCTCTGTCTAGAAAGGGCTGTGTTGTGAGGTGTGGGGTGGAGAAGGGACCGCGTCCTTCCCCATCCTACCCCTACACATAACACAGAGGTGTAGTCCACTTCTCCTCAGCCCCATCCCTCCACATGGAGACCCCAAAAACCCATGAGAAGCAAAAGGGGCTGCACTTCAGGTTCAGAAAGGCCATCTCACCCACGTACCTAACTTCTCTCCCTGGAGCCTTGTCCCGCAGGCACCTAGGAGAGTGTTGCGTCTCCTCTGCTCACAGAAAGGATGGAGTGAGCAGTGGACACTGACTTGCTTTGAAGTTATACAGTCACCAGACGGCTCTGGAATATTCACAGGGTCAGATCCTTGTCCAGAAAACATGGCTCCAGCTCTGCCTGGCTTTTCAATGTAGAGAAGGGTTCGATGGCCCAAGCGTGGGTCATCCACCCTCAGCCCTCTCCTCACTCCATTACACCTCATTACATCACCATCTTCACAGAGGGCTTAGAGTCGGGCTGAGGGGGTGGCAGCCTGTGAGACAGGAGAGGGAGGAAAAGAAAGGTGGAGGCACCCGAAAGGGCAGGGGGCTGCCATCTCCTCCCACCTCTTCACAAGTTGAGTGTGAAGTCCCCCCGGGAAGCGCTCAGACTGAAGAGGAGAGCCCAGCGCTGAAGCGAGATCAGGGCTTTAGCTGTATGAACAGCTCCCAGACAAACTGCTAAGAATTCATGATTGCAGGATCTTGGCCGTAAGGGCATACTCTGCAGACGGCCTCTTTCGCTGCTAACAAAATCCGATTTTCAGCGTGAAAAATGGCTGAAGCATTCAGAAATGGTCCAGTCATAGCACCTCATTAACTAACACACATGCACGCACGTGCACGCACGCACGTACGTGCACACACACGCACCTGCACGCATGCATTCCACACGCTAGAGAAAGCTTTCATTATCTCTGCAGCAGGTCTTTTCTAAGAATCAGACCTTCCAAACTAGAAGCTCGAAAGCTGGTCTCCTTACGTCTTTGCATGGCTAACAGCAAAATTCACGAAAGCTTATGAAAAGCCGGGAAAAGGTGAATTCAGTGCATGGGCCAGATGAGCTTCAAAAGTTGAAATATACATTCCCTTGGCAACGGGTAAGTGGCTTTTTCTCCTCTCCCCAGTGGCAGGGCCGAGCCGCCAGCTTCGACAGCGAGAGCTCGTGCCCGTCTCCGAGACCACCTCCGACACCCTGAGCTGCACGCGGGCCGGGCCACACCAACGAGACTCAGCAGGGTTCTTTTTGCACTTGTTCAACCGTCTAAACACAGTGTTGTGCAGCAGCGGCGGTAGGGGCAGTGCCTCTCACTCCAGAGTCTTAGCTGCCCCGTGTAGGTCAAGGCCGAGACAATTGTCGTGTGGTCAGATCTGTCTTAGTCTTTTCTGTCTCCCAAGGTGATGTTTTTCTGGTTCTTTCACTTTTTATGGATCTGCTGTCAGGAAGAAAAGAAGAGAAAAAAAAAAAAAAAAAAGAGGGGAGAGCCCTGACATTTGTTCTATTAAATACAGTGTAACATAGTCATCTTTGAGGGGGAGGTGGTTTGAGTTTCTGAAATTTTGTGTCTCCACTGAACTCCCTAACCCGGGAGGAGAGGGAAGTGGGATGGGCAATGGCTACTTTGTTAAGTGGGCTTCAGCGAAGAGCCTTTACAAAGGCTACTGCTTACGACTCTTAGAAGCTCTTTGCTGATGTGACATAAACCGAGATGTGGACTCCTGGCCGCATGTTGAAATTGGGAGCATTCCGAGCTATCTGTGAACCTTCAGCTGGTCGTGCAGGGCTCCTCTCTCCAATCCTCGTGAATTGAACATGTCTTGATTCCTCATGGGAACTGAGTCACTTCCTTTAGGAATAATTCTGTTGAAACGAACATGCCCTATGTTTTCTGGCGCGCCACAGTTAATGACCATATTTGTTTGAAAACAAGATCTTTGTTCTCAAAAATAACCTTCTTGTAAAAAAAAAAAAAAGGAAGCACATAAGTTCTGGAATGATTTCTGCGTTATACCTAGCTTTATAGTTCCATGAAGTATCAAGCAACTGTTTAAAATGCCTAAAGAGATCAAAGAAAAAACTACATAAAATGTTCTTTTCTGAATGGGAAGTTTTGAAATCCAAGGAATAGGTGTAGTCTTTTTATGAACAGTACCTTCTTGATTAAAACCAAGTCAGCTTAAGTCTATTTCAGCCCCCTAGATGCTAGGACAATGTTCATCTTAAACTTTAGTTCTATAGATTATAAAGGACTTTAGTGTTTGTTTCAGTGGTAGTGAAGGATTTTTTTTTTTTCTTTAGATCTCTACCGTAGGTCAAATTCAGTTTAGGAAAAAAGAATGTTTGAACTATTCTGTATTGTAATCGTCCATTTCTGTTGAGTTAATAGTGGCCTTCCCACCAACCCCCTAGAACTAGATTGATTTGCTCCATCTCAGTCTGTATAGCCCTGGTAGATGTGTGGGTGGGTTTTCACTTCAGTTTGTGGCTGTGAAATGCCAATTTCCAGAGCTGTGTGTGGGACTGCTGCTGAAGTCTGCTGAAGAAGCGCTTCCTTCAACAATGGCAGGTCAAGAACTGTTCACATACCTTGTGTCTCACTCTTTACATATGTCACATGCTTTAGGAGCAGCGATTCAATAAAGTAACCCTTGTTTTAAGCCAAGTTATCAGGTTTCTGTGATGATATAACTTTGGGTAGTGTCTCCTAAGTCCTAAAAATGACCAGATTGGGCAGGAGGTAACAGGATATCGTGGCAAAAGAAGTTTGCCTCTTAAAACAATGTAGATAAACTGAGAATTCACCCTGTACTGAGCTTTAGGCTAGGGGCTAATGTGTCATTGGTGTAAAGATAAGTCTTGTGACTGACAGGCCTTCCCAGTCAAGGGGCCTTGCGGCTGGATGTTCTCTTGAGAGAAGAAGAAACTCAAGGTCATGACAAGACTTCCAACAGGCCATGAACTTCATTCTGTTTCTTGACTCTAGAATGACCCCATCGAGATGGCCATCTCAATCATTGGGCAGGTGCTGGGGGTCCTGTAACTATGAAGGGGGCATTGACTTTCCAGCCTCATAGGGAGCCCAGAAATTAGTGCGAGGGGTTCCTTCCAGAAGTGAGCTTGAAATGCATGTCCAGCTGTCATCTTCAAACCTGTAGGCAGATGGGGAGGACTGAGAAGGGAATAGGATCAGTGCGAATCATGGAAGAGTCACTGCTCTGAGGCATTCCTTTTATGTCCGAGCAGCCATCTCACACGAGTGAGCCTCCCAGTGGCTGTGAAAAATAATTTCCTGAGCAGTTTATGGTTAGCCTCCACACCACCCTGACCGACTGCTACCAGTCCCGCTACGGCAGTTTTAGTAAACATCTACAGGCTGGGGAGCCCACGCCAGGGAGGCTCTCAGCTCCTGGACCCCCGCCTCCAGCATCCTCAGGCGGGACTAGTCCTCAACCCAAAGCATGAATGGAACCTGAATTTCTGCCCATTTCGTTGTCTACCCTGATCTCTCTCCCTCAAAGATGAGCATAAAATGGTTACAAGTTGCAGAATAAAATGAAATACAAGGTTGATTCATTTGTCAGCTTCCTCTGCCACGAGTAACCTCTTTCTTGGGTTGGTGATATGGGCTTCGCTGAAGTCATGATAACCAGGGCCTTTTGTACATCGATGTTTTTTTGAAAGTGCAAAGTTCCCTTTATGGAGCAGTGTTTCTAGGCTGAAGAATGCTTCTCCCCTCCCCTTCTCTCCCCTTACACTCAGGATGCAATTAATTGCATCGTCATTTAAAAAAGTATGCTGTTAATTACTGCTTTGTGTCGTCCCACCCTTGTCACAGCCTGGAGTTTTTATTCAATTAAATCTCCTCTTGCCCGTTTCTCTTATCATCGTACATTCCTGAGGTTTAGCAGTCAGCACACACACAGGACACTGGAAAGCTTTTATTTTTAATCTGTGTTTCACATAGATAACCACTTCTCTTCAATCAAGGTACAGTGGAAGGGCTTGTTCATATTTTATTCTGCCCAAGGAATACCTGTGAACCCCGGGAGGCTGGAATCCACCTGTTTGTCAGGTTTGTAGCTCACAGGGCATTTGGTACACGGGGCTCTGCTGTTTTCTCAGCTGTTGAGCTCAACAAGCAGCCGCTCCAGATGCTGAAGCTTCTCTAGGGAAGGGGTCACACACTCATACTGGGAAAGTGCAATGCTTTCGCCTGCCGGGAGAGGAATCCTGCTAATTCTCATAAAACGCAACTTGAGAAAATCCTGTTGCAGACTTGAAAATTAAAAGAAAAACAAAAACATTCTAACTTAATAGAATATCCTCTCTGCTCACCCCCAGCTTTTAATTAATTTAGAAAGCAACCCATAGAGTAGAGAGTGGAAGGTACTCTCTCTTCCTGCACATCTGCATCTGAATTACTGGCACTCCACAGTGAGAAGACACCAAGGGAGCCAAACTGCTGAGACAAGCACTCTGTTGCCCAAAGATGCAGCTTCCTCTTGCTTCTGACTTCCCATCAGGTCACCCACCAGCCACCAGGATCTGCCGATGTGCTAGTCACATCTAGAGCAGATCAGCCATCAGGGTAAATGCGTCTGGCTGGCTGGACTGGGTTATACAGCAGTAACAACATTCAGATTTCAGCGACTGAAAACAACAAAGGCTTATTTCTTATTCATGCTATATGTTCATCACAGGTCGGCAAGGTGGGGCTCTGCTCATCGGATTGATTCAGGGGAACTCAGGATGACAGAGCAGCCAACATCTCAGACATTGCCAGTTGCCACGCCCGAGGGTAAGAGCACTTGGAAGGGTCTCATCCCGGCCTCAGTGCTCTGGCCCAGAAGGAATATATGTCACTTTCCTTCACAGTTCATTGCCCAGAACTACTCATGTGGCCTCCAAAACATAAGGGGTTCAAGCTCCCAGAGGAAGAAGAAGTAGAAATATTTGGTCATCAGGACTTGGTAGGACCACAGTGAACTTCACAGACCCGTGAAGGGTGACAGCCACTGAAGGGCTGATTCCGAGAAACCAATAAAGGGAAGCTGTGGTCTATTCATTTTTGAATGAAATCAAGGACTGTATGTTGAGTCACACGGCTATATATTGGGCCACACACCTGTGCTAGCCTCAGGCTTGAATCTTGCCCACAAAAAGCTTTTTAGTCTAGTAACTTGGTAACATAAGTAACTCTAGTCCAAGGTAGAAAGTGGTAAATGCAGGAAGGGAGGTGAAATAAAAGGCTACAGAAGTCCAAGAAAGAATACCACAGCTCTGCAGATGGAGTGACAGCTCAAGGAAGAAGGGGCCCCTGATCTAGGCCTTTTAAGGATGGGTAGGAGTTGGGGATGTGGAAGTTGTGAGGAGGGGGCACATTCCAGGCTGAGGGGTCCATACACGTGAAGACCCAGAGCTGAGGAATTCCGAGGGCTGCCAAGCCACCTGCATCCAGGGGAGACAAAGGAGCCCCCTGAACCACTGCCCCCTTGCTTGCACGGCTCTTCCCAGACAGAATGCTGGACTTCTGCCCGAGAAGCGCTCCTTTCCCCTACCCTGGTCCCCGCGTACTTCTTGCCAGCTGCCTCCACTGGGAAACAGACTTGCTGCCCACCCCCCATTGGAGGCGAGGCTTCTGCTCCCAAAAGGGCTGGTCACCTGGAACTTCAAAACTTGCCTGCATCTGAGACTTAGCCCAGCTGCTACACCTCATCCACTTACCCAGTCTTACCTCCTCAGGCTATTTCTCAGCGACAAGCCGCTCGGGACTTTATGATTTGTCCTGTCCTGCTCTGCTCCTCTTTGAAGTAAGCCCTGTCCTCATGTCTGATCTTCTAGCTCAGGGAACAGGACTGGCCTCTCCCTGGCTTTCCTCTGGCTGGGTCACAGCTTTACCCCCCGCACAGCTGTGGCAAGCCCATTGGGAGAGACTGGAGACGAAGAGACCAGCAGGCAGTTGCAGTGGTCCAGTCGAGAATGGACCAAGGGCAGGGCTAGCATAGGCAGTGCACAGGGAAACAAGGGCACATGCACAGAATGTGGTGATCACAGGTGGAAAACACCACAGAGCTGACAGCTGAGCAAATCTGGAAGAAGGGAGAGGGAAAAGGGATGCAAAGTTGTTGGCTTCACACTCGAGGCACCAGAAGAATGATGGTGCCTTCCGAGGGAACCAGAAACTCAGCAGAACAAGAAAAAAACTGATGAGTCCAGTTTGGGCCCAGCTGAGTCTGAGATGCTGGAAGGATGTCTAGCAGGCAGCTGCAGTCCAACATGCTACTCGGCTGAGAGGTCAGGCATGAGATGTTAATGTATAGAAAGCTTACACACCAAAATGAGATGTGAAGACAGGAGGCTGACGCTGCCACGCCAATACAAGGAGAGTCTCAAAGAGATGTTCTTCAGGACCTATAAACATTGAGAGGTCAAGGAGAACAGAAGTGATGTGAATAATAATGGAGGTGTCCCCAAGTGAAGCTAATCGATGAAAATGCTAATGAACAAAAACATCAATCAAGGGCTTCATAAAATACTTCTTCATAACAAGTTAATCCAAAGTGCTTAAACGTAACTTGACTCACTAGTCTATTTTCACCCACATTTGCAGGGACCCACCTCTTTTTTTGCCACTTCAGCTATGCTCTTGCCTTTTTTTTTTAATTATAGTAAAATATACATATCATAAAATTTACCATTTTAACCATCTTTAAGTGTACAGCTCAGTGACTTTAAATATATTCACATTTTTGTGCAACTATCGCTGCCATCCATCCACAGAACTTTTTTCATCTTGCAAAACTGAAATTCTACACCCATTATTTAGCAGCCCCACCACTCCCTCTCTCCAGCTGCTGGCAGCCATAATTCCGTTTTCTGTCTGTAAATTTGACTACTCTAGGTACCTCATAAGAGTGGAATCATATGATGTTTATTCTTTTTTATTTTATTTATTTTTTGGCTGCACCACACAGCTTGCACAATCTTAGTTCCCTGACCAGGGATTGAACCTGTGCCCCCTGCAGTGGAAGTGCGGGACCCTAACCACTGGACTGCCAGGGAATTCCCATGACGTTTATTCTTCATCCTGGATTATTTCGCTTAGCATAATGTCCTGAAGGTTCATCCATGTTATAATACGTGTCAGAATTTCCTTCCTTTTTAAGGCTGAGTAATAGTCCATTATATGTATGTACCATATTTTGCTTTCTATTCATCCACAGTGGACATTTCACCTTTTGGTTATTGGAATAATGCTGCTATGAACGTAGGTGCACAAGTGTCTCTTCGTGTCCTTGATTTGATTTCAATTTTGAGGGGGCATATACCCAGAAGTGGAATTGCTGTATCACGGTAATTCTATTTTTAATACTTTGAGGAACCATCATACTATTTTCCATAGCAGCTGCACCATTTTACATTCCCACAAGCAGTGTACAAAGATTCTAATTTCTCTATATCCTCACCAATAATTGTTATTGTTTGCTTTTTGATGGTAGGCATCCTAATAGGTATGAAGTGGTATCTTGTTGTGGTTTTGATTTGCATTTTCCTAATGATTAGTAACACTGAGTATCTTTTCATGTGCTTATTGGCCCTCTGTATATCTTCATTGGAAAAATGTCTATTCAAGTCCTTTGTTTATTTTTGAATTTTTGCTGTTGTCCTTATTAAGTTTTAAGAGTTCTTTATGTATTCTAGATATTAATCCCTTATCAGATTTATGATTTGCAAATATTGTCTCCCATTTTGTGGGCTGCCATTTTACTCTGTTGATCATGTCCTTTGATGAACAAAAGTTTTTAATTTTGATGTCATCCAACTTTTCTAGTTTTTCTTTTGTTACCTGTGCTTTTGGTGTCATACTCAAGAAATCATTGCCAAGTCCAATACCATGATGATTTCCCCCAGTGTTTTCTTCTAAGAGTTTTATAGTTTTACCTCTCATACTTAGGTCTTTGATCCATTTTCAGTTAAATTTTGTATAGGCTGTGAGGTAAGGGTTCAAATTCATTCTTTTATCATGTGGATATCCAGTTTTTTCCTACATCATTTGTTGCCAAGACTGTCTTTTCCCCATTGAATGATCTTGGCACCCTTGTTGAAAATCATTTGACAATATATGTGTGGATTTATTTCTGGGCTCTCTATTCTGTTTCATTGGTCTATAGGTCTGTCGTTATGTGAGTACCACACTGTTTTGATTACTATAGCTTTGTAGTAAGTTTTGAAATCAGGCAGTGTAAATTCTCCAACTGTGTCCTTTTTCAAAATTATTTCTGGCTCTTTGGGGTCCCTTGAGATTCCATATGAATTTTAGGATGAATCTATTTCCAAAAAAAAAAAAATCATTGGGACTTTGATGGGGATTACATTGAATCTGTAGATTGCTTTGGGTAGTATTGGTAGAGATCCAACTCTTAAGGACACTGTGATTACCCACAAATGCCATTTGCTGACAATCTGTCCACAAATTCATCCTCACCTCTGGGGTTCTTACTTCTAAACACATGTTGTGATCCTTGGTGCAGGACCAAGTCATGGAGTTCAAACCAGCTAACTAGACCTTTTACACTAAACTCAACTCTTGCCAAGTTTCTGTAGAAGTCACCTCCCACAACTGCAAATGTCCTGGCACAACTCCCAACCTGCTGACCAAACTCAACCCTATAGCCCAGTTTCTCTTTCTTGCTCACTCAGTTCCAGAACACTGAAGAACTTCAGTTGGACTCATTCCCATGAATGAAGAAGGCTCATCTGCTTCTGCATGCACATAGGTATTCACTCAACAAACATGTGTTGAGCAGCTAGTATATATCAGGTAACATGCTAGGGCTGAGGGCACACAAATTAATAATAACTAACAAACACAAAACATTTCCTATATGCCAGACACTGTTTTAAGTTCTCTACATCCATTATATCACTTAATTCTTCCTCTAGCCCTAAGAGGTTAAGAAACTTGCCCAAGGTCACACAGCTGAACCCAGATATCTAAATCCCAGAGTTCACATGCTTAAGCACGATGCCAAGCTGTCTTCTAACAAAACATAGCTCTTCAAGGAGCTCACAGTTCAGAGGAGGAGATAGACACAAAAATAGAAAATTATTCTACAATATGGTAAGGGCAATGCTAGAGATATACTAGAGATTTAAGGCATCCTAGAGAAGGATTTCCTACCCCAGCCATCTACGCATATCCCCTTCATGGCGCATCCCAAATGTACCCTCTGAGAGCCCAGCCTCATCCCTTCCTGGAGACAGCCCTACAACGACCTCTTTGTGAACCCTCAGTCACGCATACTAACTTGATTCCCTACATCAGTTACTCCTCTAGGAACAGCTAAAGACTTGGGGAGTCTGCCCATCACGCCCAGCCCCAGCCAGTCAGCCCATAAATGTGTTCTATGTTGGACAATACAAGGAAGAGTGAAGGCTGTAATTCAGCAGCTCTACTGGAAAGCAGTGTTGAGCACAGTCAAGGGCTCATCACTCTACCATGTGCAGCTCTGAACAAAGCCTGTGCCATTAGACAGGATGAGAAGGGAAACTGATGATGAGCTGCCATGGAAGAGGACAGACAGAAGAATTCAGAGGGTTCAGAGGAAGCCTGGAAACTCAGGAATGCACACAGGCTAGCTCTGCCTTCTTGTATCTCTTTCCTTTCAGAACCAGAGTGGTGAGTCCCCTCCTACAGGGATCTCAGCTGAGGACGAGTAACTCACGGTAAATTAGTCCTGGGGGTAGGAGTGGGGAGGTATGTGACTCTTTTCCCCAGGTGGCTCTTTTTCTGCACAGATTGGGGAAGTTTGGTGACACATCAGGAATTATCCAGAGAGACACAGAGCGCCAACGTGGGCAGGAGCCTCAGGCATACTGAGACATGTAGCAGTTCTTTTCTCTGTGGCTTCACCTTGCAATCTGTGCCTGAGTCAGGTTTGTGAGGCCCCTTCAGTCTGGAGCAATAAGGAATGAAAACTCATGGCTAGAAATTCTAAGTGTTTTTGGAAACGTGAGTCCCTGAGATGACAGAGGACTTGCTAATCATGGTGGAAAGGGCTATGGCCCTTTATACCATGGTCTTTCATCTCCCTGGAGAAATTGCTGACAATGACACACTGTAGTTAAAATGGATTGTGAAATCAAAGGGCCAGACGAGCTTCAGACACTGTCATCCTTCAATTACCAGGAACTTTCTTTCCCAAATGATCCAAATATACGTGACTTGCTATGCAGAGAAGTTCTTCCTGTAACCCCTGGTCTCGAACCTGGAGCTGCCCTTATGCTCCCAGGGGCTCTCTCCCTGGCAATGAAGCAGGGGGTAGAACTATATTCTCCAGTCTCTCAATCCCAGCAGCTACCTGTTTCCTGCCAGATTTGCCTTGTGAGGGTGGATTCAACTCTCTGACCCCAGTATAACTGGAAAACTCAAGAACCTAGAACCAGAAGATGTGGGTTAAGTCCTGCCTTCTCAAGCTTCTCCAGGCTACCCTGGGCGGATCACGTAACCTCTCTGAGCCTCATTTCCTTCATCTGTAAAACAGGGGTGTAGTTGCTTTGATGGCAGTGGTCAGGCTCCACCTCGATCTGCATCCTGAGAGCTTACTGCAGCACAGCGGCCTGGACCCTCTCCTTTTCCCTTGAAGACCTGTCACTTTCACAACTGAGTAACCTGAGAACAAAGGGGACAAGCCAATGTACTGCTCTTAAGCTTGGAGAGGGTGGGAGGGAGCAGGGAGGGGGAATGTAAGGAATAAATCAAGTGGCTATGTAATTAATTTAGAATAACTTAAGCACTGAACGTTGAAAATTTCAGAAACAAAAGTGGTGACCTTTAGTTAATGTGTCAGTCAATACCTCACTCATTGCAGCTGTCTTTTTAAATGTCAAATCTCTCACAATCCCTTTTCCTTGCAGCTGGAAGGCTCGTGCTAACCACCACCACCAATTCTGGTTGATACCCAGTAGGTCAGCACGGGCACATAATTTCAGAAGTGGGAGGTCCTAGAGGCTGCAGGAACAGTAGACAATGCCTGTCACCCCCAGAGAGCTGGGCACCGCAGCTGTTTCCCCAGGGTCCCCCACTGATCCATTCTCCTGGCCCTTCACCCATCCGTGGCCGTCAACCCCAAAAAGCACACAGGGTGTCCACACCAAGAGAAGACAGTCAGTGTGTTGTCATGTCCATCCTCCATTTGTGCCTCCTCAAACTTCTCAGAACTTGAAAGTTTTCAAGAGAAAACCTTAGCTGAACTCCAGGGAGAGAGAAAGCCAAGAGCCGGTTGCTCCAGAGAACTCCAGGCTCAGGAATTTCCATTCCGAGCTGATTGGCCCTTGGTTCGGTCCTCTATAAATACCGGATACAGCTTCAGAAGCAAACCAGGGAGAACGAGCCAGCTGGGTTTTCACTTTGGGGAGAAAAACGTGAAGCCAAGTGGCACGGATCAGTTTTCATCCCCAACTCCATGCCTGCCCCCCGGAGTGAGCTTCCCTACATTCAGCCACAGCTGAGCGGCCAGTCTCTTCGACCTCACCGGCTGCCGCCGAGGTGCAAGGAGGAGGGGCAACTCAAACCCAAACGGAAAACCAGCTGGTGTTCAACCAATTTGGAAGTTTAAGTGGCCTAGGCGGACGAGAAAGTTCCAGCAAGTCCAGCTCATTTAGCAGAGTGCAGTTTCTGGCTCGAGGAGCAGAGGAGGGCCATGGTGTTCTAGACTGCCTGGGGAGCAGGGCATGGGAAGCCAGCACGGGGCAAGCGGTTAACAGCTCAGCCTTGGCCAAGCCCAGTTGCACAGGGAGGACACGGTGACATGTCAGAGGAGGGGCTCCCCTTCTACTGCCCTGTTGCAGCCCGCTTGTGCGAGAGTCCATGCCAGCCCCTCAGGGAAGCCAAACGCACAGGTGCTCCACCGCCCAAGTGTACCCCACTTAGAGCAGAGCCAAAGCTCGTGAACACTCGCCTCCACTGTCTCCTCGCCAGTGCGCAGAGCCAATGGCTTGTTAAAGCAAGTGTTCCCACTCCATCTCTGTGGCTCCCGGATGGAGTGCCTCCTGCACCGTCAGCTCTCCCTCCTTGAGCTTCTCCCCTTACCTGACTCTGGTCTCCTTCATAGGATCCTGTTTTGCATCCATCCCAACTCTTATACCAACATCCCTAGAAGGGAGAAGGCCCCCAGGCCCAGTGCTTGGCATCTCTCCACCTCTCCACCCTCTCCCTGGACAATTTCACCCACCGCCAACTCCACGTCACCTACCACCTCCGTGCCGATGCTGGTCCACATCCCAGAGCCCATGACCCTTGGAGCACCAGACCCAAACTGCCACCTGCCACAGACAAGGCCCTCCTGCTGCAGCATAAACCCAGGATTTCCCAAAGCAAACTTCTCCCTCGGCTGTCTGTGAACTTCAGCATTATCCTGCTGGTTTGATCCTCGACTCCCAGCTCTCCCCACATCAGTGAACACGATCGGACCCTTTTTCTTGTCCAGCTCCCCCTGCTGCCCTGCATGTCCAGGCGCCCCATCATGGTGGGCCTGCAAGAGAGGAAGCACCTACGGCCAGAAGCTAGAGGACACACGAGCCTAGACCAGAGTCAAGTACCCAGATTCAGAACACAAGCGTGTGGTTCAGGAAACAGTTTCTAGAAAACCAAGCGTCATGGTAATACGGATGGTCTCCAGCAGTGGCTCTCAGACTTTACTGTGCATTCGAACCACCTGGAAACCTTGCTAAAAATGTAAATCATTATCACAGGGATTCTGATGCACCAGACCCGGGGTGGAGCCTAGGAATCTGTATTCCAACAAGCTGGCGGATGATCCTGATGCTGGTAAAGTCCGAGCCCGTGCACGGAGGACCGTTTGGTCCCAGAATTAGAGATTGGCTTTACCTGGCGTGGGACAGCTGTTCCTAATCAAGAAGACCCTGACCCAGACCCACCTCATAGGGTGATTGTGCTCTGAATTCCTGAATTCCACACAGTGGGCAGTCACAGAGGGCCGCATTCATGGGAAATCTTGGGGTGGGATTATGCCCCCCACCACGTATCTGTCTGGAAGCCCCAAGGGCAGCACACTGTCAACCTGAACAGGAAGGGGTGTTAGCAGCAAAAGTACCCACTCTGGAAACTCTGCCCAGTGCCCCCACCACCGATATTGCAATTCAGTCCCAAGTACAGCAGGGCAAGCCATCTGCTTCCTATTCCACACCCTTGCTCTGTCACCACAGAGCAAAAGCAGAGACAGAGAGGTTGATCATGACTGAGAGCATCTGCTCTAAATCAGGCTGACCACAGGCTGGGCACGGACACAGGAGGTGGTGGCAGAGTGCCATCCAGAGCCCCTCCGTCCACCCTGCTTCCTAACCCAATCTTTGCCTTCTGATAGTCAACAAGCATTGCCTAGGCTCCAAGGGACAGGTACAGGAGAATTTTAGGAAGTAGACTCTATGTGATCAGGGATTGATTGGAGCATACGTTAAAAGATAAGGTGGAATATTTCAAAAAGAGTCATGTAGCACAATGTTCACTGCAGGTCTATTTACAATAGACAGGACATGGAAGCAACCTAAGTGTCCATCATAGGATGAATGGATAAAGAAGATGTGGCACATATATACAGTGGAATATTACTCAGCCATAAAAAGAAACGAAACTGAGTTATTTGTAGTGAGGTGGATGGACCTAGAGTCTGTCACACAGAGTGGAGTAAGTCAGAAAGAGAAAAACAAATACCGTGTGCTAACACATATATATGGAATCTAAAAAAAAAACAAAAGGTTCTGAAGAACCTAGGGGCAGGGCAGTAATAAAGATGCAGATGTAGAGAATGGACCTGAGGACACAGGGAGGGGGAAGGGTAAGCTGGGACGAAGTGAGAGAGTGGCATGGACATATATACACTACCAAAGGTAAAATAGATAGCTAGTGGGAAGCAGCCGCATAGCACAGGGAGATCAGCTCTGTGCTTTGTGACCACCTAGAAGGGTGGGATAGGGAGGGTGGGAGGGAGACGCAAGAGGGAGGAGATATGGGGATATATGTATACGTATAGCTGATTCACTTTGTTATACAGCAGAAACTAACACAACACTGTAAATCAATTATACTCCAGTAAAGATGTTAAAAAAAAAAGGTAAGGTGGAAGCCTAGGATCGCTAGTCCCACCCACTGATCCTATGCATTGAGCCTGAGGATAGAAGGTCAACAGAGCCCCAGCTTTTCTGCCCATGAGAAAATGTCTTGAGGTGCCCCCCAAGCTCCCAACCTCCTGCTGGAGAACTCCACGTGGATGACTGTAGGCCCCTCAAACTCTGTATCCCACTCTCTGCTGACTCCTCCCTTGGAGTCTGCCCCCCTCCCTTGGTGAATGCACCACTGATGGTCTCATCCCCAGGCCCAGGGCCTCTGAATCACCTTCTTTCTTTTCCTCCCTCTCCTCTGCCCCGCTCCCTCACAGGTCCTGTCCATTGCACCCACAGACTGTCTCCCACCTATCCCTGCCTTTTGGAAAGCACAGCCCTGCCTAAGCTCAGTCCCCCGACTTTGGCCCAGGAGACTGTGGGCATTTACTAAGGGGTCTGCAGATCTCTGCTCTTTGACCTCTCTCGATGCCCTTGGTCCCCAACCCGGCACTTTCAGATTATCTATGGATCTTCAATATTTAAAGGAACTACTAGAAACTGTACATTTACCTCAGTACAGCCTCACAGATGTTAATAAATAGAATCTGTTAAATGGCTCAAATCAAACTGTGAGATCTATGGAGGTAAATTAAGGAAAGGGGTTTCCTCGTGGTGAAATGTTGGGAGCAAACCTACCTTCACACAGTCCCAGTTAGCTATCTCTCTGAAACAAAGATCTGATGTCACGTCTCTTTGGCCACCCGCTCCCATTCCTTCAAACTCCCTACTGGGGCATTCAAGTCCAGTGCCATGTTCCCCTCTCTCCACACAGGCTGCATTTCCCAAACAACTATGGATCTCCACTTCGCCATGACTTTGCTAATGCTGTTCCCTCATCCTGGAGTGTTCTTCCCTTCCTCCTTCGCCTTGAAACCTTTTTTTTTTTTTTTTTTGTGGTACGCGGGCCTCTCACTGTCGTGGCCTCTCCCATTGCGGAGCACAGGCTCCGTACGCGCAGGCTCAGTGGCCATGGCTCACGGACCCAGCCGCTCTGCGGCATGCGGGATCCTCCCGGACCGGGGCACGAACCCGCATCCCCTGCATCGGCAGGCGGACTCTCAATCACTGCGCCACCAGGGAAGCCCCTTTGAAACCTTTTTTGTCCTTCATGTTGTTGCTCAAATGTCCTTCCTCCGCCATCCCTGAGTTCTGCACCTCCCAGGTCAAAATTAACAGCTTCTTTTTCTCTGTGCCTCTAAGTCCAACTTTTGTATCTCCTTCCTAGAATACGTTTCATTCTGATGTATGTCATAGTTAGGGTCTTCCCATCAGAGTAGAGCCTGCTTGAGAGCTGATGTCCCCACTGCACCTTGCATAGTAGATGCTTGATAAATGTCTGTTGGCTAAGCTGGCATGTGAATGAATGAGTAGATAACCTCTCCTACACACTAGAATCAACGTCATCACCATGACTCAGAATTATCCTACACCATCCACGGAACACAGGATAATTTCTGGGAGAAACAGGCTAAAGAGAATACATCTGTGGAAGGTTCTCTAAGTATCCCCACTGCCCCGTGGTCCAGAATGGCCACTGAGGACCACATGGCCACTACCTTCCAGCAATACTAATACTAATGCTAGCAGCTATTACCGGTTAAATGGTTATGATGTGCCAGTCACCATGCCAGTTTCTTTACCTGCATTACCTGATTAATTCTGACATCAATACAGGGAGGTAGGTACAATTAGTATTATCTCATTATACAGATGAGGAAACAAGTAAGAGATGTCAAGTCACTTGTCTAAGGCCAAGGGGAAGAGCTGAGAAGAAAACCTGGAAAAGTCTGACCCTAACTACTCTGTCCTGCTTCTAGCGGGCGGGGGCACCATCACAGCCTGCACCCCTGAGTCATCAGCATGGACAACAGGTTTGTCTCTTGCCGGAGAGGCTGTGAGCTCCACAAGGCAAATTGGGCCCAAGCCATGAAGGACAGGCCACTGGCTGCTTGCCCAAAGTGCTGGCTCCTCCACAGGTCCCCAAACACCGCCCAGGAAGCATCTTCTTTTCTGCCCTAGAAACCTGGACCCGTGCCACCGAGTGTCACCAGACAAAGCGCTGCTCCTGTCCCACGCCAGCCTTCTTTCCTCTGCAAAGTGGTACCTGGAATCTATGCCTCTGATGATAGATGCTTTCAATACTTTGGCCATTCCCACTAAGAGGCTTTGAATATAAACTGGGCCAGCAGGAAAAGGTAATTAGGCAACACCTTCCTGATGAGAGGGGAGGATCAGCAGGTGTAAGATCAGGGATCTGAGTCCTGGGGTGCATTTAATTAAGCATCGCTGTTCTGTTTACACATTGGATGGCAAAGCTTGAAAAGATCCCAACCAACCTCTTTCCTCATAATTTCAGGCAGAGGTAGAGGAAGGAGGCCAAGGGTGCCCCCCCAAAAAATCAACGAAACAAAACCAAAACACAAGACAGAACACCCAGAGTCTCAAACCTTCTTCTTCTACATGTTCAGTCCTTGATTATGAAAAAGAATAACCAAAAGGCAACAGAGAAAACCCCGGGGAGACAGCGCTCTCGACAACCCCAGGGCACACAAAAGGGTTGTAGGAAGGGGAGGGAATGCTTAAAATCAGTAAGGCCAAAGCTGGGAGTCTTTCCATTTAAATTCTAACAAGGCGAGTATTCAGAGATAACAAAGGCCATGGTGTTTAATTAAGGGTATAAACGGTAGAAATGTGAGACAGGAGCTTTATGAACTGTTAATGAGGGGGATGGGAAACCTCTAAAAATAAACCAGGGCAAGTTGAAAGGGTAATTAGGGGTGCAAAAATAAACAGAGGGTGTCAATTTGAGAGAAGTTCCCTGCAAGGCTCCTCCAACCCATCCTCAGTAGGTAGGGCAGGCCAAAGAGAGGGCCCCCAAGGGGTCAGGGCCAGCAGCAAGGGCCCAAGTGTCCTCTTATCTTGCCTTGTCTCCTTCCTACACTTTTTTTTCTTTTTTTTTTTTACTTATTAGGATTTTATTAAAACATATAATAAATATGCATTGAAAGGTTTTACAATGGGCACTTTCAAAAACAGAATTCATGAGATCACAAACATCATGGTGAAAATATAATTTTAGTAGAAAGTAGCTATTGGAAAAAACGATATAATAAGCCAACTTTGATAAGAATGATAATGAGCTCTCCCACCCTGCCCTGCCCGCTTCCAACCAACTGGAGACACACACACACACACACACACACACACACACACACACACACACACACACACACACACACACACACACCCCACCATGTGAGGCAGGCTGTGCCTTATTTAACAGGGAGTCCTCAAATCTCAAAGGGACCTGAGCAAATATTAGGAGATGAAAGACCTTAAGGGCTAAGTGATAAAAATCAATCTGGTTCCTGCCTTTGAGCTGATGGCCAGGAATTCTGTCTGCTTGCGTGGGTGCATAGACACAAATACACACTTGCTAAACACACACACACACACACACACACACACACACACACACACACACACACACACACACACACACACACACACCCCACCATGTGAGGCAGGCTGTGCCTTATTTAACAGGGAGTCCTCAAATCTCAAAGGGACCTGAGCAAATATTAGGAGATGAAAGACCTTAAGGGCTAAGTGATAAAAATCAATCTGGTTCCTGCCTTTGAGCTGATGGCCAGGAATTCTGTCTGCTTGCGTGGGTGCATAGACACAAATACACACTTGCTAAACACACACACACACACACACACACACACACACACACACACACTTATCAGTCGGGAGAGTTCCCGTCCAGGCCAGTAGCTTGCAAATAGAGAGGGGTGGTTGCTTACCCAGGAGGTGTGTTTGAGCCTCCGGCCTCCCACCTCCGCAGTATCTCTCCCTCCCCCATCAGAACACAACCACATTCCGAAGCGTTCTGGGGTCAAGTAGGTTTAGGAAATTCTTTCCATAATGTGCTCCTTGGGGAGATGCACATTAACACATCTAACGTTCTGAGAAGTGTGGTAAAGAAATCTCTATGTTTATTTAACTCAGCATTTCCCAAACTAACCCTCTGTCCAAAAAATACCATTTACCATCTCCCCCCACCACCCACCCCCAACTAGTAAAATTTGGGGGCATTAAACACATCTCAGAGGGACTGGGAATTGACTTTGGGAGAGATAGGTTTGTCATTTTTGTGTGTGTGTGGGATCTTATTTCCCCCACCAGGGAGCCAACCCGTGCCCCCTGCAGTGGGAGCACACAGTCTTAACCACTGGCCCGCCAGGGAAGTCCCAGGGAGGGATAACTCTGGAGCACAGGTCCCTCCCTGCTGCGATGATGGGGCATCAGTGGTCTTCCTTAAAGGCTCTGGAGACCAGCAGGCTCGTCATGGGGATCATGACGTCCCTCATTTCATTTACTCCCTTGACAAGTTCTCTGCAACTAGCAGGCAATGCTGGTTCTTAGAGTTACAATGTGGTGTCCACCTCAAGGGGAGAACGATGCCCCCAGATTCCCACCCAGAGCAAATAGCTTGGCTCCGTGGGTCCCTATCTGTTCCTGTCGGGGGATTAAAAATGGATCAGTCAGAAGACAGGGCCCATCGCTGCTATTGCTATAGGCTGTGTGACCTGGGCAAAGTGATTCAACCCTCATTATCACCTTTCCTTATTTGTAAAAATAGGTTAATAATAATGGCTACTTCACAGAGTTATTTAGACGGGAAAGTAAAATCATATACACCAGGACTTAGTGTCTTTTAAAGCATGTAAAGTATTTTAAATGATCAAAAAAGCAACATTTTCTGTTTCCCTCTATACCTTCCTTAGGTGATTTCATCTACTCGCAGGGTCTTGATTCCATGGAAATGTGGATGGGCCCAAAAACCATATCTCCACCCAGATCTCTCTCCTGAACTCTAGATTTCTGCTACAGTTTGGGATTTAAAGTAAGCAGAAGTCCAATGAACTCCAATGACAGAAAATAAAACATTGCCAGATATGAGAGGATCTGGAATTGAAATCAGGAGAAACCCATTAGGAACAGAAGCAGCAATTCTGTCTCCCCACCCTCCAGGGTCTGCTCTGCTATCATCTCACACCCCATCACCTTCTTCTGCCTACTCATTAACCCCCAAGTGCATAGGACCCAACTCCAGAGCCCACTCCAAATGGCAATAGATTCCATGAATCCTTGTGCAAGTATTGGAAGAAAGAGTCTGCTTGGATGATTCTATCCACTCAATCCAGACAACAGAAGTCATAGGATTGGATGCCCGGGGTTAGGTGTCCATCACGGGTCCAAGAGCTGTGACACGATAGAGGGAGGCAATCATGCGATAGATAGAGTTGTCCCTCTAGCATCACTGGACAGGACAAGTAATAAAGGCCTGTCAATTTCATTCTTCTGCTTCCCTGCCTGGCACACAGAACTTTAACCTCTTCAAACATTTCCAAAGACACTCTCACCTAACTTGATCACATTTACAGCTACAAATCATACACCTCCCCAACAGAAACACCAGGAAGTCACAGTCACATTCTGCTCCTCATCCAGAGTTGGTGAGTATCCTAAGGCCATCTCAAAGATTGCTTGCTTGCCCCAGAGTCCACAACATTCAGTCTCTGTCTATTCCTCTTCTATTTCTGTGAGATCCTGTCCAAATATGACTGCTCGCTTTCTTGCAATCTGTGAGCTAAATGGTAAATGTAACCTCTGCCATTCCCCTGATATCCAACAATGGAGAAAAAAACAGGATGACAGCAGGGGGGAAAATCATTCACCTTGACAAATAGAGGAAAGAAAGAAATCTCTAGGACAAGAGTCATACAGTGGCTCCTGGTCCAAGCATATATCGGATCCCAAAGCAACAGGGAACCCCTAGCTGGTACAGAAAGGCCAATGTCCTTAGGAGGCTGCCTATCCTTCACAGCCCAAATGAGTCCTGAGGACCAGGTCCACAAATCTGTTGTTTAGAACCCAGGATTAGCTTCTTCAATCTGACTGTCCTTCCCTTAATGGCTGATGCCACATGGTACAGAAGGGATGTAGCTGAAAAACCCTTGGTTCGTCTTTCCTAACCTGTCTTTCCTTATCCAAATTCCAACTCTGACTGTGAGACTTGCCTCTCGGTGGGAGGGTTCTTCTTGGGGAAGGCAGAGTGAGAAATACCTAGGAGGAGCTTGTGGGGTGTGTCATCTTCTCCAGCAACCCTTTCTCCTCCCAAATAATTGTTTCCCCGTGGCCTGAACATCCATCTTTGTCTATCAGAGTTTTTAACTTTGGCACTAGAAACTCAATGAGACAGAAAATTAGGACCAGACCAAACTTCGGCAGGGCCCACTGGTTTTTGGACTTGGTTCTAAGTAATCAGACAGCTCCAGCTACAGGCAAAATGGGCTTCCTGCACCAGAATTACATAATCACCCTGTTTTTCTTATTTGCTCATAGACAGGTATTCTGGACAGAAACGTGTCTCTTTGCTGTTGGCCCTTATCTAAGGTTTCAAGCAATAAGTAATCTACTTCATTATCCTTACATTCAGGCCTCAAGCCTCCCAAAGTTTCACCTTTGGTGTGCCTATGGTCTGGGTCTCAAGGGATAGCAGGTGACGACTTAATTAGTGTTTTTCCACCAAAAATCACAGACTGCAAACTTCCTATCCTATAATGAAAGTTTTTTATTATGTCTCATGCCAATGATACCATAGCTGGTCTCAAGTCTTAAGGCTCTAGCACTTGAAATCCCACTCCTGGTACCAATTTCCATCCTAATTACAACTTTTCTGGTTGCACACTTTTAAAAGAACTAAAGTAAAAAATTTTGAATATGTTTATGTAACACTTAAACATATATATGTATATATACGTGTGTATGTATGTGTGGGTACATGTATGTGTGGATATATATGAGTGTGTGTATGTATGTGTGTATATATATCCATATATATATATATATATATATATATAGAGAGAGAGAGAGAGAGAGAGAGAGAGAGAGAGAGAGAGATTAAGGGATAGAAAGAACAAGGACAGCCAGGCTCAAGGAAACTGGAAGTAAAAATTAGAAAATAAACCAGACATCTTCTCTTTCTCTGTCTCTGTCTTTCTTTCTCAGAAGTGGTGACAGTTGTTCACCAGTCTGTGTCTATTCCATCCTCCTCTCTTTTCAGGCCTTTCAGGAAGACAATGGGGGACCAACTTGCTGCCCTCTCAGCCACATACTTATGGCCCCAGTGACTGCTACCACAGCCCCTGATTCTATAAGACCTTCCAACACCAATGTCCATTAATGACTGGCAGTATTCAGTGGCTTCGTTGAAACTCTCCAGAGATGGAATCTAATTGGCATCACTCATTTGTTGGAGCCAGACCACACACAAACAGTTGCTGGTCAGCCAGTGTCTGCCATCAGTTCTATGTCGAGCCAGCATGGGCAGTCACGTAAGAACGATGTACTCTGTAATTCTGTCCCTTCCTGCAGTTATGAGCAGCCAAGCATCATGAAATAAATATCAGAATAGCCAAATACTATGTCTGTCTCTACATGGACTCCCTAAGCCCTGAAAATGAGTCACAGCCCAAACTGAAATTATCATCTTTCTCTATGGCCACCCTTCTCCTTCCATGATCTTGAGCTGAGTAAATGACACGACCACCCATACAGTTCGTCAAGCGGGAAATAAGGGTGTTACCCTTCGCTATCTCTTCTACTCCAAGCCTCATATCCAATTAAACATCAAATTTTATTGATTTTTACCTCCCAAATATCTCTTGAATCCATCTACTTCTTTTCAACCCTCCAGCATTAGCTTAGAGAATGCTACTGTAATCTCTTAACTAGTTTATCCCTGTAGCCTTTTAACTGATCTTCCCCATTCAGTCTTCCCTCTTTCCAAAATATTCCTCATGTGGCTTTTAGACATATCTGAGTGTCACTCTTAAAACCTTTCAGTAGTGCCTCAATGTTCCAACACCCCCGCACCCCATAATCTAGTTCTGCCTGTCTCTTCAGCCTTACCTCTGGACTTCACTCTTAGAGCCATACTGAACAACTTACAGTCCCCAGAGGCCTCCGTCTTCCAGTCTCTCTTTTGGCTCAGCTTTGCTCGTGCCCCACACCTCTTCCAGGAGGTCTTCTCGGACGTCTCTTAGTCTAGGGTAGATGTGTCTTCTGTGCACTCCCATACGGGACTTAGTATTACCATAGTTCTTATCTCTCTGAATTGTAAGCATCTGTTTTCTTGTCTGTCCATAACACAAGACTTTAAGTTCCTAATGCAGGGACTGTGTCTTATTGATCACGGTATTTGGCACATACTCAATACAGTGTGTTGAATAAAAGAGACACGCTTAGCTATTGCTGTATATATACCTCCCACCTCCTAGAGACGCTTCTTGGTTATTACAATGACTGCTAACTTTCATGCAGTGTCTTATATTTTGTAAAGGATATTCACAAGTTGTGTCTCATTGGATAATCCCAGCACCCCCCCCACGCCCCCAGCCCTGGCACAATGCCAAGAAAGAAGGACGGGAGGAATGTTACTCTTATTTACCTGAGAAGGATATATGATTCAAATATACTAAGTGACTTGCCTGATGGCAAGTGGTTAGGGATGGTTCCTACTGGAGAAATCCATAAGTGACAGCTGGGGAGCAGGTGCCAAACTCTGGTAGCAGAGAAAGCACATGAATGAGCATGTTCTAAAGAAAACTATGCTGGGACTTCCCCGGTGGCATAGTGGTCAAGAATCCTGCCAATGCAGGGGACACAGGTTTGAGCCCTGGTCTGGGAAGATCCCACATGCCGTAGAGCAACTAAGCCCATGCGCCACAACTACTGAACCTGCACTCTAGAGCCTGCGAGCCACAACTGCTGAGCCCATGTGCCACAGCTACTGAAGCCCACGTCCCTAGAGCCTGTGCTCCGCGACAGGAGAAGCCACCGCAATGAGAAGCCCGCGCACCGCATCAAAGAGAAAGCCCATGCGCAGCAACAAAGACCCAACTCAGCCAAAAATTTAAAATAATTAATTAATTAATTTAAAAAAATAAAAATAAAAAAATAAAGAAAACTATGCTCTGAGGAGTGAGATTTGAGACCCCAACTCAGAAGATACTGTATTTGTTAAGAAGGCAATGACGGACCTATTCCAAGAGCTTACAACTGCTGCTTGGACACAAGGGAGAGGGCAACCTTGTGTTCTAACCATTAGAGTGGATATTATGGTCCTTAAGCGACGATTTGTAGTGTTCTCTAATGGCAGCGCACATGGCTAGGCTGAGCAAGGATTAGATACAGCACAACAAGCCCAAGAAGTGGCTAAAAGTCATGGACCAGGGGAAAGTTAGGTACAGGGTGACCTGATTTTCTAGAGAACAACATGACAGGGTAGACCGAGCAGACGCAGGATCAGGGAGGATGACAGAATACAAAACAGGCTAAGCAGCAGCCACCTACGAGGGATGAGGTCCGCTCGCCTCACACAGCGCTGTCCCCCCTGCATTCCAAGCACCATGCAGAGCCTCCATTCTTGACGAGCAATAAAAGCACTCTGTGTGTGTGTGTGTGTGTGTGTGTGTGTGTGTGTGTGTATGTTTTGTGTTTTAGTGCCAGGACATCAGAGCACTTTAGCGACAACAACAACCAAAAAGTGCTTTACACATAGGGAAAAAAACTCAGGCAGAAAAAGACCTGGCTCCATTAAACAAGATTATATCCAGAAAATCCAAACCGTTGATAGGTCCACAGTGACAGACGCACATCTCCATTTGTCTTACCAGCTGTACAGAAAGGAAAAAGAAAATGGTGACACCAAAAACAAAGAGCTACCAACAAATAGCTCTGCCTCTGAACAGATCACAGGCAGTCAGGAGTCCCTTCACTGGCACCAGTACTTGTGGCTGTATTAAAGCTCCCTAAATGCCGACACAGTGGTTCTAGCGGCGAAACGGGTGTTTGCACAGTTGATCTCACCAAGAGTAAATTTGAGGTCTGTGTTTCTGGGTTCCACTGCTGAAATGCATTATGGGATGGCCTAGTATGGAAAAAACCATTTCATCCAGGAGAAGGTAAACCAAGGATTTTCCCGGAAGTTTAGGACCACAACTTCTAATGGGAAGTGATTTCTTCCAATTACCTTGTAGAATTACAGAATTTGCAGCTGTTCCAAACGTTTCAGCCAGTCTTCCAGTTCTCCCTGCCTCTTTGCTAGCTCCCTACAGTTGTACTGCTAACTTGGGCTCAGCCCAGCCCCAAAGCCAAGAACATAAAATTGACCTGTGACATGAGTAATCAGAAGAGCCTTAGTTCCCCATTTCTCCATCCCCAATCTAGTGGGGATTAGTTTGAGAATGAAAGACCTGGGGTGGAAAAACGAGCTCCCGCATCGTCCCCAGTGTCACTTTCTTATTAATCTTACCCAGGCTGCTACCTATCCTTCACATCCAACTTGCAAGCTCTGTTGGGTCTATCTGTGAAATCTCTATCTTTATTCCCATCTCTACCCCAACCCTACCACGCTACTCTAAGCCACCATCACCTCTCTCCTCTTTTGGGATGACTGCCAAGGCCTCCTGATTGGTCTCTTTGCTTCCACTCTTGTCCCCTGCAATCCATTCTCCACACAACAGCCAAATTCTTTTCTTTGTAACTTTTAATATGCATTTCCCCCCAATTTTTTTGAGGTATAGTTGGTTTACAATGTTTCAGGTATACAGCAAAGTGATTCAGAGAAATATGTATATTCTGTTTCAGATTCTCTTCCATCATAGGTTATTACAAGATATTGAATATAGTTCCCTGTGCTATACGGTAGGACCTTTTTAACATATTTTACATACAGTAGTCTGTATCTGTTAATCCCCAATCCCTAATTTGTCCCTGCCCCCTTCCCCTTTGGTAACCATAAATTTGTTTTCTATGTCTGTGAGTCTGTTTTGTAAATAAGTTCCTTTGTATCAGTTCTTTAGATTCCACATTTAAGTTATATCATACGCATTTTTTAAAAGATACCTAAGTAGAGGGGCTTCCCTGGTGGCTCAGTTGTTGGGAGTCTGCCTGCCAGTGCAGGGGATGCAGGTTTGAGCCCTGGTCTGGGAGGATCCCACATGCCGCGGAGCAACAAAGCCTGTGCGCCACAACTACTGAGCCCGTGCGCCGCAACTACTGAGCCCGCACACCACAACTACTGAAGCCCGCGCGCCTAAAGCCTGTGCTCTGCAACAAGAGAAGCCACCACAATGAGAAGCCCACTCACCACAACGAAGAGTAGCCCTCACTCGCCGCAACTAGAGAAAGCCCGCGCGGTAATGAAGACCCAATGCAGTCAAAAATAAATAAATTAAATAAATTTTTCTAAAATTCTAAAAAAAAAAGATACCTAAGTAGAGAACATAGTATAATGAAGCCCCAGTTTTCTGTTGTTTTGTTTGTGAGTTTGTGTGTGTGTGTGTAATATGTCAAAGCAAATCTTAGATATCATGGCATATCACCCATAAACACCTGTGTATTATGCGTCTCAAACTAATACAGAATTTCTTTTAAGAATCATGCTATTATCCCACCTAACAAAACTAACAATAATTAATTAATATCATCTGACACCAAGTCTGTATTCAAATTTCCTAGGTTGTCTCAAAGATCTCTTTTCACAATCTGTTTAGATAAGGATTCAAAGCAGGTCTATACATTGTGTTTCATTATGTCTTTAAGGTTCTTTTCTTCTATAATAGTTCCCTCTCCTTCTTTCTTTCTGTGTCATTGATTGATCTGTTTAAAATATAAATCAGATCAGGTCATTTCCTGCTCAAAACCCTCCAACAACTTCCCCACACAGTTAGAACAAATCCAAAACCCTCACCAAGCCCACGGTCCTGCATGATCCAGTCCCTGCCCGCCTCTCCAATGTACTCTCATCACTTGTTCCATTCAATCCAGCCTGTGGCCTTCCTTGATCACACTGTACCTGTTCCCCCCGGGATTCTGTTCCTGCTGTTCCCACTGCCTGAAATGCTTTATCCTCCCTCACCCCCGACACACCAGCAGAACTGGCTGATCTTGGCAGAACTGGTTCCTTGTCTTTCAGGTCACAGCTCAGGTTGCCGCATCCTCCAAGATAGATGCCTTCCCAGATCACATTTTCTAAATTAGCTCTTCTTCCCCTCAGGCCACCCTCTGTCACATCATCCCATTTCCATTTCTTCATGCAGCTTATTAAAATCTGAAATTATCTTCTCTTTGTTTACCTGTGTAATAGGACACTGAAATGGAAGTTTCCACCAAAACACCAAGGAACAATAGATGTGAAATTTCAAAGCTAGATAACCGTATACAAAATCTACAAAGAAAATGGTCAAGAATGTTTCCATGATTGTTGGTCCCCTCAGCCAGTTCACATATATAAAAAGAGAGGTAAGAAAATGAAGAAGGAGGGATTTATAGAGGATTTTTTTGGAAGGAGTTGTCGCTGTCCTGAGAGAGCCAACTCCTTCACCCAAGCCTAGAGAGAGGGCATTAGAGGACCACTTGGAGGGATTACTGTGTGTTCTCTCAGGTTGGCAAGAGAGGAGGAGAGTTAGATATTGGACTTGTGCCCAACTCCCCTCGAGAAAACCAAAGTGGTCAGCCTGGGAAAACAGGATGGAGGGTGCTATACTGGGTTCAGTCTGTGCTTCCAGAGCCTGTTGGAATATGAGATGCTTGAGTATTTCCTTTGGACCAATGTGAACATGTGAGAAAAATCAGAGAAGGTTTGTCTTGGGTTCTTCCGCCCAGTGAGGCCCCCAGAGGATGCAGTAATCCCAGCAGCAAGAAGCTGGAAGAGAAGACCAGATTTCTAGGGACCAAGGAAGAAAAGCAAATAACCCCTCACAATGAAGATGCATCTACCTAGGCCAAAGAAACTGCAGTGACTGTAATCTCCAAAGAAAGGGTCAGCTTTAAACATCTGCCTGACCCAAAGAACACAGAATCTCCCAGTCTAGTAAGAACTGCCCCATCCCCTTAACACACACTCCCTCTCCCCCTCACATACACAGTCTCCACCCTGAAAGGAGCAAAATACTGGCCAGGAAGAGGTGAGAAGGTGAGGTGGGGAAGATGATGTAATAAGAGAAAGCAGAAGCTGGCCACATCCCTCCTTTTTCCTAGAGTCAAGAAGCCAGCTTTGGATGAAATTGGAGCATTTAATCATTATCTTGCACCAGACATTCTGGTTTCCAGATTGAGGCTGTTTTTACAACTTAAAGTGACCAAAGGATTGTCTACAACCCAGGTGTGAGCAGACCAATCCTCAGATCTGCCCACATTTCCACTGCAGAAAAGATCACCACCACTGAATTTATTTTGCTCCTATAAGTCACGCACTTAACGTGCCCACTTGTTACCTGTCTCCCTCCGCTGGCGTTTAAACCTCACAAGACTGTGGACTTTGTCATCCTAACATTGGATCTCCAGATGGAGACCCAGCTACCACCACTGTCACAGTGGCCACCTGAAAGGCTGACAAAAGCCTGTCTTGCTTGCATAAATAAGTCCCCTTCCCAGCAGAATGGTGCCCAGGTGATGACCGCAGCCAGACATCTGGGCTGAACTAATCCCAGACTCACCTCTCTGGTGCTTGTTACTTACTCCAGCTTCCCCTCAGGGTCTTTACTATTTAGAAACCCTGCTATTTCATTAGGGGTCTCAGGCTGAATGTCTGCCTGCTATATCAGTAAAGGTGTCCACTCATTCTGTAGGGCTAGAAAGGCCACATTCTCCGCCCACAGCTGGGTCAGCTGCCAGGTGCTAGTTTCAACTAGTAAAGGCCCTCCACTCTGACCCACCCTGCTGTGAGTAAACCCAAGCCTCCGAGAGCCCTGAAATACCTCCTTCACTTTACAGAAGAAGAACTTGGACCTGGCACTTGACTTGCCCAAGGTCATAGCTGGTCAGAGGCACAGCTGGAATCAGATCCCGGACCCTCATCCACTCTTTCTGTTTGTTTCCTCGATTAATTTATTACTTGATCTTCTGACTTAGAGCTCACACTGCAGTTGGTGAATAAGAACTTTTTTAAAAATTATATTTTATTGAAGTATAGTTGATTTACAAAGTGTTAATTTCTGATGTGCAGTAAAATGATTCAGTTATACATATAGATGCATTCTTTTTCATATTCTTTTCCCTTAGGACTTATCACAGGATATTGAATATAGTTCCCTATGCTATACAGTAGGACCTTGTTGTTTATCCCCCGTCCACTCTTTCCATCACACCACACACCTTCAAATCTTCATCTCTACTCAATCCCCAAATCACCTACTATTCTACCCAAACTGAGCTTTCCTTATCCCCATGTCATGGAAGCCTTTCCACATCTTCTACCTCAGCTGCACCTCCTTCACTTGACTCCCAAGTCACACCTTCCCCAGGAAGCCTGCTCCTTCCTGCTAGTCTGATACCTGACCCATCCTTTCTCCTCAGGTCCCATTTGGAAGTTTTTTTCTATGCGGAATGTTGAAATCAAAAGGGGCCTTAATGACTGAGTTTACTGCCCCATCTTCCTGCCCTCCTACCTCACAGATGAGGAAACTAAAGCCTGAAGAGCTGAAATGACCCACCTGAGATCATACTGCTGGTTGTGGCCATTTGAAGAAGGAGGCACTGCATACACACATCTTCAGACCCTCTTGGCCTTACCGCTCTCTCTTTATGCAGTAGTCGGGCCTCTGTGGGCTAGGACCACCTGCATGCTGTTAAGCCTGGCAGTCACTACTGCTTGCTCCCCAGCCAGGACTTCTCAGCTACAAGGAGGGGAAACTAAAAGAGCTGGGGAGTCAACACTTGGCCAGTTGGTAGAGGGACAAACCTCTGACCAGAGAGGGATGGGAACCCATGGAGAAATGCTTTCTCTTTCTTTCCTTCAGACAGGCGTTCTCAGACAGTCCCACACAATCAGGCAACCAGGAAGCAGCCCACTTGATAACGCATCTTTGCATTAGCTCTCTCCGTCCCTGCTTCATGCCCTCTGATTCCCACTCATGCTCTCTTGTTCCCACTAGCCGATAAAATCTCACATTTAAGGCTTTGTCTCAGGCTCTTCTTTCCGGCAATCCCAGGCTCAGACAGAGACAGGAAAGGTGACCCCAAGGAAAGGTGACTCAGAGACAGGAAAGGTGACTCGCCTGGCTGCACGAGTGGGTTCCGTGAGAGGGCACTGATCTTGGTTAATTCACCGATCTCCATGTCTTGTCCTCAGCCTTCTCGGCTCAGAAATTTGATTTTTCCATAATCAAATAGAGGATCTCTCCCAGGGGAAGCTTATGTCACCCAACCTCACCAGGATAGAATACCCACCAATTTAATTACCATACAAAACACAACTGTCAAACAGGCCAGAGACTGAAGTGAACCTAACCAGTGCCTCTTCTCTCCGTGGATGAGAAACATGAGAGGCCACATGACCAGAAAGTCCTTAGTGAGCAGTGAATCCCTAGCAGTTCTAGGAGATCCCATCCCCTTGGGGCATATCACTCAGCTAAGTAGCTTGAGGACCTCTCAAGACATCAGAAGCAGCCTTGTCCAGAAGATCTTAGCAGTTAGTCTACTTGGGCAAGAGCTCCTTTCCCTAAACAGTGCTTAGATTGGCACCATCGATAATTGCTTCTGTTACATTCCTGTTTCTATGCATCTGTATCGTTATTATTGTTATGATGAAGATGGTGAAGTCAGTGTTTTGAAAAATTATTGATGTGCTTTTCTCTTTTGCCTTTCAGAGGTTATGACCTTCCCTTTACTTAGCCCCAAGCATCATGTGCCTGGAGAGATTAAATTGTTGCAGAAGAACGCAAAAAGAAATAAAGAATTAATATTCTGCTATGGACATTTAAAATGAGGTTTCTCAGCAAGACACTAATCTTTCGATCCAGGCTATTATCTTGAAAGAGTTAGAATTGCCAATTGGCTAAAATGACAGACTCGGAGGCATAATATCTGTATTCAGATCCAGGTTCTACCATTTGCCAGTTGTGTGACGTTAAGAAAGTTACTGAATTTCTCTATGACTCGGTCTCCTTATCTGTAAAATGGGAGTAATTATGGTACCTTCCTCAGAAGTTTGTTATAAGAATTTAACAAGCTAATACACATAAAGCACACATTCAACAAACTGGATTCCTTTTAGATAACAAACTCTGAAATACATGGAAGTAGTTAGAAAGTGTCTGGAATACAATGAGTATTCAATAAACATAGGGTATCACTTTCAAAATTCCTTTATCTTCCTCTTTAGTGTATCAGGAACCAGCTCTTAGAGTGCCAGTGAAGCTGTGAAGCTCTCTCTATGGTAGATGAGGGACATGACATAGAGAAAGTGATGAAAACCTTTCCTTTCAGTCCTGAGGGATTATGGGGAGAGGAGGTGAGAAAGTGAGAAAGAAAGGAGATAACTTCCCCCCTCTCATCACACACACATACCGCCACACATATACACACATCACACCACACACACACACACACACACACACACACACACACACACACACACACACCACTGTTGGGACTGACCTTCTCAGACACCCAGAAAGTGAAAAGCACTAAGGACATAAAGACCTCATGAGTCAAAGCATAGACAATGAGGACCGAGTAGCCATGTCAGGCAGAATGAGGGTCTAGAAAAGACTATGAACAGACCACCAGTGTAGGCGAGCCAGGTGAGGGACATGATGGAAACTCAGAGGAACCTCCTCCCAGCCAGGAACCCTTAGGGAGGCTGAGTTAGCCAGGGAGTAATGTAGGGCTCTGCCTAGGCTAAGAGGGACCAAATCACAAATCCCTCTAGCTGCCGGCTTTAGCAGAGCGAGCAGTGACCAGGACCAGGGACAGAGATAGAGCCCTGGAGACTCAGGAAGCAGGGACACGACCACATGATTCCAAGGGGGCAGTAGGGTGGAGGTGAGTGGACAAAAGACTCCAGAAACTGGGAGACTGAGCATTTTCATAGAGAGATTCTTCCCCAGAGGTATTGTTTACATTGTTGCCTGGATTGAACTGAATCTACACTTTTCTTCCAGCCACACAAAGGCTGGAGACAAACTAAGATTCCAATTCCCTCTGGATGTCCAAGATATGGTATAAGTCTCATGACCCTAATCCAGTATTCATTGTCAGTATTGTTATTTAGTGGATGCTATTGTCCGTGGAGCCCCGCTTCTGTGGGAACTGCCGTCCACATCCACAGGGCGGACAAACGAAACATCTTCCCATAAAGAGGTCCTGCTCCCCCTCCCCCCACCCCCAATTCCAACCTCATGGATAACTGGTCCAGGATGGACACCGGGCTCAAGCTGGCTCAATCTGGGTCAATTGCAATCTCTGCCTTGGGATTTGGAGATTTTGATCTGAGGAAGATGAGTGAGCTGTTAGTTGCTGGAAATCATGGTAGATTTCCAGAGCAGTGACTCCCAAAGTACGTGGTGAGCCTCAAACCTTCCCAAAATGCAAGGCCTTCCTTCTATTCTTCTGTGCAAATGACATTTCTATATAATGCCATACATTTTATATATAATGAGTGACTATTTTCTAATACTCTACTGAACGGGTCATTGTGGATCACTAAAATGTAGGGTCCACAAACTAAAGTGACTGTTATAAAAGAGAACTCTAAATTGATGTTCTGCTGAGGAAGCTGTCTGCCGGGCCAAGTTGGCAATGAGGAGATGCTCTCACAGCACAGGCGCACAGAGAGATGGAATTCCTGGCATGTGGGATAATGACACTTCATTGTCAGTGCCTCATCAGTGTTATATAGAATTGACTGTGGGTTTTGATAGCTTAATTATATTGATCATTAATTATAAATTGCATACATTATAAATTACTGTAGATTTGGCTTGTTGATTGTTTAGCGTTATAAATATCAGTTTAGTTTATTGTGGTTGTTGTGTAGTGATCTTTTAGACCTATCATTTTTCAATAATTAGGCCTTAAAACTATGCACTATAATTCGATTAACATTGTCATGCCCCTATATATGCATATGCATGCATTTTTCCCCCCTGCAATTTTATTAGTGCAGTAATCATTCATGTAATACTTTTATCCTCTTGAAATTGGGAATAATTGAAAGGTTTCATGGTTTTTCTCCTCTTCAGTGAGTCACAGTGGAGGAAGAACCACAAATATCTGATGTTAAGCCCTTGGAGCTGCCCTTTTTCTTACCTCTTCAGGAACCTCATGAGTCAACTCCTCTTTTGATTCCATGAATATATGTAATAAGTTCTCCTTTTGACTTAAACTGGCTTGAGTTGGTTTTGGTTACTTTTATCCAAAAAACCTTAATTAAGAAAGTCATCATATTTTAGATAAGGACACAAATATTAGTGAATTCACAATCATTCCTCCTCCCTCTACATTCTAAGGAAAATTCCTCTACCTTTTTTAGGGTATGGGTGGAATGGAGAAGGTAAAAACTAATCAGATTTATGTTACAAGAGGCATGGCACCAGAAAAAAAAAAAGAGAGAGAGATTCAGAAGACAAGAGGAAGGGGGTTGGAAAAGAGAAGAATTAAGGAGAAGCCAGATGGGTTGGAAGATTCTGGAAGGAGAGTGAGAAGAGCTTTGCCAAGAACAGCTGCCATAATGAGTGGGGAGATAGGAGGATTTTTAGGAAGTTTTGCTGTGTGCAGAGACCACCCAAAAGTGGCCAGCGGTATTCAGGTTTGAGCCTGACCAATCCCCTTCAGTGTACACAGATTTTTCTTAAAACAGGTGCAATGATTAGAACCTCATCACTGGATTACTATCTACTAAGTTACAGTCACATTTTAATCCTATTTCCCTGGGATTCCTCCCATAACACCCTGAGTGGAGTTTAGGGTGTTCCCAAATTCTTCATTCCCACATTATAGACAACCTCTTGGTTTACTCCCACAGACATACAATCATATCCACTGATAAGGGATTCTTTTTTCTCTTTCCGGTCCTCTTCCCTCCAGAACAATTCAATCCAAAGCCATTAGATGGGCCAGAAAAATTGGGCATCTGCACTAGAGGAGGCGAAGTAGTGGTGTCTCAGAGTGGGATGTCAGAGCCTAATTAAGGTCAAGTTGTCTACACTGGGTAGGAAGTGGGCGTCCAGTGCAGAGTATAAGGGCCTGAGTGGGGCGAGGAGAACATCTGCAAGGGAGGGTGAGTAACACAGGATAATGGAGCCTGATCAGGGTAAGGAAGGAGGTGTCCATGCAGGAGAGAGTGTCAGAGTCCAAGAGGGTGAGGGTGGCAAGCATGTGGGGTATGACCCAGTACAGGGTGTCAAAACCTGAGCAGGATAAAGGACGCTTTTGCATAAGAAGGTGACCTGGGGCAGAGTGTTCGAGCTGAGAAGAGCGAGAGGGATATTCACCTAGGGGTGGGGCCATCCCAGCAAGAGTATTTGAGCTTGAGAGGAATGAGGAGGGTTTGGATATAGGGGGTGGCCCAGTGTGCAGTTTGGGAGCCCAGGAAGGCTGAAGAGGGCATCCGCACAGGGGGCAGTTGCAGTGACTCAGCACCAGTATCAGAGCCCAGAAAGGGTGAGGAAGGGATACTTGCTGTGGAGGGGGAAGCAACAGGAGACTGGCTACATATAAGGAAATTGACCAAATAAGCAACTTAATATTAAGCATAATGGAGCTAGGTTTCTTACTATTGGAGGTGGAAAGGGAGAAAACTAGAGTAAACACTGTGGTTTGAGAATTGAAATGGAGGTATTGGTGTGAATTCATGGTTTTCAATATAAATAGAGAAATAAATACGTAAATTTGTGTACACACACACACACACACGTGCATGTGAGCTCATATGTGTATTTTCCAGCCCTGTGTCCTGAGAGAACAGTGACACCACCAGTGTAATGAGCACCTGTAGCACCCAGACGGTAACTTCTAAATACCACTCTCAAGTGAGAGAACTAGAGCTTCTTAGAGCAACAGCTAATTCCATGATCTCTTAGTCTCCCTGGGCTGCCATAACAAAATATCACAGACTGGGTGGCTTAAACAACAGAAATGTATTTTCTTACAGTTCTGGAGGCTAGAAGTCCAAGATCAAGGTGCAGCTGTTTTGGTTCCTGGTGAAGTCTTTTTTCTTGATTTGCAGAAGGCTGTCTTCTCACTGTGTCCTCACATGGCACACACAGAGAAAGGAAGTTCTCTGGTGTCTCTTCTTGTAAGAACACTGATCATATCAGATCAAGACCCCACTTTGATGATCTCATTTAACCTTAATTATTTCCTCATAGACCCTATCTCCAAATATAGTCACTTTCAGGCTTAGGCCTTCAACATATGAATTTGGGGACACAATTCAATCCGTAGCACAGAACTGGAACAGGGAAACTATAAGTTGAGCCTGGAACATCTTGTTTTTCCAAAAAGTAAGGAAGTGCTCAAGGAATGATGGAGATGTGCCCCAAAAAGTTAGAGAAGTCAGTTTAAAGGGGATCACAATGACAAAATCTGGGGGAAAATATCATCATAGTAACACATTATAACCCTTTGAATAATATAGAAAACAATGAGTCACTACTGATATAAAAATAAATTGACAGTTTGATAAGGAAGAAGATATTTACATAGTCTCTGTGTACCTCCTCACAAAAGATTAGTTACAAAAGTAATAAAGAATAACTGTATAGTGGAGAGGACTGGTAAACATCACCTTAAATTAAGTGATCAAAGTTAATGCCATCAGCAGTGGAACAAATAGAACTCCTGTGCCACCTGGTAAGATGCAATGAAAATAAAGAACATCACTCCTGTGTTCTATGTACCAAAGGTTCATAACCTAAATACAATCATGAAGAAACAGCAGACAAACCCAGTTGAAGAACGGTCTACAAAATAACGGGCCTGTGATCTTCAAAAGTGCTAAGATCATGAAAATCAAGGAAAGATTGAGGAAAGTCTTCCAGATTAAAAAGAGACTAAAGAGACATGACAAATAACACAACATGTGACCCTCAGTTGAATCCTTTTCCTCTAATAAACACTAATGGAACAATCAGTGAAACTGGAATAGGGTCTAAGAATTAGATGGTCGTAATGTATCTGCCTGCATTTCTCTGTTTTGAAGGTTACGTCTTGGTTATGTGGGAGAATATTCTTTTTTGTAGGAAATACGCAGTAAAGGATTTGAGGGTAATGAGGTACCATGTTGGCAACTTCCTCTCAAATGAATCAGAAAAAAAGTTTGTCAAACTTTGCTTGCAAATCTCCTGTAAGTGTGAAATTGTTTCAAAATAAAAAAGAAAATTTTAAAAAAGAACCCGGGAACCGTAACATGACACATGTGTACTCCACGCCCTGCGTCACCACTTTTCTCCCTCCTTTCAGCAACCACCTTACTCCCTCCTCAAGGGAGAGTCGTGACTGACTTCCTCCACCCCCGCACAACAGCCCGGCAACGTACCTTCCTTCCCATCCATCCTCGCTGCCTTCGCTCTGGGTCAGTGAAAGTGACCTCCCTCCCCCATCCAGGCCAGCCCTGCCGCTTCCACCTCAGGTCCCACTTCTCTTTCCTCCTCCCCCTCAAAAACATCATTCCATCAGGCAGTCCTCAGCCCTTTATCTTCAGCCTCCTCTCCATACTGCTTCTGTCCCTTCAACAACAAACCGTGCTTATGCATCTTCCACTGCTATATTTTTTCAAAGCTCTCTCCCTTCCTCCATGATTACTACTTCAGACCTCCGGCATTTTCCTCAAGCCCGCTGTTTCATCAAGGATTCTTTAGGTAGCAGAACCCACCCTAGTAGTTAACTAGAAAAAAATATTATCAGATATGATTAGGTAACTCATACTATCTTGGGAGCACCGGAAAGTCAGATCCAAAGGTGTGTGACTTCGAAACAACTCCTGTGAGCCTCTCTTACCAGCCCCCTCCTTCACTTTATGACCAAACTTTTGGCGAAACAGGTCTACCTTGACTGCCTCTACTGCTTTCCTCCCCTTGACACTCTGCCCTCACATTCCACTGAAATTATCTTTGCCCAAATCTCCTGCAACATCCTAGTTGCTAAGTATGTGGACTCTTTTCCATTCTTATCCTGCCTGAAACCTTTCCAGCATCTGAGGCTGCTGTCTTGCCAGATACTTTCTCCTCACTTGATCTCCCTAATCCCTCCACCCCCCTCACCTACCACTGGTTTTCCTCCCACCTCTATGCCTGGCGCTTCTTATTCTCCTCCACAGGTTCTACTTACTCACCCAGCTCATAAGTGCTGGTGTTCCTCAGACTCACTCCGTCACTTTTTTCTCCTGTCACTGTGTCATTCTTCCTGGGTGCACCCCCTTCCTAGGTGCACGTCCACTTCACTGGCTTCAACTCCTACCCACATGCCGTTGGCACCTAAGTCTTTGTCTCTTGCTCAGATTGTCCTGAGTTTCTGACCCATGTATGTTATCCAGTTGACACCCAACACTTCCACCAAGATGGCCCCTGAAAAAGTTGGTGTCGATGTTACAAGTGAAAGAAAATCCAAAATGCTTTAAATGGAAAGGAAATTAATTGGAACAGCCATAATGCATGTGTGTTATTTTAAGCTGCTGAGTTTTCGGTAATTTCTTACTCATCATTAGAAAACCAATACAGGGCTTCTCTGGTGGCGCAGTGGTTGAGAGTCTGCCTGCCGATGCAGGGGACACGGGTTCGTGCCCCGGTCCGGGAAGATCCCACATGCCGCGGAGCGGCTGGGCCCGTGAGCCATGGCCGCTGAGCCTGCGCGTCCAGAGCCTGTGCTCCGCAACGGGAGCGGCCACAACAGTGAGAGGCCCGCGTACCGCAAAAAAAAAAAAAAATAGAAAACAAATACAGCCTCTCTGAGGCAGGCAGATTATTCTGCAAGAAAGCTAAGCCATGCAAGTGGAATAACTCACAACTCAGATCCCTGAGAGAGGCCAGGACTGTTCATCTAATGAAGGTGCCACCACGTGGAAACACGAAACCAATGAGAAGGAAAACTTTCCCCTCCCTCCCCCACCCCCACCGACCCCTGTCTCAATAGGAAAAAGAGTGGAAAGAGAGAGAACTGTTAGGAGGCTACAACCATAGTCCAGGCAAGAGATGATGGTGGCCAGGATGGGGAGAATTATATGGATCTGAGACATATTTGGAAAATATGTAAATTGCTAGAATTGCTAATTGCCTGGTTACAGAAGATGAGAGAGAGGAGAATCGGGATGACTTCTAGGTTTCTGGCTTGAACAGCTGGGGCCACTAACCAAGTAGGAAATGCTGGAAGAGGGACAGTTTGAGGGAAAAAGTGGAAATCTAAGAGTTTCATTCTGGACATGTTAAGTTTGAGTACCTGTGAGGCATCCAAGTAGAGACGTCAATTAGAGGGCTGGGTATGCCAGTCTGGAACTCAGAAGAGAAGTCGGGACTGGAGATATAAATGTATGAGTCATCAGCATAAAGATGTTATTTAAAGCCACGGAAAGGGATAGAACCACCAGGGGAGGGAATGTAGAATCCTGCCCTTCCAGTCTCTCCTCCGTCCTGCCCTCATACTCGTCTTTCTAAAATGCAAATCGGATTTTGTTGTTCTGCTTAAAATTATGCAATGGCAGTCAAAGGGGTTTTTTTTGGTTTCAATTTTACGAAAAGGTTGTTTAAACTGTAAAAGGAAAGTTATATTAACACGTTGTACGTTGACCTACTTTCACAAAAGAAATTATATAGCACTGATGAAAAGCCAGTACAATATTTGGAAAGTGGAGGAGAAACAGAGAACCGGAAGAAACTATAATGAAGGCAAGCAACTAATTAAATTACAGCAAATGTGTCACTTTTTTTTTGTTTTGAAGATGTTGGGGGTAGGAGTTTATTGATTAATTTATTTATTTTTGCTGTGTTGGGTCTTCATTTCTGTGCGAGGGCTTTCTCCAGTTGTGGCAAGTGGGGGCCCCTCTTCATCGCGGTGCGCGGGCCTCTCACTATCGCGGCCTCTCTTGTTGAGGAGCACAGGCTCCAGACGCGCAGGCTCAGTAGTTGTGGCTCACGGGCCTAGTTGCTCCGCGGCATGTGGGATCCTCCCAGACCAGGACTCGAACCCGTGTCCCCTGCATTAGCAGGCAGATTCTCAAACACTGCGCCACCAGGGAAGCCCAAATGTGTCACTTTTAATGTTATTTTCTCAGAGTAACTATGATCATTTATATACCCAGCCAAAGACTTTAATTGCTTAAAAAACTACTCGCTAGTTGTGTGACCTTGTAAACTGCTTTAACCTCTCTATGTCTCCTTTTGCTTTTTCTATCATGCGGGAATAATGATGCTTGCACAGCTTTGCTGGAAAGGTTGCTGAGAGGGCCAAGTGAGATCACGGAAATAAAAACACTGAAAAGTTTACAGAAGGAAGAGGAGGTCATAAGCTCTCAAGTTCAAGGACTGTGACATATTATATTTGTATTCTCCCTGCCTAGCAGAGTGCCTAGAGTTCATCACAGGATTACTATCAGAAAAGAAAAAACTGCATCGAGGGCTCCCTATTGCCTTCAGAATAAATCTCAGTTGGGTTCTCTTAGAACAGAATTGAAGATTGAGGCTTGGGTGCAGATAGTTTATAAAATTGTCCAGAAAGAAGGAATGAGGGAGCAGGAAGAAAGAGAAAAAAGGAACAAACCAATGTGTGCTATGATAGGGACATCACTGCTGAAGCCTACGGGACTCAGTTCTGCAGAGATCCCTGAGATGCTTACTGGGTCGCTCCCAGAATTATTCACCTAAAAGACAGGAGGCTAGAACACTTATCCACCTGGGCTCTAGCCCCTCCACTGCATGAGGTTGTCCCGAAGTGTATTCACCACCCATCCCTCCCCAAGTGGAGCAGCTCCTGTGGCCTCAGAAATACTCAGAGGCAGCAGGTGGAGCGGGCCTGGGTGGAACCTATCAGGGAGCCGTGAACCTGAGCTTGCACAGAACTGATAGGAATAGAGTAGGATAATGAAATAGTCAGTTTAGAAATCCCACTAGGGGATTGAGGACAGGAAGGGAATTTTAAGGGAGTTTGGGAGACTGTTGTAAGCTAATGACGACTCAAGAAAAGAATCCAGTAACCTAGCAACAATCTACACTACCTTGAAGGAAGGCCAGGTGCATCCAAGTGCCGGACACACTCAAGCCACAAACCCTGAGAGTTAAAACACAAGACAATAGATATGGGGTCTGAATCTTGTTACATGAAGTCAGGGAGTTCATAGTCCCTGAAGAGCAGCATCTCTGTGCATAGCCAAGACAGAAATGGGAAAGAAACTAGGTGAAAGGGGACATTATAGGGAAACCTGAGATGAATTACCATATTTTAGTATATGTTACCACCCTTTTGCTAATATACATATGATTTAAATAGCCCCATGACCGTCTGAGTTAAACCACATAGGGCCAAAGGAGGAATTGATGATGTAAGCCTTGACGTCTGCCCAAGAATGAGGAAGAAGGTGGTCTTCTCCCCTCCCCACTTCTTCTTTGATTATAAAAATGTAGCGCTCTTTGTTCTCGGGGCTGCTGCACTCCCTTGCCAGCCCACTTGTATCTCTCCTAAGCGTCCTATGCTAATAAACTCTCTGCCTGCCACTTTGCCTCTCGCTGAATTCTTTCTGTGCTGAGGCAAAAGGACCTGAGCTTCAGTAAGTCCTGACGCCAGTAAGTCCTGAGCAGTTTCAATTGAAAGACAGTGGGTTCAAGTCCCCTCCTAAGTCAGGGATTGTGAGTTCAAGTCCCAATCTGAGGTACAGGTGGGTTTAAGTCCCACCCAAGAAGGAGTTTTGTTTCAGAACCACCCGCCCCTGCAGCAACTGAAATCAGAAGTGGCCCAAGGGGACGTGATGCAAGGCACAAAACGCTGTCTGCTACAAGATCCAAAACCTTTCCCCTGACATCGGTCCTCCGAGTTTTCCTGCCATCGGACTCTGGGGGCTCTTTTGTGCTTCACAACTCTGCCTGCCTCCCTGTGCCCCAGCTGATTGGACAGTGAACAGACACCCATCCTGTCTTAGTCAACTCAGGCTCTTATAACAAAGTACCATAGAATGGGTGGCTTGAAAAATAAAAATGTATTTCTCATACTTCTTGAAGCTAGGAAGTCCAAGATCAAGGTACCAGGTGACTCAGTTCCTAATGAGATCTCTCTGCCTGGCTTTCAGATGGCCACCTTTTCACTATATCCTCACATAGAAGAGAGAGAGGTTATTTTCCCTGGGATTCCCCGAAACCACCACACCCTCAGTTCCATGGCTCTCAGACCCCTCCTACCCTTAGATGGTCCCATAGGGGAGTCAGTCCTCATCCCGGGGATTGGTCTGCCCTTCGTGTTTTGTTGGATGGCAGACTAAGCTACTTAGCTTTAACTCAAGAATATCCTTTTTGATACCTCTTCTACGTGTGATGGAATTTGTGGTCTCTTCCAGAACCTTCTTCCAAATCTCCGCACTCACTCTGGGCACCTTGAGCTGTTCTGCTTGTAAACTCTGCAGCTGCCCATGTTGGCACTTGTGGACTGTGCCCTGATCCCTGGACACCAGGAAAAGAAGGCCGAACCACACCCACAGATATTTTCTCCCCTCGTTTTGGGGTGTCGTACACAGACCTGAGGGTCACAGCACCATCATCACTTGCTTGGAAAACTTCAGTAGCCCCCTAACTGGTCTCCCTCCAAACTACCCTCCACACCATCACTAGAGTGACCTTGCTAAGTACAGATCTGACCTCCCTGCTCCTTTTCTGGAGATGCTTCCAAGTCTCTTCATGGCCCCAGAATCAAGTCCACACTCTGACAAAGTCTACAAGACCATTCATGATATTGCTTTGACTCAGCTCTCCTGACATCAGCTTTCAACCAGAGACTACTAGGCTGTCCAAGTTCTGTCTCACCTGTGGACCTTGACATGTGCTGTTTACTCCATCTGGGAAGTTCGCCTCCCCTGCCTCTGCCCCCACCTCACCCCACCCTGCACCCCAGGTCTGCCTCACTCCTGCCCACCTTCAGGTGTCAGCTTGAATACCACCTCTTCGAGAGCATACGCTTCAAGCTCTCACTTTTCACACTCAATTGAATTTTGCTTGTTTGTCCATCTGTACTGTTAAAACCTTGAAGGCAGAAACCAGGTCCTGAATCTTTACCGCCGACCGCAGTTCCTGGCTCATAGCACTTGCTCAATGAACATTTCGGATTGAATGAATCAATGAACAGAGGCCCCTCACTGCTCTCCTCCAGGCGTCTGTGGCTCTGGTCTCTGGAAGGCCTGCCTCCTCGGCCCTGGCCTGTTCCTGCCACACGCAGCTGCCTGTAGAGCGCTGACTTAGTACATAGACAGATGGGTGCTAAGGTGAGCTCAGCTCTCCTGTGACCTCTGCTGCCCTGGGCCACGATCACAGCTGTCCCATTAGCTGCCATGTGATGTGGCGGACCAGCATCACCACACCAGCTTAGGTCTGGCCCCGTAATCCATGCAACAGGTCCCTCCAAATCTCCAAGTGGCAGGGGACTACCTGCCACCTTGTCATCCTCTCTGCCTGCATCATCAGAGCTGTGGTGTCAGATGACCACTGAGTATGGACTCTCCTTTTCCTGGCCAGTCTTTGCCGTGCTGTAGAGACACATTTCTGATGGCAGTTGAAGCAGTTCTTTACCAAAGGCATCCGAGCCTGGGAAGACCCCAAGCAGGGGGGTTGCATCCGTTTTGCTTCCATCTCCTTGTACAGGTTCAGTGCAGGGTTTGAGAGCTGAGGTCCAGGCTCTCACAGCCCAGGATGGATCCTACTCCTACCACTTGCTGGTGGAATGACCCTAGGCAAGTCATCCCTTGTCCTTTATGCCTGTGCCATTCACAAGACGATCTTGAGGTAATGCTCAAGCTTCAGTTCTAACTCCAGATCCTTCCACAGCTGAGCAACATAGCCCTCGCCACCTGCCCGCTGAGATCCTTGCTTTCCATCTGTTGTATTCTAATGCTACAATCTCTACATTTCCTAAACAACAACAAATATGATTCCTTCCAGGGGAAGAGAAGGCCCACCCCTAGCCTCCAAGAGTTAATCCCACCTAAGTCTCAAGCCCCACACTTCCGGAGGCTGCCAATATACCAGGCGCCCATAACGGGTGCTCCTTCCACCCCAATTTTCTAAGTCTGCTGGGCAACAAGAGCCATTAAATCCAGAAACTAATCTGTAAGGAAAACAAAGAAGAGTAATCGTCTCTCTTTAGGATTCCAGTGGAAGTTCCCCCTGGACTGGTGCTCTGGAAAGAACAGAGAAGGGCACCTGAAGAGAAATGCCTATTAACGTTCAAAAGCCCCCTAGTGGAATGGAAGTTGACCTGCTGGAAAATGGAAATCTGCCCCGGCCCACGGGAGCCCGCCCTCGGAATAACATTATTTATCCTGCAAACGGAGTCGCTTAAGAGGAAGAAGCAATCTCAGGGCCGTTCCTGCAGCTCAGGGGCACCCGGCAGAGCCGTCCCCAGGATGAGTGTCTGGGTGCTTTGGAGCTGTGCTATTTGGAAAATAAGAAAAGGAAAAATAAAGTGGGGAACTGGGCGGGGGGAAGAAAAAGCCGGAAAAGCTGAAAAGCGTCAGCGGCGGGAAGAGGGGGCAGTCTGGGAGTCTTTGCGGGGTCCCTGCAGGGACAGCCAGCCTTGCCGGCAGGGAAACACGGCTTTGGTCTTCTGTTGCTCATGGCTGGGGGCCGGAGACTCGGAGATGTGCAGAGAGAGATTCACCTTGAGTCATGCCATGAGTCAGAGGCCGGAGGCAGAAATAGATCTTATGACCCGCTGTTCCTTGTCACAGACATCTTGGAGGATCTTTAACCAGGACTCCTGAGTGGGGATGAATTTAGCTGCTTCTTGCAGCCAGGTTGGTTCATTGGATGAGATGCCTGTCCTCTCTCATGCCAAAGGCAAGTGATTTAAAGTCAAGAAGGACCAGGAGCTTCCAACAGACGTCCGTGGCCAAAGCTGCATTTCCCCTCACGTCAGGTACACCTGTTTACCGTCACGGCCAGGGGTGACTCATCTGCTTTCTGTTTCTCCTTCGCCTCTACCACCTGCTCACTTCCACACACCACACACGCCAAGTCTTCTAGGACCCCCAGCTCTCACTGGAAGCTTGTGCGCTCAGAATGCCTTCCTTGATTAGTTCCACCCAATTTTTATCTTTTCTCTTGCTTGTATTCTCATAGGGCTTGTGACAGAAAGTGTGGATGGCCTACCCAACAGCCAGGGCCCCCCCAGTTGCCCTTCATCAGAACTCAGATTTGGTTCTGATACTCACCCTCCCCAGGTACTCAAGGAAGGTGTTCCTTCCCCAGCCCCTTCATGTTTTGAACTCATCATGTGAGGACATTATTGTTTTTAAAATGTGAGTTTTATTATTTTTCAGGTATGGTGAAGCCAATAGATCAGGAGTCGATTGCCACCGATAATTACAGCTTCCAAGAGGAGGGAGCATGCCACACCACACCGGGGCAGGGGGTGAGAGATGGGGGGATACATAGTGAAGCACTGGGGCAAATCTGGGGGGAGAAGGAGCTGGGGGAAATGTGGGCAAGAGAGTTTACTGCAGTTTCTACAGGCAGAACAAGTGAGGTAGGGTAAGCAGGCTTAGGATTGGCTAGGTGAATAATTTCTGTCTCTGGGGCATTGGGTATGTTCCTATTTGCCTGGTACCTGACCCTGGGATGATTAGGGCAGGTGGCCCAGAGAGTGAGAGCCCTGTGAGAGCCTGATAAAGAAGGTGGTTGAGGTATGAGATATGGGATCTGGATCGGTTGGTTTGCATATGAAAGGAGGCCAGCAGTTTACTATCTCTAGGAAATTAGCCAGCCCTGGGAGGGGCAGTTTCTCTCCGGTCAGCAAGAGTCCAAGAGGTCAATGCATCAAAAATACAAAAAATGGAAGGGCGTGATTATACAGTTAGACTTGAAGCTGTGGCAGACATCTTGTGAGCAGAGGAAGAAGCCAGCCGGATCCCAGAGAAGCCACTTCAAGCCCCCTGACCTTGTTGAACTACTGAGTTAAGCAACCCTGAATTGCCTTGTTCTGATGTTCTCATTATGGGAGATAAATTCCTTACTGCTTCAACCACTTTGAGCTATCATGTTACTTGCAGCCGAAAGCATCCTAACTCATATGGCATTTAAGCCATCACTTTACTGTAAAGGTAAAAATTCTAACTCCAACTATTTTGTTACACTAGAATTGTTTTTTAAAGAATGAGTTGCTTGAAATAACATCATTTCCGAGTTGCAGGAAGTCTAGATGAAGTCATAATTACCTATTACATTTGTTTAGAGTTTTATATATTACAGCCTCTCAGTTGCTGCTTACCCTCCCCAGAGTCAAACAGGGAGTGAAAAATAAGTGTTCTGAATCCAGCTGGAAAAGGAAGGAGGTATCTTTTCCCTCTTCTGATTCCCAGATCTTCTTGTGTGATGTTTCCTCTCAGAGAGAGGTTTGGACTTTAGGTAGGTGGTTGGTTGGAGGGGGAGACTTGATTAGGAAGGGGCGAAGGCAGTGAAATTCAATTGCCATTTGACCGCAGGATCAAATAAGTATAATGGGAGAAATGTTATCTTAGAAGGGAGAAAACAAGCTTCCCAGAATCAGCCTGACTGCTGTCCAGATATGTGCCCTCTGCCAATCACATCACATTTCTAGGCGTGGGTTTCCTCAATGACAAAATGAAGGATTTGGACTAAGTTATTCCTGGTCACTTCAAACTCCAAAAATGCCATGATTCTAAGTACAGATAGATCATCTCAACTCTCTGTTAAAATGCCAGTCACATACCACCAAGTTCTCTATTAGAGACCAAGACTATTCCGTGAATTGAAAGAATTGGTTGTAAGTGTTTCTGTTTGGCAGGGCCCGCTACCCAGATAAGGAAATAACTTATCAGTGGTGTTATTAAGACTACTGTTATGGGCTGAATTGTGTCCCTCTCCCCAGCCCAGAGCACCTCAGAATGTAACCTTACTTGAAAGTAAGGTCCTTGCAGATGTGATTAGTTAAGATGAGATTGTACTGAAGAAGGGTATAAGCCCTTAGTCCGATGACTGGTGTCTGCATAAGAAGAGGAGAGAGAGACCCACAGAGGGAACACTGTATGGAGACACAGAGACACACAGGAAGAAGACAGCCAGTGACAACAGAGGCAGAGTCTGGAGCAAGGCATCTACCGGCCAAGGATCTCCAGCAAACACTAGAAGCTAGAAAGGGGCAAGGAAGGATTCCCCCCTACAGGTTTCAGAGGCAGCGTAGCCCTGATGATACCTCAATTGCAGACTTCTAGCCTCCAGAACTGTGAGATAATAAATTTCTGTTGTTTGAAGCCACGCAGTTGGTGGTACCTTGTTTTGACAGCCCTAGAAACTAATGCAATTACCAATAGCAACTATTTATTGAATGCTTACCACATACCAAGAGCTGTGCTCTATGTGCAGAATCTCTTTTAATCTTCTCCACAGCTTTGTGAAGTTGATGCTATATTTAATCCATGTTTTACAGGTGGGGACTATAAAGTTTTAGGAGTTAAGTACACAGACGCAATCATTAGGTAAATGGTGAGTTTGGAGCTTTGAGGATCCTTTGTTGTAGGATCTTAAGTGTTAGGGATTTTATATATCCGAGGCCTCTTGTGAATAACAAGCTTCTATACTACTTGAATTGTTTTGCCTGTGTATGTTTGTCCAACCAAGTCGTAGAGTAAAGCACCTCAAAGTGAACATGTCCAAAATGATACTCATTGTCTTCCCCTCCAAACTTCTCCTTCAATGTCCCACTAAAACATCTCCTTCCCACGCTTCCCCAGTCTTAGTGGGGGCTCTGTGCTCAGGCCAAAGTCCTGGGTCATCTTCAATTCTTCCACTCATCCCCAATAAAGGAACCTCCAGCAAGTCCTGTCCCCACTCGTCTCACTGTCCCCACCGCCCACCACCCCGGTCCTAACCACCAACATCCGCCCTCTGAGCTCACCACTCTGGCCTAACTAGTTTCCCTACTAGTAGCTTCCATTCCTGCTCTCCTGGAGTCCACTCTCCACAAAATGGCCTTTCACAGTTTAAAACAAATCAGATCATATTACTCTTCTGATTAAAACCCTCCAAAGCCTTCTCATTCCACCTAGAATAAAATCCAACTCACGGGCTTCCCTGGTGGCGCAGTGGTTGAGAGTCCGCCTGCTGATGCAGGGGACACGGGTTCGTGCCCCGGTCCGGGAAGATCCCACATGCCACAGAGCGGCTGGGCCCGTGAACCATGGCCGCTGAGCCTGCGTGTCCAGAGCCTGTGCTCCGCAATGAGAGAGACCACAACAGTGAGAGGCCCGCGTATCGCAAAAAAAAAAAAAAAAAAAAAAAAATCCAACTCTTTCTGTGGTCTGCGAGGCTCAGATGATCCGGCCTTTGGCCCCTCTGTAGCCCCAACAATTATCACATTTCTAGCTGTGCTGCTCATTTTTGTGGTCCTCAAATATTCCTTGGCTTTGTTGTTTTCTTCACCTAAAATGCTCTCCCCAGGCTTCAGTTGACTGCTTGCTTCCTTCTCATTATTCAGGCCCCAGAGACTTCCCTGATCACTGTATTTAAAATTGTCTCTTTGCCCAATCCCACTTCATCCCATTACCCTGTTTTATTTCCTTTAGTCTCTGAAAATTAACATATGTATTTATTTTTCATTAACTTTCTTTCTTGTTTTCGTCTCTCTTCATTAGAATTTAAACTCCATGGGACCAGGGACCTCATCTACTCAGGTTCACTATCTTATTCCAATGCCTTGAATGTGTCTAGGTGCTTCATAAATGCTGCATGGCTGCATGAATGAAATGCTAAGGTTCTCAAAGTATGATATGTGCTTCTGGTGACTCTCTTATGTCTTTTGCTGCTCCCAGTTCAGTTTTGTGGCCCAAGTGTTACTGAACCAAACTTGGGTCTGCTCACCCATGCGCATTAAAGCCAATCTACTGAGGCTGCAGTTGCGGTGAAGGAAAGTGCAGCATTTATTATAAAGGCGCCAATACAAGGAGGATGGGTTGCTCGTGCTCTAAAATCCCGAACTCCCTGATGGGTTTCAGCAAAGCATTTTTAAAGGCCAGGTGAGAGAAGGGCATCCCAGGGTATGTGATCAGCCTGCGCACAGTTCTCTGATTGGTTGATGGTGAGGTAACAGGGCAGAGTCACAGGGTTAACATTATCAACCTTTAGGCTTCAGTAGGCCTGGGGGCTATGTGCTCATGGACATCAAGCAGTTAATTTCTTCCATTTGGTGGGGGTTTTAGCATCTGTAAAACAACTCAGGAAATGTGCATCAGACTCTATTATCTAGGTACTTAGAGGAGCTAAAGCAGAGGATATGGGGGAGGGATCTGTCCTGAGAAGGCCCCATAAGGTCCTGCTGGTTTACAAAAGCAGGTGTCCACCAAACGCTTGCTGGTTGGATGAGCAGAGAAACTTTTCTTCTAGAATTTCTGATCTCAAATAATAGAGCATTCTCTGGGTGGTACCAGGATTTCACATTCAGAAACCCATCACTCAGTGTGCCTAGATAAGACTCAGAAAATTGTCCTCAATTTTTTCCCTAGAGGAAGTCTCTGTTCAGTGAGACAGATTCATCCTCCACACACAGAGAGGCTTGACCTGCCCCAAACTTGGGACATTGCTGTTCTAACTAGGCTCACATATGTAAATATTTTCTGGATTTTTAATTACTTCCAATACAGAGGACACATCATTTGGAGGCCCTTGCCAGTCATTCTGCATCTCTTACCCTCCAAACTGCTTGGAGAAATGAGTTTTTCCGTCATGGGGGACATAGAAGAAAACTGAGGACTTTTTTTTTTTAATTAAGTCCATATTTGGTGCTCTTCTCAGGTACATTGCATCTGTTTGTAACAAATGGAAGTGGAAATTGATTTCTCCATTCCCCTTAGTACTCTGTATTTGCTGGCTCGCTGACTTTAAAGCCCCTCGCAAAGCTGTTCTGAACTCCAAATCTACTGTGCGGAGGTGGGGTAGTGGTGGAGGGGTGGCCAGGTCCAGCAGCTAGAACTGTGGCAGCAAGTTCCCTGAGACCCTTGAAAAGTCTGCAGGAAGCAGAGTCTGATGAGGGAAACTCTGAGCTTTAGACGATGAGTCCTGGGCAGTTGCTGCTCTTCCGAGAACACGAGATCACACAGGACAGGAAGTCTCCAGTACAGCTGTTTGTATCCTGTCCCTGCCCCCTGTCACCATATTCATCCATTCCCATTCCAGCCTAATGACTCCAGGCCAGGAAGGAGGAAGAAGAAAATGATTTAAAGCAAGTTAAGTAGGCTTGGCATTAGCCTCAAAGAAGGAAGCAGCTGTGTCTATTTTGGGCAATATCATTTCTCAACAAAATTATCCAAATCCCTCTACCTTTTGCAAAAGGTCTTGGGAAACCAAGCTGACTAAGCAATGTATTTTGGTTAAGGCTCTTCTGGTTGCAAATAACAAATACCCATTTGAGCTAGCTTAAATAAAATAGGAAAATGGATCGTATGGGTACAAGAGGATCTCACAGAACCGAGGACCAGGGAGTGGATGTGGGTCTCAGAACACATCTAAAGTAGGAGCTGGAAAGTCCACGGGAAACTAATTGGCCATTTTCTGTTTTTCTTTTACTTTAGGGTCACATAGACACTCATCTCTGCTTCTCTCTGTACCTCTGTTTGATTCTTCTCTCTCTCTGTAGACTGTTTTTTTCTGCTTCTCTCTACCTGAGAGCCATCATTCAACTCTCAAGTTTATAAGTTCTCAGTTCAAGCCACACACAGGAACTCACTGTCCATGAATCACAGCTCCAGGTTCTCAGGAGAAAGAGTCTGATTAGCTCAGCCGAGTCGAGTACTCAACCCTGATCCAACCCAATGTCAGCCAAGGGGACATAAACTAACACATACTGGGAAACCATCCCACAAGTGGACGGGGCCCCTGAGGGCTAGGCAGCAATCCCCCAAATACCTATGCTGTATTATTACCCTGCAGGGACAGAGAGCCACTTTTTCATTGTTGCCGTTCTGTTCCTTTAATTCCAGCAACCTTGAAGTATTAAAAATGACGATAATCTGACTCTTCATTTATTGCTTTTTTATCTGAGAGAGGATCGTTGGTTATTAGAATTTTCTAATAAATCCTAAGACCATTTTTTTCCCCGAGTAGTTTTTTCCTTCTTTTTGAATGTCTGAACAACGGTTTTCAAACCCCTAGCTCACAATTAGTCATTCAAACACTGGGAACTAAGGTAGTGGTACTGGGACCATGTTAGTTAAGGCTAAGGAATAATAGTAACAATAATCATTATGGGAAGAGGGAAGTAAAGGAGAAGAAATAGATGTGGAAGCAGAGGAGCGAACATGTATCGAACACTTATGACTGCCAGGCATTGTAATAGGCATCTTAGGGACCCAGTGGCCAATCCTTTCCTCAAGCAAGTTAGAGACACTGGGAGCTCTAACTGTATTACCCACCCACCATCAGCACTGCTGCTCTCCCCCAGCGAGTGCTTGGTTTAATTGCACAAAATATTACTGACTATTTTCATTTACAGAAATAGCTTTGATTTATACCTAATCACCATGCAGCACAAAGATGATTATGTGTTAATTAACTTTGCTTTAAGATTAATCTCACCATTAAACTCTGCCCATTATTTTCAGGCTTCCTAGTTTATTGTTTGTACAGAATTGTCTACTCAAACTTAAAAATAATTAGAGGAAACATCACGATACTAGGCTGTAATATAGATGACACACGTACGGGTCCTTCCCAAGCAGCGGAGGATAGTGGGATATTCTGAAGAATTAATCTTAAGATATCTGGATATCCCTTTGGAAATGGAAAGAATATTAGTGTCATGGATATATACAGTATATTCTAGTTGCATTTTTGAGGCGCTAAATAGAGGGTGGGCAACAAGATACTGTGCAAGGATACCAGTACTAAAGTCAAAGCCATGGCCAGCCTGGGTCCAGCAATGACTAGCTATGATACCTCGGGGAAGTGAGGGCTTGGGGTCGTGTAGGGAGAAGCTAACACTTGTTGAGTGTACACCATTATGAGTAATAATGCTGTCTCATACTCTAGTAACAGTAGTAAGTAATGACAATACAGAAGCAATAGAAATAAGATAGCTAGCGTATTTTGAGCTCTCGTGCCAAGCAATATAATATTTAATCCTCCGAATAACCCTAAGGGACTGGGGCTGTCCTTGCCCTCAGTTTTCGAGAAGAGGAAACCAAAGCTCAGAGATGCTAAGTAATTTGACAAAGACCATGTCGATCGTTCACAGCTAGTCTGGATTTGAATCCAGGTCTGCTGGACATCAAAACTTAAGGTCTTTCCTGTTCTTCTAGGCTGTTTCCAAGATCTCGAATCGCCAAGAACCTCAGCTTCCTTGTTTGTAAAGTGGGATGATAGTATTTTACTTCCATCACAAGGTCTTCATGAAGGTCATAGGGTCACACACCTGAGAGCACTTTGTAAAATGCTAGAAAATGTAAATTTGTTAGACTCATAAAGCTTACCTGTTTTCCTTGAAAAACATAGGCAAACCTACCTCCTTCCCTTCCTTCCTTCCTTCCTTCCTTCCTCCCTTCCTTCCTTCCTTCCTTCTTCCCCTCCCTCTTTTTCTCTCTTTCTCCCCTTCCATTCATTTCATCCCTCTTTTTTTCTTCCTCCGCTTTCTTTCCATCTTGCAACAACTTCACCACCCTTCCCACCCCTGCCTCGTTTGGGAAAGCATTAACCAAGGAGCCCGGGAGAGCGTGCATTTTAATTAGTCACCTGTGATTTACCTGGAGACGGCTTTGTTACTCTGAGAGCTGGTTGCACACCCAACAGTGGCTCAGGGCAGAGCTGCTACATGACGGATGATACTGTTGCTCCACTTAGGGTACTCCCTGGAGAGATATGAGTAATTTCCTTTCATAATATCATCTTCATGCTGAATCTCAGGCACCAACCTGGAATTCTCCTAGAGGAAATTGGACATCTGCCCTTGACAGAGTGTAGTGGATAAGGCATAACATCTGTGATCAGAAGATTTAGATCTGAGTCCCAATTGTGCTACTTTTTCGCTGTGTAACCTTGAGGAAGTTACTTAACCTCTTTTTTGCTGTGTAACCTTGAGGAAGTTATTGAACCTCTCTGAGCCTCAATTTTCTCAACTCTGACAAGAGGCTAGTGGTAATAACATGTGTTGGAGATGTGTGTATAAAATGAGGTAACGGATACTTTGTAAACAGTGTGCTTGTGACTAATCACAAGTTAGTTGTGATTGTAATTATGTATTTTTCCAGCAATGAGGAGAGGACAGGGTGAAAGGTAGTGGCCTGAAACTCTCCCTCATGGGTCGGTTCTACAGAGGGTTCACCTGGTACTTATAGTCCTTTATAATTTTTATTATCTATAAAAACAAGCACAGGTGTCTCTTATCAGAACTTGCAGCGTGGACACCTGCACCTGAGACAGAGGCAGTGATGCAGGTGGGCAGGTGGGGTAAATGCCAGGGGACTGGGCTTTGTGCGGATGGGGCCATTTCCTGTAGGTGACTCAACAATGGCTCAGGGAAGTAAGTGAGGGAGAGGCAAGTGTCCATAATACACAACTAGAAATGACCCCCCATCCCTGGCCCTTGTGGATTCTGACAGCCCCAAAGTGTTGCCTTTATGCAGTGTCCTCCTCCCTACCTCCAGCCCCAGGTGCCCAGACACTCCTTCTAGTCTGAGTTTGAGGAGGCAGGGATGCTAGAGAAGGAGGACATCTAGTAAGGTTTGCCCTGGGACTCTCTTGCCCCTGACCGTCAGAGCAAGGTCAGATCTACCACATCCTTAGAGAGAGCAGTGGTCACACCCGCACTGAGAAAGGAGCGTGACCCTTGACCACAAACTGAACTTGGTGTTAGAGGACAGGGAACCATTTGGGTTCTGCCCCCAAAATGCTGCAACTTCGGCAGTTCACTTAATCTCTGAGCTGTGTCTGCTCAGTCAAACGGAGATATTAATATTTGTCCTGACATCCTCACATTGCTGAGATGAGGATCAAATTAAAAAACAAAACAAAGAAACCACGGGAACAAAAGAGTCTGTTTAAATGTTTCTTTTTAGGAGAACAATGAAGCAGTTAAAGACAATAGGCTAGGCGTACACATGTCAACACAGTTGGACCTTACATTTCTTGCCCTGAATAGAAAATGCTAGAAACATAATGAGCTCTATAACACAATACTAGTCACATAAATTTAAAATATTTGCTCACAAAACAGTCATATACATTTTTCAAAGATTCAGCATTAGGGACTTCTCTGGTGGTCCAGTGGGCAAGACTCTGCGCTCCCAGTGCAGGGGGCCCGGGTTGTATCTCTGGTCACGGAACAAGATCCTGCATGCCACAACTAAGTGTTTGCATGCTGCCACTAAGAGCCCACGTGCCGCAACTAATACCCAGGGTAGCCTAAATAAATAACTAAATATTTTTTTAAAAGATTCAGCATTAACCAAATTAGAACAGTGATAAGACTAAGGATTAGGGATAAAATGAATGAATGAATGGGGTTTTGCATGGACCAATGGTGATAGTATTTCATGAGCTGAGGAGTAGATTAATCCAATCCTGTGCACCTGAAATGCAAGAAAAAAGAAACTGCTATTATTAAGTGTCAAATTTGTGAAGTAAGAGAGGAGTATTGACAATACTTTCTTCTGCAATGTGGTCTTTCATTCATTCATTCTTTCAGTTAACATTTGTTAAATATCTACAACAGGCCAAACTGTGCCAGGTACTAGGATTATAGAGCTTAAAAAAAAAATAGGTCCTGCCCTCACATCTCTTGTTTACAGAAAAGGAAACAAATGATTACAGTATGTGTGATGGTGTCTGACAGAGGTGAGGACACGGGGACCCAGAGAGTGGGCCCTCACCCAGCCTGGGCCAAGGGAGGGGGCGAGGGCAGCAAAAGCTGGGAGAGGGGTGCTTGAGCTGTGCTGGAAGGATAGAAGGTGGGGATAGAGACTTCAGGTATAGGAAATGGCAAGTTCAGTGGCATTGAAGCTTAAAGCACCAAGGCCCTGTACCAAGGCAGGGCCCTGGAGAGCTGAGGCTCGAGACCCAGGCAGGACCCCGCTCTGAAGAGCCTTTAAGACCGAGATGGGGAGTCTGGATTTTCCCTAAACTCACGGGTGTCAATGCGGCTTTGCACAGGAGAACACCACACCCAAACATGCGTTTTAATATCCTCTCTGGACACAGCGTGGAGACTGGGTTCTAGGAGGGAAGCTTGAAGGTGAGGAGACCATTTAGGGGGTTGTAGGAGCACTGAAAGTCTGAACTAAGGCAGTGGCCGTGGGATGGAGAAAAGAGACCAATCGTCTCTGACCACCTCTGACCGCTTCTCTACCCCACATCCGGTAGGACACAAATCAACGTGATCCTGGATTCTTCCTCCCTCTTCCTATCTCATGTCCTTGGTCTCCATTCGCCATCCCCATGGCCACCTCGTTAGTTCCAAATTTCTTTTCGGACACCAAGGTCAGCTGACCATGCCCTTCTCCAGAACAGGAAATCCAGGCAGAGGCAGGCTTGTGCAAGACAATGAATTTGGTTTTGGAGACAGAGTTTAAGTTGCAGAAGGTGGTTGTATATGCAGGTATGCAACTCAGGAGAGGGCCCTGGGTTGGAAATATCCACATTTGGCAGCAGTGAAATGTGAAGCCACTGGAGGAGATGACACATCAGGGGGAACTTAGAGGTGAAAAGACAAGAGGGTCAAGAATGGACCATTCGTTTAAGGGGTGAATGGAGGAATTGGAAACTGTAGAAAGAAGAAACCAGAGAGGAAGAGATTAAAAGTGAGTCATGAAAATTAAGGAGGGAGGTTTCAGGAAGGAGGAAGTCGGGGTCAGCAGATAATGCAAACCAGTCAAATAACATCAAGCCTGAGATGAGGACAGCCTCCAAAAGGCCACTGGTAACAACAGGGAGTTGACTGAGAAACAGAGAAAATAGAAGCAGCAGGTGCAGAAGACTTTTTCGAGAAATCTGACTGGGAAGGGAAAGAGGGAGATAGAACTGTGACTAGAGGGAATCAAGGAAGGAATTCTTGGGGTTTCCCTGGTGGCGCAGTGGTTAAGAATCCGCCTGTCAATGCAGGGGTCAAGGGTTCGAGCCTTGGTCCGGGAAGATCCCACATGCCGTGGAGCAGCTAAGCCCGTGCACCATAGCTACTGAGCCTGGGCTCTAGAGCCTGCGAGCCACAACTCCTGAGCCCACGTGCTGCAACTACTGAAGTCCACGTGCCTAGAGCCCATGCTCCGCAACAAGAGAAGTCACTGCAGTGAGAAGCCTGCGCACCGCAACGAAGAGTAGCCCCTGCTCGCCGCAACTAGAGAAAGCCCCTGCGCAGCAACAAAAACCCAACGCAGCCAAAAATAAAAATTTTTTAAAAAAGGAAGGAATTTTTAAAGAATGAGAACATCAGCACACGGAGCTGTATTCACTATCTTGTAATAACCTATAATGGAAAAGAATCTGAAAAAGAATATATATTATATATATCTGAACCACTTTGCTGTATACCTGAAACATTGTAAATTATCTATACTTCAATTTAAAAATTTTTGAAAGGATGAGAACAACTTGAGCATCCATAGAGGAAAGGTTTGGGAAAAGAGGAAGAGATTGAAGATACAAGAGTGATGGGAAAACTGATGGTAGGGGATCCTGGAGAAGGTGATGAGGGCGGAGTTCAAGGGCACAGCTGAAAGGGTTCACATGGATTGAAGAAGGGACACCTCTTCCCCTGGATGCAATGAATTTTCCAGCTTTCCTAAAATAATGCTGTGTATACAGCTTTCTGCTCCCTGTAAAATACGACTGGTATCTGTTAATGAGATTACTGTAAAGTTTGCTCCACTTCCTCATTTCCTCTTTCCCCAGCTTCCAACAATGACAAGAACATTGAGGTACCTGAGAAGCAGGACGAAGGGCCAGGAGCCGGTAGAGGTGGGGATGGGAAAGGGAAGCAGAATGTAATGGGACATAGAAAGGTGTTGACATCCCTCATAATGCCCAACTCAATGCCTCCGCTGAACCATAAGGCAGGCTGAGAACTCTCACTAATTTATGGGGAAACTGTCCTGGCTCCTCCACTGTTTAAACCTGTTCTCACTCCCCCCACCTCCCAACTCCAGCCTCCACCTCTCAGTGTTTAACTTCCCCCTGCTCCTTTGGTCTTTGGTGTTCTTTCATTGCTGGATCCTGATGCTTCGCTCTGCCTCCAGAGTTTTGCCTTGTATTCAATATTTTGACACTCCAGCTTTTGTCCATCTTGGGTAAAGGGATTTGAGATGGTTAACAAAGATATATTGAATATAGCAAATGTTTTTTAAAATTGGATCATGAATCAAAAGGAAAAGCAAAGTTAGAAGAAATAGGATAAATTCAAGGGTAAGGTGAAAATGCCAAAAATACATTCCATAAGTCTCTGTAAACCTTACTTTAAATGGTTATAGATTTTCTGTGCCTCCTAGCAACCAGTGTAAAGAGGAAACAGGAGGAGGTATGCAATTCACTGTGCTTTTAAATAAAAACAAATGTATTGAAATACAAGAAAAAGGGAATCCAAAATGAAAGAGGAGCAAAGGGAACTCTCCAGGATGAGAGTAAGGAAAATCCCAGGGTACTAGTCATTAGAGATCGCCAGAACGTTCTAGGAGCTGTCTCCATCAGAGGAAATTGATGGAATACCCAATTTGTTTGGAAGCATTAAAGAGTTTAGACAATTAGGGGAATGTTCTGCATGAAATAATGATAAATACTTAGAAATTAAGCATAAAGACAAGATAATAATTATCCCCAGCATAAAAAAATAAAATAGTGTAAGAAAGAAAAACTAATAACTCTGCTACAAATATCATTTCTGTGGTCCTAATTATGTAATCATGAAATATCAATATAACGATCAAATGTATTCTATAATATATTGAGAGGAGAAGGAAGTGATTGTGAAAGATAATGTTTATTGTTTTAATCTGCTAAGTTTTGGTGTATTTCTCACTATAAAAATGAAAAAGTGGGAAATTGATAATGCCTAAAACAAACAAAGAAATCAGGAAGTAGCAGTTTAAGCTTGATATTTAGAAAGTTCGTAACAAAAAATTAGGTTACAAAATTTGGGGCTGGAGATTCACTTCCAAGATGGCTCATTCACACGGCAGGCAAGTTCTTGCTGGCTGTAGGCAGGAGGCCTCAGTTCCTCACCACACAGACCTCTCCATAGGGTTGCTTGAGTGTCCTCAAGACAAGCAGTCAAATTCCCCTAGAGTGGCAAGATGAGAAAAAACATGGTGGAAGACACAGTACCTTATGGTCTAGCTTCAGAAGTCACATGGCATCATTTCAGGTATATCCTATTGGTCACATGGGACAGCCCTACTCAGTGAGGGCAGTGACTAGAGAAAGACATGAATTACTGAAGGCTGCTACACAAGTATTCAAAAAGCAGAAACTTGCCTAATAAAGTGAACCTCATCCTTAACATTCTTATGATAAGGACATCATTAAGCCAGTGGCATAGCAGAGAAGACCTGTTCTAAAAAGGCAGCCAACCAGAGGCCAAAATGATATGTTCCGCCACCCAGCTCTCTGAAGGTCTCTGTAGTTCTGACTTATATGTAGATAAGACGGGGAATCTAGAGGAATGGTGGGAATGCTTGTCTTTTGCCTCCATTGATGCTATTTTTTGCAGCCGAGCATTTGGTAAATGTTGAGCTGCAGGGAGCTCAGTGTTATGCTATCTGACAAGTACATGGAGTTCAGCTCCTCCCTGCTACCAATTAAGGGCAGATCCACATTCTTTAATAGGCTGAGCAGGAGATGGGCTGTCATCCACCCGGGAAAGTTCAAGAGCCTGGCTAGGACACATGCATGGTTGGAAGGACAGTCTCTTGCATGTAATACCTGTCCTCCTTGCAGGCAGCCATGACATTTAGGGCATCCCAACTTTAAATCCACACCCTTCCTTTTTGCACAAGAGCAGAAAAAAGGATTCGTTCCATCTTCTAAAATTCCCTCTTTTATAGTTCTGTCGACCCTCAAAGTCCAGCTCAAAATCTCCCTGCCCATCAAGGCTCCTTCACTGCCTCCATACCTGCTCCTCTACTTCCTCCAGACCAGTGTCCAGGCCTCTTGGACCTTTCCCTGTACAAAGTATGGTTAACAGGGTGGACGTAGTGACCCCCAACAAACTCCACTGTCTCATTCAGGTACATGACACACTACATCCAGGCTTGTACCTTCCTAAGACCTCAGGTCTGTTCACAAGAAGCCCTTGTCACTGTTGCATCTGCAAAGTGTGCCTTTAGAACAGGATGATTCCAGGGCCACAGGGATGCCCACAAAGGACATCCACGATTTTGTGTGTTTGTTCAGACATTTTTTTCCCCCTAAGGAAAAGACTAGTTTTCATCAAGTCCCAAAGAGGTTCAGGGCATGCAGGCCAGACGCAGCCTTCTAAGGTTATTGGTTTGGACCACAGAGTTTGGGGGAGGGAGCGTTGCAATATTTAAAGGTCAGAGCATTTTATACAAAAATAAAGATTTCTAGCTTTAAAACAAACAAAAAAAAGAAAAATGAGGCAACCCCAAGCCCACACTCCCTGGCGGCAAGAATTGGCTTGATTAGGGCAGCAGCTGCCCTTCAGATGGAGCGCAGGCTCCCCACAGTCCCCACAAGACCAATTTCTTTTAGATGATTCTGCCTTCTTGACCCTGGTTTAGGTTCTTTGTTTTAAATCTTCAAAAACTGGTGAATGTTTCTCTGCCAGCAGTTGGTTTTACTGGTTTCAGGCCTCTGCTTGCCATTTTAGGAACTCTCTCCCCCCGGCTGCTCCTCTCACAAGGGAGCTCACCCTCATGCATGCTCTTCTTCCCATTGCTGACATTTCCTTACCCAGGAAGGGACCTACCTGAGTGGACACTCCTGCCTGACTCCACCCCCCATTCCTGATTGGAGGGCAGGCTGGGAGAAACCTGGCGATGCGGTCCTTCCTCCTTCTCCTCAGGCCCAAACCTCCCACCCACCAAGCGAGGGTTTGCTTGGGTGTCTTCAGGACTTGTGGACGTGTGTCAGAAGGAAGAATGTTAACAACCCCATTTTGCTCTAGATATGAGAGCTTTAATCGTTAATAAAGGTGATACTTTGCTCTCCATCAGTCTACACAGTTGTCTATTTTCTCTTTAAACCATGGATTCAGGAATCACACTGCTCTATACTTACTAGCTCTGTGACCTTGGGCAAATCACTTAATCTCTCTTCTCCCTCAGTTTCCTGCTCTGTAGAAAGAGGATAAGACTAGTGTCACCCTCATTGAGGTATTGTGAAGACTACATGAGATAATCCAGGTTTTAATGCCTACTTAGCCTAATATTCAAAACATAGTAAGAACTCAGTAACTGTAATCTATTATAATTTCTGATCTCATGACTTAAAAATTAAACCAAACAAAAACAAGAAAACCAAAAGCAAAATAGAGAAATGCAGATTTTCTCTGGTTGGAGCACTCCCCTTCCTCCCTTCAATGGCCTCTGAAGTGATTCCAGGAAATCCCAAGGAATTCACCCCCAGGGGTCCTCCAAACTTAGTTTAAAACCACTTTTCAGGCTTCCCTGGTGGCGCAGTGGTTGAGAGTCCACCTGCCAATGCAGGGGACACAGGTTCGTGCCCCAGTCCAGGAAGATCCCACATGCCGCGGAGCAGCTAGGCCCGTGAGCCATGGCCGCTGAGCCTGAGTGCCCGGAGTCTGTGCTCCACAGTGGGAGAGGCCACAACAGTGAGAGACCCACGTACCGCAAAAACAAAACAAAACACTTTTCTTCTTCTGACTGTACTACAAAGCTACAGTAATCAAAACAGTGTGGTATGGGCACAAAAACAGACATACAGATCAATGGAACAGAATAGAGAGCTCAGAGGGCATGCCACTGTCTGGCATTGGGCACCTGCCTGCAGCTGCTGCGGGGGATCACACGCAGCTTGCCACCTCAGGCTGGGTGGTGGGGCGCTGGGGTGGCAGCACGGGGTAGGCAGGGACCCTGCACTCCCGCATGGACTTGGAGGGATCCAGCAAGAGGAGTCTGCAAGGAGGAGGCAGAGGAGGAGGAGGGAAGAGAGAGGAAGACTGGAGTGCCTGCGACTGTGCAGTGGCAGTCCAGGCTACCTGTAGGCCAGCTGTCACCTTCTTGAAGAAGGACCACACCTATGCTTATTCCTCACTTTGGAAGGGAGATGTAGGAATAGAAGCTCTGAGAATGGTGGACTCTGCAGAAAAGAGGAGTGTGATTATGTTTCTGGAACAGCCCAAGACTCTAAAAGTGGAGTATACTTTCGTACTGTACCATTAGCACCTGCCATCACTTGTTTTAAAATTAAAATCATTCGGGCTTCCCTGGTGGCACAGTGTTTAAGAATCCACCTGCCAATGCAGGGAAAACGGGTTCGAACCCTGGTCCAGGAAGATCCCACATGTCACAGAGCAACTAATTCCATGCACCACAACTACTGCGTCTGTGCTCTAGAGCCCAAGAGCCACAACCACTGAGCCCATGTGCTGCAACTACTGAAGCCCATGTGCCTAGAGCCCATGCTTCTCAACAAGAGAAGCTACCGCAATGAGAAGCCCATGAACCACAACAAAGAGTAGCCCCCGCTCACCGCAACTAAAGAAAGCCCACGTGTAGCAACGCAGCCAAAAATTAATTAATTAATTAATTAATTTAAAAAAAGAATAGAGAGCCCAGATATAAACCCATATACCTACAGTCAATTAATCCTCAACAAAGGACGTAAAAATATAAAAAAAATGACAGCCTTTCAGCTAGTGGTGCTGGGAAATTTGGACAGCCACATGTAAATCAATGAAGTCAGAACACACCTTTACACAATACACAATAATAAACTCAAAATGGCTTAAAGACTTTAAGGCAAGACACCATAAAACTCCTAGAAGAGAAAATAGGCAAAGCATTCTCTGAAGTAAATTATACTGATGTTTTCTTAGGTCAGTCTCCTAAGGCAATAGAAATAAAAACAAAAATAAACAGATGGGACCTAATCAAACTTACAAGCTTTTGCACAGCAAAGGAAACCATAAACAAAACAAAAGGACAACCTATGGAATGGGAGAAAATATTTACGACCGAAAAGGTCTTCATTTCCAAAATATACAAATAGCTCACTCAACAACAAAAAAACAAACAACCCAATCAAAAAATGGGCAGAAAATCTAAGCAGACATTTCTCCAAAGAAGACATACAGATGGCCAATAGGCACATGAAAAATGCTCAACATAGCTAATTAGTAGAGAAATGCAAATCAAAACTACAATGAGGTATCACCTCAAAATAGTCATAATGGCCATCATTAAAAAGTCTACAAAGAGACCTCTGGGACAACATTAAAGGCAACAACATTCACATTATAGGGGTCCCAGAAGGAGAAGAGAGAGAGAAACGACCCAAGAAAATATTTGAAGAGATTATAGTCGAAAACTTCCCTAACATGGGAAAGGAAATAGCCACCCAAGTCCAGGAAGTGCAGCAAGTCCCATACAGTATAAACCAAAGGAGAAACATGCCGAGACACATAGTAATCAAATTGGCAAAAATTAAAGACAAAGGAAAATTATTGAAAGCAGCAAGAGAAAAATGACAAATAACATACAAGGGAACTCCCACAAGGTTAACAGCTGATTTCCCAGCAGAAACTCTACAAGCCAGAAGGGAGTGACATGATATACTTAAAGTGATGAAAGGGAAGAACCTACAACCAAGATTACTCTACCCGGCAAGGATCTCGTTCAGATTCGATGGAAAAATAAAAAGCTTTAGAGACAAGCAAAAGCTAAGGGAATTCAGCACCACCAAACCAGCGCTACAAAAAATGCTAAAGGAACTTCTGTAAGTGGGAAGTACAGAGAAGAAAATGACCTACAAAAACAAACCCAAAACAATTAAGAAAATGATCATAGGAACATACATATCAATAATTACCTTAAACGTGAATGGATTAAATGCTCCAGCCAAAAGACACAGGCCTGCTGAATGGATACAAAAACAAGACCCATATATATGCTGTCTACAAGAGACCCACTTCAGACCTAGGGACACATACAGACTGAAAGTGAGAGGATGGAAAAAGATATTCCATGCAAATGGAAACCAAAAGAAAGCTGGAGTAGCAATACTCCTATCAGATAAAATAGACTTTAAAATAAAGAATGTTACAAGAGACAAGGAAGGACACTACATAATGATCAAGGGATCAATCCAAGAAGAAGATATAACAATTATAAATATATATGCACCCAACATAGGAGCACCTCAATACATAAGGCAACTGATAACAGCTCTAAAAGAGGAAATCAACAGTAACACCAAAATAGTGGGGGACTTTAACACCTCACTTACACCAATGGACAGATCATCTAAACAGAAAATTAATAAGGAAACAGAAGATTTAAATGACACAACAGACCAGATAGATTTAATTGATATTTATAGGACATTCCATGCAAAAACATGAGATTACACTTTCTTCTCAAGTGTGCATGGAACATTCTCCAGGATAGATCATGTCTTGGGTCACAAATCAAGCCTCAGTAAATTTAAGAAAATTGAAATCATATCAAGCATATTTTCTGACCACAACGCTATGAGATTAGAAATGAATTACAGGGAAAAAAACGTCAAACACATGGAGGCTAAACAATCCATCACTAAATAACCAAGATATCACTGAAGGAATCAAAGAGGAAATCAAAAATACCTAGAGACAAATGACAATGAAAACACGATGATCCAAAACCTATGAGTTGCAGCAAAAGCAGTTCTAAAAGGGAAGTTTATAGCTATACAAACCTACCTCAAGAAACAAGAAAAATCTCAAATAAACAATCAACCATACACCTAAAGGAACTAGAGAAAGAAGAACAAACAAAACGCAAAGTTAGCAAAAGGAAAGAAATCATAAAGATCACAGCAGAAATAAATGAAATAGAAACAAAGAAAACAATAGCAAAGATCAATAAAACTAAAAGCTGGTTCTTTGAGAAGATAAACAAAATTGACAAACCACTAGCCAGCCTCATCAAGAAAAAGAGGGAGAGGACTCAAATCCATAAAAGTAGAAATGAAAAAGGAGAAGTTACAACAGACACCACAGAAATACAAAGCATCCTAAGAGACTACTACAAGCAGCTCTATGCCACTAAAATGGACAACCTGGAAGAAATGGACAAATTCTTAGAAAGGTGTAACCTTCCAAGACTGAACCAGGAAGAAATAGAAAATATGAACAGACCAATCACAAGTAATGATATTGAAACTGTGATAAAAATCTTCCAAGAAACTAAAGTCCAGGACCACATGGCTTCACAGGTGTATTCTAACAGATATTTAGAGAAGAACTAACACCCATCCTTCTCAAACTCTTCCAAAAAATTACAGAGGAAGGAACACTCCCAAACTCATTCTATGAGGCCACCATCACCTTGATACCAAAACCAGACAAAGATACTACAAAAAAAGAAAATTACAGACCAATATCACTCATGAATATAGATGGAAAAAATCTCAATACTAGCAAACAGAATCCAACAACACATTAGAAGGATTATACACCATGATCAAGTGGGATTTATCTCAGGGATGCAAGCATTCTTCAATATACGCAAATCAATCAATGTGATACACCATATTAACAAATTGAAGAATAAAAACCATATGATCATCTCAATAGATGCAGAAAAAGCTTTTGAAAAAATTCAACACCGATTTATGATAAAAACTCTCCAGAAAGTGGGCGTAGAGGGAACCTACCTGAACATAATAAAGGCCATATACGACAAACCCACAGCAAACATCATTCTCAATGGTGAAAAACTGAAAACATTTCCTCTAAGATCAGGAACAAGACAAGGATGTCCACTCTCACCACTATTACTCAACATAGTTTTGGAAGTCCTAGCCATGGCAATCAGAGAAGAAAAAGAAATAAAAGGAATACAAATTGGAAAAGAAGAAGTAAAACTGTCACTATTTGCAGATGACATGATACTATACATAAAGAATCCTAAAAATGCTACCAGAAAACCACAAGTGCTAACCAATGAATTTGGTAAAGTAGCAGGATACAAAATTAATGCACAGAAATCTCTTGCATTTCTATACACTAATGATGAAAAATCAGAAAGAGAAATTCGGGGTTAGTAGGTGCAAACTATTACATATATAATGGATGGACAACAAGGTCGTACTATATAGCACAAGGAACTATATTCAATGTCCTGGATAAACCATAATGGAAAACAATATGAAAAAGAATGTATATATATATATATATATATATATATATATATATATAAAACTGAGTCATTTTGCTATACAGCAGAAGTTAGCACAACATTGTAAATCAACTATACTTCAATAAAAAAAAATGTACTTAGAGCAAAAAAAAAATTTTTTTTTTCAAAGCCCTTAAAAAAAAAAAGATTTTCCAGCTTCTTGAATGCCCTCCACCAACATAGCACTGGAGTCAGACACCTGAAAGTTGCCCTAGATTCCTCTCTCCTCTACTCCCCACATTCAGCAATGTCAGGTCCTGTTGGCAATCCCTCCTAAATTTCTCCCCACCTCTCTCCTTTTCTCAACCCCACTGCTACTACTCCTGTCTTCATGAATTTTCTTTCATCCATGAACTCAATAATTCACTCATTTAGCAAATACTTTTTTCTTTTTAATAAATTTATTTATTTTTGGCTACACATGGGCTTTCTGTAGTTGCGGTGAGTGGGGACTACTCTTTGTTGCGGTGCGCAGGCTTCTCATTGTGGTGGCTTCTCCTGTTGCGGAGCACGGGCTCTAGGCACACAGGCTCAGTAGTTGTGGCACACAGGCTTAGTTGCTCTGCAGCATGTGGGATCTTCCCGGACCAGGGCTCAAACCCATGTCCCATGCATTGGCAGGTGGATTCTTTACCACTGTGCCACCAGGGAAGTCCTAGCAAATACTTATTGATACCTACTCTATGCTAGACACTGCAGTAAATACTATGGATATAGCCGTGATCAAAACAGGCACATCCCTGCCCTCAAGGTACTTCCATTCTCCTGGAAGAAGACAAAACATAAGCCGGTAAGTAAAAGATATAGTGTGGTGGATGGAAAGAAACAAACAACCATGGAAGTGGGACATGGAGTTGAGGGTGGGAGTACTACCTTAAGTAAACTGACTAGGAAGGTTTCATTGAAAAGGAGACTTTAAGCAAAGGCTTGAAGGACATAAGGGAGTGAACCATGTGAACATCTGGAGGAAGACCATTCCAGAGAGAGGAAAGAGAAGGTGGCAATGCCCTGAGGTCAGTGTGATGGGCATGTTCAAGGATCAGCCTGAGTGGTCGGTGTGGCTGAGCAAGGAAAGACTGAGTGGGAGATGAGGTCACAGAGATAACAAGTCAGTCTGGGGGAACCGGTGCTTCATTGTAATGGTTTTGGTCTTTCCTCAGAGTGCAATGGGAAGCCTTAACTGAGACTCCCCATTTTTCACCTGCATTACTGCAATGGCTTCCTGTCTGGCCTCCCTGACTCCAGTCTTCACCTTGTCTGCCCCACTGGTCAGTGCTGCCAGAGTCAGCATTCTAAGACTCATCATTCCCATTCATGTTTTTTTAAACATCTTTATTGGAGTATAATTATTTTACAATGGTGTGTTAGCTTCTGCTGTATAACAAAGTGAATCAGCTATACGTATACATATATCCCCATATCTCCTCCATCTTGCGTCTCCCTCCCACCATCCCTATCCACCCCTCTAGGTGGTCACAAAGCACCGAGCTGATCTCCCTGTGCTATGCGGCTGCTTCCCACTAGCTATCTATTTTACATTTGGTAGTGTATATATGTCCATAGCACTCTCTCACTTCATCTCAGCTTACCCTTCCCCCTCCCCGTGTCCTCAAGTCCATTCTCCACATCTGTGTCTTTATTCCTGTCCTGCCCCTAGGTTCTTCAGAACCTTTTTTTTTTTTTAGATTCCATATATATGTGTTAGCATATGGTATTTGTTTTACTCTTTCTGACTTACTTCATTATGTATGAAACACTCTAGGTCCATCCACCTCACCACAAATAACTCAATTTCCTTTCTTTTTATGGCTGAATAATATTCCATTGTATGTATGTCCCACATCTTCTTTATCTATTCATCTGTCAATGGACACTTAGGTTGCTTCCATGTCCTGGCTATTGTAAATAGAGCTGCAATGAACATTGTAGTATATGACTCTTTTTGAATAATGGATTTCTCGGGGTATATGGCCAGAAGTGGGATTTCTGGGTTATATGGTAGTTCTATTTTTAGTTTTTTAAGGAACTTCCATACTGTTCTCTATAGTGGCTGTATCACTTTACAATCCCACCAACAGTGAAAGAGGGTTCCGCTTTTCTCCACACCCTCTCCAGCATTTATTGTTTGTAGATTCTTTGATGATGGCCATTCTGACTGGTGTGAGGTGATACCTCATTGTACTTTTGATTTGCATTTCTCTAATGATTAGTGATGTTGAGCATCCTTTCATGAGTTTGTTGGCAACCTGTATACCTTCTTTGGAGAAATGTCTATTTTGGTCTTCTGCCCATTTTTGGATTGGGTTGTTTGTTTTTCTGATATTGAGCTGCATGGGCTGCTTGTATATTTTGGAGATAAATCCTTTATCAGTTGCTTTGTTTGCAAATATTTTTTCCCATTCTGAGTGTTGTGTTTTCATCTGGTTTATGGTTTCCTTTGCTGTGCAAAATCTTTTAAGTTTCATTAGGTCCCATTTGTTTATTATTTTTTCCATTTCTCTAGGAGGTGGGTCAAAAAGGATCTTGCTGTGATTTAACACTGTCATAGAGTGTTCTGCCTATGTTTTCCTCTAAGAGTTTCACAGTGTCTGGCCTTACGTTTAGGTCTTTAATTTATTTTGATTTTATTTTTGTGTATGGTGTTAGGAAGTGCTCTAATTTCATTCTTTTACATGTAGCTGTCCAGTTTTCCCAGCACCACTTATTGAAGAGGCTCTCTTTTCTCCACTGTATATTCTTGCCTCCTTTATCAAAAATAAGGTGACCATATGTGCATAGGTTTATCTCTGGGCTTCTATCCTGTTCCATTGATCTATATTTCCGTTTTTGTGCCAGTACTATACTGTCTTGATTACTGTAGCTTTGTAGTGTAGTCTGAAGTCAGGCAGCCTGATTCCTCCAGCTCCATTTTTCTTTCTCCAAATTGCTTGGGCTATTCAGAGTCTTTTGTGTTTCCATACTAATTGTGAAATTTTTTGATCTAGTTCTGTGAAAAATGCCATTGGTAGTTTGATAGGGATTGCATTGAATCTGTAGATTGCTTTGGGTAGTATAGTCATTTTCACAATGTTGATTCTTCCAATCCAAGAACATGGTATATCTCTCCATCTGTTTGTACCATCTTTAATTTCTTTCATCAGTGTCTTATAGTTTTCTGCATACAGGTCTTTTGTCTCCTTAGGTAGGTTTATTCCTAGGTATTTTATTCTTTTTGTTGCAGTGGTAAATGGGAGTGTTACCTTACTTTCTCATTCAGATTTTTCATCATTAGTGTATAGGGATGCAAGAGATTTCTGTGCATTAATTTTGTATCCTGCTAATTTACCAGATTCATTGGTTAGCTCTTGAGGTTTTCTGGTAGCATTTTTAGGATTCTCTATATATAGTATCATGTCATCTGCAAACAGTGACAGTTTTACTTCATTTCCGATTTAGATTCCTTTTATTTCTTTCTCTTCTCTGATTGCTGTGGCTAAAACAAATGTCCAAAACTATGTTGAATAATAATGATGAGAGTGGGCAACCTTGTCTTCTTCCTAATCTTAGTGGAAATGGTTTCAGTTTTTCACCATTGAGACAATGTTGGCTGTGGGCTTGTCATATATGGCCTTTATTATGTTTAGGTAGGTTCCCTCTATGCCTACTTTCTGGAGAGTTTTTATCATAAATGGATGTTTTATTTTGTCAAAAGCTTTTTCTGCATCTATTGAGATTATCATATGGTTTTTATCCTTCAGTTTGTTAATATGGTGTATCACATTGATTGATTTGTGTATATTGAAGAATCCTTGCATTCCTGGGATAAACCCCACTTGATCATGGTGTATGATCCTTTTAATGTGCTGTTGGATTCTGCTTGCTAATATTTTGTTCAGGATTTTTGCATCTATGTTCATAAGCAATATTGGCCTGCAGTTTTGTTTTTTTGTGTGACATCTTTATCTGGCTTTGGTATCAGGGTGATGGTGGTCTCGTAGAATAAGTTTGCAAGTGTTCCCCCTTCTGCTATATATTGGAAGAGTTTGAGAAGGATAGGTGTTAGCTCTCCTCTAAATGTTTGATAGAATTCGCCTGTGAAGCCATCTGGTCCTGGGCTTTTGTTTGTTGCAAGATTTTACAGCACACTTTCAATTTCAGTGCTTGTGATTGTTCTGTTTATATTTTCTATTTCTCCCTCATTCAGTCTCGGAAGGTTGTGCTTTTCTAAGAATTTGTCCATTTCTCCAGGTTGTCCATTTTATTGGCATATAGTTGCTTGTAGTAATCTCTCATGATCCTTTGTATTTCTGCAGTGTCAGTTGTTACTTCTGCTTTTTCATTTCTAATTCTATTGATTTGAGTGTTCTCCCTTTTTTTCTTGATGAGTCTGGCTAATGGTTTATCAATTTTGTTTATCTTCCTTTTAGTTTTATTGATCTTTGCTATTGTTTCCTTCATTTCTTTTTCATTTATTTCTGATCTGATCTTTATGATTTCTTTCCTTCTGCTAACTTCAGGGGATTTTTGTCCTTCCTTCGCTAATTGTTGTAGGTTTAAGCTAGGTTGTTTATTTGAGATTTTTCTTGTTTCTTGAGGTAGGATTGTATTACTATAAACTTCCCTCTTAGAACTGTTTTTGCTGCATCCCATAGGTTTTGGGTCATCGTGTTTTCATTGTCATTTGTTTCTAGGTATTTTTTTGATTTCCTCTTTGATTTCTTCAGTGACCTCTTGATTATTTAGTAATGTATTATTTAGCCTCCATGTGTTTGTATTTTTTACATTTTTTTTCCCTGTAATTGATATCTAGTCTCATAGCGTTGTGGTCAGAAAATTTACTTGATAAGATTTCAATTTTCTTAAATTTACCAAGGCTTGATTTGTGACCCAAGATATGATCTATCCTGGAGGATGTTCCATGAGCACTTGAGAAGAAAGTGTATTCTGTTGTTTTTGGATGGAATGTTCTATAAATATCAATTATGTTCATCTTGTCTAAAGTGTCATTTAAAGCTTGTGTTTCCTTATATATTTTCATTTTGGATGATCTGTCCATTGGTGAAAGTGACTTGTTAAAGTCCCCTACTATGATTGTGTTACTGTCAATTTCCCCTTTTATGGCTGTTAGCATTTGCCTTATGTATTGAGGTGCTCCTATTTTGGGTGCATAAATATTTACAATTGTTATATCTTCTTGGATTGATCCCTTGATCATTGTGTAGTGTCCTTCTTTGTTCCTTGTGATAGTCTTTATTTTAATGTCTATTTTGTCTGATATGAGAATTGCTACTCCAGTTTTCTTTTGGTTTCCATCTTTTTCCACTCCCTCATTTTCAGTCTGTATGTGTCCCTAGGTCTGAAGAGGGTCTCTTATAGACAGCATATATACGGGTCTTGTTTTTGTGTCCATTCAGCCAGTTTATGTCTTTTGGTTGGAGCATTTAATCCATTTACATTTAAGGTAATTTTCGATATGTATGTTCCTATTACCATTTTCTTGATTGTTTTGGGTTTGTTATTGTAGGTCTTTTCCTTCTCTTGTGTTTCCTGCCTAGAGAAGTTCCTTTAGCACTTGTTGTAAAGCTGATTTGGTGGGCTGAATTCTCTTAACTTTCGATTGTCTGTAAAGGTTTTAATTTCTCCGTCGAATGTGAATGAGATCTTTGCTGGGTAGAGTAATCTTGGTTGTAGTTTTTTCCCTTTCATCACTTTAAATATGTCCTGCCACTCTCTTCTCGCTTGCAGAGTTTCTGCTGAAAGATCAGCTGTTAACCTTTTGGGGATTCCCTTGTATGTTAGTTGTTGCTTTTCCCTTGCTGCTTTTTTTTTTTTTTTTGGCAGTACGTGGACCTCTCACTGTTGTGACCTCTCCCGTTGCGGAGCACAGGCTCCGGACGTGCAGGCTCAGCGGCCATGGCTCACAGGCCCAGCCACTCAGTGGCATGTGGGATCTTTCCGGACCGGGGCACAAACCCGTGTCCCCTGCATCAGCAGGCGGACTCTCAACCACTGTGCCACCAGGGAAGCCCTCCCTTGCTGCTTTTAACATTTTTTCTTTGTGTTTAATTTTTCACAGTTTGATTAATATGTGTCTTGGCGTGTTTCTCCTTGGATTTATCCTATATGGGACTCTCTGTGCTTCCTGGACCTGATTGACTGTTTCCTTTCCCATGTTAGGGAAGTTTTCAACTATAATCTATTCATATATTTTCTCAGACACTCTTTCTCTTCCGGGACCCCTATAATTCGAATGTTCGTGCGTTTAATGTTGTCCTAGGGGTCTCTGAGATTGTCTTCAATTCTTTTCATTTTTTTTCTTTATTCTGCTCTGTGGTAGTTATTTCTACTCTTTTATCTTCCAGGTCTTCAGTTATTCTGCTATTGATTCCTTCAAGTGAATTTTTAATTTCATTTATCGTGTTGTACATCATTGTTTGTTTGCTCTTTAGTTCTTCTAGGCCCTTGTTAAACATTTCTTGTAATTTCTCCATTATATGTCCAAGATTTTGGATCATCTTTACTATCATTATTCTGAATTCTTTTTCAGGTACACTGCCTATTTCCTCTTCATTTGTTTGGACTGGTGGATTTTTACCTTGCTCCTTCATCTGTTGCATATTTCTCTGTCTTGTCATTTTGTTTAACTTACTGTGTTTGAGGTCTCCTTTTCACATGCTGCAGGTTTGTAGTTCCCATTGTTTTTGGTGTCTGCCCCCAGTGGGTGAGGTTGGTTCAGTGGCTTTTGTAGGCTTCCTGGTGGATGGGACTGGTGCCTGTGTTTTGTTGGGTGGGACTGGATCTTGTCTTTCTGGTGGGCAGGGCCGCATCTGGTGGTGTGTTTTGGGGTTTCTGTGACCTTATTATGATTTTAGGCAGCCTCTCTGCTAATGGGTGGGGTTGTGTTCTTGTCTTACTAGTTGTTTGGCATGGGCCGTCCAGCACTGGAGCTTGCTGGCGGTTGGGTGGAGCTGGGTCTTATCATTGAGATGGAGATCTCTGGGAGAGCTCTTGCCAATTGATATTACATGGGGCCAGGAAATCTCTGGTGGTCCAATGTCCTGAACTCAGCTCTCCCACCTCAGAGGCTCAGGCCTGACACCAGGCCAGAGCACCAAGACCCTGTCAGCCACATGGCTCAGAAGAAAAGGGAGAAAAAAAAGAAAGAAAAAAAATAATAATAAAAAGTAAATTAAATTATTAAAATAAAATGAAATAATAATAAACGGAGAGAGCAACCAAACCAATAAACAAGTCCACCAATGATAACAAGCGGTAAAAACCCCAAGTCTACAGTTGCTCCCAAAGTCCACCGCCTCAATTTGGGATGATTCGTTGTCTATTAAGGTATTCCACAGATGCAGGGTACATCAAGTTGATTGTGGAGATTTAATCCGCTGCTTCTGAAGCTGCTGGGAGAGATTTCCCTTTCTCTTCTTTGTTCACACAGCTCCTGGGGTTCAGCTTTGGATTTGGCCCCGCCTCTGGGTGTATGTCACCCTCAGGCATCTCTTCCCGCCCAGACAGGATGGGCTTAAAGCAGCAGCTGATTAGGAGGCTCTGGCTCACTCAGGCAGGGGGGGTGGCGGGGGGGGGGGGAAGGATACGGTAGTTATAATTGGAATGCAGGGTGAGCCTGTGGCAGTAGAGGCCGGTGTGATGTTGCAACAGCCTGAGGGGCGCCGTGCGTTCTCCCGGGGAAGTTGTCCCTGGATCACGGGACCCTGGCAGTGGCGGGCTGCACAGGCTCCTGGGAGGGGGTGTGTGGATAGTGACCTGTGCTCGCACACAGGCTTCTTGGTGGCGGCAGCAGCAGCCTTAGCGTTTCATGCCCGTCTCTGGGGTCCGAGCTGATAGCCGCAGCTCACGCCCGTCTCTGGAGCTCATTTAGGCGGTGCTCTGCCTTGTGTGGCAGACAGGGAAGGAATCTCCTCTCCTCACGCACCCCGAAACAATGGTCTGTTGCCTCTTAGGCAGGTCGAGACTTTTTCCCGGACTACCTCCCGGCTACCTGTGGTGCACTAGCCCCCTTCAGGCTGTGTTCATGCAGCCAATCTCAGTCCTCTCCCTGGGATCCGACCTCCACGTCTTACTCCTCTGCCATCTTGAAGGTCTCTCATCACTCCCATTCTTAACACCTTCAACAGGTCCCCCTTGTTGCCAGAAAATGTCAGTTTCCTCATTGAGGAAATTTAAAACTTTGTGACTCACCGCTGCCCAAGGAGCATGCTCTGCCCTCAACAATGTGAAACCTATTCGAATTCCCTGTGTGGACCCAGCCTCTCACCCTGTATTTTTTGCAGCTGCTCCCTCTGCTTGAAGTGTTCAACCCCTTTCCCTTCCCTCTCTACCCACCAAGTGCTTCCCTAACCAGCCTCGGGGTTGGGAGGGGCCAGGAGGTTCCCCTCTTGTGTGTATCTCTACAATAACGCTGCTCCATTGCTTTCTCATTGTTCATTCATCTGTCTGCCCTAGAGATGCTCTGAAGACTAGACAGTGTCTTTTTCAACTCAATGTCTCTAGTTCTTGGTACAATTCCTTGCAGGTAGTAGCGGCTCAATTAAATTTTAGTTTTAAAATGAGTGATCTCTTTCCTACCCTCTTCAATCCCAACCCATTAAGCTAGAATTAATCTTTCCTCTGCTCTTCAGCAGTTTCTTGCATTTGATTTTTAGCTGTTGTCACAATCCAACCTTCATTAGTTATGTGTGTACAGCTGTTATAGCCCCTCCGGGGATATAAACTAACTGTTCAGGAACATTGGAATTAATTTTTGTTTAATTAATTAAACTTTCCACCCTCATCCCCACACTACCTAGAATGATGCCTCTCACAGGGAGATTCTAATAGAATTAAGAGCACAGGCTTTGGGATCCGACTGGCATTTGATTCTTGGCTTCCAGGCCTGTGTGGCCTTGTCCAGCCATTTTACCTCTAAGCTTTTTTCTCCTTTTTTGGGAAATGGGGATGAGGATGGGGATGCCTGTTTCGTAGCGCTATTGAAGGAGTTAAATGAGCACAGGGCTTGCCGCTGATCAAGGCCTCAACAAAGGCAGCTGTGATCATTAGAGGCCCTGTGCAGAATTTCTCAAGTTCATGTGAAGTTCTGTCCTTTATTTTTTTAACATCTTTATTGGGGTATAATTGCTTTACAATAGTGTGTTAGTTTCTGCTTTATAACAAAGTGAATCAGTTATACATATACATATGTTCCCATATCTCTTCCCTCTCCCTCCCTCCCACCCTCCCTATCCCACCCCTTCAGGCAGTCACAAAGCACGGAGCTGATCTTCCTGTGCTATGCGGCTGCTTCCCACTAGCTATCTACCTTACGTTTGGTAGTGTATATATGTCCATGCCTCTCTCTCGCTTTGTCACATCTCACCCTTCCCCCTCCCCATATCCTCAAGTCTGTTCTGTAGTAGGTCTGTGTCTTTATTCCTGTCTTACCCCTAGGTTCTTCATGACATTTTTCCCCCTTAAATTCCATATATATGTGTTAGCGTATGGTATTTGTCTTTCTCTTTCTGACTTACTTCACTCTGTATGACAGACTCTAGGTCTATCCACCTCATTACAAATAGCTCAATTTCGTTTCTTTTTATGGCTGAGTAATATTCCATTGTATATATGTGCCACATCTTCTTTATCCATTCATCTGTTGATGGACACTTAGGTTGCTTCCATGTCCTGGCTATTGTAAATAGAGCTGCAATGAACATTTTGGTACATGACTCTTTTTGAATTATGGCCCTTTTAAAGGAGAAAAAGTTTCCTAAGATCCCTTAGAACACATGTGCAAAGACATCGACTTAAAAATAAGTTGTATTTTTATAAATGGTGTCAGGACTTTTGTAAAGCTTACCATACGATTGAAAAGTCAAAATTCAAGCAATTGGAGAACTTGCAGAAGCTCAGACTGTGTCCACAGACTCAAATGGAGGAGCCTTTGTTTACTAAGTGGCCTTGGGGCAGAACCAAAGGCAGAGACCTGCGGAGCAGTTTCCCTCCAGAAGGCGTTCATCGTGTTGGTCTGCAGAGCTGGGAGCCCTTTGTTCTTCCCGTGGGGGGAGTGGGGAGACTAGGGAGGAGGAGCCAGAAGGCCAGTGGTTTGTCCTTGGCGACTCTAGCCGGCTGTGGAGCTGGCCAGTGGGGGTGAGTGACCTCCCACCAGAGCCCTGGAGCCAGCAGCACCTTGCAGAAGACTGAGTGGAGATGAACTGTGGACAGAGGCAGAAAGAAGTCCAGGGAAAATGATTTAACTCAGAAATCTTTTATCTGCAGCAGATGGGAAAAATCACCTAGTCAAGAGAGGGTCATCCCAGCCAAGAAGAACCATGGCAACTAAATAGAAAGCCAGACCCCCGTCCCCACTCCTTCCTGGCCCCAGACTGGGCAGGGGCCGAGGAGCCTTTGGGGTCTGCTGCACTGCTGGTCTCTACAGGCACTTCTCAACCCCACGCCGCCCAGAACACACTCCTCACCTCCCCTCTCCCCTAGCAGAAGCCAATATCTGGGACTTACCCTGGCCACAGACCCAGCGTGGAAACATCCAGAGATTCGCAACTTGCGTTTCAAAGAGATCTCGAGAGCTCCCTCCCCACCAGCAACATATGGCAGCTTCTCCCACACAGTCAGACAGGCTTCGGCCTCTGTAGTAAACAGACCAACCACGCACCATTCCCCCTCCCCCAAACCTAAATAAAAGTCTAAATGATCAAGACGGCGACTGGCAGACTCATTCTGCAAATGCAAACAGAGATCATTTTACATTCGGAATGAATCTGCAGAGGGCAGCGGCCTCTCCAGGCTCCTATTTCTCAATCAGAAGAGGCTATCAAGTTTGGAATGCTTTTTTCCTCCGCTCAGGAGACTTTGGAAGGAGTACAGATGAGAAGCCAAGCCTAGCTCCCCAAAACGTCCCCAGTAGCAACTCTGCAGGGGCAGACAGTGCCCTTGTCCTACAGCAACTGAATGTGACACAGCTCCTGGGAGCCCTCCTTCCGCCAGCTGTCAGATCACCGGTGACAGCACTGGCAGAGGCAGGAAATACCAGGATCAGAACGCTGGAAATGTTCTGGATTACTGGAAAACTAGCTCTGTTCCAAATCACTGTAGTGCAGACCACGATCTGAACCTGAAAGAGAAACTCCACTGTTGGCCCAGAGCCCAAAGGCCCAAGCAGAGCTCCCTTGTCTTCTATTTTCTTCTACCCCTCCTTTAACCCCCTCCCTCCTCCCTTCCCCACTGGAAATTGGAACAGTTTTCCGGAGGCCTGTTTGTGATGTGTGCCAGAGGTCTGAGTCTGATTTCTAGGAACTGTCCCAAGAAAATGATCTGTTTTGTTTTGTTTTGTTTATATCTGTGTGTTCTCTTTGGAGTGTTATTTATCATAAACATGAAATGACCCAACAGTAAGGGACTGAGTAAATGACAGTATCCTTGTACACTAGAGTACCATAAAATCTGGGGGAAAAAATATGGGGAAAACCCCTGCTATGTTGGGAATTTTTTAAAAGCATTTTCCAAAACATTAGTTCCACATATTGTCAATGATATAAAGATAGAGGAAAACAAAAATATGTACAAGAGAGAACTGGAAAGCTATGTTGTCGTGTGGTAGGTATATGGATAATTTCTTTTTCTTCTTTGTACTTCTCAATTTCTCCACAATTAACATGTATTATATTTTAATCAGGTATAAAAAGCAATAAATTGTCCATCTTTCTAAAACACAGACACATAGTTTTACCTAATACACATATTTGTAGAGCAAACATCTTATCGTTTTTTCCTCTGAGAAAAGCCAGAGTTGGAAAGGGCAGAAGACACAGGGCAGGTGATGGATCAATGAAAGAATTACCGGTCGGTTGGTCTGTCTACATAATTTGTAAGGCCCCGTACAAAATGAAAGCGAGAGGGCTCCTTTTTCAAAATTAAGAATTTCAAGACAGCAATAGCAGAGCAATAAACCAAACATGGGGTCCTGTGTGACTTCAGGGGTCACACGCCCAGGAAACTGGCCCCGGTCACTAGCCTGGAGCAGGACACAATGGCCCAGCCGGTGAGGGCTTGCAGGTGGGCAGCAAGCCAGGATGAGTTGCCAGGAGGTCCCACTACTTCCTCACCTGTTGCTAAACAGATTTCATTCTTCATGAGTCCAGCTTCTCAGCAATCAACCTCTGGAACAGTGGCATACTTCATCACATACATGCAAATCAGAAGCCAGCAAAGATGACTTGAACCCTGGATCATAATCTCTTTTTTTTCTTTTTTTTGCAGGTAACTGCTTATTTATTCCATTTTAAGGATACCAGAGGGACTTCCCTGGTGGTGCAGTGGTTAAGAATCTGCCTGCCAATGCAGGGGACACAGGTTCAAGCCCTGGTCTGGGAAGATCCCACATGCCACAGAGCAACTAAGAGCATGCACCACAACTACTGAGCCTGCGCTCTAAAGTCCGTGAGCCACAACTACTGAGCCTGTGTACCACAACTACTGAGCCCACATGCACAACTACGGAAGCCAGCACACCTAGTGCCTGTGCTCCGCAACAAGAGAAGCCAACACAATGAGAAGCCACCGCAACGAGAAGCCTGTGCACCGCAACGGAGAGCAGCCCCCGCTCGCCTCAACTAGAGAAAGACCCGCACAGCAACGAAGACCCAACACAGTCAAAAATAAAACATAAATAAATAAATTCATAAAAAAAAAGCATACCAGAAAGATGCCAAGCCGTCTTCTACCCTGAAATTAATGACAGTCCCTACTGAGAATAGAAAGTGGAAATTTTTAAAACAGCAATTTCTGATTGTTTTCTCTCCAGAATCATCAAGAACCCCTATTTGCACAGTTTCATGGTCTTTTTCTGGTCCCAGTCTGCCCCCCCCCTTTTTTCCCCCAATCCCTTTATTTTGAGAGCAGAGAGGAAATTCATTAACAGATTCACTACAGAGCATTATTCATTCCACATGTCTCACTCAGCGATTTTTAATATCAGGAGTTACAGTAAATCACCTCTGAGTTGTGATCCCATGAATCTAACGAGGTGCACAGAGCCGCATCCCTGCTAATGACCAAGCGAAGGCAAGGTTGGAAGAAAGCGTGTTGATTCCCCTTCTGGGGCGGGGTGGAGGGGGCGGGGCGGCAGGCAAACTCATTGAATTAAATTACGTGCAAAGCAAATCTCTCCCTCTGCAGTCAGTTGCAGCAGCCGCCTGCTGCAGAAATGCAAACAAATCAGATTCAAACCATAGCCAGACACCTGCCTGAGACAGAGCTTGTGAAAAATGGATGGGGAGCTGCTCAGGCAGAAAAGCACACACTAACTTCTTCCTCTAACTTCTCCAGGAGACTTCACCAGGTCAGAGGTGGGTGGGGCAGGGCTCCAGTTCTACCCCTTGCCCCAGTGGCCAGAAGAACCCCTCTCATTTTCTAAAATATGGCACGTGGAGCTTTGACCCATGGCCAGCCATTCCAAGGCCTTTGAACCTCTTCCCTCATAACTTTTCTTCTTTTTATCTTGCTGAAAACTGGAACAAAATCTGAATGTTGGAAAATATTATGAGGAGCATCTATTCCACTCCTCTAACACTTGCATCCTCCATAAAACCCCACCCAACATTCATCCAGACTTTGCTTGAACACCTCCAGAAACAGGGAGCTCACTACCACCACAGGTAACGCAAAACATTCTGGCAAAGGGCTGACTGTTCTTCCCTTTGTTAAGTGGAACTCCCTCTCTTTGTGTAACTTACCTCACCTCTGTTGAGAGCCTTGTTCTACATTTTTGGGCCAGATAAAACAACTATTATGATGACCTTTCTGATATTTGAAGAGAGTGTTCTTACTTCCCATAGGTCTTCTTTTCAGTGGGTGTTAACTACACCAGTTCCCAGTGATCTTGGCCTGTGACAGGAGGCTCAATTTTTTTGCTTGTAAAATGGAGATAATAACATCAACTTTTCAGGATTGTGGTTGGGATTAAAAAAGAATGCATGCAAAGCATCTCACAGGAGGCTAGCACACAGTAGGTGCCTAACCAATAGAAGCAGCTCTAACTATCCTCTTCACCTAGGACAGAAAAGAACATTGCTTCTCAGACCTGACCACAGCAGAGCGGCCAGACTGTTTCCCCTCCTCTCCTGCTAACGCTGTGCTTCTATTCATTCGGCCTAAGGAATATCATCTTTGGGGGCAGCCATACCACACACACAGCACCTACTAACATAAACCTTATATCAACCAAAACCCCGAAGTCTTTTTGCTTTAAGCCTATCATGCAATTAAAGATGGTTGTGAAATAGGAAGATGCCTGTCTTCCTATTAATTAATTGCATGATAGACTTAAAGCATGGTAAGGGATCAAAAAAGTGAGGAGCTATTAGCTGTTAGCAGTGGACAAACATCGTCCAGAAGGAGGAGGATAGGGGATGCTGGCCGTGAGGTGACTTGCTGTGGACCCCGGCAGTTTCAGCTGGCCCTCACTTCCCAGCCATATATCTCCGCCATCTCTCACTGCCTTCATGCCAAATTCCGTTTAGCGCTGGCTATTCCCCTCTTCTTCCTTCTCAAAGTCGGAGCTACTTCCCAGCCCATCACCCTCACCTTCCCAACAAGACGGGGATCCTTTCTAATGCCAATGCTCTCCATGTCACTTGGTATCTCGTCTCTTTGCTCCTCTCCGAGAAGTCCTGTCCCTTCTCCTCCCCACACGTCTGTCCTCATCCTAAATTGGCTGGTTCTCTCTCTCCATCACACCGTCAGCCTCTGCCCAGACACCTATCTTTCCCCTTCTGGAAACAAACACTGAGGATAATCAGGAATAGAGCAGCCACACCACACACACTCCTCGCTTTGAGGAGTCCTAGCGCCCGGTGAAACTGAAGACAGACGTACCGTGATGCACAGCTTGCCCCACTTCCGGGGTCTGTCGAGGACCCTCCCGCGTGGGCACAGAGAGGCCTGAGCAAGGATGCCCCATGCTGTGTGTAAGAGTGAGAAGTGGAAACAACCCTCAGGAGGGGAGGGTCATGACTTATGAATACAGCGGTAGTTAAAATGAAGGAACCAGAGCTCGATGATCATCCTGGGCAGTCTCCAAAATAATGCTGGGGTTTAAAAAGATTGCATACATGTATTTATAGGAGATACCTTTTAGGTGAATTTTAAAACATACAAAAGAATTCTACAAGCTGCATTGGTACAGATATGTGCAATAAACATGTTGTTTTAAACACAAGGGGATGATACTAACTGAAGGATGGTAATTACCTGTGAGGAGGGAAAGGGGCCAGTGAGGATGGGAAAGGGGAGGGTTAGCCAAATCTGTAAGCTTATATGTCCTTTTTTTTTTTTTAAAGAAAGAGAAAGATCTACAGCAAGCATCAAAAATGTTAACGTTTTAAGTCTGAGCGGTGGTTCATGGTTGCCAATTATATTATTTTCTGTACATTCAAAATATTTCATAATTAAAAATACACTGAAAAAAGAAAAGCCTTCCCTTCACCCTGCTTCTCTTTCTCCCTCCTGCCTCCTGCCCACCCCGGCTGCCTGTTGAGCACGCAGATTCTTCAGCGAGCAGCCTTGTTTCATGACCTCCCCTCCCCTCGCTGACTTGTGCTCCACGGCGAAAGCCTCCCAGCCCCACTCCAGCTCTTTCCCTCGTCTTCCCGACCTCTCTGCACGTTTGAGGGTCCTGCCTGCCCCCTCCTTCTTGGTCCATCCTCCTCTCTCGGATTTAGAGATGAGGACTTTTCCTAGTTCTACTCAGTCTCTCTCCTACACTGGCTTCTCTTCATTCTCCCAGCCCCTGAGTATGCGGTGATGCCGCCTTGAACCTCAGACATTTTCCATCTGTGCTGTCTCCCTCGTCAGGCTCATCCACTTTCATGCCATCACCTCAGTGACAAAGGCCGAGGGCATGACCTTTGGTACAAGAGCCAGACAGACTTTGGTACAAGTTCTGGCTCTACCGCTTTCTAGGTGTGTGACCTTGGACAAATTGTGTATTTCAACCTCAGTTTCCTCATCTGTAAAATGGAGACATCAGTCCTAATCTGCAGGGTTGTTGTACTGTTAGCTCATTACTTGCACAGCTTCAACAAGTTTACCTCGACTCAAAAGAGCTCCCTCAGCAATATGGCTTGATCGGGGTCTTTTAACTTTTATTTCCCTGTGCACCCTTAGAGGCAATTTATATTCTCATGAAACTAACGTGGTAGCTCTTTCCTGAATGCACTTGTACCTGACCATCTCCACCCCTGGGGTCCTGCCAGTCCCCCTCCTGGAGCGCCCTCTCCGTCCAGCCCTTCCTCTGAGGCCACCTCAAATGCTACCACTTGATGGCGTCTCTTCAAAGCCCCCTCCTTGGAGTATGACCGCTTCCTCCTTGGAATTCTCATGAGGCACCCCTCTCTTAAGGCACTTATCCTAAACTCCTCAGGCAGTGGGTAGCAGAGAGAAACGTATGCCTGTCTTATCACCCTACCCTTGGCCGCCTCCCACTGCCCCACCCCAACTAAGTAGTCAGTTTCTGAGGCACAGAAGTCATTACCATGTCTTCTCAGCCCCCAGCACAAAGCCTGGCTCTTGTTAAATGCGTTGGAATCATTGTTTTGAAGGCCGAAACCACTGCATTTGTGCCGTGTAGGGTGAGTGCCAAAGGCTCCGTAAACAGTGCTGCCGTTTATTATTTCTGTAGGTGGCAGGGCCCGGAGGTGAGTGCCCTGCAGAGGCTGCAGCCCAAGGCAAAGGTGAATTCGAGGGAGAATCCAGTGAGACTTGCTCCAGGGCACGCAAAGCTGGCAACAAGGTCCTGTTCCCAGGAGACTTGCAAAGAAAACTGCAAAAAAAAGGAGAACTGGCCTGGGTTCTGGCTGCTGGCCGTCCCACGAGGGAAGCTGCTGCTTCAGGGAGAGCTTACACCTGTGCAAACTCCCAGTGTCTGGGGCACTCACCTCTCAAGCTCATGGAGAACAAGCCTGGAAGGAGAGGACAGTCCTGGACCCTCCTTCCTCCCTTTGTGCCTTCCTGCCTTTTCCTCTCCCTGTTCTCCTCAAACATCCACTGAACCCAAGAAGTAGGTACCAAAGCTATAAAGAGGAAGTCACTGTCTCCGTTCTCTGTTCTCTGAATCCCCCCAGAAAGGGAGAGTTTCACAGTCTAGTCTGGGGAGATGGGTCCATTAACAAACAATGACATAGAGCGAGACATAATGACATGGGTGTTGGAGCCGGGAGAGACCCTGGGGCAAGGAGGTCAGTTGGGAGCCTCCTGCAGTGGTCCAGCTGAGTGATGATGACAGCGGTGGCAATGGCGTGCAGAGCGGTCCTGATGGGTGTCCCTCCAGCCAGGCTGAGGACCCTCCAGAAGTTGACCATCCCCCACTGCAGGAAAGGCTTGGGTAGAAGGTCCTCCTATAGCACAAGCCCTACCGCACTGCAGTGTGGTTCCTATTGATTCATCTTTTTAACCACCAGTCCAGGAGCTGTGAGGATATGTCCACGACTGTCTTATTCACTGTTGTGAGGAAGCACTTAGCACATAGTAAATACTGCACAAATATCTATTACATTTTTCATTAATCAATTGTCTGTCCAAGTGGCTTTGACATCGAAGGGTCCCCACTGATGCTGCCTCTCACACGGGCTCCATTCAGACTTCAACATCCCTCAGTGACCTTCCCAGACGCGGATGTGCATCTCACCCCCAGATTTGCTTCCTGCTCTATAACTAGGCATTGGGTCTCATTCTACACAGTCATGGTGTTCTGACTTTGCAGTCTGAACACCGTCTCTGACTTTGCATTTTCTGCCTGCTGATGACCACTCACAGCGATTCAATCCCATAACAGGGTCCAGGTTCCATAGGCGTCATATCCCCCTTTTTGAGTCTGATACACCTACAAGTTCCTTTTGTTTGTAATAATCAACTTTCCTAATGATAACTTTTCATTTGTGCAGCAACCCTTTGCTCCTTCTTGCTGGACGGGCTCCTCAGCCTGTCCCATTCCTTGGCTGCCCGAAACCCAGCACATACACAAGACACTCTACGTTGACTCTTTTTTTTTTTTTTTTTTTTTTTTTTTTTGCGGTACGCGGGCCTCTCACTGTTGTGGCCTCTCCCGTTGCGGAGCACAGGCTCCGGACATGCAGGCTCAGCGGCCATGGCTCAGGGGACCAGCCGCTCCGCAGCATGTGGGATCTTCCCGGACCGGGGCTCAAACCCATGTCCCCTGCATCAGCAGGCGGACTCTCAACCACTGCGCCACCAGGAAAGCCCTACGTTGACTCTTAACTGAGTAATCTGAGCAGTGAGTACTTGTGTGGCTCTATGATTTACAAAACACTTTCACATGCATTATCTCATTTCAGTCATCACACTGCCCCTGTGAGGAAGATATGAATATTGGTGTTCTCTTACAGATGAGGAAACTGAGATCACACAGGCAGAAAAGACCTGAACTACAACTTGAACCTCAGATGTCTGCTCTGTGCCCTGCCACCACCCTGTCCTCAGGGAGAGGGTAAGCCAGGCTGATCTTTCCCAGACCATGAATCAGTAAGTGTTGAGCTGCCTCCCTTGCCCTCATTAAAAACTCACAGAACATAAAATCCCACTTTGTGGCTGATAATTTGTCTGTAATTTACAGGCTTTCAGATGAATACTGAAGTCTGTTTAAATGAGATTACTCCTACCTCAACTTAAAATCCAGTGATAGGGACTTTCCTGGCGGTCCAGGGGTTAGGACTCTGCGCTTTCACTGCTGTGGGCCCAAGTTCAATCGCTGATCGGGAACTAGGATTCTGCAAGCCACGAGGTGCGGCCAAAAAAAAAAAAAATCCACTGATAAAAGAAACATTTCCCCTATGTCTCCCCTTATTTACTTAATTATTAAGCTAGTGTTTCTAGTTTACGTCTTTAAAGATTCCCCTAGATATCTAAACAGTATACAACGGTAAAAAGTATTTCACCTCCATCAGGACTACTAAGGAGGGCTGGAAAGGACAGAGAGAGGAAGAGAAGGGAATTTCTAGGTCATAATCAGGCATGAGAGGAGAAATCCACATCTGTGTGTTTACCTCCCCTCTGCTGGGAGGGAAAAATGCTCAAGAATCCAGGTCATTGGGTAGAGATTCCAGGGGGTAGAAACCATTGAATCCTCAGTCACTGCCAGCATAAAACATGCACCTGCTTCACAAGTCACTGAGTAAACCGATCACACCATGCTAGAAGGCTCTGGAAGTGTACGGTGAGTTAGAAAACACTTGCATGACTCGAGGGTCCTAGACCAGATGACATGAAGCCCTCTTCCAGATTAAAATACGCTATGCTTCTAGTCTGCGGAATACTCTGCCACACTCTTCGTGATGCCAGTAAAGGTACCTGGCCTGTGTGCCAACTTTACGTCTTTCAAAGCCCTTTAACTCTTGTTCTGTCCCAGCCTGAGTGGACAGTCAATTAGAAACAGTGAGGGAGATTTCTCAGAATGGATCCAAAGGCTATAAGGTAAACTGACAGGTGACAGTGCGGGAGGAGAGACGAGACACACAAAGAAGAAAAGCATCATAGCCACATCCTGCACAGCATAATTGGCTCTGAAGGCGTCAGGGCACAGAGGCACAGCACAGTAATTGATGTTGATAACCCTGAGTCGTCGAGAGGTTAAATCATAGACATGTCCCTGCGAGCTGATTGCTCAGCTCGTTTACAAAATATTTGTTGGACACCCAGGTTGCGCCTAACTCTGTCTGTATCCCCAGGATAGAGAGATGAATAAGGCATGGTCCCTGCCCTCAAAAGGCTCTCTGGACTTCAATTTCTTCAATTGTGCAATGAGGGAGCTAAACTCAGTGATTCCTAAGATTCCTTCCTGGAGGTCCTAAAAGCTTTATGCATTACGACTTGAACTTCCACAGTCCTACGAGATGGTAATCCAGGTAACATAATCCTATTTTGCAAGTGAGCACTGAGACTCAGAGAGGTTAGCATCTGACTCAAGGTCACACAGTTAATGAGGAGCAAAGCCAGGACACTCACAGCCACATGAACCGGTCACACTGAAATAGAAAGGTCTTCTTCCGCCCACCCCTGTGCTCTCTCCACACTGTCTTCCTTCCTCCAAAAGGGCAAGCAGAGTAGACGGAGAACAGCTCATGCCTTTGACAGCTGCCTGAATTTACAGGCCTGGAATACAATATTCAGCAGCCACAAAACAAAAATCATGTGCAACTGGACACTAATAAATATCTGTAAGACAAAGTGCAACCAAAACGGCATCGAAGGATCTGGCAAAGTCAACAGCAAGATCAACAGCAAGATAAATCCGAAAAGTCAATAGTAATGGCTACTAGGGACACATGCTGAACAACCAGAATATCTCTGAGAGAGAAAACGTGGTAGAAGGAAAAAGGCAGCTTGGGAGCACTATATTTAAAAGAAAAGAAAAGAAAACCAAACACACACAGCACTGCTGGTGGAGTTGGTACAGGCACAGAGAAGAGGTGGGGATGTTCCCACACAGCCTGCTTTCTTCCCTCACCCCTGGCACAGGACACCTGTCAACCCCGCTGTTACTGATCATGTACAGATTACGGTGGGAAACACGTGTCCTGCCTTCTTGTAGACAATGTACAAGTGGAGAGGGAAGGCTGCCAGAGAGCCACTGGATCAAGACAGAGGGTTGATCACCAAACAGAAAGAATCAGCAGCGTACTGTCCAATATGAGACAGCAAGTCACAGTCCTGGGAATGAGCATGTCGTGAGCAACTTTATTGTTCTGGATGCTCTGCTAGATATTTCACACACACTAGTCCACCCATCCCTCACAACAAGTCTTTGACGCTCAGACTCTCAGAGGATTGGTTTGCCCAGGATTACCTGGCCAGCGAGCAGCTGAGCAACCATTTGAACTCAGCTTGTGTTCAGAGCTCCAGTTCTCCCCGCTCCTCCACACAGCCTCCAAGACTAGGTTCTGGCCCTACTACCTTTATTAGCTCTGCAACCTTAGACGAATCATTAAATCTCTTATAATCCTCGGGTTCCTGAGAATTGCCTGTCTCACAGAATTGTTGAAAGGATCCGAAGAGATAAAAAGCATGAGCATTTCTTAATCTGAAAAGACTCCTGCAATCAAGATGATATTGATAACAAGACAATACTTACTGAGGACCTACTATGTGCCAGACACCGGTTTACTGCTTTACAGGGATTACCTCGCTTAATTCTCACAGCAATCTGTGGAATTGGTATTCTCTACATCATACATAGATGAAGAAACCAAGGGTCACAGAGAAGTAACTTGGTAGCAAGTGGCAGGGCCAGGGTGGGAACAGACTTAACTACTCCACAACCCCTGCTGTGAACCAGATGCTGAACAACAAAGGTCTTCCCACTGCCTTCCTTCCGTAGTTTTATTGCCTTCCTCCCCCGTGGCCACAGGGCTTAGCTGTGCTGGCCTACTTTGAGACGTTCCCCTTAGATGTAGGAGCTAGAAATCGCCACTGTGGGAAGGCCAACACATTCTGCAGTTGAAGAGAGACTGCTTTCTGTTTTTATTATTTTTTTAATTAATTCATTAATTTTTTTGGCTGTTTGGGTCTTCGTTTCTGTGCGAGGGCTTTCTCTAGTTGTGGCAAGCGGGGGCCACTCTTCATTGCAGTGCGCGGAGCTCTCACTGTTGCGGCCTCTCTTGCTGCGGAGCACAGACTCCAGATGTGCAGGCTCAGTAGTTGTGGCTCACGGGCCCAGTTGCTCCGCGGCATGTGGGATCCTCCCAGACCAGGGCTCGAACCCGTGTCCCCTGCATCGGCAGGCGGACTCAACCACTGTGCCAGGGTAGCCCTGCTTTCTGTTTTTATCTGTAGCTTGTCTTTGTCCAGCTGAATTGAAAAATGCCACCAAGAACATTTACTGCTTGCTGGTCTGAGTTAGGCCCTGAGTTAGGAGACAAATCTGCCCAGAGTTCCAAGGGTTCACAGTCTCCTGGGGGAGCACGATACAAGTATTTACTGAGTCCCGTCTCTGAGCCAGGCTCTGGGTTAGGCTCTGGGGACACAAAGATGAGCAAGACACAACACACTGTGGTATCGGCTCCAACTGGGATGCACACAGGGTAAGTCAGGGCCCAGAGGAAAGGCCCCTGACCCTGCCAGGTGGGATTGAGAACAGCCAGAAAAGCGTCCCAAAGGAAGTGGGGCTTGAGAACTACATTCTGATTGTCTGCACTGCCAAAGAGCTGGCATATACCATCTCTGATCCTCACAGCAACAATCCTGTTGGGCAGATATTATTACCTTATAGATAAGGTATTAAGTAACTTGCTCAAGGTATCAGAGCAGTAAGTAGCAGAGGCAGACTCTCACCCCAGGAGCTCTGACTCCAAGCTTGCCGGACCCTAAAGTTATGTCAGGTTGCCTCAGAGAACACTGTGCTACAAGCTACAATGGAGAAAGAAACGCCACACCATGAGACGCCAGAACAGGAGAGGGTAAGTGAGCTGCGGTCTGTGGGGTGTCGCGGAGGATGAGTGGCGTGGCGAGCCGTGGTACAATGATTCAGGACAGGCCTGCACAGATTCTTCATCACTCTAGTGAGTCCTCTAGGTCATGGGCAGGGAGAAACACTCTAAAGGCTGAAGGCCATGTGCCCGGCCGTCCAGCGGATGGGGTGATTTTTTTGGTGGGAAGGTAAGGTGTAGATGAGGAGTTGGATTTGGGTTGTAGGAAACAGAAACCTACTCATATTAACTTGAGCAAAAAAATAAACAGGAACAAACAAGAAAAGGGAGTATTTAGTTTAAGGATTCAGGCATTTTGTAGAACCCAAGGGCTAGCAATGTACTGGGACCACAGGAGAGCTGGTTTGAGATCAGACATGCACACTGGCCCTGATCAGTCACCCCTCACTCCTCTCCTGTCTCTGCTTCTCTCTGGTGTCTCCGTATCCTTTTCCCTCTGCAGTCTGGCTCTCACTGTCTCTCCGTAGCAGGGCAAAAGATGCTTCCAGACACTCTCTCAGACCTAACATCTCTGATCTGCAATTCTAAATCCCCAGGAGAGAGAATCTGATTTGTTCCCATTGGGCCACACGGCTATGGATGGGAAGGAAGGGTGTCCGTTCTCAGAGAAGGTGGAGCTGGGGAGGCTGGAGGTCATGACCCCAGAGGTCAGGCTGGAGTGTTCTGGGGAGATGTGTCCAACTCCAGATATCGTCAGACCCATGTTCTGGAGAGAGGGTGCTGAGAGGTCTTCGTTTTTACCTTCTCATTCTGCCCTCTAAAGTAATACACTGTCTGCCACATTTATAATTCTTCTGTGGAGTTATTAAATCCATAAATAAAGATTTAATCTTTTAAGCTCTGCATTGTGAGAGCAGAAGTTAAAAAGCAGGCAGAGGAAAGCTTACCAGCCTTGGTGGCCGGGGGTAGCAAAGGAAGACGCGTCCAGGCTGCTGGGGCAGAGGATCAGGAGAGGCTGCAGCTGCAGAGCGGGGCGAAGGGCGGAAGGACGGCCCCTGCCCTCTGGCTGAAGGTCGAAAACAGCCCTCCTGGGGCAGAGACCGCATTGCCGAGGCAGCCACAGAGAGGCTCAAGAGACCAATCCTGCAGGCTGGGAGAAATACCAGAACAGTTTCAAGAGCTCTCAAAATGGGCATGTTTTGACCTAACGCAGGTAGAGAAATGTGGAGCAGTAGAAAGGGATGCTTCCAGGCGTCTCGGGGAAGGGCGCCTGTACAAGGAGAGGGATGAGAAGGAATCCAGAAAATCTGAGACTGGAGGAGGAGGAAGAGGGAAAGGCCTCTGCTTCCTGTTTAGCTCAGAGCCCGATTCCAGAGGAAGCACTGTCAGCTGAATCAACAACTTCATTCCTTATATATCTCTGCCCTCTCCCTCCGCCACCATCTGGGGCTCTGACAACACTGGCTCAGGTTCCCTGATGAAAATGACAAGGTGAACACGTTCGTTTCTCTCATGGGCAGACACAAAGACCAGCACCAGGGAGGAAAGGATATTGAGAACAAAGAGGAGAGATGGGAAGTGAGGGTGGGGAGTTCTGAGGGCAGAATAGGGGTAAAGGGAACCCTCTCAACCCTGCCTTGTGATAGAGAGGCAGTGCCTGGACCAGAGATCTGGCAGACAGCTGTCCCCACAGCAGCGGCCCTTCCTGCTTCTTGATGCTACTCCCACAACCCCATCCCTGGCTTTTACTGTCTTAGGGCCGGGTGTTGGGGACACACGTGGAACTTCTCTTTGGACTCTTAGCGCCTTTTTACCCCATAGGGCCTCTGCTTCCCACTGTCTTCCCACTGTCAACTCAAACCAGAGGTCATAACCCGTTTCTGTCAAGTGACATGTTATGGAGGGTCTGAGAAGGAGCAGTGAGGCTGCTTTTTGATGACAGGATTCAGCCACGGAGGCTCTGTCCTTGAGCAGCAGATAATTAAGCTTAATGAATTTGGACAGTTCACTGGATCTGCCCACACAGATCTGCCCACTCACCGTCTAAAACGCTTCCAAAATAGCACTAGCTATTGTACACAAGCCAAAAAAGAAAAACAAAAAGGAAAAAGTAGTAAGTGACAAGGCCCCAGAGATTTCTGCCCTTTCAGAAAAGTCTGAGTGAACTTTTCCAAAGAAACTTTAAGCAAGAAAAAAAAGAAAAAAAAGCTGCGTCTTCCCTCATTGAGGAACCAGGGAAAAAAGATGCCACAAAGACAGGCACACACACGTTGTGAGGTGGAAGGACCCGGTGTTGGTACTCACTCCTCACACTGATGTCATCTACACAGAGTCTCCGAGCTATTCCCTCCCCAGGGTCGTCAAAAAGCCATTTCTGTATCAAGATGCCTCTACAGACGGGGCCTCACCCTCTCACACAGTGGTGTCACACGAAGGAGATGAGCTCCCCCCATGTGTGCACGTGCCCACACACCCCTCCTCGGGGCCCGGCCCCCACCGAGAACTCCCTCCCTCCTCCACGCCCTCCTCAGCGAACCGCGCGCTGCTAGAGCCAGATGTTCCGTGGGCAGACCCCTCTGTGGGCTGACAGGCGGTGATTACTGCTGCCAGCCCCATATTAGAGAGAACTGAATGGGAGCGAGCCTCCGCCCGCCCAGGCTCCCCACAATAGCGTCTTTGTGAGGTGCTTCACTGCCTTTCATTTCCCCTGCCTCGCCAACCTACGTCAGGAGCAGCTCTGCCTGGGGAGGGAAGAAGACAAAAGGAGGATCACAGGGTCCTGACTGATCCACCCTACCCCGGGGGTGGGGGAGGGGTGGGGGGAGAAGACCGGGTCCCTTTCTCCTCCTCCCGCAAGGGGTAAATAACCAGGAGGACTCCCAGGGCTGCTTGAGGTCAACTTCACAGTCTAAGCAGTGGATCTTGTCCATCAGATGGCCTTGCTCCGGAGAGTTGGACATGGGGATGAGGCTGGAGCGGGGCCTGGTACAGAGCTCAGCAGATGCCTAGAGACTGGAGTCCGAAACCGGGGTCTCCTCCTGTCCTTTCTCCCTTCTCCCTTCCCCAGATGGCCTTCTGCAATTGCAGCCCAGAGGCCAGAGTGCTAGGCAGGAAAGGGTTAAGTTTCCGGGACTTCTGGACAGACTTCAGCCAGGTTCCAGGACTGGGGTAGGTAAGTGGGGGTGAGGAGGGTGGCGGGAGGGATGTGTTGGGAAACTGGTAAGACTAACATCTGGGCCGTGGTCACTGCCCCTCCTCCTCGCTCAAACCGCAGACGCCGTGGCAGCAGGAGAATCAGAGCGGTTCAGACCAAGCGCGATTGTGCAACCTGGCCCTGGTGAGGAGCTTGATGCTGGAGATGGGAGGGGGGTTCCGGTCCTGGGGGCAGAGTCCACTTCAGAGGTGAGGCTTAAAGTTCTTACAGAACCCACACGCATTCAGGGCTCTGGTTTCCACATTCGACTAAACCCCACTGTCTGCATCAAAACCTCGGAGAATTGGAATTGGAAGCTGTGCCCCTGGGCCCCAGTCTCGCAGCCGGAGGCGTGGTGCCGCTGGTGGTTCTGGGAGGGCTGCTGTGGAGGACGGTGGGCACCGGGGGCTTTTGCCCCAGCCTCTGGAAGTGCTGGGATTCTGCCGCCTCCCCAGGCACCTCCCAGTGAAGTCTGAAACTGGAGAAGCCCCTCTCGCTAGGCAAGGGAGCCCAGCCAAGTCCCTAATGCGGCTTAAGGAGCGGGGATGTGGCAGAGGAGAAGATGGACGATCACGGGGAGAAATCTGATCTGAGGGCTACCCCAAACAAACAAAGGCAAGGAGCAGTGGATTTTCCTTTTAATGCAAAACGCTGCAGTACAGAACGAGTCCCATCCTCTAGGGCACTGAAGGGAGAAGGGAGAGAGGGCAGAGTCTAACATCTCCTCCTAGCCCTCTCTCTCCCCTGACTCGCACTGAGGCAAGAAATATTCTGTTGCCTGTTCACTAGGGTCGCCTCCATATGTATAAGGGTCAGAGCTCTGGAACTGGCTCATCTTTCATCGGCCTGAAATCTGCTGACATGGGGCAAGAGAGGAGTGAACATTTAGGGCTTTCTCTCTTTTAGCTCTAAAAGGATTCCTCGAGATCTGGAGTCCCATGTGAAATGAAGGGGCAATGAGAATTTGGCTTCCATTGGCTGAAAATATGAGATGTGAATCACAACTTGCCCTGAATGACGAGCAGGAAATTTAGTCGGGATATAAATGTATGGAGGTGAAAGAGATTCAAAACACGAGACTAGCTCCCTCAAACTTCTTCCTCTTTCTTCCTCATCTCCAGCTTATAGACAATCTGGTAGCCATCATCCCAGGCATAAAGCTGGCGCTCTCGGGGGTTATAGCGGAGGCTGGCGTGGGCACCATATCGGCGGGGGAAATAAGGGAGTGCTGCTCTTTCAGGGGTCAGGGTGCCACTGGCATCAAAGGAGCACTGGATGCGGGCCCGACTGGCAGGGCGGGTATTATAAACAACGTATAGGGTCCCACAGATGACAAAGGCAGCCTCAGCATTCTCTCTGGGACATGGTGTGTCCCACTGCTGCTCTGTGTCCAGTGTCTGCGGGTCTAACTTGGCCAGACACAAGTGCCTGTCGTCCTCCCGGGTGGCATAGACAGCCCAAAGGCCCTCCTCATCAGCCGCCAGGTCTATGTACGTGTCTGCCGTCAGCCCGTACGGGGGGATCAAACCCTCTGCTGGGAATACTGAACTGTCCACCACTGTTCGGTTTGCCAGGTGGAATTTGATGAGTTGCAAAGTGTTCTCCAACTCACCGCCCCCTCCAGGTCCTCCAGGGGGCCTCCGGGCATAGTAAAGAAAGCCACCATATACCAGCTGGCCCGTGCCTACCCAGGGGAAGGGCACCCGGACTCGGGAAGCTTTCCGGGCAGCCATGGCAAGGGTGAAGTCACGCAGCCTTGGGAAGACAAAGGCTGTGTCATTCTGGGTCCCATCTAACACGTAGATCTTCTCTGCTGGCCCCAGTGGATCCTTGGTCCACAGACCAGCTGGGCCACCAAACCGCTTCAGGATCTTCATTGATCTCACCTGAGAGATTGTGTAGCCACAGTCTGGTGGGAAAGGAGAAAAGCACAGGACAAGGAAAAACAGGAAAGAGTTAGATGCTCACTGCAGGAACCCCCCAGGGTGGGCTATCTGGAGAACAGTTGGGCCTTTGCCCAGTGGACGCCTCCACTCTCATGGAGGATTGGGGCAAAGAGCACCACAGGCCTGGGTCCCCAGAAACTCTCCTTAATGAACCTGATAGTACAGAGATTTCCCTAAAACAGATTCTAGAAGACAGAGCCAAATGGACTGGGGTAAGGAGAAAAAAGGGGAAGAATCAAGGAAGAATACAGGGGTCTGTTTCAGATTGCTTACCTGTCACCATATCGTACTTCTCGTTTCTTCTGCCCTTGCCTTTGGCCCCAGGGCCTCCAGTCACCTTCTCATCAACCTCTACACAGGGTAGGGCTGGGTTCTGGGTCTCCAGATAGTCCACCTCCCGCTCCAGGCGGTCCACTCTCCCAGAGATGGTGTCAGCCTCAGTTCTGAGTGCCTCCCGCTCCTTCTCGGCCACCTCCAACAGCGGCAGCATCTTGTTCTTGAAATCCCGCAGCTCAGCAGCATGCCGACTACTCTGGTCCTGGCACTGGGCCAGCCGTTCCTAAAGGGATGGGGCAGCAGGAAGGAAGGCCGAAGGGTTACAACTCTCAGGCAGGGAGAGGCCCAACCAGGGAGTCAGGAATGGGAAAAAGCAAAACTCAGCCAGGCATCAGCATCCCCTTCACCCTCCACAGAGAGAAAACCAAATGTTCAAGATGCTAAAATGCGCAAAGAGCTCAGCTAAGATCCATCTAGGCCCCCATCCCGACTTTGCATCCTCCGGCCGTGCTGTGAACAGTGCCACTGACTTCTCTGAGCCTCTAGGGCAGTCTAAGTGCATGAGGGTGAGAAGGGACCTCTGCTCCATTATACGATCCTCTTCTTGGGAATTAGGATGCTACAGACTCCAAGCTGTTAAAAAGGCAGAAAGTTGCAGATTCTCTGAGAACTTCCAGCTTTTAAAAGAATCATCAGCTCATCCTGAGATGCATTCCCATAATTCTAGCTCTCAATTTCCACTCTCTTCCCTTATCCCATCTAAGCCCAGGGGTGAAACACAAAGGTCTATTTGCTTTGGAATTGCTTTCTGTATGTAGGGAAAGAGGAGGACTTGCAATTTTGAGGATCCTCTTATTAAAAGATGGAGTTTTCTGGAGGTTCTTACGAGAGCCCTAATTTGTCATCCCCATATCCCTGACAAACTGGTTGAATCAACAGGAGATGTGGAATCCTTCCAGGCTGGGCCAGAAGAGAAAGGAGACACCTACCTCTAAGGCAGCTAGTCGGCGTTCCATGTACTCCACAAGGTGGTGCTGCTGTCCTCGAAGGGGTCCCGACCAAGACAAAAGGAACAAGATAAGGAGCGGGGTGCGGGGCCCCATGGCTGCGGGAGAGTAGGGCCAGGGTAGACCAAGTGTGTAGTCGTCTGCACACGGCCTCTTCCACTCAAGCCGGCGGGTTAGCTTCGGAGGCCGGGCTGGGGGCGGTGCCTTCTCTCTTGCAGGATCTCGGGGCTCTCTCACTACTCTGGAATGCTTTCACAGTCTCTTTACGGGCCCCACCCCCTCCTTTCCGCTTGGATTGATCAAACACAGATGGCCCTATTGCAGAGCAGCCAGAAGGCTTAACCGCCTCCCGCCTAGGCCGTGGGCTCCCCAGGAGAGGAGAAGGAGATTGGAAACCCTAGGGCAAAGGCCTTCTGGGCAGTCACCCAGGAAAAGGAGCTAGCAGGGGGAGGCAGAGGCCCCGGAGGAAATTTAACAAACTCTATTCCTGCTTTAGAATGCTTCCAATGCTGACTTAAGAACCATCCTTCGTTAATCCTTTCCTTTCCCAGCAATAACAGCATGGATTGTTTTCTGCCTTTAGTGGAAGCTGGAAGCAGGGGAGATGAGGTTTGAGGGGAAGGGGTGGGAAGAAAGGCCACAGTGGTCAAGTCTGTAGTACCTTCTTCTACAGCTCACTGGCGCCATCTTGTGCTAAGCACCTGGTGTCATCTCAGAATTAATAGGGAAACCAAGTTCACCTCCAGTGGAAAATTTCCCACAAAGCAAGCCAAGTAGATTGAATTTACAGGGGTTTTCATGATTAAAATGCAGCTTTCCCCACGGACTATCCAATTACTTATGGGGCTATCCCAATCTCTCTCTGATTTAGCCTAAGAAAGAGAATGTATCTGAGATTAAAACTAAAAAACAAAAACCAAAAAACCCAAAACAGGTCATTGAGAAATTAGTAAATTAATTCTTGATTATCTGGAAGTGAGACTGACTGCAGTCTTTCTATATACAGTTTTCCTTTGCCTGAAAGTTTCTAGGCATATTCTCTTACCCAAACTGGGGAGTGTTCAGTGAGTTCACACTAATTTTACATTCATTTATTTAGGAAAAAAAAAATGAAAAATATATATGTTGCAGTCTAAATCAAAATAAACGTACTCTGACTTCCCTACTAATGGGAGAGAACAGACTATTGATAACTTCTCTTGGTTATGGCCCAAAAGGGTGTTTCTAAATGTTTCTCATTTCCATATCCCAACTATGACTACAGGAGCCCAAAAAATTAATGGCCACTGTAAGACAGACTTGTCCTGAAACACATGCGTCAAAAGAAGTCAAATGAGCATAGCATTTATTCAGAGCCCCGCAGTGATGAATCTAGACAAATCTCTAATTCTTTAACAGGAGAAATTTTACTTAAATCACTCACTTAAGAGAAATCTGAGCCAAAGTCCTCGTCTAAAGAAAAAAAAAAACTACTCCTTGGACTTGAGGACATGGGGAGGGGGAAGGGTAAGCTGGGATGAAGTGAGAGAGTGGCATGGACATATACACACTACCAAATGTAAAACAGCCAGCTAGTGGAAAGCAGCCGCATAGCACAGGGAGATGCGACCATCTAGAGGGGTGGGATAGGGAGGAGATATGGGGATATATGTATATGTATAGCTGATTCACTTTGTTATACAGCAAAAACTAACACACCATTGTAAAGCAATTATACTCCAATAAAGATGTTATAAAAAGAAAAAAAAAACGATTCTTCTAACAGTGCAGCTTTCTGAAAGGAGGGGAAAATAGCATCGTCTTGTGGTTATTCTTATTTGCATTCTGGTACTTTAGATGTTTGGTGGAACATGCTAGGAAGCAAAGTTTAATTAGCCTGTGTCAGAAGTTTCTGCATCTTTCAAAGGGCCAGATCCAGATGATCTTAAGTTAGGGCCCTGGACACTCCATTCTTGGGAAGTATTCCCTACCGACCCCTATTTATTTCTGGGGCGGAGATTTGTATGAAGAATGAAGTTGTCTCTAACACTCTACTGGCGTTCAGATGCAATGTATTTAGTCACTCCAAAGATGCCAATTGTTGATCCCCTTTGTACCCCTATAAGAGAAGTCAAAAACAGCCACATGAATCAGAAAATTTACCCATTTTATTGATGCATTGCAATTGCTCTACATTTTACCATATTATGTAGAAAATACTGAAAATACAAGCTACTTTGTAAAACCAAAGACAAACATTGAATCCAAAGATAAACTATGTTTTTACACAATGGACCCTTTTCCCGTAGTTAGTATTAAATTTTAAATATCTATTTCTTTTTGTTAAAATGATTATTTTACATACTCCCTAAGTACATCTGCATTACAAACATAGCTCAGTAATTCTCAGAAACTGTTTCTAGAGGCTTGTCATAAAAGGAAGCGCACAACCAGAAAAGGGAGAAAGCAAAAAAAGTTTAAATCGCACACAATAACTAGCATATCAAATACATTTAATAAACTTGGAATTCCATTGCAATATCAAGGATTCAAAGCAGAAATACTAACGTTACATATAATGTACATAAAATGTACTGCTACATGTAGTGAGATTATTTTTCAAGCTGAATCAAAACCACGTATTATATAAAGTTTAGCAACGAACAACCATGTAGACATGCTGCACCATCCATCAGTTAAAAAAAAAAAATTGAAACAGGAAGCAGGCTTGGGTCATTCCTGTCACTGAGAGGCAATTTCATTTCCTATCCTAAAACAAACCATCCTAACCAGTGGGTTTTTGCATAATAATGCTGAATAAAACACACACTACTGCGCTTGCCTGGCTAAGGGCAGTCAAGTTTAGCCCCTCTAGTGGAGGACGATGGATGGTCAGAACTGTTTAAATGAAGTTCTCATTCCTGGGGCTGGGATTTTAGCTGAGCACTGACCATAGTATCACTTCCTGGAAGCTACTAAAAACTCCAGAGTGATCAAGTGTCCAGATGAGCCTAGAGTGGCTGTACCTAACCCTTCCCATTTTCTCTCTCACCCTGAAGGGGAGAAGCTGGAAATACAAGTTCTGACAGGACTTAAAGCCTTAAGCTGGTCTGAGGTCAGGCCACTGTGACCTGGGCCAGCTGCTCACTTTATTCTTGGAGCTTCCCCCATCCTGTCAGGGCCAGCAATGTTAAGCCCCAGAGACAGAATCTAAAGCCACACTGAGCACATACACATTCAGCAGACACAGATGGATTTTTATCTTGGTAAATCTGAAATGCCAATTTGCAAAACTAATACTGAAGATCTCTAAAATTCTTAAAGCCACACACTGCTAGTAAGGTGATTATGGTAACAATATAAGCTCTTGGTATTGTCTTCTCCCCGTGAAGACTCCTATCTTAAGTGGTATCCACTTACTGGACTGAGGGTGGGGGGTAGGGTGAGCAGGAGTGGAGTGTTTTTTTCCTGCATCTCATTTCTTACAAAAACAACAAATCTTATCCCTTGTAAAGATAAGGAACAAAAAATATTTCCATTAGAAACTAGATCTGCCTTTGAGCATGAAAATGAGAATGCGCTTGGCAAAAAGAGACACAAAGATTGCACACATTGACCAGAAAACTGTATAACACTAGTGACAGAAACTATACAAACTGCTTGGGTATCTTGATCAATATAATGCTGAAAACACAAAATAATGATAAAAAAAAAAAAAGTAGAAAACACCAACATGTTCCTGGTAGGCTATACTATCTGCCCCATCTTGAAAGCCCTTCCTCCTTACAATGAAGAAATTCCAAATACCTTGACAGCTCCTCGGTGTTCAACCTGGTACAGAGCTTGCCGACCAGGCTCCATGAAATCTCCCATCTCCATCCTGCACCTCCTTGACACCATCTCTACAAAGAACCAGTCCTAGACTTATCCCTCAAATACATAATTTTCAGTTCAGATGGAACATGTCTACATCTTAGGGTTAACCTTCTTCCCCCAAATCTTTAATGGGCAGGAACTTTGCCATCCCCAGTACTCTCTACTTGACCCAGATCCGTGTAGGAGCTGAGAGTACAAGGACACTTTCACAGTTTGAAGGGCCCCAAGAATACACAAGTTGTTAAAAAGAAACCTCAAAAGCCCGATGGCTCAACAGGCTTTGGTTCCTTCTAAATATTCTTCACCGGCTAAGAAACCTTTCTTTGAGTTCCCTGTCACCAGCGGCTTCACAAAACTCCTCCTCATAGTATTGGGGATGTGGGAAGCAATACAACAGGCTCTTTGGTATAAACACATCTGTTACATGTTTTTTTCAACAAGCAAATATTTTACTAGGAATATCAACTATTTGCAGGAAGGACTGCCACATGGGAAAAGGAAAAAATAAATCTCATCTAAAAGTGATTGCACATACTTAAAAAAAAAGAAAGAAAAAAATGCATATTTAATATTGGCTTGACTCCTCTCACCTGCTTCCCAAATTCTCACAGAAGCAAGGTAGCAATGCACAGTGAGAGAGCCACATGGGGAAAATGCTTCTGTGAGAACTCGGCTGAGAATCCAAAATGGAAAGGGGTAGAGGTGGCGGTAAAAAAGAGAAGCTGCTGTTTTTATTTTTCAGTGTCGGCAGGGAAACTGAGAACAATGCATATACACAACACAGCTATTAATCCTGTTCTGATAAATCCCAGTGAACAGCTTAGGGTCCACGGGGGCTTGCTGGTCCGTCCTAAGGCAAGCTCACTGTAAACTCTATTAACCACTACATTATCATATAAGGCACTACAATAAGGGAAGGAGGAGAAAGGGAAGGAAGAGACACACACTGAACAACTCCTCACCAGACACACCTGTGCAAAACAATTCCAAGGGTCTCCTCTCCTTGCAGGCAATGCCCCTGCTCACTCAGCACTACAGTAATATGCTCTAATATAATTGCAATTAGTTCACATACATTCCAACAAGTATCAGTTCATTTTGGTTTAAATACAATGGAGACATCAATTCCATCTCCGGGGTAACACTGGAGGATCAGAAACACACTAAATACACAATTCAAGTGTAATCACTACACATCTGATTACAAATAACATTTTGGGTTAGCAGGAAAAATTGCTTGTTATATTCTTCTAATCAATATGTACATATTTAATTATGCAAAATATTAAAACACCACCATTACAAAACTTCTAAAATATTTTTAAATTCAGTAATAAATTTTTAAAATATTTTTTGCAATTCCTACATGCACTTATTATATAAGTCTTAATAAGAGAGCATTCAATTTGCTGCTGGCATACAAAGAAAGCTACTTTAAAGTATAAAAGCTATACACAACGTTTCTTATCCGGTTTCAGATCCTTTAGCTTTCTCCCCAAATAAATCACATAGAATGAAGGGAGAGCTGAGGCAAAGAGAGAAAGAGGTGTATTATTGAAAATTCATACTAATATTCAGGCAAAGCTCATCGATGCCAACAACCTTTAGGCAAAGCTCATCAATGCCAGTATCGCATAATACAAAGAGATTTTGCATATAATAAAACAACTACCACCATACAATAATAACCACCTTAATGGCTTTTCCAATAATAAAATTTAAGCTAAATCAGAGAGAGAAGGACTTTTCAAAAATAATTTAAAAAGAATGCACAGGGTTCATTTAGAAAGAATACCTGGTGCTTTCACGGTAGGTATGGATTCTCTCACACTAAGTTACCAGCAAATGGTGAGCTGCCTTTTTAACACTACTTTAATAATAAACACAGGAGCAACTGAGAGAATCCCAACAGTAACAGAGAGTAGTATGTAACCAGTTTTGCAAAAATAACAATTTCCCACTAAATATAACATGACATGAAAACAAAATTGAAACACTGTAAGCTTAAATGTCCCATTAGCAAAGGTAAAATTTTGAGGAGAAATGCAAGATAGTTAAAATACAGACTTGTGCAAGCTGCTCTTAAGATAAGCAATTAAGTCTTGGTTTTTAAACAAGCAGAAAGTAATGATTTTTCTTTTCTTGTTATCAGATTTCAAGTCCTTCTATCAGCATTTTTCCTCTGACCAGCAATTACAATAAAATAAAGTTAAATAAAGAGGAACTTCACTTGTTTTTAAAAGCATTTATAGAAATCAAGTCAGAGAGAGAAAATATTTTTCAAAGGTTAACTTCAGAATGATCTCTCTTCCTTGGTAACTGCAGATGATGGGCATCTGAACTCTTCCAAATACCAAAAATGCTGTCACAAAAATAAAGAATTAAAAAATAGGGCAGACTTTGGGAGACTACAACAATGCAGTCAACACTGAGACAGGTTCCCCAGAGAAAAGCCTTCTGCTTCAGTGGGCCCCTGCAGAGCAAGTTGCTGGCTAAGGAGTTTCAGGAGAGGGTGAGGGAGGAGCTCATCACAGCCCATTAAGAACTCTGACCCCTCCTCCCTCATACTCACCAACTACAAGTAAGAATACTGGCTGATCTTGGTAGGGCTCAGTGGGTATCCAGTGTAAATGGTTGAGCCTCGGGAAGACCCAATGTAAGACTGGGTGGCAAATTGGTGTTGGTACTGAGCAGGGGCCACGCTGGCAGAAGTGAGGAGACTGGGCCCAACACTGACAGGGACCTGGTGCACCAGAGTGCTAGGGTGGGTGGTATACGCTGCAGCATGCCTTGAGGAGCCCTGCGGGGAGAAGAGATGAGCAATGGAGCTGGTGGAGCCCAATGCAGTAGCAGAAGTGGGGGCAGCATACGTATACAGGTGAGGCTGGCTTGGCAGGTGAGCAGGGGCTGGGGCCAGGTGTGGGTGCCCAGTCGAATGTAGTGGGCTGCCATGCTGGAAGGCGTAAGGGGCTTGGGAGAGCGGGGCCACAAACGCCTGCTGCCTGCGGGGGGCAGGGTTGCTGCTTCTCTCCTGTGAGGTTGGAGCTGATGATGATTGCTGGTTCTGGAAGGAGGAAGAAGGAAGTGAGGAATCTTGAGGTCACCCTGGCTCAGGGCACCAAAGGCCAATTTGAGAGTTGAGGTTCTAACTCATACTGCTTCTGGGCTGCCATAGCACAGAATCTCCCAGACTGGCAATGCTGTCAGAAGTCAGCCATCCATCCCTCTGCCTCCTGGCAGAATAGATCGTAACCCAGCCCAGACAGCAGCAGTTTGCTCTCAAGTATGACAGAGGAAAGGGGGAAATCAAGAGTTCATAGGGTTACTCACTCCTGCAAGTAAATAACTGTCGACTCAACTCACCCTATTCTGGCATCAGTGACTGAATTTTTCCTAACCTTTCTTCCTTGCCATTGTTTTCTCTTGCTCTCCTCTAAGTTTTTCATATCCCTCTTGAACTGTGGAGCCCAAGACACATGCACTAACTCGAACTTACATTTGCACCTGCATGTGCTCTCTCTCTCTCACACACACACAACCACACAGTTACACCCTCATATTTACACTTTCTCACTACTAGTAGACATCATACAAGCACCAGAATTTCAGCTGAGGAAAAAGTGAACACAAATAGAATAGTGACCCTCCCCACCCCATCAGAGGATCAGATGGAGAGAAAAAAGCCCCAAATCCCAGACTCAAGCACCATGTAAGACTAGAACCAGTTGATTAAGTATCCAGAAAGCTTTTTCACTGTCTCTTGCTTCAAGTAAACAGAGTAAGGCTCAGGTTATTTATGACCCAGGAGATAAAGAAAGAGAATCTAGTCTCAATGCATGTGGTGGTGCAGAACGAGGCAAGAACTAAAGCATCCTAGGCACTTTCTAAATTCCACACATTTCTCTCATCTTCCAGGATAGACTAGGGAGGTCTGATGGAAAACCTGGAACGTACATTCTGAACACGTTTACAGAGGGAATGAAGAGACACAACACATACAGATATGACACAGGCCATGGAACACCAAATTGTTTGACACAAAAGGGGCTTCATTTGGCTTTATTCAGCAGTCCAGCCAGAAGCAGGGTTCTCCAGAGAGTAACAATAGCGGGGGCCCCAAACAGAAGGCAGCAGCCCCTAGTGCTTACCTGGCTAAGGTTGAGTGGCTGTGCTGCGCTGGTCCCCCCGCGCTGAGCTCGATATCCTGTGGGGGTGATACAGCATCCAGATGACTGCCCGCTCACTGAAGCCACTGGCTTGGTCTTACTGCTCAGGAGACCTAAGAAAGGGTCAGGCTTTAGTTATGAGCAGACGTGGACTCAGTATCACTGAGCTAAACCTCAGACGGCATCATATTAATCAGTCCATGTTTGTATGACGTTTGCAAGAGTTAAGGTTTCATGTGTATCTTATTTCCTCAATTACATTTACACTAGAAGAACAAAAACTGTATTATCCATTTCTTTTCTGTCTTTCTACAAAGCTCCATAAAGATCTTCAAAAGGTTCACTTCAGTAAATATTATCTAATCTCCAGTAATGTGAAAGGTACTATTAGAAATATAAACACAAGTAAGACATGGTCCCTGCTCTCAAGGAGCCTAGAGTTTATGTAGGAAGGGATTAAACAAGTACAGAAATGACAATGTGAAGCTGAGTAAGATATTGGTAATATTTAGGAACATTTAGGTGTCAAAGGGGTTTAAAGGAAGACAAGATTATATCTTGTTGGGCATTCACTGTCTTCAAATTCTAAGAAACTGCAGAAAGTGCAGCTGAATATAAGCACGATCAATTTTCAAAATTTTGCTTCCTTCTGTGGTCCCACTAGGAAAACTGGAGCATTTATTCAGTGACTTGTGGAGCAACCTATTTTCTTTGGACCCAATAGTGGACAGAGCTCCTAATAATGTTTCTCAGTAGCCTGGCATCAGGAAGTTTTGCCCTGTCTGCAATGGACAGTTGTCTACTTCTCAGGAGGAGAACCACACGTCACCCTCAAACTAGAACACTGTTTATGTCTTCGGCAGTATTATAATTCATGGTAAAACACTAATTCATAAAAGTACGAAGAGATGGCTATATCGATGCCAAAATTTCAGTCCTCGCCTTTGGTGTATAGAGTTGCCACTGGAAAAGAGCTGCCTAGACAAGGACTATATTTTTCTGGGCCCCCTTGCCTCTAGGTGGGGCCATGTGATGAGTTTTCACTATTTCCAGGGCTAAAGAGGTTAAAAATTGTGTGTGCCTCCTCCATACTTTCCTTCTCCTTCTGATTGGATGCCGAGGATTCCAAGGCTCTGATCCTTAACTCGCTGCCAGGCCTACCAACCAGGAGCACTTGCACTGGGAACTCACGTGACTAAGAAATAAATTTCTATTATGTTAAGCCACGAAAACTGGGGCTTGTTACTGCAGTTAGCATTTCATTACCCAATAACTGAACCCGGGAACCTAAACCCAGCATCTCACAGAGCAAAACAGATGGAGGTAATTTGGTTGATAATACAACCCACAAAAGCATCACTGCTATGCCACTGGGCGAGAAAAGATCTAAAGTACATATTGTTTTCCAAAAAAACTTTTGCAATCACTTTTAATATTATCAGTTCCCATTCATTTCTGGATTGTCAAATCTGAATCACCTGTGGCAAAAAAACCTGCCTGTTAATTCTCCCTGCCATCTAACAAAAGTCGTATCTACCTTCTCCCATCAACAGTGAGTGTATTACTGAGTCTACAAACTCACTTTTATATTGATCCAAGCAAAATAAACACAGGAAGATAAACTGATGGCCAAAAACAATTTCATATCACAAGGAACTGATTTCTGAACTAGGCAATTTTTAGGAAAATCTACACCACTGGTCTGTACCATTGGCAAAAGCAGATTATAGCAAAATACTAAAGATACACACATCAAAGGAGCATTCAACTCCAGCTGTGAACGAACTCACCTGAGGCCTGGGTTGCTACAGTGCAGTCACCAAGCTGAGTTTTCAGTGGAGGTACAATGATGGTGCGGGTGCCAGCGCCATCCCCCACGACTCTGCCGGGACCCTCCGGAAGGGGTCCACTATTGCCCCGGAGAGCACTCAGGGTATCAGTGGAATATGGGCTGCTCAAGGAAGAGTCAGAGTCTGGAGAATCATTGACAGTGACATAACTGATGACATTAGACCTTGCCTTCAGGCCAGAGCTGAGGAGAAGAAAATACATGAAAATTCAACCCCCTTTTAGCAATGTTTCTTTGCTGGTCTCTGGTCTTCCCATAATAAAAATGATGATAATCATGATGATAGTAATAATAACAACAGTAGCAGCAACAAATTTCTGAGTGCTTATTATGCATCAGGCACTATTCTTACACTCTACACATATCTCACTGAATCCTCACACCACTTCCATGAAGTAGGTACTTTATCCCTGTTTTGCAGATAAGGTAACTGAGGCAGAGGGAGATGGAGATTAAGAAACTTGACCAAGGTCACACAAGTGATAAGTTGTGAAGACAGGATTCAGATCCAGGACAGAATGACTCCAAAGTACACACCTCTAGCAACTATTCTATGTTGCCTCTTAGCCATTCCCATTCGCAGTTATTTCAACAGCATTCTTCAAACACCACTTTATTTTCATATCACCCTGCTAGACTATAAATGGTTCTTTACTGTATCTAATCAAACTTCTCACTATAGGTGTTTTTTAAAAAAATGATCCCTACCTTACTAACTTTACCTTTTCCTTAATTTTTAATAGGCTTGCCTCCGGTCAAAGCAATCCTGCTGGTTATATAATTTTTGCCAGTACTAGGCCCCTTTTCTTCACTGGAAAGTTAACTTTTTTCTTCCCCAAATCAGTTCAATAACCACTTTCAAAACTTAGTTTCAAGTCTATTTACCATTTGTAAATACCATTTGTAAATAGCCCTTTTCGAGTATTTCATTCTAAATTTACTCTTTCATTTAAACTTCATTTACACGTGACTCTGTTAAGTCTCCTAAGTTACTTTCATGCGTGAATCCTTCCTCCTCAGGTAAAAGTAGAGTTATTGCTTCTTCTATATGCCTAACACCAAAAACACAATGAAGAAGAACACAGAACAATCAAGGCAACTATGTTCACACCAAGAGAGGTGTGTATCACAGTTCTTAAATGTATCCTATCTCTCTTAGTTAACTGCCAATTAAGGACTTGGATTAAGGTGCTGGGATAAGAGGAAATAATCTGGTACTTAAATTCTTAAACTGAATGACCATATAGCAGAGGGGGGAAAAGAAGGTAGCCCTACTTAAAGTTCTACCTCTTCCAAAGAGGTCTGTTCAGATTAAAAAATTACACGAATTTCATATAATCTCATATCTACCAACTTGTTCCAATTAATTGTTTTTTACATGCTTCTGTTACAGTATCTGTTTTCAGACTCTAAAGTTCCTTAAAGGCAGGGGATCATGTCTGTAGTACATAATGTGCATTCCAAGCCAGAACAGCCTGACAACGTAATCTATACCTTCCATCTAATGTATCTGAACGACTGATTTAACTGATGAACATGTATAATATTACAGAAAACTTGACAATGCTCAGTTACGGAAACTTGAGTGTTCTGGCTCACTCATCCACGGCCATGCTTCCTAAATACCCCTTTTTAGTCCTTCCTTTCATAGCCAAAATTGAGCCACTTGTGTGAAGCCAACAGACTAAGACCAAGGGCAGGAGCCACAGAGCTAGGGAACCATTCACCTGTCTTACCTATTGGGCTTATATTTGTTGTCCTCTTCCTCATCAGTGTCACTGCGGATAGTGATGACACTCACAGGAGGGCTGGGAGTATCTGGAATGATGATTGGCTGATGCTGATCTTGTACAGGGACTAGGGAATTATAAGAAGATGTGGTACGGAGGGGGCTGCTCCCAACCAGAGAATAGACTTGAGAAGGCAGAACATCCAGAGAGGACCTGTAGGAAAAGGTCACAAGAAAGATCATTCAGTGCTTGGTCCCCAAAACTAGATATCTTTTCCCCAGAACTCTTTCCAATTTACTCTTTGATTCCTTCTTACCAAATCATTAAGCCAATACACTTAACTATAAAAGTCCCAATAAAAAATAAACTAACCACTCTAGCCAGGGTTTCCAGGACAAGAACACCAAAATTAGAATATAGATTTTATTTTTGTATGCCCTTTACCCCGTGGTGAAATTTCACTCTGTGAAGTGGGCAGAAAACTAAAAACATCAGCCAAAAGAAGGCTGGATTCAAAGTGGCAGCAGAGAGAAAGGATCAGCATAACCAGAACACCTCTGCGTGCATGCCCGAAGGTTAGCTCTTTTCAATTTGGCAGCTTCTCACTGCTTCATACCAGAAGTGTCTATACTCCAACACTCTAGATGCCAGGCGACATATCTTTCAAACTGGCAATTTTAACTATCAGCCCTAACAGAGACTTACTTAGAAGAGACTGGAGCAGACTGCTTATTCTTCTTTGAAGGGAGGGAACTGGATTGTTGTTGTCTGACAACATGGGCAACACCAACATTAAGGGGCTGAGCAGTGGCCAATGTCACATGGTTAGTCAGCAAGGATGGCTGCTGCATAATAGTGCTGTACTGGTTGCCATGAGAGTGGGCATTCCTGTATCATCAGAAAGAGAAGTATGAATGCTGAAAACACTGGGAAGTCAGGACCAAATAGGTACTAAAAGCAATTAAAACAACTAAATAAAGCTGTGTTTTATTTTTATAGTTGGGCACCTGGATTATAAGGCTTTAGGGGTTTTCACTGTATGGTTTATTGCATAACACTTTCTTTAAATCTGAAGTAAATAATTTCTGAACTTAGAACCTACTGTTTTCCTGCATTCAAAGTTTTCTTGTAACTCCGTCTCCTAGCCTGATATGGATTCTTTTCTTCAAGGATTTCACACAGAGATAAATCTCTCCTTTCCTTTACCTTCTTCCTGTCTCACCAAATCCTCAAGTGGTCCTTCCCTAAGGGACCTGCCCTTGCAAATTCTCCCAGAGAGGAACACAGGGCACTTGCCTCCAGTCTGTGAGCTGCTGGCCACTGCCCATGGCCTCTGGAATCACTGCAGTGGGCTGGACTGAGTTGTGTAGAGCTACCCCAGGCAACTGTTGCCAAGTTGAAGGCAGGAGAATTTGTTGGGTTCCTCCAGGCCAAGCCTGCTGTAAGGAAACAAACACAAAAAGATCCAGACTTGACTCACTCTTGGCTTTTTCTTCTGTTTTTTAGATGAAAGAAAAATTAATAGCTTAAAAGAAGTTTCTTGTAGATTGTTAACTTGCAGAGATTTAAAAAAGGAAGGTCAGAGGGGCTCAAGGTTACAAGTCTTATGAACAGGGAAAAAGAACACGCTGCCTTCTCTTGGCCACCTCCATAACCTGACCACCAGGGTATTAAAGAAAAGAAGATCCCTGTGGTTAAGAGTTTCTATTATACTGCAGAGTAAAGGAATCTGAAAGTTCAGAAGTAAGCTCTAGTTAAATGCTGGAGTAACATTTTTGCAAAGAGTCTAAAAACATCCCAAGAAAGAGTTAAGACAACTCCCTTGAGATTAAAAATAGGAATTTAAAAATTTGAGTGCCAATCAGATAAAAGACATCAGGTCAATTCAACCCATAAAACAAAGAGGAGAATTGTTCCTTTTTAAAAGGGTAGTCCTTGGAAAATGGAGCCAGATGTGGATGACCAAAGGCCAAAATCCTTTGGCAAACAAGCTTAATGCCAGCAAGAGAAAGCTAACTTCATCATTTATAGCCATGTGATAGCATTTTTAAAAAATGCAATAAGAAAAATATTTAAGAAATAGATGCGGAGAGTACCATATTTTGTTTTTAGTAGTTTCCTAAATATGCATCATTTGTAGAAACATAACTCGACATAAAAACTAATCACTAAAAGAAAATATATTGTTTGTAGTTCTTAACAAGCCATGCCACTTGCAATAAATAGCAACAAATATGTTTTCTGTACTTCTTACGGAAATTGTGGCATTTCCTAGAAAAATGGGAACAGATTTGAAAGTCTGCTTTTTAAACCTGAATTCCACAGTACAATCACCTACAATGCTTGGGTACATATGGTTCTGTTTCTGGAATTCCAAACTGCAAGGCCATCAACACACTGTTTTAAAAATATTTCTGCAAGTAACAGATCCACTTGTTACAAATACCGGTTCCAAACAAGAAGCCTTCAAATCAGAGAAACTGCAAACATGTCTGCTACCATAAGCAGAATTCAAAACAAAACAAAACAAAACAAAAAATAAGAGAAGTATGTTAAGTCACACCATGCGTCTTTCCATAAGCCAACACCTGCACAAGACAAAGCATGTAGTTTAATACAAAGCAAGAAATAACATTTCAACGTGAGGCAGAAATCTGGCGTTCCAAGCGACGAACTGTTTTGACAGAGGAAGAACAAAAATATGCAAAGCTTAGCAAATGGCTAGTGCAAACTTAAGAGAAGCAGCAAAGGAGAAGTGTCAACTAACATTCCCAACCTCAAAACTACAGGTGTGTAAGTTAAAACCAGTGGCTTGGATCAATCAAGTTGGAAATATATCTGACTCCCTCACACTCAGGGCTTATGCTTATGATGTAATTAATTTGGCAGTGACAAAGACTCTTTAATTGAAAACCAAAGAAATTCCAGCAACTTAAGTATGTATTCTGAAAGTGTTTTTCACTCACACGAGTCCTTGAGAAACAACAAAAGAAATTTAAAGCCACTCTGAAAGATGAACAAATATCAGGGGTCAACAGTATCAATTAGGTTTTCGAATGCTTATCTAATTTTAAATTTTAAATGATAAAATGCCAGATGTCAAATAAATAATTCTAACTCCCCCAAATAAACCAAACACATCCAAAAATCACTATTAAGGTTACAAATGCTGAAATATACCTCAAAGTCCTATTTGTTTGTTTTCCTATCTCTAAAACCCACACTACATTTGCTGCTATATTTAATAAATTTTCCCCATGACTTTTGATAACAAAGATATTCTTACATAAAGTTTTTCAGTATAAATAGGTCTTTTGTATAAAGACCTATTTGTAAAATAATTAATTTCTCCAAAACCCCTATAAACGAGTTCACCTTTGATTTCAACCAACAAATGAAATATGATCTAAAAAGGCTCTAAAGGGAAGATGTTTAAATGGAAGATATTAGCTGTCACTGATCATAAGTGGCAAAGAGTTATCTTCATGTGTTCAGAGACGGAAAGTTAATGTCAACTAATAAGGAAATAAAGTAAGAGCATCTTAAACATTTCTACATACACAAAAGTTTTAGAAGCTTAAAACAGTCAATAAAGAAGGAAGCTAACTTGCCAAGGAGTTCCAATTTTGGCCATCCGGTACCTGTAGCAGAGCCAAACTAAAGGCCATTTCCTTCATTCTCAAGGTTCACAGGGTAAAAGATAGGGCAGAGAAACAGATAACAGTGTTGAAGCTCTTCTGAGGCTACACCAAGAGCTTTTATCACACTAGGCTGGCAAAGAAGAATCAAGGGGTCTGACCCCTTTCAGAGCCACACTGAACATCAGAGTCAAACAGTGCTTCAGCAAATGTTGGGGAGGAAAACAATGAGACATTAAAGATGTAGCAAGAACACAGCCACAAGATGGCACATGCTTCCATGCCCTCTGCAAAGACTAAGTTAAAAAAATTTTTTTGGAAAAATGAGAAAACCAGAAGAAAACAGAACAAAAACAAACAGGAAAAAGTAAAAAAAAAAAAAGAAACCAAAGAAACTCCGTTAGTAACACAATCAAGTGAGGGGAATTACCAGTACAGCGGCAGTCTGTTCAACCAGCGCCGGCCGGCCGGCTGCGCAGCTCAGAGTAAAGGGCACCGCATACTGCGGTGTGATGGTGGCTACTTGAGGGTGGAGAGTTGCTACCATTAGTGGTGTACAGCTTCCCTGAAATGTAGATTAGGCAGGTGAGTGAAACAAACACGGAGGCAGGTTATCTGGATTCAGAAGGGTTTTCATTCCCCCCAAGTTATTACCAACAATAAGCAGTAGTTTCATATCACTTAAAATGCATGTACCAAACACAACTTTCCCCTTCAACTCCGCACAGCATTGGACCACTAGGTCAAATGTCAATGGCCTAAAGCAAAAAAGTACGGGAATCCTTCTTGGGCTGGATTCAGAGGATCAGTTCTAAAAAACTCAGTTAACAAAGGCACGTATTAAGAATTCTTCCTCTTCCTACTCACAAAATCAGGGTTTTGGATTTCAGATTTGCTATGTGTCACAGGCCACAAACATTTATACACAGAATTAAAAATATAGTATTTGTTGCTTATATGAATATTTCATGAGTTTCTTGACCATCTTAGCTGCGTTTTGCATGGCAGGGATAAAGTTTTAAACCTTTCTACAGCCTAGTTAAACACAAGGAATGAAGGAATGTAATACTCGAAGAGGCATCCTGATATAATCCAGCCTCTCAACTGTGATGAAATTCTCAAAGAGTGAGTAATGGGGACACTAAGAGAGCAAAAGGGGAACCTTTTACTTTTAGAATCAAAGTGTTGTTACATGTGTCCTATACCTTTAAGAGCATCAAGATAAAAAATTAACTTCATCCCACAAAATTAAATTTACTCAGCAGACAATTTCTCAAAGTCTGGATATTTATGTCTCCAAGTCTAAGGAAGTCACTGGCAGAGTTGCAATAGTGTTAGGAATGAGTATGTCATTCCATTATAGATGTTTCATTTTAAGTCCACTGAATCGTGACCAAGAAAGATCTTACAGTCAAAGCAAATATCATTTTCTAGGACAAAATATCTGATTCTCAACAGTGCTTCAGAGAACTTCAGCACTATTGAGTATCCAAGCTGCTCTGTCTTTTACCTGTGTAAGAACTCCCGACTGTATCTGTAGTGGCTGAGCAGCTGGTGCCTGGGGTACAATTGGCACAGCATTATCCATCCTCACAGGGAATCCAGAATGCTTTGTTGTTGCTTGTAGTCCAGCTGTAAAAAGTAACATCACAGTTATACTGCTTTGCTAGGTCTGGGGATATTGCTTGTTTGGGGGTTTTTGGGTTTGTTTTTAGCTTTTTGGTTTGAAAAATCTACCACCCAGGTTTTAGTTCTAGACACTTAAGACAAAGGCGTTTCACCAAAGTCTGGGAAGTTAAGAAAAGGGAGACTTGATTCCCTTCAGGTTGGATTAATGGAAAGATGCCTGACAGAGGGAGGGCTGGCTTCGGGAAATTCAAAACTTTTTTTTTTTTATCCAACAAAGCTTAAAACACAACACTCATCCCACTCCCATTAACAGCAGAGGCAAAAACAAACAAAAAACCTTCACTTAGTAAGTTATGTTCAGCTTTTAATCCTAGAGGGAAAAAAAACACTTAAGCATTTAAAAAGTGTAATCTATTAAAGGCAAAGACTTTATAACTTCTGGCTAATTAGATAAGAAACATTATGAAAAGCTCAATAATTTATTATCTTGGTTACCCTTTTATTTAGACTATTTTAAGGGGATGTTTTTACCCAACTGCTCAAAAATACATAACCTAGTTCACAATTTAGTCATATATTTTATCTTTAACCAGTATGTGAACTGAAGGAATTATGCCTAGGATAAAAATATTTTAAAAGCAGACATTGTGGTTTACAGAAACACTTTTTTGTACTTATTTTAGAAATCTGCTCTCGTCACTGACAGCTTTCTAAAGCTCTTCTCTAGCTAATGGAAAGCTAGGAAAATTAAGAACTTTTTGCTGCCTTTAGAACAGTGACCATGTCTCTTTATCATTTTATTCATTATCCTCTGGGCACAAATGTTGAATAAATGTTTCCTGCAATCAGGAGTATCTCATTCTGGGGAAAAGAAGGGCTCAAGATAGTTCTCCCTTTTGCCAAGACTTGAGAAGAGAACCTTCAAAACTTTCTTTTAAACCTACCCTATCAAGGCTTTCAACGTAAAGAATTTAAGTTTCTATAATGCCTCTTGATTCACTGATGCTTGCATTTTGTTAAGTGATACAGCCATTTTAATTAGAATATTCCTTCAGTGACACTTTCTAGGCTATCACCAACTAATTTCTCTGAATATTACTATGGAGGTATCAAATGAGCATAACTCATAAACTCTAATATTGTTGTTTTCAGCAAGCTAAGTCTTCCAATTTTGCATTTCAGTAATTTAATTTAGTAACTAATTGTCACATAGGAAAACATAATCCAGAAATGTACAAAGTAAAAGAGACTAGTAAAATCAGAATTACAACACTCTAATAATAACTTTTTTAAAAGTGCTACTTACATAAAAAGAAAAGGAAACAAATCCAGGTATCCAGATTAAAAAAAAAAAAAATTGCCAGCCATTCTTCCTAAGGCAATGCTATCTAATCAGAAAGCTAAGTAACATCAAGGATTCTTGTCTATATTTCCATGGCTAACTACAAGACAACATTATTGCAATAGCCTCCTACGGCAAAATTTAGGAAGAAATGTTCACTATAGAAGCTCATCTTTGTGTCCCAGGATGATGAAATAAAAGAGGACAAAATTACAGAATTATAGTTTCCACTGAGCAAAATGTCTATTTTGGTCAACTGGAATACTATAGAAAGTAGTATTTATATACTGACCCACAAATGTGACTCTAAATAAGTATTAGATTGCTATAGTAATTTAGGCTAAGCCACAGCAGTCAAGCTAGTTTAAAACTAGCTTTTGCAGGGAACCCCAAGTGGAAACAAAGAATTAACAAAAGGCAACCCTTTGGGAAGGTTCTCCCTGAACCCTGAACTTGGATTAAAGTTTTGTTTTTATTATTTGTTTTGTTTTTTGTTTTTGTTGAACATAGCCCTTTAAATTAAAAAAAAACATGAAAGTATGGCAAGAAGAGTAAAGCTGTCAAATGGATGAGGGTCTATTCTCCTCTAAGTGTAGGCATCTTGTGAAAGAGCAGATGGTGAAAGAAAAGTAGGCAACCTGGTACAGAGGCCTGCTGGGCAGAAACCAGCATATGGCTGTGGTTGGCAAATGAACTGACAACTCCCTACAGCTCTTTGAGTTTAGACACTGAAAGGCAGTACAGAGTATAACACTTCAAGACGTATAAGCTATGGGCCCACTGCCTGGGTTCAAAATCATGGCCCTACCGCTGACTGGACATAAAAACTGGGCAAATGAGGGAATCACGATCAGTTTTCTCACCTATAAATTGGGCATAATGACATTATCCACTTCCCAGGGTTGTTTGTGAGTATGAATACATACATGAAAAAGCACTTAGAACATTATCTGGCATGTAGTAACTAACACATATCAGTTTTCATTATTGTCATCACTTTCATTTTAAAACTCCCTTTCATTTGTAAATTTTAAAATTTGCTCTATCTAGCTCCTCAGGTTATTTAGACTTCCTAAATAGGAAAAAAATTTCCAAAGCTTATACTTCCCTAATTATACCAAAAGGGGTTAAACTTAAACCACTTTCCCCCTCTACCTCTTCTCCTTACATTTTGTTTTGTTAAAGGAACTAAAAGTTCTTCTGCCTCATCTCTTAAATATCATCTGAGAAGAAGCAGAAAACTTTTTCAGTTGCACATCTGAAAACTGTTCCAATGAAACTCACTTTGGGAAAGGTGAAGGGGAGAGGGGTGGCTATTTGCTAAGTTCAGTAGAAGAATCACTCAACATATGACAACCCAAAGTATAGAATTTACTATTATGAAGCATACGAAAAAAATAATTGGGTAAATTAGGCTAAATTTGCATTTACAGGTTTTGAATCTGCTCCTCCTCTCTCCCTGTGGTTTCTCCCTGATTTACATTGCTATCGCTCTCCTGTACTCCCGGTAATCTCTCAATCTCCCCTAGCCCCTCTTTTCCTTCTGTTTGCTCTGACTCTGTCAGAAACCAAACAAATAAGAGTCACAGTCAATAAGTAGCAGAAGTAAAAAGATAAAAATGCTAACTGCTTCTGTGTGAACTGCTATGAGAAGCCTGAATCCTGGTTTATTCCCAGAGGGCATGACATTGACTTTCTATTGGGAAAGTCAAGATGTCATCAGAATATATCCTTAACATAATTTATTTAACCTTTTAAATAGCTCACCAGATCAATAAACACGGAACAACGAGAAAATGAGGAAGGATGGAAATGTAAAAATTAAAATCTTATTGCAACACATCAGGTGAGAGCCCCCTTCTTCAGCTATTCTGTTCCTCTACTGATAGGAGTTTGCAGGAACAATATAATTCATAAGCTGAAGCAGATAATCTTAATGCCTTACCCACACAAATACCTCAGCTTGTAGAATTTTTCAGTTCAATAATGATCTTTACTTCTGAATGTAACTTAAGAGGTTTCTACATTCTTAAACATGATTTTTACATTTTTTAATAGAATTACCTTTTATTTGGAATACTAATTTTATTTTATAATGGAATGATACAGGGAATAAGATTCAATATATACAGTTCTATTTCCAACAAGTTTTTTCAAGATGTATATACTCTGCACATTGAGAGATACGTGTTTATGCTAGATATAGGACATCAGTACAAGGTCTCAATGGACAAGAAAACTGGTTATCAGGCAGTTCAAATAAGGAAACATTAATTGAATGCCTATGTGTCAGATAGCATCATAATTAGACAAATAACCAACGTAAAAAAGATCAACCTACTTCAGTTATCTTCTTAATCAAAGACTGAGTTTAAACTTGTCAAAGATCAAAACTAAACAACTAGATACTTACTTAGGATCTGCCTAAAGCAGGTAGGTCTGATATATACCATATGATATAGGAGTTTCCCCACTTACTTTGAAAAGCAGGTGGACATACTATAAATGTCTGTTGGAATGGATCTGTCTGAGTGCAAATCTGGGTGGTTCCAGGCTGCAAGGAAACACCCTGCTGGGCAACTCCAGGAACTGGTGCTGCAGATGATGGGTACAAAGCTGACTGGTAGTTTAGCAGTGAGACATCTGAATTAGCCAGAGAAAGAGTAGCAGCTGCTGCAGTAGAACTGGAAGCTAGAACACTGGCCTAAAAACAAAAGGATACTGGTATAAACATTTTTACATACATAGATTCTATCCAGAAAAACTAACAATGAAGTTTTAAAATGTAATGTTAACTGTCTTTGAAATAACTCTCTGCTTAAGAAATTCTTCCTATCTGTTAAATTTAAGGTAGATTATAAAGCTGAAAAAGAAAACAAAGAATAAAAAAAAAGTCCTGCTCTGGTTGAGGCTATATAAATAAACCCCTACTTCTTCTTTCTTTGCAAAAAGTTACTGGATGTGAGATCCCACCAAATCTCATATGATCTTCCATTTAGAAAGTAGACCTAGCTAAGAAATTAGAAAACTTCCATCTTCAGAAACAAACTTAAATGTAAATATCACTGTTTGGCAAACAAATGCAAAACCACTCTTAAAGTTAATTATTGGAATTCACAGAAACAAAGAGTAGATCAGTAGTTGGTGGGGCAAGGTAGGAGATGGCTGGAGAGGTGGTCAAAGAGTACAAACTTCCAGTTATCAGATGAGTAAATTCTGAGGACCTAATATACAGCATAGAAAAAAATGATTGGGAACACCTTTCGATACATGTAATGAGAGCTATCTAACAAAAAGAGAGTCATTTGGCTGAAGTCAGTACAATCAACAGCAGCAAGTAGTATAGAAGCCAGGTTCCACTTATTTGGCTATGCTAAGACTATGAGGGCATGGATTAGGCCTTTGTTTTTAATTTTTGTCAGCACATGATGTGTAGGTATTATCAGTCTGAAAATTCTTACGAAGCTACAAGACCACCAAAGCAAAGACTGGTTTCTCTACCTCACCCTGTACTCTTACTAGTTTTTATCCCACTTAGGTCTGAGTTCCCAAAATCATTTACTGAATACCTGATTGTGCACTGTATTGAGTTGGTTGCTGAAGCTCATGGTTAGATTTGTGCTTGTATTTGGGGCAACATGCGTGGTGAAGGGACTCTTGATCTGACTCACTGTATCATACATGTGAACCCTCCGTTTGCAGATCTCCATGTTCTGAAAACAAGACTTAACACTGAAAAAAGAGATTAAAAATTCAATGAAATAAATGCCAAGATTTAAACAGATAGCAAATAACTCAAGATAAATACAGATTAATGGTTTTTTACCCCTGAGTACTTTCAGAGAAAATGAACCAAGAGTTTTTATAACCATAAAAAGGAAAAATACACATCTAATTTTTTTTTACACATCTAATTTTTAATTTCATGATTTTTCAATGAGAAGGAAAAGCATCAGTAAGCCAAATATGCAAGTATCAAAGCCACTACTCTTGTGATACTTCCATTTAGCTGTAAGATGGTAACTCAACAGAAAACCACATCATGGCAAAATGCCCCAGACCATACTATACTCACTGATTGCTATGTGGAAAATCCAGAAGGTGAGTCATTGTCACAAACTGATGGTTAAGAGTTTTCAGAGGAGTAATTCTCTTATCCGCATCAATTGTTAGCATTTTTTTTAACAGATCTATGTATTCTCTTCGATCCGCCTTCTCTGCCAACATATCTGTTCCCTCTAAGTCTGTGGACATGTTCACCTTACAAGGAAAATTTAGAAATATTATACTTCATCACTCAACCTTTAATGCTGACATTTAACATGTGCACTATGTATACATATTTATATATATAATATTCATATGTATAATATATGTGTGTGTGTGTGTGTGTGTGTGTGTATAGCTCAAGAGAAAAACCTGAGGAAATTTTTTCACAAATGGAAGCTCTTCTTATACTGTCTAATTAAAATCTTCAATTTGGTACAGTTTGTTGGTAGAATAAAGCTGAATAAGCTCTTTTCATTCAAAATCCAGATCAAAGAAGTTAAGTAAAAATGATTGTTATTACTTAAATATAGTTTCTATTGCTGAAAAGATTAAATGACATAGTATGTGTTTAGACAGAGTTTGGAACAAAAGCACTAAATAAATGTTAGCTCTTATGTAAGTATTTATTTAGTAGAAAAAATGGACAAGAAAGGAACCTTCGTAAATAATATTTCAAAATACTGACATGCAAAAGACTAGTTAAGCAAAAGCAAAGGAGAAATATATAAATTCTAAAAATATCCTTTGCTAGGATTCAAACATTCTTTTAATATGTGGAAGAATATTAATGTATTTATGTAAAAAATGAAAACATGTATTAGACGATAACAAATTGAATCTATCTTTAATATAACCAATGGAAGTGTATCTCTGATTAAAGAGATACATAAATGTCTGGCTTTCTGAAACTTTCCATGCTTACCTGAGCCATATCATCTAAACAATTAAAAATGTACTTTCGAGCTTCTTTTGATTTGATCCCAGTCTCCAATTCATGTTCTTCAGGTGTCTACAAAATACAGATTTTTAAAAAATTCCATCTGTATGTTTTCACCTCTTATTCTAAATTAAAGTCAGAATACAGAGATACAAGTGTTGTCACCTTGCCAACCAGAGATCACAAACATGAAAGTAATTTACAACAAGAAAATCTTCCGGTAGAGAGATGGGACCTTGATACCTGGCCACCCTTTCAACAATGATAAAATAAATGTGCAAGCAATGATGTAGCACAGTTCCTGAAGAATGTCAGTTAAGAAGAGACATTACCATTTTTCTCTAAAAGTTACTTTCAAATGAAGCAATATTTCAAATACTAACTATTCAATAGGCTCAGAGACAGAGTCACTGGGTTAATCAAATTACTCAGACATCTATTTGTTTTAAGAAAATAAGTAAGGTCTTAATATGGGCAGTTATAAAATTGTGTTGTTTTGTCATATTTATTGAGAATTCTCTAAAAAACAGCCACTACTAAATTACTCTAGTTCTTCCTATCACTTAATGATAAGCACTACTCTCCATACCCCCTTCTTAGCTGCTGATTCAAATATATAAAATAACCTCAGCCAACTGAACTGGCATTTAATGTTTTGTTTTTTTAACTAAGGATAAGGCCATACGGGTACAATGATATAATTTCTCAAAGTATTTGCTCCTGCAAACGAAAATTCCCACTGTCCCCCCTTTTGCCCCCCTCCACCTCAAGAATTTAATAACTAAACTTTGAATTCAAATTGGAATTAAGGAGTACAGGAATGAATAGTATAGTATAGCAAAGGAGTCAGACCTTAAGCCTCCACAGTGGGTACCCCAAATTAGGATCTCTGTTGAAAAACCTGGTTGTTTTTGTTCCGGCACTGAGAAGATATTCAGCTGGCAGGCCTTGTGTTTGTGAAATGTAACGAATCTGAAATGTCAAAACCATCAAAACATTGATTTGGAGTGAAAAGGTAAATTATTAAAAACTTTTACACTAAAATATTATAAATATTAGCTCTAGTCAAAAAAAAAGAAAGGTACTGCAAAGAAATTAACTATTTGATCAATACAAATGAAATTTATCTGTAGATATACATGCTAACCCACTCACAGATAATTCCCAAATATTTATTCAGTAACTTCCTTGTTACTATACCTATTATTTACAAGGAAAACTCAGTTTTGAAAATTTTCTGTGTGACCTTTTTTTTTGGTAGATTTCTGATACAGAGTTCAAAAAACTATAAGAAATTTCTAGGACAGAACAGAATAGTTTCCAACAAACTATTTCATGCATTACCAAGGTTTTGTTTGTTTGTTCATACATTATCAAATTTAAGAGATTAGGAAAAAATTTCCATAAACCTCTTCCTTCCTTGGCTACTCTAGCTCTTGTCAATTGTCCCCACTCTAAATTGCTCATACTATAAAATTAAACAATTTAGTTTCTCTATCCCCACATCAATAAAAGGCAGGTACTATGTTCATTCATTCAATTTTTATTTTTATTTTTAGTTGCATTAGGTCTTCATTGCTGTGCATGGGCTTTCTCTAGTTGTGGAGAGCAGGGGCTACTCTTTGCTATGGTGCACGGGCTTCTCATTGCGGTGGTTTCTCTTGTTGTGGAGCACAGGCTCTAGGCGCACAAACTTCACTAGCTGTAGCACGCAGGCTCAGTAGTTGTGGCTCACGGGCTTACTTTCTCCGTGGCCTAGAGAAATGTGGGACCTTCCCGGACCAGGGATCGAACCCGTGTCCCCTGTATTGGCAGGCGATTCTTAACCACTGTGCCACCAGGGAAGTCCCCATTCAATATTTATTGAACACCTACTTTTAACTAGACCAGCAGTTCTCAAAGTGTGGTCTGGGGAACACTGAGGGGTCCCCAAGATCCTTTTAGGGAGTCTATGAAATATAAACTATTTTCATAATAATACTAAGAAGTTATTTGCCTTTTTCATTTCTTTCTCATGGGTATAGAGATTTCCAGAGGTGATGTGTGATGATGTCACTGTTCTGATGGCTAATGAGACATGTGCCTGTATATTCTTGTGTTTTAAAAGTTTCCCAGTTTTGGGACTTCCCTGGTGGCACAGTGGATAATACTCTGTGCTCCCAATGCAGGGGGCCCAGGTTTGACCCCTGGTCAGGGAACTAGATCCAACATGCATGCCACAACTCAGAGTTTGCATACCACAACTAAGGAGCCCACCTCCTGCAACTAAGGAGCCTGTGTGTCACAACTAAGAAGACCACCTGCTGCAATTAAGGAGTCCACGTGCCACAACTAAGGAGCCCACCTGCCGCAGCTAAGACCCAGTACAACCAAATAAATATTTTAAAAAATAAAAGTTTCCCAGTTTTATTGTTCACATTTCTGTTTGCTTTCACAATTCTCCCTATCCAAAAAAGCAATCTGCTTCTTTCCTGACCTACTGAAAGTAAAACAAGAGGTAATTTTTTTAACCATCCCCCCCCTCCACATAAGAATGGCTATATTTAATGACGAAATTAGAAAGAAACTTTTAAGCAAGGAAATCTTACTTCTCACCTCTCCTCCCCAAAAATTTCAGTTTTAATTTCTAATGCAATATATATTAATAGATATAAACTACATAAACAGGGCTCTTTGGGGTCCTCAACAATTTTTTAAGAGTGTAAAGCAGAGGTCAGAAAACTATGGCCTACAGGCCAAATCTGGCCGGCCGTCACAAGACAATTTTAGAAAACAGCAGGATATTACTCTGAATCTGTGAGAGGTACCTAACTGGAAGCCAAAATACAGCATTGGCAAAATAGAAAAAAAAAAAAAAATTGATGTGGATGAGAACATTTTAAATGTGAACTTCTTTTCCATACAAAAAGGGAATTTAAAATCCAGGATAAAATCTGTACAATGAAATACTCTGCAGACATTTTAAATGATAGGGTAAAAGTATATTTATCGACATTGTAAAGAAAGATATTTCATAATATACTAACTGAAAAAGCAGATTACAAATTAAATATGACCTCACTTAAAAAAATTACACTTCACTGATTCTAAGAGGCACATTTTTTCACATTAACATCTCTGAAATTAGGATATGTCTTAAAACTGATAGCCATGATAAGTCATGGTTTAATTGGAAGCATTCTTTCTTAGAGGTACAGAAAAGTAGTTCATCTCTCAATCAACAGGGTCTTAGATTTGATGAAACACAGTATATGTATTCCTCTATGTCCATAAGTTTATATATGAAACATAACTATATGTAGCACATATTCATTCTTTCAGTAAGTACTTATTAAGCCAGGCAGTGGTGATTGTTAAAATAGACATGGTTCTTGCTCTCATAGACTTTGCAGCCAAGTGAGGGAAACAGACACTGAATGCATAATTCAAACTGAATTGGCATCCTGAAGAAAATAAACAGGCTTCTATAAAAATACATAACAAAGGAACCTGACCTAGACTGGGGACTGGTGAGGAAAACATCCTTGAAGAAGTGACACGTTAGCTAATAAATGAGTAGGGACTGACTAAACGAAATGAATGGGTGGTGGAGAAGCATTCCAGACTAAGAGAACAGTATGTGTGAGGGCCTGTGCTAGAAGGAAACATTCTTAACCAGTGCTGAAATGATGCCAGTGGGGCTAGTGCAAGAAAAGCAAGAAGAAATGATATAAGATCAAATCTTGAAAGGAAGAGAGGAAGAGGAGAATAACCCAGGTAGAGGCTCAGAGGCCATATTAAGGATTTAGCCCTTAATTCTAAATCATGGGAAACCAGTAAAGAGCAGGGGAGTGGCATGATCAAATTTGTGTTCTGAAAAAAATACTCTCTGGAAAAAAGACTAGAGGGAGGCCAGAGTAGGTAAAAGGGAGGTTGTCTAGTAGCCCATGTAAGTGATGAAGACAGCCTGGACGAGGGTAATAGCAATAGGAAAAAATGAGTATAATCAAGAGGCATTAGGACATACATGGTCAGGAGATACATGCATGTCCATACATGCATGTGCACGCGTGTGCGTGCATGTCCACTCTCTCTCACACACACTCTCTCTCTCTCACACACACACACACACACAAACTGCAAAACTACATTTCCCTTCATAGAATTTATCTCAATTGTACTATATTATTATTTGTGTGATTATTTACTTAATGTCTATTTCCCACCACCAAACTATAGCCTCCATGAGGGCAAGGACAATGTTTTATTCAGCACTGTATCCCCAGTAACCAGAGTACCTATGACAGTAGTCAATAAATACATAAAGAAAATTAACAAATTAAAATATATAAATAAATACAAAATATACCAAAACGTAACAGGTTACCTTTGAGGGGTAGAACCACTAAAGGTTGAAATTTTTGTCTCTTGGCTTACTGCATCTTTTCTAATTTCTCTACAATAATGCACTTACAATATTAAAACATTAAAAATGTTTAATATTATAGAATGAAAAGAGTTAAACTGTGAAAGTAGAATGGGAACTATCATACAGATACTGCTTTTCACATAGCTTAAAATAATGCAACAACAAAGGCCCCACCTTACCTTTATGCAAACAGAAAGTATTATTGTCATTGTTTATTTGTTTGTTTGTTTGTTTTTTGGGTTTTTTTTGCGGTACGCGGGCCTCTCACTGCTGTGGCCTCTCCCGTTGCGGAGCACAGGCTCCGGACACGCAGGCTCAGTGGCCATGGCTCACGGGCCTAGCCGCTCCGCGGCATGTGGGATCTTCCCGGACCGGGGCACGAACCCATGTCCCCTGCATCGGCAGGCGGACTCTCAACCACCGTGCCACCAGGGAAGCCCTCCCTTGCTGCTTTTAATGTTTTTTCTTTGTGTTTAATTTTTGACAGTTTGATTAATATGTGTCTTGGCGTGTTTCTCCTTGGATTTATCCTGTATGGGACTCTCTGTGCTTCCTGCACCTGCTTGACTATTTCCTTTCCCATGTTAGGGTAGTTTTCAACTATAATCTATTCATATACTTTCTCAGACACTCATAGAATTAGCAAGACACTCAGCGATTCTACTTCTAGCTTTATACCCAAAGAAACGGAAAACAGGGACTTAAACCCTGGTACACCAATATTCATAGCACCATTATTCACAACAGCCAAAAGGTGGTAACACCCCAAGTGTCCATCAACAGATGAGCACATAAAAAAAGTGGCATATATACATATACATACACACATACACACACACACACACACACACACACACACACACATACATATAGACATACACACAATGAAACACTGATCAGCCATAAAAAGTAATGAAGTTCTGATACAGGCAACAGCATGGATGAAAAACATCATGCTAAGTAAAAGAAGCCCAGCACAAAAGACCACATATTGTATGTGATGAATATGCTATGCTAGCATAGGCAAATCTATACAGACAGAAAGTAGATTACTGGCTCCCAGCGTGGTGGTGGGGTGGTTAGGGAAGAATGGGTACTGACTGCTAGTAAGTACTGGGTTTCGTTTTAGAGTCATGAAAATGTTCTAAACTGATTATGGCTATGGTTCACAACCCTGTGAACATACTAAAGACCACTGAGTTGCACACTTTAAATGGCTGAATTATACGGTATGTGAATTATATCTCAATAAAGTTGTTTTTAAAAAAACTCAGCTGTAAGAACAAGGATCCTGCCACAGGAATCTTTCTGTATAAGCAAAGATGCATCAAGATAAAGTATTCCCAATCCTGCTCTACAACAGCAACACCCTATTTATTCATTATTAAGCATGGGAAAAAAACAACTTTCTCCTACAACCCATTTTCACATCTGTGCGCCAGGCAAAAATTCTCAAAACTACTATATCATTTCTTTACAAGGTAACCCCCCATTGTACCTTAGCTTCTAAATCTAATTTTATTTGGTTCCACTTCCTAGGAATATTTACAATGCAATCTGTTTACTAAGGTTGAAGAGATGCCACAAAACATTTGGCCTAGGAATGGCACTTTAGAGGCTATAATTGCTTGGAGCAAGTTTTCTTAATCGGGGGGTCCACGAATTCCCTAACTTTGTATATAAAACATTGTGAGCATATTTTTCTGAGAAGATCCATAGCTTCATCAGATTCTCAAGAGTCTAAAACCGAAAGAGGAGAATCAATGGACTGGTTCAAGTAACTGTGGTTTTGCATCATTTAATCTCCCTCACACTTCTTTGTTGTTGTTGTTAAAATAAGGAAGGTGGTTCACGTCTCACAAGGTGGATGAAAGACTGAAAAATTACAAAGCTCAATGTAACTGGTTACTTATCATATGAACAACTCATTTTTTATGTCTCACTCAGAGACAAATCCAAAGAGTCAAATTTTTGGAAGTTGGTAACTGTTACATCTACTGTAAAATGGACTGAGGAGTCAAAATGCCAGGTTGAATAGGGAAAAACACTGTTTTGCTCTTTTCTCTTTTAATGGTTTAAAATAACCATAGAACCATTTTTTTTTTAAGAACAAAAAATGAGAATTCACAATTTACTTCCATGGCAAAACTTTTTTCCTTAGGACCAGTTTCTTAGGAAGTTGTAGCATATCTTCTAAAGCTTGTCTGTTTTGAAACATAGATAATTTGTTACAATACTTTTCAACTCATAAGATTTCCCTCCTAAATCCTATGTTACAGAGACCTAATACACATCACAACTTCTAGGGTCCAATGTGTTTCAGTATGCAGATAGTAATTACTTCAGTGTGTGTCATGTATAAAAAGGAATAAATAGCACTAAATGAGCCAAAGTTTGCTCTTAAAATTCCAACTTCACATCCTTACTCTACTTTCATATCCTAATTCACAAGACATATTGGCTGACAAGTCTCTAATAAATCATTACAGACCTGGAAAAGTAGCAACCTAAAGTAATATAAAATAAAATCCTTTTTAAAGTTTAGAATTGCAAATACAACTTCAGACTATGAAGCAGGTAGAGAAAATTCTATTCTTTAAAAAATTATTTTTAATTGGACTATTCTTTCCCTACAATCTAAATAAATACTTCACTAGTACTTCTATTCCTCTAGAACCTTTCATCAGTAACTACTTGCTTTCTATTGCCATCCAAATAAACACTCTTACCTGATCATATTCTGAAGCACCAGGATAAAGAGGCCACCCCAGGAACAGCTCAGCTATCACACAGCCCAATGACCACATATCAATAGCTTCACAAAACGGTAATCCAAGAATAATTTCAGGGGCTCTAGCAAAAATAAAAATAGCAAATTAAAAAAATTACACATTATTTTGGGGAACTATGTTGATTAAGTCTTGTTTTAGTATCAGGTAAAGGTACATTGATTTAATGAAAATGAAAACAATCTTTGGTATAAAATCCATAATTCGAAACTCTTGGCCCCAGATGTGTTTTGAAATTCAGAGCTTTTTGAATTTCAGAAAGGTACTACCCATGCATAAACTACATACTTTATAATAATCCCAATGGAGTTTAGGGAAGCATCCCATAATCAAACACATTAATACTTCTGCAACAAAACATATGAGCAATCACACTAAGCCAGACAAATACTTTAAACAGCCTTACATTGATTCAAGCCAGGTCTTGCCAATAAATAAGTTTATACCAAACTTAGAAAAAGATTTTTAGCTTTGAAAGCTTTCTGAATTTAGAAATTACAGATAAGGGATTATGGACTTATTCTTTTTATTCTTAGAAACTTTTTAATTACAGAAAAATCAATTAAATGGCCTGATCAATAAATACCCCTTTATGACAGAAATGCCTTCTGTAGAGACACAGTGGTTCAAATCCTAATTCCATTATTTAACAGCTGTAGGCAATTAATCTTTCTGAGCCTCAGGTTCTTTTTTTTTTTTAACAACTTTATTGGAGTATAATTGCTTTACAATGGTGTGCTAGTTTCTGCTGTATAACAAAGTGAATCAGCTATACATATACATATATCCCCAAATCTCCTCCCTCTTGCATCTCCCTCCCGCCCTCCCTATCCCACCCCTCTAGGTGGTCACAAAGCACTGAGCTGATCTCCCTGTGCTATGCGGCTGATTCCCACTATGAGCCTCAGGTTCCTCATTCATAAAATGGAAATGAGTACCTCTTACTACATAAGGTTGTGGTAAGGTTAAAATAAATGAGTAAAAAATAATGATGATAATGATGTCATTCAAATATTAAAGCTCTTGACCAGCGCCTGGCACATGGCGTGTTATGTGTTAGATAAAACAATGACTATTATTATTACACCATCATTCTTTTAAAACTCTGAACTCTCTGTGTGCCTTCAGAAGTATTCATTTCCACTAACGCTCCATGTGAGAAACCCAACCCTACGAAACCTTAAAGAGAAAACTATGGTAATACCATAAACAAAGAGCTCTCTCTATATGAATATATCCAAGGCAAAATTATTATCCCCTCTATGTTATACTTATAAAGGAGGAAACAGAGGCAAATAGATTAAGTAATTTGCCCAAAATCACACAGTTAATAAGTGGCAGAGCTAGAATTTGAATCCTGGTAGCCTAGCTCTGAAGTTGAGTACATTATACTGTCTCTAAATAAGTAAAAGTTAAATACATACCTATCTATTTGGCATGGTGGTATACATGGTATTTTTCAAATTGTAACTAAAATTAAGAGATAAATGGATTCAAAAGGGGGATGATAATAATAGGTTATATTAATAATAGATGACATTTATATAGTACTTAGTATGTGCCATGCACTAAGTTCTTTAAAATGTGGGGTTCACTTAATTCTTACAACAATCCTATGAAAGTATATCTTATCACTGTTAAGTCATCAATTATAAGGTACACATTTTTCACATTTTAACATCTCTGAAATTAAGAAGATTCCTGCAAATGATGATATATTTTAGTTTAATGGCAGTGCCTTTACTTTCTTATTGGTACATAAATAATATTATATTTCATCTTACAATCAATGGCACCTTAGATTCTATGTAAGAAAGTATTATTTCCATTTTACAGATGTAGAAACTGGGCACTGGCAGGTTAAGTAACTTGCCCAAGGCTGGAGCCCAGGCAGTCTGGATCCAAGGTCTGAGCTCTGAAACACTTTATCATCTCCAAATAATTTCCTTTCCTTCTTACAAGTCACAGAATTTGAATCTGTAAGGACACTCCAGATCCAGATCCCTCATTAATCAGGAGCTAAATGGAAAAGCAGATCTCTCCATTAGGAACCATTGGCCATGGCTCCTCATGAAGTGCCTAGGTTTCCCAAATTTTATTCTTAAGTAGTATGTGCTTATTGTTGTGTTGTGTGTATGGGGGAGGGGGGGCAGACAAAGACTGAGTGGGGAGGGTATAAAGATATTTCCCTAAATAAGAATATCCTTCCAGAGTAATTTTCTAAGTAGCCCCTAGAAAATGGTAAATTAGAGGACTCCAAAGAGTCTAAAAACTTTCCTGATCCTTGCACAGAAACAGCAGAAGATCCAGGCCTGCTGGGACTTACACTATTTGACAGCTAAGGGTGGAACCACTAATACCATCAGTTTTGGGGCTATTTGATGTGAACTGTGGTTCTGTCAGCCAAAGAAAACAAAAAAGTGATATTCCTATTGCAGGTGGCTAGAGCCCCATATTACTGATGGAATTTCAGAGTTCAATTAAATACAACCACTGTGGCATGTTTGATAGCATTAATAAACTAGAGGGTAAGAGTACCCAGAAACATAAAAGCCTTTCTAAAATTGAAAAGGAACACAATTTTTACTTTCACTGAGCAGACTCATTAATTTCTAAGTTGATGACAGTGCCAAAAATAGCTGGCAGGGAGAATGCAAATGGCTTTGTGCCAAAATAAAAACTGGGCTTAGAACATTCCTAAACATCAACTGAAGAGCAGCAGATTGATTTTGCCATTCCTACTATACCAGGAAGACATTTTAAAATCCAAAAGGCAGGTCACAGGGAGGGGCCAGGCCACCCAATAACTTACTTCTTTAAAAAGGTAGCCATAAGATGTGATAACTGTTAGGCTTCTAAGGCTTAAAGTTTAAGGGAAATTAAGAAAAACACTAATTCCATCTCCCAAGCCCACTAAACAAAAAAACCCTGAAGACTGACTGGAATCAGTTTTTCCATTTGGTCTTGCTCTGCTTCTGGAGTAACAAAAGCAGCTAAGTATTTCAAGTAAAAGCTCACCCAAAACAGTTAACTCTACCACATCTACCATGCAAAAAGGTAAGTATCAAAAGAAAAACAAGGAAAGCAGTAAAAATAAAGTAAAATAAAATAAAGCTGCTCAGTCTATTGAGGACTTTTCACTTTCATCAGAGCCTAAAAATGTTAGACTTATGTAAACTCCAGGAAGCAAAAAGACTTAAGTTATCTTCTTTTACTGAACATCATTTAGAGCAGGTTCACCTCTAAAGACTGAATGTTTTAACCTCTGAATTCAAATCAAGATTCTTGATAATATTTTCATTACTATATCATCTTTCCCCTTGGCCTCCAATATTTCTCAATCCCTCAATATAAACTATACACTGAAATTCTTGTTCTACTTCATCTATATAATATGTTAATTATTCTTCTAGGTCCCTTTCCAGCTCTGACATCCTAACAACTGGGCAGTAAAAAAGATTACCTATTAAAGCACAGGAAAAAGGAAAACAAAACTAGCAGTCTTCCCTTTAGTAGGAAAATGGCATTAATTGTACTTTGGACATGGTGACTCTCCTCTTTGAAGATACATCCCATCCTTTGAGAACAAATACTAAACAGGCTCTCACTGCTATAACCAGGAGGTAGAAATAGCAATCCTTGCATTTTGATTTCCCAACTTCAAACTCCTTTAAATTGAAAACTTCCACCTAAGTCATAAAGCTCTATTTCACTGGAACCCAGAGCAAGCTAAGGTTGGAATCACTTAACAGCACAAATCATTCTCTGCTCATCTTCATGAACACTCTTGTTTCTTCCCACCCATCTCAGAGGCATCAAACCAAATAAGAGATGTTACATAAAGTCTAACTTCCTACATCTGTGGCTTAGGTGTTAACTGTGGTTTCAGTGTCAGATGAAACTGGATTGTTTGTTTGTCTAGGATAAACTGAAAATATGTTTTCCTTATCTAGATCTTGTCCTTCCGTACATAACAAAGTGACCTCAGCTTTAAGGCCAGCTAGCCTGTTCAGAATGGAAAAGCATTGAGCTTGTAAGCATGACAAACCTTTGTGCCTAAAACTCAAGCCCCAAAGACAGCAACTTTTCTTGGAATTAGTCTACATTTACATTTACAGTGGGCTAGGAAATAAAGTACTTTATTTTAACTGCTTGAATCATTTAGCTGTGCCCATGGCCAACAGAGACAGCATGGTGGCAAAAATTTACGTCAACTGATAGTACTTTGGCATGTTATCAGCAAGATGAAGCAATGTAAACAATGCAATGTAAAAAGGAGGGTAAGAGGAAGGCTGGCTCTGGAGCCAGAATGCTTCAATGGTCAAAAGGATTTCAGAGAGGTTTTCTGAAAGACAAGAGGGTAAGGATTTAATGGACTCTAATAAAGCAACAATGCAACATGCACAGGACCACTGTGGATAAAATTTATATAAAGAAGGAATGCCTGAGCTGCTATTCCACTTGCCTTAGGCTCATCAAGTATTACTGTGATAGAGCTTTAGAAAACTATAAAAAGAATAGATAAAAACAGATTAGGGTGGATTGGAAGACAATGTTGTTAAGACGTCAATACTGCGCAAAGTGATTTGCAGACTCAGTGAAATCGCTATAAACACCAATGATGTTTTTTTCAGAAATAGAAAAGTCCATCCTAAAACTCATATAGAATTTCAGGAGACTCCAAAACAGCCAAAACAATCTTGAAAGAAAATAAAACTAGAGGTCTCACACTTCCTGATTTCAAAACTTATTACAAAGCTACAGTAATCAAAAAAGCATGGTACTGGCATAAAGACAGACATTTAGAACAATGGAACAGAAGGGAGACCCCAGAAATGAACCCTCATATATATGGCCAAAGGATTCTGACAAGAGTGTCAAGACCATTCAATGGAGAAAGGACAGTCTTTTCAGCAAATGGTGCTGGGAAAACTGAATATCCACATGCAAAAGAATGAAATTGGACCCATACTTTATACCATACAAAAATTAATTCAAAATGGGTCAAAAATCTAAATATAAGAGCTAAAGCTATTTGAAGAAAACATGGGGAAAAGCTTCATGACATTTGTTTGACAACGATTTCTTTTTTTTTTTTTTTTTTGCAGTATGCGGGCCTCTCACTGTTGTGGCCTCTCCCGTTGCGGAGCACAGGCTCCAGGCGCGCAGGCTCAGCGGCCATGGCTCACGGGCCCAGCTGCTCTGCGGCATGTGGGATCTTCCCAGACCAGGGCACGAACCCATGTCCCCTGCATCGGCAGGCGGACTCTCAACCACTGCGCCACCAGGGGAGCCCTGACAACGATTTCTTGAATATACCAAAAGTATAAGCAACAACAAAAAAGACAAATAGGACTTCATCAAAATTTAAAACTTTTGTGCTAACAACACTATCAATATAGTGAAAAGGCAACCCCATGGAATGGGAGAAAATATCTGCAAATCATATATCTGACCAGGGATTAATACTCAGAATATATAAAGAACTCCTACAACTCAGCAACAACAAAAAACAATCCAATTCAAAGATGGACAAAGGACTTAAGACATTTCCCCAGAGAAGACATACAGATGGCCAATAAGCACATGAAATGATGCTTACCATCACTAAACATTAGGGAAATGCAAATCAAAACTATATGAGAGGGCTTCCCTGGTGGCGCAGTGGTTGAGAGTCCGCCTGCCGATGCAGGGGACGCGGGTTCGTGCCCCGGTCCGGGAAGATCCCACATGCCGTGGAGCGGCTGGGCCCGTGAGCCATGGCCGCTGAGCCTGCGCGTCCGGAGCCTGTGCTCCGCAACGGGAGAGGCCACAACAGTGAGAGGCCCGCGTAACGCAAAAAAAAAAAAAAAAAAAAAAAAAAAAACTATATGAGATATCATTTCACATACATAAGGATGGCTATTATCCAAAAAAAAAAAACAAAAAAAAAAAAGAGAGAGAGAAAGAAAATAACAAGTGCTGGTGGATTGGTGAGGATATGGAGAAATTGGAATCCTCATGCATTGCTGGTGGGAATATAAGATCATGCAATGGCTGAGAAAAAAGTTTGGTGGTTCCTCAAAAAGTTAAAGAATTACCATATGACCCAGCAACTCTACTTCTAGTTTTATACCCAAAAGAATTGAAAACAGGGACTCAAACACTTGAATGCCAATGTTCATATTACATCATTATTCACAATAGCCAAAAATGTGGAAACAACCCAAGTGTCCATCAACAGATGAATAGATAAATAAAATGTGGTATATACATGCAATAGAATATTATTCAGTCCTGAAAAGGAATGAAATTCTGAAACATGCTACAGAATTTCAGAGATTAACCTTGAAAACATTATGCTAAGTGAAGTAAGTCAGACCCAAAAGGAGAAATATTGTATGATTCCACTTATATGCAATATCTAGAATAGGCAATTTCATAGAGACAGAAAGTCAAATAGAGGTAACAGGGGTGGGGGTAGGAGGGTGGAGTAGTTACTGCTTAATGGTTACAGAGTTTCTGTTTTGGGTGATAAAAAACATTTGGAAATAGTGGTGAAGGCTATACAACACTATGAAGATACTTCACAACACTGAATGGTACATGTTAATGGTAAACTTCATGTTAGGTAGGTTTTATCACAATTAGAAAAACAAAAATATGTAGATGGCATATTTTCTGAGTCCCTATACAGGTTAAAATGTCCTTACATTATTTTCACACATAATATAAAATTCTTAGTTCAGAATTTCTATTTCCTCAAAATTTATTATAGGCATTTGGCATGTTGGACATATCTCTTGATAAAACTTATTTTGTGGGTTATCTTTTTTTATTGTTTCACCTCGTGATTGGGTGAGTGTACAATCTGTGTTTAATGCATGACCATTAAAATAAATATCAGATTCTTTAAAATTAATAACTAGACAGATAAATGACGTACTGAGAAATAAAAGCTCATTTAAAGACTTTCCCGTCTTCTCTCTTTCAGTAATGCTCCTTGATTACAGTACAGACAAAATTCTACATACCAGCATTTAAGTTCTGTCCCAATAATTATTATATATTGAAAAGGTAGCTTTATTAGAAGTATCAATATGGAAATATAAATCACTAAAGTATAAGGTGTTTGGGTCAAGGCCATTTTAGGATAACCAAATAAGTTCATATGCAAATAAGTTCAAAGGACTATGGAACCAAATAAGTTCATATGCAAATAAGTTCAAAGGACTATGGAGAATATTAAAACGAGAAGAGACCTTAGCAATCATCTAATCCAATTCTATTATGCAAGAAAGAAAATGTAACATAATAAAACGTTGCTAGAGTTAAACTTGGAATTATTCCCAAGGCATCTTACCTGCCAAGAGAGGAACCTGGGAAAAATAGCAGCATATGCCCAAATTCATCACATATAAGTAAACATCTTATATATTTAAAGGTACTTTAAAATGGGAAAATTAGGTATAACGGTAGTAAAGAAGGAACCAGATGCTACTATAATTCAACTAGGAACAACCTTCAGAATCAGACTGAATTAATTTTTCTAGAGTTAAAATTTCAGAAATAAAATAATGTTACATATAGGAATGCCACACACATGGAATATTAAATACTAAATATATTTAGGATAATACTAAAGTATATTATCCTATTCTGTGTTGAAATCTGTAAATAAATTCATTGTTATACGTAGCCCTTTGTAATATATGTTAAATATAAAGACAGATCTCTAGTTGAAGACATGCTCTTTAGCATTTGCCACTTGCCTGTAGTAACGTGACTGTAAGTAGGTTGAGCACACAGCTTTGGAAACGTGACTAGCAGAACCAAAGTCAATGACCTTCACTCGGTAGGGTTGGCGCACTGGATCGACCAGCATTATGTTTTCAGGCTTAAGGTCAGCGTGAATTAGACCAAGGCTCTTGAGCTTCATCAGGGCTGTGGCCACCTGCTGCAAGATTGGTCTGATGTACTTGAGTGGCAGTGGGCTAAACTTGTTCTGCTTTAGAAAATCATATAAGTTCTGCTCCAGCATCTCAAACACAAGGCAGGTATGATTCTTATGCTGAAAGCACTCATAAGAACGGACAAAATTATACTCATCGGCATTTTCACTGCTTAGGCGGGAAAGGATGCTCACTTCAATCTGTCCTTGTCTGGCATAGGAGGGGTGGTTCTTCAAGATTTTAATAGCCACAATTTCCTTGGTGCTCCGCTTCCAGCACTTAGCCACCTGTCCAAATGTTCCCCGGCCTAAGAACTCCAAGACTTCATAGCTGTTTGTCATAGAGCAAAGGATCTCATGCTGGACCAGCTGGTAATCCCCTTCTCCACTGGAACTGCTACTCTTTGTGGTCACAGTGGTGGTCGTGGCAGCGGCACCCACCACAGTCCTGTTTTGCAGCATGAGAGGGGGATGTTCTTCTATGATTTGCACGCTACCGTTGCTGTCAACTTCCTCACTTTTTCTTTTCAATCCACATTTTTGATATGGCTCAAGCAAAGAAACGTTGCTTCTGTGAGTCAGGGTCTGGCTGCTTTGGAAGGTTGATGTAGCAGCACTGGCAGAGCTATCAGCAGCTGTTACAACAATATGCTCCACTGCAGGAGCTGGGAGGAGGAGGCCCTGGTCGTAAGCAGGGATGTTGAAATTCGCTACCTGGTGAGAAGAGTTGGCTTGCCCTTGCGTGGCTGGGAGGGTTTTGCTGTGGGTATAGTATTTGTCGTTGCTGCTCTGTCCAGAAACATCCCAACCAGAAGGCTCTATTTTCAGTTTCTTTGCACTGCAGAAGGCACTCGACGACACTGATGGGGGGGAAAACACCTGCAGCTGTGATGCCATACCTACACCAAGAAAGAGGAAGAATTAGGCCCTCAATTTTATACAACCCCTCAATTAGTATATCAGAAAACTTTCAGTTTAGAAAAAAACAAGTAAACGTATATCTGGCTGAGGTTTTATTTTATACATTTTCCAAAACATGTTTCCTATTATAGAAGGATAAACTTTTTGGTCTAATTACACATCCTGAATCACTTTTTTGAGACTCAGCAATAATAGGACATACTGTTAAAAGAGTATGAACATCTAAGATGGTTTATAAGATAAAAACAACAATAGCTTAGATGATTGATCACTTAGTATGTGTCAAGTGGTAGTCTAAGCACTTCATACACATAACTCATTTAATTCTCACCACAACCTTTTGAAAAACATACTATCATTATTTCCATTCTATAGATGAGGAAACTAAGACACAGACTGGTTAAAAGAATTTGCCCAAAATAACACAGTTCTTAAGTGGCAGCACTAGAATTCAAACCCAAGCTCTTTGGCCCCAGAGTTCATTCCACAGCTGTCTTCATTCCTGCCCTGATTAGCTCTTAAATCAATTATTTAAAAGTAGACATAGATGACATGCTTATAAAATTCATAGATGAACAAATTTGGGCAGGATACTCAATATTGCTAAGTAACAGGTCCAAAAAGATCACAAAGAGCAGAAGCCATAAGGTAAATCTAGCTGATGACATTTAACACAAATATTGACTTCCTACTTAGGTCCAAAATCTGGCTAGCACAAAGCACAAGGATAAGAGATACAAGGTTTCACAGGATCATATATGAAAAACACTTTGTTAGCAAGAGAAACATTATGTAATAATGTTCCCCTCCCCTCAAAGGCTAATTCAATCTTAAACTATATTCACAGAAAAAGTAGTGTCCAGAATGTAGCAAAGTGAAGGCAACCCACTCTGCTCAGATCACAAATAAAACAGTGTCTAGCTCTGCCCACTATGTTGTAAAAGGACCATTGATAAACTGACCAGAAGAAAGTAATCAGGATGAGGCAAAGCCCAGACGGGATCTTCTGAAGAACCTAGGGAAGTCATCCTTAGAAAAATATGGGGAAAAGTAATAAGAACTGCCCACCTTTCTGTCCCTGAATGTCCCACAGACACCTCAAGCTCAATAAGCCCAAAGACTAATCCCAAAGCTAATATTTTCAGAATAAAGTCCAAACATTTGACCTAGCATACAAGCCATTTCATATTTATCTTCTTCCTTCTGAATCACATAACCCTCAGGTGCCTCAGGCCTCCACACTAATCCCTCTTCTCTTGCTCCACATGTTCCCTCTTTTCACTACTTCCCAGCATTAGTCATCTGCGAAAAAGTAACAAATTTCCCTCTCTAACCCAGACTTCTCTCTTGAACTCCAAATCCTTATTTTCAAATAACCACTCCACACTTCAACTTGGATATCTCAGAGACATCTCAAATTCAAGATGTCCAGAATTAAACTTCTGAGCCTCCACCCCACGCCCAGTTTTTTACCTCAATTATGAGACACCATCATGCATCTAACACCTCAAGCTAAAAAATCAGGGAGGCAATGAGTCTCAGTTTCCTCATCTATAAAATGGTGAATTAAATGATTTAATACACATGACATGCTTAGTGCCAAAAACTCACTTAATATTATTATCCTGACTCATTCCCCTCCCTTGTTTCCCTCTCTTAATCCCTATATCTAACCTATAACAAATCTTATCTACTTCCTAAGCATATTTCAAATCAGCCATTTTTTCTCTACCCTTATTGGAACCTTTCTAGTTCAAACTGCCAGGAGCCTCCAAACTCATCCTGAATGCACTCAGGGGACCTTTGCTTTTAAACTATGTATTATATATTGGAGGACTGCTCTTTGTTAACCATCTCCCTCCTTCTGCCTCCAGGGTCTTTCATTGCTTTAGGGATAAAATCCAAAATCCTCAACTTGCCTTAATAAGCTCCCCACAAATCTAGTTGCTGTCTTCCAAAATCTCCCCACCTCGATTCTTCCACCACTCCAGTCATACTGCCCCTTCTTTCAGTTCTTGGGAGGCCCTCTATGTTGGAGACTCTCTGCTAGGAAAACTGTTTCTTCTCTCCCTCCCTCCCTCCCTCCCTCCCTCCCTCCCTCCCTCCCTCCCTCCCTCCCTCTCTCTCTCTCTCTCTCTCTCTCTCTCTCTCTCTCTCTCCCCCACACACACACACACACACACACACACTCCCCACAATCATCACCACCACTGCATTCCCACAACACCCTGTACCTATCTTATAACATTATTTATTTAATGTTACATCCCCGGATACTGTAAAAGTTCCATGAGAGCAGGTACCATATCTGTCTTGTTCTTTTGCTTTTATCACCAGAACCTACCACAGACTCTGACAATATACAGACACTCAGTATTTGCTGGGTGATTTGACCACTGCCTACCAACTTCATTTCTACTCCCTACTACTCATGTTAAACTGCAGGATTCTCAAATGCTTCTTTTGTTTTGGTTTTTTGACGTCCCTCTTTTATCTGTGCAGTCCTTGAGATATGGGGGAAGCCTCCACTCTAGTACACACAGTGTAATTTTATTAGTCATAAGAGAATAAACACACACAACTAGAAAGGAAGGAACCATGACAAGGGATGTTACAGAACATAAAAAAACAAAGTGTACATTTCTTTGTGCTTGAATGCAACTAAAAACCATCTGCACTGGACCAGATAGCTAGAAGAAAGAACAAACCCTCAACCTTCAATTTCTAAAATGCTGTCTGGATTTACTTTAAACAAGAGTTTCTATAATTTATATGAACCTTGAAGAGAAAAAAAGTATAAATTAAAAGAATGTTATTGCGGGACTTCCCTGGTGGTGCAGTGGATAAGACTAAGCGCTCCCAATGCAGGGGGCCCAGGTTCGATCCCTGGTCAGGGAACTAGATCCTACATGCATGCCACAACTAAGAGTTCACATGCCACAAGTAAGGAGCCCACGTGTCGCAACTAAGGAGCTCTGGAGCCACAACTAAGACCTGGAGCAACCAAAATAAATAAATATTTTTAAAAAATGTTATTGCAATTTAACTCCTAGGTTACAGATTTACAAATCATCTTATTCTACCTATATCACTGACATAATACCAAACTATAGTAAGAGAAAAACTGAAATCAAGTAGTGCCTTTACAAAATTTACCTATTAATATATGCAAAAATATTTCTTGTCATAATATCAAACCAATTTCTGAACAACGAAAAGGAAGCAAATTTTTGAAATTTGTTTTCCATCGTATATTTGTTGAGTTACTACTTTTAACAATCTATCAAAATACATAAGCACAACCTTCATGTACCTAAAAGTATTTAGTAAAAAATTTGAATACTATACAAAATTTGCAGTTTGTAGCTATGTATAGGAATATGGGGGCTTATACTGAAAAGAGTTCATGAAATGTAGCTCCAAGTTTTTAAAAGTATGATGATCATAACTGGACACTTTTCAAAAGTATTCTGTTTACCAGAGGAATGTTAATGACAACCTTTCACCCAGTGAACAAAATAACAGATACTGATGGCTTCAAATTCACACTGAGTACTGCAAAAAGCACAAGTTCTAGGAAACTGCTCCAAAAGTTTAAGTATATAAATAAATATAATAATTCTTACTCAGTAAGACAAACTTAAGTCCACCCATAGGGAAATAACAACCCAGAATTTCACTGGCCTTCCCCCCAGCAAGGGTGTATGGTACTGAAGTCAATGTCATGCCACCAGGACTCTTACAGTGTGGCTGAGACTCAGCCTGACCTCAACAAGCACTAGGTGAGAAGAAAATACAGAATCAAAATTGCCTAGAAAAATCTATACTCTTATTTATGTAACACTCTGAAATTCCGCTAAAAACAGCCATTTCTAAACACGAAATAAAGATACTATGTCCCCCCCAAAATTTTTTTTTCTTTTTTTTTTTTTTTGCAGGGGGTGGGGTGGGGGGGTGAGAGACAGTTTTCTCCCTAGGCTGAGACTTCCCAACAAAACCATGGAATAGAATTAACATCTGTGGGAAATTTACAATGTATCACACTCAGTTAAGCACATTACACTATTTTCAATTCACATGAGAACAGCTCCCAATAAATTAAAAGCTAACTTCCTGAAAATGTTTCCCCTCTTGACTCTAGCAATAAACTAGTCTTTTCATTTCAAACCTGACTTTCCAAGGATTTAACCGTCTAAATATAATAACAAACTTTCCCACTGCATTAATCCCAAACTAGAACAAAAGGCAAAAGGCTACTGGTACTTGTACGTATTGCTAAAAAGAGAATTGAGTCTTGCTAGACTCCAAGGCTTTCAAAAACAGTCAAATTAACAGCTTCTCCACTCCCTGCCATGGGCACATCTATTTAACAACATTTACTGGGTGCCCCATCCTCTGGGCACTACAGTTAGATAATCTTACCATAAAGAATTCAAATATTATAACTATGAATGAAATAGCTGAGTATGACAATGGAGGTAATCATTTATCAGTGTTTTGCCCTTAGTCTTGACTAACTTCCATCTTTTCCTGGACATACCAATAATAAATTCCTAATGCTTTTGCTTGGAGTCATCTTTGACTTTTTGATACAATTTAACAATTGATGATCTAAATAACCTACCATCAGTACTGCATATTGATTTCTTCCTCTAGCACTTGTCCTCAGCTGACATGTACACAGATGTACGTATTCTCCAGCACACTGATATATAAAGAGTATTCATATCATTAAAGTGGGTAAATAAGAATACACATTCTGGAAAAAGATAAGATTGGGAAGAAAACTCTCACTGGAACACCAAATATCTCCCACCTACTGCACAATCCTGCACTACTTAGTTCAACAGCCTAACTTTCCCCAAATGGTACTCTCTAGCCCTTCTCAATTCATTCTTCACCTTACAATTGAAGGTTTTTTTTAAGGTCCCTTCTCAATTCATTCTTCACCTTACAACTGAAGCTTTTAAAAATGCATTATCTATCCCTCATTTAAAACTTTAGGATAGGGACTTCCCTGGTGGCCCAGTGGTTAAGAATCCGCCTGCCAATGCAGGGGACACGGGTTCGAGCCCTGGTCCAGAAAGATCCCACATTCCACAGAGCAACTAAGCCCCTGCACCACAACTACTGAGCCTGCGCTCTAGAGCCCACGAGCCACAACTACTGAGCACACACGCCCCAACTACTGAAGCCCGCACACCTAGAGCCTGTGCTGCACAACAAGAAGCCACCGTGATGAGAAGCCTGTGCACCACAACAAAGAGTAGCCCTCGCTCGCAGCAACTAGAGAAAGCCCGCGTGCAGCAACGAAGAAGCGACGCAGCCAAAAATAAATAAATAAATAAATAAAATAACAAAATAAAATAAAAACTTTAAGATAAAGTCCAAAATCTCTAATTTGGATTGTCAAGCTTTATAAGATCTGGACCCTGATTATTTTTGTAGCCTTGTTTCACTGACTCTTTCCCCCAGGCACTCTCTTTTCTAGTAATTCGAAATGTTTCTCCTGCCCCAGTTCCTTCATACATAACATTCTCTCTCTGAACTTCATTTTACCCTGTCTTCTCTTCTTTTAACTACTACTTATCCTTTTAGCCTTTACTTAAAGCTCACTTTTTCAATGTGGCATAGGCTGTTGGTCTGGACCACAATCTACTTTCTCCTTCATCCCAGGCACAAGGCTAGACAACATTTTACCAGTCCCTTCCTCCAATAAAAAGTGACGTATGAGCCTTTAGTGTTCCACTCCCTTTCCACCAGGAGGAACCCATGGAGATCCAGTTTCTGCCCTGAGACAACACTCAAGGGTTGGCAGAGCAGCAAGATGGAAAGAACATGGGTACCTGAATGATCATGTAGAGCAGAGTAACCTGCCCAGCAGGAATGCTCACTTCAACCTGGAACATTTACTTTAGGCTGTTACATGAGAGAAAAACAACTTTCCTTCAGCAAGACTGTTTAGCCAGCCCTACGCTGACAAATACATTCAGGAAAGCCTTCTCCAGACCACTAGGTTAGATTTCCTGATAAAGGCTCCCACAGGATCCTCTACTACAGAAGTAGTAGCACTTACCACACTTGTACTTATTTCATTTATTCATTGAACAAACATATTTTGAGCATCTAGTATGTCTGCTGGCACTGTTCTAGATCCCAGGGATAACAGTGGTTCCAGATGGACAAGATCCCTTATCTCCTGGAGTTTACTTTCTACTGGGGAGATAAACACCTCTTCTCCAAGAAAATGGCAGCTAGTGATAAATGTTATGATGAAAACAAACACAATGACATGATAGAGATGGTGGGAGGGGGAGAGATACTCTTTGGTGGTCAGGGAAGGCACTGTAGGATGGTGGCACTTAAAGCTGAGACCTAATTGACAAGAAGAAGCCATCCCAGTGAGAGAACAGTTAGTGCCAAGATACATTCTTGGTCTATCTGAAGAAGAGACCAGAATGGATGGAACGGAACAAGGGAAAAAATAGTAGAAGCAGAACACAAAAAGGCAGACAAGGGCCAGAATACATACTGACTTGCGGTCGCTCTGGATTTTTATTCTAAGTATGACTATTTGTAGTCATACTTAGAATAAATAAATAAATACTTATTTAAAAGTTGACTTCTCTTCTAAACTGCAAGTTCCATGATGGCAATTCCCAACAGCAGAATAGGTATCTTCTTCTTTTGTATCATCGGCATCAATCACAATGGCTGGCACACTGCGTGTGTCAAATGTTTGCTAGAATGAATGACTATAAAGAGATCACATTACTGCTCCATATATAAATGTAAGGGGATCTCAGAAGTCATTCTGGCTAAATTAGAGAAATACTCACATGAGATAGAAATTATAGTCTGTTGTCTACAAGAGAATACTTATTCTAAGTATAGTGATACAGAAGGAAAAAATAAGCTTGAAACCCTGAGGACGGCATTTGAATCAAAGTTCCCCACCCCCTTTCCTGTAGAACTTCCTTCACAGGGAACCATGTGAAAGAGCCAGTTCCTCAACTAGTATGCAAAAATAGGGTGTGGAATAGGTGGTGGTAGCTGACAAAGAAGGAACTCTACAATTCTATGTAATTTACAGCCATTTAAACCAATTCTGTAATATTTTGGTAAACTGGCTGAGTGGCGTTTTCCTTCTAGGCAGGATATTTTTTTCCTAAATTTCAATTGCTCTCTTAGATTTATTTGGAATGAAGAATCTATAGCAACAGAACAAAAGAAAAGTGTTTTTTGTATTTGGTAAAATGGCACTATCTTAGTATGTGCACAGGACAGTCTATAAAGTCTATAAAGTTTAGAATAAAGAAAACTATACCTCGGAGTTTCAATCATAAGAAAAATGACAAATTAACAAAAATGACAAATTAGCAAATCAATATGAAACATAAACACTAAGATAGAACCCTGTTTGGATCAGCCAGAAAAGGCCTAAGGAAAACAGGACTCAACTAAGGTAACGACAGTTTGGCAGATGGAAGGTAGAAGGTCTTAGATGAATGAGATAACTTTTGCCAGTATGCCAGGGGATATGGAAAAATGAAAAACCATTTAGAGTAATGCATTTGATTGGAGCAGAAGACACTGGCAAAAAAAGTACAGGGATTCTAACGGCTAAAATGGACCTTAAAAGACTTTCTAAAACCCTGTAATTCCAAGATGAGAAAAAGTAGACCCAAGAAAGCCAAACAAGTTTTACACAGAGCTAATGAGTAGTAATGCTGGCAAAGAATTCAGGTTTTCTGATTCTTTTTCATTAAGTATGGTGGGAAAGCACTGTACAAGGCGCTCTTAAAGAATCCAAAAGAAATACACCTAAGTTTCCCTATCTTCAAAGAACTTAAAATGTTGCTTAGGTGATATGACACAAAGAATATATATATAAAAACAGGATGTAAAAATTTTTAAGTGCCAAATTATGCTCTACAAAAATACATAAGGCATTTAGGGAGATAGGAGATTAGGAACAAAAACTAAAAAACAAAAAAGGAAGCGAAAAGCAAATCAGTGATTGTTGAAGTGGTACTTGAGAGAAAAATTATTTTGATGACTTGTGTTCAGAATGGCATAACATTTAAGGGAAGAAACTGGGGAAGAATTAATAACTGTAACTTTTTAAAAAATGGATTGCTTTATATAGTCATGAAAATGAAAATAAAGGGCCAATCAGGAAGTTCATGTTTGCAAAATTACTTCAAATTACAAAAGAACCAGTTACGATATATAACTAACAACAAGCTGCACAAGTTCCAACTGTAAGAAGTTTATAAGGCAGTTTTGGCTCACTGATTTCTACCAACACAACCACTGACTAAGCTGTGCTTATGAAAACAAAACCAAAGAATAAAAGAAGTCTATTTTCCAGAGAATTGTGAATGTTGAGATTATCTTTTTTTCTTTTAGGAGAGAGTTCTGGCTTGGTTTTCAATCTCAAGTTACCAATCAACTTGCTCTGCAATCCATAAAACTACAATGTCCAAAGACAGGAGAAACTGTTCATGAAGATATCGCCAGCAAAAGTCCTACTTACTAATCAGACTCAGTATGTTTACAACATCTCATTCACCATTCTACTGGTAAGATGTTTTACTGGCGTGGCTGCCTCCAGTTCCAGCCACAAGTACTTTACCAAAATATCCTTCAAGCCTGGAACAGTGTCTTAAAGTCAGTGATATCTTTCATCATACCATCGTACCAGTTTTATAACACAGAACCCTGAGATGATTACAGGTATCTCCAAAATCACCAGCTGAATTAACAACTATTATACGACTTGTTAGTAGATTTTTAGATGTTTTACAGAAAGCTTTAGACCTACATATGAAAAAGAGCTGGTAAAGATTTGCATTCTCTATAATCTTAAAAAAAAAAAAAAAAGAACCCACTACAGACCAGGAATCAAAAATAGCTTTACACACAAACAAGAGCAAAACTGTAGGTTCTACTGAGGGCATCAGCCACTTAATTTAAACCCCACTTCATCAGAAGAAGGAAGCCATGCTGCTGTTTTCATCAGTTACCAGGAAACAAATAAGATAAAGGACAGATTGGGCAGAAGAGTCTACAGCTGAAATTAATATTTTGATGCAATGACTGAAAATTCCCGAAGTGTCACTAAGAAAAAGCACCTAGGGCTGCCTCAAAGAGTATCTACAACTGAGTCAGGGGGTTAAGTGGAGGAAAGACACTGGAGTTTGGGGTGTTTTTTTTTTCCCTCCTCTAGCCCCTCCTCCCTTCCCCCACCTAAACAGAAAAGAAAGCGCGCCGAGCGTAAACACAGGCCAGAGCTCACGGTTTGTCACCACAACAAATTGGAGGTTAGACCAGCGCTCTTGGAGACCGAGCCCCAAGTCTTGGTTGCTAGGCACAAAAAACGGCCTCTTTCCCACAGACCTGTGAACAGCGGGGGGCCTTACCAAGAGTTTTGGTTGTTTCCCCGCCCCCCTCCCTTTCTTTTTTTTTTAAACGAAAGCTTTGGGAAAGTGGCGTCAAACAGCAAAAGTTTCCCTTTGAGCCAGACATCTAGATCTGCCTTGCATAGATATACATTAGGTGGGCCGGTCCCACGCAGTCTCCACCATCGTTACAATTTACCAACCTAACGATTAAATAACAGCAGTGGAGAGGATAGGAGGACTCCCACACCCACATCTCCGCGGCCGTCCGTTCCAGACACCGCTTCCTTGTCCCCAACAGCACAAATAACCCCAAACACGGCACTAAGCAGAGCTGTGAAATTCACACGCACAAGCCACACACTGGGAACCGGCCACGACAGCCGAGAAAAAACCGGCCGGGTGAGAAAACGCCAGGCGGTCCCCTGTCATCTGAGGACAACAACACGCCCAGGAGAGAAGTGGCAGGACACGGGGGAGTTGCCCCGAAAACAAGCCCGCAGCCTCCCCACTTTCCTGGGAACGCTATCCCCTCCGCGGCCGTCACCGGCCGGGGCGCAGGGCTCGGCGCCTGGTCCCGGGTGGGGTCCGCTGAGGGAGGCTCCCCCCGCAGGCCGGGCGCCCCGGAGAGCCCGTGGCCGGCCCGGCCCCGCCGTGGGAAGCCGATGGGAGGTCGCTCCCTGCCAAGGCCACTGCCCCCCCGCCTCGACTCACCGCCGGTGTGTCTGGTTCTCAGCCGCGAGCTGGGGCTGCAGTGAGGAGGCGGCGGAGGAGACGAGATCCGGGGCCCCGCCGCCGGATCATCATACCCCCCGCGCGAGCCGGCCCGGGCCCCGGCCCCCGCCCCCCGGAGCCGTCCCCGCGCCCGTCCCACGGGGGGAGCCCCCTCAGCCTCCCCCCAGCTCCGCCGCCCGGCCTCTCGCCGCCGCCGCCGCCTCAGCACCGCGCGCTCCCGCCTCAGCCTCCCGCTGCCGTCCGGGGCCACCGCCGGGCCCCTGACTCCGCAGCCGCCGTTGTCGCCAGACTCGACGAGCTGAGCGCCGAGCGGCCGCCCCCATCCGGCCGGCCCCTCCTCGCGGGAACTAGTCCCCAGCCCCGCGCCATGACACCTACTGAGGCGGAAGTGTCGGAGAGCGGGCGGGTTAGGATGATTTCATAGTACTGGTGGGAGGGGGAGGGGAGTGGGAGTGGGAGTGGGGGGGGCCTCCGTGGGGAGCCAGCGTGGATCGAGTGGAGGGATCGGCTCCCCGCCCCCTCCTCACGGCCGACTCCGCGGTGATTTAAAGGTGCTTGGTGGCGGTGTGGCGGTCCAGCTTTAAAATGTCATCCCCGCCAGTGTGACATCACCACCGCCTAGCGTGACACCCCCAGAGATTGGACAGCGCGCGGGGAGGCAGTGCTTACCGAGGAAGCCCCCTGCTGGTGAGGAATTACCTCAGTTTAGGCTTTGATGTATCGTTGCAATCTAGGGACGTTCTAGCTGCTTGACCGCGGTGTATAGGATCTGTAAGCCTCCACACGCATTAGGAGCCCCTGAGCGGGCTCTTCCCTTGCCTCCTTGGGAACCTGGGTTTGCATTAGGAGGTGAGAAAGAATAGCTGTGCTCTGAACCCAACCCCCTCAAAACCTGCAGTGAGCTAATACATAATTTTCTCTCCTCTACCAGGAGATAGCAAAACCGGGTATTCAGGAAACGGAATGCGTTGGGCACACAACATTCTGGAAAAATAAACACTGCGTGAAAACTAGGTTATCCTAATAGAAAGACAGTTGCCATCTCCCTGGGCCAAGAAATTCTGGAAAACTTCAGATATACCTCTTGCTGATTCCTAAAGAGTGGGACATTTGTAGGGAGATGGTAGTATATTTTTTTCCATCCCGCAAGTGCTGGAGGCGACAAGGATCTGTGCCCTAGAAAGTGGCTGTGCAGCACCATGGGTATTTATTTGCATATACGCTTTAAGGAGAGGGCAGATGTGGCTAAGACAAGATTCTGCTATCAGGTTATATTTCTCAGATGTCATTCATTATATATCCTTGACCTCTTTGGATGGAAGAGATAATTTTTGTGAAGATGTGCTAAAGTGGTTATGCTACCTTTGGGTTTCTCTCCTGGCTTAACAGCACTGGGAGCAGTTCTGTTTTGTCGGGAACAGGGAACTTTATTTCCCTAGAAGACCAGGGTTAGCAAGAGTATTCAATCCCACAGGGCAGGTTTGTTTGCTTATTTTCACAGAAACTTAGAGAACATAAAGTCCTACGATGGACTGACCTGGGAAACCTCAAGACATGGAGAGTTGGTGAACATGCCTGCTTGGGGAGCTAGGAAAAAGGCAGAACTTGAGCTCTGGGGTAGAACAGATCCTGCTTGAAAAGCAGGCTTCCAAAACATTAATTGCTTACCATGCCTTGGTTCAACCCAACTCCATGACAGGCCTCTAAGCTCCTACTCTCCCACATTATGTCCCTTTCCTCTTTCAAACACATCTCAAAATTTGCCTTTAGGAAGACTTTCCTCTTTGACTCCCACTTGATTCTGGTTATTCAGTTCTGCATCATCATTTGACTACTTCATTTACTTCTTGTACCTTATTTATTTTACTTGTTGATCTCTATTTTCATTGTTCTTTGGTCATTTCCTCAGTCTGTCTCACTACATTGAGACCTTCTTAAAATCTATTTTAAAATAGATAGATCTTAAAATCTATTTTCCTCTCTCCAGTATTCGTATATCCATCCAACAAACTCTCTCTGCTTGATGCCAGGTACTCTCCTACACATTGAGTCAGATGCAAGATGAATGTCATGATCTTTTCCCTCAGAAAGCTTACAGTACAGTCTAGTGAGGAAAAAAAAATGCATGGGGACATATATCTAAGATTTGAATGACAGAGTCAGGGAAGATCTTCAGAGAAGGTGATGTTTAAACATGGTACGCTTAAAGAAATTTCAGAGTTTAGTGTAACTAGAGTTCATTTGTCAATTCAGCAAGTATCTATTGAGTATCTTCTGTATGCCAGATACTGTGTTAGAATTAAAGATAACAAAGAAGAAAAGGGTATGGTCTGTGCCCTGAAGGAGCATACAGTTCAGCAGAGAAGTGGCAGAATATGGAAACAGTAAGGTAGGCCGAGTCAGATTTTGAAAGGCAATGCGGAGCTAGTGGAGGTTTAATCAGACAGGTAATATGAAGGAATCTGTGCTTTAAAGAGAGAACTGGTAGCAGTGAGGAGGATGGCAGGCTGGAGTGGGCAAAGACTGGACAAAGAGAGTCTAATTAGAAAACTGTGATGAGGGTTTGATCAAGCAGGGAACATGGAGAGAAGGGAGAAGATATGTGAACTATTTCCTCCCAAAGTCGGGGCAGCTGGAGAGGGAGATGGAGCTGTTGCCAGTTGGAAGCATTGATGTGTCATCTAGGGTGTGATATCCCTCTAGGGCCTAGATTCAGCATTGTAGACTAGAAGTCACTGAGGAGCTGCAGTGTTTAAGGCCAAGTAGGAGAAGCTGACCAAAAGGCTGTGTCTTGAGAGAAATTGAGTCCGAAAGCTAGGCAAACTATCCAAACAAGTAGTAAATCCAAGGGACCCAGAAGAAAAAGAAAATTCAAGTAGAAGCCAACAGTTCTAAAACTGGGAAAACCAGATGAGAGTGAAGGCCTGAAGTAAAGAATAGGAGGCAGAACGTGGGCAAATCCTTTGAATCAACAAGAGAGAATCCTCACTGATTTTTCAAATCTAGACTCCAGGAAACTTTTTCTTTGGAAAAGATTTCACACCCATAGAAAAGTTGCAAGAATAGTAAAAGGAGCACCCATATACCCTTTACTCAGATTTACTTATTAACATTTTGAGCCTGTTGCTTTAACATTTGCATTCTCAGCCAAATAGATTACACACACGTTTTTATCTGACCATTTGCAAGTAAATCGCATACGTCATGCCCCTTTATCCCTTAATATTCGAATGTCCTAAGAATAAATACATTCTTTTACAGACACAATACATACAATTATCAATTCCAGGAAACTTAACATTGATAAAATACTTTTATCTCATCTACCATCTGTATTCCAAATTTGTCAATCCAATAATGTCTTTCTTACCATCTTTTCCTCTTCCAGCACAAGATCCAGTTTAGAATCAAATATTCCACTTAATTGTCAGTCTCTTCAGTCTCTGTTAATCTGAAAGAGATCCTTAGCCTTTCTTTGTCTTTGATATTTTTGAAGAATACAGAATCCTTCTTTAAAATAACACAATGCTCCTCATTTTAGGTTTGTCATTTATGTTTATCTCATGTTTCTTCATTACTAGGTTCAAGTTATCCATTTCCGGCCAGAATAATGACACTGCATTCTTCTCAGGGTATCACACCCAAAGTTAGATGAATGTCTCTGTCCCTCATTGGGTGATAATATTTTTTTTAATTGAAGTGTAGTTGATTTACAATACTGTGTTAGTTTTCAGGTGTACAGCAAAGTGATTAGGTTATATATATATATATTTTTTCAGATTATCTTCTATTATAGGTTGTTACAAGATATTGAATATAGTTCCCTGTGATATACGGTAAATCCTTGATTCTTATCTATTTTATGTATAGTAGTTTATATCTGTTAATTCCATACTCCTAATTTATCCCTTCCCCCCTTCTATTTCCCCTTTGTTAAACATGTTTGTTTTCTATGTCTGTGAGTCTGTTTCTAGTCTATTCCACAGGGACACTTCCTTGACCTTTATCTGAACTGCACTTTACCCCCATTAGCCAGTCTTATTTTCTTCTTAACAAGTATCACTATCTGATATTTATTCATGTATACTGCCTGTCTCTCTCTTTTAGAATTTAAGTTCCATGTGGGCAGGACATTTTCTGTCTTGTTCACTGTTTTATATCCTCAATGTCTGGAACACATGCCTGGCACATAGTAGGTATTCAATAAATATTTGTTGAATGAACAAATGAATGAAGGGATTTATGGACACTAGTTTTCACATAGGGTAGTTGCCAGTTATAGAGATAATATTTATACAGTATCTGCCGAACTAAGCATTCAGTGGTTGTCAGCCCCTTGAGGCCTATGAACTCTGCTTTATTCCCTCTTGGAGAGAAATAGTATTTATTGAGGAAGGATTGCCTAAAGGATGTGCAATCCATCCATTCCTTCAGATTGATTCATTTATTCATTCACCCGATGTTTATCATTAAGAACGTGCTATGTGTTCTAGACAGTAGGGATGAAATAGTGAACAAAACAGACAAAAAAAAAGAGTCCTGGAGTTTACATTCTAGTACAGTGAGGCACACACTAACCTCAATAGGTAAATGATATCATATGTGAAGTGCTCTATGGAGAAAAAGCAAGGCAGGGAAAGAGGGAGTGTCAGGCAAGGTGATTGTAATTTTAAATACGATGACCAGGAATAGCCTCACTGAGCAAAACCTTGAAGGAGGTGAGGGAGCCATGTGGGTATCCTGGGTGGAAAAGATGGTAGGGAGAGGGAAGAAGTGAGGGGAGTGCTTACCGGGCACATTGCAGTAACTGCAAGGAGGTCAGTGTGCCTGGAACAGAGTCAACGAAGTGTGGGAGACGAGGAGGAGAGGAACCGGCAGATGGTGGGCACCATTCAGACCACCAGGAGAACTTTGGTTTTTATTCTGAGTGAGCTGGGAAACCATCGGAGGATTTGAGCAGAGAAGTAACATGCTATGATTTATGTCATGGCTGCTGTGGGGACTCTACTTGTGTATTTGGAGAGGAGGGGGGCAGTGTTGGAAGCAGGGAGAACATTTAAGAGGCTACTGAAGAACTCGGACAAGAGACAAAGGTTGCTTGGACAAGGGTGATAGCGGTGAAGATGGTGAAAAGAAATAAGATTCAGGATATGTTTCAAGGTACAGTCAACAGGATATACTGACAGATGATAGTGTGGGTAGGAGGGGAAAGCAACAGGAAAGGGAGAATAGGAAACCAAGCTTACTAGAGACACATAATAGGGTTACTCAGCAGTATGGAACGCCATTCTGGTGTATGAGATCATGACTTTAAAATGAAACCAGTCAGCCTGGTTGAATGATTTCTCCAGCAACATCTAGCTGCTCTAGTGCAGGCAAAGAGTAGATAGATATTATGATTTATCCAGAATTGGAGTTTTTCGAGGCAAGTTTAAGTGAAAGAGAGCAAGGGAGTGATATTATATTGATGGATTGTAGCATACAGTCCAGTCAAGGTAGGAAGTGAAGCTCAGAGAGAGTTTATGAACAGTAAAACATTGGCAATGAGGGTACTTGAGCAGATAAGCTGGGAGAAAAGAGGGTTTAAATTTGAGATTTCAGATGTAGTACAACTTATGATAATGACAGGGTGGTAAGGTAGAGGGAGGGAAATAAGGTCTTTGGAGATGAGGAGGTCAAAGAAACTGAGAGGCCAGAATGTTGAAGTCATCCAGGATGAAGACAGAGTTCTGAAGGAGGAAGTGAACAGGTGGAGATATGGGGAGAGTGGCACTCAGAGAGGGTGGAAACTCCTGGCCCTTTCCCACATCCTTTGTCCTATGCATCGCTTCCATCTGGCTGTTCCTGAGTTACATCCTTTTATAATAAACTGATGATCTAGTGAGTAAAATGTTTCTCTGAGTTCTGTGAGTTGCTCTAGCAAATTAATCAAACCCAAAGAGGGGGTCATTGAAACCTCCAATCTATAGTGATCGGTCAGAAGCACAGATGATAACCTGGACTTGTAATGATGGGCATCTCAAGTGGTGGCGGGGGCAGGCTTGTGAGACTGAAGCCTTAGTCTGTGAGATCTGATGTCCTCTCCGAGTAGATAGTGTCAGAACTGAGTTGAATTATAGGACACCCAACTGGTGTTAGAGCATTGTTGGCTGGCAGGGGAACCCCTGCTTGCAATTTTGGGTGCTCAGACCTTTGAGTAGGTTTTCTCCAAACCTTATATTCCCGACTCCCTAAACACCAGGCCTCTGGTCTCACCCTCATGCTTTGTTTCTACAGAGCCTTGTTAGTAGGGTGAGTGAGCCTGACCCAATTTTCTTGGCTTCTTAGAAGCACACCTTTCAGTGAGCACATTAAGGATGCGGTTGTAGCACTGGAGACAGACTTCATCCTCCACTCCCCAAAGTTATTATAAATTGATGGGAGGAGTTAGGACTGGTTAGATAGTCCTAATACAATAGTGTTTTAAATATGTGGATACTGCAAGGGAAACACTAACCCAAGGCTAACCAGAAGTTTTGTGTGATTGAAAGATGATTCAATAAGCTATCCGTTTAGGGGAAGAACCAAGCCCAAGAATCTGGGAGCTTTCTGTGATCTGGTGGGTCCAGGATGTGGTCAAAGAAGAGAAAGTTACCCAGGAATGAGATAGTCAAGGTGGAAGGGTGTATCTAAATAAAAGCATTGTGGCCAAAATAAAGACAAGCTTAACCATTCTGAGGATGAGAATCCCCCACGGGCAGCTGTAGATACAGATACTAATAAGGGCAAGCAGAATCATTCTGTAGTGATGTAGGTGGGATATCTTATGGAAGAGAAAGGGAGAAGTGCCACGAACCCAAGACAAAACAGCTTGTGGTGGTGGTGGTTAGAGAGGGTGAGAGGTGGGAACAGGTTATGGACTGACAGTTACTCACTAGTGATAGCATCGGAAATATGTGCACTTACAGGGAACTATATTCAATATCCTGTGATAAACCATAATGGAAAAGAATATGAAAAAGAATGTATATATATATATATGTGTGTGTGTATATATATATACACACATATATGTACATATATATGTATATATACGTATATATATATATATATGTATAACTGAACCACTTTGCTCTACAGTAGAAATTCACACAACATTGAAATATCAGTTATAGTTCAGTAAAATAATTTTCTTTTAAATGGACCTCCAGATGGAATTTCTCCTGCTTATGAACCACTCCAAGAATGCAGAGAGAACTGTCTCTTTGGGGGTGGACTTGAGATAGAGAACCCAGGTCTAAATCCCTTTTCTTGAACAAGTGGATTCACTTATCTTCTATTTCCTACCACAAAGGGTAGTCTGGATCAGGAGTAAGAGATGGTTCCCCAAGGCCAGTCAGGCAGATTTTCTTCCCTAAAGGGACTTAAATCACTTTCAGTCTCCTTGTGGAAAAGTACAAGTTTTCCCACAGATCATGAAGCAAATAACTAATTGATCTCTAGGGAACTTCTTGTCTCCCAGTAACTTCAAGCTTCATTGCAAGATCTTCATAGATCTATGGGGTCATCCTTAAATTCTAAAAATAAATTAAATTGGCTTCTTAAAGATGTAGCAAAGCAGCATGTTTATATGAGGGAGTGTTGAGAAATGAAACAAATAAGACAACTGCCAATCTCTATTATAAACCAGACAAATTTAATTTAGAATAGTATGAAATCTTCCCATTATATTTTTTAAATTTTTATTTATTTATGGCTGCGTTGGGTCTTCGTTGCTATGCGTGGACTTTCTCTAGTTGCGGTGAGTGGGGGCTACTCTTCGTCGTGGTCTGCAGGCTTCTCATTGCAGTGGCTTCTCGTTGCAGAGCACTGGCTCTAGGAGTGCGGGCTTCAGTAGTTGTGGCATGCGGGCTCAGTAGTTATGGCTCGCGGGCTCTAGAGCGCAGGCTCAGTAGTTGTGGTGCACGGGTTTAGTTGCTCCGCGGCATGTGGGATCTTCCCGGACAAGGGCTCGAACCCATGTCCCCTGCATTGGCAGGCGGATTCTTAACCACTGGGCCACCAGGGAAGTCCCTTCCCATTATTAATACAGAAACATGCCACCAACAACTAAATTCCTCAAAGCCCTTTGCTTCTACCTCCCACCCCCCCATCTGAATTCATATAGATCCCGCTTCTATATGGAAGGTATTCTATAGGAATACGTGTGACACTGCACGTGCCAAGAGTTGACAGGTTTCCTTGTTGCTAGAAGATAACTCCCATCTGGGGGCCCTTGTACTGAAGACTACCTTATCTCTCCCAGCCACCTTCGAGTAGCACAGAAGTGAGACAGCTAGAGGCTCCCAGATGAAGTCAGGCTAAGCCTTGCCCACACAACTTAGTAAATATTAATGTAGCACACAAGATGATTTTCTACGTACCATTCTAATGACACCATTTGAACTTAATGAGTCTTCAAGGTATTTTAATGCTATCCTCTTCTGCAGAAAGGATAGTAAGGAAACCTTTCTGGAGGGCACTGGGCACAATTTGCATCAAGAACTTAAGACTGTTGGGATTAGCAGATACAAACTATTATATAGAGAATGGATAAACAAGGTCCTACTATATAGCACAGGGAACTATATTCAACCTAATGGAAAAGAATATGGAAAAGAATGTATATATATGTATAACGGAATCGCTCTGCTGTACAGTAGAGATTAACACAACACTGGAAATCAACTATACTTCAATAAAATAAATTTTAAAAACTTAAAACTGTTATCCCACTTCCAGTAATTTACTCCAAGAAAATAAACACAAATGCCATGATATATGCATAAGAATGTCCATTGTAATATGTGTAATTGTGAAAAAAAGAGCACACAAAATGTTGAATAAAACAGAAATAATTTTAATTAAGGTATACCCATATGATAGGGTATTATACAACTATTAAAATGACATTTTGAATAATATTTAATGATATGAGAAAATGCTTAAAATATTAAGAGTAAAATGCAGGATATAAAACTATATACAGTATTACCCCAATTTGGAAAAAAAATTATATATTTAATATATTTACATGCACAGAAAAAGACTAGAAAATAATTGATCTACATGGAGGAATTCTGATTTTTTCTTTATATTTTGTATGACTTCCAAAGTTTCTTATTTTATATAGAGAATATTTTTTTTTTAAAGAACCAGAGGCTGAGAGAACCAATATTTAAAATATCCATCATGTGATAGGCACTGAGCTAGGAATTTTACCAATTCTCTAACCTCCAAAGCAATCAGGAGAGTCCCTGGTTTACAGATGAGAAACTGAGGCTCTGCTATGGAAGCCTGATATCTCTATTTGCCCAGGTACCCTGGATTCAAGCCCAGGACAGTGCCCATGTACCCTGCTACCCCACATGCCTCACCTGCTATGGCTCCTAGTGGGCCCATGGGAGGCTTACAGTGAAGGTCACTGACAAAACAGAGCTGTATACAGCTTGCCCAAGAGAAAGGCCTTATTTTGCTTTCTAAACTCTTTATATCTTCCTCCAGAAGTAGACAATTTCCAGCCCCCTGGACAAGAATCAGAGGCTTCTTCATTGTTTTTATCCATGTGCCCAGCTCCACATGCCTGTGCCCCCTGTGACTGTGGTATCTGCTGTCCTGCTTATTGGTTTGGCATTTTGTCAGGCTGTGAGCAGAAGGTCAGGGCAGAACTGCACACCCTCACCCCTTCCACCAGCTGGCTCCTTCGTCTCTGCCCTGGTTATTGAAACAAACAGGCTATGTCCTCCAGCTCCCTACTCAACCCAAGGATGGAAGGGGGGGATACTGGGTGGAGGGGGGCAACAAATATCCCAGCTGTGTGAACAATCAAGACGATCTGGCAGCACATTTGATCTTTTGTAACCTTATTTCAGCCAAATAGTCAGGGCCTCTAGGCAGCTGGGAGGCCCATCTTACTCTAAGCCTAATGTTTGGCTGGGTTCCAGATACTGCCTTGGTGAGGGGTGCCCAGTCCCCCAGCTGGCTGTCTTCCAGGTAGGTCCTCAGGGACACTAACTGCAAACTCTCACGGAGGCAGAGGTGGAAATTTTCTCCAGTTTTTCAAGGATCTTCATCACTTCCTGTTCCCTCCCAGAGGCAGAGACAGGAAGTGACTTGGATGGGGTCACAGCAAATCAGTGACCTTCAGGATTGGAACGTGCTGCCTGGGTCACTTTATCCTCCTGCACCACAGTTCCTAAATTAAAAAACAGAACTACCTAGGGACTTTTATCTAGGAAGAGACAGAAGGGGACATGGGGAATGACACATGACACACAAAACAATGGGAATAAACTGGTCCTTTTTGATCAGACTCTATCTCTTTCTGCAGCCACACAAGAGAACTGCATGTTCACAAAGTCTGCAGAGTGGTTAGGACTCTGCTTCCACTGCAGGGGGCGCGGGTTCGATCCCTGATCAGGGAACTAAGATCCCGCATGCCACACAGCCAAAAAAAAAAAAGTTTGGAGAAATACTGGGTTAAACAAAGTTAAACAGATTAAATTACTGCAGGACTTCCCAGAACATTTAATGTGCTCACATATACTGTAAAGGGGTTATAATGTAAAGTGTTTCTTAAACACAAGTCAATTATAGAACTAAGGATTCCATAGACACTAGGATTCCAATGAACACGCTTTGAGAAGTCTTGTTACAGGGTGGGCATGTACCACAGAAAAGTAAGGCCCCAAATAAGCCATCAGCCACTATCTTCAAAAGTGCAGTGTTGGGCTTCCCTGGTGGTGCAGTGGTTGAGAGTCTGCCTGCTGATGCAGGGGACACGGGTTCGTGCCCTGGTCCGGGAAGATCCCACATGCCGCGGAACGGTTGGGCCCGTGAGCCATGGCCGTTGAGCCTGCGCGTCCGGAGCCTGTGCTCCACAATGGGAGAGGCCACAACACTGAGAGGCCCGTGTACCGCAAAAAAAAAAAAAAAAAAAAAGTGCAGTGTTGATGTGGCACTGCCCATTTGTTAGTGGTAGAAATACAAAGAGTGCTAACTTTGAAAATAAACAACTCTTGATGAATTTTTTTAAAAAAGTGCAGTGTTGGATCAAACAAGGTTGTCATTCTGTACTCTCCTGTCTGTACTTGAGCAAGAGTTGATGGTATTTTTCCGCTTGCTGGTCAAAGCCCCTGGAAGAGAACCCTACCTGGAGAAAGTTCACTGGAGTCAGAAGGTATTTGAGTGCCAGGCCCCTGTACTCAGGAGCCAGAAGAGGGGCAGCCTTGCTGCTGTGAGACTGGGGAGAATCCTGGCCCATCCAGGCTCTCTGGTTCCCTGTGGCTGCTGAGCCCGCATTGTCTCCCCTGGGTACCAAGTAGGGCCCTACACTGATTTCCTCCCCAGTTTCCGGAGAGGAAAATTCTTTATCTGTACACCCTAAGTGCACTGAAAAACCCGAGGGGGCAGTCAATACAGTCACCATCTTCTGGGACTCGGAGGAAGGGACTGCACCCTCCCATTCTTTGTTGCGGATGTCTGGGAACGGCTGCTTCTTGATCTTCAAAGGATGGTGGGAGGGCCGCTTCTCAAGCTCCCCAGAAAGGTTCTCATTCTTGGTCTTCTTCAAGTCCCTGTCAGCTTGCGAGTGATCAGCATTTTCCTCAAGGGATTCAAACACGACACCCTGGGTTCTCAGTCTCTTTAGCTTCCTTTCTAACAATAGCCAGAGAAAACTTGGATTTCTAGAGGAGGAACTCATGTATTGCTGTACAGAGTCTGGAATCAGAGGCACAGAGAGCCTGGGGCTCAGGCTGTCCTGAAAGTAGTCCCTACAGGGTTGTCGCCTGACAATGGGCACCACCTGGCAAGGCCTCAGTGCTTCGACAAAGGCACGGAGCTCAGGGTAGGAGGAGTGGTCAGAGTAAGGGATGATGTGGATATCGGGGTGGGAACGGTAGATTTTCCGGCTGGTGGGGAGGATAGCAATGGTAGGGTGGGTCTGGTTCCAACGCAGCATAGCCGAATGGCAGATCTCCATGTGGTCCACGGCATGGATGCGGCCAGCCTTCTCCTCCACTGTGAACACATCTGCCAGGCCCAGTAGCTGCACTAACTCCAGGCGCCGAGGACTCAATACCACCCAGGTCCGAAACTCCAGGGCCAGCTGCTCCAGCAGTGACTCTTTTCCCAGGCTATAGAGTCCTGAATAATGTTCAAGGGATTGGGGAAAGTAAGAGAAGGAAGAGGATGAAGCTAATAAGTCAACCAAATGTTTAATAGAAATACACAAAATTAATGGGACTACCCCCTGACTGTCTATCGGGAAGGAGGTGGCATTTGAGCTGAGGTATATGGAGGGTGGGGTAGGGAGAAGTTTAACACAGAATCCACTCATTCATTCAGTTCAACAAAGGAAAGCATCTATCAGGTGTTAGGCACCGTGAAAGCAAACAAAAATCTCAGTCCTCAAGGAGTGTAATCTATTTGGGGACCCAGAAACAATGCATGCTACAGACATGCACAGAGCATTATGAGGGCACAGAAAAACATTTACCAGTTGATAGAGTTAGGGATAGCTTCCTGAAAATGACAACTTAGATAAATCCTAAATGATGGGTGCAAGTTAATCTGGCAAGGGAAGGGGATGGTAGAGAACATTTTAAGAGAGGTCGTTTCAGTGTTACTAAGGTACAAAGAAACTGGTAAGAAATGACACTAGAGAGGTGAGCAAGGGCCATATAATAGGGGGCTTTGTATGTACTGCTAGGGAGCTTGTTTTTAATTCTGTAAGTGAAGGTATCGTTAAGGAGTTGCAAGCAGGAAAATGGCTAATTCTAATTATAGGATTCATAGGATCAGAGCAGGGCTTTAGAAAAAAAAGTGGCAGCAGTATTATTCAAAGACCTGCATGAGAATATACTGAAAGCAGAAGTACCAGTTAGAAGGCCCAAACAGTACGTATAGAGAAAGAAATGGAGACCTGAATTTGGGTAATGGTTATGGTAACAGATATGGGAGATGTTGTTTAAGTAGTTGTTCTCAGACCTTTTCTGAAGGTGTATTTCAAGTCTACAACCAGACTGTGAACGCCTTTAAAGAATCTATATTTCCTTTATATCCACCTTATTCCTCATCATGGTTCAAAATCTCACTCTTTGGGCACAAAGGTAGCTGATTTTCTTTTCTCTCTCCCTATCCTTCCCCCTTTTATTTTACCTCTTCTAGGCCCTTTACTACTAGACTGTAAGCCCTCATATTTTATTCATTTTTTTCTATTCCCACTGCCTATCAGAATACTTGGCACACAGTAGGGGATTACTGTATATCTGCAAAATTAATCAAGCCCTGCTACAGTACCCTACTCGCCAGCTGTGCTTCTCTGGGAAAACTCTGCATTGAAAACTCCAAGAATAGTTAGCACTGATATTTCTTCATGAGTAGTCAAGCAATCCTGAGAGGGAAAATCTCTCCATCAACTTGGTAGTCACTCTGGAAGGTACATAATTTTTTTTTTCAATGCCTTTGTTTAAACCTATTTTGAAACTCCTTTCAGAGTTGGGGCATATCCTTTTAAAATGTTCATCATGGTGGCAAATTTTTTTCCTTTTGTGGATTTACTGCAATTTTGGAAACAATCAAAAAAAATCATTTGGAACTAAATCTATTACATTTTAAAAAATAAAAATGGATTTTCATAAACTATCCCAAAAGGCAATTTCAAGAAGCCCAAAATGTTTTGTACTGTTGTGGAGTCACTAGAACAAGCAGACAGCTGGGTTTTCAATGTATCTAACTGCAAGAACAACACTCACCTGAATATCTACATTCTGATAAACTTCATTCACTTGCTAACAAATATTTACCGGATGCCTCTATCAGACATTAACCTAGGCATCTGGGATATATCCATAAGTGAAACAAAGAGCCTGTCTATTGTGAAATTTACATTCTAGCACAGGGAGACAGATAATAAAAACTAAATACAATAAATACATAAATTATGGAATACACTGTAAGGTGATAAGGGCAATAGTGTCCCTCTCCACTTAAAACCCTTCAATAGCTCTTTGTCCTAAGAGCAGTGGTTGCATTTAGGATCAAGTTCAAAATGGCGTACAGGCACTTCAGCCCCTCCAGCCTTTCCAGCCTCCTCAACCACTGTGCACCTGTCATACTGCTGCTTCTCTGTTCCACAAACACATAAGACTTCTTCCCCCCTCCATCCACACCCTCAAGGAATGTGTGTGTGTGTGTGTGTGTGTGTGTGTGTGTGTCAGAGAAAGTGGAGATAGACAATCAACAATAAGCAACAGTATATTAAAACATATGGAGTATATGGGAAGTTGATGAGTGCTATGAAAAAATGAAAAAGTTGAATCGGTTTAGGAGATCAGGAGTTGGGAATGTGGGAGTGCAGATGGTGGGCAGATTGTAATTTTAAATAAAAAGGTCAGGGTAGATTTCATGGAGAAAAGGACATCTGCACAAAGACCTGAAAGATGTGAGACACTCCAAAGAACCTAGATTCACTAGCTCCATGAGTGAGAAAAAAAGGAAAGGAAAGCCCTCACCAATCTTTATGTTATGTTGTGGGTGCTTTCGAATGAGCTCAACAATCTGGCGGGCAGCTTCTTCTTGGGAAGGAAGAACCAGGGCTGGGTTGCAATTGGTGTTGTCTAGGTATAAGGTATGGATCTGTTTCCCCAGTCTCAGGGCTGGCTCCTTCAGCATGGACGGTGTATACCGAAAATCCCCTGGAAGAAGAATATATGGGAGGCAGACACTCAGAGACAAAAGTATAGAAGACAAGCCTCTCCCAATTCCAACAATGGGCATTTGCCTACTGGCCTATTGGAAAAAAATAGAGTCTAGCAATGATGAATGTAGTACAGCTTCTTTGTGGAAACGTCTCCATCGTGCTCCTGTTTTTTCATGATTCTCTGCAAAGTTCATACCCTTAAAGAGTGGGAAATCAGTTGAGAAAGGGTCACTGTGCTCATGTGGCATGAAGCTAGGAGGTCTCCAGACTTCTACTATAAGTCAAAGATGCTCAAGAAAAGTCGTGTTGGGAATTCCCTGGCGGTCCAGTGGTTAGGACCCCGCGCTTTCACTGCTGAGGGGGCAGGTTCCACCCTGGTTGGGGAACTAAGATCCCGCAAACCGCGGGGCTTGCCCCCCCACACACAAAAAAGTAGTGTCTAGGCTGGGAAAGTGGAAAGGACCCCTCTGGAAGCCCACCTGTGTAGAGAATGGTTCCAAAGTATCCTTCAAACAGAAACATGACAGAGCCAGGGCAGTGATTGGCATCGATGAGGGTTACAGTCATGGTCTCGCGCCCAACTTCATCTAGAGGCAGGATATGGCTCTCACCAACCTCCAGGGCTCGGATCCACTGCTTAGATACCTGAGGAAACAGTTGGTCATCCCAGGGAACACAGACTCCACTCCCTGATACCTCCCTGGATCAGAAGCTGTGATGGGGATTCCCAAACAATCCTCCCTTCCTCTTCCCACCCTCTACCTCACCCTTCGTACAAGTTTAAATTAAGAGTGCAGAAAACAAGTCTAGTCAGCGATTCTCAAACTTTCCAAATCATAGTAATCCTTTGGGGGGCACCTGTTAAAAAAAATTCCAACCAGATTTCCACGACCTGTGCTAGCTATGTCTACTGAATCAGATGGGGGAGAAGGGAGGCGCTGGAGAATCTGTATTTTACTCAGCACATTGGGTGGATTCTTATGATGAGGCAAGTTTGGGAAACACTGGCCTAGCTTATGTGAAGAGGTAGGAACAATTTCCTTGGTTGGACTAAAAGTCCTCCCCAATTTATCACTGAAACATCCCAAGCCAGCCAGTTAGAAACCACACTCCTATTCTGGGCTAAAGATGCATTCTGGGTTCTCGCTTTTGTAAAAATCAGTCTCCCTGGCCCCAACTCTATGACTCCAAGGCTGTGACAGATCGTAAGTCCCCACCCAGCTGCCGGGACCAACTCTCGGAGGCCGACTCCAGCCGCCCATACCTGTCGGTGACGGTGCAAGAGGTAAGCGGTGATTGGGGAGCAGTAGAGGGGCCGGGTCCAGGTGCTAGAGAGACCCACGGTGTGGTCCGAGTGCATGTGGGACAAGAAGAAGAGCCGGGCGGAGGCAGCCCGGCGCAGGCTCCAAAAGTCCACAGCGATGGGCGTTTGAGGGATCAAGACCCCGTTCATGGTGGCGGGGTTGGAGAGTCACCAGTGGGATCTTCATGGGAACAGAGCTCCTGCGGGAGGCTCCTACAACGGCGCCCTGAAAAAAGTCATGCTGGGGCAAGAACAGGGCCAGGGGCCGTAAGGAAAGCCAGCTCAGTGGGGAATAAGTGACTAGACTGGGCAGAAAGAAGGAAGTGACCGTGCTGTGGGAGTCTGGGAGTGGAATCGCAAACCACAGAAGGCGCCCAACGGAGCGCCACTCCCCCAAGCGCGCGGGACCAGGGGCCGAGGCCCTGGTCTCAAAGCGCGCGCTGCTGGGCGGAGACAGGCGGAAGTAGCCGATTTCCGATTGCCCGCCACCGCTCTGCCTGAGGTAGCCGCGCGGCGGCGCCGGGAGGTGAGAGGTTGGGGGAAGGGCACGCTAAGGTCATGATCCAGGCTGCGCTCGGCGCTCACTGGGAGAGGGTGATTGGCAGCTGCTCTGCGTGGTCCCCCTGGAGGAGGCGGGACTTCCGCAGAAAGGTTGATTGGGCCTCTTGGTGACGGCAACCGCGTGGAGGCGCAAGAAAGGCTGGAACTGGAGAGGGAGGGGTCCACGGACTGTTGGCTGCCGGGCTGGAAGTCGGGCCGAGGGCCTAGAGGTTGCGGGAGAGCTCTGTGGGCGGAGCGAAGCAGCCTGCAGGTCCCCGGAAGGTTCCGCAGAGCCTAGGGTGGGCCTCGCCAGGGAGCGAGAGGGTTGAAGTTCGAGTGTGGTAGGGCCCGGATGGCGGCCCTGGGGGAAGCCAAGGCTGGGCCAGATCGCGCCTGTAGTCTCTTCACTGACTGACGTTTCCTTTACCCAGGTCCCCACATCAGGGCTAGAAGGAGCCCACGAGTTACCTAGGGATCTCTGGGAACTGCCCCGTGACTGTTCGAGAAGATGCCGTACCTGGGCTCCGAGGACGAGGTGAAGGAGCTGAAGAAGGCTCTGTGTAACCCTCACATTCAGGCTGATAGGCTGCGCTATCGGAATGTCATCCAGCGAGTGATTAGGTATCGCCTAACGCTCTAACTCCCCCATTGCCATCCCCATCAGGGCTCTCTACCCATGGCCGCTTAGAAAGATTAAGTGAACTTGCACCCATGGCAGTTGTATGATTTGGTCTTCCTGCTTCTCTGGACTGCCGTCTAAGTCTCCCTTGTGGGACATATTTTGCTTCTTTTACTCAGCTGGGTGGTTTCATCCATGTCTTGAACTTGTACTGCTGACTTCCAGATCTATGTCTAGCACAGACCTCCTTTTTTTTATCGTCAGACCCACAGATCCTACTGCCTGCTTGGCATTTCCACCTGGATATTTCTTCAAAGACATGCAAAATAGTACCTACATCCTTCCGCCCTCCCCAAACCCACTCTTCCACTTGTATTTGTGTTGATGAACGTCACCACCCAGCTGAGCAAATGTGGGAGTCAGTCTTGGTGACACCTGATTGTCACTGTTCAAGTCGGATGGTATGGATTCATGGTTCTAAGTATCCATCCTCTTTTTCTTTTTTTAGCATCTTTATTGGAGTATAATTGCTTTACAATGGTGTGTTAGTTTCTGCTTTATAACAAAGTGAATCAGCTATACATATACATATATCCCCATATATCTTCCCTCTTGCGTCTCCCTCCCGCCCTCCCTGTCCCACCCCTCTAGGTGGTCACAAAGCACCGAGCTGATCTCCCTGTGCTATGCGGCTGCTTCCCACTAGCTGTCTATTTTACATTTGGTAGTGTATGTATGTCCATGGCACTCTCTCACTTCGTCCCAACTTACCCTTCCCCCTCCCCGTGTCCTCAAGTCCATTCTCTATGTCTGCATCTTTATTCCTGTCCTACCCCTAGGTTCTTCAGAACCTTTTTTTTGTTTTTAGATTCTATATATATGTGTTAGCATACGGTATTTGTTTTTCTCTTTCTGACTTACTTCACTCTGTATGACAGACTCTAGGTCCATCCACCTCACTACAAATAACTCAATTTCGTTTCTTTTTATGGCTGAGTAATATTCCATTGTATATATGTGCCACATCTTCTTTATCCATTCATCTGTGGATGGACACTTAGGTTGCTTCCATGTCCTGGCTATTGTAAATAGAGCTGCAATGAATATTGTGGTCCATCTTCTTTTTTTTTGATTGGCACTGCTGTTCTGGTTCCCTTTTTAAAGCAATTGCAGTAGCTTAGTAGTAGGTCGCCTTAGGCCCTCATTTCAGCCAGATTGATTTTCCAGCATATGAATTTGACAATATAACTCTTGTGTATAGCTGTGGATCACAAACTTCAGTATGCACAAAAGTCCCTTGGGGTGCTTTGTTTGTTTGTTTGTTTGTTTTTGCGGTACGCTGGCCTCTCACTGCTGTGGCCTCTCCCGTTGCGGAGCACAGGCTCTGGACGTGCAGGCTCAGTGGCCATGGCTCACGGGCCCAGCCGCTCCGTGGCATGTGGGATCCTCCCGGACCGGGGCACGAACCCGCGTCCCCTGCATCAGCAGGCGGACTCTCAACCACTGTGCCACCAGGGAAGCCCCCTTGGGGTGCTTTTTTAGAAAATGTAAATTTTTCATCCAATTCAGTAATTCTGATTTCAGTAGGGTGGGATGGAACCCAGGAATCTGCATTTTAAACAGACATCCCCTCTAATTGCTATAGGAGATCACAGTTTGAGAAACAGTGATCTACAGAATAAAGTCCAAATTTCTTATCATAGCACCCAAGGAACACCCAGTTAACTACCGGCATACTCTGAAAAGAATGTACCATTCTTGCTCATGTCCACATGCATCACAGTGTGTATCGTTACCTATCTACTACACCTGCCTGGAGCTCCTGCTCATTCCGCTCAAGTATTTCTTCCTCTGTGGAAACATTTTATGACTTTTTGGCAGTGTTAGACCTCCTGATCCTCACTGCACCTTGTCTGTTACTTCTGTTATAACACCAATCTATCATTCTGTAATTAGCGGTGTTCTTGTCTGCCTCCTTGGTAGACTTTTGAGTTCCTTGAGATCTGAGACCATGCCTTCTTCAAGATTATTCCCCAGAACATATCCCTGGAATGTAAAATCTGAATGTGACTGGAATGTACTAGTTTGTTGAATGAATAGAAGAATGTTTATTGCAGGCCCGTTGTGAAGTATTGTGTGATATGATAGACAAAGTAGACCTGGTTGCTCCGCTCTAAGAGATCACAATCTAGTTGGATATCCAGGGCATATAAGTAAAAGGCTTTCTGTTGTAGGTTGGGGATTATGTATTTTACTTTTTTCCTGCTGTGTGTGTTGGTTTCAGGCACATGACTCAGGGCTCGGACATGTCTGGTGTTTTCATGGAAATGGTGAAGGCCAGTGCCACTATAGATATTGTTCAGAAGAAGTTGGTTTATCTCTACATGTGTACCTATGCCCCCCTGAAACCAGATCTGGCTCTCCTGGCCATCAATACACTGTGCAAAGACTGTTCGGACCCCAACCCGATGGTGCGAGGGTTGGCACTACGGAGCATGTGTAGCCTCAGGTGAGCACTCTCCTCCCTTCCTGTATCTCAGTGGCTGATAAGTTCATGTGGTCATGGGGCAGGTTTTTAATGACGACAATTTATTTGAGCTCCTTAATAATGGGGAAGACACTGTTGTAACCTGAACTCAGGTTTTCGGCCATTGCTTTGGTTTAAAAAACTATATATGTGATTTCATTAAGGAATTTTTCTATCCTTACTCTCAGTGAAATAGTTAAATATTTATTTATTCATTTATTTGGCTGTTCTGGGTCTTAGTTGCGGCACATGGGATCTAGTTCCCTGACCAGGGATCGAACCCGGACCCCCTGCATTAGGAGCGCGGAGTCTTAACTGCTGGACTACCAGGGAAGTCCCTGAAATAGTTAAAGATTTCTAAATGTGTGTGTGTGTGTGTGCGCGTGTGCGTGTGTGTTTTTTAACCTGCCTATGTGGCATTATTCCACGTGAAAAGTCAAGTGAGGCTTTTTAAGTTTGGCAGCAGCTTTCTCCACTTTGTTGGAGAAGAATCTGACCAATGCGTATTCAAACATCTACTAAACCCTCTGTTAAGTGAATAGGGGCTAAATTATGTCAAAACTAGTACCCTAGGATCTGACTGACTCTAGGATGTGTTGCTTAGGTTGCCTGGTGTGCAGGAATATATCCAACAGCCAGTTCTCAACGGTCTGCATGATAAGGCTTCATATGTCAGGAGGGTAGCAGTACTTGGCTGTGCCAAGATGCATACTCTTCATGGAGACTCTGAAGTGGGTAAGTTTCAGTGTAATCTACCATGATCAGTATTTATTTGTACTTCCATTATATGACTTTGTAGAAGAGTATGTAGCTTTGGTAGAAAATAATAATGTGACCCTACTTCTGCATGTCGCTTTTTTTTTTTTTTTTTTTTTTTTGTGGTACGCGGGCCTCTCACTGTCGTGGCCTCTCCCGTTGCGGAGCACAGGCTCCGGACGCGCAGGCTCAGCGGCCATGGCTCACGGGCCCAGCCACTCCGCGGCATGTGAGATCTTCCCGGGCCGGGGCACGAACCCGTGTCCCCTGCATCGGCAGGCGGACTCTCAACCACTGCGCCACCAGGGAAGCCCTGTATGTCTCTTTTAAGTAGGATGCAGGGCTTGGTATTTTCTGAGATTAGAGAAGTCCTTTCTTTGGGGCCCACGTGAGATCCTTTGCCTTAGCTGCTTAGAACAGTCTGGAAATGGCCATTGTTTTGGCCTTGCACTTTGTTACTGCCTTTGTTATTTTTGTGGCAGAGAAGTTCAGCTTTGTCTGCCTGGAACTGTTATTCTGGCTCTATCACCTTGACTCTGAAACTTTTCTTTATGTGAGATCTTTGTTCCGTTTTATAGATGGTGCCCTGGTAAACGAATTATATAGTTTGCTGCGTGACCAGGATCCAATTGTGGTTGTGAACTGCCTGAGGTCTCTGGAGGAAATTTTGAAACAGGAAGGAGGTGTTGTCATCAATAAGCCCATCGCCCACCATCTCTTAAATCGGTTTGGATGCCTCTGTGCTCTTTTATCATGATCAAATCTACATCCTAATGGGATCTTGTTGATGTATTGAATGAAGGAGAGGTCTTGAACAACTTCTGTAGAGTAGTAAAGAAAGTTAACTGTAACTATTAACTTCCTCATGTTTCATTGAGAGAATTTTTTTTTAATTTGTCTTAGTTTCTTTTGGTGATATAGAGAGATGGCAGAAGGATCCTTCAGGGTTCTGTCCTCTGCAGTCGTTATGTCCTCCAAACTAAGCCATTCATACTATCTTAAAATGTAGAGAATCTGGATCTAGGATATGGTGATCATGTCTTTGGCCTTCGATGAGTGTGCATTTGTACCGTAAACTCATCTTGGAATTTAAAGCCTTATTTTGTGTAAACTTTCGTACATCAGAAGAATAATTTGATTATGGCACAACCTATTTTCAAGAATTCTCCCCTTGTTGTGATGAACAGATGACTGGTGACATGGCAGTAGCATGGAGGTGGTCCTAATTTTGTTGCTAGGATAGCACTTTTGTTTTCTTTTTTGGATAGAATGTCAAAACTGGACCAGTGGGGCCAGGCTGAAGTATTGAACTTTCTGCTACGCTACCAACCCCGCAGTGAGGAGGAGCTGTTTGACATTCTCAACCTGTTGGACAGTTTTCTCAAGAGCAGTAGCCCAGGTGTGGTGATGGGAGCCACCAAACTCTTTCTGATCTTGGCAAAAAACTTCCCCCATGTGCAAACTGACGTGCTCATGCAAGTCAAGGGAACTTTGCTGGCTGCCTGTTCTTCAGAGAGCCGCGAGCTCTGTTTTGCTGCCCTCTGCCATGTGCGCCAGGTCCTGCACAGTTTGCCGGGTCACTTTAGCAGCCACTACAAGAAGTTTTTTTGCTCCTACTCGGAGCCCCACTACATCAAGCTCCAGAAGGTGGAGGTGCTGTGTGAGCTGGTGAACGACGAGAACGTGCAGCAGGTGCTGGAGGAACTTCGCGGGTACTGCACTGATGTGTCCGCCGACTTCGCGCAGGCTGCCATCTTTGCCATAGGTAGGTATCTGTTGCTTTTCCTTTGTGAGAGCCTAGACCAACCAGCTAGAAAGCTGTGGAACCACAGAGAGGAAAGGGAGTGAATCTTGCTTCAGAGGCAAAGTATCTTGCACCAAACAGTTAGGTCAGTGACTACAAACAAGGTGGGGAGAAAGGTTTTTTTGGTCAACACTGGTGTTTCCATATCTTCTAGGATATAGACTGTAGGTGATGCAAACTGTAACACAATTTATATTGCCTTTTGTCGTCTGTTATCCAAAATGCTTTTCTGTATATCATCTTCCCACAGCCTTGTGAGGCAGTCAAGAAGAGTGAACAAGTGTTATTACTAACTTCGTTTAAAAGATGAAGAAACTCAGGCACAAAAAGTTTCTTAAATTGCCCAAAGGTCATATAGTTCCTGAACTGGGACTGGAACCCAGCCTTCCTGACTCAAAGTCCTTTGAAAATTTAGCAATCTTTTATCAAGCTTCTGCTCCGGGCTACGCATTATGATGAGTGGACCGGCACAGAGTAAAACATAAGATTTACAGACCTTTTCATGCTACTCTGTCTAGAATTTAAAGGGCTAGAGTGAGTCAAATGCAAGCAGCTGGGGAGCTAAGTTTTGGAGGACTTCAAGTAGAGGAGGAGAAGGAACCCTCGGATGTAGAATAAAGTATGGTTATTTTTAGAGGCAGAGAAGAGGGCACAAAGAGGGGAGTAGAAAGCCTGCAGTCTGGAGGCTGTTGCACAGTGTTCCCAGCAGGAATATTCCTGTACAGGTGTGCTGCAACAAACTGGTTGCCACATAAATACCTTTGTGACTAAAAGTTTTCAACCTTGTTCAATGGGAAATTCATTTTACCAAAGTTCCCTTTATAGTAAACTTAGATTCTTATTTCATCAAGCAAGGGGTGATTTTCTTTTTCTTTTTCTTAGATATTTCTGGTCCTCTTGGTCTTTCTTTGGCTGGTGGGAAATTATTTTAGAATGAGGTGCTAGTATTTGACTTAACACATTTTTCTGCTTTCCCTTCCTCTGTAGGTAGCATCGCCAGGACCTACACGGATCAATGTGTGCAGATTCTAACAGAGCTGCTGGGGCTTCGACAAGAGCACATTACCACAGGTAATGGCTACCTTTCTAGGATTTTTTTTTTTTTTTGGGTCAATTTCCCGACCTATAGTATTTGCTCAAAACATATTTGTTGTTCAATAACAGAGGTTTAAACTCTTCTTTGCATCATCATCTGTTGCCATCAGAGAAACATATAGATCTAACAGAGTAGGGAGTCTTCAGGTTGCCATGAGTCTACAAGGCTGTTGTATAGATCATGAAGGGTGCGAGGGTGACCTTACTTGTTATTTCCCCACCTTTACCCCTCTTTTTGCTTTATGGCAGCATACTGTAAGCAGTGACTTCCAAGACTGGGACTAGGGTGAGGCAAGCAAATCGCCTAGGATGCAAACATTTAAAGAGGCACTCACTTTTATATAGAGAATGGATAAACAACAATGTGCTACTGCATAGCACAGGGAGGTATATTCAATATCCAATGATAAACCAGAATGGAAAAGAATATATATTTTAAAAAAAGAATATATATAAAGAGGCACTCGCTCTCAAGTTTGTGCAAATGCTAACTCTGTGAGTCTTCTTAAATTTTACACCCTGGCACCTTGCTTGCTTCACCGTAGCTCCAGCCCTGGTGGCTCCTTTTATACTGTCCTCAGAGCATCATTCGACAGCAGCACTCCCCCACATTTGTATATGCTTTCTGGTTTGCCAAGTGCTTTCACATACGTTAACTCATTTATCCTCATGGCAATCTGATGAGCAACACTTATTAAGAAATTGTTGCCCATGTCAGACATTTCTCAGATAATTATTGACCACCCCACCAAACACCCATTTTACAGAAATTGCCCCAGTAATCTAGCCTGAATATGTGACTTTTCTTAAGATTCTTTCCCGTGCGGAGGCTCTAATCCTGTGCTCTTGTGTCCTGAGCTGTGCTCTAGTGGTTGTGCAGACTTTCCGAGACCTGGTTTGGTTGTGTCCTCAGTGTACAGAAGCTGTGTGTCAGGCCCTGCCCGGCTGTGAGGAGAGTATTCAAGATAGCGAGGTAGGCTGTAATTCTCCTTTACTTCTAGGCAGAGGGGGAGTGCTTGGGACCCTGCTCTGTGAAATGGAATCTAATTATTCTTTCCACCCAGTGTCTGAAGTGGAATTCTTAGAATTGATTGCCACCTCAGATTCTGTTTTGGGTGTAGGTGGGATATAAATTATAAAAACATTAGGATTTAGCTATGGTTTTCTTACAAATATTTTGATACCATTGTTCTTGTGAACAGTTTTGAGTCAGAGATTTAGACCATAGGGTTTTCAGCTGGCATGAAAATCAGAATCGTCTGTGAAATTTTTACAAATATTTGGGCTTCCAGTATCTACTCAAATATTCAAGAGTGGAAGCCCTAGACACACAGAGTTTTAAGAAACTTTGCAGGTGACTCTGATGTGCACACTAGGTTCCCCTAACTTAGGGGAATCTTCCAATAGCTTCCACTGAAGCATTAAACCCCAAATTGGGGAAGAAGCCTCAAAGGTGAGGAAGCCTTATTGCTTAAGCAACATAGGCTGTGAGAGTCTTAAGTCTCCTTTTGTGTGGTAGAATTTCATTCCTATTTGTTGTAGAGAGTTTAGTAGGGGGTGAATTAATAAATGCAAGTGGAAGTAAATAAAATATTATACCTTTTCTACTGACTCTAGGGGAAAAGCAAAACCTGCTGCTATCTACTGCCTGCTCTGGCCTGTGTTCTGGACAGCCAAATGTTGAGCACCTGTTCTTACTCCCTTATTACCTAGGGGAAGCAGGCGCTTATTTGGCTACTCGGTGTCCACGGGAAGAGAATCCCCAACGCTCCTTATGTGTTGGAGGACTTCGTAGAGAATGTGAAGTCGGAGACATTTCCAGCTGTCAAGATGGAGCTGCTCACGGCTCTGCTGCGCCTTTTCCTCTCTCGACCCGCCGAGTGCCAGGACACGCTGGGCCGTTTATTATACTACTGCATAGGTAGGCTCTTCAGAAGGAAACGGTTGAATTGGGAGATTGGGATTGACATGTATACACTGATAAGTATAAAATGGGTAACTAATGAGGACAGGACCTGCTGTATAAAAAAATAAATAAAATCAAATTTAAAAAAAAAAAAAGAAGGAAATGGTACTTGCCATGACCAGTCATACAGGTTCTCACAGCTTTCATTGTTTGGTGAGCCATCTGGGACCGAAGAAGAAAATGTCAACGTTTTCCAGGGTTTCCTCCCTCCTTCATTTTGTTCTCCTATTCTGGTGGGCACAGGGGTAGAAAGAGTGTTTTCATTTTTGTTTTTAATTAACTTAGTCTGTTATCTTACCTCAGAGGAAGAAAAGGATATGGCAGTACGGGACCGAGGTCTCTTCTACTATCGCCTCCTCTTAGCTGGCATCGATGAAGTGAAGCGGATCCTACGGAGCCCTCAATCTGACCCTTCTCTCAGACTTTTGGAGGATCAGGCAGAAAGACCTGTGAACAGCTGGGCCTCGGACTTCAACACACTGGTGCCAGTATATGGCAAAGCCCGCTGGGCAACCATCTCTAAATGCCAGGGTGTGGAACGTCATGGCCCAGAGCTTCCTAACACTGCATCTTTTGCCACATCAGGTAAAAATAGTCCTTACTTTATACCTTGTCATGAAAAATCTTTATCTTTTGCAATGACTGGTAGAGAGTAGAGTACCCTAGCTAAACCTCAGACTGTTGCCCGAATTTTGTCTCTGAGCAAGAAGGAAGTTCATCATTGGTTATTTAAGCCATTTCTCTGAAGATGAGAGTCACATTGTGTACTGCTGGAAATCTAGATTTAAAAATGTAGTTCTACAGATTAAGAGCATCTCTTACACAAGCTTTCTGACTCTTGTAGGACCCCTGATTCCTGAAGAGAACAAGGAGAGGGTCCAAGAACTCCCTGATTGCAGAGCCCTCATGCTAGTCCCCAATCACCAGCTTACTGCTGAGTGTTTTGAGAAAACTTGGCTGAGCCTCAAAGTTGCTCATCAGCAGGTGTTCCCGTGGCAGGGAGCAGTCCATCCTGACACCCTCCAGATGGCCCTGCAAGTCGTGAACATCCAGACCATCGCGATGAACAGGGCTGGGGCTCAGCCGTGGAAAGCCTACCTCAGCGCTCAGGACGACACTGGCTGTCTGTTCCTGACAGAACTGCTGTTGGAGCCCGAGAACTTGCAAATGCAGATCTCAGTAAAACAAAACAAGGCGAGGACAGAGACACTGAACAGTTTTATTTCTGTATTAGAAACTGTGATTGGAACAATTGGAGACATGAAATCATAACAGCTTCTTGCCTATCCTGAGTGAGATGAATAGCTGTCAGAGTTCCTTAGTTTTTCTTATTATAGCTGCTTGTAAGTCCAGATAATATCAAATGCAAAGGAGAGTGGGAATCTGGGAATGAGAATTCTTACATTCTTGTCCAAAGATCATTGGTGAATGACGCCATTTTTCCAGGTGATGTGGTAAAGGTTAATGTTGTTGGTAAGGGGGTGGGAATGGGGTGAGGGTAGGATTTGGATTCTTTCCTAATCAGTTTAAGGGATTATTTTACTCATTAAAGATGCCTGATGTGTCTGGAAACTGACTGGGTCATCATTTGTGGGGGTCATCTTTTCTTCCCTGGATTATTGCAGTGAATTCCTGACTGTTCTCATATTTCTAATCATGGTTTTTAGGCCAGAGTTCAGAGTCCTTAGCCTGGCGTCTCAAGTACCTCTTCAGTGCCATGTCTCAGCACTCCCCAGGACACCCTCTGTTCTGGCCAAGCAAACCACTTGCAGTTCCCTGAATACGCTCGGCTTTCTCCCACCTCTGTGCCTTGGCACCTGCTTTTGCTTCTCGCCTAGACCATTTCCTCACCCTCATGTCTTCTTTAAGTAACACCTAGTCTATCTTTCAGTGTTCAGCTCAGGCATGAGCTCTTTCAGGAAGTTTTCTGTGACCCTCCTGCCTTCATCAGGGGTCTCATTCAAGCTGTGAAAGCAGTCAGTGCACATTTCTAGCAGCACTGTTGTAATTGTTTTCTTGTCGCTCTTTCTCACGTTTAATTTTATTCATACCTGACCACGTTTTAATCACTGAGACAACTTATGGCAAAAACAGATGTAATAAAATGATGGTAAAGTATAAATAACCAGATAATCCAGCACAGGAAAAATAAAAATACCTGTGAAAACCAGCTGGGTCAGGGATGGGAACATATACAAATGTTCAGGCTGAGAGGGCCTACATAGTTGATATCGTTGCGCCTCAGATTTAGCTCTGTAAGTGATTTGGCAGTCAGAATAAAGAGAAACGGTTGTATAGTTGTTACCAGAGAGGAAGAAATATTTCAATTCTAATTTCGAAGAGAAATTTACATGTAGTTTCACATGGATGGCGCTGAGTGATACGCAGAAGATTCCTATGGGAAGTTAGTAAAGAGTTTCACATGGTTTTCTTATGGTGTTCTTCAATACAAACAGAGAGCATAGCTTTAGTATAGAGCTTAGTGAGGGCATTTCTTCAAGGACTACAGATACTCTGACCCAAATATCATCCAGCTTAATTTAAGGACTTCTTCTACCTAGATACATAGATGGACTGCATATCCTTCAAATAATGCTTCACCATCATTTCTCTCAACCAAACTTTTAATAAGAGTAGATAACGTTGCTGAGTTTTCTGGCAAGGGCCTGGGTTTGTGAGTTGTCTGTCTCAACCAGACAGTTTCTAAGGACAGTGATTATCTTTCTTTCCTTCTATCTCTACAGTGCCGACCACATAGTGATTACTCAATAAATAGCACTGAACGAATGGCTGTAAGTAATTAGATTCTGATGGTGTTTGGGGGTTGGTGTTTGAAGTGTGTTTTATTATATTGTGTTGACCACATAGAGGACAATAGATGGAATTCCATCTAGACTAGATGGATCTAGACCATCTAGACCATCTCAAAAGTGGTACTACTGACATTTGGGGCCATATAATTCTTTGCTGTAGGGGGTTTTCCTATGCACTGTAGGATAATCATTAGCCATATCTCTGATCTATACCATTAGATGCCAGTAGAACCCCTAGTTGTGACAACTAAAACTGTCTTCAGAGCTTGCCAAGTTACTGTGGGGGTCGAAATCACCCCCAGTTGAAAAAGTCTGATCTAGACCATGGATCCCCAGGGACTGGAAGTAGGGGGATCAGAATAGCTTCAGAACTGCTTTCCATGTTTTGACTTGTTCAGTTAAACTGTGAATGTTTAGTTAGGTATTAAAACAAAATCGAAGTGCTAAGTGCTGCCAGTTTTAAGTGTTACAAGGGAACAGAATGTAAGTGGTAGAAACTGAGTAAATTGATTGACTTTTTAAAAAATTAAAGACTATAATTGAAATATTGACCTAAAGAAAATTAGGTACAGCTCAGCAATTGAATGTTGCTAAAGTGATCCCAACTATTGGAGCCTTTAGAAGATTAAGCCCCACCTGGTTGCTTTTCTGTAAAGTAGGGGCATAGCAGAATATGCAACTGTTGCTTTTGAAAAGTGTAATTTTAAAATGATCTCAATGAAGAACTGATTTCTCTTAACTGTAGTCTGGTTTTACTAATTTACAAGCAAATGACTAAAGCTTAAGTATACCATGAAGTTAATTATTTAATATTCCTTCTCCCTAGGAGCTCTCTAGCCTCTGCAGATATATGGTTTGATGATATAAGTGGATGCTTATCTTTAAAATCCATGAGGGTAGTTGATACTCTGCTTTTAGAAAAATGGCCTTCTAATGTCTGTCTTAGTTGGTAAATAGTAACACATACAATGAGTGCCCGCCAATGACAGTGGTGCTTTGGAATATTACAGAGGCAATCATTTGCGTAGTTCCTGATGATCATTTTACTGCTATGGACCAGCGACTGTTAAATGTCTCCATTCTCTCCTCCTTTGTGAATGGGAGTTCTGTTACAATTATTTTGTCCCTTTCTCATATATTGGGTGTTTGGGGGAGGGGAGACAAAGAACTTTTTTTCTTAGTTATAGGTCTTCATGTTGAGAGGAGCTGTACCCCAGGATCCTCATTCCCATGCGGACCTGGTGCAGATGACAAGATCCTGGATTTTGAGCCAATGATATAATGAGATGAGGCTTTGGGAAAGGGATATTAGTTGTTATCGCCAGAACAGCAAGAGAAGCAAGTGCTAGTGAAAAAATTCTGGCCTCATTTTTCAGTAATAATTAAGAGTACAATATTTGAACTGTAAGAGTGAAGGGTATGTGGGCTGGTAGGGAGGGGAAGGGGTAGTTGGGAGGGTGCTACATTGAAGGCCCAGAGAGAAATAAACAAAGGAGGAAATTTTACCCCACATTGCTCATAAAGTGTATACTCTGTTTCTGTAGCCTTACAACATTGATTGTACAGATAATGCAAAGGATAGATAAGATTATGCAAAGATTAGATTCCCAAGATGGCATTTGCCCATAAGCATATCAGTAGTGAAATGAGGAAGGTGGTTTATTATTGTGGGAAAAGGTTTATTGTTAATGGTAAGACACACTTGGTTTTAAATTTCTATTCTGCCACTTACTGATGCCACTTACCTTGGGCAAGCTATTTAACACCAGTTGGATAGTATCTTATAATTTTTTGTTTTTATTTTTGTGTTTTATTTTGGGAGTATGTCATAAATGTACTTGTTGGAATCCTTAACTTGTCAGTGGCTCACTCTAGTGTGAAAGGAGGTTGACCTAGAATTATCTCTGACATTAGAGGTCTGAAGGCTATTTAGTAGAAACTGAAGTTTCAGCCCTAATGATTGATAATGACAAATAAAAATGGCCCTTCAACTACATAATTCCTGTTCCTAGTCTGAAAGGAATTTATGGTTTTTTTTTTTAGAATGGAATAGAAAGCAGAAGATTGGCTCTGATTATCTTGCAAGCTAGAAATTCCACTTTGAACAACTAACTTACTGTTTATGCTTGAATCTCTTACTAGTTCACTAGTTCTGGAAGGGCTGATAGGTTTGAGTGCTGCTTCTGAGATACAAACCCAGAATCTAGGTGTAGTTACATTAAGAAGGCAGCCACTATGAAGTGTCCAATCCTGAGAACCTGTAAAACGACAATGGAGTCCAACCCTATTAGGAAAATCCCAATTAATTCTATTAGAGATATCCCAGATCCCTTTTAATCCTGGTCGTTAGACCTTGGGCTAAAAGGAAGATATTTAACACTTGCTGTGTGTCAGATACTCTTGGGTCATTCCACATAACATTATCTTATTTAATCCGTTATTTCCCTGTGAAATACTTTGTGTTGTCCCCATTTACAATTCCTCAAATGCCCAAATTTTTATTCATCTTTTCAGCTTTTATATATCTTATACCCTCCATCTGGAATGGTCTTATTCCTACTCTTTGCCTAATGAATCCCTGCTTGTCCTTCAGAGCTCATCTCAGATGTTACTACTCAAGGAAGCCTTCCTTACCCCCAGGTTTGTTTCCCTATTATACACTGTAGTAACACACTATATCTTAATAAGCACAAGAAATTATATGATTAGTCATTTAATATCTGTCATTCATGCTGAAGTATGACCCCATGAGGATGGGAACTGTATCTGTGTTGTTTTTCTGGGTTATTTATAGTGCCAAGTATGTGTAGTTTCTTACACACTGGTACTCAGTAAGTAATCGGTGTGTGATAGTGGCAAACAAATGCCATAGTCAGGAGTTGAATGCTTGTGTAATAGAACTTCAAAATTTCTTTCTTTAAATTACACCATACCCAGAACCCAGCAGGAAGTTTCTCAGTGTTGCCCAAGAGCTCTTCCTTGACTCTTTCAGTTCTAGATTGGCTATCTAACTATTAAAGTTATTCATTAACCCTAGGTACTGGCTTGGGTGTGGCTCTGAGATAAGGAACTGAAAGTCTTCAACAAACCTCCCTAGCTGTGTGTGGGTGAGCTCTTCAGAGAAGTCCCATCTTTCTGAGCAGCTGTTTTGTAGACAGGTGGTGGGAAAGGGTCCAGGACTCCATGTCCCATTAAGAAACTTTACAAGAGGGACACATCTGGTTTACCAGTGTTTCTGACTTCCTTCTGAGCTGAAAACTGCTTTGTTTTGTAGAAAAGCAAAACTTGGCCATAAACACCTAAAATGAAGAGCCCCCAAACCTTTGAGGAGCAAACGGAATGCATTATAGACTCTCTACTCACAGACTTCTTAGGTCCCACTTGTCAGGTTGCTAACCGGACCCTACGTTGTGCAGACGAAGTAGATTCAGGTAAGGCTCCTGGCCTGAGGTGGTAATTGCAGGTCAACAAGAGAATCTGAATATTCTTACTTATTTCTTCTTAAGTTTCAAAAGGTAAGCTCTAAGCTTTCAGCAATATCTGAAGTCTTTATAGAAGGGAAAGAGATTCTCAGTGAAGGGAGATTTTCTGTCTTCTATTGGTGTTGACAGAATATTGAAGATTTTCTTGGGAGAGAATGATGCCCAAATTGTTTAAAAAGTCTAGAGAACTTTTTTCAACGCCCAGATTCCTGGGACTTGCCATCCCTTCAAGCATTGTGACGAATGTGCCTGTGTTCCCTCTGTTTTAGGAGAGGTCTTCTCTTTTGATGTGGCCATCATTGCTGGTCGCCTTCGGATGTTGGGTGACAAGTTCAATGGAGAATTGGAAGCTTCTGCCAAAAACATCATCGCAGAAACCATTCAGGGACAGGTCAAGTTTCTGCTACTTCCTTCTATTGTTTGCTGCTTTTTTTCTATTTCAGATATCCTTCTCTTACTATTCCTATATGACTGTGACTAGAAATGTTCTGTGAAAGATTTGGGGGCTTAATGCATCCAAGGAGATACAGCAGGAATTCTTCAACTGCCGATTCTTTAGCAGTTAATCAAAGCCTAGGTGGTATTGAGGTGGAGAGCTTTTGGCATAGGCTGATCAGCCTTCAGATTGTTTCTATTTGTTTTTCATCAGAGCTGTGCTTAATGGCATAGAGCATATATATAGCATTTTATTCTTGGTAAAGCATTTTATTCTTTTATGCACCTGTTTTAGTATTTATTTTGCTGGTAGTGGACATCTTTTTTTCCTCAAGGTCCAGCAATAAAATTATATACAGGAAGGATAGGCATTTGACAAATCCGACGCAACGAAGGATAAGTACAGCAGCCACTAGGGCGTATCTGGCTTTTCATCAGTGTCCTGATTCCTGGACTTTGTATGGGATATAAATACCATAGGCAATGTTCTAGAAGAGGTTGCTGATTAATATCAATAATGACAGCTAATATTAACTCATCACTTACCATGTGCCAGACAGTATTCTAAATGCTTTACATTTATTATCTCATTTAATCCTTACACCACTCTATGAGGCATTATAGAAACTGTTATCCACAGTGCAACCTCTCTCATCTGTGTGTAACACTGTGAGAGCAAACATTTAACCCATTTTGTCCACTGCTATATTCACACAACCTAGAACAGAACATGATATACAATAGGCCCTCAAAAAGTATTTTCTGACTTAGTATCCATTTAAGCTGATAAGGAAACTGAAGAATAGGGAAATAAGTAATTAGATTATTTAGTAAGTGTTGAAGTTAGGATTTGAACCCAGACTGATTCCAGAATCACACTTTTTTTTTAAATTGAGGTAGCATTGCTTTATAACTTTACATAAGTTTCATGTGTACAACATTATAATTCCACTTTTGTATACACCACAGCATGCTTGCCACCAAAAGTCTAGTTTCTCTCTGTCACCATAAAATTGACCCCCTTTACCCATTTTGGTTCTTTTTGGTTTTCTAAATTAATTAATTAATATTTTATTTTTGGTTGCGTTGGGTTCTTCGTTGCTGTACGTGGGCTTTCTCTAGTTGTGGTGAGTGGGGGCTACCCTTCGTGGTGGTGCGCAGGCTTCTCATTGCAGTGGCTTCTCTTTGTTGTGGAGCACGGGCTCTAGGCGTGCGGGCTTCAGTAGTTGTGGCCCACAGGCTTTGTTGCTCCGTGGCATGTGGGACCTTCCTGGACCAGGGCTCGAACCCATGTCCCCTGCGTTGGCAGGTGGGTTCTTAATCACTGTGCCACCAGGGAAGTCCCCCCTTTACCCATTTTGACCTCGCCCTATCTCCTGGTCACCACCAATCTATTCTCTGTATCTCTGTGCTGAACCACACCCTTAACCATTATGCTTTATCTTCCTACTGAATGCAGCTCAGGCAGAACTGGACTTATCACACCTAATTGCTTGCACTGAAGCTTTCCTAGGTAGCTGGTAGCTGGATCTACTTTTACTTTTTAATTAAAAAAAATTATTTTGGGGCTTCCCTGGTGGCACAGTGGTTGAGAGTCCGCCTGCCGATGCAGGGGACACGGGTTCGTGCCCCGGTCTGGGAAGGTCCCACATGCCGCGGAGTGGCTGGGCCCATGAGCCGTGGCCACCGGGCCTGTGCGTCCGGAGCCTGTGCTCCGCAACGGGAGAGGCCACAACAGTGAGAGGCCCGCGTACCACACACACAAAAAAAAAACCCCAAACAAACAAACAAATTATTTTGGAAACAGCTTCAAACTCACAGAAAAGTTGAATCGTTTGAGAGTAAGTAGCCAACATGTTGTTCCATCACCCCCTTCAAACAAGGACATTCTCTTATATAACCACAGTCTAACCATCAAAACCAGGAATTTAGCATTGATACATTATCATCTCATCCTCAGATCCCACTCAGATTTTCTCAGACTTTCACTTACAGCTGGCCCTTGAACAACACAGGTTTGAACTGCATGGGTCCACTTATATGCATTTTTTTTCAATAAATAGCACAGTACTACACGATCTGCACTTGGTTGAATCTGCAGATGTGGAACCGCAGATACGGAGGGCCAACCATAAAGTTATATGTAGGTTTTCAACTATGCAGGGGATTGTTTCCCCTAACCTCTGAGTTGTTCAAGGGTCACCTGCATAGCAGAAGGATCTAGGTCAGAATCAGATATTGCACTTAGTTGTCATGTCTCTTTCGTCTCCTTCAATTTGGAATAGTTCCTCAGTCTTTCCTTGATTTTCATGACCTTGACCCTTGACGATTATGGGCCAATTATTTTGAAGAATGTCCCTTAACTTGGGTTTGTTTGATATTTCCTCTTGAATCGATACAGGATATGTACCTTTGGTAGGAATTGCACAGAAGTGTTGCTGTGTTCATTTCACTGCATCCTATCAAGTGGTGCAGATTTCAATTTGTCCCAGTACTGGTGTTAACTTTAATCACTTAAAATAGTGTCTGCAAGGCTTCTTCACTGTCAAGTTAATCTTTTCACCTTTAATTAGTAAGTGTCTTGTAGGGAAGTCCTTTGAAACCATGTAAATGCCCCATTTCTCACTAAAATTTTAATCTATTCATTTATTTATTTTTTATATCAACGTGGACCCATGAATTCCTACTTTATTCAGTGGGTTGTAATCTGTTACTATTATTATTTATCTGTATGCTCAAATTGCCCTAGCTTCCACCTTTCAACCTGGACTGTGTCTTTTTGGCATGTCCCTATCATTCTCTGAGCACTTCTTTAATTTCTGACAGAAGATCTTGTATTTTCCAAGCCCCAGCCTGAAATTAGCCATTCGCCAGGGAGCTCTAGTTTCTTTTAATGGAGAATGCTATTTGGAAACCAGGATCTAGGTACTCTCACCGTGGATGCCCTTCTCGGCTTGTTTAGGTTCTGACACCCTGCTTTGACCACCATGGGTCCCCTACACTACACCACAATAGACCTTACTCAGCCCCATCTAATGACTCTTGGATTGAACTTTTGGGGAAGGAAAGAGAAAGAGGAAAAGCTAATCTATTTTTTACTTTAGAGTTTCCCAGACTTCAGTCATTCAAGCCATACCTTTAGAATTTGACCAACTCTGCTATGATGTACTTCGTATTTTTCTTTCAAATCATTTTGTTTTTCCTTTAATCATTTTGTTCATCCTGAGCAAATCATGGGTTTGATTGGCTGCTTAGGTTTTTTCTAATACCCATTACAATCAATTAAAAATACTAAAGTAAGAAAAGTTTATCCATCTACTTCTTTTTTTCTTCTGTTCTTTTTTTTTAACATCTTCATTGGAGTATAATTGCTTTACAATGGTGTGTTAGTTTCTGCTTTATAACAAAGTGAATCAGCTATACATATACATACATCCCCATATCTCCTCCCTCTTGCGTCTCGCTCCCACCCCTCTAGGTGGTCACAAAGCACCGAGCTGATCTCCCTGTGCTATGAGGCTGCTTCCCACTAGCTATCAGTTTTACATTTGGTAGTGTATATATGTCCATGCCACTCTCTCACTTTGTCCCAGCTTACCCTTCCCCCTCCCCATGTCCTCAAGTCCATTCTCTAGTAGGTCTGTGTCTTTATTCCTGTCCTGCCCCTAGGTTCTTCATGACCATTTTTTTCTCTTTAGATTCCATATATATGTGTTACCATATGGTATTTGTTTTTCTCTTTCTGACTTACTTTACTCTGTATGACAGACTCTAGGTCCGTCCACCTCACTACAAATAACTCAATTTCGTTTCTTTTTATGGCTGAGTAATATTCCATTGTATATATGTGCCACATCTTTATCCTTTCATCTGTGGATGGACGCTTAGGTTGCTTCCATGTCCTGGCTATTGTAAATAGAGCTGCAATGAACATTGTGGTACATGACTCTTTTTGAATTATATCCATCTACTTCTTAAGATTACCTTAGATACAACCAATGTGCACTTGCCACTCTTTGAGAAACACTTGTTTTATTGGATTCCTACACCTGCAGCCTACTGTACTTTTTCAGTGATACTCCACTGATAGATCTCATGTCTTACCCCAGGCAGGAGCTATACTTCAGGACACAGTTAATTCTCTCAGCAAGGCCTGGTGTGCCCAGGATTCCAGCTTGGCTTATGAGAGAGCCTTTCTGGCAGTGTCAGTGAAACTTCTTGAATGTGTGGTCCGTATGACTCCTGAGATGGCAAGACAGGTGGCTACGCCCATGACAAATATGATCATTGGGAACACTGCCATCCGAGAGTATATCCAGGGCCAGGGAGGTTGGGTAAGTATTTTGGGGCCCCTGGCTTTGCTAGACATTTGCATTGTTTTTGTACTAATCTCTGGGACTCCAATTCGTGGTTCTTTCCATCAGTTGGAAACCATGCAGGGAAACTGGCCTTCCAACTTTGCTGAAAATGCCGGGATTTTTTTGCCATGGAAAAGGGGAGGAGTCAGAAGCTCAGCCAGTGGGTCTTGGACCCCAGAGCCAGGCTGCCTAAAATGTTGACTGCTTACTTTGTCAAGCTAATTTCCACTTCCTGTACATAATCATCTATGAAGTATATTAGTGGTGGAGTTCTAATCTCAGTGTGACTTTGCTCTACTGGTAAATTTCTGGGTCTTTTTTCCCTAACATCTTTTGGGTGTGTGTTGAGGAAGTTCAGAATCATCTTACTATTATCTAACAAAAAAACAGTTAGTGACATCTGCTGTAGTGGTAACAGTAGGAGGCATTCTAAGTCCATGTCTTAGTAATCATTAGAACATGTGCTCTCTTAGAGCACTCCCCTTCATTTCCAAGATCAGCAGAAGCCTTAGTAAGAGCTCTCTTCCCTGGAGTTATCTGTGGGTCATTCTGGCTTCTTTAGGGAGTTCCTGAAGACCATTCCTTTGACTGTAGGATATTCATTGTCCTTCCTAGGAAAATCTGGAGAGCTGAAGAAGAGGTGGAGCTGTTTTCCAGCCTGAAAAACTTTGATCTTCTTTGACTGATCGGGTGATAGATCTCTGGCAATTAAAACAGAAACAACCAAATCAAAACCTTCTTTCTCTTGGACAGAACTGAACTTAGCTGAATAACCTGTTTTCTACTGATTGTTAAAGTTAGGAGCAGCTCCCAGAGGTCTGTAGAGATTTTATACTTTCTGTTTTTACATGAGTTTTAATGAGGTTTTGTTGAAGCAAAGACCTCCAGACTTAAAGTAGTGGCTCATCAGTAGTGGAATTCCAGGCAACAGGGCAGGCATTTGCTGGAGATACTGTGGGGAAAAGGGAACACACAGTAAACCATTCCTTCAGATTTAGTCCTGTCCTCTGGTAAGGATCTTGTCTACTAATTTTGCAGTCTAAAGGGTTTCAGGGAGATCTTTGGTTAGAAAACCTTGTTATTTTAAGTTGAGGATTTTCTTTTAAATTCATAACCTAAATCTCATATTAATTTCACCTGAGCCAACTTACTTTATGTATTTTCAAGGCTGGAAGCAAAAAAAATAGCACTTTGTTCATCTGCTCTTCTACTAGGAAGGCCAAAGAGCAATAAAACAGTTGCTGCATTTTTATTGCCACAGGATGCAGGAAGTGCTGGCCCACTTCGGGGACAGTAGGGCCATCCCAGCTTAGATGAGGCTAGCTACATACCACAGTGTTTTTCAAAGTACAGTTTACATACCACTTGCATGTGACCTTATATGTTGCTGATTTCCAGGCCCCATCCGCTAGAGATTCTGATTCTGTAGGGGAGGGCTGGGGCCCAGGTTCCTAACTTTTTAATCAGATCCACTGGTGATTCTAATATACACATAAATTTTGAGAACTGTCACTTTAGAGCAAGGGTTGGGAAATTAGAGCCCACAGGCCCAATCAGCCCACCGCTTTTAAAATTTTTTTTTGTAAAGAAAGTTTTATTGGAATGCAGCTACACTCACTTGTTTACATATTATTTATGGCTGTTTTAGCATCGCAGCAGCAGAGTTGAGTAGTTATAGCAGACACCATATAGCCTGTCCTGTAAAGCTTAAAATATTTACTATCTGGCCCTTCAAGTTTGCAGACCCCTCCTCTAAAGCTAAATGAACATTTCTCCTTGTGTAATTTAAACTCTGTTGCAATCATGATAATTCCAAACAGAGCTGTAGATAGGGTAACTCCTTTTTCAGAATTTCGTCTGAGTGTTTGTTAGTTTTTGCATAGTCCACACTTTCTTTAGAACCTTTGGCAAAAGGAGCTCTATGACTCCTGAGAATTCGATAGAAGGTATACATTTCCCTGGCCCTGCCACAAGTGATTGGAGGTAAAACATATGGTTTCTATGGTCTGTGTATCTCATAGCAGTTCTTAATAATCTCATAGATTAGTAAGCAGTCATCAAATAGAGACTTTTTCATCTCTAAGTCCCCAAACCAGACGATTTACCTGAACATCAAGAAGAAAATCACTACTAAAGCATTACTATACCTATTTTTCTAAGAGAGGCGTTAATGGCTTTGGCTAAAGTTTAACAAAGTTAACCACATCCCCTCCCTTCACCCAGCCAGCCATCTGGCTCCCCTAGATACACAGAAATAAAGCTGTAGTGCTGTTAATGTATTCTGACTTTTTCAAGTTATGCTATTTCCTCTATTCTTCGATAAATCACAATTAGGTTAGTAATCCAGAAATGAGATTTCATGTTTCTCTTTAGTAGAAATTATCTGTTTTTGCTACCAATTTAAGACACTTGATGTATTCCTTTGTCCCTTACATTACTGTAAACTCAGCATGGTGAGTTTTGTGGTATTTGACCTCTTAAGTGAAATCATTATTTTCACTTTGACTAATGCTGTTCTGTTCCTGAAATAAAATTCTTCTCTCTATGCATTTGAACTAATTCTCAGCAAGTGTAATCTAAATTGAATGGTATAGAAATAAGGAGCAGATCGGTGGTTGCCAGGGGCAGGGGGTGGGGGCGGGGTGGGGTAGAGGAAACAGGTGAAGGTCGTCAAAGGATACAAACTTCCTATGAGATGAAAAGTTCTGGGGATGTAACGTACAGCATGGTGACTATAGTTAACAATACTGTAATGTATATTTAAAAGTCGCTTAGAGAGTAGATTTTTAAAGTTCTCACCGTACACACAAATTGTAACTATGTGAGGTGATGGATATGTTAACTTTGTTATGATGATCATTTTACTATATATGTATATCAAATCATTACACTGTATACTTTAAACTTACACAATGTTATAGCTCAATAAAACTGGAAAAAAATAAATTGTAGTATTTTTTTTTTCTGGCCATGCCACACAGCTTGCGGGATCTTAGTTCCCCAGTCAGGGATTGAACCCAGGCCACAGCAGTGAAAGCACAGAGTCTAACCACTGGACCACCAGGGAACTCCCCTATACTGTAGTATCTTGAGATAGAGGATATGGTGCCCCTGGGGAGTATACCAGGCAAATGGGTAAAGCAGCTCTGGCCTGGGTGTTGTGTTTGTTGTTAGGCCACCCTTTATCCTAGGAATGCTGAAGTGATTTGGGCTGCAAGAAGAAGACACTGTAGCCCAGAGATCAAGAAGGCATTTAGGTTGTCTGATTTTAACAACTTAGTTTCACCATAGACAAATCATGTGACATTGGGCAAGTAATCCAATTTCTTTGTGCCTATGTTTCCATAATAGGGTTATTGTGAGGGACAAAAGATACAGTACACTTTGTCAAGGGCTTAGCCCAGTGCCTGGAATATTTTAAGCACTGCTTAAACAATTTGGAGCCCCTGTGGTTTGGAATTCATAAAGTTCTAGCTTGACTTTTTTCTCTCCATTAACTCTGTCTCCCACAAAGGCAAGCCAATCTTACTTTACCTTTCACCTCAGTGTGAGTGATTCCTATGTCTGACTTATTTTCCCTTCTTGCTAAATCCATATCCACAAACTCTAATTCTTTATTTCTATCAACCTTTCTTATCACCACACTTTCCCAGATTACCATCCAACTAGCTCAAATCCTGTCATTTTTCCCTTCTCCCTCCCTCCAGTCCTACTCCCCCAGTTAGTCTTTCTCACTTATTCCTTCCTTTTTGTCCTGACTCTCCCTACAAGAGTTTATAGGGACTCTTGTCCCTGCTTGGACTACTGGCGAAGCCTTCTAGTTGTGCTTTCAACTGATTGTCCTGTTGCAAGCTTGCCCCATTCCAGTCTGTCCCATATACTGCCACCAAATTGGCCAAAGCTGTGATTTCTTTGTCCCTTGTTCTGATTCCGTTTTCGATATGGTATAATTCATTTTGAAATTTTACATGCCACTGAAGGAGATTTTGAGACTTAAAAAAATGTATCAGAAGGAGGCATTTACTTTTTAAAAACTATCATTTTCCCAAAGCATTGCTTTGATTATCATTCTCTTAAAATCTTTCAGTGGAACTTTTGAAGATAATTGGATATATTCATTACCTTGATGATGGCAATGGTGTCATGACTGTGTACGCATGCCAAAGCTTATCAAACCTACACTTTGAAATGTGTAGTTTATTGTATGTCAATACTACCTCAATAAAGTTGTCTTAAAAAAGCAATGGTTTTCCATTTCCCATCAAATAGAGCCTGACTTTTCAGCCTGGTATTCAAGTTCCCCCAGGGTCTGGCCACAACTGCCCATTCTATTGTTATGGCTCTACATGTGTGTAGAGCATTTTTCTCAGGCTCTACTCACATCTTCAAGACCCAACTCAAGGAGGTTTTTCAAGATGGTGGAGGAGTAGAAGGATGTGGAGTTTCTGCCTCTCCACAAATGCAACAAGAATACATCTACAGGGCTTCCCTGGTGGCGCAGTGGTTGAGAGTCCGCCTGCCAATGCAGGGGACACGGGTTCGTGCCCCGGTCTGGGAAGATCCCACATGCCACGGAGCGGCTGGGCCCGTGAGCCATGGCAGCTGGGCCTGCGCGTCCGGAGCCTGTGCTCTGCAACGGGAGAGGCCACAGCAGTGAGAGGCCCGCATACCGCAAAAAAAATAAAATAAATAAAATAAAATAAAATATAGTAGTGTGTATATGTCAATCCCAAACCCCCAATTTATCCCCCCCTCCACCTTTCCCCTTCGGTAACCATAAGTTTGTTTTCTAAGTCTATGAGTCTGTTTCTGTTTTGTAAACAAGTTCACTTGTATCATTTTTTTTAGATTCCACATTTAAGTGATATCATATGATATTTGTCTTTCTCTGTCTGACTTAACTTCACTTAGTATGATAATCTCTAGGTCCATCCATGTTGCTGTAAATGGCATTATTTCGTTCTTTTTAATGGCTGAGTAATATTCCATTGTATATACATACCACAATGGATTTTCGTTATCCATCCATTGTTGATGGATATTTAGGTTGTTTCCATGTCTTGGCTCTTGTAAACAGCACTGCAGTGAACATTGGGATACATGCATCCTTTCCAACCATAGTTTTCTCTGGATATATGCCCAAAAGTGGGATTGCTAGATCATGTCCTCTGCGTGTTCTCTCTTCCTCTGCCTTTGTAGGAAATGTGACTGGAAACAGTAACTCCACGTTTATTTCCAGCGGGCAGGTGATGAATTTCAAGGGCAACATCATCGTGGTCTACGTCAGTCAGAACTCGCAGGAGGGTCCGGTGGGGCTGGGCAGCGGCACGGGGGAGCCTGTGGGCTGCCCGGTGCAGGAGGAGAGCCCGCCGTGCTGCGACTCATTCGCTGGCCTCGTGCCGTGCTTCCCGGATACGTGCGCGAGCCTCGAGGTGGGCTCAGGACTGCAGGAGTGAGGCACCCCCAGGCCCGACAAGGCCTTGCGGCCAGTGCAGGAGCAGGGGGAGGCTGAGGCCAGCGTGCCCGAGATGCAGCGCTGAGCAGCCGAGAACCTGCTGTGGTTCACAGCGCCCGTTGGAGCCTCGATGCAGCCGGGCAGGCGCAAACCTGCCCGCCCTCTGCGCTGCGCACGTCGGGAGCCTGTAGATGTATTCTTTTTTTTTTTTTTTTTTTGCGGTTCGCGGGCCTTTCACCATTGTGGCCTCTCCTGTTGCGGAGCACAGGCTCCGGACGCACAGGCTCAGCGCCACCAGGGAAGCCCCACACTACTATATTTTAAATAGATAACCAAAAGAGACCTACTGTATGGCATATGTAACTCTACTCAATGTTTGCAATAACCTAAATTGGGAAAGAATTTGAAAAAGAATAGATACGTGTATATGCATAACTGAATCACTTTGCTCTACACCTGAAACTAACACAATATTGTGAATCAACTATCCTCAAATATAAAATAAAAATTAAAAAAAAAAAACATAGACAGGTGCTCATAACATCGAGTGTACTCTACACTACAGGTCTACTCTCTATTATGCCTATGTCTTTCTGCTCTCACCAGTTACCAAGTTAGTTCTTAAGTCTGTTTTTAACTAGTTGAACCTATTAGGAAATCTAATGAAATACAAGCGTACCTCATTTTCTTGCTCTTGAATTTATTGTGCATTGAAAATACTGCGTTTTTTACAAGTTGAAGGTCTGTGGCAACCCTGCATTGTCAGATGATGGTTAACATTTTTGTCAATAAAGTATTTTTAAACTGAAAAAAAAAAGAATACATCTACAGATGGAACAATTCTCACAGAGCACTGGCTGAACACCATCAGAAGACCTTGGACACGGGAAAGGACAGGAAAGATCCCCACATAACCAGGTAGGACGAAAGAAAAAAGAAGGGAAAAAGAGGAGAGGAAGCAGCATGGGGCCTGTGCCCCTTGGTGGGGAGCTGAGGAAGAGGAGAGGTTCCTACATCTGGGGAAGGCCCCTCACCAACATGGAAATCAGTTGGGACAGAAGGGGAATATCTGAGGCTGTCAGAGGAGGGTGAAATGGCTGGTCTGTGGCAGCCAGGACAGGACAGAGTGTGACCTACACAGATGGTCTGTGCCACATCCCTGCGTGCCCCAGACTGGGACATGTGTCTGCTGGTGTGCGCAAGGGCTGGGAGCTGGAATGTGGATACTGGAGAGCAAACCCAGGGAGAAGACTGCTGTTGGCTGTGAGGAGACAGCCTGAGGGGACGGGAGGGAGGCAATTGCAACCGGAATGCTTATGGAGGAAACCTGGACTGCCACAGAAGCCAGGTGCCACTGTTGAGTGACACGCAGGGGGTGGAGCCGCCATTGCAGCTTCTCTCTTCCCATGCGCCACCCCCTGTCCCCCCAAGTGCTAGGAAAGGTCCCCACAGAGGCTGCACACACACACCTGCCACCAGGTGCTAGGAGAAGCCCCTACTGTGGCTGGCTTTCTCGTGCCTACCCCCGGCTAGGAAGGGCCTCCGCTTCTCACAATGGCCACTGAGTGCTGGGAAAGGCTCCTACTAGGGCCAGATCTCTCATGCCCATGGCCACCGGCTTCCCCGGGCACCTCCTCACTGACAGAACTGGATCTCTCACAGCTGCCAACCCCCCAAACCCTGCGCACCTGTCACTGCCGGGGCTCCCACAACCCCAGCAGCCATGCCACCTCTACATCTTGTCGTCACCAGGGCAGTCCCGAGTGCTCCAGGGCAGCTTCGGGAGCAGACCCCTGTGGGTGGCGCATGTGCAGAGCTGGGACTAAAATCACAGCTGAGCCCAAGGGGCGGGGCACCTAAGGAAGAGGAATGAAAATCTTTACATGCAGCTGCACAAGTCACAGATTAAATCCCCGCAATCAGCTTGGTAAACCCTGCATATATGAAATATCTGAATGGACAGTGAGTGTTCCCACAACTGAGACTGGGGGCAAATACAAGCGACAGTTGGGCCAGGTCAGAGTCTGAGCTACTGACACAGTGCCCAGAGTGGGTCCAGAGACCTACCCAGAGGTACTGGAGGCCTCCTAGGGAAGTGGAGGTTGGCTGTGACTTACGGTGGGGGCAAGGACACTGACAGCTGAGACCCCAGGAAAATATTATTATTACTATTTTTTTAATGTTTTGTTCTGTTTTTTAAAATTATTATTTTATTTTTTATTAAAATTTTTTTATTATGTTTTTTACTTTTCTGCTTTTACTTTTCTTTTTTGGTGTTTTCTGTTTTTTCCTTGTTATGTTTTGTTTTTAATCTTTTTAAAATCATTTTTGTGTTTGTTTTATGTTTTCTTTGCTTTTTGTGTGTGTGTGCATTTGCTTTTGTTTTGTTTCTTGTTTTTTGTTTTTGTTAGTTTTGTTTTTAATTGTTTGATCTCGTTTTTTGGGTTCTCTTATTTGTCTGGTTGTTCTCTTGTGTTTTGTTTCCTTTGTTTTTGTTTCGTTTTTTGTATGTGTGTGTGCTTCTAGTTTTTGTTTTTGTTTGTTTGGTTTCGCTTTTACCATTTGTCTTGGGTTTTATTTGTTCCTTTGTTTCTTTTTTTTTAAACTGTTGTTGTTACTGTTTGTTTGTTTTTGTCTTTGCTATTTGTCTTGGGTTTTGTTAGTCTGTTTTCTTTTCCCCACCTTATTTAATTTATTTTTTTGCCTTGCAGCTTGCAGCATCTTGGTTCCCTAGCCAGGGGTTGGGCCTGAGCCTCTGGGGTGGGAGCACCCGAGTCCAGGACGCTGGACTGCCAGAGAATTCCTGGCCCCAGGGAATATTAATCAGCAACAGCTCTCCAGGAAGTCTCCACCTCAACTCCAAGACCTGTACCCACCTAACTGCCTGCAGGCTCCAGTGTTGGATGCCTCATGCCAAACAACAAGCAAGACAGGAACACAAACCCACCCATCAGCAGACAGGCCTAAAGTCATATTAAGCTCATAGACCCACCAAAACACACCACCTGATGTGACCCTGCCCATCAGAAGGACAAGATCCAGCTCCACCCACCAGAGCACAGGCACCAGGAAGCCTACACAAGCCACTGGACCAACCTCAACCACCGGGGGCAGACACCAGAAGCAAGAGGAACAATGACATTGAAGCCTGTGGGAAGGAGACATCAAAAACAGTAAGTTAGACAAAATGAGAAGACAGGGAAATATGTTGCAGACGAAGGAGCAAGGTAAAAACTGACAAGACCAAATAAATGAAGAGGAAATAGGCAGTCTACCTGAAAAAGAATTCAGAGTAATAGTAATAAAGATGATCCAGGATCTTGGAAATAGAATGGAGGCATGGATCGAGAAGATACAAGAAATGTTTAACAAGGACCTAGAAGAACTAAAGAACAAACAAACAGTGATGAACAACACAATAACTGAAATTTAAAATACAGTGGAAGGAATCAATACCAGAATAACTGAAGCAGAAGAACAGATAAGTGAACTGGAAGATAGAATAGTGGAAATAACTGCCACGGAGCAAAATGAAGAAAAAAGAATGAAAAGAAATGAAGGCAATCTGAGAGACCTGTCTCTAAGATTATAGTCGAAAACTTCCCTGACATGGGAAAGGAAATAGCCACCCAAGTTCAGGAAGCACAGAGAGTCCCATACAAGTTAAACCCAAGGAGAAACATGCTGAGACACATATTAATTAAGCTAACAAAAATTAAATACAAAGAAAAAATATTAAAAGCAGCAAGGGAAAAGCAACAAATAACATACAAGGGAATCCCCATAAGGTAATCACTGATTTTTCACCAGAAACTCTGCAGGCCAGAATAGAGTGGCAGGATATATTCAAAGTGATGAAAGGGAAAAACCTACAACCAAGATTACTCTACCCAGCAAGGATCTAATTCAGATTCAACAGGGAAATCAAAAGCTTTACAGACAAGCAAAAGCTAAGAGAATTCAGCACCACTAAACCAGCTTTACAATAAATGCTAAAGGAACTTATCTAGGTGGGAAACACAAGAGAAGGAAAAAGATCTACAAAAACAAACCCAAAACAATTAAGAAAATGATAATAGGAACATACATATTGACAATTACCTTAAATATAAATGGAATAAATGCTCCAACCAAAAGACACAGACTGGCTGAATGGATACAAAAACAAGACCCATATATAAGCTGTCTACAAGAGACTGACTTCAGACCTAGGGACACATACAGACTGAAAGTGAGGGGATAGAAAAAGATATTCCATGCAAATGGAAATCAAAAGAAAGCTGGAGTAGCAATTCTCGTATCAGACAAAATAGACTTTAAAATAAAGACTATTACAAGAGACAAAGAAGGACACTATGTAATGATCAAGGGATCAATCCAAGAAGAAGATATAACAATTGTAAATATTATGCACCCGACATAGGAGCACCTCAATACGTAAGGCGAATGCTAACAGCCATAAAAGGGGAAATCGACAGTAACACAATTATAGTTGGGGACTTTAACACCCCACTTTCACCAATGAACAGATCATCCAAAATGAAAATAAATAAGGAAACACGAGCTTTAAATGACACATTAAGCAAGATGGACTTCACTGATATTTATAGGACATTCCATCCAAAAACAGCAGAATACACTTTCTTAAGTGCACACAGTACATTCTTCAGGATGGCTCACATCTTCTGTCACAAATCAAGCCTTGGTAAACTTAAGAAAACTGAAGTCATATCAAGCATATTTTCTGACCACAACACTAGGAGATTAGAAATCAATTACAGAAAAAAAAAACAACTGGAAAAAATGCAAACACATGGAGGCTAAACAATATGCTACTAAATAACCGAGACATCACTGAAGAAGTCAAAGAGGAAATAAAAAAATACCAAGAAACAAATGACAATGAAAACACGACAACCCAAAACCTATGCGATGCAGCAAAAGCAGTTCTAAGAGGGAAGTTTATAGCAATACAATCCTACCTCAAGAAACAAGAAAAATCTCAAACAACCTAACCTTACACATAAAGCAACTAGAGAAAGAAGAAGAAGAACAACAAAAAAAATTAGTAGAAGGAAAGAAATCATAAACATCAGAGCAGAAATAAATGAAATTGAAACAAAGAAAACAACAGTAAAGGTCAATATAACTAAAAGCTGGTTCTTTGAGAAGGTAAACAAAATTGATAAACCTTTAGCCAGACTCATCAGAAAAAAAAGGGAGAGGACTCAAATCAATAAAATCAGAAATGAAAAAGGAGAAGTTAAAACTGACACCACAGAAATACAAAGGATCATAAGAGAATACTATGAGCAACTATATGCCAATAAAATGGACAACCTGGAAGAAATAGACAAATTCTTAGAAAAGTACAACCTTCCAAGACTGAACCAGGAAGAAATAGAAAATATAAACAGACCAATCACAAGTAATGCAATTGAAACTGATTAAAAATCTTCCAGCAGGGACTTCCCTGGTGATGCAGTCGTTGAGAATTCACCTGCTAATTCAGGGGACACGGGTTGAATCCCTAGGCCGGGAAGATCCCACATGCCGTGGAGCAACTAAGCCCATAACAGCCCGTGGAGCCTGTTCCTAGAGCCCGTGCGTCACAACTACTGAGCCCACGAGCCACAACTACTGAAGCCCATGCACCTTAGAGCCCGTGCACCACAACTACTGAGCCCACACACTGCAACTACTGAAGCTGGCATGCTCTAGGTCCCACATGTCACAACTACTGAGACTGCATGCTGCAACTACTGAGACTGCATGCTGCAACTACTGAAGCTGGCATGCCTAGAGCCCGTGCTTGCAACAAGAGAAGCCACCGCAATGAGAAACCCGTGCACCACAACAAAGAGTAGCCCCACTCGCCGCAACTAGAGAAAGCCTGCACGCATAAATGAAGACCCAACGCAGCCAAAAATAGGAAAACAAAAAACAAAAAAACAAAGAGTTGAGTCCTTTAAAAAAAAAATTTTCCAGCAATCAAAAGTCCAGGACCAGACAGCTTCACAGCCATATTCTATCAAACATTTAGAGAAGAGCTAACACCTATCCTTCTCAAGATCTTCCAAAAAATTGCAGAGGAAGGAACACTCCCAAACTCATTCTATGAGGCCACCATCACCCTGATACAAAAACCAGACAAAGATATCACAAAAAAAGAAAATTACAGACTAATATCACTGATGAACATAGACGCAAAAATCCTCAATGAAATACTAGCAAACCAAATCCAACAACACATTAAAAGCATCATACACCATGATCAAGTGGGATTTATCCCAGTGATGCAAGGATTCTTCAATATACGCAAATCAATCAATGTGAGACACCATATTAATAAATTGAAGAATAAAAACCACATGATCTGACTTCCCTGGTGGCACGGTGGTTAAGAATCCACCTGCCAATGCAGGGGACACAGGTTCAAGCCCTGGTCCCAGAAGATCCCACATGCTGCAGAGCAACTAAGCCCGTGCACCACAACTACTAAGCCTGTGCTCTACAGCCTGTGAGCCACAACTACTGAGCCCACATGCCACAGCTACTAAAGCCCATGTGCCTAGAGCCTGTGCTCCACAACAAGAGAAGCCACCATGATGAGAAGCCCGTGCACCACAACAAAGAGTAGCCCCCACTCACTGCAATTAGAGAAGGCCCATGCACAGCAACAAAGATGCAGTGCAAACAAAAAGAAGTAAATTAAAAAACAAACAAACCACATGATCATCCCAATAGATGCAGAAAAAGCTTTCGACAAAATTCAACACCCATTTATGATAAAAACTCTCCAGAAAGTGGGCATAGAGGGGAACCTACCTCACCATAATAAAGGCCATATATGACAAACCAACAGCAAACTTTATTCTCAATGGTGAAAAACTGAAAGCATTTCCTCTAAGGTTAGGAGCAAGACAAGGGTGTCCTCTCTCACCACTATTATTCAACACAGTCTTGGAAGTCTTAGCCACAGCAATCAGAGAAGAAAAAGAAATAAAAAGAATCCAAATCGGAAAAGAAGACGTAAAACTGTCACTCTTTGCAGATGACGTGATACTATACACAGAAAATCCTAAATATGCCACCAGAAAACTACTGGAGCCAATCAGTTAGTAAAGTCACAGGATACAAAATTAATCACAGAAATCTCTTGCATTCCTATACACTAACAATGAAAGATCAGAAAGAGAAATTAAGGAAACAATCCCACTTACCATTGCAACAAGAAAGAATAAAATACCTAGGAATAAACCTATCTAAGGAGGCAAAATACCTGTATGCAGAAAACTGTAAGATGCTGATGAAAGAAATCAAAGATGACACAAACAGATGGAGAGATATACCATGTTCTTGGATTGGAAGAATCAATACTGTGAAAATGACTATACTACCCAAAGCAATCTACAGATTCAATGCAATCCTTATCAAACTACCAATGGCATCTTTCATGGAACTAAAACAGAAAATTTTACAATTTGTTTAGAAGCACAAAAGACCCCGAATAGCCTAAGCAATCTTGAGAAAGAAAAATGGAGCTGGAAGAATCAGGCTCCCTGACTTCAGACTATACTAGAAAGCTACAGTAATCAAGACAATATGGTACTGGCACAAAAACAGAAATATAGATCAATGGAACAGGATAGAAAGCCCAGAGATAAACCCACACACATATGGTCACCTAATCTATGACGAAGGAGGCAAGAATATACAATGGAGAAGAGACAGCCTCTTCAATAAGTGGTGCTGGGAAAACTGGACAGCTACATGTAAAAGAATGAAATTAGAACACTCTCTAACACCATTCAGAAAAATAAACTCAAAATGCATTAAAGACCTGAATGTAAGGCCAGACACTATAAAACTCTTAGAGGAAAACATAGGCAGAACACTCTTTGACATAAATCACAGCAGGATCTTTTTTGACCCACCTCTTAGAGTAATTACAATAAAAACAAAAATTAACAAATGGGACCTAATGAAACTTAAAAGCTTTTGCACAGCAAAGGAAACTGTAAACAAGACAAAAAGACAGCCCCCAGAATGGGAGAAAATATTTGCAAATGAAGCAATGGACAAAGGATTAATCTCCAAAATATACAAACAGCTTACACAGCTCAATATCCAAAAAACAAACAACCCAATCAAAAAATGGGCAGAAGACCCAAATAGACTTTTCTCCAAAGAAGACCTACAGATGGCCAACAAACTCATGAAACAATGCTCAACATCACTAATTATTAGAGAAATTCAAATCAAAACTACCATGAAGTATCACCTCACACCTGTCAGAATGGCCACCATTTAAAAATCTAGAAAAAATAAATGCTGGAGAGGGTGTGAAGAAAAGGGAACTCTCTTGCACTTTTGGTGGAAATGTAAATTGATACAGCCACTATGGAGAACAGTATGGAGCTTCCTTAAAAAATTAAAAATAGAACTACCATATGACCCAGCAATCCCACTACTGGGCATATACCCAGAGAAAGGCATAATTCTAAAAGACGCATGTACCCCGGTGTTCACTGCAGCACTATTTACAATAGCCAGGACACGAACACAACCTAAATATCCATCAACAGGAATGGATAAAGAAGATGTGATACATCACATTGTATGGAATATTACTCAGCCATAAAAAGGAATGAAATTGGGTCATTGGTAGAGACGTGGATGGGCCTAGAGACTGTCATACAGAGTGAAGTAAGTCAGAAAGAGAAAAACAAATATTGTGTATTAACGCATATATGTGGAATCTAGAGAAATGGTACAGATGATCTTATTTGCAAAACAGAAACAGAGACACAGACAGAGAACAAACGTATGGATACCAAGGGGGGAAGGGAGGGGGCGGAATTAATTGGGAGATTGGAGTTGACATATATACACTGTTGATATAATGTATAAAATAGATAACTAATGAGAACCTACTGTATAGCTCAGGGAACTCTACTCAGTGCTCTGTGGTGACCTAAATGTGAAGGAAATCCAAAAAAGAGGGGATATATGTATACGTACAGCTGATTCACTTTGCTTTACAGTAGAAACTAACACAACATTGTAAAGCAACTATACTCTAATACAAATTAATTAAAAAACAAAACAAAACAAAAACCAAACAAACAGGACTTCCCTGGTGGCACAGTGGTTGAGAGTCCGCCTGCCGATGCAGGGGATACGGGTTCGTGCCCCGGTCTGGGAGGATCCCACGTGCCGCGGGGCAGCTGGGCCTGTGGGCCATGGCCGCTGGGCCTGCGCGTCCGGAGCCTGTGCTCCGCGATGGGAGAGGCCACAGCAGTGAGAGGCCTGCGTACCAAAAAAAAAAACAAAAAGCAAACAAACAAAAAAACAAACAAAAAACAAAAGTGGAGTGGAGCTTTAGTGACTAGCTTCTTTCAACACTCACATTGTGTTACAAACTTAAACTGTGTTTCCTACTTTAGCATTCTAATCATTCCATGAGATGAGTCCTTTTATATTTTGTTTGGGGAAAAATAAATTAAAATTTTAAAGTGTAAAGAAAAAGGCATAAGGATTAAAAAGAAAGCAAAATATATGGAAATACAGTTGTTGAAGTATTTTTAAATATTTGTGACATAAAAATGCATAGAATTCCCTATTAACAAGTTAATATTAAACCTAAAAAAAAAAAAAGACCCAACTCAAATGTCACTTCCTCCATGAAGACTATCCAGATAATCCAAGTAAGAAGTGATCTTTGCCTTCTCGTTGTTTTGTTTTTCTGACCCTGACCCTGACCCTGACCGCCTTCTCATAATTTTGGTTGCACCACATTTATGGTCTTATCACAAATGGTCTTCAATTATAGTTTTTTGTTTACTTACCTTCCCTGCTAGAATAAAGGATCCTTGAATGAGGACAATTTGTTGTTCACTACTGTATCTCCCCTCTTCCCCATTCTCTTGCATGTATACAGACCTCATAAATATTCATTAAATGAACAAATGAAGGAAAACTAAACAATCAAATGAAAGATGAGACTTCAGGTTTGATTATATTTTGAACAAGACTCCAAGCCTCACTAAGAGCTCCAACTCTCTATTTTAAAAAAAAAAAAAAAGGTAAATTGCTTCAATTGCAAGTATCAGTTGACCTTTGCCTCTTGAGGACTGTTTCTGAAACCAAAGGCAGAGTGTGATTCCCTGTGTGGTATGTGGGAAGCTGACTATGAAGCTCACGACGGGTGGACTGAAGAGCATGATGAGGTCTCAGAATGCTGTAGTGACAAGAAGCCGATTGGAAAATGGGTAGGGGATTTTCCTGTTGTGGATGATGTGAAAACATGAGCAAAGCAAACAAGCTGTGTTAGAAGTGTTTTATAAGCCTCCTCTGTGTCCATTTCTAAAAGGACAAGCAGTCGATTCTGGAGATAAAGGAGGTCATTTTTTCCCAGCCATTGCAGCCCTTTGGGGATGGACTCTGCTTCAGTAATAGCACCATTCCTTTTGTAACAATAGCCCTGCTGCTTGGGCAGCAGCATTCAGGGAAGTACTGTTTGCCAGGTTCCTAGTCCTCCTCGTAGGAAAGGACCATCTGCTCCTGGCATAGCAAAGGTGCCCAGCCAGAGACGAGCAGAGACTGTGCCAGGCGGGAGACCTGGAGTAACTGATGGAGTGAGTCAGAGTGGCTCTCACACCAAGGCCTAACCACAATAGTTATTTATCACAGTAGAGCTATTTTAGGTATGCTCAAAACCATGTGAAGCACTGTGGGTTACACAAATGTATAGAAGACACTATCATTGCCCTGGATAAGCTTAAAACTGTGGGGGGCATTTTATATGCTTTCTTTTGAATAAATTCCTCTTCTATATAAACTTACGAGAGACAATGAACATGTGAAGAAACTAAGAAAACTTCTATAGCGGAATATAAATATTTATATTGAAGGGATTCAGGTCATAGTGAGATGGAGTTAGGGGCAGGATTTTTGAAGAAAAGAGTAACTAGCTTTTATGGCTTTATCCTGGTGAAAATTGGGGAAATGACGAGAAGTGGCCAAAGAAAAAAGTTCTTAAGAACTTTTATCCAGCCTTAGTTACCAGGAGAGACTAGATTGGAAGGTACATAGATAGGAAGATGACTAAGAGCTTATTGCTGCACGAATCCAGCTGTGAAATGGGGATGGTGGTTAACATGGGAACGGAAAAGACAGGTTGAATTTGAGAGTCATTGAAGAGAAAGGACCAAGAGACCTTGGTAACCAAGAGGATGCTTACAAAGTACTGACTGTTTCACAGATAATATACAAAGGCCACATCAGATCAATGACCGTGGGTATGTAGGGGAAGGCAGGAGTAGCGAAACTGAGGCAAAGATTGGTAAGTGGCTTTCCAAGGGTAAAACGTGCCTCCGCAGAAAGAAGGATGTTCTGAGAAAATTGAATGGCGTTCCTATTAACTAGTTTATGTTGTCCTAATAATCCCCCCGCGTTCTTTTTGGTTAGAGATTCTTTGTCATCGAACTCCCAACCTCCACGACACTGATCTTTCCTCTTAAACTGGTACATTTCCCTCTTGCTGGAACAGGTGACAGTGTAATCAGCACTCCTCCCTGTTGTCATCTTCCTCCTGAACAAACACCATAGTCAGATGAGGAAGCAGTGAGATGTTCCTTCCTCACTCTTCTTCAGGTACTACAGTTTTACTTTCCAGTAGAACTCACCCTTGATGGTTCTGATAAAGTGTTTATGAGTCTTTTACTGCATGGAATTGTTGTGTTCACTTAGGGTTTATGTCAGACTGGTTTAAATGGTTCACTGTAAATTCTTCAGTTCTTTTAGGTTTTTGCTAGTCTTTGCTGAATGACTTGTTTCCCTTCCCCAGCTCTTGATCTTCCCACAAGACACAAATGAGTCAACAGAATCTTCATCAAAAAGAAAGAGAAAGACAAATACCGTATGCTAACACGTATATATGGAATTTAAGAAAAAAAAATGTCTTGAAGAACCTAGGGGTAAGACAGGAATAAAGACACAGACGTACTAGAGAATGGACTTGAGGATATGGGGAGGGGGAAGGGTAAGCTGTGACAAAGCGAGAGAGAGGCATGGACATATATACACTACCAAATGTAAGGTAGATAGCTAGTGGGAAGCAACCGCATAGCACAGGGAGATCAGCTCGGTGCTTTGTGACAGCCTGGAGGGGTGGGATAGGGAGGGTGGGAGGGAGGGACACGCAAGAGGGAAGAGATATGGGAACATATGCATATGTATAACTGATTCACTTTGTTATAAAGCAGAAACTAACACACCATTGTAAAGCAATTATACTCCAATAAAGATGTAAAAAAAAAAGAATTATGCTCCTATTGTCCTCCAGTATCTGTAGAAAGAAGTGTGAAAAATTAAGTGGTAATTAAACATAAAACAAGTGTTCTGTTTTCACCCTCAATTTGTTTTTTGCTTGCTTGAGTCGTCTGCTCAGGAAATGGCCTTTCAGCTAAGTGGGTTTTTGAGGTTTGGTTATTTCACGGTTTTCTATATCCTTTGGGTTTAGAGTGGAACAGAATCCTAAGCATTGCCGCTTGCTTTTAAAGAAGATCTGCACTTCTGCTAAGACACTATTTTCAAATCCTCATATGTTGGATCTCAGCAAGTTTTTCTTTCTTACCTAATATCTATCTCCATCTTATCCCTCCCTAAGTTCAGAATAAACTTAGAGAGAGATTGTTCTGAAATATAGGCTTGAGGAAAGTAGACTTGAATTTTATTTTATTAGCTATCTTTTTGTTTATTCATTAGTAAATTTCTTGTTTTGATGGAAGTGAAGACATTCTAAGGTGACAGATTATGAAACTATATGTCTTTTAGTTGTCCAAATATAGAAAATCACTTTCCTTTTAGGGTTATGCTTTGCTACTTTGCAAATAAGTTTGGAATATTTTAATTTTTATCAGTAATTAAGTCTATATCTTAGTTCTGAGATGCTTTATAAACTGGTTAAGAGTGTTTTTCACCATGTTCTGGCTTGTTCATTATTGTTTATGCAGCCCCTAACATAGTACTTAGCATTCAGGGGGTACTCAATAAATTTGTTGAACAAATTAATGGATTATTGTAGGTCTTTTTCTAATTAAAAATGGCATAATAATTTTAAAAGAAGAACTTAAAAAATCTTTAATCCCATCCCTTCTGCAATTGATTCTGTTTTGCATCTTTTAGTCTTCATTTAACAATGTGCATACTTTTACATGGTTTTGGATATTGTGAACTTGAAATTTTGTCTTCAAAATTTTTTTCCCATATTTTGTGCTTTTAAAAAGCCAAATTAAATTGCATTATTTAGAGCAGCAAGAAAATCTCCTAAATTTAATGATAGTTAGGAATAGTTTGAGAACTACTGTTCTACTCTCATCAAATATTGTTGAGGATATGGTTCATTTTAATTTATTATGTGGATTGGGATTGAAATTCTTCATTGGCTTCACACTGCCTATAAGCAAGATACCTCATGACCTTCCCTTCCCTGTGGTAAGGTTCAATGAAGTAGATGCAGCCAAAGAGTTCAGAATCATTTCCTAAAGGAAGCTTGAATAATGTTGCAAAACAGAAAGGATTGCTAATAGCAAATAGAGGAAGTTCTAATAGCACATTTCCAAATTTTCTTCATGACTATCTTAGACTAATTTTGTTCTCATATTTATTGAACTTCTGTCCTCGAACAGAGGTGTTATGCTGATTTTTGTCTCGTTCTCACACCAAATGAGACACGCTTGGGTAGGTTTGTACCCATTGAGGAGGGAACTTATGCAAGCTGAGATTTGCAAGCTTTTTCTAGAACAGCCTCCCTATCAGGGCCCAAACGCTACATGCACAGTGTGGCTTCCAGAAACAATGGCCTTTCCTGAGGCTTTGGTTGAAGAGTAGAAATACCTTCTCTAGAAATAGTTCTTCAGGCTTTCTGCCCTAAAAGGTGTATTGTTGCCAGCTAGGTGGTTGATTTTACTCTTTTTCTGTTCCTCCATATTTTACTAGCATTACATACAGGGGATTTTATGCCAGATTCCTGGTCAGGTGCTCTTCTTGGGGGCCACCGCGCCCCTGGATCCCCTATAGACCAAGTGCTCTCAGTCTTTATAGCCAGAACCCAAATGAAGCTCAAAAAGTACTGGAAGGTGGGGGTGGGGTCCTGAAATCACACTTCCCTTAATGGAGGTTAGCACTTCCCCAGCTCTGGGAGAAACCCAGACTCTCAGAAGCAGCTGACTTTGCTTCATCCAAAAGAGAGTTAGGTCTACATGGCAGAATCAAAAGTTCTAAATAAAAATGCCTTCTCTGACGAACAGAAGTTTGCCACCCATCACACTGACAAGAAACCTTTTAGAAGATGTCTTAACTCCAAACAGTGTCTCCCAACTGGGCCTAAATGAACTTTTACAGAGTTCATTTGGGACATGAGGAAACAGAAGGTGTCAACAGGGCCTTTGTGCTCATTGGGGATATGGGGAGAGGCAGAACCATCCATGAGACCTGTAATTCTGCCTTTTCTCTAGGAAGCAAGAAAAATTGTGAACTTTGCTTAAGGGCGACGGAGTGGAATAGTCTCAGAGCTAAGCAGCCCACACACACATTACATTCTGGCTAGCCTCTTGTTTGTTAAAAACTTGAATTGCAACCAGGTTCCTCTCTTGACAAGGAAGGCGCTAGGGCCCAGGAGTGAGGTGCTGGCTTTGTTGTGTGACCACAGAGTCTGGTTACGTACTAATTTCCTCTAGGGCTTGAGATGAAGTCAGTAAACCACAACCTTCAACATGCTCTGCTCAGGTGGCAGCAGTGGCTTCTCGGTGCTGTCTCGGCCATGACACACATCTAATATGCCCTCCCTTAAACCACTTGTAGACTGTCTGTCTTGCCCTGCAGCATGGACCAAAGAGAGATTCTGCAGAAGTTCCTGGATGAGGCCCAAAACAAGAAAAGTAACAAAGAGGAGTTTGCCAATGAATTTCTGGTAAGTCCGATGTGTGACATTCTCAGGGTAGTTACATAGGCTGTTTGATGACAGTGGTCCAACTCTCCTAGACCAACTTGCTCTTGGGATAAACTGACCTTTCAGGGGAAGAAGGTAACCTAAAAGTTTAACTTCTCTAAATGGTTTTTGTGTATTTTAAATGTTCTCTCCAAAATATAGTTTTAAATATTTTGTTTGCTAGTTCTTAGAGTTTGACTAGGAATCCTACAGATGATATACAAAATTCCAGTTGTATAAATCTAATATTAATTGAATATCTGTAGTTCCCAGGTATCTGAGTTGTGGTTTAGGCTTCAAATGACTAATTTTAATTAATATCAAGAGGAAAGAGATCAAGAGATCTTTATGCTTTTAGCCTCCCGTGGGTTCCATTTGGATAAAAAAACTCTTAAAGAGCACCGAAACTACTTTCCGCCATATTTCTTTTTCTTTTTTTTTTTATGAAGAAAAAAATATGAGAACATGAGTGTTTGCAGTAACAGAGTTTCCTTAATCTTCTTTTGCTTGGACGGGTGGAATGGCTAGGATGGGGAGTAGAGAAAAGTGAGGGATGGAAAGAAACATAAGCACAAGGTAGCCTGGGGTCAACTGGATTTGATTACCCAGAGGAACACTGCATCTCCTCTGGGGGAACGGTGCTTACTGATGCAGTGGCAGCTGGGTAGGACTCACTCATCCTATAACCCAGCACATCAGATGACGTAGGATGTCTGATAGTACCTATCATGTATTTGGGAATACTTCCAGCTGGTGTTTCAGAGTTATAAGAACTTCAAACTTTACCTTTTCAGCTATGAGGAAATGGGAAAAATAAGGGAATTTAAATATAAAATCTGAAATTAAATCATGACAGTGTCATCAACCAAATTATCAACTACTTGCCATGTTCCTTAATCTCACCAAGTCTCTGTTTCCTGACTTCTGAAATGGGGATCATAATGAATTTCCTACCTCTCTGCACAAGATTATTGTGATGACTAAATATCAATAATAATAATACTTAAATGTGGTCATTCATTCAGTAATATTTATTGAGCACCTTCTATGTACCAAGTTTAGTTTTAGGCACTGAGGATATAGCAGTGAACAAAATAAGAACCTTTTTGCCCTCATGGAGCTAACATTCTGGTACCAGATAGTAGATGTGAAAACACTCTGTAAAGTCCCGAGTGATTAGATGTTATGATTGAGTGATTGCATATTATGGTAGAAACCCCTGTGTCAGCTCAACTTGGATAATGCCGTGGTGTCATGAAAAATGCACTCTAGTTGCCACTAGCCAGGCAGTCTTAGTCCTTCTAAGTAGAGTTAGCAGGGAGGGAGGGAAGGTAGAAAGCATGGCCTATGTGTCTTAGACATGTGCCTTCCCCGGGCTATATCTCCTGAGCCAAATTCCCCCAATGCAGAGAGGTAAAAAGTGAGGTGAGGGGGCAGTGGCAGCCTCTGTTATTTTGGTTGTGTTTTTAAAAATAATATAGGCTACATCCCTAATATTTTACTTTTTCTTAGCTCAGTCATTATAGTCTTTCACCAAAATATAGCAGCTACCTCACCTCCTGTTTTCTCTGCCTCTAGCCTTGCCCCACCTTCAAATCAATTTTCTGTTTAACACCCAAGTGATCTTTTAATACTACAGGTCTGGTTATTTTTTCCCTGCTTAAAAACCTTTCATAGTTTGTATTTTTTCCAGCTGTTTAAAACTGTGAACTATAATACGCATTGAGAAAAGTACATAAAATGTAAGTATAACTGTAAAGCAGCCATCACCCAGGTCAAGGGGTAGAACCTTGTCAGCCCCAGAAGACTCTACATGTCTCTTTCCCATCAGGTCCTCATCCCCACACCCACCCTGTCCTGCCCTGCCGAGAAATGATCACTATCCTGACTTTTATATTAATCACTTCCTTGCTTTTCTAGCTCCTAATTCTAAGGACCTTGTTTTTGGGTGGTGATTAAGTGGAACCTCACTGTTCACTGACTCATGTCCTCCAGTGGAAAAACAGAGTCTTTCCCTCAGCCCCACCTAAAGGTTCAGCTGAAATACAAGAGAGAGTAGCTTTGGGGGAGTTGGGGAGCAGTGAATGAGGCCAGGCTACTTGCTTGGTATTCACAAGGTGAATACCACCCTTAAACTGGAAGGCTTTCCACCTGGTCATATACCACGTTCCACCTTCAGCCCTTAACATCTTCTCCCAGGATTTGATGTTTCTGAGGTTTGAGGGCTGATTCTGTGACACAAGGCCACTGCTGGCCTGAATGGTGGTGCCTCTGAGGGAATTATCAAAAGTCATCTCTACTTACAGGTAGACATTCTGTACACCCTGCCCCGCCACTGAGTCCATGGCTTAGATTTCAGTCCTCACTTCCCCCTTGGCCAAGTATCTTTGTGCAGAGCACAAAGCCCTACTATGATAGCTAGAGCCAATAACATGCTGCTTTGGTCTTTTCCCAATGCCAAGACTAAACTCAATAATTCTTCTGTAGTTGAAACTGCCACTGACCACTCCTTTAAGGTTTTCATGCATCCATTCAAATATTTATTGAGTGCTTACTATGTGCAAAGCATTGTGCTAGATGCTGGCTCTGCAGTGCAATAGTCCATGCTTTGGTGGAGCTTATCTTCTAAGACATTAGAGGACGTCTTAGAGAGACAAACATTAAACAACCAATTACTCTATTAAATATTTAATTATAACTGTGATAGTCTTGGTGGGGTGTCAAGGAAGCATCACATTCATTATCTTATTTATTACTCATTTAAAAAAAACCCTAGGGCTTCTCTGGTGGCGCAGTGGTTGAGAGTCCGCCTGCCGATGCAGGGGACACGGGTTCGTGCCCCGGTCCGGGAAGATCCCACATGCCGTGGAGCGGCTGAGCCCGTGAGCCATGGCCGCTGAGCCTGCGCGTCCAGAGCCTGTGCTCCGCAACGGGAGAGGCCACAACAGTGAGAGGCCCGCGTACCGCAAAAAAACCCCCCAAAAACAAAAAACCCTATGAGGTAGTTCTGATCTCTGACTTACAGATAAGGAAACTGAGGCTCTGAGAGGGTAAATAATTGGCCTAAGCTCACTCAGCTGTTCAGCCATAGACATGAAATTTAACCTGGATCTGTCATATCAGAGCCTGTGAAATTAATCCCAATGCAATAATGTCTTGCTTAAGCCACTAACCGTAGTCCCTCAAAGGGCCTAGCATGAGGGTAAGTCTCTAGTTAGCATAGTTTCTATACAGCAGAAATAGCAGTGTGCAACCACACTATTGAAAATTTCTTAAAGTACTTAAAAAAATAAAGCCTTTTTTTTTTATAAAATAATATTATTGCAAGATAAAATAAAATAAATTCACCATAGTACCAACATCCCAATAAATACAGTTTTGGGGGGTGTAGAAATTCTAGTTTTTGTCCATTTATATTGATAGGATGCCTTTTATATTACTGTAATTATAAGCATAGCTAAAATTTTGTATTCTCATATTTTCACTTAGCATTGTAACAAAACTATCATGTTGGTTAAAATCGATATTAATGACTTTTAATGCAGGATAGTATGATGAAAATATAATAATCAAAGTAATAGCTAACACTTCTATATCTCTTATAGAAACTGTTCTAAACCCTTTTGTATGTCAACTCATTTAATCTATTGAGGAAGGCACTGTTATTATTTCCATTTTATGGATGAGGAAAATGAGACACAGAGAAGTTAACTGGCTCACTCAGGGTCACATAACCAGTAAGTGGTGGAACTGAGTTTCCAGTTCCGGCAGTCTGGCTTTACCATCTGTACTTGTAACAACTTTGGAATCATATAAATCTGGGTTTAAATTTTCCTTCTGCCTATAATTAGCTATGTGACCTTGAACAAAGTAACTAAAAAGTGGTAACAAATAATATTCACTTTGTAGAATTGCTGTGAAGATAAAAGAATGAATATATAAAATGCCTGACATGTAGTAGGCACCCAAATAAGTTAATTATTTCTCTAGTTTTGGAAACTGAGGTTATTTCTCATTTTTCCTGATTATTGATAAAACTGCAATGAATGTTTGTCCATGTGGTTTCCCCCTTCGTTTGGGATTATATCCTGGGGTTAGATCCCCACAAGTGTTTGTTATTATTCCTGGACCAAAGAGTATTAGCATCTAATTGGTTAAGGTTTGCCAAATATATTTCCAACAGAGTTTTTAAAACTTGCGATATCTGAATTTATCATCTTCTTTACCACCTTGATAGACTCAATTTAATATCTAAAAAAGATAGTAATAGGTAAAATTTTTGACTGCTTATCATATCCTAGGCAATCTAAGTGGTTTACCATATATGATCTTAATCACTACAACAACCCCAAGAGGAAAGCATTATCTTCATTTTACCCATGAAGTGGCAAAACCAGGATTGAAACTCCAGTATGTTTGATTCCAAAGCCTCTTAGCCACTATACTTAAACTGCATCAAGCAAAATCATAGCATGTTTTATTTTTCTAATTTAATTAGTGTCAAATTGTACTTTGTTATGTTAATTTGATTTATTTCTGAGCCTGAAAATTTTCCATGACTATTTTCAATCTGCATTTCCTCATATGAACTTTCGGTTCATGTACTTTCCACAATAGCTAATCATGGAACCATGCTCCAGACTCTGTGCTTGAGTGCTTCACGAACAGAACTTCATCTAATTCCCAAAGAGCCCTTTTTTTTTTTTTTTTTGCGGTACGCGGGCCTCTCACTGTTGTGGCCTCTCCCGTTGCGGAGCAACAGGCTCCGGACGCGCAGGCTCAACAGCCATGGCTCACGGGCGCAGCCGCTCCGCGGCATGTGGGATCTTCCCGGACCGGGGCACGAACCCGCGTCCCCTGCATCGGCAGGCGGACTCCTGACCACTTGCTCCACCAGGGAAGCCCCCAAAGAGCCCTTTTTAATGAATGGCTAACAAAGTCCCACACGGACCAGCAGCTGAGTGCTTCTCCAGCTTCTTACAGCACGTTCATTTTCTTGTCCTTGTCATGCTTCCTCTGCCACAGGACTTTGCACACATGCTGTTACCTCTACCTTGAATATTCCCCCATACTCCTCTTCACCTAGTTAACACTTCATAATTCTTCAGATAACAGTTTGGTGGTCGCTTTCCCAGAGAAGCCTTCCTTGACCTCCTTAAATATATCGAGTAAGTTCTCAGCACCATGTGTCATTTTTTAAAAGCTTCTTCTTCCCCCAACCTCACCCAAGCTGAATTGAAGGTATTCATAGCACTCATTACAATTCCAGTTTTACATTTATTTGTCTGATTATTTGATTAATGTCTGCTTTCCCATCGGATTGTAGCTCCACAAAGGCAAGGCTCAGAGTTAGTTCTTATCTTGATATCCTCAGCGTCCAGCATAGTATTTGCTGTGTAGTAGACACTGAGGGTCAGAGAAATTAAACAACTTACCTAAGGTCATGGATTTCATAAGTGGTAGAACTCAGATTTGAAATAAAGCTGTTTAACTTTTGAGCTTGTGCTCTTGTCCCCTCCCGCCACCCCACTCTATTGCTTCCAATTTATCCATTGGTCTTAACTTCTTAAACTTAAAAAAATCATAGAATATAACATATACACAGAAAAGTGCTTTAAACGCATACATAAAATTTAACAATTAGTAATAAAGCAGGCATCTATATAAGCATCACTCAGATCAAGAAGTAGAACATTGCCCACACCCCAGAAATCCCTTGGGTGTCCTTCCAGATCACAACTCCCCCCAACACCCACCTGACTAGAGGTAAACACTATCATGAGATTATTTTTTTCTTTGTTTTTCAGCATAGCTTCAAGACATATATATCACTAAGCAAAAGAGATTCGTTTTACGTGTTTTTGAATTTTATGTAAATAAAATCATGTTATATATACATTTTTAATATCTTCCTTCTTTCACTCTACATTGTGTTTCTAACATTCATTTGGTTGCATGTAGCTGGGTCTTAATTCTTTCTAATTATTTTTATGAATTCTGTTAAGGTTCAATATATGCAATTACTGTTGTGATCACAGAGCGCATGGAGAGAGGCCAAGCAGTCGCTTAGGGTAGTATTAACTATTTTGGATCACCATAGTCCCGTGTCTTGACTTTAGCTTTGCTGATCTAAAAATTCAATTTTGTCAGTATGCTGAGAGTGATCAGGATCAGGCAAACACATAAGAAATTCACCAGAGGGCTTCCCTGGTGGCGCAGTGGTTGAGAGTCTGCCTGCCGATGCAGGGGACACGGGTTCGTGCCCCAGTCTGGGAAGATCCCACATGCAGTGGAGCGGCTGGGCCCGTGAGCCATGGCTGCTGAGCCTGCGCGTCCGGAGCCTGTGCTGCACAACGGGAGAGGCCACAACAGTGAGAGGCCCACGTACCACAAAACAAACAAACAACAACAACAACAACAAAAGAAATTCACCAGAAACAAGAATGCCAATTTATTAATTTTGGGCAGAGAAAAATCACTATCAAACAGAGTAGAAGTTTACATTGGCTGGCCAGCATATTCTCTAAATTTGGAGAGAAACTTACATGAGAAGCCAATGATAATCAGAAAGTTGCTTGAAGAGCATAGTGATTTTAATGGCCTCAACTGTGATGGTATGAAGTCTTCATCTCCCTGTTTGAACCCTCAGGCTGGTGGCCACCACTCTTTTCTGGACAACACTAGGGACTTTACTTTCCTTCTTCTAAGCTTAATGAGGGCCATCCTCTTCCATTAGTGTATTTTTTTTATCCGATTGATGATAATTTACAGAGGAATAGGTATTCACTTTGGTCAACTACAGCAACCGATTGTGGTTTTATGACATGTACATTTTAGCCACTGTATTAAATATGGGTTAAGGCTTGGTTATGTGTTTTTATGCTGGTCAATTTGCTGCATGTCTTTATGTTTAAAACTCCTTAGATTTTTTTTTTCTTTTCTACATTGGAGGTAGTTGAGGCATCTTGATTTAGAAAGCATGTGTAAAAGTATGAATTGTGTAGAAAAAGTGAGAGCTTAGCTGATGACAAGTGTGCTAAATATGCATATATGAGCTCGTTGGATGTCTATATGTATTTGTTCAAAGGCTGGCTATGAATACAGAGATATGAACACAGCTTCATGTAGGTAGGGTAATTTGAGTACGGTGTATTTTCTTCCTTCTAAAAAATGTTTTGGAGTGAAGAAACCACAAAGGGAAATACAAATAACAAAAATATCACTAATAACACTTTACTTATCAAAGGCACCTATACTTAAAACATTATAATCCTAATGTTGACCAGCATTCAAAAATATGCCGTCTCCTACATTGCTGGTATACCAGTCTCATATATTGCTGGTATAACTTTCTGGAGGCAAAATTTGTATATGGGTTCTGATATGTATTTAGTAATATGGATCAAAAGCCTTTAAAATGAGCAAGTTCTTTGATCACTCCAAAAAATTCATCTGAAGGAAATAATGAAAGATATTTATATAGATTTTGGCCACCTATTGTAATATTGTTCATAATTATTGTTTAGGAAGATTGGAAGCAACTTAAATGTCCAATAGTATAAAGGAGCAGGTTAAGTAACTCATGTTGCATCTCATACAATAGAATACTCTGCCACCATTAAAAATTATGTAGAATAATACAAATTGATAAGTAAAGAGAGCAAGTTACAAAACCCTATATGCAGTGTGATTCCATCTTCATTACACATGTATAGATAAAAGTTGGAATGTAATGTTTTGAAATATTAAGAATGATTAACTGAGTAGTGGGGCTATAGGTGATTTTTAATCATCTTTTCTGGGTTCTCTATATTCTAAAATTTCTCCAATTAATATGCATTATTAAAAAATATGCATTACTTTTTTATTTAAACATCTATATCAAAATTTTTCCTTTAGTGTTGTTGGAATCCATTTAAATAATAAAAAGCCAAAAAAAAAGGAATTTTATGTTTCCTGGAGATGAGGTGCTTTTGTAGAAAAGGTAAATATCGTATTAATTAAATACAAAGACATATTTATTAAATATGAAGGATTCAATGAACCCTAATAGAAAGAAGGTATCCAGTTGTGAAGGTCAAGTACTAATGACGGTTTATAATGCACTAGAAGTCAGATTGGTATTATAGCAACTTCTGGAGACTTATCATAGACAGACCAGAGAAGACCTGGATACATCTTAGTTCTATAGAGAAGATCTAGATACATCCTAGTTCTATATTTATTTATGGTAACAACACTAGCCAAGCAGTCACGAACACAGTACCTCCTGCCTAGCAAGTGCCCAAACATCTGTTGAATTGAAATGACTCATTTATGTGAATCAGCCTATCACTTGAACATACTTATCAGCATTTCCTGACTTTTGTGCCCATTAATGTGTAGTTTTTTGCTGCTTCCACTGGAATAAATATATCACATTACCTCTAAAGCTAATTTCTCCCAACTGCATCTCCAGTCTTTCACTAGGGACCACTCAGGCCCACATTTTCAGTTATTCGCAGGACATTTAAAATATATGTCTTGCCATATCCTCACATTGTATTTATCTAAAGCTGAACCTCTTGGTTTACTCACCCCAGTTTAGCTATTGCTACCCACCTGCTCACTTACCTGACTATTGGATGGCCGCCCAATCCCCATAAGTTTGCCTGTCTAGCTGGAGATGATTGTATGCACACTCAGGGCCAGTTCAGTCTCGTCCCGCATTCCTGCTAGTGGTACCCTTGTTTACTGGATGTAGAGGCCTGAGCTCCTAATTCCATTTCTTAGCATTCATGCTTTCCCTATCCCGTTGGAAACTTGGAATAGATAGTACTGACCTGCGGTTGTAAGGCATTGAGGAACTATCTTGAGAAACTCTGGAGACAGCCCAGCTTTGAGTCCCCTCTTCCGCCTGTCACAGGAGGGCCAAGACTGATTTTTTCCCACACCCAAATGTAACTTATGCTGTTTTCTATACAATAGTGTAGTCCTCCAAGGCAAAGGTATTGTGGTATTGTACTTCCTTTTTCCTTTCTGTTCTCTTCTGGGAGTGACCTTAGTTCATTTACTAGTAATTACTTTTCTAGTCAATAAGATGAACATGCAATAGGTTCAGTCCTGATTCCTAGAGATTCATGGCCAGGACCTCGGTTCTGTTTTCCTATCTTGAAAGGAAAGGGGTAGCATAGCCCACAAACCAAATCAGCTTACTGTTAGCTTATCAAGAATGAACAGAATCTGGTTTCTCATACATTCCAACTTATCAGGGGCTCAGGAAGCCCCTTTTCTTTATTCCCTCAGCAACTTTTCCTTATTCCCCAATTGTTCTTGTTGGTGCTGCCTCTAGGGAACTCACACACACTTGGTGGTTGGTAGAGAAATACTTTCTCCCTTTAACCTATCCTTTCTCCCCCAATCCCAGCCCACCCCACATAGCCCTACTTTCTCTTCTATACCCTTTTGCTTCCTACCCTCAGAGTTTCTCTTTTTCTGGTGAGGTTTATCAGTTCTCTGTCCTAAGTTGGCTCTGATTTTTTCTCTGTTGGGGTGTTGGAGCCTGGGGGGTCTAGCAGGGAGAGAAGGGGAATGAGAAAAAGATCTTCACAGTGGTTTGACCTCTAGGTAAGATATCTGAAAAAAAAAATCTTTCACGCTTTCCAAATTAACAATTCTACAGGCATTTCCTATGTGATGTTCTGCTAAAAGAATGTCCCCATTTAACATCCAGCCAGATAACTCTGGAAGAAGGAACAGAGTAGGAAATAAAAAGCCATTCTCTCCCATTGTTGAAGGTGGCAGTGAAGACAGCTAAACAAACATAGGTTAAACACACACACACACACACACACACACACACACACACACAACTTTTATCTGTGAAATTTTACCCAATTAATTTAGGCATATCTTTCAAAAAGAGCTTTGCCTATGGCATTCTCCCTGGACAGCATTCCGCAAGCAAGCAAAGCAAAACAGATAAAAACAGTGTAACAGGGAGTATGCACGAGGCTCTGTTCCGGAAATTTTTAGAATGAACTGCTCTGGGAGTTGACATCTTTTCAGCTGCCCTGGAATCAATGGCAACCTGAAAATTATCATTCTGAAGGTGCACAAGAGCAGAGAGAGCTGAGAAATTGGTATAACTTGGAAATTGATACGAACTGGAAATATTTTATATTCTTTCATGTATTTGTGCCACATCCTTAAATTTCCAAACTAGTCCACTTACATCCATCTTGGTGTAAAAATATGTTGTATAATGATCCTTTAAGCATCTCTCCTCCTAAATCCAATTCTGAAAACCCACAAGAATTCAAACCATGGTAAGAAATTAGGATTTAAGAACTAACTGTATACCTGTTTTTAAATAGGTTGCCTGTGTCTGATCTAACTCTACAAACAGAAAAAAAATGGTCATTAGAACAATACATGCTGGCATTTGTGGTCCAGCAGATAAACAGGCAGTGGCTGTCTGTTCCATTTGTCATCCTTAGTTGGAAAAAGCTTACACTCCTATACTTTGAATTGTTATAATAATTAATGATCTATTTATTATTTGGAAAGTATCACTTTAATTAGATTCTAGATATTTGATAATTCTTTGTATTTTGGACTCCCAGCTAACAAATCTTTCATGACCCCAACTTTTTTTCTCTCCTTGCAGACTCAGTTATCAGGTTATCCTGAGCTAATTTTGAAATCTAATGATGAGTTTAGATGATTTGTTGGAAAAAATTTCTATTCTCAACTACCTCTTTTATCTCTCTGTCTCTCTGTGTCATCATTCCTTTATTTTAGGCTCTCCCTTCCTCACCCATTTTTTTTTATGACTTAGTTATGAGTGTCCTTAAGTAAACTCCTACAGATAGACACACATCCTAATTATGTGAAAACTCTATATGAAATATAAACAACTAAGTAAAATAATCAACAATTCCCTTCTTTTTAAGTTTTTCTTGTTGCCAGTCACATGAGAAAAGTTCTTTTTCTATTTCCTTATTTCTCTCTATTAGTTTACCCTGTGGAACAAAATAGATCATAATTATGGGTGAGAAAAGCAAAAACAGTACCAGGTATATATTTATGAGAAAGGAAAAGGGACCCATAGTTTTAAAGAAGCCATGTTACATATAATTGTCAGTGACATCAGTTTGTACAATCTTGAAAGAACTTAGAAATCAATCTTTGGAAGGCTCATAATTGTGGGACAGTAGCAAATATGGGGAAATTAGCTTGGGTCCAACTGGGGAGAATCTTAAGTACCTGACTAAGGAGTTTTGACTTTTTCCTGGTAGCAAGGGGGATTCACTGAAGTAGTTTTCAGCATGAGAGAGATAAGAAAAGCAATATTTTAGTAAGATTAAATTAGCATAATTATGCCTAATGGATTTGAATGGGGAAAAAGAAAAGTATGAAGATGAGTTAAGAAGCAACTGTAACAGTTCAAGCTTTAAGGGAAAGGGCCTGAATTAGTATCTGTAGGGGCATAGGAAGGAAAGTTGATGCAAAATATTGCATGGGAAGAATCAGTTACACTTGCTGACTGAGTTAGAGGTGGGAATTGTGGGAAGTGGGGAACCTAAAGTAACTCTCAGTTTCTAGAGTATGGTTGCCTGGGGTAAAGATAGTGCAATTGGCATTAACTGTAGGGACAGTGATAATTTTCGTTTTAGATGTGCTGAGTTTGAGGCTGAAGTAAGGCACCCAGGTGGAAATGTCTAGGGTATGGTTGGAAATTCAGGAATGGCACTTAATAGTCAAATCTTAATGAAGAAATTTGAGAGTTATCTGATAGGAGTTGGAATTATAATTCAATTTGAATTAGTTAAATAAATTTAAAAAAACTGGTATGCCTTCTATAAGAGATGATATCTCTGAGCAAATGTATTTAGTGAGAAGAGCAGAGAGTTGAGGACTTAACTTTGGAACCTTGGTTAATTCACAATTAGAAGATAGAAGCAGACATAGAGGCAGTAAGAAAGAATGAGAAGAGGGAAAGAGAAGTCAGAGAAGAAAGAGGAGAACCAAAATAATGTAGACTAATAAGGGCAAAGAGAGGAGGAAATTTCAAGAAGGAAGTTAAGTTAAAGAGAATGAAGACTGAGAAGATGCTGAGGCATCTGACCAATAGGAAGTAATTAATGATCTTCGTGTGACCAAGTCACTATTAAATAGTGGGCAAATAATGAAAAATATTTTCCGTAGTTCAGTTCAATAAATATTTATTAGCTATTATTATCTTTCTCAAATTGAGTAAGGGTCGATAAAGGTCAGATCTACTAAATGCAGTTTCTTCAAATGATAAGGGAGTTGAAATCTAGGACAAGGTTGATTTATCAGAAGGAGCTAAAGAGGAACCTGAAATTTTGCTCTATACTATAATGTTGGCAAGTGAGAATAATTTTATTTATTTATTGTTTTATATAGTAACAATACCTTTTCTTTATTAAACATGTACTCTGTACCAGTGCTTCACATACGATAACTCACTTAATTCACTCACAACTCTAAGGTAACTATCCCCCCATTTTACTTACAAAGCAACTGAGACACAGAAAGATTAAATAACTTGCCCAGCTTCATTCAGCCAGTAACTGTGGGAGTCAGAATTCAAACCCTAGTTTATCCAACTCAAAAATATACATCAGAATAAACCACAGAGCTGGTTAACAATACAGATGCCCACCCGCCTCCAGTGACTGCCATTGACTAAGTCATGGGGTGCAGATCACGGTACAGGTTAAGCCCCACCTCAGGTTCTAGACTACCTCAGTGTAGTTTAAAATAGCCCTGTAATAGCTGTAAAGAAAGTAAGTCAAACTTTTAATATCTGACTCTTTGGGTGGAACACAGGGTGTGTTCAGAAGATGTTATTTTTAAAATATTCACTGGTTTTACCTCTAAGTTTTAGCTATTTGCAACTCAGCTGCATTAAGTATGACCTTTTCACTTCTCCAAATGTCACTAAACTCTGTTGTCCTTATGCTCTGAGGCTCTGTTCTGAATGCAACCAGCCCTAGAGGATACTAAAACAGCTGAAGTGGAATGTTTGGACAGTGGAGAAGGAAAGCTCTCTGGAGATAGCTTCTTACCTCTTTTCTCTAGGATGATTTGATTTAATTACTGTAATTTTATTACAGACGCTGAAAAAACTATCCACCAAGTATAAGGCAGATAAAACCTATCCCACAACTGAGGCTGAGAGGCCCAAGAATATCAAGAAAAACAGATATAAAGATATCTTGCCCTGTAAGTTTCATTTCTCCCTTTAAACTTGTGCCTTCTCTCAAATTCAATCATCTTATCTCTTTTTACCCATTGGTTGCTGTTCCTAATCCTAGACCATGGCTTTGACAAATTAGTTGTACTGTATATGACTACAAAAGAACATTCGTTCATTCATTCAGTCTTCAAACACTAATGAGCATCCACTATTCACAGTGCTACTTCCTGACTTACAGAAAGCCCTCTAACCAAACCCTCTTAATTAGTCTGTCTTTCTTTTATATTATAGATGACCACAGTCGAGTAGAGCTGTCCATGATAACCTCTGATGAGGATTCCAGCTACATCAATGCCAACTTCATTAAGGTACATCCAATATTCCATATTTCTCTAGGTACCTAAAAAAATGGGGTAGAGGGAGAAGGGAGGGATACTGGACAAGAAGGAGAGTATGTTATTTGTAGTCACCCCATGAAATTTCTGTTCCCCTTTAGGGAGTTTTGGGACCCAAGGCTTATATTGCCACCCAGGGACCTTTGCCTACAACTGTCCTGGACTTCTGGCGGATGATTTGGGAATACAGCGTCCTGGTTAGTGCAGTTACTTTTGTTACTATATTCTCTAGTTTTTAGGGATGAAGGGGATAGGGTGTCAGGATATGTGACTGAAGTTTCCTATGTGCATTAAAATCAGTGCTTTTTGGGGTCAGTCACTAGAATTTTGGTGTTCAGTCACCTTTTAGTCAAAATCACAATGTCACTATAGTTCAAGAAAATAAAAGTTCTCAACTTGACAGTCTCATTTGTTAACAAGAATTTACTGATTTGAATAGAGAAAAGGGAAGTGAGGACAGAAAGAAGGAAGGGTAGGAGCAACATTTTATAATCTATTAGGATTTCTTTTTTGGTTATAAAACAATAAAAGAATAAATAACACTTTTTGACTCTGGGACCCATATATTAGCTGCTTTTTTAAACTATATCAGTGTTTAAGTTTCCATGTATTTCATCCCCCCAGATCATTGTTATGGCATGCATGGAGTTTGAAATGGGGAAGGTGAGTTGCTTTCTAGTAAACCTAAAGGTAAAGGAAAGAAGAAAAAGAAGGGGGAGACTTGGTAGCAGAACTTTCCTTAACTTAAGTGACTTGGTAAACATTTATGCTCATCTTCCTAGTTTTCAGTTTGGGAATGTCAAATGACTCTCAAGGCTTTTTTTTTAAACCTCTGAGAACCCCTTTCGCCCATTTTCCCAGTAGACTCTGTGTTTTAAAATAAAAATAAGGTATACTTTTCAAAGTAACAATTCATTTTCCTGTTGTTTTTAATCAGATATTTTAAACTGCCAGTCAGAGCTTCTTTTGTGCCGCCCAGAATGGCCTTTACTAGCCACGTGTGGCTAGTGAACACTTGAAATATGGCTGGTGTGACTGAGGAACTCAATTATTTTATTTTAATAAATTTAAATTTAAAGACTGATATTCAATTCAGTTATTGGAAAACCTTGTTTGGAACAACTTGGGTATGTGAATCTTTTTCAACCATAAATTTTATGAACTCTAAATGGAAATTAAATATTTCCAGTTAAAGTTTAGCATATTAATTGAAATGTGTTGTAAATATAAAATACATACTAGATATTGATGACAGTTTAAAAATGTCAAATATCTATATTGATATTTGAGTTTTATATTGAGTACATGTTGAAAAAATTTTTAATGTATTTGGCTAAGTAAGATATATTATTAAAATTAATTAAAATTAATTCCACCTTTTTACATTTTTGAATGTGGCTCTTAGAAAAATTTTAATTACATATGTAGCTCGTATTATATTTCTATTGAACAATGCTCTTCAAACCTACTGTTGCCATTCTGAGTTGATACAATTCCAGTTAAAACCAAGGGAACTTGTGGTTTCAGTTAGCTTGTGAGGCTTTGTTTTAATCTTTTTGAAACACTGAAAATGTCAGATCCCTGTTTCTACTTTGTCGGACTTCCAGGAAGTCTGCAATTTGTATATCCTTTAGTGTTTGTTTTCCCATCTTTGGAGAATCCAGACATGGGTTGAAGCCCAAGGGGGTTAGAAATTCCTAACCTAAGGAGAAGGATACAGCTGAATTTGCTTCTGAATGAGGGAGGGGGTTTTCTTACCCAGAAAAGACTAGCATATATGGAGGGAAATCACTACATTCTGCTTTGTGCAACAGAAAAAATGTGAGCGCTACTGGGCTGAGCCAGGAGAAATGCAACTGCAACTTGGCCCTTTCTCCATATCCTGTGTAAGTATGATGTCTATTTCCATTATGGCTGAGCAAATGCTCCAGGACCCACTTTATAGAGAGAAGTCTTTGAATGTTAGTCTTTGAAATAACTAATATTTTAATTTACTTCTTAGGAAGCTGAAAATAAAAAATCTGATTATACAATCAGGACTCTACAAGTCAAATTCAATTGTGTAAGTATAGAACACCAGAGGTAACCTCAAAGCCTACAGAGATCAGGCAAGTAAATATATATATATGTGATGCAGTCTGGGCATAAGATAATAGGAAATGGTAGGGCCTTTGATGTTCTGGATAAATCATCATAACCAAAAGAGACCTTTGGTGTAATCTGTGTTCCCCAACCTACTCCACACCAATGGCACAATATGAAATGACAATATTTCTAGGATGAATAGAGGCTGTGTATAGTGTGTAGAGGCTGGGAACCAACTTGAGAGCTCAAGCTGCTTGGTTTCTCTAAGGCAAAGGGATTAGTACATCAACGCACCTGTGACCCATTTGAAGCACACCAGTTGGGAAGTTCTGGTTTGGACCATTTTCATATCTGCATTCTCTTGTGAGTGGGGCAGATAGAGACAGGCCAACAGTAAGTGACCTGAAATTACTTGTAATCGTTCTTAGAGGGCATATGGTCCCAGAGGCCTATAGGGAAGAAATCTCTATAAATTGCAAGAAATATATAGATAGATGCTACTTTGTAGGTCAGAGTAATCTTGTGATAGAATGAGGTGAAGCCCTAATCTTGAACTCTCCTTTTATTCTGGCTATTTTTATAGGAAACTCGAACCATCTACCAGTTCCATTACAAGAACTGGCCAGACCACGATGTGCCTTCATCTATAGACCCTATTCTTGAGCTCATCTGGGATGTGCGTTGTTACCAAGAGGATAACAGTGTTCCCATATGCATTCACTGCAGGTATGATGCTGTTGGATGAACCTTCTACCCAGAATAAACCAAATGTCACCGTCTGGCCAAGACTCCTGCTTTAACTGAAGGAAGACTGACTTTGTTGGAATTTAAAGTCTGCATAAGATGTAGGCTCCTAATTCTAGGCTCACTTCTTCCAGTCAGTCAGAAAGGAATGAAGCTTAAAATTAGAATGATTGAAAGAGAAAAGTCAATAGCAGAAACTATAATAAATTCAACCTGAACATTAAATTAATATCTTTTCTGATAAATTACTTGTGAACAGCACAGCTCTAGAGGCTTTTTGCTGTGAGAAGTTGCCTAGGATCTGTCCTGAGGCTTGGTGTAGCATGTGGCAATTGAAGTATGTTCTGAGAAATGGTAGGGTTTAGAAAGTTTCATGGGCTCTAGATTTCTTCTTCCTCAAATCTGCCAGTGAAATTTTCCAGCTACTGTCAAAGATCCACTCTCTGCAAATATACATGCTACTGTGATCTTTCATTTCAGTGCTGGTTGTGGAAGGACGGGTGTTATCTGTGCTATTGATTATACGTGGATGTTACTAAAAGATGGGGTGAGTTTCTCTCAACAGGCACTCGCCATTTTCTTAACCTTGCTACTTTTAGACTTAGAAATTGTTTGGTTCTTCAAAACATCTATCTCCACCATTCATCTTTTCTAGAATATTCACTTGTAGATTTGCTTTGTCAGACGATTAATTTAGTTCCTAAGTTGGTGGTCTCAAAGTGTGGTCCCCAGACAAGAAGCTTCAGTATCACCCGAGAACTTGTTAGAAATGCAAAATTTGGGGCCCCACCTTGGATGAACTGAGCAAAAACTCTTGTGGGGGGGCGGGCAGGGCCGGCCCAGCAAGCTCTTCAGGTGCTTCTGGAGAGAAGTAGTTTTGAGAACCACAGCCCTGAATCACGGTTACCCTTCCTTTAAACATGCTCCTTTAGCAGATGAACTCAATTTACTGCAAATTTTGTGTTCCAACCTGTAAATTTTTTTTTTAAGTCTAACAAGAAATGAGAAGTTTAAAATATGGGCTTTAGACCTATTTGCAAACTTCTTTTAGTTCATTAAACTCTCATACTTACCTGCTGAGATTTCTCCCTCATATTTTTAACTTCAGACATTTGATCACCTCATGTGAAATCATTTTGAAGAGTTTCTTCAGTATTTTGTAGGCTCTAAATCATGGTGCAAGTGATGAGAAACCCCATTAGTTTAAAAAATGCATTCCTTTTTCTAGATAGAAATAAAGGAGTAAGATATTTTTTCCTTTTATTTGGTAGATAATTCCTGAGAACTTCAGTGTTTTTAGTTTGATCCAGGAAATGCGAACACAGAGGCCTTCATTAGTTCAAACTCAGGTATGGACTGTGGTGAATAATATAACATGTCTGAGTCTGGTTTCGTCTCTCTGTTTAATAATAATAAGGCATCCAAAAACAACTGACTACTTTACTATCAAGGGTTTTAGTCCATTTCCATTTCCTCTAACTCTGAATATCCCAATATTTTTCCTGTATCCCTTGCTCTGGACCAAATTCCTTTCATTCCTTATATTTTATAGCCTGTCCAGAAAATATTAAGAAAACAATATAATATTTCTTACAAAGGATGTTGAAAAAATTTAACAAGCTGTTTGACTTATTAGAAAGAAATAGCTGGGTCAGGTTAACTTGAAATTTTGTAGTGATACTTCATTTCTGAAACCATAGAAAATCAGAGATCTGTAATTTCTTCTTTAGGAGGTGGTAACAGAATCTGCAGAATGAAGTCTATATGCTCATTTTAGAAAATGATAAAAAATTTAAAAACTCATCCATAATCCTATCGCCTAGAGGGAGTCACTGTTACTATTTTTCTGTAGTTTCTCCTGGTCTTTATTCTTTGTATATTAAAAAATATTACCAAAAAAACCAAAAATACCAAAAATTACAATCATACTATATATGTGATTATATATATGTATCACAGTATTTTAACCTACCCCAGATTGCTCACAATTTTATTCCATTGGAAATGCTTTTCCCCTGTTCTCTCCTCTCCAGCTCACGTTCTACCTCCTAGGTAAAACATTCCCAGCCCAAATCTCTCACTTTCTACAGTATTAATTCCACCCATATTTCTACACCAATAATTTTACCTATATTTCTAAATGGTCTCCATCTTTAAGATAGAGTTTAACATTCACCCATTCATTCTTTCATCAAACATTTATAGATATTTATTAGGTAAGAGGCATTTTTGCATAATTTGTTAGAACTACTTCGTATGGCTTAAACAGCAAGAAATTAAAGTGTTTAAAGCACTTACAAATGAATTTGCACATAAGTTTAGAAGTAAAACAATTGACAATGGCAGTTCAGATATTTTCATCTAGAAGTTGTAAATTGAGGGGAAAAAATTATGAGCTATTATAACATAAAGCTTCTGTTTGGCCCACACAGGTTTTCCACTAATAGTTAGTGGAAAAAAAGAATTCTTTTTCATCTGTTGCCTGTAGGTGTTTTCTATATTCAACGTGTAGGGGGGAAAGTTTATGTGAAATGAAAGTATTGGCTGGTTTAGTGCTGTCAGACTTAAAAGAAGGCCGATCCATGTAGATGTATAAAGATTCCAGGAAGTATGCAACCTAGTTGTATAACATTAAATTATAATACTGAATCAATAAATAAAGCCATACTCCATTTCAGAAAAAGTCCATTTCAGACCTACTTTTAAGAGTTGGAAGACAGCTGAAACAATTTCAAGTTAGCCTTCACATTTTGGCATTAGCAACAACTATTTGAACAAATCTACCAGCTATAGCTGCTTTTTATGACACTGCTCTAGCCAGGAGATAGATAACACTGTAACCAGATGAGTGCTTCCTGTCTGATTTTTCTCTCGTCTTAAAAAAATTGAAGAGTGTACCAATGGCTGTGTTGGGTGATATAGACTCTGCATTGTTCTCCTAATACGATTATTTTTGGAAAAAATTATATTTTGTTTGTATAAGATTGTGTGAAGTGTCATAGAAGACCCTGAATAGGCCCATTCAGATGAAAAGTAGATCCAAAATCAAGTGCTCAAGCAGGTACAGAGGCAAAAACAGAGCGGTAAAAACCCATGAACCTTGTAGAGGTCTCATTTCTCTACAGTGAAATCTCTTTATAACCACAAATTTCCAAACTCTATTTAGGGGTCTACTTTTTTTGGGTATCTTTGCTAAGACAGAATTTCAGCAGCTTGATATAAGTGCACTAAAGTAAGAGTCAAAAGATTGAGGTTCTAACCGAAGACATGGAAATTACTTCTGAATGATCCCGGACAAATTGTAAACAGGGATAACAACCTAGCTACTTTATAGATCGATCGTGAGCCATGTTAAATAATACATCTTGAAGCTATCTATTTAGGCATCAACCACGTCTATCTACCTTTTCCCGCAAGAGGTGAATTACAAAAAAAAAATGTATCCAGGATGGAATAAAAAACTATTTTTTTTTTGGCTCCATGGCATGTGGGATCTTAGTTCCCCAGCCAGGCATCAAACCCGTTCCCCTTGCAATGGAAGCACAGAGTCTTAACTACTGGACCACCAAGGAAGTTCCTGAAATAAAGATCTTAAAGTGTGAGCAAGGAAAACAGAATTAGAGAGATTATGGGTGGAAGGAGAGATAAGTAAGAAAGTGGGGTTAGAGCATAAAAAGCATGTTGCAAGGTCATTGTATATTAGCTAGAGGTAGATAAAATAGTTAGCTGTTTCTAGCAGCCTAAAAATGCTTTGAAATCTGACATGGGCTACACAGACATAAGGCACTGTAATTAAACTAATGTTTCAGATCTGCTATACTATGATTTGATTGGTATTTATATTCCTGAAATCTGGTTAGTTCACGAAGTTTTTGTTTTTGTTTGTTCCGGTTTGCAATGCTCTTCAGGAACAGTATGAACTGGTCTACAATGCTGTATTAGAACTATTTAAGAGACAGATGGATGTTATCAGGGATGAACACTCTGGAACAGAGGTACATTTTAAATTTGATATTTTGTAAAACAGTTTTTTTCATGTTTGATTTTGGTCAAGGGATTTCAGATTAGTTGCAGGACAACTTATACTTTATCATCACAACTAAATTGGAGTGTCAGGTGTGCATGGGGCTGCACTATAAATCTCCTGTGGAGGACAATTTAATTGAAGTACTTTAACTTAGAAAATTAATCTCTTGGTTAACCTATTGCATACCATTTTCAGCTAAATTAGAAACAATAGGAGTGGGTTAAAGGGTAAGCATATATTCTGTTTCCATGTTTTAAACAGTTGTGTGGCAATTTAGAAGTGAGAGTGACAATTACAAAGTGAAATTATAGTTGAGTACTGACGTGATTTTTCAGGTTACTCTAGCCTCATTTTGATTGCATATGTGTCATCAAATTTTGAGAATATTTTAGAATAGCTAAAGGATTCTTAGCTGAAAATGTTAGGTATAAAAACAATTATGATTTGACCAAATTCTAATTTAAAAATATTGAGCATTCTAGATATGTTATTTTGATCTCATCACAAAAATTGATGTCAAATATTTACTGTATAATCACAAAGTATTAGATTCTGAGCAAACCTTAATAAGACAAAATTATTGGTTTACCTTCCAGGGTGTATGTAACATATACAAATTAATTTAATTTTTAATATCTCATTTTTGTATTATGAATCTGAAAATATTCACTGAGAACCTACTGTTTCCACAACATTAGGAATACAAAGTATATAAGACATAACCCTAATATCATAACTCCTATCACTTGAATGATGAAGCACAGGGAGTGAAAGAAAGCCAAAAAACTGTTGAGGTTAGGGAATGAACTAAGCAATCCTATAGTTAATGTCAACTCCGGAGAAACAATGTAGGGGAAGGAGATGGAAACAAGAATATAGTTGCCAGACATTGTTACTTATATCCTGTTCATGCCTGCTTCATTGGCTAGTACTCCCAGAACAAGTTTAAATAATAGAGGTGATATGCATGACCTAATTTTAATGGGAGAGATGCTCATGTTTCACTACTAAGTGTGATGCTGATTTGATTGGAGATATAGTTTTTAATTGTTTAAGAAAGTATTCATTGACTTCTATTTTATTAAGAATTTTTTTTGGAAAGAATGTTGAGTTCTGTCAACTGCATATCTTTGCATTTATAGAATGATCACATGGATTTTCTCCTGTGACATATTGAAACAGTCATATCCTTGGATTTGTTAATATCAAGCCATCCTTGCTCTTAGAATAAAACCTTCTTGAACAAAGAATATTCTCTTAATGTGCTGCTGGAGTACATGGGTTAATATTTTATTTAGGTTCCAGGAAATGTCAGTACTCAGATTTAGCCCAGTAGTAGTGCCATGGCTCCAGGCAGTTGAGTTGTTTGGAGTGTGCCCTTAGTCAATAAATGGGAACATAGGAATATGGTTCAACCTCCCACATAGGGAATTGATTAACACCAGCCAAGGAGGACTTCTGCTTCTGGGAAGATCGAGTAGACATATTTTCCCTATTCCTTCTACTAAATACAACTAGAAACCCTGGACAATATATACAAAACAAATATAAGAAGACTCTGAAAGATGGAGAGAAGACAGACCACTAGGGACCTTGAGACCTGAGGAATGACATGATGGTGAGTTCTTTTTCCTCATATATCATGGATATGGAACTGAAGGAACCAACAACTTGGAAATGCCAAAAGTGCAGACAAAAAAACCTCAACAAAATCCTGCTCTCTCTAACCAAAGGACCAGGAAAGGGACAGCCCAGCAAGCCAGAAAATTTTTAGATAATAATTACTCTACTTCAGTCAACACCAAAGAAAAAAATGGCCCCCAACCCTACCTATGCCAGCAAAGTGGAGAACCTAGATTCCCACCCTCACAAAGACTGTGATAAAGAGAAGGTCAGTGGGTCAGATATGTGTATTCTCTGTCACATCAGAAGGACAGTGCTAATGTGTCATTCTTGTGAGCATTCTAATAAAGAAATACATATATCTGTTTTAAAAAAAAAAGAGAGAAGGTCCAGTAAAGAGCTAGGAATTTCATCCCCACTGGCCTGCAATGAGGTTTCCCTGCAGTGTCAGTAGAGACCATGTGGGGAGCCTGACTTTCCACCTGGCAGTAACCCAGTGCCCCCATGCCACTCCACTGATGAAGTGTCAGAAGAGACCTAGTGGAGAGTCAGGACTTTCACCATCATCCAGCAGTAATGAGGCCACCCCGATCACAGTGTCAGTAGAGACCACATGGAGAGCCTCTCCCAAGGTGTCTCCCTTCAGGTGTCAACAGAGACTGTGAGGAAACTGGTGGAGGTAGAATCTACTTGGCAATAGCAAGGCACTAATGAGGCAGCACCCCCTCGCTCCTCTTTCCCCTGTCAGAATGGATTTAAAAAGGAGAAGCTAAAAGGGAAGGTTTAACTGAGATCGAGGGATTTATAACAATACAAAAATATCTAGGTTTCATGTGAAAATCACTTGTCATACCAAGAACCAGGAGGATTGTAAACCAAATGAGTAAAAGACAGTCAATAGATGACAACACTGAGATGACAGAGGTGTAAGATTATCTGACAAAGATTCTAAAGTAGCCATGATTAAAATGCTTCAGTAAACAATTACAAGCATGCTTAAAACAATAGAAAGGCTCATCAAAGAAAGATAAAGACCTGCCAAAGAAACAGAAGATATAAAGAAGAAACAAAAGGAAATTTTAGAGTTGAAAAATAACAGTAATGGAAACAAAATAGCTCAGTAGATGGGCTCAACAGCAGAATACAGGGTACAAGGAAAGAATTAATGAACTGAAAGACAAAACAATAAAAATTGCCCAATCTGAACAACAGAAATAAAATAGACTAAAAAATAAAATAAAATAAAAATAAAAAGTAGACAGAGCCACAGGAAACTAAGTGACTGTAACAAAAACCCTAGCATTAGTGTCATCGATGTCCAAGAAGGAAAGGAGAAAAAAGACGTGTCTAAAAAATTACTGAAAGAATCATCATAATTAAACTTCTGAAAACTAAATACAAAAATTCTAGGAAGCAGCCAAAGAAAAATGATCTTAACTCTAGGGGAAGAACAATTAGAATGAAAGTGAATTTGGCATCAGAAACCAGAAGGAAGTGGCACAGTATTTTACAAGTGCTGAAGGAAAAAAGCTGTCAACAGAATCCAATACCCAGTAAAAAAAAACATCCTTCAGGAATGAAGGGGAAATCAATACAGTCTCAGATGAAGAAAAACCAAGAGAATTTGTTGCCAGTAGACCTTCCCTAAAAAAAAAAAAAAAAAGGCAGAGGAAGTTTTCTAAATGGAAAGGAAATGATGAAAATAGGAAGAACATGGTAAGCAATGTGGGTAAATATAATAGGTTTTCCTTCTCCTCTTGAGTTTTCTAAATTGCTTAATAATTGAAGCAAAAATTATAACACTGATGTGGTTCTAAATGTATTAGAGGAAATATTTAAGACAATTATACTGTAAAAAAAAAGGAAGGGTTAGGCACGTAAAGGGAGGTAACACTTCTGTATTGAACTAGTAAAATGGTAACACGTATAGGCTTTGATAAGTTATGAATATATAATATAATAACTAGAGCGACCCCTACAAAAACTGTACAAAGATATATCTTAAAAAACACTATAGGTAAATCAAAATGAAATTCCAAAGATGCAGGAAAGAGAAAAAGGCAGGAAAAAGAAAAGAGAAATGAGAAACAGAGAGAAAAAACAGAAAACAAAATATAAAGTTGGAGACTTAAGCCCTACCATATTAATAATTAAATTAAATGTAAATGGTACAAATACACCAATTAACAGATTGGCAGAGTGTATTGAAAACATGACCCAACTATATGATGTCTATAAGAAACACACTTCAAATATATAGGTTGGTTTAAAATAAAGGATTGAAAAAAAGATATATCCTGTAAACATTAATAAAAGGAAACATTAATTAAACATTAATAACATTAATAAAACATTAATAAAAGGAAACATTAATAAAAGGAAAGCAGAAGTAGCTATATTAATACCAGATAGACTTCAGAGTAAAGAAAATTATCACAGTTAGGGAGGGAAATTGTATAATGATAAAAGGGTCAATCCCCCAATAAGATGTAGCAATCCTAAGTGTGTATGGACCAAACAGAGCTGCAAGATATGTGAAGCAAAAACTGATAGAACTAAAAGGAGCAATAGAAAACCCCACAGTTATAGTTGGAGACTTCAAAACTGCTCTCTCAAGAACTGATAGAAAACTCAACAGAAAGTCAGCAAGAATATATGAGAACTTAACACCATTGACTAACAGGATCAAATAGATTATTTATAGGACGCTCCACCCAACAATACAAGGATATACATTCTTTTCAAGTGCTGATTGAACATATACCAAGATGGATCATATCCTGGGCCATTAAACAATCTCAAAAATATAAAGAACTGATATCATATAGAATGTATTCTCTGACTACTATGGAATCAAACTAGAAGTCAATAGCAGAAGATAACAAGAAAAGATCCAAACACTTGGAAACTACACCAGACTCTTCTAAATAATTCATTGAATCAGAAAGGAAGTTTCAAAGGAAATTTCTAAAAAACACATTGAACTGAATAAAAATGAGAATACCACATATCGAAATTTGTTGGACAGAGCTCCAGTAGCGCTGGGAGGGAAGTTTATAGCCACCTACATGCATACATTAGAAAACAGTAAATGTCTCAAATCAATAATCTGAGCTCCCACTTTATGAATCTAGGGGAAAAAAAAAGAGTGAAATAAACCCAAGAGAAACAGAAGGAAGGAAATAATAAAGAGTATAAATCAATGAAATTGAAAACAGGAAAACAAAAAAGAAAAATCAGTGAACCAATGATCTGGTTCTTTGAAAAGATCAGCAAAATTGACAAACTTCTAGGAAGAATATAAAGGAAAAAAGGGAAAAAAATAAAAATTACCAATATCAGGAATGCAAAAGGGGCTATTTCTACAGATTTTGCAGATATCAAAAGGATAATAAAGGATATAGTATGAACAACTCAACACATACACATATGACAACTTAGATAAAATAATGTATTACTTCCTTAAAAAACACAAACTACCACAGCTCACTCAACATGAAATAATTTGAATAGCCTCATAATGATAAAGAAAACTGAATTTATAATTTAAAAATTTCCCAAAAAGAAATATCCAGGCTCACATAGTTTCACTTGAGAATTCTACCAAATCTTTAAGAAAGAATTAACACCAATTTTACACAATCTTTACCAGAAAATAGATGAGGAGGAGACAATTCTCCATTCATATTTTTTATTGTGGTAAAACTACAGTATTTTTACCACTATGGAAAAAATTACCATTTTAACAATTTTAAAATATGAGTGGCATTTAGTACCTTCACAATGTGTGTGACCATCATTACTGTTTATTTCTAGAATTTTTTCATCATTCTAAACAGAAACTCTCCATCCCCTGTACCTGAACCTCTAATAGTTTCTATTCTTTCTGTCTCTATGAATTTGCCTATTCTAGGTACATGATATAAGTGTAGTCATATATTTACTCTTTTTATCTGGATTATTCATGTAACATAATGTTTCAAGGTTCATCCATTTTGTAATATATATCAGAATTTCATTCCTTTTTATGGCTTTATAATATTCCATTGTGTATAATACCATTTTACTTACCCATTCATCTGTTGATGGACACTTGGGTTGTTTCCACCTTTTGGCTATTGTGAATAATGCTCTTATAAAAATTGGTGTACAAATACTTGTTCAAGTCCCTATTTTAAATTCTTTTGGGTATATACCCAGAAGTGGAATTGCTGGATCATGCAGTAATTCTATATATAATTTTTTAAGGTACTGCCACACTGTTTTTCACAGTGGCTGCAAAATTTTACATCCCCACCAGCATTGCACAAAGGTTCCAATTCCTCCACCTTCTTGCTAACGCTGGGTATTTTCTGGTTTTTGTTTGTTTGTTTGGTTTTGGTTTTTAAGATAATAGCCATCCTAATGAGTGTGAAGTGGTATTTATGACCTTGATTTTCATTTCCCTAATGATTAGTGATGTTGAACAGCTTTTCATGTGCTTACTGGCCTTTTGTACATTTTCTTTGGACAAATATCTATCCAAGTCCTTTTGCTCTTTTTTTCTCTAGGTTTTCTTTGTGGTAAAATATACATAAAATTTACTACCTTAACCAATTTTAGGTGTATAGTTCAGTGATATTATGTACATTCATATTATTGTGCAACCATCACCACCATCCATTTCCAGAACTCCTTTCATCTTGCAAAACTGAAACTTTATACCCATTAAACACTAACTCCCCATTCCTCCCTAAGCCCAGCCCTTAGCAACCACCATTCTGCTTTCTCTCCCTATGAATTTGACTACTCTAGGTACCTCACCAGTACTTGTTAGTTTTTGCTTTTGTTTGTTTTTTAGATAATAGCCACCCTAACGGGTGTAAAGTAGTATCTCATTGTGGTTCTGGTTTACATTTCCCTGGTTAGTGATGTTAAGCGGACTCTCAACCACTGCACCACCAGGGAAGCCCTCTCTGCATGAATTTTAAGATGAGGTTTTCTATTTCTGCAGAAGCACCTTTGGAATTTTTATAGGGATTGCATTGAATCTGTAGATCACTTCGGGTAATGTTATCATAACAATATAATGTCTACCACTTCATGAACATCGAATGTCTCTCTATTTATTTTATTTGTCAGCAATGGTTTGTAGTTTTCAGTATATAAGTCTTTCACTTCCTTGGTTAAGTTTATTCCTTAGTATGTATATTTTTGAGATATATATATATATATATATATATATATTAGAATTGCTTTCCTAATTTCCTTTTCAGAATGTTTATTGCTAATAAACAATAATAAACAGTATAGTAGTGCAACTGGTTTTTGTGTGTTGATTATATATTCTGCAATTTTGCTGAATTGGTTTATTAGCTCTAGCATTTTTTTTTTGTGGGTGTGTGTGGAATCTTTCAACATATAAAATTATGTCATCTGCAAATGAAGATAACTTTACTTCCTCCTTTCCCATTTTGATGCCTTTATTTGTTTGTTTGTTTTGTTTTCTTACCTAATTGCTCTGGCTAGAACTTCTGGTATTATGTTGAATAAAAATGGCAAAAATTGGCATCCTTGTCTTATGCCTGATCTTGGGGGAAAGCTTTCAGTCCTTCACCTTTGAGTATGATATTAGCTGTGGGGTTTTCATATATGGCCTTTATCATGTTGAGGAAGTTCCCTTATATTCCCAGTTTATTAAGTATTTTTATCATGAATTTTTCAAATTTTTTTCTGCATCAATCGATATGATCATGTGGGTTTCTTCTCCTTAATTCTATTAATATGATATATTACACTGATTAATTTTTGAATGTTGAACCATCCTTGCACTCTGGAAATAAATCTCACTTGGTCATGGTGTGTAATCCTTTTACTATGCTGAACTCAGTTTGCTAGTATTTTATTGAGGACTTTTGCATCAATATTCATAAAGAATATTGGTCTGTGGTTTTCTTTTGCCTGTAGCATCTTTGTCTAGCTTTGGCAACAGGGAATTACTGTCCTCATTGAATGACTTAGGAGTGTCATTCAAGTTTTAGGAAGAGTTTGTGCAGGATTGGTGTTTATTCTTCCTTAAATGTTTGGTACAATTCACCAATGAAGCCATCTGGTCCTGGACTTTTCTTTGTTGGGAAAATATTTGATTACGGATTCAGCCTACTTACTAGTTGTAGGTGTATTTAGATTTTCCATTTCTTTCTGAGTCAGTTTTGATTGATCATATGTTTTTAGGAATTTGTCCATTTAATCCAGGTTATACAATTTGTTGGCATACAATTATTCATATTATTATCTTATACTTTTTGTTTCTGTGAAATTAGTAGAAATGTCCCCACTTTTATTTCTATAATTTGAGATTTTAGCAATTTCAGTCTTCTCTTTTTCCCTTAGTCAGTCTCTAGCTAAAGGTTTGTGAATTTTACAGATCTTTACAAAGGATCAAATTTTGGTTTTGTTGGTTTTCTCCATTGTTTTCTCTATTTCATTTATCTCTGCTCTAATCTTTTAATATTTCCTTCCTTCTGCTAGCTTTGGGTTTAGTTTGTTCTTATTCTAGTTCCTTAAGGTATAAAATTAGGTAATTAATTTGAAATCTTTCTTCCAGGCATTCACAGCTGTAAATTTACCTCTAAGCACTGCTTTCACTGTATTCCATACGTTTTGGTATGATGTATTTTCATTCATTTCTAAGTATTCTCTAATTTCTATTGTGATTTCTCCTTTGACCCATTGGTTGTTTAAGAGTGTTTAATTTACACATACTTGTGAATTTTCCAGGTTTCCTTCTGTTATTGATTTCTAGTTTCAATCCATTATGATTGAAAAAGATACTTTGTATGACTTCTCTCTTTTAAAATTTATTAAAGCTTGTTTTGTGGCCTAACATATGGTCTATCCTGGAGAATGTTCCATATATGTTTGAGAAGAATGTATGTTTTGTTTGGTAGAGTGTTCTATGAGTGTTTATTAGTTCTTATTTGTTTACATGATTGTTCATGTCTGTCCTCTGTCTCCTTGTTGATCTGATTTTTCTATTCATTATTGAATGTGGAGTATTAAAGTCTCTGTATCAGTTTACTAGGCTTGCTGTAACAGGTACCACAAACTAAGGAGGGCGTAAAACAACAAATTAATTTTCTCACAGTTCTGGAGTCACAAAGTCTAAAATTGAGGTGTCAGCAAGGCCATGCTCTCTCTCATAGCTCTAAGGGAAGAATCTTCCTTGCCTATTGCTATTTTTTGGTTTTTCCAGCAATCCTTGTTGTTCTTTGGCTTGCAGATACATTACTGCAGTCCAGTCTCTGCCTCCATCATCACACCACATTCTCCCTGTGTGTCTCTGAGTCTCTCTTTTCTCTTTTTGTAAGGGCACAAGTCATTGCATTAGGGCCCACCCTAATCCAATATGACCTCATCTTAACTAATTACATCTGCAAAGACCTTATTTCCAAATAAGGTCACATTCACAGATTTCAGGGATTAGATTTCAACATATCTTTTTGAGAGTCACAATTAAACCCACTGCAGGTGGAATCTTATAATTGCTGGCTTTTTAAAAAAAACATATTGAAACATCCCCGAAGGCCAGGTATATTGTACAATTGATGGTAGCTTGGAGCCATAGTAACAAATTTCATAATGTGATAATTCCTATGAAGAAAATAAAGATTGAGAATGTTTGGGCAAGTGGGTGGGAGTGTGATTTTAGGTTGAGTGGTCAGGGAAGTTTTCCTTATGTAGGTGACATTTAAGTAGAGAATAATTACTTAGAAAGAGCCAGCCATGCAAAATCTGGAGCAAAAAGTATTTCAATCAGAGGGAATAGTAAGAGTAAAAGCCTCAAATTGGTAACGAGTTTGGTATGCTTATGGAATGGCAAGAAAACAAGTATAGCTGGAGCACAGTAAGGAAGAAAAATGTAGAACAAGATAAGTATGAGGACATAACATAAAAGGTTGAGATGATGAAAGTCCTGAAAGTAAAGTGTTCTTGAGAATAAAGTTATATTTTAAATAAACAACATTTTAGAACTTCCACATATGAAAAGATGATGCTATAAGCAAATCCTTCTTAATTTCTATAACACTGTTTAATCCTTTATTTTGATCCTTTTGATTTCAGTATGTGACCAAGTTATTGCTGGGTTCAATATTTTGGAAACTCATATGACTCTTTCATGAATTATTTTAAATCTTTATATTTTCTAAAAAAATAACTTTTTAGTCTTATGAATGCTAAAATCTCTCATGGCCATTGCTTCACTAAAAAACAATCTCTTACTTCTCTTGAAGATTCAAGCAAAGTATTCAGTTTCTAAGCAAAATCCCAATCTAGAAGCAGATTCTTATTCTCCTAATTTACCAAAAAGGTGAGTATAATTTTACACATCTAAATGTTGTCTAATTGTGTCTGGGAGGAAAATCTCATGCTTATGTCTCATTGTGATGCTGAGAAGAGGATATGGGAAGAGACCTCTTTGGGATATGGTATCATCATTACTTTCTTTTTGTTTCAGCATCGTAAAAGAAGCAAAAGTGACGAACCAGCAGAGCAAAGGAAGGATAAGGGTGAAAAGTGCAGAAGCTTCTTCCTTTGACCTCAGGATTTCTGAAATAAATGAAAAGGAAGGGTTAGTAATGCACCCTTCTAAAGAGAGCAGTTCTTTAGAGTTTTTGGAGCTAAATTGTGGTTGTAACAAAAATGCTGACACAACCATGAAATGGGAGAGAAAGGTATTCCCAATAGCTGGGGAGCCTCTTCAGAAGCATCAAAGTTTGGACTTGAGCTCCATTTTGTTTGGAGCACGTCCTAACTCTAAACCTGTAAATGCAGCAGGAAGATGTTTTAATTTAAAGAGGCCAATAATGCGGACCAAATCAACTCCCTTTGAATTGATGCAACAGAGAGACACCAAAGAGTTGGACGTCGAGGAAAATTTTTATTTGGAATCTCACCCACACAATTCTTGTCTTGAGCAGGCTCAAAAAGTGATGCATGTTTCTTCAGCAGAACTGAATTATTCACCATCATATGACTCTAAGCATCAAATGTGCAATGCCTCTAAAGCAAAGCAGCATGACTCTGGTGCTTTTAAAGTACTTTCTTACATGTCTTTAGTAGAAAATCCTTATTTTTCATCATTGTCTCCAAGTAGTGCTGGTTCTAAGATGTCTCTTGATTTACCTGAGAAGCAAGATAAAACTGTTTTACCTTGTTCTTCACTGCCAAAATCTTCTACAACCCTCTTTCCTTATTACAATTCACATGATTCTTCAGCACTGAATCCTCCGACCAATTTCCCCCCACCACTGAACCAAGAGACAGCAGTAGTAGGTAAGTTATTTTAAAAAGTTTGTACAGCATTTTAGATTTGACTCTGTTTCTATAAGATTTGGTTTTGTCTTACCCCCTCTCACCCTCTTATCCTTCTCTGCTTCCTTCTCCTTTTTCTCCTCAAAAAAAATAAATTCCATGAGTGTTTTGATGATGTGATGAGTTGAAAATAGCAATAACAAATACATAACATTCCATGAAACAAGCAATAGGAGGCAATCAGATCTGGTACAGGACCTATGCCAGCCGGCGTGCTTCTAAAGGCAGCAGTCCTCATTCTTAGAAGTGTCTATCAAATGTCCACAATTTTGTTATACAGCAGAAACTAACACAACATTGTAAAGCAATTATACTTCAATAAAGATGTTAAAAAAAAAAGTCCACAATTTATCCTTAGCATGCAGAAGCAACTTCCAAAAGAACATCAGAAAAGATTTGATCAACAGCACCACATGGTCACTCAGAATTTTTGTTGGCGAATCATGTGTCTATACTAAATTGAACAGATTGCTAAGAATTGAATTCTCTTCCTGCAGGAGTTGGAAGAGGAGGACTTGATTTCCTCTTGTCCTTTTATAATAACTTTATAGATGAGGATACATGTTCAGTATTCTGTATGATATTTTAATCTTATATGACTTTAATTTCCTATTTTATCTCTTATAGTTCTGTATTTTTGCATATTATGCATATTGTTTCATATTACTGAGTGGTTTGAAAGTAGGAGTAAATATTTGGTTAGATAATTATAATAGTTTGATATGAAAGAAGATGCTGTGAAAGAAGAGTTAAAGCAAGTTTAACTGTCTTAGATATGTCATCAGAAATTTATAAAGAACGGTCCACCTAGGTAGGAAGTAGAGAAAGCTTTTTCTCTATGACATTATTTACTGTACAGAGTTCCTCAATAGATACGTAGATGCATAGTTTTGTTATAAAAATATTCCATCTGGATCTAGTTTCTTCTTTGGTTAGAAGGAAGGATTACATACTTTGATCTTGTTTTATGATTTAAAGAAATTTTATTTTTCTAGATACCTATAGTTCCTTAAACTTCCCTGAGTGTCAGCATTAGGAACCAAATCCTTATCTTCAAGGATTGTAGCAACATTGACATGTGTGCCATCTGGTGGCAGTCTCTCATAATAGCATTTAAATTCTATAAAAATTCTGAATACTTCTATAGAAATATAGAAAACCTTGTTAAACCATTTTTCTGTAAACAGGAAAAATATCAATATTCTTAATTCTATAAGAACGAAGAAGAGATACTAAAATCTTTGTGATTTTTTACCTGCTCTGTAATTGAATCTTTGGCATGTCAACGTGCTTTATGATGTTGTATATTTTATGTAAAACAAAAGGCAAGAGTTACGGAGAAAACAATCCAAAGCTTCCTAAATTAATATAAGATGTTACATTATGTTAACTGATACTCAGTGACTTAATCAAAATACCTTTGAGCTTTTAAAAGAAACAATAAATCTTGAAGAATCAAAATCCTCCTGGGTTTCCAATTTAGGATTAGAGAATTTATGTTGTTTTCTCCTTGAGTGAACAGATACCAGCTTAAATATATTAATGATGCTTGACATAATTTGTATCAAGATTAGAATATAAGAATTTTCTTTGGATTTTTCTAATTAAACATTTTGATTATATTTCGGGCATTTTGGATAGCAACTTCTCCAAGAATAGATGATGAAATTCCCCCTCCACTTCCTGAACGGACACCTGAATCTTTTATTGTGGTAGAGGAAGCTGGTGAGTACAGTTCAGTAAGTGTAAAATAAAGTGTGAATTAACTATATTACTTCTTAGGTCCTCTCAATATTCTGTGTGCTATTGCTGAGTAACAATTGCTCTCTAAAACTACAGCACTAAAATTGAAACATATTTACTTTTTTTTACAGGAGAATTCCCTCTGGATATTCCCAACTCTTTAACTTCAGCTGTGAAGGTAAAAATTGGAACATCACTAGAATGTAGTAGAACATCTGAATCAAAGAAATTTGATGATTTAGTAAGACTTAGACCAAGCAAGGTCAATAACATTTTTCTGATTCTACTCACTTGGATTCAATGGACTATAGTCCTATTCCTTATATATATATATTTTTTCATAAATTTACTTATTTATTTATTTTTGGCTGCATTGGGTCTTTGTTGCTGCGCGCAGGCTTTTCTCTAGCTGCGGTGAGCGGGGGCTACTCTTCGTTGCGGTGCGCGCGCTTCTCATTGCAGTGGCTTCTCTTGTTGCAGAGCGTGGGCTCTAGGCGCACGGGCTTCAGTAGTTGTGACACTCAGGCTCAGCAGTTGTGGCTTGCGGCCTCTAGAGTGCAGGCTCAGTAGTTGTGGAGCACGGGCTTAGTTGCTCGGCGGCATGTGGGATCTTCCTGGACCAGGGCTCGAACTCATGTCTCCTGCACTGGCAGGCAGATTTTTTACCACTGCACCACCAGGGAAGCCCCTTCCTTTTATTTTAAACACCTGTCACTTAGTAAATCCTAAGCGGATACTATTTATAAAACAATGTGCTAGAGGATGTCGGGGATAAAAAGATGTATAAGACACAATTATTGCCCTTAAGAAACTTATAGTTCAGTAATGGGGATATAGCATGTGTACACAAGTCTTTATTTTTGTCTGTATTTATTATAACAAGGCAAATATAATCAGTGCCATATGGAAGATAAGAACTTTGAAACTGTGAGAGATCCCTTCAGGTTGGAAGTGATCAAGGAAGACAGTGAAAGAAGAAACATTTGACTTTATTCTTTAAGGACAGTTAAGGCAAAAATAATTGTTTCATAAGTAGATTGCTTGTTCATAGCAGTCATCTGGTAGGCTGTTTCTTGTGAGCTGTGATAACACAGAGAGTAGTTTTTTAAAAAAAATAACAGATGTCTATATTATTTAAGATAAACCTTTTGGAATAATGTTCCCTGCTTCTAGAAGAAAAACCTATACCTTTAACAATCTGTTATTCATTAGTATATAATTCTATGAACCAACTATCTTAAAATTTCAGAGATCAGTAATTAACTAAAACATTTAAACACAGTGCTGGTGGGCAGTGCTGGTGGGCAAATATTCCCTGCCTTTTAAATTACACATTTAAAAAAATTATTTTATTTATTTATCTTTAGCTGTGTTGGGTCTTTGTTGCTGCATGCGGGCTTTTTCTAGGTGCGGCGAGCGAAGGCTACTCTTCATTGTGGTGCATGGGCTTCTCATTGCAGTGGCTTCTCTTGTTACAGGGCATGGGCTCTAGGCTCACGGGCTCAGTAGTTGTGGCTCGCAAACTCTAGAGCGCAGGCTCAGTAGTTGTAGCCACACAGTCTTAGTTGCTCCGTGGCATGTGGGATCTTCCTGGACAAGGGCTCAAACCCATGTCCTCTGCATTGATAGGTGGATTCTTAACCACTGCACCACCAGGGAAGTCCTTAAATTACACTTTTAATGTGCTAGTAACTGTTACTATTATTGCTAATGGTCTTTATCTTAACAACTCCCAGAGTAAAGAACAATCACTACTTTTTCAGTGTCATGAAGTAATTTCAGTGGCAACAACCTTACCTGGAATTAAATTTTCAGGGAAATGTTCTGAGGAGGAAGGAAATAACTATAAAAAGGATCAATTTAGGACCAATATTCATGACATATACAAATCACTGTAGGAGTGGATGATTCTTCACAGTTCAGCACATTTATAAATTAGGAAAAATAGGGTCAACATTTCATAACTCTCTCTATTGGTATATGAGATGTAATTTTAAAATGCTATTTATTGCTTTGAGTTTATAGATTTCTATACATGTTCTTCTTTCACTTTGACTTTCTTTCTTTTTCAGAGTGTAAAACCCCAGAGTCCCAAATCAGGTAAAAATTTTCTTTGGCTTTAGATGACATTTATCCCTAAGAATTTGTACTGCAAGAATGGCTCATTAAGTTTAGAGTAATTCACCTCAGGAGATGGCTTGGTTTCCATAATAGCTTCCACTATTTATTGATTTATTTCTGGTTTTCCTAGGCTAGTAGTTTTGTTTTGTCAAGGGCAAAAGGAAGACAGGATTTTAGAATTCTGCTCCTTGATATATAGCCCTAAAAAAAAAAAAACCCAAACTATTTTAGATACAATCTCTTAAAACTTTGCAGCAGTTCCATTTTACTGGTTTTATCATTGTTAACAGTGTGATTCTAAAAAGTTATTTCTGGTCACTTAGGTCTTTAACTTGTCACTGCTTCTTAGTACTTTCTTGCTTGTTTTATACATTGAATAACAACATCAACAGCAAACATCCTTTGAACACTGATAGGTACTTTACATATATTATAACAGGTAGTAGTTGCCCTTAACACATTTATTCATATTAACATATTGCTCAAATACGTAAATAAGCAGTATAACATAGAGGTTAAAAAGCACGAGCTTTGGTGTCAGGTAGACTTTCATTCAAATCCCCAGCCTACCAATAGTTATCAAAATCTATGACCTTGGTTACATTATATACTTTATCGATTTTTCTCACTTGTAAAATGAGGATAATAGAACTCCCCTTCTAAGAGGATTTTTGTGAGGATCTAGTGAGATAAAGCATATAAAGCTTTTAGCACAGTGGTTGTCAAATAATAAGCTCTCATTAAATGTTACCTATTATAATTTTTATTAGGTAATTATTAAATGAACATTTCCTAAGCAAGTTCCGTGTGCCTTATACAGTGTTAGAATAGGCAGAATATTTAAGAAAGGGCGCTGCTTAATGATTCTATATGTATTCAAATTGGGTAGACAAAATTAACACTCACTTGGAACCATTCAGTGACAATCTATGTGGCACTGATTATCATCACCAGGAATCTGGAATAAAGAAAGGTATCACTGGAGTGGTTAGGAAAGGCTTGAGTAGGTGAAAGAAATTTAAGAATATGGATAGAAGAAAAAAGAGGGAATTCCAGGAGAGGGATGAGAGTAAGAGTGACTCAAAGGTAAAAATAAGCATGATGGGTACAGAGAAATGGTAAGTAGGTTAATTTAATTGCAACAGAGGTTCTATTATAGGGAAATAAGGAAAATAAATTTGGATAGATAAAATGTGGGAAAATTCCAAAGGACTTAAAAGCTAGGCAGACAAATCTCTGTATAGAGAAAGCAGATTTGTGGTTGCCAATCTAATCTGGAGGGAATGGGGAGAGACTGCTAAATGAGCGTGGAGTTTCTTTTCAGGACAATTAAAATTTTGGAACTAGATTGTGGTGATGATTGCACATCACTGTGAATGTACTAAATGTCATTAACGGCAAATTTTGTTACGTGTATTTTATCACACACGAAGCTTGGCAGAAGAATTTAAATTTAATTCAGTAAGTAATAAACATTGTAGGTTCTTCGTCAGGGGAGTATTAAGATGAAAATGGTGTTTTGGGAAGGTATTTGGCAGGATATCGCTACCTGAAAGTTATAGTCTCATAATATTTCCTAAAATCAAATGGGAAGGTGATAAGCTACTTCAGAGTAGTTATCAAATATTTATCAAATGCCTACTATATGCCAGTTATTGTATTAGGTGATGGAAATAAGTATTGCACTTAATTTTTGCATATTACCCAGCATATAAGGAATAAACAAGAGAACTTTCTTTATAGGTAAGTCCTAAGACGTGAAAAACCCAATGACCAAAGACAGATAAAACTCTAGCACTTAACCACATACTCATTTTCAAAAGACATTAATAGGGACTTCTCTGGCAGTCCAGTGGTTACAACTCTGCGCTTCCAATGCAGGGGGTGCGGGTTCGATTCCTGGTCAGGGAACTAAGATGGCACCTGCCACACGGTGTGGCCAAAAAATTTAAAAAAATAAAAGACATTAATAAAGTATATAATTATACTTAGCGCTGTATAACGAGAAGCATACAGCAATAGAACACCATTTGTGTCTCTAGGACTTACATTATGGGAAAATAGCTCCATTATTTAAAATTCTTTACCATGGAAATTTTCAAACACACAGTTTAAATCTACCATAATAACAGTAATCACACTAATAAAATTAATAATAATTCCTTAATATTATCTAATATCCAGACTTTGTTCAATTTTCTCAAACTGTCTCAAACATGTCTTTTTACAGTTGGTTTATGTGAAGCTGGATTCAAACAAAGTCTGCACATTGCCTTTGGTTTATATGTTTCTTAAGCCTTTTAAAGTTTGTAACAGTTCTTCTTTTTATGTTTTCTCATGCCATTTATTTGTTGAGGGAATGGGCCATTTGTCCTTAAGGTTGCTAATATTCTGGATTTAGCTGTTTGTATCCTCATGGTTTTATTTAACATGTTCCTCTATCTCCAGGATTCTCTGTAAAATTGTAGTAAGATTAGAAGCTTGACTAAATTCAGGTTCAATTTCTTTTGAAGAATACTTTTGTAAGTGAGCTACAAGTTTGTGATGAAGCATAGGCTCATTGGTGAAAGAGCTAGAATAACAAAGTTCTTGAGGCTCCAGTCAATGTTCAGATAATTTTTTATTTGGCTGTTGCAGGTTAATATTGAAAAATTAGAAAAGTTATACAAAACCAAAAAGGGATTTTTAAAAATAATTTTTATTGGAGTATAGTTGATTTACAATGTTGTGTTAGTTTCAGGTATACAGCAAAGTGAATCAGTTATACATATATCCACTCTTCTTTAGATTCTTTTCCCATATAGGTCATTATAGAGTATTGACTAGAGTTCCCTGTGCTATACAGTAGGTCCTTATTAGTTATCTATTCTATATATAGTAATGTGTATATGTCAATCCCAGTCTCCCAATTTATTCCTCCCCCAACTTCCCCTTTGGTGACCATAAATTTGTTTTCTACATCTGTGATTCTGTATTTTGTGAATAAGTTGATTTGTACCATTTTTTAGATTCCATGTATAAGCAATATCATATGATATTTGTCTCAAAAAGGGATCTTAGGACTTTTAATTGATGAATTATTTTTTTTTGCTTTGTTGTATACTCTTTTCATAGATAGACACCAAGATCGTTCTTCTTCCCTGCCACCTCCACTGCCAGAAAGAACCTTAGAGTCCTTCCTTGTTGCTGATGAAGATTGTAAGTGGCAGTGCTCTCTCTCATAAAAGTTATACAAATGAGACCATTAAAGGTTAACAATAAAGTAGGATCTAAATGGAAAAGGTACAAAGAATGATTAAATAACATAATAATACATTTAAAAATCCCATAATGCATTGCAAAATGCATAAAATAATGCATAAAAAAGTCAAGCTAAGAATTACTGAATATATACCTGTATACAATCTGAAGGCTTAAGAAGCTATGCAACAAAACACGTTTTTTTTTAGGTATGCAGACTCAACCTATAGAGACTTATTCTACTAGCTGTCCTAACACCATGGAAAATTCAACATCTTCAAAACAGACATTGAAGACTCCTGGAAAATGTTTCACAAGGAGTAAGGTAAAGAAGATAGGAATTTATGGAAATATGCCAGAGGCTTTCCATTACTGAAAGTGTCCCTACCCCTGCCACTCCAACCCCGGGCCACCAGCATTAAGATGAAAAATTAGACTAAATATTTTCACTGTTGGTCTCACAACGATTAAAATTAATGGAGGGAAACCAAAAATTTAAAGTAACCCAATAACTTAAAGCAGACCCAATAAAACTATCAACTTTTTTTCCCTGAAACTAGACAAATTGATTCCAAAGTTCATATGGGGGGAAAAAAGAGCAAGAATAGCCAGTAAACCGGAAAAAAAAAAAAAGTAAAAGCAATGAAAGAAGGGTAGCTTTATCAGATATTAAAACATCGTAAAGCCTCAATAATTAAAATGGTATGATATTGGTGTATGAAAAGAAACACACACCAACAGAGCAGAAGGAAAACTTCAGAAATAGATCCAAAAATGTATAGGAATTTAGTATATGATGAAGGGAACCTTTCAAGTCAGGGAATAAAGATGGATGTTTTAATCACTGTTGTTGGTTCAACTGGATAACAACCTAGAGGGATAAAAAGGTAGGATCCATACCTCACAGCTATACCAGGATATATTCTAGTTGGATAAAAGATTTAAATGCTAAAAAACAAAAAACCAACCCATCAAAGTACTAAAAAAACCTGGAAAGATTACTTTACAACCTGGGAGTGGGAATGAACTTTATAACTATGATTCAAAATCCAGAAGCCATAAGAAGGGAGATTTATAAACTTAACTAAATAAAACAGAAAATTTCTGCATGGTAAAACAACAACAAAAAAATCACCTTAAAAATCAAAAGACAAAGAACAAATTGGAGAAAAAAATATCTGCAACTGGCATCATAGTCAAAGGACTATATTTCTTTAATATTATATATTTCTTTAGCAATTCATAGAAAATAATAACCCTAAATGTGAGCAAAAATACATGATCTGATAATTCAAAGATAAGTAAATGTGCATGATCTGACTTTTAAACATTTGATATGTTCAACCTCACTCATAATAAAAGAAATACGAATTAAAACCACAGTCACATACTGTGTTTCATGTTTCAGAAGGGCAGATTCCAAAGTCTGACTACATTCTCTGTTAGGCAGGCTATGGGAAAATAAGCACACACTTGCAATCTTGGTGGTAATGTAAGTGGTATAACTTCTATGGAGGACAATTTAGCAATACCTATCAAAATTACCAATGCATATATCTTTTGACCCAACAATTCCACATTTAGGAATTTATCCCACAAATATGCTTGCTCATACATGAAATGAAATGTATACCAGGTTATTCATTATACCATTATTTATAAGGGTAGACAATTGGGAACGTAAATGTTAATCATTAGGGGAACTGATTAAATAAATCATAAATAATGGTATATGCATACAATGGAATTCTATGCAGCTGAAAAAAGAATGAGGACTCTCTCAATATACTTTTATATATTTTATTAAATTTTGCTTAAAAGGGTGAAAATATGATCTATATTTATATTATATATTCATAAGTAACTTTGGAAGGATACATAAAAACTAACAACAATGGTTACCTGCAGGGGGAGGGTCAGAAACTAGGTAGTGGAGAACAAAGATGGGAGCATTTTTACTAGGATATTTTGAATTATAAATAATCTATATTTAAAAACTAAATAAAATTTTTCAAAAAAAATTTATTAAATACCTATTATATAGAAGATTACATTTCTAAGTATTAGGAAAATAGAAATGTCATAAAGGACATCTAAATGTCCTTGAGAAGAGTACAGTTGATCTACTAGAATGCCTATATAAGAAACAATGTGAAAATTATCAAAAAGTAAAATACTATGGAACAAACTGAAAACATACACCCTGAGGAAATGTGAAGAAAAGAAGAAATCTGGGTAGATTCCTAGAAGAGGTTAAGTTAGAGACTTCACCATAAAGGAGGCAGAAGACATGGGTTTGCTGAAAGAGGGAGAAGAAAGTAGCATGGTTAACAGTATGAAGTGAACCTCAGTAAACTGAGTACAGAAAATGACTGGCAAAATTTTTTGGCCTGAATGGGAACGGCAATGTATCACAGCTATCTTCAGAAGCCATTGTGGGTCCTGGAATGGTCGCCTAGTAAAGAAGACAAGGAGGAACTCCATCTTTCCCCCTGACACAACAATAGCTCTATTTGTAAATAAATAGTGTGATTCTTATATGGGTGGAAAATGTAGCAAGATAAGATCAAGTGGAGACTTTGCACTGAATTAAAAAATGGCAAGATAGAAAAATAATTTTGTACATTTGATATCCATTTTTAAAGAAATTAATCCTTTTGACTGAAATCTATATTTCTAGTTGATTAAAGTATTTTGGATTTCACAGGGAAAAAACTCACTTTTTCCTTTTCTTCATTTTGTAGAGTTTGAAAATTTTGCGAAACATGAAAAAGAGTAAGTTTCTTTTACTTATTTTTGGAATACACATTCCACTTTCAATATTATGTAATTTTTCCTTATACAACCACTCTGAAAAAAATGAACAATATTATTCCTAAACAGAACCTTGTTACAGTCCTATGTATCAGAACAATCACCCCTAGGCCTTGTACTCTGCTAGGTTCCACAATGCTAATACTAGGTAGGGAGTAAGGGGAAAGAAAGTTTGTCTGATACACAGGAATAATAGTATGATGTTTGGTATTTTCTACCCATGCTAAGATGCTGTCATGCAAGTGTGTTATTTAAAATTCCCAGCAGTCTAACCTCAGATGTACTTTCTTTGAAAGTAGTCATAGCAAAGCATATTGTGAAACAAATGTGTTGATTTAATAAAATAAGCAAAGTATTGACACATTTCCATTTTTACCAAGTATTATTAGCAATAAAAGTCTGTTGCTTACTGTTTTTCCTATATTGTAATAAGAACAAAACCCAGACTCCTGAAACTGTGGGAAACTGATTATCTTAGAAATCCTATTTATAACTACAAAGTATATAAAACGTGGTGGTATATTTTTTACAAATTTGATCCATTGGGTTAGTCATCAAGGACCAAACAGCTATTTGATACTATACTGGTATTGTAGGGAGAAACAAAGAGCACTGAGAAAACTTGATTTAAGGTATAATCTAAGTAAGAAGGTTTATAGCTGAATCTTACTCTTTTCACTCTATCTCCCTTTCCATAAACTTGTGCTAGTCTGCTTTCATTGCCACCACACCTGATCTCTGAAGTGAACTGATTTCTTACTTATGATGGGCTAAAGCATGACTGGAAAATATACTCTTTCCTCTAAACTCAGTCAAAAGAGAATTTAAACACTGCAAGAAGAAATTATAGTATATAACATAAGAAATAAAACAGCTAAAAGCAAAGAAATGAGTGACTTGAATAGCTAGCCAAAGATTGATTTGATCAGCTTAGCTTATGAAACACCCAGTTTTCTTTTTTTTTTCAAATTATTTATTTATTTTTGGCTGCGTTGGGTCTTTGTTGCTGCATATGGGCTTTCTCTAGTTGCGGCAAGCGGGGGCTACTCTTGGTTGCCGTGCGCAGGCTTCTCATTGTGGTGGCTTCTCTTGTTGCGGAGAACAGGCTCTAGGTGCGTGGGCTTCAGTAGTTGTGGCGCACGGGCTTAGTTGCTCCTCAGCATGTGGGATCTTCCCGGACCAGGGATGGAACCCGTGTCCCCTGCATTGGCAAGCGGATTCTTAACCACTGCTCCACCAGGGAAGTCCCTACAGTTTTCTTTCTCTAAAAAAAAAGCAGAAAACAAACCCAAAAAAGTTTCTTTCTCTAGCTCCAACTCTGTCTTGGGGATATCAAACAAAGATACAGAACTTCAGGAAGATTTAGGTTGGCATAGATGTGAGATATGGTATGACTGTCTGAGACTCCGAGACTTATTTCTAATTTCTATTTCTCAGTTGCCTTCACCCTCTGGTCTTCTGTCCTTAAATTAAGAACAAAATCTGGCCCCCAAAGTTGATCCTGAAGCTTTAGACTTATCTGCCTTTACTTGCACGTGTTCTCTTCCCCTTCTAGATGGTCCGTGCCTCCTGGGTTCTATATGTTCTCCCTTTAGCCTGGATGCCTTACTGGTCCTACTTTTAACGAAATTAGGATTCTTCACCTGTTGTTTTAAGTTAGCATCTAAGCCTGGTGTCAGGCTCTTTCATTCATTCATTCATTCAATGAATATGTGTTGAGTGCCTCCTATGTGCCAGGCATTCTGCAAGGCAGTGGGCATGTGATGGTGAACAGAACAGTGTGAATTTGGTGTGTTGTAGGCACTCAAAGGAAGCCATCATAGCTGCAGGGTATTAAGAGGAGAAAGGAGTAAGGTGTGTCCAAAAGATGGTAGAGATGAGAGGTAGCTAGATCCTTATGGGTCATGTTAATGACCCAATGGGAAGTCACAGAAGAGTTTTAGACAGAGATGTTACATGATCTGTCTTTTGAAAAGATCATTCTGGCTGTTGCTGACAAGAGTTGAAGCTGTCAGCTATGACACCTGATGCCTACTTTTGGTGGGAAACTTTAGCTGCTAGGAAATCCTTCATTTGCAAGTGACAGAAAACCCAACTTTAGCTTAAGCAGAAAAGGGGAATTTATCAGCTTATGACCAAGAGTTCAAATGATGGAATTAAAGATGTAAAGTCTCATTCCATATCTCCTAACTTTGTTTCACTCTGTTAGCTCACTCATAGACAGGCTTTTACCATGTGATTTCAGGCTTATGATGAAAAAAATGAGCTCTTTCCTGGTTGCTCAAGCAACAGCCTGACTGATGACTAGTGTTGATTGGGCCTGATTGTCTTGGCTAAACCTAAACCAATTATTGCCAGTATATTTAGTGCTTGGATTAAGAAGATAGTGTCATACCTAACATTCGACAATTGTTACATGTGGACGCTGACCAATAAGGAATGAGGTCAGACCTAAACAACTGGTGTGACCATGGCAAAGTACCAACTGACAGCCCTAGTCATAGGTCAGCTCCTTCATCTAAGGGTTGAATGAGCTCCACGAGAAGTATGGCCATTGAACATTGGAGAGGGGTGGTTTCTTAAAGGAAAATTCAAGTTCTATTATCAGAAGAAGGAATTAATGCTGAGCAGACAGCATAAAAGTATCTATGACAAGCTAGATGCAGAATAGTAGTTCACTATACATATATGCAAAATCTTTGTCTCCAGTTATAAAAAACCAGTATTCCCTTTTGGGACAATTGTTTTCTTTCTGAAGGATGTATATACCTCTTAGCTCATGTGCAGTATAGAGATGATTGCTATCTCCTGAACTTTCTCACCTTCACCCACTTGTTTTCCATGTCTCTATCATCAGTGGCTAGCCCAATGCTTGCCACATAGTAGGTATTCAATAAATATATATTTTAACTGAATCTGATTGAAATTCATGATTTACTCTAGTGATTCATACTCAAGTAACTCCAGGAAGGGGGAGGTCTTTCTAGAATCTTAGTATTAGGTATGTGTGTACAAACATAGATGCAGTCCTCACACTACATTCTGAAAATGATGAGAACAAAAAAAAGGTGAATATTTAGTAATTTCTCCCCAATTATGTACTGCTTCTTAGAAAGTTTATACAAGCCTGAAATTATCCTTTTTTGCTGCTAGACAGTGCTTGTGCAAAATATGGACCATGTTTTCAATGGATTGTTTTCAGAATTGGGCGGATACTGATACGTGAATATATTAAGGTGCTGGGAAGAGAAATATATTTTTAAGTCTGCCTATAGGTAGCTAAAATAGCAAAACAAAGCAACATAACAGTGCTTTTGGGGAGATTCTGGGCCTAACTAGAATCATCCATAATGGGAAAAACGTAGGCTGGAAAGTGAAGAAAGATATTCCAGGCGTAGAGGATGGTGGAAGAACTATCACAGACTTGCCACGGTTGAGCTAATGTGGAGAATAAATTATTTAAAAGTGTACTTAAGAGCGATCAGAGTGCAAAGTAAGATGCAGTTGAAAGCCAAAAATGTAAATCCCAGAGAAAGTTGATTCACAATAAAATGGATTGTATTCCTGAATCCTTTGGTGATTCTCTCTAGTGTTGGGTTTATTATACAATCTGTTTGCAAAGAAAAGAAAACTTAAAAAAAATGCACAAAAAAATGAGAAAATTATAGTGTCAACCCATTTGTAAACATCTATATTTTGTTACATTTGATAGTGATATGTTTATCTGGAAGTATTAATTAATTTGGAGGGAATGTGTAATCTCAACAATTATGTGGTCTGAGTCTGTATCCATTCTTTCCCTTACATTTTTTTCTTTTGATTCTAGGTATCTGTAATTCTTCCCCATCAAACAATCCTGCAGACTCTGTTCGGTCAAATAACTCCAGCTCCTTTTTGAATTTTGGTATGTGTGTTACTTCCCAGAGTTAAAAAAATATTTATCTTAATTATTCATTTACAGTATAAGAGATACAACTTTAATATGATTTAAGTTTGCATGTATAAGTCCTTATGTGTATATTCTTTTTCATGCCATTTATCTTTTTATTTTTGACCTCAGCTAACTCTTACATCTTACATAGGCCTGAATTGCCTAGCATATATGGAAAATAAAACTAGGTACCAAATGATCATGTTGGCATGTAGTAAATGAATGTGAAAGCCAAATGAAGAAATTCTGAAATGCCATAATACTCTAGTTCATATCTAAGCAAAGTTATAAAAAATATACAGGTGTGATGAAAAGAACAGAAGATGCTGCTATCTAATCTTGTGTAACTCATGCAACATTAGGCGCTAAAGCACAATTCTGACAGTTTAAAGGAACTGTTTGCCCAATTGCTCTTTAGTATAAGCTATAAATTTAAAATAATTTTATATTGAGCATTCTATTATTCTATATAACATAAATTCATGATACTATTTAAGGTAGTATTATGTATACTATAATTTTTGTAAGGAGTATAGCAAATAATGTAGGATATTACTACTAAAAATTATTATTAACCAAAAAGCAGACCCCCTGAAAAGGTCTGGGGGACCTCCAGTGGTCCCAGAGACCACATCCTGAGAACAGTTGCTCTATGGTATTGTCCTTATCTGAATGATCAGAATTGTTGCTGCCATGTTCAGATTGCAGGTGGCAAGAAGATGAGAGAAAAATGTGGAAGAGGTGTGGCCTCCTTTTCTGGTCTTAAGGCACTGGCCTGGAAGAGGCAACATTATGCCGGCTCACATTCCCTTGAAAAGAACTTATACATGTGCTATATCCAAACTGTAAAAGACACTGGGAAATGCAATAATGCTGGGCAGACAGTTTCCCATATACTATTCTATTCCTGAAGAAGAAGCAAGGAAAAATTTTAGTGGACAGGTAGCAATCTCTGCCACAATTGGGGTTATGGTTCCTATCTCACCATGGCAAAGTATTCAACTAGACTCTCTGGATCCGTTTCTTGGGCTTTAAAATTTTACTTGGATTACATTAACTCTAAGGTTTAAAATGTTATAATTAGAAAAAAGTTATTCTTATGAAATCATTTAGTTAAAAAGTTCATGTAGAATATTATATAACCTATGAAAAAAGCACCAAACTTTACCCAGAACACAAATATTCCTTGCTTCCTTCTTTTCTCTCAGTCAGAGACACCACTTGAATAACTCATGGCCCATCTAACTTTACAACAGTCTGTGATATAATACGAGGATAAAATATTGTACAGCTGCCTCCATGTTGTTTCTTCTCAAAGTTGAATATTTTATCTACTTAAAAAGCAGCACCTAATTTTTTCATTGGTTCTCTTTTATAAAAGAGGCATTATAAGGGTATTTTACTCAAAAAGTACTTAAATGTGAATGAAAAAATTTTGTGGTTTATAAACATTTTTATTTTTATTTTTCCTGAATTGTCCTACATGCAAAAAAGTTAGCTCACTACTGTTCTAAACTATTGAGTATTGATCAGTGAAAAACACTGAGTGTAGCTATTCCTCAAATTTCAGATACCTAGTACTTATGTGTTATGTTCTTACTTCTATTCTCAGTCCACTTCGGTTACAGTCAAGCTATCTGGACTGAATGGATAATTTTGTGACTATTGTGTGAAACTATTGAACCTGGAATATATTTCCTTCTATCTTCTTATTTACCACTCAGAGGAGTGAAATGTGCAGGAACTAGGCTGTGCGTCCCCTCCCCCTAATTTTTTTTTTTTTTACCACCACTATTAATAAATTTTAGAAGATTTCTTGTTTTTATCTTCTTTTCATTCCCTCTTCCCTAACCTCCTTGTCTTCCAGTTCTGGCATAGTTTTTGGTGTTTCAGATTTAGGCAGTACTTGAGTAGTTACTATGTGCCAGGCATTGAGCTGGGTGCTTTAACAAATATCTGATCATTTTCATCAGTTCTATAAGGTATATAATTCCCACAATTTTATAAGATGATGAAATTAATCATCTTTGAGTTTTCCATTCTCTGTTTTCCCTTTGTATTTCGATTCTTTCATTGCTCAATTTGAGCCCTTAAAGTTGCTAAGTGTAAGAGTACCTTGAAAATATAGCGCTATCAAAGAAAAGTCATATGTTGCTAAAGTGATTAAGAACTTACGTCATCAACCTGCATATATTCTGAAGGCATCTAGAAATAGCCTTCATTGGTTATGCAAAATTTCCTCATCCTCCTTCTGTGTGTGTGTGTGGGGCGGGCCTGGAGGGGAGTGTTTGAGGAGAGAGAGAAAAATAATTAACCACTTAGTTTTATTATTAGTTTTTCAGGATTGTTTAATAATTTATTTTTTCTAATCTTTTCAAACATAATCTCTGAGTAAATTGAGGGCTTTCTGGGTCAAAGTAGAAGTACAACTGAATTTAATACAATAATTTTCTAAAGCAATAGCGCTTATTTTTCTGAAATTTAAATTCCCCAGTTTTGTTTTTCTGACAAATGGGTGGTGGGTGAAAAGACATAAAGGATATTATTAAACAACCCACCCCAACAATCAGCTTAAAAAATGGGCAAAGGAGTTGAATAGATATTTTTCCAGAGAAGGTATATAAATGGTCAACAGGTATATGAAAGGATGCTTGACATCAGTAATCACAAGGGAAATGCAAACCAAACCCACGAGATATCACATCATACCTATTAGAAAGGCCATTATCAAAAAGACAAGAGACAAGTGTTGGTGAGGCTATGGAGAAAGGGGAGCCTTATGTACTGTGGTGGAAATGTAAATTGGTACAATCGCTATGGAAAATGGTCTGGAAGTTCCTCAAAAAATTAAATATAGAACTACCATATGATCCAGCAATCCCACTTCCAAATATATATCTGAAGGAAATGAAATTATCTCAGAAGAGATATTTGCACCCCATGTTCATTTCAACATTATTTACAATAGCCAATTCATGGAAACAACCTATGGATCCACTGACAGATGAATGGATAGAAAAGATGTGAGAGATATATGTATACGGTTGACTCTTGAACAACACATGGGGTTAGCGGTGCAACCCCCTGCACAGTGAAAAATCCTCATAGAGTCGTACCAGTCCTAAGGGGGATTGGTCCCAGGACCCCCGTGGATACTAAAATCGAAGGATGCTCAAGTCCTTTACATAAAATGTCTTAGTATTTGCATATAACTTACCTACATCTTCCTGTTTACTCTAAATCATCTCTAGATTACTTATAATACCCAGTATAATGTAAATGCTATATAAATAGTTGCTGATGTGTGGCAAATTCAAGTTTTGTTTTTTGGAACTTTTTGTAAATTTTTTTTCGAATATTTTTGATCCACTGTTGGTCCAATCCGCAGATGTGGAATCTGTGGATGCAGAATCTGAGGATAGGGAGGGCTGACTCTATATATACATACATTACTATCCGAATTATTATGTATATGACTGTGTGTGTGTGTGTGTATATATATATATATATATATATGAATATTATTCATTCACAAAAAAGAAGAAAATCCTGTCTTTTGTGACAACATGGATGTACCTTGGGGGAACTACCCTAAGTGAAATAAATCAGACAGAGAAAGACAAATACTATATGTTCTCACTTACATGTGGAATCTAAAGAAGTTTAGCTCATAGAAATACAGAGTAGAATGGTGGTTGCCAGGGGCTGGGAGGTGGGGGAAATGGGGAAATGTTGGTCAAAGGGTACAAACTTCCAGTTATAAGATGAATAAATTCCGGAGATCTAATGTACAGCATGGCAACTGTAATTAACAGTACTGTATTATATACTTGAAAGCTGTTAAAAGTAAAATCTTATATTGAAAAGAAAAATCTTAAAAAATCACCACACACATTAGTAGACAATTATGTGAGGGGATGTAGGTGTTAACTAACCTTAATGTGGTAATCATTTCACAATATATACATGTATCAAATCACCATGCTGTACACCTTAAACTTACATGTCACATGTAAACAAACATATGTCAATAATATTTCGATAAACCTGGGAAAAAAGAATACTATATGCTGAATTACCAAAGGCTATTACAATCATCTAATTATTACTATTATTAAATTTGTAAGTGTTCTACAAATTTAAAATGTTATTAGTATTCTATTGTTATCATTTAAGCACTAACATAATTACTAGAATGCTTTTACAAAAAAATTACTAAATTGATCAAAGATGCTGTGAAAAAAAATCCATGTATTTGCACATATTATAATACACTCTAAAATCCAAGTGTTCATTTCTATATAAGAAATCTTTCTTTTTTCATTCAATTTTATTTTTGTTCCCAGGTTTTGCAAATCGTTTTTCAAAACCCAAAGGACCAAGGAACCCACCATCAACTTGGAATATTTAACACAACTTTGGAAAATCAGCTGCAAGTGAATCTGCAAATGAAACTACTAGAATACTGCTAGCTAGAATAAGTGCTGTATATTCATAATATCTACCATGAAAATATGGTAATGTGTTAATAGCATTTAAAAGCAATATGCAAATAAATGTCAGAAGTTTTACATTTTCATCTCATTTACACTGGGTTGGAAAGCACAAATAGGAGTTTGTCATTTAAGCTATGTATAGAGAATGCTGTATGAGAAAGTTTTACAATGGACTTATTTTTCATTTTTGGAAGTTATTTTTAGTCTACTTTACTTTCCTACATAAATATAAACTTTAAAAGATTTGTAAAAATTGGATCTCAATTAAATGTCTATATTGTCAGAAGTTACCATAAAAAATGTTTTGAAAAATCTTACCTTGTGGTTACAGTACAAAATTATTGCTTGTGACAATGATTATTCCCTGGGAATTATTTTTGCCTAAACGGAGATACATCTTTCCAAGTGTTGTGGGAAACAAGAGTAGTAAGAAAAAGAAGTTATATTTAAAGAGAATACAATATATATGTAATGACAGGGCTTCCCTGGTGGTGCAGTGGTTGAGAGTCCGCCTGCCGATGCAGGGGACATGGGTTTGTGCCCCGGTCCAGGAAGATCCCACATGCTGCGGAGCGGCTGGGTCCGTGAGCCATGGCCGCTGAGCCTGCGCGTCCGGAGCCTGTGCTCCACAACGGGAGAGGCCCCAGCAGTGAGAAGGCCGCGTACCGCCAAAAAAAAAAAAAATAAAAATAAAATAATAAATATATGTAATGACAGTAATCAGTTTTTCGTTTGGATATACCAAATAACAAGATATTCAAGCACATTCTTGACAAGCTTTAGCCAATATTATTCATTTACCAAATCTAGAAGAATAATCAACAAAGTAGCTATCTTTTGGTGGCATTTTTTTTCATTTCAAAGGTCCTATATAAACATGTACAATTTATATCCAACTAACTAAAGGCACTACTAGTTAAAATTTTTTTTCTGTATGAATATGGATCTGCCTTATCTTAAAGTTGATCTTTCAAATCTAATTTTATGTAACAAGTTAGTGGGTAATTATTACAAAGGATTCCTCTGACTTATCCTAATGACTTCACTTAAGAGTTCATAACTTTCTAAAAAATGAAATACTTAAGCAGCATTTGTTCTTCAATATTTTTCATTAGGAATCCCAATGAAGGCACACACTGGATGAAATATTACCTGTTTATTGTAGTGTAATGTACACAAGAGGTGCTCAATAAACTTTTTGGTTTTTAAACTAACTTTATAGTGTTCATCGAGCTGAGTACTTTTCCAGGTACTAGTGTCATCAAACCACAGAGATTTTATCTGAGTACTTCATTGTTAACAATTATTTCCAAATATCTTTATCAAGGCGGTAAAATGTAAAGTGACGATCAATTGTAAATAAATTTCTGGGCGGAAACCTTGGTGAGTAGTGACGATTTCTGGAGTGTTCTCTGGTAGACACACTTCTCAAATTTATGCAATCGTATACATACGATTTGAAAAAAATCTTATTAAGAAATTTCAAAACATGTTTTTCCATCTAGAATTTTCCCGTAATTGTAGGGAAGGATTCAAAATAATGGATGAACTCTATACATTTCCAGGCACTAGAGGGGATGTGGCTCGACGGCGAGGTGGGCGGCGCTCACCAGGCTCCCAGGCAGTTCTTGCACCTGCCTTGCCGCGCCTATACTTGTAACCATGGCAATCAGTGGCCAGGAAGAGGTTCAGAAATGTCTGATTCGCAGCTCCGTTCGATTTTAAAGCAAAATCGCCCTCATCTGACATATTACCAAGTTCCTTTTTCCTCTGCATCTCATCGTTTGTCCAGGGGTAAAAGGCCGGGGATTCTTGTACCTCACAAAGGTTATGAGAGGAATAGGAAATTGAAAAGTAACTATGGAGACCAACTCCTCCGTGTAAAATGACGAAGGGGCACACGGAGACGATAATGGGAACGCGCCGACAGACTGAAAGCCATTAACATTGTTTCGGCCGTTAAGGCGGTTGGCGGCAACTCTCCGCCCAGCGGCGGTTGCGTCGCAGCCCGAAGCGTGACTCGGCGCACGCTCCCTTTCGGCTCCTCTGCTCACCGAGCCAGCGACGCGGCGGGGGCACGGAGAACTACCGCTCCCGTGAGGCTCTGCGCGGCCCAGAGTGCTTTACAATAGAGCTCGGTTGGAGGGCCCTGCGGAGAAGCTCCGGTAAGTACTGCTTCCGGCCATATTCAGCGCTGGACGAAGAATGGCCGAGAAGTGGAGAGTACGGGAGAGACTCCAATGCCCAGCGGGCCGTGCGCGGGCGGCGCTTGCGCGGTACGCGGACGGGGGGGCGGTCGGGCCATTTAAATGTGTGTTTGTGGGTGAAATGGCTGCGCAGGTCGGAGCGGTCCGCATAGTACGGGCGGTGGCGGGGCAGGAGGAGCCGGACAAAGAGGGGAAGGAGAAACCCCACGCTGGGGTCTCGCCGCGGGGAGTGAAGCGGCAGCGCCGAGCGAGCAGTGGGGGGTCTCAGGAGAAGCGGGGGCGGCCGAGCCAGGACCCCCCTCTCGCTCCCCCTCACCGGCGGCGTCGCAGCCGCCAACATCCCGGGCCGCTGCCGCCTACGAATGCAGCCCCAGCCGTCCCAGGCCCTGTTGAGCCTCTGCTCCTGCCTCCTCCGCCGCCACCTTCGCTGGCACCCGCCGGGCCCGCTGTTGCTGCCCCGCTCCCGGCCCCGGGCACTTCGGCCCTTTTCACCTTCTCGCCCCTGACGGTGAGCGCGGCCGGGCCCAAGCATAAGGGCCACAAGGAGCGGCACAAGCACCATCACCACCGCGGCTCTGATGGTGACCCCGGCTCCTGCGTTCCGGGAGAGCTCAAGCACAAGGACAAGCAGGAAAACGGCGAGAGGACTGGAGGGGTGCCTCTAATCAAGGCCCCCAAGAGAGGTGAGAGCAGCCGAACTGCCCCGAGCTTGGGCTCTATCTAGGTCTCTCTCTGTTGCGATATCCCGCCCCTTTAGCCCTGAAAGACTCCCAGCTCCCTGCTTACCTCCTGCTGCTCTACTCCCCTAAGCCCACTGGGGTGGATCCTGGATTTCAAACCGTTGACACCGTCTGACCTACTTGAAGCTTCTCGCTTCGAGGCCGAGCTGTCAGTTACTAACCCCCTTACCAGTTCCCCCTCCCCGAGCCTTTACCAACGTTTGTTTTCAAATTCGCCAGGGTTTCCGCGCCGCGCGGTCCTTGGCGTGGGATTAGTAGGTGGGGTATTGAAAACTGCCTGTCTAAAGTAAAGGCTTGTCGGTGAAATCCCTTTTTTCCTTGTTTTCTTTGATGGAAAGCTTGAATATTCACTCTCCTCTGCTCCACAATATTCACGAGTATGGTTTGGGGCTTTAAGGAGTTTGAATTTGTACCGAGATTAGGCTCGACTCACTGGTTGCCTTAGCTTCTTCAGGGTGAGATATCAAACGCAGTTTATCTTGGTTCTTTTTTTATGTGGAAGTAAAACTCATTTTTAATTTTCATATGAAATCTTAATTTTCAGAAAAGGGATGGGGAAGGTTTTCTCTCCCCTTTGATCCTAGAAAATAGGACCAACCAAGCCTCTGAAAAGTTCAGTAGGAGATAGTAGAGACAAGAATTCCAGTTGCTTTTTCATCTGCCTGGTGCAACAGATTGAGAATTTATTTATTTCCAGTAAACTCACTAAAGTCAAGAATATTTAGCCCAGAAAATGTAGGACTATCTTGAGTGTGGGTTCTAGAGAAGTTAGGTTGACCAAAATTGCAGTTTTCATATTCCCAAGAACCTGTAGCATTTATTTACTTTCTCTTTAGAAGAAGGGTATGGTAGGGGGAGGGATAAGAATTTTGATTATGCCATGTGTTTGTATTTTGTATATGATTTTATATAATTTGTTAGAGTTGTCTACTCAAGAAGAGTTTAAAATACTTTTATGTTTCTTAGTACTGGGGCAGTTATTACGTGTTAATGAACTAGTCTTTCAATCTCAAGTTTGGTGAGTCTTGGATTTCTTCAACATATTTGGTCTTAACCTAGGCCTAATTAATTTGTGTGTGTGTGTGGGGGGGGCTACTTCCAGATAGTGCAGTTTGTTGCAAATAATTGCTCAGTAATTTTTTATTGAATTGAACTAAATCTTTCTTCCTTTGGTGGTATCCAAGTCTTATCCTCAGGAGTAGAATTTGTGCCAAACTGACAGGAATGCCAATTTCCACCACTAATATGCAGTGATCTTGCTCTCCTTTATTTGTGCCTTTATTTCTCACCTTCTCATTTCATGTGTGTATGTGTTTTTGTGTGTTTCAACTGTACAGAGCTAGAGGGAATCTTAGAGATCATCTAAGTCAAATTTGTATTGTTGAAGAGTGAAAACTGAGGCCTAAAGTAGTGAAGAGACTTGTCTAGTCACAGTTAATTAGTAACAGGTACCAAAAAAAAAAAAAAAAGATCATTGATCTAATAGGGAGTAGAACCCAGGTCTCCTGAATCCAAGTTCAAGCTTCATCCTCCAGCTGCATGATGTTGCTTTCTCTGTTTGCTATTCATGTTTTCCACTTTTTTGCTTATCTTTTCCCTGTGCCTTGGCATCAGAGTGACAGTAGCCAGTCCTATTAAGAATTTCTGTCCTAGCCCCCTTTTATGGGAGGATAGCGGCAAATACATGTATAATAGTTCATAACACAGTGTGCGTCTCTGAAAATTGCAGAGGCCATGTCTTTAAAAAACAAACAAAAACAAACTTTTAACCCAGTGCTGCCTGACAGAACTTTCTATGATGATGAAAATGTTTTCTATAAATGTGTTGTCCAGTATGGTAGCCATTAGTCATATGTGGCCCTTGAACAAATCTTGAAGACTTGAAATGTGGCTAGTGTGACTGAGGAACTGAATTTTTAATTTTATTTCTAATTAATTTATAATTAAATAGTCCTTTTGGCTCTTGGCTACCACAGTGGACAGTGCAGTCCAAACATTTGTGGTTTGCTAGTATGTGAAGGAGGAAAGTGGGTTAAGATTAGGTCATTTAAACATTTTAACTTTTAAAAAAATTGAGATATAATTGACACATATTATTTTTAATATTATAATGATTCATTATTTGTATATATTGCAAAATGATCACCACAATAACTCCAGTGTAAACATTTTGACTTTTGAATGAGAGACTGTTGGATTATATATTCTGGAGGGAAAGATTCCCTTGCCAAATATGTTGGGGAAAAAACAATAGCCTCCTAGCTCTATGACACACACTGGCATTTTAAAAGTTCTGAGAATCTTACAGAAAATAAACTGGTTTAACCTTTGTTTAATCCACGGTTTTGCACTACACTTTGATGGATACCTTTTGTTTTTCCACTAAATATCTTTATACTTATTATAGTGATGTGCTGGAGGCATGCCTCTGGAGTCAATCTGAGTTTAAATCGTGGCTCTACCACTTACTGTGTGACCATGGACAAATTACTTTAAGCTCCCTCAGTTCCAGTTTTCCTGTCTGTAAAATGGGGTTGTGGTATTTCTTTTATAAGATTGTTTATGGCTTAAGTGAGACAATATGTGGAAAGCACTTAAGTGTCTGGCTGTTATTAAGTACTGTTAAAACTGCTTTTTGTTATTTTATCATGCTTGATCCTTGAAACAACTCTAAGATTAATAAGGAGAGTGGCTAGACCCTTGTTATTTACAGAACTATGTCTTCCCTTTCCTTATCCGCAGGTTTTCAGAAACTCTTTTAACTTTTTATTTTGAGATAATTATATATTCACAGGAAATGGCAAAAATAGTACAGGGAGGTCTTTACTCTTCACTAATTTCCTCCGAAGGTTACATTTTACATAACTATTGTATAATATCAACACCAGAAAATTAACAAATTAACATTGGTACAATGGTGTGTGTATAATTTTGTGCCATTTTAACACCTGTAGATTAGTTTAACTACCACTGCAGTCAAGGTACACAACTATTCCATCACCACAAAGATGCCCCTTGTGCTATCTCTTTGTAATCTTAGAACTTCCTGTGTCTCCCCACCTTCCCCAACCCCTAGAAACCACTAATTTGTTCTCCAACCCATAATTTAGTCATTCTGAGGATGTTACATAAATGGAATATATATGGTATGTGATCTTTTGAGATTTTTTTCCCGCTCAGAATGTCCTTGAGATCTATTCAAGTTGTATGTATCAATAGCTCATTTTTTTTTCATTACTGAGTAGTGTTCTATGGTATCACAGTATAGTCACATTTTAGTCACCTGTTGAAGGACATTTTGGTTTCCAATTTGGCCATTATGAATAAAGCTTCTATGAACATTCATGTTCAGGTTTTTGTGTGGATGTAAATTTTCATTTTTCTGTGAATGCAATTGCTGGGTCATGTGGTTAAGTATATGTTTTTTTTAAATTTTTTATTTTTGGAAGATATCGCCAGACTATTTTCTGGAATATCTGTACCACTTTACATTCCCACCAGCAATATATGAGAGATCCACTTTCTCCACATCCTTGCCAGTGTCTGGTATTGTTACTATTTTTATTTTATCTGTTTTAATAATGTGTAATGATACCTCATCGTGGACTTAAGTTGCATCTCCCCAATGGCTAGTGATATTTAACATCTTTTCATGCCATCATTTGCTGTCCATATAGTCTCATCAGTAAAATGTCTCTTTAGTTTTTTGCCCATTTTCTAATTGAATTGTTTGCTTTTTTACTATTGAGTTTTGAGAATTCTTGATATATTACAGATATGTATATTCTTTATCAGAATAATGGTTTGCAAATATTTTCTCCCACTCTGTTGTTTGTCTTTCCATCCTCTTAACAGGGTCTTTCAGAGAGCAAACATTTTAAATTTTGTTAAAGTCTAATTTGTTGATTTTCTTTTATAGATTATGTTTTTGGTGTCATGTCTGAGGTCCCAAGACCTAGGTCCCATACATTTTCTCCTGTTGTTTTCCCAAAAGTTTTATTTAACTTTAACTTTTACATTTGAATCTCTGATCCATTTGAGTTAATTTTGTATAATGTGTGTGGTTTAGGTTCTTTTTTTTTTTTTTGCCTATGATATCCAACTGCTCCAGCTCCTTTTGTTGAAAAGACCATCCTTCCTCCATCGAATTACTTTTGTACCTTTTTCAAAAATCAAGTTCCACTACCTATTTTTGTACAACCTTTGAGCTAAGAATGGTTTTTACATTTTAAATGGTTGGAAAAAACCCATGACATATGAAATCATATGAAATTCAAGTTCAGTGTCCAGAAATAAAGTTTTATTGGGACACCACTCCACTCATTCAATTGTATTGTCTCTGGGAGTTTTTGCACTACAGCAGTATAGCCAGTAGTTGGGTGGGATAGACGATATGGCCTGCAAAGCTTATGATCTGGCTTTTCGTAGAAGAAGTTTGCTGATCCCTGAGATAGATCATTCAGCTGAGAGACCTGTTCCTGCACACCAGCCCGACAGTACTCAATCCAAATTCATGTATAGGTTAATTATAAATTTTGATTCCAGACATTTGGAGTTGCTCATAAATAGTTGAAACAAAAATTTAATCTGTAAATGCTAAGGTAAACTTGCTTTGTATGTAAAATGGGAAGTATAGTGACTTTTGAAGAGCTGAAGTGTCACACTTTAGCTTTTCTAGTTAGTATATGATAGAACTGAATCTAGAACCCAGTTTTTTTGACTCATGGTCCAGTTAGCTTTTCACTTTCCACTAAGTACATTTGCATTGTTAATAAAGAGATACTAAAATATTGTTTGATTCTTGCAAGCAACAGGCTTGAATCTTAATTAAATGATAGTTACCTGTGTCTTTTGAAATATTAATTTTTTCTGTCCCTCTTATTGCTCATAAAAGCCTAGAACAAACTTCCTCAAAAAAAACTCCATCAAAAAAAGTAATGCTTCTTCTTAATTATTCTTGGCTAATAAATTAATGATTTTAGTAGTATTTTAATATTTTTTTAAAAAAGGAAAGGAGGAAGTTGATTTCCATAGCTCTCTTCTCCACTGTCATTAAAATGACAGGATTGCTCTTATATACTCTAGTGAGGCAGGCTTCCTTTCTCACATTTTTCATCTTTGACCAACTGCCCAACTGCTCTCACAGGGAAAGAGTCCCTAAGTCACACAACAAATTGAAATTTTCTGTGATGTCAAAAAGCTATTGGCAGGAATTTTAATTTAGAAATAGTTTATTGTTTTCAGTGATAGGAGTGGGGAATTATTGGGGGATTATACAGAGGACTGAGATAAACAGATAATCTCATTTATCAGAGCAACACCTTCAGGGACTGATATTTTACTTTACCTGCCTAGAGAGAGGCAAACAGGCCTTTAAGGACATTTTTTGCATAACCTAAATAATGTTATTTTTGTGATTATGTAGGATTATCTTGTCGTGGGCACTCAGTAAAATATTTGTTGAATGTAGTGATGCTCCATTTATTGGAGGTTTTTCCAAGCCACCTCAAGTCCATTAGTTGTAATTAGATAATTTTAGTTGATCATCTAAGGGGGGGAGTAGATAGAGAAGGCAGAAAGAAGAGTTTTGGAGTCAGGTAAGAGTTTGAATCTAGGTTGTCACCTGTTACCTTTGTGACCTAATATAGGTAACATATCTTGTTTCAAGCTCTGTTTTTTTCTCCGTAAAAAGGATTTATATATCTACTTCACTGGTTTGTTTGGAGATTAAAATGAGATAACATACATGATCCCTAGCAGACACTTGATGAATAATAGTTTTCTTCCCTCTTTCAGAGATTTTTCCCCTTTTAATGTGATTCTCTGTGGTCCACCTCATTGTACTCTAGGTTGATAATTTCTAGCTCTAGTTTTTTTTTTTTAATTAATTAATTAATTTGGCTGTGTCGGGTGTTAGTTGTGGCATACGGGATCTTCCTTGCGGGGTGTGGGCTTCTCTCCAGTTGTGGCATGCAGGCTTAGTTGCCCCGCGGCATATGGGATCTTAGCTCCCCGACCAGGGATCGACTGAACCTGCGTCCCTTGCATTGGAAGGCGGATTCTTTTCTTTTTCCTTTTTCTTTCTTTCTTTTTTTTTTTTTAACGGTACGCGGGTCTCTCATTATTGCGGCCTCTCCCGTTGCGGAGCACAGGCTCCGGACGCGCAGGCTCAGCGGCCATGGCTCACGGGCCCAGCCGCTCCGCGGCGTGTGGGATCCTCCCGGACCGGGGCACGAACCCGTGTCCCCTGCATCGGCAGGTGGACTCTCAACCACTGCGCCGCCAGGGAAGCCCTCTTTTTTCTTTTTTTAAAAAAAATTAATTTATTTTTGGCTGCGTTGGGTCTTCGTTGCTGCGTGTGGGCTTTCTCTAGTTGCGGTGAGTGGGGGCTACTCTTCGTTGCTGTGTGCGGGCTTCTCATTGCGGTGGCTTCTTGTTGCGGAGCACGGGCTCTAGGCACACAGGCTTCAGTAGTTGTGGCACGTGGGCTCAGTAGTTGTGGCTTGTGGGCTCTAGAGCGCAGGCTCAGTAGTTGTGGCACACGGGCCTAGTTGCCCTGTGGCATGTGGGATCTTCCTGGACCAGGGCTCGAACCCGTGTCCCCTGCATTGGCAGGCAGATTGTTAACCACTGCGCCACCAGGGAAGTCCCTGGAAGGCAGATTCTTAACCACTGGACCACCAGGGAAGTCCCTCTAGCTCTAGTTTTGATATCCCAGAATTATTGCCAATTATTTCAAGAAATGTTATCAAATATTATTATTATGAAAATGATAAAAATGGTGAGGGAGGACTTAGTTGTGTGTCAAATACTGAGATGAGGGCTTTATATTCATTGTCTCATTTAATTCTTACAATAACTCTGAAATAGATACTAGCATTAATAACATTTTAGATGGTAAAAGTTTAAGGAGATTTATGCGCTTGCCCAGAGGTCTTAGTGAGTAGTGGAGCTGGGACATTAACCTGGGTGTGTCTAACTGTAAAAGCATCTGCTCTTCAATAACATACTCTACTGCCTCTACAATTAAACTTTTTGCAGTAATAATAGCAGTTAACATGTGTTGAGTATTTGTCATGTTCCGGGACTATTCTAAATACTTATATGCTTTGTTTCATTTACTCTGCACACTGATTTTATGAGGAGGTACTGTTGTTTTCCCCCATTTTACTAATGAGAAACAAGGTACAAAGAAATTAACTTGCAAAAGGTAATACTGCTAGGAAGGGGTAGGACAGGGATTCAAATCTAGCCAATCACTCTTAAACACCATAATTAGAGGGGTGGCAGGTAAAGTAAGGCAGTGTTGTAACTGTACAGTGATTTACTAAAATGATGGCTTCCAGATCTGCAGTTTTTTGTTTTTCCTTTTTAATCAGGATGTTATGTGGAGCTGGAAGAACTTTTAATAAGACCAAAGAGAATTTACTTTCAGAAAATAAAACTTTAGCCTTTATTCTTTATTATGATTAATAAAATATAAAAAATTATAATTGTTTTGCTTTTGCTCATCCACCATAATTTTTAGGAAGTGAGGATATTACATATTTTTCAGTTCTAAGCTGTAATTCAAACATAAGAATGGTGTTAATGAACTTAAGTTTTGTAATGTGGAAAGGTAATTTCTTTTTCATTAATGAAAGCTTTCAATAGTGATGTTAAATAAATGATACTATTTAATAGCTGATAATATTAATGGTATTAGCACATATGAGGATTTTATTGATAGTGTCATGTATTAATCTATAGTTATAATGACCTTTTTTAAGACAGCCAACAATTTATCTCTCAGATGTTTGTATCTTCCTCTGTAGAGTTACATACTTCTTTTTATATTTAATTTCACAGTTTGATATGTGAAAGCTTTTCTTAATCACAGATACAGTGTATCTTGGCTCTTTTTCTATAAAAGAACTGGTGTCAATAAATATTCACTTCTGCACTGTAGGGAAATACTCAAATTATTACTTCCTGAATACATTCTCTGGAAAGCTAAAAACACTCTACCAGAAATGGAAAGATTGTGAAGACTTGAGACATTGATTTTTTAAAAAAATTGATATATAATTGACATACAACATTATGTAAGTTTAAGGTATACAACATTGATTTGAAATATTTATTGCAAAAACTTTCTTTCAAATAACATTTTTAATGCTAGGAAAGACAACCCCAGTATCATTCTTCTAAAGCACCGGTGACTAACTTACTGTAATAACCTTTAACAACTTTGTGTATGTATGCCATTCTCAATTAGTTGCCATCACAATAATTCAAAAATAAATTTTGTTTATTCATGGAAATTCATTAGCTAGTGTGATACAAGTAGTCTCAAATTTCTGTATAAACAAAGGCAAGTTTTATCTCAGCCTTAGATAAGAATCAAAATTTGAAAAATAGGATTAGTGAGGAGATTGAAATTTATTTCATATTTTAGACTTTTATGTTGAAATATGAGATTACAATCAATTTAAGGCCCTTTTCATTTCCTTGTGCAGTGTTTTTTTTGAGATGGGTTGTGTTAGACTAATTAAATCGTTCTCATATAAATGAGTTTTGGAATGAAACCCACAGAGCCTTGGCCATGATAGAAATACCATTGGTAAGCTGATAGTAGTATAGAAAATGTGTTACAATCAAGGCAGCTCCTTCTTGGTGTTAATTTCAGTGGCAGATCTAGGTCACAATTCATCTTCTGCATACCAAATACCTCCTCTGAAGCTTAAAATAACCTATCTATTCATAGGTATTTTTTCTTTTTCTTTCTCTTTCTTTTTCTTTGCTTTTTTTTTTTCCCCTGTGAAATTGCCAAAACATTTAGCAGAGGGTAATTAGATGACTATTTTAAAATTGGTCTAACCTTTATATTTAATGGCATTAACATTTAGTTGCTTGGGAGAATTGCCCAAATTACTGATTTGATATATGGGAAAAGTATTTAGATTAATTTTATCTGGTAAGAAATACAAATTACTGTTACTACGTATTTTAAGAATTCTCAAAGATTTAGTTACATATAAAATAAAAGATTGCTTTTCCTCTTGCCACTTTAAACAATCTAATTACATTATATTTTGGTATATGATTTCAGTTTACCTATAAGTGATGCTTGCAAATGAAGGGCTTTCTTTTTGTTGTTTAAAATCAAATATTAAACAGAATGAAAGTCATTTGGTATCTGTACACTCACTTTAAAGTCTGACTTGTACATTTAAATATTTTCCTTAGAAGGTTTTATAACTTCTGTAATATCTGGTGACTTGGAATGATTTTGTATTGAGTGGTGCAATTTGTCATATATTTACACATTATACCAAGTAAATTCTTTACTGTAAAAGTTATTGAACTTGTTCTTCCCAGATGTAGTAATAGGATTAATTGGAGTATCTGTCTTAACACTGAATTACTTGAATCATGTCAGAAGTACTGTTTATGGGTGGATAAATTCTATACAGTAAATACCACACCAAGCTTGAAGGTTGGTCAGGACTATACCTGTTATTTAATCCTGAATATTTCTTGCTGGGACTATTTCCCAACTAGTAAATAAAGATGCTGTTCTATTTTTGGTTTATCAATCTGTGATACTCCTTTAAAAATTAAAAGTAATATTTTAAATTATAAAAGTAATGTATGTTTATTGTAGAAATTAGAAAATATAGGTAAGCAAAAAAGAAGAAAGCTAGACATTTATAATCCTATACCGGCCTAGATAACTAGCATTAATACCTTGGTGTATATTTTTCCAGATAGTTTTCTGTGTTGTGTATATATGAAATATATATAGATAAGTCATACGTTTTTCTCTTTAGGTCCTTTGCTTCTCTCTAGAATATTTTTCCCTAGAAAACATTGCCTGGCTTGTCTTATTATTTAGGACTCAGCCTAAATGTCATCTCCTAAAGAGAGCTTCCCCAGCATCTAGAGTAGCATACTGATACTTTCTCTTTGAAGTCCAAATAGATTATAAGGTCCAAGAGGGTAGGGATCATATCTGTCTCAGTCAACACTGTATCTCTAGTGCTCAGCAGTGTCTCTGGCATATAGTAGGTACTTAATAAATGTTTGAATGAGTATTTAATATTATAAAAATAAGATCAGATTATAAATATGTTAGATGCTCTGGAAAGAAAGGTAAGATACATACCACTGACCTTAGATTGCTTACAGTCTAGAGGAAAGGTGGAAAATTAATGTGTTAAGTGCTGTAATAGGGGAAGTACAGTATTAAGGAAGCACATAGTAGGAGTAGCTATCCAAATTGGGTGGGAAAGAGTTGTTAGAGAAGGCTTTCTGGAAGCGTGACAATGTAAACATTTCATAACCTTGTAATTTGTCAGTTCTTTTTACCTATAATATAATTTAGAATGGCTGGGTAGTATTTTATCAGTATGTAAGTACCAGAGTTTAATCCATATTCTGTTTTTAGTCATTTAGGGGATTCCCTAAATAACACTGTCGTGGATATCTTTATGTTAACTTTTCTTAGTTATTTTCTTGGGTAATTTTTACTTGGGGGTGGAATTTATGGGACCAAGAATTATAAATATTTCCAAGGCTTTGGTGCATATTCATTTTGGGGGTACCAAATTGCCCTCCATGTTTATATTTCTAGCAACAGTGTATAAGTTTATATTTCTAGCAACAGTGTATAAGAATTCCCTCCCACCCCCAGTCTTGCCAATTTGTTAGGCAAAATGGTGTCTTAACAGCTTAATTTGTCTTTGATTCGCCTGTATATATCATAGTAACTTGTAGACAAACAGCAAAATATGGCGAGCTTTAATTTAGATTTTACAGTGGTTCCTGAACAGATATTCCATACAGTATGGCATATGTGAAATTATTTGGATATTATCTTTAGTTTTGATTGTAAGTCATATTAAGTTATATGCTTACCTTTGCATTACCTACTTTTTAGCATAATTTTCAATCCAGAATATTTTTGTATTTTAAGATCTTTGTCTCATTCATTTTATAAACATGTAAATTGTAGTGGCAAATTCAGAGAAACTGAGAATAGGCTATTTAATTTGAGATTGCATACCTTAAGAAGCTTGTATGTTGACATTAGGCCTAGCAACTAACTTCTTTTTAATTATTGTGGCCAGAAACACCAGATGAAAATGGTAAAACCCAGAGAGCTGATGATTTTGTCTTGAAGAAAATAAAGAAGAAAAAGAAAAAGAAACACCGAGAGGATATGCGAGGAAGACGCCTTAAAATGTACAATAAGGAAGTACAAACCATCTGTGCTGGCCTGACCCGCATCAGTAAGGAAATCCTCACCCAAGGACAAATAAATAGCACTTCAGGAGTTAATAAGGAGTCCTTCAGGTATCTGAAAGATGAACAGCTGTGTCGATTAAATTTGGGCATGCAAGAATATCGGGTACCCCAGGGAGTACAAACACCTTTTATGACTCACCAGGAACATTCTATTCGTAGAAATTTCTTAAAAACAGGTACTAAATTTAGCAACTTTATTCATGAGGAACACCAGTCCAATGGTGGTGCTCTTGTCCTTCATGCTTACATGGATGAACTCTCATTTTTGTCTCCAATGGAGATGGAGAGATTTTCTGAGGAGTTTCTTGCTTTGACATTCAGTGAAAACGAGAAAAATGCTGCTTACTATGCTTTAGCAATAGTGCATGGAGCGGCCGCTTATCTCCCAGACTTCTTGGACTACTTTGCTTTTAATTTCCCCAACACTCCAGTGAAAATGGAAATTCTGGGCAAGAAAGATATTGAAACAACCACCATTTCAAATTTTCACACTCAGGTAAGGTAAAATCATTGTTAAATTATTTAGTAAATACAGGTTACAGTATCTCAAAAGTTTTAACTTCATTCTGTTGCATAGCACATACCAGAACACTTTTGATTAAAATTCATGGTGGTAAAAGTGGTTAAAATTGTTTTTTTATAACTCTGATTGAAAAATCTTCATTCCTGAAGTTCTTTGGGATGTGGCTTCTTACTTGCTTGGTCTAAGAAATGTTTTATACATGTTTTATGTCATTTTTTGTGGAACAAATTTTTGTGGAAAATCAGCTTGAAAACCAATTCAGTTTTTCACAATTTGGATAATGTTTAGTATGGAGGATGTGATTTCGATCTGATAGCCTCAAGGTAACTTTAGTTAAGACTTACCTTTTATGTCATAATAAAACACATGAGGGCATTGGCCTGTTTATTTGTCAGGTTTTTGCTGTTCTTGTTTCTCTTCTTTCAGTAACTTGTTGGCAGTCTGTCCCAGAAACATACCCCATTTATGTGACTTGGAAGTGTCACTAGGAAGACCGCCATAGCCTCTGCTCCTTCTGCCTTTGCACTGTTGTAGGTGAAGACATTTTCTAAAGCCTTGCTTAGGCAGCTAGGCTTAAGTCAGCAGGGAAACCTCTCCTTCCTAACCAGTGGTTTTTAACCAATCATTTTTTCAATGAAGTTATTTTAGGGCATGAAAAGTGGTTGATAATGTGTCCTAGTTTTTTTCTTGCTTGCTTTTCTCATAAGGATTATGAACATGAATGGTCAGCTGTAAGTTTGTATTATAAATTCTACACAGGTTTAGTGGAGAATATTTCCTCTTTAGAGATTTATGATTATATAACCTATTTTTTCAGGTTACCTAATAATTTGCTGCCATTCTTTTCCTTAAGATTTTTTTTTTAGGTGAATAGACTTGCATAATAAGACTCTCAGCTGCCTGCATTATAGTGGTTTCAAGCCACTTAGATATATATGAAACCTTCTCTAATTTGAATCTTTTTAGTGATTCTTACCATCCTTACCTCCAATGAGGGGAGTATCCAGTTTAGATTTACGAGCTTCAGAATTTCTCTAATTGAAGTTCTCTCTGCAGTAGAGAGAGCAGGAGCAGCCAATCTGGAGAGGTCGCAAGATGGGGCTGCCCAAGATGTTGGAACACGATGTGCAATAAAGGGCTTCGTCTTGGATTTTGGCCTTGTTACCACAATCAGGTACCGAAGTGCTGACTTTTGTAGTAGATTTTGTTTTTTCTTTTTTTTTTTTTTAAAGGAGTTTTGCCCTTTGAAAGTTAAGGAATCCTATTTTTATAAATATTGGAAAAGGGACTGAAAACAGTGCTTTTATTATAGTCCATAATCCTCCTAAGTCCCTATTTAACAAAGAAAGATATTGCTGAGAGCAGAATTAATGTGCTCTATCATTTTTTTAGTTTAGAAAAATGCAGCAAATTTTCTCTTCTAATTGATAGACCAGCAAGCATATCTGAGAAATAAGCCAGAAACTTGGGGGGAAAGAAAGTCTTGGTTTTGTAATGGTGACTTTTTAACTTTCATATTAGTGTCTAGAGGATCAAGCTTATATGTCAATAGACAGTACCCAGTCTAAATAGTTAATAGAAGAAAATATCTCTAAATATTCCCTGCTGATTTTTGTCCTCCAATTAATTTTTTTAATGGAGCTGAAATTTAAATGACTGTACCAACAACTTACCTTGAGATTTACTTTGAGATTTATAAAATAACCACTTTTTAAGAACATATCAGTTTATTATTAAGTTAAATATCATTAATTACTTCAACCACATAAGAATATTGAGGACTATTAAGTAAGTCTTGTGCTCTGGTGATCCGGTAACTTAATTTTATTTATGAATTTTCAGTCATTGGAGAGGCATACGGGGTGCGTATAGGAGGTTGTCGTAGCCCACGAAACTATTTTGCAACCAGAGTCTTTGGCATACGTTGGGATGGAAGCTAATACAGTAGTTCAAATTTGTTTAGCACTTCATGGTTTATAGAAATGCTTTCACATTCATATCTTAATATTTGAAATAATCTGTGGGGGTAGGTATGCAATTTTATCTGTTTTCCATTGAAGAAACTGAGGCTTGGAGATGTTCATTGTTATACAGGGTCACGTAGCTAGTATATAGAAATGGGGAATTCCCTGGCGGTCCGGTGGTTAGGACTCAGAGTTTTCACTGCCAAGGGCCTGGGTTCAATCCCCGGTTGGGGAACTAAGATCCCACAAGCCGTGGGGGTACACCCACCCCCCAAAAAGAAAAAGAAATAGTATGCAAACCTAAGCCACCTGAAAATTGATACATTGTTTTACCATACTCCTTCCCTCATTGGAATATGAGACTAGTGCTTTTATTTGTCTAAACATTGGAGAAGAGACTGATGTTTTATTTGTCTAAACATTCTGGTCAGTGAAATTAAAATAACTCAGTTTAACACAATATTCAGAAAGCTATTCTATTATTTTTCACAAATAACTTTAGATTGTTGGGAATTAAGTGAATACGTTAGGAATTCTGTGTTTTGTGAAGTCTTATGAAGTTCTGTTAAGCCTATAAATAAAGCGAGGTAAGTTTATTACGTTATAGACACAGTTAATAGAAGTTATTTATAGTTTAAATATGTAGCCATGATAATTATTCATGACTATAGTTCAAGACAGTTTATTCAGCAAACATGTATTGAGAGCCTACCATGTACTGCACAATATGTTCTTAAAAGGACTAATTGATGAGCTCAGTCTAGTGGAAGAGATGAATAAACCAGCAATTATAATATAGTTTGATAAATACTAGAATAGAGGTATATACAGGCAAAACCCTATAACAGAGGGAGCACAGTTTGTGGTGTTACCTAACTCAGACTTGAAGTGATTGGAAAAGGCATTTTAAAGATTGTGATGCTTGAGTAGAGTCTTTAAAGAAGATTACTTAGCATAATAAGTGCATTTTAAGCAAAGCAAATAATGGCCTATGCAAACACATGGAGTCATTAGAGAATATGGCACTTTCAAGGAGCTGCAAATAGCTTGACATGCCAAGAGTACATGCTGACTGTTAAGGGGAGTTAACACTGGAGAGAGAGACAAAATCAGAATTGTGAAGAGCTTTGTATGATGTGCTAAAAAAGTTATTACTTTTTCCCAAAGGTAATGGGGAATCATTGGTGAATTTTAATAGGGAAAAGCTATCAAGTTATGTTTGCAAAGATTACACAGTAGTCTGAAGGGTGAAATTGAGGAGGAAAATGAGATTGGAAGCAAGAAGACTGGTTAAACCAGTTACTGTGGTAACTAGATCGGAAATGATCCATGTCCAGACTGATATTGACATTAGAGAGGAAGAAATGAAATTTGAGAAATAATTAGAACATGGGATTAATTGCACTTGATGAGAGAGAAGGATGGAGTCTTAAAAAAATGTGGTTTGGACAAATGGGTGGATGGTGGTGCTGGTCACAAAGTCAATACAGGGTTGAAAAAGTTGGTTTCTAGGAGTGTAAGGTATTGATGAGTTCATGAGATATTTTATGTTGAGGTACTTGTGAAGACTAACAGAAATGTCTGTCAGGTAGTTGAGTAAATGGATCTAAGACTGGGAGACATCTAGGCCGGAGATGCAGAAGTTGGACCATTAGCACGTAGGTGGTCCAGGGACAGCGTTAGAAATGGAAGAGATGAAGCTATGAATGGAATTCTGTGATGCACCCACATGTATGAGGAGCATGGGAAAAGATCAAAAAGAAAGAGAGGTAGAAGGAAGGTTACGGATAAGTTTTCTAGATATTAAGAATGATGGAGGGCTTAAATATCATGTCCGTATTACGGGTCAAGTAAGATAAGGACAGAAAAGTGTTAGGTTGCTTAATTAGGAATTTAATTGGACACATTATCAAGACTGGTGCTTTGCAAACAATGACCATCTAAATACTGTAAGTTACGCTTTTTTTTTTAGAAGCTTGCTACTTGCTCTATGAATAAATTTGATATCACTAGGGAGCTTACTAGAAATGCAGACTCTCAGACCCCTACACAGATCTTCTGAATCAGAATCTGCATTTTAACAAGCTCCTCAGGTGATTCATATGCATATTAAGGTTTGAGGAGTACTACTTGAGAACTCACCTGTTCTATCTGGAGGAAGTAAAATGTAAGTTTGTTTTGTGCAAGAAAAATTACAGTTTCTGTTACTTTTATATTTTTAAATTATTGTAGTGACAAAGCTAGGATGCACATAGAGGTGTTTTTTTTTTTCTTTTACCGTTCTATAAAACTCAGTTGTTTTAACACCAAAAGAGGTAAGTTCATGATAAATAGCAATTGAAGCACCGAGCTGATCCTCAAATTTGATTTCTTCTCTCTCAGCAGTTGATACAGGATAACTTTGTAAAGTTGTTTCCAATCTAAAGGACTACATATGTATTGATACAGTATGGTATTTTTATAATTCTGTAGGATTATTCAGGTCTAATTAAGTTTTAAATAGTCATTGGTTAATAACAATTTTGACCAAAAAGTTTTAAGTGTTTGTGGAATCTTTTGGTCAGTTAATAGAGAAAAATCAGTGTTCACTTAGAAATTTTTTTTTTTTTGCTTAGCTGTTATAGCTTGTAATTATTGGCTACTTGAAAACTTTTTTTAATTGTTTTCAACTTTGAAGTGTGATAGTTCTGCAATAAGTATGCAATCCTTAGCTCTCCTTATAAAAATGCTGTGGCAGCTGATAAACGGATTGAAAATTCAGATATTCTTCTGGTGATTTTATGGACTAAAAGGATTTTAGAGCAAGTGGGGGCCATTTCCAAGCCTTTGTTTTATAGATGAGGAAGGTCACATTTTGGTTGACCTTTCCCAAGGTTAAATAGTGGCAGATCTTCAAAGAGGAATTGTTTTTTCCTCTGTCTCTGGATGGTGTTTAATCCTGTAGGTGAGGGTTTAGCAAATTTTAACGTGCCTATAAAATGCACATTTTGATTTTGTAGGTCTGGATTGGGGCTTTAGAGTCTGCATTTCTAACAAGCTCCCGGATGATGTTGCTGGTCCAAGACTCAGCAAGGCTATAAGTGTTAGATTCTATACATGAATTGCAAATAGAAGCAACAAACGACACTAAAATATATGTGAAGTTAAATGGGGAGTTGTTTTAAGTATCACCATCTGAGACTGATTTCACCTTATAGTATCTTAAGTAATTGAAGGTCGTATATGGAGATGAAGGGTATGTGGTAGGGGAGGGAGGGGATTGATTTTACAAATATGTCTAGCATAATAGGATTTTGTTCTCTTTATCTGGCAGATGTGCGTATTTTAAGTTCTGCTTTTTTTAAAAAAAAATTTCTCCATATGTATAATATTGAAGTCTTTTACCGAGGATCATACTCTTAACTTCAGGTGGTAGTTGAAGTTCTTACAACTGTTACTGTTACCGCTATAAAATGGTAATGTCTACTGTTCCAGAGAAAATCAGCAAATGTTATTTCTTCATTGTGTGTTGTGGTAAGGCTTAAAACGGGCTTATTAGGTGTTCCCCATCTTTGAGTATCATAATTAACATGTTATAGTGTACTGCTACTACTAATTAAGAGAGTAGAACTAGTAGATGCTTTGTAGCTTGGTAAATAACTTCGAAACTCTTAAGGAGCTGCACATCAGTGTGTTACATAAAAGGAGAAATAAATATTTTAGGTAGCTGACTTTATAAAGCAGTATAAAAATGGTAGGTTCTGGGTTTTTATTTCTCATTCTAAGTACAGCTTATAATAAACTCATTTTGACTCACTGCTATATTTTTAAAGTGGGAATGTCTTTCTGTTCACAGGTCACAAGGTTAGGAAGATTGCTGGCTAGCTTTTTCCTTTCTGTTTTTTAAACAGTCAGCCCGAAAAGCCTTCTTCCTGAAACATGAGTTCTGCGCAATAATTACTAACCCCCCACCCCCACCCCCGCCACCTGCCACTCCTCCTCCAGGGTTTTTCCGTATTGTGTATTTCTAGCTTGGTGTTCTTCTAAGTTTTTCTTTTTTAAAAAGAAGTTTTGTTTGTTTGTTTTCTAGAGCAGTTTTTGGGTCACTGCAAAATTGAGAGGAAGGTATGGAGATTTCCCATATACTCCCTGCTCCCACATATGCATAGTTCCTCCCACTATCAACATACCCCCCCTGCCAGAGTGGTACATACATTACAATTGCTGAACCTACACCGACACATCGTAATCACCCAAAGTTCATAGTTTACATTACAATTCACTCTTGGTATTGTACAATCTATGGGTCTGGACTAACGTATAGTGATAATGTGTCCATCATTATACTAACATAAAGAGTATTTTTACTGCCCTAAAAATCCTCTGTACTCTGCCTAATTCTTCTCTTTCTCCCCTTCTCCCAACCCTTGGCAACCACCGATGTTTTTAGTGTCTCCATTGTTTCAACTCTAAAAGAATGTCATATGGTTATAATACACATTTAAGGTTCCTGCATGTCTTTTCATGGCTTGATAGCTCATTTCTTTTTAGGGCTGAATAATATCTCATTGTCTGGATGTACCACAGTTTATTTATCCATTCACTTACTAAAGGACATGTTGGTTGATTCCAAGTTTTTTCAATTGTCAGCAGAGTGGCTATCTTAACTGATTTATGGCTATCCTTATTAAAAGGTGTATTATTGGGAGCACAGCTGAGCTTATTTAACACTCAGCAATTGTTACAGGATAACTTTGTAAAGTTGAGTTTCTAATCTAAAGGACTACATATGTATGGACACAGAGCAATATATATATTTAAATTTTAAACTTTTATAGATATTATAAATAAATTTAAAAATTTAACACATGCAAAGCTAATGACTATTTTCTTACAGTCATTATCCCCCTATGTACAAATTGTCCTCCCCTACCCACTGTACCTTTTGATTTTACTCAAGATTGAGTTTTCCCTGTTTGGCATTATGTCTCTTGCTTCCATAGCAGCCTTACTTTTTTTGTTTTTTGGTCTCTACTTACTTCCCTCCAATCCTCATTACACTTACTTCTTCCTCCACTGTGCCCCCAACGCATTCTTTGGGAAGTGGTAGAACTCAATTTGTTCTTTGCTTTCAGTGCCATTTCCAGGCCAGAGTTTCTCAAATATGCCAGATCCTAAGAATAATCTGGGGTTGCTAGTTCCAAACACATATTTAGAATCTCAGGTTCCATTCCTGGAAATTTTGATTCATTAAGTCTGGAGTGACGCCTGAGATAAATACCTCAAGTGATTCAATTCCTCTGATCAGGCAAGTTTAAGAAACACTGTTTTAAGCTGTATGCCATCTACCAATACTCACATTCCCTTCATTTGACCAGTAGATACAATCCTCTTAGAATTTCATAGAATCATAAACCAAGGGCTTTTGGAGATAATCTTGTCTAACTTCTACCTAGTGCAAATGTTTTTGAAAATCAGTTTTGGATTGATATTTATTCAGGAGCTTGTCTCTTCATAACGTTTCATAAGGCCTCCAGTGGGCCCTCAACATTGTGTAGGAAACTTCTTTTCTTTGGTCAACTTGCTTGCCTTTTCTTCATGATGATTGTTTAGACTTTTTGTCTGTATACATCTTTTCTGCATTCCCTCCTGTTAACGGTAGAGAAGCTATCTCACCTCCTCCTCAGAAGTTAATCCTTCTGCCTGTGTTCTGGATTCTATCCCTCACCTTGTTTAGGATTTTAAAAAAATTGTCACAAAGTATACATAGCATGAAATTTACTATTTAACTATTTTAAAGTATTCACGGGCATTAAATACTTTTGCAGTGTTGTGCAACCATCATGACTATCCATTTCTAGGACTTTTTCATCATCCCAAACAGAAACTCTATACCCATTTGCTTAGGACCTTAACTCACCCCCATCCCATCTTTACCCCTTCCATTCCCATACAAAGAAAATTGCACATGATTTTAAGTGAATTCCTGCTTTGTATGTTTCCTTTATTTTTATTAAAAGAATGGTTTTTTTCTCCCCAGAAGTCAGTCTTTATTCTGAATATGAGGTTTATCATTTCTATATATCTTCTAATAGTTCGCTATGCATCTATGAATGTATAAACTGTATATAACAATTTTGTGTGATTTAACACTTTATAAATAGTATACTGCATGTATCATTCTACAGATTGCTTTGGTTCAACATTGCTTTTGAGAATTATGTTGATACATGTAATTCTAGTTAGTTCATTCATTTTAACCACTATATTTTTTTTGTTGTTTGACTATATCACTTTATTCTCCTGTATTTGGACATTTAACATGTTTACAGTTTTGTAATATTACTGCATTGAAGTAAGAATATATCTAGAGGTCTATCCTGAGATGTATTGGTATATCTTGTATATATCCCACGTATCCTATACATGTATATCCTGGGATTTCTGTTTGCCTTTTTCTCCTCTTCTGGGATTCCATGACTATTCTGTTGCCTCATTTCAGTGACTCAGATGAGACCTCACATGTCTGAAAAGACTTTCTTCTACCATTACATTTGATTGGTCGTTCAGATAGGTGTGGAATTCTAGGTTGGAGGTCATTTTTCTGCAGATAAAAGGTGTTACTCCACTGTCTTTATTTAAGCTTCTAGTGCTGCTACTGAGAAATCCAATGTCAAGTTGTCCTGTTTTTTTCTCTCTGGAAGTTTCAAAATCTCTTTCCTATAAAATTTCAAAACACTGAGAATAATGTGTCTTTAAATGGGTCTTTTTTTTGTTGTTTTTTAATTTATGAAATATTTCAGACATATAAAGAGGGGTAAAGAATAATAACAAAAACCTGTGTTCTTGCCACCTGGCCCAAGGTATAAAGCATCACCAGTGTAGTTGAAAGCAACCTGCAACCTCTGTGATTTTCTCAGATCTCATTGGAATGAGTCTTTTTTTAATTCACTCTGTTGAACGTTTAGGTTTTTTCAACGTGGGAATGCATATCCTTCCATTTGGGTAAATTTTCTATTATTTCTTTGTTAATTTCCTTACCTCAGTTTTCCTGTCTTCTTTTTCTAAAACTTTTGAGTTGGGTGTTAGGCCTCCTGGCTAAACCTTTAATTTTCTTATTGTTCCTTTTATTTTTCTTTGTCTTTTTATTCTACTTTCTGGGGAGATTTTACTATCTTCTTTTTCTCCTGTTGATTTATTTCAGCTGTAATACTTTGAATTTAAGAGCTTGTTCTTATTTTTTGTTTTTTCATTAAAAAAAGTAACTTTCCTGTTTTTATTTCATGGATGCAATGTCTTCTTTGATCTCTCTGATGATATTAATTATTCTTGTTTTGAAATTTTCTTTTATGCTCTAAGGTGTCTCTGTTTCATCAAGTTTGTTTTTGCTTGTCTTAATCTTCTGTTTATGTTAGTTATTTTCTTCAAACATCTGGTGATCTGTTTATATTTAGATATGAGTCAGTACAAAACTGATTAGAAACTCTGTAGGACTTACAATAGGACTTATCATTTGATGACTGGGTAGGGAATCTGGCCATATCATTGTAGAAAAGCTCCCAATATCAGCATTTAGAGGTCTTTTCTTTGGGGCTTTTAATTTTTACAGCTGAGAGTCCACCACATTTTTGCCAGAGGAGCAGAGTAGCTTATATCCTTGTCTGCTAGAATTCTTGGAGCTGAACTATGAAAGTAGGTAGGTGATTTCATCGTTAAAATATATGGAATTTTAATTCCCTCTTTTCAGTATACTGGGTCTCTTCCATACTTGTGCCTGGTATTTTTGTTTCTATAGTCTTCTGGTTAACTTTCTCCACAAAATAGGTAGGATAAGAAAGAGTATAGGAGGGGGAGGTGGAAGGTAAGTAAGTGGAGGGGTCTGACTGACTCTTAAACAGATTTCAAACCCATCTCCTTTGTTTTAGTTCTATGCCTGGTTACCCACCTTCTGTGATACTTAGCCTTTCCATGATTTTGCAGCACGAACTTGCTTTTTGGGTATCTTCTATACAGGTACTCAGTGTTCAAAGTTCTCCATCTGCTAATTCCCCTGTACGTTTTTTTAACCTTCAAAAAATGTTTTGATAGCTTGTATTTATCATTTTTGCTTCTGTTCTGTTTGAGCTTCTGGAATTTATAGGCTTTCTATTTTACTCTCACTTGAGTGGGGTTTTGATAAGGAATATAAATAAATCATATGTTCCGTCTGCCTTGTTTAACTAGCAGTCTTCTTCACCTTTACCAAACTCTTTGTGTTAGCATTAAAACATCACACAAGAGAATACATAAATGGAAAGATATAGCACATTCTTGGACTAAGAAGAACCAACATCAAAATGACGATTTCCCCTAAATTATAAATTGAACATAATCCCAATAAAAATACCAGTAGTTGTTTTGTTCTGGGACAGTCACCTGACTTGGAAGTTTGTATGAAAAAATAAACAGACAAGAACAGCCAGGAAAACTTTGAAAAAGAAAAGCAATGATGGAGGAGTGCCCTATCAGATACCAATACATTCTAAAGATTTAATTATTAAATAAGTGTATACTAATTAATGAACATTGTTCAGTGAAGCAGAAAAGTCCAGAAATAGACCCAAATACATATAGGCATGTGATAAATAAAAGTGATAGCATCTCAAATCATTGGTGGCAAGAGAAGGTAGTGTTGGGACATCAGGATATCTAGAATTTATCTTAGTATTCATATCACTGTATACCGCAGTAAATTCCAAATGGGATCAAAGATTTAAATGTAGAAAATGGAGACATAAATGTAAGAAAACATGAAGGAATTCTTTTACAACTTTTAAGTGGCAAAGGTCTTTCTAACTATGACCAAAACAAAAACAAAAATCACTGTAAACAAGGTCAAAAGATAAATTCATATCACCTGACAGATAATTAACCTTCCTAAACTGTAAAGAGCTCTAGAAATAGATAAGAGAAATACTAGCAACACAGTATAAAAATGAGCAAGCATTGTAAATGGACATTTCACAGAAAAAGAAATACAAATGGCCCTTTAATCCTCTTATCTGAAAAGACATACAACTTCATTCCTAAGAAAATGAAATTAAAACTACTAAGATGCCAGTTTTTACTTATTTGTTAAACTCCAAAAATTTTATAACATCCTGTTAATGGGGTTATGGGGCAATACATACTTTCTTATATTGCTGGTGAAAGCTTATACAACCTATGGAGGGTTGCACAGTCTTTCCATCGTAATTCTCCCTTGATCCTATTTCCCCCTCTAACTACAAACTCTTCTTACTTTCACAGCCAAACTTCTTGAAAGAATTGTCTACACTTGCTGTCTCCATTGCCTCATATCTCCACATCAGTTTGGTTTCTGCCCTCATAATTTATCTGAAACATCTCTTGCTAAGGTCACCAGTGGGCATTTTATATCTGCATCATAGTAGAAGTCTCAGCAGCATTTTGACCAAATTCCTCCTGAGGTATTTTCTTACTTTGACTTTCATGATACTGCGCTCTCTTGGTTTTCTTCGAACCTCTCTGACCACTTAACAACTCCTTTACATTGTTTTTTGTCAACTTTTCTTTCCCTTTTTTTTTTTTTTAATTTGGAGCTTTCCAAGACCCCTGTTCTTTGGACTCCATATTTTCTCTAGTCAGGTCTCTCTTAAGACTAAAGTTCCGATTACTGACAATGACTAGGATTTGTAACCTCAGTACCCATCTCTTCTGATTTCAGCAAATTACCACAAACATAGTACCTTAAGACAACAAAAATTTAGTCTCTTACAGTTCTGAAGGAGAATCTTTTTGTTTGTTTGCTTGCTTGCTTTTTTGTTTTGTGGGGTTTTTGTTTGTTTGTGCCCCCCCCCACCTTTTGGTGGCCATCTTTATTTCCTGGCTTGTGTTCCCTTCCTCCATCTTCAAAGTGCATCAATACAGTCTCAGCTTTTATCACCAAGTCACCTTCTCTCTGTGGTGAAATCTCCCTCTGCTTCCTTATGACAACTGTGATTACGTTTGGGCTCACCTGGATAACCCTGTGATTACGTTTGGGCTCACCTGGATAATCTTGCCATCTCCAAATTCTTAATTTATTCACAGCTGAAAAGTCCTTTTGCCGTATAAGGTAACAGTCACAGGTTCTAGGGATTAAGACCTGGATATCTTTGGGAGCCGTTATTTCGCCTACTACACACTTCAAGCTCATTATGTCCCAAACTGAAGATACCACCTCCCCACCCAAACTTGGTCCTCTCCTCTAGTAGGAAGAGTGCTTTCTCTATGTGGTTGCAAAGGGCAGAACCTGCAAGACATCCTTGACACTCCTTTCTTTTCTCTATCATATCTAACTTTCTCCAAGTCCTTACAATTTTATCTTATAGTTATTTTTCAAATCTTTAAAAAATCAACTCCACCGTTACTAGCTTAGTTGGTTGTTTCTTATTTGGAATATTACAGAAACCTCCTAACTAGTCATTTCTCTTTCAGTGTCCTGTTGAGAAAACAAAAACAACTCCCAAGCCCCCCACCCCCCCTAAAAAAACAAAGGCAAATCTATTAACTTTCCTTTTACTACTTTAGATCCTTCAGTGATTCCCCCAATTCTTAATGTGGTCTTCAAGGCTTTCCATAATCCAGCCACAGCTTGTTTCTCCAGTCTCATCTTCGTTTTTCTCTTTCGTTTTCTGTGTTTAGCATCACTAGCTTTTTTCTAGACCCTGGAAAGGGTGATGCTTAAGGGATTTTATTTCCGTTAAACTTGTTCTACAAATTTTAATTCAGTGTTACTTTGAGGAACAGTTTATCCCCTAGATCAGCATCCCGTGTTCTCTTTTATAGTGTCCTACAAGTGCCTGAAGACTTGTCACAGTTTATAATTAAGTATTTGTTTAGTATATGCCTCTCTCTACTAGACTGTAAATTTCCAGGGGCCAAGGATGGGTCTGGTTTGCTGTATCTGTGTTTAGGACAGTGTCTGCATATAATATACAGTAAACTTTTATTAAATGAATGATACTGGCTTTCCTGTAATTCTTGTTCTTTATTTAAGGCTATATAAGTCTACTCTTCTGTGATAAGCTTCCAAGTATTTGAAGATTATTGTGTCCCCACTTTAATCATTTCAAGTCAAATACTTTTGAAATATTTTTAATTTCATCACTCTTCCTCCAATCTGTATGATTTCCAAGTCACTAATCATCTTGATTGTTGTCTTTCGGGTGTGCTCTTGTAATAGACTTTTTTTTTTAGCCCAGAGCAGGAGATAATGCTCCAGGTGTCATCTGTGCAATATGGAGTATTGCCTCCCTTAGTACAAAGTATACAAGATATAGGCTAAACCACCGTAACAAAGAGATCGCACATACAGTAGCTAGGACAAAATAAGTTTCTTTCTCAAGTAACAAGCCCAGAGGTAAGCAGCTCTGTTCCATGATGTCATCTTGGATTCTCCTTTCCTTCTGTCTTTAAGTTTTGCCATTTCCTTTGGTGTTGTCATGTGCATGGTTGAACTTGGCCCTCAGAAGAGAGAAAGAGGAAATGGAGAGCAAGCCACTTAATTACATATGGTCTAGAAATTGCATATGTGACTTGTGCTAACATCTCATTGGCCAGAACTTAGTCATAGACCACACTTAGTTGCCAAGCAGCTATATGCCCAAGAAGTTCTGTTACTTAAAAAAAAAGGGGGGGGTAGAATAGATACTGGGTATAGTTAGTAGTTTGCTTGTTTGGCATTAGTGTCACACAGTTGGTACATGTTGAATTTCTGGCCATAAATGTTGTCCATCTTCTAACTTGTGCTGTTAGTTTTTTAAATATATCACAAACATTAACATTTGTTAAATTATTTTATACAAGTGATAGATACTGTTAATCAGCTTTACTACTATTACCTTTTTTTTGGCCACAATTGAATGGCTGATTATTTCTAGACTCAGCAAACATAAATTCAGCAGTTTCTCCTCTTCAGGTTTACTTTCTCTTTCCAAATAGGAAAGGATGCTTTATGTTTATTCATGTCACATATTAATTATCCTAGGTGTTTGCATTTTTACGTTGTCTTCGAGTTCAGTGCTATTGAATTTAGTGGTACTTAAATTAGGTAATCTCAGAGTACTGTATAAAAATGCTTATTCAGTCTCACTTTGTGTGCAGAATTTAAAGTAATGTGAATTCCTTCAAATTAATAATGCATTAAGAGTTGTATAGTCTCAAAGCTAGTAGGCCACATAAGTTGGTGAAAACTACCACATGACAGTGTACTTCTTAAAGATTGGTCTCTTAAGTTATGTGAGATTTAAATTGTGACACATCTTTAGGACATTTACCACATAGCTTGAAAGCCTTTGTTGGAAGGAATTTCTGATAATTGGGAATAGTTGGGGGGAGGTATTTGGAGGAGAGTGGTATTTCTTTTATTAGCCCTGAAAGCATACTATTCCTAGAACTTGTACTAAAGTTAAATTCTGCTTGTTTTAGGGTGCTTGGCTTAGAAAGGTTACAATAATGCTTACTTAGAAAAGCTTCCTTATCTCTGTATCCCATAATCATCCTCTTTCCCAGACTGCCTCCCCTGGCTTTTAACAGCATGATGATCATACAAACAAATGGAAGGTAATTCATACAAATATATGCAAGGTAATTCTGGCCTGGGCGGTTGCTGTTTAAGGATCACCTAAAGAGATTTTTGGGGAAAAATTTGTAAGGAATTAAGAAATCTCTGCTATTTGATAACAAGATCTCAGACCTCTTTTTGGTGTGAGTGTATGTGTGGGATGACATTAAATTGTCTATGGAAAAAAAAAAACAGTGGGATGATTCTGAAAATGCTGCTAAAAAACTAGCACTAAAGAACTGTGTAAGAAATACTAGACAGTCATTTATGCTTTCTATTGAGGCAAAAGAGGTGATATTTGAAACAATAAGAAGTGATTCTTAAAAAAAATTTTTTTTTGACTCTTCAATAGAAACCCATCATTTAAATGTATAATTGTATGTTAGGCTTTTCAACCTAATCTGCATCTTACCTGAGGTAGAAAATGCTAGGTTACTGATCCAAGGTGGAAATCCTGGTTAGAATCCAGCATTTTTAGTCTAGTCATCTGTATGCACAGGATCTGTCTCTACATTTGAGAAACATTCATTCCGAATTGGAGGTAGGAATATTAAGAACATACATGAAAATGACTAGAAGAATAATATCAGCTTGTATTGAATCACTTGGTAGATTCTGTTTGAAAGTTAAGATTCCCTGGGCTGCAAACTTGTATAGAATATGCCCTAAGTTTACTAGAGTTGGTACAGAGAAAATGTCTATGCTTGCAGGTAACATTAGATTATCAAGGGAGATCAGGAAGGCTTTCAGAAGAAAAATCTTGAACTCATCTTTGAAAGTTAAGATTTAGGTTGACAGAAAAGAGGACATTCCAAGAAGGGCAGATTCAGGAGAAAAATCACTACAGATAGATACAAGTATGGCATAAGTTGGTTAGAGAAAAATATCAACCTGCCTAGGGTGGAGGATCTTATATGGAAGTACTGGGAGATTGGATTTAATAACAGTCAACCTGGTATCTGGCCTGATGTGAAGGCTTTCAAGCTAGGGAGTACAAAATGAATATGGAAGATTAATTTGACAATAGTCTATTTTTTTCCCCTGCCCTGTCAGTTTAACTGTTTATTTACTGATTTTTTTTCCTTATAAAGATCACTTGAAAGTGTTTACAAAGTTCAAAAATCATCATTCTCAGAGAAGTTTATCTTAATGTTTTCAGTATTTCCTTGAGACGTTGGACCATGGACTAACTTTCACCTTGAAATTTCTGTTTATGGTTCATATATCAATGTATTTGTCAGTGTGCTAGGGTGCCTTTCTGTAACTATTGACTTTATCCAAGGTACTGACCGTTGAATTCTTAGTATGTAGAAGAAATAGCAACATTGGAAATAATACCCTATCCTGATTCTTATGTTATAGTGTACTTCAGTCCTTTCTCCCCCCTCTTTCATTTTATCTCAGGTCAACAGGACATACTGCTGTGGCACCTACCGAGCAGGTCCTATGCGGCAGATAAGTCTTGTTGGAGCAGTAGATGAAGAAGTTGGTGATTATTTCCCAGAGTTCCTTGATATGTTAGAAGAATCACCATTTCTGAAAGTGAGTGTTTTTCAGGTTATTAAAGTTCTGATCGTTACTTAAATGGACACTTTCCATTAAAAAGTTTTAAGCTAATCTTATCTATTAAAATTTTTTTATCCAATGTTTTGAGTAGAAATGTTTAGAAAATTATTGGTATAAAATACTTAACTTCAATTATTCTTTTTTACATATAAATTACTGTCTAATACATTTTTTTCTTCATACACACACACAAAATAACCTCCTTAGAGCTTTCTTTTGGGTGTGAGGGGTTAACTTGTAAATAGTCTAAAAATTTTTTTTAACGTGACTTATTCTTCTGACTTCCAGATGACTTTGCCCTGGGGTACGCTTTCTAGCCTTCGACTCCAGTGTAGGTCCCAGAGTGATGATGGGCCTATCATGTGGGTAAGGCCAGGAGAGCAGATGATCCCTACAGCAGATATGCCAAAGTCACCCTTCAAAAGACGACGGTAAACATTTATTTTTCTCAAATAAACAGAAGCACTTTTTTTTAGTTGGTTGCTTATAGAGATGATTGAGACTTGAGCACAGTTTCAAAACCATTTTTCTAAATTATTTGAAGAGCTATCTTAAGTAAATCTTCCAGCCGTCAGTTCCTTAGTCCAGTGAACTCATTACACAGTTACCAGAGTGAGGCAACTTTCCAAAAAAACAAATTTAATTTTCACTTCTTTTCTTAAAACCTGGGTCCTAACTGCCTGTAAGATAAAGGTCTAAACTCCTTTGTGTGGATTACAAGGATCTTCTCTAATCTGGCCCTGACAGTATCTCTTCTAGGTGTATCTGCTTTTAGTCTGCTCCAGTCATGCTGAACTCAGTTTCCAAACCATGGTCTTTCACAACTCTGTGCTTTTGCACTGCTCTTTTTACTTGGAATGGCATCCCCTCCTCCATCTTCCTCTCTACCTGGCAAACTCTTAACGAATTTTCAGAACTTATCTTGGATGTCACTTCCTTTGTGAAGCTTTTCTTTGTTCCCTTAGACTTAGTCATTCTCTTCTCTGTGCTCACACATCATTCTGTTCATTAATGATCTGTTTACATGTTTTTGGTTTTTACTATAAATTTTAACCTTTTTGAGGACAGTCTAATTCTCCTCTGTCTTCATTAACATAGCAAGTGATCAGTATTTACTGAATGAAACCAATGATGTATTCTCCTACAGCAATTCATATTGGCCTAACATTGTTTCAGACAAATTTATTTTGTTTAAACAAATGTAGATTAACTTATTCTAGGACTATGAAAAAAATCTCAATTTAATGGGACTGAAAATTAGCAACTCAAAAAATAGCAACTCACAATAAGTACCCAAAAGTGAGTTTTAATGGACTAGGCTAGATCTTACCTTAAAGCTCATAGGAGAATAAATACTAGAGCTAAGTATGGAATAACCTTAGGTACTTGAGATAATCATGAAAATACTTTGTAAAAACTATTTATGAATGCAAGGTGGTGGCATGGTAGAACATGGCAGTAAACCAAAACTTCTGTACATTGCTAGACCATAGCAGTTTTTGTACATCATGATGATGAATGTTGATATTCTAAATTCTTAAGTATTGCATACATTTTTTATTCTATAATCCTTCCCAAAAGGAAATGACCATTGTTTGTTTCCTGATTATTATAAACTTAAAAAAAAGATAATAGAAAAAAGTAAAAAGGCAAAAAATATCTATAATCCCACCCACTTAGGCACATTAACCTTTCCAATTTTGGTCCATATATACTCATAAATTTTCTTTTTACACAGATTAACTCATTCTTTATGTGATGTTTACTTTAAAACTTGTTTTTTTCCCCCCTTAGGTTTACATGTTATATTAAGATGCAGCCATATCATCATTTCTAAATGACTATGTAGTTTTGACTGTATGGTTGTATCAAGATTTATTTAACCAATTCTTTATTTTTTTAAAATAAATTTATTTATTTTTGGCTGTTTTGGGTCTTCATTGCTGCATGTGGGCTTTCTCTAGTTGCAGCGAGCGGGGGCTCCTCTTCTTTGCGGTGCATGGGCTTCTCATTGTGGTGGCTCCTCGTTGCAGAGCATGGGCTCTAGGCATGCAGGCTTCAGTAGTTGTGGTGCGTGGGCTCTAGAGCGCGGGCTCAGTAGTTGTGGCGCAGGGCTTAGTTGCTCTGTGACATGTGGGATCTTCCTGGACCAGGGCTCAAACCTGTGTCCCCTGCGTTGGCAGGCGGATTCTTAACCACTGTGCCACCAGGGAAGCCCTAACCAATTCTTTATTAGTGTAAATTGTTTGCATTTTTTTCAGTATAAATGGTGTTTTGACAGACATGACAGTGGTATGCTGGAGCCAGTTTGTACCAGCTTACAGGGCATTATTAGCCTCGCAATTCCACATTGAGTGAGGTCACATTAGTAACTTGAAATTGGCCATGTTGTGAGTATTTATACCACACAAATCAGCATATCAGCTACAAATGAGCCATCTCCTCTGCTAAAGCCAATTGTTAAACATGTATGGCACATCATTGATTGTGGCTAGCTGGGTGGTTGGTTGATAGATAGGTAGGTAGATAATATCTTTGTGCCATGTGCATGTTTATTTCTTAGTGGAAATTACTAAAGGCTCAAAGTATATATACATTTCTAACTGACTTCCGGAAATGTACCAATTTATATTCCCACCCATATAGTAAAATAGAACCCTTTCCCCCATACTCTCCACTAACATTCTCTTTAACTTTGTTGATCTGATTGGACAAAAATGTGTTATTCTAATTTGTTTTTCTTTGAGGCGTTTGTATTTCTTCTTTTGTGATTCCCTCTTAATTTTCTTTACTCATATTTCTGTTGGGATATTTTTCGTTTGTAAAAATCCCTATGTATTGTAACTATTAACTATTTTTTTCTTACGTTATAGGTTTTTCTCATTTTTTTCTTTTAGCTTATGTTTTTTCTTTACTCATAATTTTTTTCAGTTTCTTTCTTCTTTACTCACAGAGTTTTATTTATGTGTTGTCAGATCTGTCTTTTCCTCTGAGGTTTCTTTTTTAGTGGCAAACTTAGAAGAGCCTTCTCTCATTTAGTGTTATAAAATACCTACATTTTCTCCTAGTACATCTGTGATTTCAGTATTTACATATTTTATCTACCTGGTATTGATTTCAGTATAGAGGGAGAAATTTAGTTTAACATTCTTTCCAAGTAATTAGGCGGTTGTAGCAACATCGTTTGTTTAATAATTTATTATTTCTCAACTAATCTGAGGTGCTATCAAATTTTATTTCTGTTGGGATTAAATGTTCTTAAGAGGGGCATTCAAAAGCACTTTGAATTAGAGTGAATACATCAAAACTTAAAAAGTAATGTCATCTTTTTGCATTAATGAGAATGCCCTGTTGCTGAAAATGATGGAATTAATGTGAGAAGCTGTCTATTTATCCAGGGCACTGCTAATGAAGATGATCTTTAAATTTATGAACTCTAGAGTTAAAGAAATACATGCACAGGGTTTTAAAACATCAAACAGTATAGTAGGGTTTATAATGAAAAATCTTGGCCGCCTTTCTCTCCAGAAGCAAATGCCTTTTTACCAGAGGCAAAAACAATTTCTGTTTTTAATGCCTTTTTTTGTTTTGTTTTAAGGGTTTGACAGGAAATTTGTCAGTTTCTTGGTATAATAGATAGGGATTTATTCCCTTTATGGGTTCTCCAAATAGTTAAATGAGCCTTACTTTATCCTCTTCCTCTCCCTTCTACTTTTTGTCAGCTGTGCTTATACATTGTTGAGGCTAATTCATATTCTGCTTTAAAACCATAATTAGGCTTTATATGCTTTGTCAATAGATGTATTCTAATATTTGAAAGCCAACAGATGGCATTTAAAATATTATGGGTAGGTAAGTTTATTGCAGATCCATCTAGTAGGCTAATATTCATATTCTAAGGTTCCAGTGGTTTGTTATCACTCAAAGGAATAATATACAAAAGGATATTTCTTTTCTGTATTTCACCTAGATACTGAAAATCATGCCACTTTTTAGCTTCGTTCATATTTGGATCATGCTGATTTTTTTTTTTTAATTCTGTTTTTCCTGTAGTTTCCTTTGTTTTTTTCAATATAAATTTATTTATTTATTTTTGGCTACATTGGGTCTTCGTTGCTGCGCGCGGGCTTTCTCTAGTTTGCGGCAAGCGGGGGCTACTTTTCGTTGCAGTGCGCGGGCTTCTCATTGCAGTGGCTTCTCTTGTTGCAGAGCATGGGCTCAAGGGACGCGGGCTTCAGTGGCTGTGGCATGTGGGCTCAGTAGTTGTGGCTCGCGGGCTCTAGAGTGCAGGCTCAGTAGTTGTGGCGCACAGGCTTAGTTGCTCTGCGGCATGTGGGTTCTTCCCAGACCAGGGCTCAAACCCATGTTCCTTGCATTGGCAGGCGGATTCTTAACCACTGTGACCAGGGAAGTCCTTCCTGTAGTTTCTGATTGCCTTTTTTTGAGGTGATACCATACACTTCTCTTGACCATATCCCTAATTATCTTCTATTCTGTTTATTGCTTAAGATACATTACTTTTTTCTAGAATCACACTGACCTTCTCCTCTATGACTTTGGCGATTGCTTTTTTTTTTTTTGGCTGTTGCTTTTTTATATAGCCTCTTTTTGGGGAGAATGTTGGTAGTTACATTGCATTCTTTGCTTTTATCATACCCTCAAGAATGCAGAATTTCAATCATACTGTCTGCTCTAACTCATCACTTTTTACCTGGAAATCTTTTGGAGCTCTGTGTTTTCTTACTTCAGTGTGAAAAGCTTATTTCACAGTTATCTACCATTTGATGTTTTTTCTGCCTTAACCTGTGGTTGTCTTCTTTCTGGGTTTATTTCTTTTCCTTGCTTGACCACATACTCAAGTTATATTCTACGAAAAGGAAGGTATTGAGTCATCATATGTCTGAAAATATCTTTTTCTGTCATTAAATATGATTGATAGTTTAGCTGTAGTCCAGAGGATGTATTTTCTCTTAGGATTTTTTTTAGCATTGCCCTAGTGTCTTCTGGTATCTAATATTGTTTATGAGAAGTCTTAATGCCAGTGTAATTATTCTTCTTTTGTAAGTAACCTATTTTCTTTTCCTCTCTGGAAGCTTAATTTCATAATGATACGTCTTTGGGCCTTTAATTCTTATTTTTTAATCCTTTTTGTTGTTTGGTGGGTACCTTAAACTGAAAGATTCACATCTCCTTTCATTTCTGGGAATTTTTCTTGCTTAGTTGCTTCAGTAATCTCTTCATTTTCACTATTATTTCTTTATGAAACTACTGTTGGCTGAATAATAGATCCCTCAGTTTGATTATCCTCGTATTTCTTATTATCTTTTTGCTTTCAGTTTCGGGACATTTACTTGACTTTTGTCTTCTGACAAAATCCTTACATTTCAGCATTGCATTTTTTGGTCTTTGTCAGACTGCTGTAGGCTGTTTTCACATATCTGGTGATTCTTGGTTGACCCGTTCGAATTTAGGAACACAGCATTGGGCTTACTGGGCATTCTATTTATATTTCAGTGAGGCTTGTCAATAGATAGGTTTCACTTCAGAGTTAACAGGCATAGAAGTGGACATTAAAGGATATGTCCAAATACCAGAGGATTACGTTAGTACTATTCATATGGTAAGTTCAATGTGTTTAGAGAAGAACATGCAGGATTTTTTTGGCTGAAAGTTTATCAGGATGCTTTTGGTTACAGGCAACAAAATTGATTCAGACTGGTTCATAAAATAAAATGTTATCCTGTATTTCAAGAAGTTCAGAGGGGTTGACTCCAGGCACCATATAGTCAAATGGTTGAGTGCTGTCATCAAGGAAACATCTTTTCCTTTTCTCTCCTCTGTCATTCTCTTTCCTAGGCTTTGTATTTACAGTGGCTTTCATTATGGTTGCTGGATGGCTATAGCAGTTCTAGGTATCACATCTGGATCTGGCTATATCTAAAAGAAGAAGAGATTGTCCTTTACTTCTTTTTTAGGAGCCAGGAAGCTTTGCAGAATTCTTAGCAGATTTCCTCTCATATTGCTAGCCAGAATCGATCAGTTCATGCTCATTCCTAAATCATTCACTGGCAAGGGGAATGAGCTTAGTGTAGTTTGCCAGAACTCATCAGGATCTACCTCTGGAGCTTGTGAATGAGGTTCCATATAGGGTAGGAGCAGATACCTAATAAAAATCAGAGTTCTTTCAGAGAAATTAAGATGAGAGATGGATGCTGGTGGGTCACCCACAGTCTTCTGCATGAGGGTAAATGCCTGACTGTCCAAATTTCTACCACTAGGGTGGCACGTGACAGGTTTATGTGCAGATTTCACTTTATTTGCTCCCTTCTCAACCTTACTTCCTTTCTGTCCATTATCATCATACTAGCCTCTTTAGCTGCCATTCCCTTCTTGTATAGTCTAGGCCTGTGGCTTTCTCTGCTCAGTTTCATTAGTCCAAGACACTTTTAATCATTTTTCACCTTCCAGAAATGTGTTGCTCTTGTTCATTCACTAATGCCTTTCATTTGTTGCTTCATATTCATATTATATTTGAGCACAAAAAAAAGCCAAAGATAATATAATAAACTCCCATGTATTCAGTATCAACAGTTATCAATTCATAGCCAGTTCTGTTTCACCTATACTCCCATCCATTCTCCTACTATTCTCCCCCACCCCTACCACATTAGTTTGAAACCTTTTACTTCTCTTTTAACGTGAAAGGAGATCATGTAGATGCTCAGGTTGCCATCTTGAATTAAGTCTAGTAGAATGTTTTGAGACTTAAAAATGACTCAGGGTAAAGAGACATACAGCCTTGAACTCTGAGTTGTATTTTCTGTTGCTAGACAACTAAATTTTATATATTCAAACACTACAATTGTGCCAAATCAAAGATACAGCTTCTATATTATTGTGACATACTGAGAGAAGAAGGTAATCACATTCAGCATTACACTATAGCGTGTTAAATGCTGATGATCGAAATCATTGAACCCTTTTCAGCCCTCATCTTATTTAAAATTTGGCATTTTAGTAGACTTCTTGCCTTACTGCTGTTAATACTTCTTTTCCCCTCTTTGCTTCAAAACCAAATCAACTACAGATCAATGAATGAAATTAAAAATCTCCAGTACCTACCTCGGACCAGTGAACCCCGTGAAGTCCTCTTTGAAGATAGGACAAGAGCTCATGCTGATCATGTAGGTCAGGGGTTTGACTGGCAGAGTACGGCTGCTGTTGGGGTTTTGAAAGCTGTACAGTTTGGTGAATGGTAAGTTAATGGAACTCAGCTGCAAGATTGGTTAATGTCTTAAGAAAATGTGGACTCAATTTGAAAGGTTGGGGACAGTTTTTAAAAAATTACGGTAAAATGCACATAAAATAAAATTAAAATCTTAACCATTTTTAAATGTACAGTTCAGTAATGTTAAGTATATTCATGTTGTTGTGAAACAGATCTCTAGAACTTTCTCATCTTACAAAACTGTAACTCTGTACCCATTAATCAATAACTCCCTTTCTCCTCTCCCCCAGTTCCTGGTAAACATCATTCTACTTTCTGTTTCTATGAATTTGACTACTTTAAATACCTCATATAAGTGGAATCAAACAGTTGTTGTCTTTTTGTGATTGACTTATTTCAGTTAGCATGATATCCTCAAGGTTCATCCATATTGTACCATGTACACATGTACCATGTGTCATAATTTCCTTTTTAAGGCTGAATAGTATTCCATTATATGTATATGCCACATTTTGTTTGTCCGTTTATCTGTCAGTGGACACTTGGGTTGCTTCCACCTTTTGGCTGCTATGAACAAATATCTCTTCGCGTCCATGCTTTCATTCTTTTGGATATATACCCAGAAGTGGAATTGCTAGATCATATGGTAATTTGTTTTTTAATTTGGGGAGGAACTGCTATACTGTTTTTCATAGAGGTTGCACCCTTTTACACTCAGTTGGGGCCCGGTTTAAACAAGGCTCAGAACATATTTAAAAACTGTATTTTACTTTGTTTTTATGCCTTCAGGGCCTTCAATATTACTGTAGAGTTTGATCTGACGTTAGAGTTTGATTGAATTATAGTTCAATCACAGGTTAAGTATTTCAAGTTAAAGATCATTTAGCTTTTTTCCCCTCTCTACTTTGAAAGCTGGAAGGTGTGACAGTTGTGTGGCTGAGATGTATTCTGTCCATTTCTTTCCATCCTGATAATGACATTATAGGGTGGCATGGAGATGGTGGGGCAAAGTGGTTAGAGGATTCAAATGCATCTAGTTTAGAATAAAACTGTTTTTAGTCATCGATGTTTTAGTTTTATAACAACTAATTTTAATTTTGAAAAAAAATGCTTTATTGGTGTTTTATTTTTTTTTAAATTGACTAAAGAAACAAATGTATACTTTGTCCTTAGGAGTTATGCATCTATTTCTTTGCTAGTATAGCAGTTCCAGGAACGGGAAGATTGAAATTTGTCACCTTTTTCCATTATGAGATGCTTGTTTCTAAAGCTTAATTTTGTTAATCTTAGGAGTGACCAACCTCGCATAACCAAAGATGTGATTTGTTTTCATGCTGAGGATTTTACTGATGTTGTACAGAGACTTCAGTTGGACCTTCATGAACCTCCAGTTTCCCAGGTAATAACGTTTGCTTTTTTATCTCTCTTTGAGTGAGATTTTGGAAATAAGTATCCGTATCTATTTAATTTTGCATTTTATCTTATAGTTGGATACATGGGATAGTGAATTTAATTTTATTACTATTAAAGGCTGTTTGTGGAGGGTGTTGAAAATCATTGAAATGGAGCTTCCCAAGCAGAATGCTTAAGATCCTTCAGTCTTTGGGATGCCAGGTGGGCCTGGGATGGTCAGAGGGCCCACGATAACTCAGTTCTGGCCATGAGCAGTCTCAGCTGTTAATCCCATTGCCCTGCGTGTCCTCACCTGCAAAAGGTTGAAAGACACTGAAGGAGCAGACAAATGTTGCCCTTATGTGGGTCAAAGAATATTGATATTTAGTTGCATTTTGAAATACTTACTTAAATGATTCCCTAGGCCATCCTAATTTTAACCTGTACTTTTTTACTAGAAATGTAGTAAAATATGAGGAAAAATGTGTCTCAAGAATTGTAGGAAATTTTAGAAAGTTGTATATCATACAGTGTTGTTTAGCTTTAATTTGATCCTACTGTTCTCCTGTGCTAATTATAATGTTTTATTTGACTGCATCTTTACATATTTTACTTTAAAATCTCATGCAACTTTTTTCCTCTCTTCAGTGTGTGCAGTGGGTGGATGAAGCGAAACTAAACCAAATGAGGCGGGAAGGCATTCGTTATGCTAGAATTCAGCTGTGCGACAATGATATCTACTTCATCCCTAGAAATGTCATTCATCAGTTCAAAACAGTGTCAGCAGTGTGCAGCTTAGCCTGGCATATAAGGCTTAAACAGTACCACCCTGTTGTGGAAGCCTCTCAAAACACAGAAAGCAGCTCTAACGTGGACTATGATTTAACTGGAAAGAGAGAATTAGAAGTTGACTCCCAGTGTGTGAGAATAAAAACTGAATCTGAGGAAACATGCACAGAGATGCAACTTTTGACAACTGCTTCATCGTCCTTCCCACCTTCATCTGAACTTAATCTACAGCAAGATCAGATGACTCAGCCTATTCCAGTTTTAAAGGTGGAAAGTAGACTGGACTCTGACCAGCAACACAATCTACAGGAACATTCAAGCACTCCTGTGTGATATGTACATATTCAAACACATTTTTTAACTTTTTTAAATTTTGATGTGAAGTTATAGTTTTATAACTGGCTTAAGTTAAGTTTTATTGGAGAAATCTTGCCTATAATTCTATAAAGAGAAATGACATTCCACAAATGTCAAGCATATCTTTTTTACACAGATTATGCAAAGTTAAGAGTTGTATCTTATCCCGTTAGTACAGTATGTAATAGTGGGTCTGCTGCTACTTTCTGTTTTAAGGTGTGAGGTAACAATTCAATCTCTTCTTCAAATCAAAATGAGAATTCTCTGGAACAACAGATTCTTATTTGGTAAATAATTCACTTCCTTTCATTTTATCTTGCCTTGTCTCTTGCCATATTTGCTGTTTTTATGATAGAAGATCAGATTTATGGTTTAGTACTTGTGCTTTTATGGCACAGATTCAGTTTCTACAGTAAAAAATGGCATAGGTCGCAGGAAACAATTCCTGCATCTTGTACATGGGCAAGTCAGTTATTTAGTTCCAACCATAAAGAACAGATAGTTTCTAAGGAATTCAGTGGCTCTCTGATTTCTTAACAAAAGAGAAAGCACAGCACTTTCTGATCCAAACTGTCTTTTTTTGTATCTGTTATTTAAAGCCCAGTGGATATTTCAATTAAAAATATCTAAAGATGAATAGTCCTTGGTCATTCATTCTCCATGGTTCATTAATCTCTTCTAGAATACATGGTAACTGTGGAAGATATTTTGGGTAAAATAGATAATGTTGACATGATACTCTATTGTTCTGCTTCCTAGCATCCTCACATTCTGTGTGGATACTTTTGCTTCCTAAACTGATCACGAGTATCAAACTTAGAGAATGATACCTATCTTTCAGATGAGGCTGCCATATTTTGTGCATGAAACTTAGGAAAAACTATTTTTGTCACTTGGCATCAACCTCTTCATCATAAAGATCTGTTGAGATACTTCAGTTCAGAGTTTCAACTGGTGAATACCTGGGTTTATTTATTATTACTCTGTGTTGCTACTGTCTAATAAAGAATATGGCACTAGACTTCATCCTAGAGTTTCAGGTAGCCTAATCCTTATTAGTGCCTGAGTATTTAACCATTTTTTTTCGAACAGGCACAGTTCATATAGCTAGTGTAGTCTTAACTTTCTATTATTTTAGAATGTTAATGGGATACACATTTCACTTTCTCTTAGTTAATAATACAATAGGCCTTTTGTTTATTAAAGGAAGAGTACTCCCCACACCTAAGACCAGATTCTTGTATCTACCTGGTTATAGTGCAATTTGGAGATTTTTTTTTCTGGAGGTTGAGATTTGGAATATTTACATTAACATAGGCAAAAAAAGATGCTGCTTTATTATGTCTGTCACCATGAAAACTTAGCTGCATCTTTTGAAATATCAAATATGAATTTTCTCTAAAATATTCTGAAATAGGTTAAATCTTATATAAATATTACTTTGTGCAATATTGTTGTGTAGTTAAATGCATATTAGCAAAGTATAGAGGTCACTGTGTAAACCGATAGAAAAGTAACCATCAGCAAATACTGCAGTGATTAGTTAGAATCTGTATTATTCCTTATATATATGTATATGTATGTATTCTCTGTTAAAAAGGATGAAGACAAATAGAGAAACATTTCAATGTAAACCATTTATGAATTGGAAATGATGTTGGTTTTAGTTATCTTTGTAAATAAGGTAATTAGAATGGTATGAACAGTAATGTGATTATTGCAGGGGTGTTTTAAAATCTTGGGTATAAATTTTAGGGTAAATTCTGGTTTATCAAGGCTAATTTTTAAGGGACCTGCCTTTGAGGGTGTTTTTTGTTATTTTGTTATTTTAGGGGGAAGGGGTTAATCACAAAGTATGTGGGTTTGGGTTATTTCTTATTTTTGTTTTTCTGTCCAGAAGAATTTCATAGAGCTTTACCAGGCTGTGCAAAGTAAAATTCTTCTCAGGCAACATTTGCTTTTTAAAATAATCATGAAGAACAAGGTTGTTAAAGCAAAAACTTTTAATTTTTTTTCTTGTCTTCCAAGATCCGATTTCCCCATCTCCCACTTGCCATCCAGCAGATGCCATCTGTCATCTAAGCTGGTCATTGCTAATAAACAAGGAGACTGTCTCCTGACAGCCATCACTGTGTATAATCACTCAGGAACCAGCGGATCTGCAAAGACCTACAATCAAAAGCAAATCCCCATTTTCTTTTTATAAAACATTCTACCCTCAACTCCAATATAACATATATTAAAAGAGTATAAAAATGTTTAAAATCATGTACTAATAAATTCATTGTATGTTAGAATTGCAATAGAACTGAGAGAGAAACATTTAGCTAGTAATGTATCTGGAAACTGAATGTCTTATGTGAGTATTAGATTTTAATAGCATGCTTTAAAGACTGATGAATATAAAAGCGCAAGTTTTGAGTTTCTTACTTCTTTAAAGCTGTATCCTAGTTTAGTGATACAAATGATAGCAACTTTTCTAAAATCATTAAATTATTTGGTTTGGTGGAGTGAGGCATGGAACAATCTGGCGTCTTCTGACTTGTGAAGTAGTGATGGCAGTGAAGTTGTAACTGAAATGTAAGCTGATCTTCCTTTTTTGGTATGTTACCTGTTGTGCCAGCTCTTTGAGATTACTTGCAGAATGTGGCTATAAGTTTTAGTATTTTGTGGAGCAGAGGGATATTTTTTAAATGTGCTTATGGAAAGGACCCAGTAAATGAGTAAACTTAGTAACTAGAACGATTTTATGGTATTCACTAATCAGGAGAAAAGTCTTCCCCCTGCCCCAGAAGTCATTCTATAATTACCAAGATACACTAGGAGTAGGATTATGAAGTATCCCAAATTCATAAAGCAATAATAATAAAAAGTACATATTTCTTTCCCCTCCAAAGTTTTTAACTCTTTAAAAATGAATTCCTAGGCTTAATTGTACTTTTAATTTGCTAATTTAGTACTTAGAATTTGTTTCACTGGTACTTTATTATTTTGAATTTAAAGACTTTTGAAAGGTACCCTTTCCCCTTAGAGATAGTTGGAATTACAGTAGACTAATATTAAAAGCTCTTGTAGGGGGAAAACGGGGCTTATCATATAAAATTATTTACTAAACCTTAGGAAAAGGTGTCTTGCATCAGTCTTAATAGGCATAAAGTTCATGCTTAATGACTGGAGAAACTTTTGCTTATTGCCTTTCCCTCTATAATTATTGTCTAGAATGAAAGCTAATTTAGGAACAAGATACCAAAATTCAAAAAACCCCTTAGTGCATGTATTCTTTATTATTATTAGTTCATTATTAGATCATTTATTTTCATCTATATTTGCCATTAAAAATTTATTTGCATTTATATCTTTAGAATAATTGAGTTTGTGTCTGTAAATCTGTTTTATCATTGCTACAAGTTTTTTAAAAAAAAACTTTCACTAGTACATGCCAGAGGTTCATATTTCTGCTAAGTATTATTTTTTAAAAAACAGGTTGTAGCTGTATTTATTGGTCATGCAGTAAGTAGAGGAAATGTACAAGACAGATGTTTTTCTTTAGCACATAAGGGACCTATCCTCATCCTGAAAGTTTGTTGCTTTAAAAGCAAGTATCTCTCCATAAATATTATGGCCTTCCATTTTCTTCATACATCTTTTAGGATTCACTTGTGCATGTAGTTGAGACCACTGTCTCTTAATATAGCACTTTTCAATTCTCTCTAAAGAAATACTTAATGTACTACTTCTATCACATGTTGTAAATTTTCATGTAATAGTGTTTTCTGTGACTAAACTCCATTTTGATTGGCAGCTAAGACTTTTTTTCCTGTGGCTTTAATTTATCTAAGAGGTCTTTGCATATAGATGAAATGTATAATTTGCCTGGCGGACTATTTGCGTTTTGTGGCCTTAGTTTGTTTATTGACATTAATGAGTGTTTTAAAAAGGTTTTTAATGAATAGTCTTAAATCTAAATTTGTGTGAATAATAATCCTTTTAACACAGTGCTTTTTTGTAGCTGTCTAAGTGTGTTAAATTGTTAAGCTATTTCTTTGTAAAATAGGACAATGGAATGCATAGTTTTTTTTTTCCTGTAAAGTATTTTTTTAATAAACAAAGTCTGATTTGTCCTTTACTGATGTTTCATGACAAAATGAATAGCACATGTGAATTCTAGCTACCTGGAACCTGTTTTTAAAGTATTTGTCCCTCCCTTCTCTGTCCCCTATTATTTTTTACTATTAGAGATTACAAAATTAGAAAATCTTGACTTTCCTAAAGAAAGTTCATAGATACTGGGGGAAAATTTCATCCATATTGAGAGGCAGTTAGTTTGAGGGAAGAAGAAAAACTATGCTTGGCATTTGTGGCAGTTAACTCCTCGCTGCATAAATTGATTTATCCCTATGAGAATAATCTTAAATTTTTGTTCTGGGGATGCCGATATTTTTGAAAGTACATGCATACAGTGTTAGTTAATGAAGGTGGTTTATAGACGTTTGAGATACCATTGATGTATTAAGTGACATAACTCACTGGATTTTTTCCTCATCAGTTTTTATTTGTGTGAACTCTTTAATTGAGGTACCTGTCCTAAGCACTGATAGCTCTTGTTTATGATTAGGAAAGGAAGAGGGAAGGCACGAATGTTTTTTGAGTAACTGTTGAGGGCCAGGTACTTTTTATGAAGGTAGCTCATTTAATTCTCACAGCCTTGAGTAGGAAGGTAACAATACAATCTCCATAATACAGGTGAGAAAACAGGCTTGTTAGGTTGAATAAATTACCCGAAATCACATAGCTTTTAGTGGGAGCAGGGATTTGAATGCAGTTCTGGGTTCAAAGCCCACACTTTGCTCAGTGAGAGCCTTACCTGATTTCAGTTCTTCCAGGAACTCCCCCCAAGGCCTCTTTGTGTGCTAAGCAATGAAGTAAAATGTTTAATTAGTGTTATTTACGTCTTAAAGCAAATATTTAGATATACAAAAAATGACTTTTTCATTTTTCCAGTGTTGTTTTTGTTTTTGTGTGTGTGTGTGTGTTTTAAAGTCAGCCATTTGTGTTGAAACCAAACAGAATTGTCATGTTCAGCTCTAAGGATGGGAAAAGCTGTCAAGAAGCAAAAGCAGAAAGGAAACCACTGCCAATGTGTGGAATATAAAAATCAAGCCTGGGTGAAATAATTTTAAATTAGTTCTATGGGAGTTACTTTTATCTTAGTCGATTTTCCTCATCGGTAAAACGGGGATAATAACTTCCACCTTATGTCGATTTGGTAGATAATCAAAAATAATGATGTAAAACATTTAGAACTGCATTTAGGCTTTCCGCAGTGGTCTAATCGTTATCTCATTAGCTTTAACTGACCCAAATGCTACAATGCTGGGCAAGCAAGGTCAATGCTTCAAGTGAGGTGAGAATGGCCGTTAGGGGTGTTCCAGTAATGGCCACAAAAGTATAGAGGAGGAAAGAGGCTTAAAACCTTCTTAATGTATCTTTAAATATTCATTTGAGGTCGCTACCGTTCCTTTCTCCTGACCTCTATCAGCCTGCTTGAATTTTTAACCTAGAAACAGTTCTTCCCGCCGCTACCTTCCTCTACCCTAATTTGGGAGAGTGTCCTGGAACCTGCCCCCCAAGCCTTGGCCCTCTTCTTCCTTTACCCTTGAGCACCCAGAAGGCTTAAGTCCCAGAGCTGCTGAGGGACGGGAGAGGAAAGGAATTAATAAGGCGCAGCCTGCCAGGACTTTCGTCCCAGGACGGCATAAATTCATGAAAACATTCGTTCATTAAGCAAAGGTTGAGAACCTGTGTGCCAGGCTCCTGCCAGGCCCTAGTCTCTGACCTCATGGAGTCTCCAGCCCATTGAGGAAGACCGATAGGATATAATGAAGCACAAAGAAACAGAAAACACAAGGAAAGATAAGCGTTGCAAAGAAATGAACGGGGAACTATTGGAATATCTGGACCGACCTCCTTTAGATGAAGGGCTGGGAAAGTCATTTGTGAGAAAGTGACCTGAAAGGTGATCTGGGGGAGCTGCTCTTGGCCTTGATCTCCGTGTAGCTCCCCAGCCCCTCGGTCCCGAAGCCTGGCGGAGGCTCGGCGGGAAGGCCCCGGGCCGGGGGCGGAGCCAACTTCACAGCGAAACACGGAAAGCGGAAGCCGCGGCCCCGCTGCACCGTGGTCTGCGGAGCTGCTGTTGCCTAGCTCTCGGCCGGCTGAGTCACGGCCCTTCCAGGCCCGGCCTAGCGAGGACGCGTGCCCGCCGCCCCGAAGCAGCTGCTACCCGGGCCTTGGGACCTCTGCACTTGACTTTTTTCAGCGGAACAAAGCCGTTTGCCGTTGCCGTAGCGACTGGCAGCCTAGCTAATACCGCCTTCACTTTCTATCCCCCTCCTTTCCTAGCTCATTCTTTGCTTATTTTAGGGTCTGTCCGATGACCCTATAGGTCGGGCTTGGAGGGCGCCGGCTCTCTGGCAACAGACTGCCCTCCTCTGGGCGCTGGGCGGCCGGCTGCCTCCGAGGCTGGGGCGGCCTCCGCAGTCTCCATGGTAACGGCCCAGACGGCGTCTCCGCCTCGGGGGGAAGATGAGGCCTGCCTGGCCCGCCGCCTCGCCCCCGGCCTCATGGCCGGGCCGGGGCCACTGAGGAGGAAGGTCCCGGCCACCGGACTGCGGGGCAGCGTGCACCAGGTGAGAGCAGGACTCCTGGGAGCGGAGGAGGTGGGGTGCAGGTCAACTCCAGCGACCTCCCCTCCTCTCCCAGTTCCCTGCATCCCTGAACACACTCGCACAAAATATCGCAGAGAGGCTTCTCCGGTCGCCACTGCGCCAGAGTTTTTTTTGGTATGCTTTTGTTTTTTTTCCTGGCAAACAGCAGGGGAACGAGACGGTCAGCAGCGCATGGAGAGGCTGAGAGAAGCGTTTTCTGAGTTCTACCCAAACTGGGAGAGTACCTTTCAGCAACTGGACTCACTGACTGGTTTTCCTTCATTTTCAGTGAAATCCCATTCTCTGGCTGGAGACACAGATGGCCTCAAATGAGAGAGATGCTATATCGTGGTACCAAAAGAAGGTAATATCAATGTATTTTTATTTGTAAAGCATGCTTCCTGCAAAAAGGTCCCACAAAGAATACCTATCATGTTAGTTTTCCCTGAGCTTGGTAGGGCAGGTATTCTTACATGATATCTCTCAACATAAATGGAAAAACTGATGGACAAGGTCATTAGGTCTTTTGAACTCAGTTCTAGGTCCCCGAATAAGATTTTCAACCTCCCATCTCCAGGCTGCATTCACAGTGTCACAGCAATGCTTTGAGAGTTTGCTTCTAATCAAACTGCTGCTTTTTCAGGCATAAAACTTTATCTGCACAGCTCAGATTGGTACTGTCAATTTTAATGAGCTGTCCATTACCTTTTATTTCTCTAGTTTCCTACTGATGTTTTTCTTAAGTGGAAGTATCTTTTAAGGTGATATTTCATTTGAAATATTTTGGACATTGCTTTTCAACCTACTTTTAGATCCAGCTAACTTGAATTTTGAAGGAAATAGTCCTAGGAAATAATAATTTATTCTAGCCTCAGAGAAGCACAGAAATTTCCCAGGTATCATATGGATACTTAATAGTTTCATGACTTTTGTGAGACTTGACCGAAATAAAAGGATTTCCTTTGCATCACTTAAATAGCCTGCTTCCTATTTCAGATTGGAGCATATGATCAGCAGATATGGGAAAAGTCAATCGAACAGACTCAGATTAAGGTAAATTGATTTCTTTGGTTTTTTCGCTTTGTTTTACTGCTTTAATATGAAGAGTGAATTGTATTTACTTTTTAAAAATTCTGCACTTATCCACCAAATATGGCGTTCTTTGTTCTTTGAAGTGAATAATGAAAACAACACTGCAAATGGGATGATAAATGACAATTGACATTTGGCCTCTGTATCAGGGAAATAGAAAGGGGTGGTTGGTCTATGATGAATTTGAAAGCAAATGTCCCATATAAATGGGGCTATGGCTAACTCTGGCGGTAGAGTTAGTTGTGGTAACACAGGCCCAGTATTGCCACAGCTTCAGGGTTCTCAAGAGAAGCTGTGAATATGCATTTTTATGTGAAATATCCAGGCTTTTTAGAGCATCTCCTCCTCCTCCTTCCCCCCTCTACTTCCTATTCTCCCCCTCCCTCTCCTCCCCCCTCCTCCCCTATCTCCTCTTCCTCTTTTTCTTCCCTGCAAGTCAAATAAAATCCATTTGTTGCCTGAATCTCTTTTTCAATTACTGGTTTAGAGTATGGGCCTAAGTATTTCAGGTCCTTAAACTTTTTTCTACACTGCTTTTGGAACTGAGCAGATTCTTGGAGTTATTGCATGCTAGCCAGGCAACCAAAAATTGATGTGTAATTCAGAATGCCAGGTTATTAATTTATAATAGGGGAGGGGAGGGTTAAATAATCTAATGTTCCAAAATCAAGGTTGTGGGATCAACATGTTGGGGGGGGGTGCAAATTAGTCATGGAAAGGTTGCTTGGTAGCCAAATGTAATTGCCTAGTCTTGAGAGATGGGGAAAATCCTAAAGAGCATCCTGCCCTTACAGAATGTCTCTCTATTGACATTAATACTTAGATCTACAGATTCCAGGGTCTTACCTCCTTGGAAAGTACTGAATAATGGCTGGCAGATTTTTGTTTTTGGACCTTTCTTTTTTAAAGATTTTTCCATAGACCCTCTATTAACATTAAAAAAAAATGTATGTATGGGTGTAATACAACTTAATAGTTCTATTTATCTCCAAGTCAGATTGATTGGACTGGGATGTTTAAATCTAGGGTGAAATACTTTTAGGGCAAATTCTTTTTGTAAGCCACTCAATTAGAAAGTTGTTTGAACTGCATGGTACTTGGCTAGCTTTTCATAATTTTGTACAGTCCTTGACGTTTTATATTAATAGGAGATGGGATTAGGATGAATAAATCCCCCAGTTTTATTTTGTAACTCTCTAAATCCTGTCCTGTTATTCTTTTGTGAGCTCTGAAAAGTATGGGTAGTAGTAAGTCTGGTGTAATGGAAAGAGCACAGAACTGGGCATTGGATCTCCTTTTGTGACCTCTGTCTAGCCTTGTGATCTTGAACAAGCACTGTAGTTTGTCTGGGTTTTGGTTTATTTATCCTTAAAAGGATTTTACTTCCTGCTATAGAATTTCATTACCTACCTCCTTCCCGTACCCAATTTAAATATTTCCTCAACCCTTATTTCCATGCCATTTTATACATACCTTCCTTTTGGTACACCATCTCCTGTGTTACTTGTTAACCTGTGTGTTTTCATGGACCTCAAGGGCAGGCATTGCATTTGTATCCCACTCTTAGAACATTCTGAGTCATACTAGGAACTCAGTGTTTCTGTATTTGATTAAACTCCAACTATTATGTATATTTTTATTCATTGTTTTCTCAAAAGGTAATCTATCTAATACCTCCTTAATGTATACTTTTTAATTTAGCAGTGGAAAGAATAAAATTAAAGAGAACTCTAAAAATTTACTGAGTTAATGTACCAAGGCCTCCCAGGTGCGAAGGATACAGTCAACAAGACACACATGGTTCTTGCCTTCATGAATTTTACAGTCTAATGGTAGTGGGAGAAAAGCCAAGTTATCTTTTTAAGTATGTTTAAGTCTTAGATGGAAGCTGACCAAAGTATAGGACACAAAGAAGTATTTAATGCAATTTAAAACAGATTACACAAATATACATGTTTTTGAAAACAAATTTAAAAAGAAAAGGAAAGAAAATTAAAAAAACAAAATGAATAACAATATTAACATCAGATCACAAAACAATAAAATTAGAAATTACATAATAAAAATATAATTCAAAATTATAAAAAATATAAATTAAAAAAATCTTAACTTGGATCATGAAAAGTGGTAGGAACAGTTCTACAAACATTTACTGAGCTACTATGTTTAAGACATTTTGCTTGGTGCTGAGCACAGAAGTACAACGCTTGTATAAGGGAAGATAAGTAGCCCAATCCGGTTGGGGTATAAGGTAAGCAGATGAGATGATAGGTCATAAATCAGTTTAGAGCTGAGCTGACTGCTTTACTAAGAACTTTAGATACTGTACTATATAAAATGAAAAAATTTGTATTGTTTTTAAGTAGAGGGGACACATCATATCTGTTTTTTTGAAGGATAGAAATAAAAACGTAGATATAACAAAATTTGTAGAATGCTTCCAAAATAATACTTGATGAAATTATATCACTCTAAATGTCTATATTAACAAAAAATGTCTAGATTGACTAGGAAGAAAGAGTTACAATGATTCAAGTTAACATACGAAGAATCTGAGAAATAAAACAATAATAAGTCAAAGTAAAGAAGGGGAAGAAATATCAAAAATAAAACTAAAACAGAGACTTCCCTGGTGGCGCAGTGGTTAATAATCCGCCTGCCCATGTGGGGGACACGGGTTCGATCCCTGGTTGGAGAAGATCCCACATGCCCTGGAACAATGAAGCCCATGCGCCACAACTACTGAGCGCACGCACCGCAACTACTGAAGCCTGTGTGCTCTAGGGCCTGTGCTCCACAACAAGAGAAGCCACCGCAATGAGAAACCTGCACACTGCAAGGAAGAGTAGCCCCTGCTCACTGCGACTAGAGAAAGCCCGCGCACAGCAACGAAGACCCAGCACAGCCAAAAAAAAAACCCCAAAAAACAAAAAAACCTAAAACAGTGTTCATGTATTCTTCATTTAACAAATATTTGTTGAGCACTTACCTACCATGTGTCAGGCAGTAGGATGGGCACTATATCTATATAATGATGAGCAGAAACACTCAACATTTTTTGGAGCTTATGATAAAGTGGGAGACAAACAATAATAAAATTAATCCTACTAATGAATAAAAATACTTTGTGATAAATGCTAAGAAGGAGAGCTACTATTTGCAAGCTATTATAACAGGGAAATGGACCTAGTCAAGGAGGTCAGAGAAGCCTTCCCTGAAGAACTGATGCTTCAAGTGAGATCTGAAGGATGAATAGCAGTTAATTAGGTCAAGAACAAATATACTTATCTGACAAAAACTCTTTCAGAAAGCAGAGGAGGAAGTATGCTTCCCAGCTCATTTTTTGAGACCAGTATTACCCTGATTCCAAAGCCAGACAAAGACAGCACAAGAAAATTTGTCATAACTGTACTACAAAGCTACAGTAATCCAAACAGTATGGTATTTGCACAAAAACAGACACATAGATCAGTGGAACAGAATAGACCACCCAGAAATGGGCAGTGTATTATATGGGCAATTAATCTACAACAAAGGAGGCGAGAATATACAGTAGGGAAAGGACAGCCTCTTCAGAAATGCTGTTGGAAAAGCTGGAAAACTACATGCAAAAAAATCAAACTGGACTACTCTCTCACATGATGCACAAAAATAAATTCAAAATAGATTAAAAATTTTAAATGTAAGACCTGAAGCTGTAAAACTTCTAGAAGAAAACATAGGTTGTGCACTCTTTGACATTGGTCATAGTAATATTTTTGGATATGTCTCTTCAGTCAAGGGAAACAAAAACAAAAATAAACAAATAGGACTATGTCAAACTAAAAGACTTTTGCACAGCGAAGGAAACTATCAATAAAATGAAAAGACTGCCTACTGAATGGGAGAAGATATTTGCAAATGGAATATCCAATAAGGGGTTAATATTCAAAATATACAAAAAATTCATACAACTCAACATCAAAAAAGCCAAACAACCCAATTAAAAAATGGGCAGAGGACCTGAATAGACATTTTTCCAAAGAAGACATACAGATGGCCAGTGGGCACATGAAAAGATGCTCAACATACTAATCATCAGGGAAATACAAATCCAAACCACAATGAAATATCACCTCACACCTGGCAGAACAAATTACAAGCATTGGTGAGAATGTGGAGAAAAGGGAACCCTTTTGCACTATTGGTGGGAATGTAAATTGGTGCAGCCATTATGGAAAACAGTATGAAGATTCCTCAAAAAGTTAAAAATAGAACTACCATATGATCCAGCAATTCTACCGCTGGTTATTTATCTGAAGAAAACAAAAACGCTAATTAGAAAAGACATATGCACCCCTATGTTCATTGCAGTATTATTTACAATAGGCAAGATATGGAAGCAACCTAAATGCCCATCAACAGATGAATGGATAAAGAGGATGTGGTATCTATATACAATGGAATATTACTCAGCCATAAAAGCATGAAATCTTGTTGTTTGCAGCAACATGGATGGCCTTAGAGGATATTATTCTAAGTGAACTAAGTCAGACGGAGAAAGACAAATACTCTATGATTTCACTTATATGTGGAATCTAAAAAAATAGATGAACAAACATAACAAAACAGAAAGAGTTACAGATAGAACAAACAGGTGGTTGCCAGAGAGGAGTGGTGAGGGGAAGAAATAGGTGAGGGAGATTAAGAGGTACAAACTTCCAGTTGCAGAATAAATGAGTCACCAGTATGAAATGTACAGTGTGGGGAGTATGGTCAGTAATTATGTAATATCTTTGCATGGACAGATTATATCTAGACTTATATTAGTGGTCATTTTGAAATGTATAGAAATATGGAATCACTATGTTGTATAACAGGAACTAACAGACTATTTTAGATCAATTGAATTTCAAAAACAAACTTATAGAAAAAGAGATCAGATTTATGGTTAGCAGGCGGGGGGTTTGGAGGAGGGGGAATTGGATGAAGGCAGTCAAAAGGTACAAACTTCCAATTATAAGATAAATAAGTACTAGGACTGTAATGTACAACATGAATATAAATAACGCTGCTGCATGTTATATATGAAAGTTGTTGAGAGTAAATCCTAAGAGTTCTTATCACAAGGAAAACAAATTTTTTTTCTCTTTCTTTAATTTTGTATCTATGAGATGGTGGATGTTCACGAAACTTATTGTGGTAATCATTTCATAATGTATGTAAGTCAAATCATTATGCCATATACCTTAAACTTATACAGTGCTATATGTCAATTATATCTCAATAAAACTGGAAGAAAAAAATCCTACCTGAGGCATAATATGGAGCTTTTAATAAACTATCATACTGATGTATTAAAAAGAAAGAAAATTTGTCCTAAACATAACTGTAAAAATCTTTAATAAAATATTAACAAACCAAATTCAACAACATGTAAAATGGATTATCTACCATGACCAAGTGGGATATCTGAGAAATATGTTGTTGGTTTAAGATAAATTAATGTAATATATCATATTAATAAGGGATAAAATGCATGGTCTTTTCAGTAGAGACAGGAAAACCATTTGACAAAATTCAATGCCCATTACTGATAAACTGGTAATTTCTTCAATCTGTCAAAGGGTGTCTATTAAAAAACCTGTCATTGGGATTGACATATATACACTAATATGTATAAAATAGATGACTAATAAGAACCTGCTGTATAGCAAATAATAATAATAAGTTATCATGTATTTAAAAAAAAACAAAAACCCTACAGCTTACACTATAGTTAGGAATTAAAGACTGAGTGCTTTGTCCCTCAAATCAGGAATAAAGCAAGGATGTCTGCTCTCACCACGTCCATTTAACGTTGTACTAGGGATTCTAGCCAGTGCAGTAAGACAAGGAAAAAGAAATAAAAGGCATTGAGAAAAGAAAATGAAAATTGCTTTTATTCATGGTGACATGATCCCATATTTAGAAATTCCTAAGGCATTACTAACAATAAATGAGTTTAGCAAGGCCTCTAGATTTAAGATCAATGTACAAAAATTATTTGTATTTCTATATACCAGCCATGAGTATTCCAAAAATGAAATTAAGAAAACAATTCATTCACAATACATCACAAAGAGTAAAATACTTAGGAATAAGTTTAACATAGTATGTATAACCCCTGTATACTGAAAACTACGAACATTGCTAAGAGAAATTAAAAATCTGAAGAAATGGAGTAGCATTTCACACTTGTGATCTGAAAGACTTAACATTGTTAAGATGGCAGTTCTCTCCAAATGTATCTATAGATTCACTATAATCCCTTTAAAGTTCCAGCACACTCTTTTCTTTTGGTAGAAATTGATAAGCTAATTCTAAAGTTGATAAGGAATGTAAAAGACCTAAAATATTCAAAATAAGTTTAAAAGGAATAGAGTTAGAGGACTTACTGGATCTCACAATTTACTGTAAAGCTGTAAGTAATTCAGATAGTGTAGTATTGGCATGAGTAATAGATCAATGGAACAGAATAGAAAATCTAGAAATAAATCCTTACAGTTTTGATAAATTGATTTTGACAAAGATGCCAAAATAATTCAATGAAGAAATGATAGTCTTGTCAACAAATGGTGCTGGAACAATTGGATAGCTACATGTATAAAAATGAACTTTGATTCTTACCTCACACTGTACACAAAAATTACTTAAAAAGGATCATGGACTTAAGTGTAAGAACTAAAAGTCTAAGGTTTTCTAGAAGAAAACGTAGAAGATCTTTGTTAGTCAGGATATGGAGGAACCAGAACTCTCATACACTGCTGGTGGGAATGGAAAGTAGAAACATTTAAATATATATACTTCTCATATGACCCAGCATTTCCACCCCTAGTTATCTACCTAAGAGAAATAAAAACATATGGGCACATGCAAATATTCATAGCAATACTATTCATAATTGCCAAAAACTAGAAAAAAAATCCAAATATCTATCAACTGGTGAGTAGGTAAACAAAATGTGTTATATCCATACAATGGCACATGACTCAGCAATAAAAACTATTAATACATGCTACAACATGGATGAACCTCAAAAATGTTATGCTAAGTGAAAGGGACCAGACACAAAAGACTATATTCTGTGATCCAGTTTATATGAAATTTCTAGGAAAGGCAGGTTTATAGAAATAGAAAGCAGATCAGTGTTTGCCTACAGCTGGGGGATAGGAACAGAGATTTATTGCCATTCTTGTTTTTCTGGTGATGGAAATGTACTAAAATTTGAGTGTGATGATGGTTGCACAACTCTATAAATTTACCAGAAATCCACCAAATTAACTACTAAAACTACACTAAAAATAAGTGAGTTTTACAAAGTATTAATTATACCTCAATATAGCTATTTTCTTAAATCACATCAATAGAAAAAAATAGGAGAAATCATAATGTAGTACACAACAAATTCATATATATTCCCAATGAAAATTGTCTTCTAAAATTTCTTAATTGAGAAAATATATTAAATCTAAGGTCTAACATTATTTTCAGTAATGAAGCTCAACTTAGTCCCCCCCCACAAAAGAATAAAACAAGAATAACCCCTATTACTGTTATTTAACATGCTGTTTGAGATATATTTGCTAAGATGAGCAAAACATTCTAATTAATATTATCTTTGCTTTTAAAATATTTGTTCTTTTATTTTTCTAATTAATATTAGAATAACAAAAATCAGTGTTTGAAAATGATACGATTTTACACCTAGGAAATTTTAAATGGCTAATCATAAACACACAGGTGATTTCAGCTGTATTTGTAACCTTTTATTTCTTGAACTGGATAGTGGGTACATGATAGATGAGACACCTCATTAAAGATGACAGTTGGAATATGTGCATTAATCTCCATCTGATTTCTTCTGAAAATTCTCTAAAATTATAATAAATAAGAAAAGAAATCAGCCTACAATAGGAGTGAAAGAATGGGAGAGAAGACTACTGTAAAAGAGAGCTGTTAACACAATTTTGAAAGTTGGAAAATGGATGTAAAGAAAGTAAAAATGTTAAGTGTCTATAGTAGGGGATGCCAGTGGGAAACAAGTGAATTCCCTGTTTTAAAACACCTGTATTTAGTGGTTACCAGTGGGGAGAGGGAAGTGGGGAGGGACAATATAGTGGTAGGGAATTGAGAGGTGCAAAGTATTATCTATGAAATAAGCTACAAGGATATATTGTACAACACAAGGAATATAGCCAATATTTTATAAATAACTATAAATGGAGTATAACCTTTAAAAATTGTGAATCACTATATTGTACACCTGTAGCTTTTATAATATTGTACATCAACTATTCTTAAATTTAAAAAAGATTAGAGGAAAAAGACCCCTGTATTTAATTTCTGAAAGACTCAGGAATTAGATGCATCAGGTATATCTGCAGATATGAGGTAGAACTGGAAATAGGATTGTTTGAGCATATGTATAAGGGGCAATAGACCTGCCCCCAGATCCTCCACCTTATTCTACACAGCCTCATAGTTACCTTATCTTCCACTGACAGAAGATTGAAGTTTGCTCTCTGGAGAGGCTGAAACAGAGAAGTTCTGGATTCTGGAATACCATACACAAATGAGAATGGGGTGAAATACTGTACTCATAAAGGAGATTAAGTAAAAGTCTGGTGGCCAGGCTTATAATCTCTAAACAGAAGACTGGAATTTCTTTTTGCACAAGCTGACTGAAAAGACCTAAGGATACTGGAAGTGAAATGGCTGGCTACTCTCTACAACGAGACCACTGTTCAATAAGCTTCCCCTACTGCACACTGAATGGGCATTCAGCATGTTAGTGCTTCACTCTTAAGTATAAATGGATAATTGAAGATGCTCAAATATTTGAGACCTAGAGAAAAGGAAGGAAAGAGATTTTAAAAAATGATACAGGAATTATAAGAATACTATTTTAAAGATATAATTAATATATTTAAAGAACTATGTACTATTTTTTAAAAAGTCTATAGATGAAAAAGTAAGAGAACCAGAAAATAAAAATAACCAAAGTAAATTCAGTAGGAAAGTTGGAAGATAAAGTTGAGGCCATTTCCCAGAAAAATAATATGAAAGAATGAGGAAAAAAAAATAGAGGGCTTCCCTGGTGGCGCAGTGGTTGAGAGTCCGCCTGCCGATGCAGGGGACGCGGGTTCGTGCCCCGGTCCGGGAAGATCCCACATGCCGCGGAGCGGCTGGGCCCGTGAGCCATGGCTGCTGAGCCTGCACCTCCGGAGCCTGTGCTCCACAACGGGAGAGGCCACAGCAGTGGGAGGCCCGCGTACCAGAAAAAAAAAAAAAAAAAAAAAAGAAAAGTGAGTGCAGTTCATGTAGGAAGCCTAAAATCCAACTAATAAGTGTTCCAGGAAACGGAAATATGTGGAGAAGAAATTATCAAATAAATAATATTTTAAAATTTCCCAGAGCTGAAATACACACATTTACAGATCAAAAGGATCTTTTGAGTGATCAGCATTATTATGAAATTTCAGAACTAAATTTTAGAAAGATTCACTTCAGTCTGCCTCTTGTGTTTCTCCTGTGAGTCTCCTTTATTCACACAAAACACCACTTCTGGTCACTAAATGTGTGGAGATTTTTCCCTACACCAGGCAGTTCTCTGTGACACCAGCTGGGTATCCTACAATTCAACTCATTTCTGACACTGTGTACCTGGAGGTAGTGTCAGCTCACACAGGTTAAGGGCTTGGTCCCACAAGACTGCTCCTTACCCCACTTTGGATGCCAACTGCAAGAAGTAGGTCCTAGGTTACCCCCAACTTCTGTCCAATTCGGCTACAAGTCAGAATTTCTCACAACCTTCTCCTCAGGTTTGATTAATTTCCTAGGGTGGTTCATAGAACTCAGGGAAACACTTCCTTAAACATTTACCAGTTTATTAAGGAATATGATAAAAGATACAGATGAATAGCCAGATGAAGAGGTACATAGGGTGAGGTCTGGAAGAGTCCAGAGCACAGGAGCTTTTGTCCCTGTGCAGTTTGGGGTATGTCACCCTACTGGAGTGGATGTATTCACAAAGCTGGAAGCTCTCTGAACTTCATGGAGGCTTCATCTAGTAGGCATGATCAATCATTAACTCTGTTTTCAGCCCTTCTCCCTTTGCAAGAGAATGGGGGAGAGGGAGGGCCTGAAAATTCCAAGCTTCTAATCATAGTTTGTTCCTTCTGGTGACCAGCCCTCATGCAGGAGCCCACCTAGAGTTGCCTCATTAGAACAAAAGGCACTCTTGTCACCCAGGAAATTACAAGGGTTTCAGGAGCCCTGTGTCAGGAACTGGGGACAGAGACCAAAATAAATTTCTTTTTACAAATCACAACATCACAATAACATTTGAAATTAGAGCCTGTGTTAAGCAGGGAATAGAGAGAAGGATCAAAACAGATCTTATACAAGATTGGGAGTCAGAATGACATTGGGCCTCTCAGCAGCAACTTCTGGCTCATTGGAAGTTAGAAGACGATGGAACCTTCAAAGTTCTCAGAGAAAATGGCTTTCAATCTAAAACTTTATGCCCAGTCTAACTATTAACCAAGTATAAAGGCATCACATGAAGATATATTCAAACCCTCAAAGTCTAAAAAGTGTGTCACTCATGTCTCCCCTCAGAGGAGGACATGTACTGTATACGAGTGAGTAAACCAAAAAAGAGGAATCCATAGTATCAGGAGACAGGATGGCTGACGCAGAGAGAGGTAAAAAGAATTCTGGATTCTTAAGAGATGTCCCAAGATGAAGTTCATTTATTAGGCTAGAAAATAACAAGACCAGAAAGGAGCAGGCAGACAGGAAACTGTGGTATGTAGACATCTTCAAAGAGGAAAAAAAAGAAACCAGTGTTTGTTGTGTTTGAGCACACTGGGAGCAGATTTGTAACACTTATAGGGAGTTTCAAAATGAATTAGTAATCTATATGTAGAAAGTTAAGTGAATGAAAAAAATGAAGCTTGCCATATATGGCCTTTCTTATGTTGAGTTTCTTTCCCTCTATAGTCACTTTGCTGAGTTTTTATCATAAATGGGTGTTGAATTTAGTCAAATGCTTTTTCTGCATTTATTGAGATAATAATATGATTTTTATCCTTCGTCTGGATAATGTGGTGTATTCAATTGATTTGTGGATGTTGAACAGTCCTTACATCCCAACATAGGAGCACCTAAGTATATAAAGCAAATATAAACAGACCTAAGGGGAGACATAGAGAGCAATGCAGTACTAGTAGGGGACTTCAGTATCCAACTTTCAACAATGGATAGATCATCCAGACAGAAAATCAATAAGGAAACGTTTGGCTTGAACTGCACTTTAGACTAAATGAACCTAACAGACATATACAGAACATTCCATCCATCAGCAGCACAATACACATTCTCCTCAAGTGCACATGAAACCTGCTTCAGGATAGATCATATGTTAGGCCATGAAACAAAGTCTTAACAAATTTAAGAAGATTGAATTTATATCAGATAACTTTTGACCAGTGTTATTAAACTAGAAATCAATAACAGGAGGAAAACTGGAAAATTCAAAAATATGTGGAAATTAAACAGTATAATCTTGAACAACCAATGGGTCAAAGAGTCAATTAAAAATTTTGAGACAAGTGAAAAGGAAAAATTTTATACACTTACAATGAACTGTCTGCAAAAGAAATTAAGAAAGCAGTTCCATTTACAATAGCATCGAAAAGAATAAAGTGCTTAGGAATAAATTAAACAAGGAGGTGAAAGATCTGTACACTGAAAAATATGGAACATTGATGAAAGAAATTGAAGAAGACACAAATGAAAGATAGCTCATGTTCATGGATTGGAAGAATTCCTACTGTTAAAATGTAATGTACAACATGATAAATGTAATCAACACTGCTGTATGTTATATATGAAAGTTGTTAAGAGAGTAAATCCTAAGAGTTCTCATCACAAGGAAAAACTTTTTTTTCTATTTTGTTTATTTTGTATCTATGTGAGATATTGGATGTTCTCTAAACTTGTAATTATTTCATGATGTATGTAAGTCGAATCACTGTGCTGTACACCTTAAACTTATACAGTGCTCTATGTCTTTATATTTCAATAAAACGGGAAGAGAAAACAAAATCTATTATTTGGAAAAGGAAAAAAATATTGTTAAAATGTCCATACTACCCAAAGCAATCTACAGATTCAAAGCAATCTCTATCAAAAGTCCAATGGCATTTTTAACTGATACAGAAAAAATAATCTTAAGATTCATATGGAACCACAGAGGGACCCCAAATAGCTAAAGCAGTCTTGAACAAGAAGACCAAAGCTGGAGACATCTCATTTCACTTTCTGATTTCAAATTATATTACAAAGCTATAGTAATAAAAACAGTATGGTACTGGCATAAAAGACACATAGAGCAGTGGGACAGAATAGAGAGCCCAGAAGTAAACCCATGCACATAGGGTCAACTAATCTTTGGCAAAGGCACCAAGAATACACAATGGAGAAATGACAGTCTCTTCAATAAATGGTGTTGGGAAACTGGATATCTTCATGCAAAAGAATGATATCAGACCCTTATTTTACACCAAACACAAAAATAAACTAAAAATGGATTAAAGACTTAAATGTAAGACCTGAAACTGTATAACTCCTAGAAGAAAACATAGGGAAAAATCTCTTTGACATTGGTCTTGGAAATGATTTTTTTGAATTTGACACCAAAAGCACAGGCAACAAAAGCAAAAATAAACAAATGTGACTATATCAAACTAAGAAGTTTTTGCACAGCAAAGGAAACATCAACAATATAAAATGCAACCTGATCCAATTAAAAAATAGGCAAAGGGCCTGTATAGACATTTTTCTAAAAAGGACATACAAGTGGCCAGCAGGTATATGAATACGTGCTCAGCATCTCTAATCATTAAGGAAATGTAAATCAAAACGACAGTGAAACATCACCTCATTCCTGTTAGGATGACAATTATCAGAGAAGTCAAAAGATAATAAGCATTAGTGAGGATACAGAGAAAAGGAAACAGTTGTATACTGTTGGTGGGAATGTAAATTGGTACAGCTGTTATGGAAAAGAGTATGGAGGCTCCTCAAAAAAATAAAACTAGAACTACCTTATGATCCAACAATCCCTCTTCCTGGATATTTATCCAAAGGAAATAAAATTACTTTCTTGAAGAGATATATGCACTTCATATTCATTGCAGCATTATTCATGGTAGTCAAGATATGGAAACAACTTACGTGTCTGTTGACAGATGAATAGGTAAAGAAAATGTGCCCTATTTCTCTGTCTATCTTATGAGGTGGAATATTATTCAGCCTTTAAAAAGAAGGAAATCCTACCATTTGTTACAACACAGATGGATCTGGAGGGTATCACACTAAGTGAAATAAAACAAGCACAGAAAGCAAATACTGCAAAATCTCACTTATAAGTGGAATCTAAGAGTCAAACTCATAGAAGCAGAGAGTAGAATGGTTACCAGGGGCTGAGGTGTGGGGGAAATGGGGAGATGTTGGTCAAAGGTAATAGACTTGCAGTTATAAGATGAATAAATTTGGGAGATCTAATATACAGCATGGTGACTATAATTTATAATACTGTATTGTATACTTGAAATTTGCTAAGAGAGTAGATTTTAAATGTATGCAACACACAAAAATGCAAAAAAATGCTAACAATCTGAGGTGATGGATATGTTAATTAGCTTGATTGTGGTAATCATTTCACAATGTATATGTATATCAAAGCCTCACATTGTATATCTTAAATATATACAATTCCTATTTATAAAGGTAGGGGGGAAAATGAGGCAATTAACAATTTCAGGGCAAACAGCATTTCCAAGGAAGGAAATATAATCATTGGTTACTACTTGACTTAGGTGGGAACATGTTTTATGTAATCATAATACTCTAAACATCAAATATTGATTTAACTAAAATTGTGAGAAAACTATATGGGGGAAACTATAGTGCATGCAGGAGGGCATGTGTATGTGTTTTTGGTGGTGTAATAATAATAATGATAATGAGTATTTAGAATGTGTCTTGTATTATTTTAAGAACTTCTCTTTCTCTGTCTCTGTCTGTCTCGCTTTCTTAATCAATCCTTACAACAATTCCATGAGGTAGATGTATTATCATTCTCATTTTACAGGTGAAGTAACTGAAGTGCAGAAAGGCTAAGTTAGAAGGCTATCTCCTCATCTTCAACTGTTAAGAAGATTGTTATGTCTTCACCTTTTGTCATGTGACTCGCAGTGCCTTCCTGTGGGAGGAGAGTCCTTCCTTGCCCCACAGGTTTCCAGCTTGGCCAGAGGACTGAGCAGAATGTGAGCTCCCCTACTTTGACCAGCCCTGTGCCTTCTCTCACCTTTCCTACTCAGTGAGCAGTTAGAGTGCTCAAGTTGGGGTTTGGAATTCTTCTGTGGCCTCACTTTCACACTGATCCCACATTTTTAATTACCAAGACTTCTGAATTCTACCTTCTTGTATTTTTTGACTATGCATACTTTTCCTAGGTCATGCTTCTGATGGTCTGGACTGACCTGTTGTCTGCACTCATCTGGTCCACAAACTATTGCCTGCAGCCAGACTCGCTGGAGCACTGCAGGCTTCATGTTTTACATGTTTATTGTCTGTGTCTAAGTCAGCCTTCGTGCAACAGTGGCTGGGTTGAGTACTAGCACACACGTGGTACAGCTCACAAACCCTAAAATACCACATGCCCTTTACAGACAAAGTTTGTCCACTCCTGATCTAGGTTACTGGAGTCACTTTTTTAACTTTCTGTTTTCTCTGCCCCCGTTTCCCCCTTCACCCCTCAATAATCACTGAAGCCAGCTTATTGTTATTTTCTTTTTGTTTTAACACAAATCTGACTTTTTCTCATATTTAAAACTGTTCTCTGACTTCCTGTTATCCTTATGATAAATGCACACTCTTAGCATGATTATAGTCTTCAAAATCTGGCTTCTGCTTACCTCTCCAGTTTCTCTCTTTCATACCTTAACCCCTTTTTCACTTTCACTCTGCTTTAGGTCTTCTTGAACTTTAGTTTTTGTCATGCTATCTCTTATTTCGAGGTCTTCTCATATACTTTTCTGGGTTTTTTTTTGTTTGTTTTTTTTTTTGCGGTACGCAGGCCTCTCACTGTTGTGGCCTCTCCCGTTGCGGAGCACAGGCTCCGGACGTGCAGGCTCAGCGGCCATGGCTCACGGGCCTAGCCGCTTCACGGCATGTGGGATCTTCCCGGACCGGGTCACGAACCCGTGTCCCCTGTATCGGCAGGTGGACTCTCAACCACTGCGCCACCAGGGAAGCCCTCATATACTTTTCTTAATTTCCCCTTTTGCTACAGCCCATGTCCTTCTTTGCAAATTCTTATACACCCTTCAGGTCTTGGATCAGGTATTATTTTCCTTTGGAAATCTTTCTTTGACTTCTTAAATCTGAGTTAGGTGTCCTTTACACATATTCCTATAGTGCTGTACTTGCCTTGTAATTGTTGTTTTGTTGTTCATCATCTGCTCTAAATCAGGTGACTTCTCTCTTTGTGCCTGACTACTATACAGTAGTATAGAATCAGTGGCATTAAAATGGACATTTCAGCACACTAAGAGAGAGAGATGTGTTACAGGGTTTCCCTTGTCTTTTATTCCCTTTTAAACATGGAGTCCAACAGTACTGCAGCAGTATTTCCAGTGCTTTAGTCCCTCTACCTAAAAGTAGGAACTACATCAGTCAGGTGGTTCTGAGCTTTGAAGATATTACACAGCTCTGTGGGGAGCAAACATTAGAGAGGGCTGAATACAGCCAGTAGCTGGGCTCTGCAGAAAATTTCCAGACCACTGCTCTAGCAACTAGTGCAGGGGTATCCCACTTTTCTCCTACAGTTTTATTGTGGACTGCTAGGTTGTGGCCCTGGGTTGTGGCCAATAAGGAAATTCACTCACAGCTCCCAGGGTTTATTAATCCCATGGAACCTTTCAGAGGCATGCAATCTTGTTTATCTCAAAATCTCTCCCTACATTGATTAGGAATGCATTTTGTACTGTATGGTGAGAGACAGGATGTGTAGTGGTTTATAGTGAGAATGAACGAGTTAGAGTGTCTGTGCCTTGTTTTCCTCATCTGTAAAGTGAAGATAATAAAGGTGCCTGTCTCACAGGACAGTTGTGAGGACTAAATGAGTTAAACAAATTAATATAAGTTTATGTAAAGTGCTTAGAGTAGTGCTGTGCACATTTTGCCTCTTACTATACATACTGTAGAATATGTAGGATCAAGCAGAAGGATCCTAAAACAAAAGCATGGCATGTGTTTTTTATTCTTCCTCAGCACAGACACATATAAAAGTATCTAGCGACTGTCTTATCTGGCTCAAGAACGGTGGTCATAAATTTCTTAATGATTTTTGTCCAAAAAATGGTGAGGGAAGTTCAGGGGGTGTTTTCCTGAGGAACCTTCAAACATTTGGCTTTATTGTCTGTTTTCCCTTCTGTGCGTGCACACTCTGAAGATAGAGCCGTGCTTTGACTTCCTTAGTGCTCTGTGCTTAGCTCAAGTAGCTTATCTGGCATACGGAAGAAACGTATTGCATATTTGTTGACTAAGTGAATGAATGAATGTGTTTCTATTGCTGAGGGAGGTTTTCCTAATTTGGTGTTTACCTTTAGATAATGCTAATTCTGATTCTATAACATTGTAGGTGAAAAGTCTAGAAAGCAAAGAAAGTAGAAAAATTAATGTGGCTTTAAAGTTAAGGCACTTTAAGCTTCTTTAGTTAGAATAGTACTGCTGCAAATGTCCACAAGGCCTATGCCTGTTAGAATATGATACAGTGATATCTTTACTTTTAAAATTTTCATTTCTGATTTCAAATGTAGTACAAGATCATTGTTATTTCTGTGAATATTATGCATATTTCAAAAATTAGTGCACATATTTTTTCCAAAGGGTTATTTTTGCCCCTGAAATGTCTAATTATCAAAATTTGATTCCTTCTTAGATTTAATTTTATTACATTTAGAGTTTTAAAACTTTTTTTTTTTGTTTTTGTTAAAATCTACAGTTTATAGTTAATTGGATAGAAACATAGGGTTCACTTTAAAGAAATTGTTTGGCTGCATCTTTTAGTTAAACAGAACCAAAGATCAATATTGGCTCAATATCTAGACTAGAGAAATAGCAAGTTACTCTGACGTTTAATTTTTACAATAATTTTAATGGTTAAATATCTAATTTTAAAAACTTGATCAGGAACTAGCATGTACAAGTGTTGATTGAGCACGAAATTAAAATTCATCTTTTAAAACAGTTATACTTATTAATCGTAATGAAACAAAACTGTTAGGCAAACCAGGATTTTTAAACACAAAAGATAATTCACAAATTTGCTTTTGAGTCATAATATACAGCAAGGTTATCATGACTTTCAAATCCTCAGTTTTTCCTGTAAAACCATTGTCTATGTGTTAATAAAATAAAACATATTCAGTGAATATGAGCTACCAGGTTTCCCCCATTATCCAAAAGTAGAGTGTTCCTATGAAACTTTTCGTAAGCTGAAATGGCAATTGTGAAGAAGCAATTACCATAGGACACATCTTGCTAACAGATGCACAAAATACATCGAAATGCAGCACAGATGCTCACAGACACCTTTCAAAGCTATGGGGGCTTGATGCTGAGATGCTGAGTGTGTTCCTGGGGAAGGAGCCTGGTGGTGCTGCTCTCCCTGCTCGGGTGTGTGCTGCCTCTGTAAGAGCTCCCTGAGATCACTGAACGCTGTTTATGCTCTTCATCTTTGTTTGGAAAAGTAAAAATCCTCTTTGGATTTTTTTTGGTTAGCGAAGACAGATACTAATGTAGGTCTTTTGTAAAAGCGAAATGGTGTAAAGCAAACTTTTGAAAAGTGGGGGACTTCTACTCACACCCACCCACCCCAGAATTATGAGTACAGCTTGAGGAATTTTCACAAACTGAACATAACCATGTGATAAACACTCAGATCAAGAAATAGAACATTAGGAGTAACACAGAAGCTCCCCATCACATGCTCTTCCAGTCACTGCTACCAACAGAGGTAACCTGTATCCTTACTACTATAGCAGCACCATAGGTTAAGTTTTGCCTATTTTGAGGCTTACATAAATGAAATTATACAATACATACACTTTTGAGTCTAATTTCTTTTGTTCAATGTTACGTTTCTTTTGTTCAATATTATGTATGTGAGATCCAGTCATGTTGTTGCATAATTGCAGTTTATTCACTATAGCACCACAATTATTATCCGTTCTGCTACCGCTGGGCAATTTCTGATTGTTGTTGATGGGTAGTTTCCAATTTGGGGCTTTTATAAATAATTCCTCTAGGAACATTTTGTACACATTATTTAGTGAAATTTATATATCTTTCTCTTGGGTATATACCTTGAAATAAAATGTCCATCAGGTTTTAACTCCTCATTCTAATATATAAGTGGACAGCCAATGATTACTAGATATTTGAAGAAATCTTCCAGGATGAAAGAGAAGAGAAAGGAATGAACCCAAAGAATCAAAATGAACAATGTAATAGAAGAATTTGAAGAAATTTCTAGAAAGCAGAACAGAAAGACAAAAGAGGTAGAAAATAGGAGAGAAAAGTCAAAAGTCTTAAAAGGGAAGAAATTTAAATATAAATTATAAGAAAACTTCCCTAAAACTGAAAGACATGTATGTCTATATGGAAGGGATTCTCAGCACAATAGATGATAAAAGACTCATAATCAAGGCATATAATTATGTGATAAAACAAAACACATGTTTTATAATAAATGTCACTTCTGTCAAAAAAAAAGGCACATCATTCTGAACACCATGAATAAAGTGAGGATTAAGAGGAAGGAAACAATTCACATTTAAAGAATCAGGAATCAGAATGGCATTGGAGTTTGCAACAGCTACATTGGAAGCTAGAAAACCATGGAACAGTGTCTCAATTCCTGAGGGAAAATTATTAACAACTTAGAATTCTGCATCTAGGGTAACTTTTAATCAAGTATAAGGGTAGAATGAAATCATTTTCAGACATGCAAGGATTGAAAACAGTCTTCTGTGACCCCTTTCTCAGGAAACTACGGAAGGAGTGTGCTCCCAGAAGATATGGATACAGCAAATAAGGACTTACCACAGAGAGGGGGGAAGGGGATTGTCAGGATGAGAGTGAGCAGTTCTGGGATTACAGCCATGCAACAGGCCCAGAGAGCAGCTAGTCCAATTCCAGCAGCAAGATAGAAAGAGGGTCCTGGGAAGGGGGTTTCCAGGAATTTTTTTTCTTTAAGGAAAAAAAAGGACTTTGATTAATTTTCTGGCATTTGAGTATTTGGAAACTGATAAATATTTTCACTGACCTCATAGAATAAAAGGAAGCATATAAAAGGAAGCATATAAATAGAGTGAACAAGGAATGATATTTCATAGTGATCATACTCTACTGATTATTATTATATTATTATTGTCACAAATTAATTGACTATATTGTGAGGATATATGTTTTTGGGGTGGAAGTGAGGAGGCGAGAATTAGTAGTGTAAGAAAGGTAAATTCTCATATACTATATTAGGAGTTCATAGGTGATTTTTTTTTTTTTTTAAAGAAGATGTTGGGGGTAGGAGTTTATTAATTAATTTATTTTTGCCGTGTTGAGTCTTCATTTCTGTGCGAGGGCTTTCTCTAGTTGCGGCGAGCGGGGGCCCCTCTTCATCGCTGTGCGCGGGCCTCTCACTGTCGCGGCCTCTCGTGTTCCGGAGCACAGGCTCCAGACGCGCAGGCTCAGTAGCTGTGGCTGACGGGCCTAGTTGCTCGCGGCATGTGGGATCTTCCCAGACCAGGGCTCGAACCCGTGTCCCCTGCATTGGCAGGCAGATTCTCAACCACTGCGCCACCAGGGACGCCCCATAGGTGATTTTTAAAATCAATAAATTGAAAAATAGCAGTATAAACATATTATTTAGACCTATGTAAGTAAATACCAAGAGAAACAGCTAAGAAAAGATGAAAGCATTTGTTTTTAATGAATGAAATTGGGAGGAGAGGTAAGGTGGGTCAGGGGACTACCTGTTTTTCACTTACTGACCTTTTGGTACTGTTTGATTATTTTTAAAGGTGATAAAAGTGTGTGCATGCATTACTTGATAAAACTAAAACAAATATTAATGACAGGTTCCTTTAAGGAGCATTAGGATTAAAGTAAAAGGGAGTCAGGTGTAGAGAAAAAGAAACGTAAATTTAGCTTTTGTTTTAAAAGGGCTTTTAAAATGCTGTTTATTTCTGGTTTTTGTTTTGTTTTATTCTAGGGCTTCAAAAACAAACCAAAAAAGATGGGTCACATAAAGGCAGACTTGATTGATGTTGACTTAATCAGAGGTAAGTTCTAAAGTTGGCTTGTTTCTTAGGTATATCATATTATTTCATAGTGGTACTAAAGATTCTTTTTGGATATCTTCCCTATATGATGGTATACTTTAATTTCCCAAAGTAGTGTTCTTCCTGCATCATTCAGGCTTTAGCATTTTTTCCCCTTTGCTTTATACTGTGTGGCTATGTAAATTACATGGTTTCCATGAGGGTGAAAGAGATGAACTTGGAGACTTGCTGCTGTGTAATGAAGAAAAATATATTGTATACCGTTCAAACAAGCCTGACTTATTTTGAGCTCCTGTCCTAGTGATTGAGGCAAGAAGTTAGTATATATAATGAACATCGAAGAGGATTCTTTTTCACTGAACAGGTTATGTGCTGATTTTTGCTCTCACCTGTTTTTAATATAGTGTTACAAGTGGGCATTAGTCTAGTGTACATAAATGTTTGATGTTTTGTTTTATTGTATATTTAAAGGCTCAACATTTGCCAAAGCCAAACCTGAAATTCCGTGGACATCTCTGACTCGGAAGGGGCTTGTTCGAGTTGTATTTTTTCCCTTTTTCAGCAATTGGTGGATTCAGGTTACCTCTTTAAGAATCTTTGTTTGGCTGCTACTGCTTTACCTCATGCAAGGTAATTGGAGGAGTTGGGATAAACTATGACAGTTTCTTTTTGCCGCTGTTGCTATCAGATCATGCAGACCTTACTGTTCTTACATTTACCCTTTCATTTGATGGTTTCACGTACAAAGAAACGAAGGGACATACACCATTTGGAGATCATCTCAAATTTATTTGCTCAGAGAGAGCAAACATGATTGTCTAACTCTTCTCTCTTGAATTTCCTTCTGCCTGTCTCACTGGCCAGGCCTTTTCAAACTTTTCCTGTGTCTGACCTTTGAATATTGGATTACCTCTAGGTTGGATCGGGATTCTCTTCTCTTCTCTAGGTACTCTCATCAAGCCTTGTACCTTTAAATATAATTGATATACTGGTGATTCTCAAATTTATATTTTCGGGCCAGATCTCTCTGCTGAACTTCAGGCTTGTAAATACAACTGCCTGTTTGACATTTCCATATGGAGATTTCATAGGTATCTTGAACTTAATCATATCCAGAATGGAACGCCTGATTTTTTTTTTACAATCTTTTCTTTTATACAGTCTTATTCCCCTTTAGGTTTTATCCCATTTCATTAAATGATGCCATCAGCTACCCAGTTTTCAAGCGAAAAATTGTCTTCCTGTTCTACTCTACCATCAACCCTCATATTCCATCTGTCACCAAGTCTGTAAGTTTGACCTCCAGAATACGTCCTGGCTACTTATCCCAGTCTCTGCAGCCACCATCATAGTCCACAGCACCACCATCCCTTCACCTAGATCACTGGAATAGCATCTACTCAGAGCTTTCTTTCTGCCCATCACTCTTTTCACAGCAATTAGAGAAATCTTTTGAAATGGAAACCCTATCATGTCATTTTCCTGCTTTTTTAAGTCGCTTTAGTGACTTCTCATTGCCCTTGGAATAGAAACCCAAACTCCTCACCAGGGCCTCCAGTGCCCTACATTATCTGTCCCCCGCTAACCTGTCAGATGCCATGTCTTACCACTCTCCTCCTTGCTTACTCTAGGCATAAGGCCTTTTTCTATTCCCTACCCAGGGCTTTTCTTTCTGTTTGAAACAATCGTAAGGCTTTTCATGTGGCTATCTTTTCTGTCATCTTTAGGATCTGTGCTCAGATGTAACTTTCACAGAAAGGCCATCCCTGTCTATACTTTCTAAGTAGTTGTACCACCCCTCAGTCACTGTCACAGGAGTCTGTGTTAATTTCTGTATTACACTTCACTACCTGATGTTTTTTCTCTCTTCACTATGTGCAGGGGCCCAGTGTATGCTCTTTAATATACTCCATTGCCTAGGAACAGTTTCTGAAAGAGGGCAGTGTAGATATGGTTATACCTGAGCAAACAGACATGACTTAGAACAAAGAGTAGGTGAAAGGTGAAGATTGGGTTAGGGTGAAAGGATTTGGGGTGATTTTTGTTTTCTTTTATCTATGTCAGTTTTTTTGAATTGTTTTCATAACTGTCATTTAGTTGCTGCATAATATTACATCATGTGGACACACCATCATTTCAAACTATCATTTTAATGTCTGTATGAGTCTATCATAAGGATTTAACGTAAACACTTTTTATAACTGCTTTATAGTCCATTATATAAAAGTACCATAATTTACATAACTCTTCCCATGTAATGAGCATTAAGTTGTTTCTAGTTCTTTCTTAATAATACCATCATGAACAAAATTTTTCAAGTTTTGTATTATTTCTTTGGAATTTATTCTCTGGAATAGAATTAACAGATCAAAGAATGTAAACATTTTAAGGCTTTTAGTGCATATAGTGAAATTGCTGGTGACATAATTCTTTTGGAAAGTAGTGGATTCTGTTTTACCACAATCTTAGCATTATCATAATTTAAAAAATTGTTACCTAATTTGATATACGAAAATTAGTATTTTACTTGTTTAATGTGCATTTCTTTGGTCACTTGTAAGGGTGAAGTTAAATATTTTTTTTTTTAAATTAAATATTTTTTAAAAATATTTTTCCACATGTTAAATATTTTTCCACATGTTTGTTATTAAAGAATTTCTTACTGAGATAAATTATATATATTAAATTTTCGTATACACCATGGTCTATTTCCGGACTATATATTCTGCACCATCAGTTTGTCTGGTTATTCTCATATCTGTGTCACATTTCTTTAATTACTGTAGCTATTTAATGAGTAGTAATGTTGATCAGGACAAGTATTCCTCTATTATTCTGTGTTTTTCAACATTTTCTCTTAGGTGTTCTTACTTGCTTATTCTTTGCAAAATAATTTAGAATTATTTTATCATGATCAAAGACCAAAAAAAAAAAATTGGAATTTGGATTGGAACTCCGTTCTCACCACTCCCCACTACAAAATATAGATATAGATATATTTGGAGGGAATGGGGAGAAAATTGATATATCTTTCCTTTTTAATTAATTAATTAATTTTATTTATTTATTTTTGGCTGCACTGGGTCTTTGCTGCGCACGGGCTTTCTCTAGTTGCGGTGAGCGGGAGCTACCCTTTGTTGTGGTGTGTGGGCTTCTCATTGCGGTGGCTTCTCTTGTTGTGGAGCAGGGGCTCTAGGCGCACGGGCTGCAGTAGTTGTAGCATGCGGGCTCAGTAGTTGTGGCTTGCGGGCTCTAGAGCACAGACTCAGTAGTTGTGGTGCACGGGCTTAGTTGCTCCGCGGCATGTGGGATCTTCCCGGACCAGGGCTCAAACCCGTGTCCTCTGCATTGGCAGGAGGATTCTTAACGACTGCACCACCAGGGAAGCCTGATATATCTCTCCTTTTAATCAAGTCTTCTGTTATATCTTTCTGTAAAGCTTTGTAGGAATTTTTTTTTCTTATAAGGCCTGCATAGATCTTGTTAAACTCAATATTTTTTTCATTATGGTAAAATATACATGAAATTTACCATCTTAACTATTTTTAAGTATACAGTTCAATGACATTAAGTACATTCACATTGTTAGGTAGCCATCACCACCATCTATCTCCAGAACTTTTTTCATTTTTCCAAACTGAAACTCTGTACCCATAAATCAATAACTCTCCAATTACTCCTACCCCCAGCCAACCACTCTTCTACTTTCTGTCTCTATGAATTTGACCACTCTGAGTACCTCATATAAGTGGAATCATACAGTATTTGCCCTTATTTCACTTAGCATAATGTCTTCAAGATTCATCCATTTGTAGCATGTGTCAGAATTTCCTTCCTGTTTGAGGATGAATAATAATCAACTGTATGTATATACCATATTTTGTTTAAGTGTATCATCCATCAGAGGATGCTTGGGGGCTTCCACATTAAAGAAAAATATTTTATGTTTTTATTTTTGTTGCTGCTGCTGTAGGTATGAGGCTTTTTTTGTTTGTTTTATGTGTTTTAACTGGTGATTGCTGTTACATTTGAAAGCCTTTAGTTTATACTTAAGATTGTTATAACCAGCCACTTTTTAAACTCTCATTATTTCTAATAGTTTTTCGGTGCTTGTCTCAGATTTTCTAATTCTACAACCATATTGTTGGCATAATGAAAAGTTGGTCTCCTCTTTCTTCATACATTTCATTTACTTGTATTGAATTAGTCAACATTTTCAGAGCAGTGTTAAGTGATAACAGTAAGAGTGATCATAATGTTTTGTTCCTATTCAGAATGTTTTCATTAATATGATGCATGTTGATTTTACTTATATATTCTTTAGTATATGTGCTGCCAAAGCGAGCACTAATTTATATTCTTTAGCATGTTTAGGACATATTTTTATATTCCTAGTATTTTAGAAAAGATGGGCATTTAAGATTAATTACAAATCAGGAACAAATGTCTATTTTTATAGAATGCTTTTTCACTACTAGAGTTGGACCAGACTTCACAGGTTAAAGGCACATCCCTTCCCAAGACACCAGCCTTACTTTGGGAGTCCCTAGGGCTACCCTCACTCTGACCAGCTGGCTACAGTTTTGAGAGTCCCCCACTCATTCCCTCAGACTTAATAATTCACTAGAATGACTCAAAGCACTCAGGAAAATGCTGTCGTTATAGTTTTATTGTAGCAGAAGGATACAAATTAGAAGGGGTGCATAGGGCAAAGTCTGGGAGGTCTTCAATCAGGAAGTTTTTGTCATCCTCAAGGATGTGTTACCCTTCCATCCATGATGGATAGCAGTATACACAAGGTATTGCCAACCAGAGAAGCTCACCCAAGCTTTGGTATCCAGAGTTTTTTTTTTTTTTTTTAAATTAATTAATTAATTTATTTTGGGCTGTGTTGGGTCTTCGTTTCTGTGCGAGGGCTTTCTCTAGTTGTGACAAGCGGGGGCCACTCTTCATCACGGTGCATGGGCCTCTTACTGTCGCGACCTCTCTTGCTGTGGAGCACAGGCTCCAGACGCGCAGGCTCAGTAGTTGTGGCTCACGGGCACAGTTGCTCCGCGGCATGTGGGATCTTCCCAGACCAGGGCTTGAACCCGTGTCCCCTGCATTGGCAGGCAGATTCTCAACCACTGCGCCACCAGGGAAGCCCCTGGTATCCAGAGTTTTTATTGAGGGTTTATTATGTAGGTATGTTTGATTGAGTCACTGGCCAAGGAGTTAAACTCAGTCTTTAGCTCCCATTCCCTCCCCAAAGGTCAGGCTGTTACAGTGTGGCTCAAAGCCCCAGCCCTCTAATCCATAGTTGGTCTTTCTGGTGTGGCTACTCCTATCCTTAGTCATTTTATTGGCATAAACTATCCTCTGTGGTCCAAGGGACCCACCATGAATAACAAAGATACTTCATCATTTGGAAAATTCCAAGGGTTTAGGGTTACCTCCCAGGAATCAGGACCACAGACCTTTTACACAATTGGCAATTGAGATGATACATATGCATGCGATCAAAACTACATCGTATTAAGTTATTAAATTACATCAGTTAAGTCTCAGTCAACAATTCCTTTAGTGCCTAACATGTCTGTGCCAGGTACTCTTCTAGGCTCTGAGAAAGATTTCCTACTATCCTACTAGCATAAACCCTATATGATCTTGGTGAATTATTCTTTTGCTGTATTGTCAAATTTACTTTGATAGTATTTCAGTCATTCATTCAACAAATATTGAGTGCTTACTATGTGCCAGGTACTGATCTAGGTACAGCAGTGAACAAAATAGACAGAAATCCCTGCTTTCATGGTGTTACTTTTTAGAGGTAAATTTATATCCATGTTCACAAGTCAGCAAGGTCTATAGTTTATTGTTTTGGTGCTATTGTTGTTATGTTTGGGTTCGGGAATGGAATTAATTTTTCTCCACATAGAAAAGTTTGTATAGCACAAGAATTATCTTTATGTCAAAGTCTGAAAGAACGAATCTGTAAAATTGTATCTGGAAGTTTTGGGAGATAATTTGTGATATCTTTCTGTTTCTTTCATTACTTTTTTCTTTGGACATTTCATGCTCACATACAAAGAGGCAACGTAGCATGACAGTTAAGAGTAAGGACTCTGGGACTTCCCTGGCAGTCCAGTGGTTAGGGCTCCATGCTTCCACTGCAAGGGGCATGGGTTCCATCCCTGGTCGGGGAACTAAGATCCTGCATGGCACACCTCAGCCAAAAAAAAAAAAAGAAAGAATAAAGATTCTGGAACCTGGCTGCCTTGGTTCAAATCGCCGCTGTGTTAATTGCTACATATAACTCTGTGCCCTGGAGAATACTGGGTCTCTGAGCAGAGCAGTAGTGCAGAGGGTTATACAGTATCTAGTTGTTTTGTGCTGGAAAGTCTTTCAGAATATCTAGATTGTCATATTTCCAGAAAGGCAGATCCTTTGGACACATCATTCTTCACTTGCTCTGTGATCTAGGGCTTCAGGTTTTCACTCAGCTAATGTGCAGGTGGATTGTATTGTAGAAAATTATGTGCTTTTCATTTGTATACTTCTTTAAATGATAGATTTTTAGAGAAATAATCTGTAGAGTTATTAGAATTGGTTTTAAAGATAAGCCCTAATGCTTTCCACTTTGAAATCTCTTCTTTTCAGTTATAGCACTCGTGTTCTATTTTATGATGCCTATTGTGAATGTAAGTGAAGTACTTGGACCCTTGTGCCTTATGTTACTCATGGGAACTGTCCACTGTCAAATTGTGTCTACTCAGATAACAAGGCCATCGGGAAACAATGGAAATCGGAGAAGAAGGTGAGATGAGAAATTACACTTTTGGTTGTGTATTTTCTGGGAGAGACATTGAAGAACAAAATCTTTGAGTGAATTAATACAAAATCTTCCTCTTTTGCATATATTTTTCATTATTTTTTGGGCTTAAAAAAAAACCCAAATGCTTTACTTTTACTTTTCTCCCTGATGCTTAGAAACCTTGTCATGAACTTTTAATCCAAGGGGGATGGGGGTTTGTCATTCAGTACCGTTGTTTAAAAGGAAAATTCCTATACTGTATTATTCCTTATCAGAATTTACCTTAAATAATGATTTTAATGAAAAACATTCTTCTTCATAATTGTCTCAAAATTTGGTGAAAATTCACTATAAACAAGGATCTTAGTACATTAGGTTAGTGCTACTAAAATTTTTACCTTTTTTCAATAATATGTAAAAAGAATGGATTTCTAAGTGTTCTAAACTTTTAATAAAGATTTAACTTTTCTACACATTGAATTCATGTCTAGTCTTTATTGATCATGTGCCGTTTGTGGGGTTTAGAACTGTTAAAGGTTTCTTAGATATACATGGTATTATCTTACAAAAGTCATCTTTCTCAGAGTATCTGTAGATTTTTGTTCCCCCAAGGAGTTACTATATAAGGTTTTTTCATTTGGTGCAAAGAATTTCAATATATTTATACTTATTTTTGAATGTTATTTTCAAAACTTTTTTTTTCCAGGAAAGAATATTCCTTGAAAATTCAGTTTAATTGATTTAATGTTTTCTAAGGAAATCAAATATTGTGCTGTGTCTCATTGGTATTTACAGGATATATCTTTTCACTGCATAGAATATCAAAAAATTGATCACTTGCTATTATTTTGTGTTCCCATGATTAAATGTGCCAAATGGGTAGATTTCTGGCATCCATATTTAAAGAAATTGTTCATTCTTTCTGTGGTTCCTGAAAAGACTATTGGTCATACATATGAAAATTTTCCTTCTAGTTATGTTTTTGAATGGCATTTCTATTTATTTAATGAATGAACAAAATGGTAACTTAGCACTTTGTTCTGGAACCTGTTTTTGCCCTTAAGTCAGAAATGTTCCTGTATAATTTATCCTCATTATATGAAGTTCATTATACTTAATTTCAGGTAGTAGTCAGTAGGGATATTCTGAGTAGAGACAGAAAAAGGTCCTGAATAATCTAAAGTTGTTGAAATATTTTTTTTGTAGAAAATTACGAAAAACTGTAAATGGTGATGGGAGCCGAGAAAATGGAAATAACTCCTCTGATAAAGCCAGAGGAACAGAAACTTTGGAATCTGCACCCTTTAATGGTGGTTTTTGGGGGACTCTCTTTGGCAGCAGGTGGGAAGTCTTACATTGGAATTTTTACTTGATTTTGTGTTCACATTAGTGTTTACATAGTATATAATCTGATTAGGTTTTAGGAATACACAGTGTAAGCATATTATCATTGTGGTGAGATTTTTAAAGGTTCTGGAATGATTTGCTTATTTGCAATGGCGCCACTGTCTGTCATGTTACCCATTAGTCCAGTAAACTACCGTAAAAGTGTCATTCTGTTTGATCTTTAATGGTTTTTTAGACCACAAGATTATGGAAATATAAATACTCTTGAAGGGTAAATATTTTAAGTCATATTGGCCAACATCTTGAGAGAATGAAGAATTTCTAAAAGATGAGGTATTTTTCAGTATGAGAGCTGATTCCTCTTTAGATGTGGGGTGCAGGACAGGAGGCTGGTGTCGATGGGCTGTAGGACAGAAAGGGAAGTGAGTCCAAGACACATTCAACCTCCTTCATGATTTTGTCAGTTGTAGCAGCGCTAGTATGACTCGAAGAAATCCTTATTTTATCATATGTTAATGTTTGTGACTCAAAAGTAAAGTGCTTTTGCAGCTTTGTTTTTGAAGACGAAGCATGTTCACAAATTTTTCTAAAGATAAGTTGACACTCTTTAGTTGAAGCGTTTGAGTTCTTTGTGCTGAACATTGTGCTGGGCACTGGGCATTCCTCTTAGTGATTTTACCGTCTAATTAGGAAGGTAAGAGTAGCAGGTATGATACAGTCACAAAAATGTAAAAATATCATAAATGATATCATGCCTACTAAAGGCCATGCAGTTCAGCAGAAGGAGTGAGTATTCTGGGGTGAAGTAGTCAGCAGGAGTCAGGGAGGAGCTGAGAGTTGCTGGGCTTTGAAGCACAGGAGAGGGGAAGACATTCTATGAAGTGGCACAAACAGGCAATGTGAGGGCGGGGTTGGCATTGCGTTTGAGAGGGAAGACTGTGGACCCACTTCCTTGCAAAATCGAAAAGAACAGGCTTCCTCTCAACTAACTGACCCAAGTCTTTGGAGACTAGAGAGAGAACTGGCTTCCTACGCCCTTAGGCAAGCTAGAAGCCTGAAACGTACAATTTCTGAATCTTCTTGATTTCCAGAATAATATATTGTACTCCTCAGAAGAAAGTGACTTCATGAAAGATATTACTTTCAAAAAACTAACTAGTAATCTTTTTTTCCTTTTTTAAAAATAGGATGAAAAGAGTAAAATTAATATGTAGCAAAGGGACAGAGACTGACAATGACTCAGGTTGTCTGCATCCTATCATCAAGAAGAGACAGTGTCAACCAGAGATTAGAATGTGGCAAACAAGAGAGAAAGCAAAATTTTCAGACGGAGAAAAGGGATGCAGGGTAAGATTTAGATGAGAGTAAGTATTACAAGGTCTTTTCTTTCCTGTGTAAAATTTTTCTATTCTTAGACTCTGCTAGAAACACAAAATAGGTACTAATAGATTTGTGTCATTTGAAATGTAAAACTACAGGATGTGAAAAGGAGAACATCATGAAGAATAACATGAAGACTGTACCTTATTCTTCTAATTTCTAGGACCAGAACCTGTTATCGCCTCTGCCCCTGGTCCAGCCTTAGTAGGAGACTGGTAGATTCAATAAACAGATTAGTGTAGACGCTGCTGTGTCGTCTTCCAGAGAGGCGGTGATAGTGTGTTAAGGTTTGGGAAACTATTTTCCAGGTTTAGGTATAGATGTTTACGTCTGCTTTACGTCTAAAACTAACAACACTCTTACTTTATAGTCTTGAAATATTTTCTTACTTGTTAGACTGGCATTTACGAATTACAAAAAGCTAATATTTTTGAGCCATTACTGCAACCAAGCCCTATTCTAAGTGCTTTACAAGTAGTAACTCACTTAATTGTTTCAACAACTCTGTGAGATAGGTGCTTTTATTATCATCGCTTTTCAGATGAGGAAATTGAGGCCCAGAGAGATTTAATTACCTACCTACAGTTACATAGCTAATAAGTAGAAGAGCTGTGATTCAGACTTGAGTTTGACTCAAGCCTGTGCTTCTAACCTCTACATAAGACTGCCTCATCATTTAAGCTGTTTAGTTTCAAGAAAGTTTAATATTTTTCTTTATTGAGACCAACTAATAGGTAGGTTTGTTCAGTTTTGGTTTAGTTTACTTTTACTGCTTCTTAGTTTTTATACATAGGCTAACTGGAGTTTTTGGGCTGTCCCCTGTGAGGAAACTGCTCTTCTCTTTGTAGGAGCCGTTTGGGCGTTTGGGCAATGGGATTTCAGATGATCTGTCAAGTGAGGATGATGGTGAAGCCCGGACACAGATGATGACACTGCGGAGGAGCGTGGAAGGGGCCTCAAGTGACAACGGCTGTGAAGTTAAGAATAGGAAATCAGTACTTTCAAGGCACCTAAACACTCAGGTAATTTTTATTTTAGCTTATAAAAGTATAGGCATTAACTCCCAAGTCACAAGGTATTTAACACGTTTTCCTGTCGTGTGTTGGCAGGTAAAGAAGACCACTTCCAAGTGGTGTCCCGTTGTGCGGGATTCAGATAGTCTGGCTGAATCAGAGTTTGAATCGGCAGCCTTCAGTCAGGTAACCTATCCCTTTTCAAGGCGTATTCTTGAGTGTAATAACTGTATCCATTCCTTTGTTTATTGGTTGTCCTAAAGTTGTGTGTATATTTGCCTGCCCCTCCCCTGCCCCCAACTATGTGTCTACCTATCTAGAAGCTTTTACATGACTGCTCACCCCCAGAAAGAGAATGAGCTCTTTGTCTTTGATCTAATCTTTTTTTTTTTTTTTGCGTTATGCGGGCCTCTCACTGTTGTGGCCTCTCCCGTTGCGGAGCACAGGGTCTGGACGCGCAGGCCCAGCGGCCATGGCTCACGGGCCCAGCCGCTCCGCGGCATGTGGGATCTTCCCGGACCGGGGCACGAACCCGTGTCCCCTGCATCGGCAGGCGGACTCTCAACCACTGCGCCACCAGGGAAGCCCTGATCTAATCTTAAAAGTATCATAGATGATGCCCAGAGAGAGACTCCTCAATCCCTAGATGATGAGAAGGCTACTTAATATTCACTTGGAATATGCAGTTTATTATTAAGCATTGTTCCTTTGTAAGTGGCATCGATGCTGATGGGGACAGATGTTTAAGAAAGGACCCCTGAGAGATGGGAGCAGTAAATCTCATCATGAAAGCTAATGGGAATATTGTACATTTGGGACATTATAATTCAGAGGTGAGGAGAGTAGATGGTGGTGGCTTTTGTTTTGATTGACAAGGCAGCTGGGGTTGTGGAAAAACTTTCACATCTATGTTTGTACCGCAGGAGAGCTGCAATGTCCATCCTTTTCTCAGCCTGATTACCCTTTTCCCTGTGTGGCTGGGCCCCGGACGTGACTAGGTCTACAGTCAAGCTCACAACATTTAGAGTAGAGGACACTTGGGTGTGTCAGTAGGCCCAGCCACACCTGCACCCAGAGTGGGCCCTTGGATGTGCTTGCAGAGTCACCCCATCCCAGGGCACCTCACTTGAACAACCCCATGACTTGGCAATAAATTCTCAGAGGGAGTCCTCTTTGATAGTCTGTTAGAGAGTCATCAGAGTTTCACATTTAACCATGAAAATGTATTATTGTTATGTGAAGCCTTGGCAACATAGTGATCAGTGTGTGAAAGCTTGCCAGCCATCACCATAGGTAACTTGTTTTCATTTTATTTCAAATATACAGTTGTTTTGTTTTTGAAATACAGGTAAATATTTTATTATAAAATACCTTTTAGGGCTTCCCTGGTGGCGCAGTGGTTGAGAGTCCGCCTGCCGATGCAGGGCACACGGGTTCGTGCCCCGGTCCGGGAAGGTCCCACGTGCCGCGGAGCGGCTGGGCCCGTGAGCCATGGCCACTGAGCCTGCGCGTCCGGAGCCTGTGCTCTGCAATGGGATAGGCCACAACAGTGAGAGGCCTGCGTACCGCAAAAAAAAAAAAAAATACCTTTTACTGCAACAATATGGATGAATTTCAGAAATATAATGTTGTAAAAGTAGTCAAACATAAAAAATAGCTATTTTCAGATTTCACCTCTAACAAAGTACAAAATTGAAGTTAATCTATGCTCTTAATAGTCATAATGGTTGTTTTCCTTGAAAGGGAATAGCACAGAAACAGGGGCAGGAGAGCTAGTAATGCTTTGTTCATTGGTTTTGGTGCTGATTACACAGACATGTTTCAGTTGTGAAAAATTTATCAACCTATAAACTTATGCACACATATTTAAGAACGCTGTATTTCAAAAACTGTTAAAATAAAAACATATTCATCTAAAGCACAGAAATCACAATGAAAAAAACTAAAAAAAAAAAATTAATTTCATGACCCAAAAACTGTCACTTCATTTTTTAAAAAATTTTAAGGCTTTACAGATTTTGTAGTTATAAAATTAATGTAAGGATGTTATAAAAATTCAAATGAAGAAGTATATTTAGTAAAAAGCAACCATTTCCACTTCCTGCCTCCCTTCCCAGTATAATGAATCCCTCACTGTTCCCCACATCCCCAGATTGAATCCATGCTGTCCAGAGGGTGGTTATAGTTCCACATATTTATTTTCGTTTGCGTAAGAGAGCATACTATATATTTAAACATATAACATATCATTTAAAAAAATAAATAGGAAAATTTGTTCTGAGTTTTTTTTTTTTATCTTGTAGGGCTTGCCTTATCAGTACATAAGACAATACTTCATTCTGTTGAACATCTGCAGAATATTCCAGTTTATGAAGGAATTTATTAAAATGTGTAAAATTATGACTACTTAATTTGTTTCCAGTTTTTCATTATTAAAAGCAATTCAGAAAAATCCTTGTAGATAGATGGGTTTATCCACTCAGGTTGCCATAACAGAATACCACAGGCTGGGTAGCTTAAACAACAGAAATTTTATATAGTTGTTTTTAAAAAGGAATGTAAAAAAAGTGTGTTTTTGTTTTCCCTTAAAGGGCTGTAGATCTGGCATGAGTGGTGGCTCTCGAAGCCTCAACATGTTGAGAAGAGACTCGGAGAGCACCCGTCATGACTCGGAGACAGAGGATATGTTATGGGATGACCTGCTGCATGGCCCTGAATGCCGGTCGTCTGTCACCAGCGACAGTGAGGGGACCCACGTGAACTCCCTTCACTCAGGGACTAAACGTGACCCCAAAGAAGATGTTTTTCAGCAGGTCTGTAAAGGTGATGATAATAATAGCTGATGTTTACTGTGTACTTACCATGTGCCAGGCACTGTATTATCTCATTTAACTCTACAATAACCCTGTAAGGTGGACACTATTATTATCCCTGATTTAGAGATGAGGAAATTGAGCATAGTTTGTAAGTGAAGATATTGGAATTAGAACTAAAGGGGAAGCACTCTTGAATTCCCCTAACCTAAATGTTTCTTCCTAGGACCTTTTCTCATTATTTTCCTTAGAATGATCCTTAATGTTCACTTTATATGAGCAGGGTACATTGTTTGGCGCAGTAACCTGATATTATATTTTCATAGACATAACAGTATTATATATGAATTACTAGGAGATGGCATTGCTTGCTTCTCTAATAACGTATAAAGCAAGTGATGCTTTTAATTTTAGTTTTTCTGTTACTATCATAAAATCAGATAGCCTGGAAATGGGGATTCTTTAGAAGGTTATTTCAACCTTACAATCAATATAGGAATTCATTCTACATCTGCAGAAATTTTTTTACTAGAAATTTTTTTGACTCTGCTTTAGAAATTTTTTACTAATAATTTTTTTATGTAGTAACAATAGTTCCTACTTCTTAGAAATATTGTGATATATCTAATGAGATAATACGAAGTGCTTAGCACGATGCTTGGCAAAGTGTAGGCACCCAATACATGTTAGCATGGTTATTACTATCCACATGAGACAATCAGTTAGTCTCTGCTTAAATACTTGTGGAGCTGGAGTGATTGTTATTTCATGAGCTTTTTCCACTGCTGGATAGATTAAATGATTAAGAAACGGTTCTCATATCAGCCTTTCATATGTTTAATGCCAACGATCATGATTCTTCTTAGTTTTATTTTTTTTAGGCTAAATATTTCCACAATGACTTAATAAATAGTGGGTGATGGATATTCATTTGTTTAATTATTGAATTTTCTTGATTCTAAGATACCATTGATTTAGGTTACACATTTTAATGAAAAAAATTCTGCTTCATTAAATGTATACAGTTTTTAAAAACTAACTAGAAACAACATACATTTTATTATTAAAGTTTTAAGCTTTTTCCTCCAATTTTGCTATCAAAGTTTGTATCTAAATATTCTTTGCATTCAGTCTGAAGACTCATCTAAATTACCTTAGCCCTTGGTAATTATGAATAGCATCATGATGATTTTCACCTCCTTTGCACTTTTGGGATTTATAGGATAATTTTAAGGCATATGTAAGAATAACTAGGTAAGATGAAACTCACTATGTTAAACGGAATTCATCATTTCCCAATTCTCCCACCCAACCTATTCTTTTATTCCCCATATTTCTAAATGTCACCACTAACCACCCAAGTTAGAAACCTTGGTGCCATTCTTGACCCCGCCCCCCATGTTTCCAATCAGTCATCACATTGTCTTGATTCTGCTGTATAATACATACATCTGCCCACCTGTGTCCACACTGCTTGGTGCAGACCACCATCAGCCCTCGTCTGGATCCTTACAACAGCTTCTCTAGGCTTGCTCTGCTTCATTTCATTTTCCACACTGCAGCCAGAATGATCCTTCTAAAATACAAATCTGATGCCATTCCCCTTACAGTCCTTTAATTGCTTTTTTTTTTTTCCATTCTGGATTATTTCTTTCTGTTCCTTTATTTGCTCTGATAACAGTCTTGCATGGTATAGTTTAACTCAACTAAACTTCTTTCAGTTTCCTCATGTACTTCTGGATCTTTACACAAACTGGTTTATTTGCCTGGAACACACTTTTCTCCAATACCTATTCCTTCGTCTCACTCTTTTTTACTTTTCGGGTCTTGGCTTGAGTGATACTCCCTTAGGAAGCCTTTTCTGTATGCTCCTAAAGCATTCTTTCCTTCCCTTATCATGCTGCACAGTAACTTTATTTAATCATGTCTCCATAAGTCTGTATGCTCTGTGATGTCAAGGACTACATCTGTCTTGTTCTTTATTATATCCATAGTACATGTTACATAGTAGCTGCTTAATATTTTTTTGGCTAAATCAATTAATAAATCCATAAATGTGCATCAGCATTATGCTAAGCATTATTGTAGAAGGAGAAGAAATACACCAGATGGTTGTTTTTTAGTAACTTATATATTTGTTTGGGAACAAGATGATTTTATGGGAAATAGAGGACACAATAAAAGCAGCATATAATTAGATGTAAATTTATCTGATATAGACTGTAAGGGTTTTTAATTTCAGAGAAAGGTAACGTGAGTGAGGCTTGTGGCCATCAGAGAGGACATGTTGGTGAAATGGGACTTGAGTTGGTACTCGAAGAATAAGACATGATACGGCAGAGGAAAATACAGGGCTGTTTCTATCTCGACCTTTTCCTCCTGAGCTTACTATGCTTTTCTGTGTCCTGATTAGACCAGAGAAAGGTTTACCTTCTCAGTCATTCCTGTGATGTTAAGGCCTGTTAGTACCTCTCCCGTGTAACTTCCTACTGTCCCTGGTCTAGTCATGATGCTGTAGAAATGCTTTCCTTCTTGATATCCCATTAATACACCAAGCTTATCCTCACTTCCATACGTTTAGTAGGGACGCAGCCTTGGAGATCATGTAATCCTACCTCCCATCATTATAGGAGACACTTAGCCTCTCTCCAGGTAAGAAACTGTTTTCTTGAAAAAAAACAAAAACAAAAACCAGAAACCAGCATCATGGAGGTGGTAATTGGAGTGATGAGCTTTGTGAGGGGGAGAATAGGATGACAAGGCTGGACCCTGGCAAATGTGGCCCAGGAGCTAGACAAAGGGAAAAAAATACAACGGAGGAAATAAAGAAGGAGTGGATGGAAATATTTATTTTTTCTTCTCAGAACCATTTATTCTGGCTTCAGAACTCAAGTCCTGCCTCTGATCGAGTTAGTGCAATAATCTGGGAAGGGAATGAGTGCAAAAAGATGGATATGTCTGTGTTGGAAATAAGTGGTATCATCATGAGCAGGGTAAGGTTTAATACGTTTTTGGATTTTTAGAAAAATCTATTTAATGATCAGCAGCTATTTCATAGAATGTATTTAATGATCAAAACGTTGACTCTGCTTTTGAAACACAAGTATGTGTAACTTAAATTTTGTAGTCAGTCTTCACTAGGTAGTATATTTTTTTATTTGTTACAGAGGTCTCTGTGAGCATGATCAGGTAGACTCTACAAATATTCCTTATCTCATTCAAGCCTAAAAGTCATAAATCTGTACATCATTTTTATTTGTATTTCTTTTAGATTTAAAGCAGATTTAGTTTTTAATAATCTAAATAGTATTTGATAAATACTGCTTCACAACTCCATTTAGCTGTGCAGTAATGATGGATATTTTAAATTAATTCCCAGGTTAATGCGTATCAGCAAGGAGTAGGTTATCAGATGCTGGGAAATGTCGTCACCATCGGATTAGCATTTTTCCCTTTTTTACATCGACTGTTCCGAGAGAAGAGCCTTGACCAGCTAAAGTCCATCTCAGCTGAGGAGATCTTGACTCTCTTTTGTGGGGCACCACCTGTTGCACCTATTATTTTCTTGTCTATAATTAATTTTTTTGAACGACTGTGTCTTACTTGGATGTTTTTTTTCATGATGTGTGTGGCGGAGAGAACATACAAACAGGTCGGTAGCCAATTAAGTAAAATTTCTTACCTCTGCTTCTGTATATGGTATTCTGTTGAGTTGCTTTTGTTCCCCTGATTTGTTCTCTCTCCCGAAGTTAAGGTGGGCAATGGAGGCTTGATAAGTGAACTTTTGGTATTTGTGGGTTTAACACTTGTGATACTGATTATTCACAAATGACATGCTGTAATCTGAAATTTTGCTGAGCTTACTTGCAGGTGTAAGTGGCTGAGCCAGTGAGTGAGCCTAGCTGATTGCTTAGCACCTACACCTCAATGTGCCCTTGATGTTTTGTGTATGTAGCATATGTAGTAATTACCAAAGTGAAAATGTTTCTGTGAAAAATGGCCAAGTGAGAAATAAACTTACTGAAATTTGATAAGAGTTTGGGATTGAGGGCTTAATGTATTGGTGATATGTGCAAAAAATGTGGTTTTGAATGGAAATGTAATTTGGGAGTAAGCTAGAATTTTGTATAAACATTTGAGTTTGTGAAGGTGGGGATTCACAAAGGTCTCTAAGGTATATTCCTTGAAAATGTCAAGAGTGTAGCATGTTGTGAAGAAGTATATTACTACATAATGTGCTTTGCAAGCGACAGGTTAATGAGCTATTAACAATGTTTTTTCACTGCCTTAGTGACCACTGATTAGAACTTGATCCTTTTAATATTTTTTATATGCTGGGAATATTGTTTACAATTATGTAAATATACACACAGTGACACATGTGTACATTTCACTTTGTGGTTTTTTTTTTTTTTTTAACCTCCTCTAGAGATTTTTATTTGCAAAACTCTTCAGCCATATTACTTCTGCCAGGAAAGCTAGGAAATATGAAATACCTCATTTCAGACTTAAAAAGGTGGAGAACATTAAGATATGGTTATCACTGCGTTCCTTTCTAAAGGTGAGTTTTAGCTGACTAACCATGGAATATCTGCAATAATACGCAGAAAACATGCTCACTGAAATTTCTGGTGGCAGATACTCAGTAGGCAGGGTAGTTCTATGTACTGGACAGATAATCAGTGGCTGACAGACTTGCTGGACACCAGGTTGGGAGTGATCTATCTGCAGAGCTGGTAGAGCTAAGTAAATAAGACTTTAGAAAGGGAAAAGAAAATTTAAATTCCTAGGGCAGAGTGATAAATTGAATGTCTCATCTTTTTCTGACTTTTGGGGGGAATATTCCAGCTGAAAATATGTTCATGAATCAATCACACCCTTAATTTGAATGGCATGGATCTCAGAGCTTAATTAAAGTCAAATATGTCCAAAATATATTAAACTCCTGCGTCAGAAACGTCTTATAAATGTTCATTTTCACGCCAGTATAGTAAGATCGGGAGTGTGAATGACCTGAGGGCTGTTGCCGTCTCCAGCGGTGACCTAAAACACTAACCTATGCATCTCACTCCACAGAGACGGGGCCCGCAGCGATCAGTGGATGTGGTTGTGTCTTCTGTCTTCCTGCTGACACTTTCCATTGCTTTCATTTGTTGTGCCCAGGTAAGAGTTTCAGATCTATTTCAGTGGAAAATGGAAAATAGAGCTCACTTTCTGTTTTAAATCAGTTCACCGTGTTTAAGTATGTGTGTGTGTGTGTGTGTGTGTGTGTGTGTGTGTATGTGTGTGTGTATGTATAGACAACGGACATTTGTATCTCACAGCTCTGGGAACTGGGGAGTCCAAGGTCAAGGTGCCAGCATGGTTATGTTGAAGTATATATATTTTTAATGTGTCTACATTTCTTTTGCTAGTTTGAATACTTGTTAATTTTTCTAACTTTTTTTTTTTAATTTTTAAAAAAGTTTATTTTATTTTATTTATTTATTTTTGGCTGTGTTGGGTCTTTGTTGCTGCGTGCGGGCTTTCTCTGTTTGTGGCAAGTGGGAGCTACTCTTGGTTGTGGTGCGTGGGCTTCTTATTGCAGTGGCTTCTCTTGTTGCAGAGCATGGGCTCTAGGAGTGTGGGCTTCAGTAGTTGCAGCACGTGGGCTCAGTAGTTGTGGCTTGCAGGCTCTAGAGCGCAGGCTCAGTAGTTGTGGCACACAGGCTTAGTTGCTCCGTGGCATGTGGGATCTTCCTGGACCAAGGATCAGACCCATGTCCCCTGCATCGGCAGGTGGATTCTTAACCAATGCACCACCAGGGAAGTCCTCTTCTAACTTTTGAAGTGAGAATAAAGATAATGTTTAGTCCTTTAAGACTCTAAGATCATGGAAATTTAATTTTAATTGGCAATTTTTGATTGTTAATAAAGCTATATACCATTATGGATACAAAATGGTGGTTTTCCAACTCCATTGTTTCTTCTAATTTTATTAGTTGTCACTCTAAAGTAGACTTTTTCTTTTTTCCCATTTATTCATTCATTCATTTACTACGCTATGGACTCCTGTGTTCTTATTTTTATCCAGTGGATTATAAACTATTACTATGTTTTGATTCCTAAATTGTCCCAGATTTGGCAAGTAGGAGACCCTTAAAGCCCCTTCCTGTGTTCTTTTGACAGGTCCCTGTATCTTTATTTATTTATTTATTTTGGTACTTCTGTGTTTTCTTTATTACAAGAAGTTACAGCCTTATCCTGTACTTTTCCGTTGATTGAATTTTAACTTAATTCTGCTATGGTCAGAAAACATGCTCTGAATGTTTTCAGTCCTTTGGAATATGTAGAATTGCCTTATTATCCAGTATATGCTCAGTTTTATTAAATCTTCCATCAGCACTTTGAAAGAATTTGTATCCCACTGTTTTGGAGAGCAGCGTTCTCTCTATATAAATTAGCCCAAGTTTATTAGTTGTATTGCTGAAACTTCCTGTGTCCCTACTCATCTTTTTGGTTTGCTTATTCTGTCAGCCACTGAGAGAGGTGTGGTCAAGCCTGCTCCGATGGTGGATTTATCTTTTTCTCCTTTTATTTCTGTCAATTTTTGCTTTATTTGTTTTTAAACAGTGTAACTGGGTGCATACAGGTTTAGAATTGTTATCCATCTCCTTGGTGGATAGACTTTTATATCCTTTATAGTTATTTTTTTTCTCAATCCAGGATCAGTTATTACATTTAGCTGTTATGTCTCTTTAATCTTCTTTAATCCTAAACAGTGTCAGGCTTTCTTTACCTTTCATGACCTTATAAAATGTCTCTATTTCTAATGTTTCTTAACTTAAAGTCTACTCTATTTGATATTAATTTAACTACACCATCTGTGTTTTGATTAGTTTTTGTATGCAATATCTTTGTCTACCCTTTTTCATTTATTTTGTCTTTGTATAGTTCTATCTCTTATAATCAGCATATTCTTTTTTGGTTGCTTGTTTCTTTTTTCTTTTTTTTTTTGCTGTTAAACTATCAAAGTGCTTTAATATCTTTAGTGATATCTTTTTTTTCAATGCTGAAAGGTTATTTTATTAATTTATTTTGGTAACAGATCTGTATTTATTACAAAATATATTTTCTTTTTGAGCTTTTCCCCTTTCTCTCTCTCTCTTTTTTATTGAAGTATAGTTGATTAACAATGTTGTGTTAGTTTCAGGTATACAGCAAAGTGATTGAGTTATACACATATATGAATATATATTATTTTCAGATTCTTTTCCCTTATAGGTTACTATAAAATATTGAGTATAGCTCCCTGTGATATATATACCGTATCTTCTTTATCCATTCATCTGTCGATGGACATTTAGGTTGCTTCCATATCTTGACTGTTGTAAATAGTGCTGCAATGAACATTGGGGTGCGTGTATCTTTTTGAATTATAGTTTTGTCTGGATATATGCCCAGAAGTGGGATTGCAGGATCATATGGTAACTATTTTTAGTTTTTTAAAAAACCTCCATACTGTTCTCCATAGTGGCTGTATCAATTTACATTCCCACCAACAGTGCAAGAGGGTTCCCTTTTCTCCACACCCTCTCCAGCATTTATTATTTGTAGACTTTTTCATCATGGTCATTCTGACTGGAGTGAGGTGATACCTCATTGTAGATTTAATTTACATTTCTCTAATAATTAGTGATGTTGACCATCTTTTCATGGGCCTTTTGGCCATCTGTATGTCTTTTTTGGAGAAATGTCTACTTAGATCTTCTGCCCACTTTTTTATTGGGCTGTTTGGTTTATTGTTATTCAGTTGTTTGTATATTTTGGAAATTAATCCCTTGTCAGTCTCATCATTTACAAATATTTTTTCCCATTATGTAGGTTGTCTTTTTGTTTTGTTTAAGGTTTCCTTTGCTGTGCAAAAGCCTTTAAGTTTAATTAGGTCCCATTTGTTTATTTTTGTTTTTATTTCCATTCCTCTAGGAGGTGGGTCAAAAAAGATCTTGCTGTGATTTATGTCAAAGAGTGTTCTGCCCATGTTTTCCTGTAGAAGTTTTATAGTATCCAGTCCTATGTTTAGATCTTTAATCCATTTTGAATTTATTTTTGTATATGATGTTAGAGAAGTGTTCTAATTTCATTCTTTTACATGTAGCTGTCCAGTTTTCCCAGCACCACTTATTGAAGAGGCTGTCTCTTCTCCATTGTATATTCTTGCCTCCTTTATCATAGATTAGGTGACCATAGGTGCATGGGTTTATCTCTCGGCTTTCTATCCTGTTCCACTGATCTATATTTCTGTTTCTGTGCCAGTACCGTACTGTTTTGATGAATGTAGCTTTGTAGTATAATCTGAAGTCAGGGAGCCTGATTCCTCCAGCTTCGTTTTTCTTTCTCAAAATTGCTTTGGCTATTCGGGGTCTTTTGTGTTTCCATACAAATTAAAAATTTTTTTGTTCTAGTTCTGTGAAAAATGCCATTGGTAATTTGATGGGGATTGCACTGATTCTGTAGATTGCCTTGAGTAGTATGATTATATTAACAATATTAATTTTTCTAGCCTAAGAAACCAGTATATATATATATATATATATATATATATATATATCTTTCCATCTGTTTGTGTCTTCTTCAGTTTCTTTCATCAGTGTCTTATAGTTTTTGGAGTACAGGTATTTAGCCCCCTTAGGTAGGTTTATTCCTAGGTATTTTATTCTTTTTGATGCAGTGGTAAATGGGATTGTTTCCTTAATTTCTCTTTCTGATCTTTTGTTGTTAGTGTGTAGAAATGCAACAGATTTCTGTGTATTAATTTTGTATTCTGCAACTTTACCGAATTCATTGATGAGCTCTAGTAGTTTTCTGGTAGTGTCTTCAGGATTTTCTATGTATAGTATCATGTCATCTGCAAACAGTGACACTTTTACTTCTTCCTGTCCAATTTAGATTCCTTTTATATCTTTTTCTTCTCTGAATGCTGTGACTAGGACTTCCTAGACTATATTGAATATAAGAGGTGAGATTGAGCACCCTTGTCTTGTTCCTGATTTTAGAGGAAATGTCTTCAGCTTTTCACTGTTGGGTATGATGTTAGCTGTGGGTTTGTCATATATGGCCTTTATTATGTTGAGGTATGTTCCCTCTATGCCCACTTTCTACAGAGTTTTTAATCACTAGTGCATGTTAAATGTTGTCAAAAGCTTTTTCGGCATCTATTGATCATGTGGTTTTTATTCTTCAAATTGTTAATGTGGTGTATCACACTGATTGATTTGTGGATATTGAAAAATCCTTGCATCCCTGGGATAAATCCCACTTGATCATTTAATGTATTGCTGGATTCAGTTTGCTAGTATTTTGTTGAGGATTTTGCATCTATGTTTATCAATGATATTGGCCTGATTTTCTTTTTTTGTGATACCTTTGTCTGTTCTTGGTATCAGGGTGATGATGGCTTCATAGAATGAGTTTGGAAGTGTTCCTTCCTCTGCAATTTTGGGAATAGTTTCAGAAGTATGGGTATTATCTCCTCTCTAAATGTTTGGTAGAATTTGCTTGTGAAGCTATCTGGTCCTAGACTTTTGTTTTCTGGGAGTTTTAAAATCACAGATTCTATTTCAGTACTTGTGATCAGTCTGTTCATATTTTCTATTTCTTCTGGTTCAGTCTTGGTAGATTGTACCTTTCTAAGAATTTGTCCATTTCTTCTAGGTTGTCCATTTTATTGGTATATAGTTGCTTGGAGTAGTCTCTCATTTCTAATTTATTGATTTGGGCCCTTTTCCTTTTTTTCTTGATGAGTCTGGCTAAAGGTTTATCAATTGTATTTATCTTTTCTAGGAACCAGCTTTTGTTAATAGTTTTATCGATGTTTTCTATTGTTCTCTTAGTCTCTATTTCATTTATTTCTGCTCTGATCTTAATGATTCCTTTACTTCTACTAACTTTGGATTTTGTTTTTTCTTCTTTCTCTAGTTGCTTTAGGTGTAAGGTTAGGTGGTTTATTAGAGATTTTTCTTGTTTCCTAAGGTAAGCTTGTATTGCTGTAAACTTACCTCTTCGAACTGCTTTTGCTGTGTCCCATAGGTTTTGGATCATCATGTTTTCAGTTTCATTTGTCTCTGGCTATTTTTTTTTAATTTCCTCTTTGATTTCTTCAGTGTTGTTTAATAGCATATTATTTAGCCTGCATGTGTTCGTGTTTTTTTCTTGCAGTTGATTTCTAATCTCATAGTGTTGTGGTCAGAAAAGATGCTTGATATAATTTCAGTTTTCTTAAATTTACCAAGGCTTGCTTCGTGGTCCAGCATGTGATGTATCCTGAAGAATGTTCCATGTGCACTTGAAAAGAATGTGCATTCTGCTGCTTTCAGTTGGAATACTGTATAAATATCAATTAAGTCCATTTAGTCTAATGTGTCATTTAAGGACTGGATTTTCTTATTGATCTTCTGTCTGGATGATCTGTCTATTGATACAAGTGGGATGTTAAAATCCCCCATTATTATTGTGTTACTGTCAATTCCTTTTTTTATGTCTGTTAACATTTGCCTAATATATTGAGGTCCTCCTATGTTGGGGACACATGAATTTACAATTGTTACATCTTCTTCTTTGATTGATCCCTTGATCATTATGTAGTGTCCTTCTTTCTCTCTTATAACTGTATTTTAAAGTCTATTTTGTCTGATATAAGTATTGCTACTTCAGCTTTCTTTTCATTTCCATTTGCATGGAATACCTTTTTTTTTAACATTTTTATTGGGGTATACTTGCTTTACAATGGTGTGTTAGTTTCTGCTGTATAACAAAGTGAATCAGCTATACATATACATACATCCCCATATCCCCTCCCTCTTATGTCTCCCCTGACTCTCCCTATCCCACCCCTCTAGGTGGACACAAAGCACCGAGCTGATCTCCCTGTGCTATGTGGCTGCTTCCCACTAGCTCTCTGTTTTATATTTGGTAGTGTATGTATGTCAATGCCACTCTCTCACTTTGTCCCAGCTTACCCTTCCCCCTCCCCATGTCCTCAAGTCCATTCTCTACGTCTAAGTCTTTATTCCTGTCCTGCCCATAAGTTCCTCAGAACCATTTCTTTTTTGATTCCATATATATGTTAGCATACGGTATTTTCTGAATTTCCGACTTACTTCACTCTGTATGACAGTCTCTAGGTCCATCCACCTCACTACAAATAACCCAATTTCTTTTTTTTTTATGGCCGAGTAATATTCCATTGTGTATATGTGCCACATCTTCCTTATCCATTCATCTGTCGATGGACCCTTAGGTGCTTCCATGTCCTGGCTATTGTAAATAGTGCTGCAGTGAACATTGTGGTACATGACTCTTTTTGAATTATGGTTTTCTCAGGGTATATGCCCAGTAGTGGGATTGCTGGGTCGTATGGTAGTTCTATTTTTAGTTTTTTAAGGAACCTCCATACTGTTCTCCATAGTGGCTGCATCAATTTACATTCCCAACAACAGTGCAAGAGGGTTCCCTTTTCTCCACACCCTCTCCAGTATTTATTGTTTGTAGATTTTCTGATGATGCCCATTCTAACTGGTGTGGGGTGATACCTGATTGTAGTTTTGATTTGCATTTCTCTAATGACTAGTGATGTTGAGCATCCTTTCATGTGTCTGTTGGTAATCTGTATACCTTCTTTGGAGAAATGTCTATTTAGGTCTTCTGCCCATTTTTGCATTGGGTTGTTTGTTTTTCTGATATTGAGCTGCATGAGCTGCCTGTATATTTTGGAGATTAATCCTTTGTCAGTTACTTCGTTTCAAATATTTTCTCCCATTCTGAGGGTTGTCCTTTTGTCTTGTTTATGGTTTCCTTTGCTGTGCAAAAGCTTTGAAGTTTCATTAGGTCCCATTTCTTTATTTTTGTTTTTATTTCCATTTCTCTAGGAGGTGGGTCAAAAAGGATCTTGCTGTGATTTATGTCATGGAGTGTTCTGCCTGTGTTTTCCTCTAAGAGTTTTATAGTGTCTGGCCTTACATTTAGGTCTTTAATCCATTTTGAGTTTATTTTCGTGTATGGTGTTAGGGAGTGTTCTAATTTCATTCTTTTACATGTAGCTGTCCAGTTTTCCCAGCACCACTTATTGAAGAGACTGTCTTTTCTCCAAGGTGACCATATGTGCTTGGGTTTATCTCTGAGCTTTCTATCTTGTTCCATCGATCCATATTTCTGTTTTTGTGCCAGTACCATACTGTCTTGATTACTGTAGCTTTGTAGTATAGTCGGAAGTCAGGGAGCCTGATTCCTGCAGCTCCGTTTTTCGTTCTCAAGATTGCTTTGACTCTTCAGGGTCTTTTGTGTTTCCATACAAATTGTGAAATTTTTTGTTCTAGTTCTGTGAAAAGTGCCGTTGGTACTTTGATAGAGATTGCATTGAATCTGTAGATTGCTTTGGGTAGTATAGTCATTTTCACAATGTTGATTCTTCCAATCCAGGAACATGGTATATCTCTCCATCTGTTTGTGTCATCTTTAATTTCTTTCATCAGTGTCTTATAGTTTTCTGCATACAGGTCTTTTGTCTCCTTAGGTAGGTTTATTCCTAGGCATTTTATTCTTTTTGTTGCAATGGTAATTGGGAGTGTTTCCTTAATTTCTCTTTCAGATTTTTTATCATTACTGTATAGGAATGCAAGAGATTTCTGTGCCTTAATTTTGTATCCTGCTACTTTACCAAATTCATTGATTAGCTCTATTGGTTTTCTGGTAACATCTTTAGTATTCTCTATGTATAGTATCGTGTCATCTGCAAACAGTGACAGTTTTACCTCCTCTTTCCGATTTAGATTCCTTTTATTTCTTTTTCTTATTTCTTTTTCCTCTCTGATTGCTGTGGCTAAATCTTCCAAAACTATATTGAATAATAGTGGTGAGTGTGGACAACCTTGTCTTGTTCCTGATCTTAGTGGAAATGGCTTCAGTTTTTCACCGTTGAGAACACCGTTGAGAACAGGTTTGTCATATTTGGCCTTTATTATGTTGAGGTAAGTTCCCTCTATGCCTACTTTCTGGAGGGTTTTTATCATAAATTGGTGTTGAATTTTGTCAAAAGCTTTTTCTGCATCTATTGAGATGATCATATAGTTTTTCTCCTTCAATTTGTTAATACGGTTTATCACATTGATTTCGTATATTGAAGAATCCTTGCATTCCTGGGAATAAACCCTACTTGGTCATGGTGTATGATCCTTTTAATGTGCTGTTGGATTCTGTGTGTAGTATTTTGTTGAGGATTTTTTGCAACTATGTTCATCAGTGATATTGGCCTGTGCTTTTCTTTTTTTGTGGCATCTTTCTCTGGTTTTGGTATCAGGGTGATGGTGGCCTCGTAGAATGAGTCTGGGAGTGTTCCTCCTTCTGGTAGATTTTGGAAGAGTTTGAGAAGGATAGGTGTTAACTCTTCTCTAAATGTTTGATAGAATTCTCCTGTGAAGTCACCTGGTCCTGGGTTTTTGTTTGTTGTAAGACTTTTAATCACAGTTTCAATTTCAGTAGTTGTGATTGGTCTGTTTATATTTTCTATTTCTTCCTGGTTCAGTCTTGGGAGGTTGTGCTTTTCTAAGAATTTGTCCGTTACTTCCAGGTTGTCCATTTTATTGGCATATAGTTGCTTGTAGTAATCTCTCATGATCCTTTGTATTTCTGCAGTGTCAGTTGTTACTTCTCCTTTTTCATTTCTAATTCTATTTATTTGAGTCTTCTCACGTTTTTTCTTTATGAGTCTGGCTAATGGTTTGTCAATTTTGTTTATCGTCTCAAAGAACCATCTTTTAGTTTTATTGATCTTTGCTATTGTTTCTTTCATTTCTTTTTCATTTATTTCTTATCTGATCTTTATGATTTCTTTCCTTCTGCTAACTTTGGGGTTTACTTGTTCTTCTTTCTCTGATTGCTTTAGGTGTAAGGTTAGTCTGTTTATTTGAGATGTTTCTTGTTTCTTGAGGTAGGATTGTATTGCTATAAACTTCCCTCTTAGAACTGCTTTTGCTGCATCCCATAGGTTTTGGGTTGTCATGTTTTTATTGTCATTTGTTTCTAGGTATTTTTTGATTTCCTCTTTGATTTCTTCAGTGATCTCTTGGTTATTTAATAGTGTATTGTTTAGCTTCCATGTGTTTGTACTTTTTACAGATTTTTTTCCTGTTATTGATATCAAGTCTCATAGCATTGTAGTTGGAAAAGATACTTGATATGATTTCAGTTTTCTTAAATTTACGAAGGCTTGATTTGTGACCCAAGATATGATCTCTTCTGGAGAATGTTCCATGAGCACTTGAGAAGAAAGTGTAATCTGCTGTTTTGGGATGGAATGTCCTATAAATATCAATTAAATCCATCTTGTTTAATGTATCATTTAAAGCTTGTGTTCCTTATTTTCATTTTGGATGATCTGTCCACTGGTGAAAGTGGGGTGTTAAAGTCCCCTACTATGATTGTGTTACTGTTGATTTCCCCTTTTATGGCTGTTAGCATTTGAGTTTATGTATTGAGGTGCTCTTATGTTGGGTGCCTAAATATTTACTATTGTTACATCTTCTTCTTGGATTGATCCCTTGATCATTATGTAGTGTCCTTCTCTGTCTCTTGTAATAGTCTTTATTTTAAAGTCTATTTTGTCTGATATGATAATTCCTACTCCAGCTTTCTTTTGATTTCCATTTGCATGGAATATGTTTTTGCATACCCTCACTTTCAGTCTGTATGTGTCTCTAGGTCTGAAGTGGGTCTCTTGTAGACAGCATATGTACGAGTCTTATTTTTGTATCTATTCAGCCAGTCTATGTATTTTGGTTGGAGCATTTAATCCATTTACATTTAAGGTAGTTATCGATATGTATGTTTCTATTACCATTTTCTTAATTGTTTTGGGTTTGTTATTGTAAGTTGTTTTCTTCTCTTGTGTTTTCTGCCTAGAGAAGTTCATTAAGCATTTGTTGTAGAGCTGGTTTGGTGGTGCTGAATTCTCTTAGCTCTTGCTTGTCTGTAAAGGTTTTAATTTCTCCATCAAATCTGAATGAGATCCCTGCTGGGTAGAGTAAACTTGGTTGTAGGTTTTTCCCTTTCATCACTTTAAATATGTCCTGCCACTCCCCTCTGAGCTGCACAGTTTCTGCTGAAAGATCAGCTGTTAACCTTATGGGGATTCCCTTGTATGCTATTTGTTGTCTTTTCCTTGCTGCTTTAAATATTTTTTTCTTTGTATTTAATTTTTAATAGTTTGATTAACATGTGTCTTGGCGTGTTTCTCCTTTGTTTTATCCTGTATGGGACCATCTCTGCTTCTTGGACTTGATTGACTATTTCCTTTCCCATATTATGGAAGTTTTCAACTATAATCTCTTCAGTTAGTTTTTCAATCCCTTTCTTTTTCTCTTCTTCTGGGACCCCTATAATTCAAATGTTGGTGCGTTTAAGATTCTCCCAGATGTCTGTGAGATTGTTCTCAATTCTTTTCATTCTTTTTTCTTTATTCTGTTCTGCAGTAGTTATTTCCACTGTTTTATCCTCCAGGTCACTTATCCATTTTTCTGACTTAGTTACTCTGCTATGGATTACTTCTAGAGAATTTTAACTTTCATTTATTGTGTTGTTCATCATTGTTTGTTTGCTCTTTAGTTCTTCTAGGTCCTTGTTAAACGTTTCTTGCATTTTCTCCATTCTATTTCCATGATTTTGTATCATCTTTATTATCATTACTCTGAATTCTTTTTCAGGTAGACTGCCTATTTCCTCTTCATTTGTTTGGTCTGGTGGGTTTTTATCTTTCTCCTTCATCTGCTGTGTATTTCTCTATCTTCTCATTTTGCTTAACTTACTGTGTTTTGGGTCTCCATTTTGCAGGCTGCAGGTTTGTAGTTCCCGTTGTTTTTGGTGTCTGTCCCCAGTGGCTAAGGTTGGTACAGTGGGTTGTGTAGGCTTCCTGGTGGAGGGGACTGGTTCCTGTGTTCTGGTGGATGAGGTTGGATCTTGTCTTTCTAATGGGCAGGACCACATCCGGTAGTGTGTTTTGGGGTGTCTGTGACCTTATTATGATTTTAGACAGCCTCTGTGCTAATGGGTGGGTTTGTGTTCCTGTCTTGCTAGTTGTTTGGCACAGGGTGTCCAGCACTGTATCTTGCTGGTTGTTGAGTGGAGTTGGGTCTTAGCATTGAGATGGAGATCTCTGGGAGAGCTTTTGCCTTTTGATATTACATGAGGCCCGGAGGTCTCTGGTGGTCCAGTGTCCTTAACTCAGCTCTCCCACCTCAGAGGTTCAGGCCTGACACCCAGTGTTAGACAGAGCACCAAGACCCTGTCAGACACATGGCAAACCTCCTCACTGAGCCCAGGAATTGCTGATCTCTGCCAGGTGACCGAATGTGAGGTGTCCTGATGCCTCTCTTGCCTCAACTCTGAGGCAGAGCACCACTTGGACAAGCATGGGAAGGAACATCACACGGACCAAGCCCTGACGTTTGCTGGGGCCTTCACAGCAGGCCTGGGGCCTGGCGCTGTTGGTTCAGAAGTGGCTCATTTTAATGTGCTCTGACCTAACGTTGCAGCTGGTTTCTAGAAAGGGAACAAAAAATGCTGTGTTTAAAAACAGCAGCCAAGCCCTCCCTTACCCTTGCCTGATCTCTGGGGAGGTAGTTCTAACCTGGAATACATTTTTCCATCCCCTCACTTTCAGTCTGTATGTGCCTCTAGATCTGAAGTGGGTCTCTTGTAGAAAATATATGTACAGGTCTTCTTTTGTATTCATTCAGCCAGTCTGTGTCTTTTGGTGGAGTATTTAATCTGTTTACATTTAAAGCAATTATCGATAACGTATGTTCTTATTGCCATTTTGTTAATTGTTTTGGATTTGTTTTTGTAGGTCATTTTTTTTACCTTTCCTCTTTTGTTCTCTTCTCTTGTGATTTGATGACTATCTTTAGTGTTGTGTTGGGATTCCTTTTCCTTTTTTGTGTGTATATCTATTATGGATTTTTGGTTTGTGGTTACCATGAGTTTTGGTATAGCAGCCTATATATATATACAAGATTGTTTTAAGTTGCTGATCTCTTAATTTCAAATACATTTTATTTATTTATTTTTAACTTTAATTTTTTTTGGCTGTGTTGGTCTTCATTGCTGCACGCGGGCTTTTCTCTAGTTGTGGCGAGCGGGGGCTACTTTTCGTTGTGGTGCATGGGCTTCTCATTGCAGTGGCTTCTCTTGTTGCAGAGCACAGGCCTAGGCATGCGGGCTTCAGTAGCTGTGGCACATGGGCTCAGTAGTTGTGGCTCATGGGTTCTAGAGCACAGGCTCAGTAGTTGTGGTGCACGGGCTTAGTTGCTCTGTGGCATGTGGGATCGTCCCAGACCAGGGCTCGAACCCATGCCCATTGCATTGGCAGGGGGATTCTTAACCACTGTGCCACCAGGGAAGCCGTCAAATGCATTTTAAATATCCTGCGTTTATACTCTCTCTCCTCCTCTCACAATTACTAGTTTTGATGTTATATTTGTATGTGGATGATTTTGTACCTTTACTATATGTTTGCCTTTACTGGTGAGCTTTTCATTTCATACTTTTCTTATTTTTAGTTGTGGTCTTTTCTTTTCCATTTGGAGAAGTTCCTTTAGCATCTGTTGTAAAGCTGGTTTGGTAGTGCAGAATTCTCTTAGCTTTTGCCTGTCTGTAAAGCTTTTGATTTCTCTATCAAATATGAACTAGAGCCTTGCTGAGTATAGTATTCTTGGTTGTAGGTTTTTCCCCTTCATCACTTTAAATATATTATGCCACTCCCTTCTGGCCTGCAGAGTTTCTGCTGAAAAATCAACTGATAACCTAATGGGGATTCCCTTGTATGTTATTTGTTGCTTTTCCCTTGTTGTTTTCATATTTTCTCTGTCTTTAATTTTTGTCAGTTTGATGACTATGTGTCTCAGTCTGTTCCTCCTTGAGTTAATCCTATATGGGATTCTCTATGCTTCCTGGACTTGGGTGACTGTTTCCTTTCCCATGTTAGGGAAGTGTTCAGCTATTATCTCTTCAAATATTTTCTTAGGCCCTTTCTCTCCCTCTTCTCCTTCTGGGACCCCTATAATGCAAATGTTGGTGCATTTGACATTGTCCCAGAGGTCTCTTAACCTGTGTTCATTTCTTTTCATTCTTTTTTCTTTATTCTGTTCCACATCAGTGATTTCCACTACTCTGTCTTCCAGTTCACTGATTTGTTCTTTTGCCTCATTTATTCTGCTATTGATTCCTTCTAGTGTATTTTTCATTTCAGTTATTGCATTCTTCAACTCTGTTTGGTTGTTCTTTATATTTTCTAACTCTTTGCTAATAACTTCTTGCTCTGTGCATCCATTCTTTTCCTGAGCTCTTGGATCATCTTTACAATCATTACTTTGAACTCTTTCTCAGGTAGATTACCTATCTCCAGTTTACTTAGTTGTTCTTCTGGAGTTTTATCTTGTTTCTTTGTCTGGAACATATTCCTTTGCTGTCTCATTTTGTTTAAATTTCTATTTGTTTTCTTACGTATGTAGTAGAATAGTTAACGTTTCTTGACCTTGGAGAAGTGGTCCTCTGTAGGGGATGTCCTGTGTGTCCCAACAGTACACTCCCATCTTGTTACCTAAGGGCCAGGGACCATTCCCAGGGTGGGTTCTGACCTGTGTTTTTGGAGTTAGTTCCACAGGCTGTGGGATTGCAGTTTTCTTGCTTCTAGTGTCTTCCCCCTGGTGGGTGAGGCTGGTCTAGAGGCTTGTCCAGGCTTCCTGGTGGGAGGGGCCAGTGCCTGCCCACTGGTGAGTGGAGCTGGGTGCTGGCCCTCTGGTGGGCAGGGCCATGTCAAGGGGCATGTCTGGAGGTGGCTGTGGGCTCAGGAAGTCTTTAGGCAGCCTGTCTGCTGATGGGTGGGGCTGTGTTCCTGCCCTCTTGGTTGTTTGGCCTGAGGCATCCCAGCACTGGAGCCTACAGGCCGTTGGGTGGGGCCAGGCCTTGGTGCCAAGATCCCAAGCGAGATGTCTACCTCCAGCCAGAGTTCACATCAATGAACACTCCTCAGTGTGTCAGCCACCAGCTTTTATGATCCTAGAGAGAGCCACAGCTGCCCCCTGCCTTCCCAGGAGACCCTCCAAGACCAGCAGGGAGGTCTGGCCCAGGCTCCTATGAAGTCACTGCTTTTGCCCTCAGTCCCAGTGCACAACGACCTTGTATATGCCCTCCAAGAGTGAAGTCTCTGTTTTCCCCAGTCCTGTGGAGCTCCTACAATCAAGCCCCACTGGCCTTCAAAGACAAATGCTCTGGGGCTCCTCCTCCCAGTGCCAGACCCCTAGGCTGGGGAACCTGGTGTGGGGCTCAGAGCTCTCATTCCTTGGGGAGAATTTCTGTGATATAATTATTCTCCAGTTTGTGGGTCACCCACCCAGGCTGTATGGGATTTGATTATATTACGAGTGCACCCCTCCTACCATCTCACTGTGGTTTCTTCTTTATGTCTTTGAATGTAGAATATTTTTTTTTGGTAGCTTCCAGTCTTTTTTACTGATGGTTGTTCAGCAGTTAGTTGTGATTTTGATGTGCTTGTGAGAGGAGGTGAGCTCAAGGTCCTTCTACTCCATTATGTTGTCTCCAGTCCTGCTCCTGTTTGCTTGTTTCTTAATCCAGCCTCCCAGTTTTAGTGATTTGGAATGTCTGACTCAGTTAAAACTTAATTACTATAACTACAAATACTATTTGGTTCCTATTTGGTTCATTTGTTAATTTTCCTTTTTCTCTTTTTTTTTGGCCATCTTTTATTAATCAAATATGTTAAAATATTTCATTTAATCCTCTCTGTTAACTTTATATATATATTTACTACTGTTGACCCCAGAGATTACAACATACATCCTTAGCTTATTACAGTCTAATAAAATTATTAATTTACCATGCTAGGACCTTATAACACTTTATGTCATTTACCCATTCACTTTTTTTTTTTTACCTATTCACTTTTGTGTTACACATGTCCTTCATTTTCATTTTACATATATCTTAAACCCATAAAATGTAATTATTATTGCTTTTTGTAGTTAATTATTCATTTATATTTACCTACATATTTACCCTTTCCATTACTTTTCATTAGTTTGTGCATTTCTGTGTTTTTCTCTGGGATTATTTCCTGCCTGCTTGAAGAATCTGCTGGTGATGAATTCTCTCAGTTTTTGTTTGTTTGAAAATGTCTTTTATCACTTTCATGTTTGAAGGATATTTTTAATGGGTAGAGATTTCTAGGTTGCCAGTTACTTTCAGCACTTTTAGGTTGCTATTAGTTGCTACTTTCCTCCCCCCTGCCGCCCCCCACCCCCACCCCTTAGTTGTAAGTAACTTGCTGGGGTGAATACCTGACCCAGACTAAACTAAACATATTCCCTCTTTTGCAAATTAGAAATGAAAACCTGAGGTATCAGTGGTGGACTTTGCAGAAGAAAGGTCAGAAGGGATCACTGGGGCCAGTAGCATTGGAAACAAGTCAGAGTTGGGGGGAGCAGTAAAGGAGGGTCTTGCAAGGCAGTGGAATTAGCTGAGAGGAGTGGAGGGGGGAGCCTGAATGGCCCTAGTGGAAGGGAGATGGGGAGGGCAGCTACCTGCTGACTTCCTGATTTTCAAAGGCCCGCATTTAGTTTCTGTGAGGGGTCTCTATATTTTTCAATAAATCTCATTTTACCTTGGGCTTGCTTTAGTAAACTTCTTTACATTTCAATCAACAAAAAAATTTTGTAAAAAACAAGAACTTTTACCTGAAAACTTGACACATCATAGGCATTTTATAATTGGTGGCTGCGGCTATTGTTATTCAGATCCTAAAGTGGAGTAAAGAGCTGATCCTCAGGATTTTCTAGTCATGCCAGTGGGATGGGCCGCATGTTTTAGGGGGCTCTGTTATTCAAATGCAGATTTACTATTGGGTTGGTCAAAAAGTTTGTTCAGTTTTTTTCCATAAGATGGCTCTAGGAGTGCTTAGTTGTCTAACTTCATTTGAAACAATTTCATTAGATTGTATTGTGACAGCTGTCATGTCAGCCTGCATTTAAAAAAAAAACTTATCAAAACTGGTGAATTTTTGTGCAGCCATGTTGACTATGGAATATTGAAGACGCTTGAAGAAAGAAAGCAACATTTTCAGCATTTATGCTTTATTATTTCAAGAAAGGTAAAACCACAAATGAAATGCAAAAAAGACTTGTGCAGTATATGGAGAAGGTGCTGTGACTGATCGAACGTGTCAAAAGTGGTTTGTGAAGTTTTGTGCTGGAGATTTCTCTCTGGACGTTACTCCGTGGTCGGGTAGACCAGTTGGAGTTGATAGTGTTCAAATCGAGACATTAATTGAGAATAATCAACATTATACCACACAGGAGATAGCCGACATACAATATCCAAGTTGAGCAATGAAAATCATGTGCACCGGCTGGGTTATGTCCATCGCTTTGATGTTTGGGTTTTACGTAAGTAAAGCGAAAAAAATCTTCTTGACTGTATTTCCACATGCGATTCTCTGCTTAAACGTAACGAAAATGTTCCATTTTTAAAACATATTGTGACGGGAGATGAAAAGTGGATAGTGTACAATAATGAGGAATGGAAGAGATCGCGGGGCAAGCGAAATGAACCACCACCAACCACAGCAAAGGCCGGTCTTCATCCAAAGGAGGTGATGTTGTGTATATGGTGGGATTGGAAGGGAGTCCTCTATTATGAGCTCCTTCCAGAAAACCAAATGATTAATTCCAACAAATACTGCTCCCAGCACCCCTGAGAACATGGCGCCACGAGTGGCGTGGAGCGTGCGGGCTGCGGTCTGCAGCCTGTGCCCAACACGCCCTGCCTGCCGCGGCCCTGGGGACTGCGGGCGGGTGCCGTCCGGGTGCTGTGCACTGGACCCACTCTGCTGTCGGATTGTAAATTCAGACAAACATAAATGGGTAACAGCAGAAAACGGTGTTGGAACAGTGGGAATCAGCAATTTTGCACAGGAAGCTTTGGGAGATGTTGTTTACTGTAGTCTGCCTGAAGTTGGGACAAAGTTGAACAAACGAGGAATTTGGTGCTTTGGAAAGGGTGAAAGCTGCTAGTGAACTCTATTCTCCTCTGTCAGAAGTAACTGAAATTAATGAAGCCCTAGCAGAAAATCCAGGACTTGTCAACAGATCTTGTTACGATGATGGTTGGCTGATCAAGATGACACTCAGTAATCCTTCAGAACTAGATGAACTAATGAGTGAAGAAGCACATGAGAAATACATAAAATCTATTGAGGAGTGAAAATGGAACCCCTAAATAAATTAGTTTGAAACAACTTAATCTAGCATAGTTGTCTTAAATTAGTGGTGGATAGATTTTTAAAAAGCAACTTTTAGCAAAAGAAACTACTTGCAACAATGTTGCCTGAAGAAAATACCCCTTAACCTCCTAATGATTTCAGATAAACACATGCATCTTTTTCACAACACCCTGTGATTTTTAGGCTAGTCTCCAGTTATAATACTCAGAATTCCTGAAATTATCTGTGGTAAAACTAGTTATAAAAATGATGCAATTCAAGGATAACATTGTTATCTTAACCTTATATAATATTGTAACTTGCTTACAGCCATCCCTGGATTTGGGTCAAAATACTCAATGAACTTGCCACTGGAAATAAATGGCAGTGGAGAAAAGTTTGTTAGTTGTATAGTGTCCAGTAAAGAACATTACTATCTTAATTTTGCAATATATTGTGTTTGCTGGTGCTATTTTTAAGCAACAGCCTTGCAGGAAAATAAGAAACAGTTTAATAATAAAATATTCAAATTCTTAAAAAAAAAATACTGCTCCCAATTAGGCCAACTGAAAGCAGCACTCAACGAAAAGCATCCAGAATTAGTCAACAGAAAACACATCATCTTCCATCAGGATAACGCAAGACTGCATGTTTCTTTGATGACCAGGCGAAAACTGTTACAGCTTGGCTGGGAAGTTCTGATTCATCCGCCACATTCACCAGACATTGCACCTTTGGATTTCCATTTATTTAGGTCTTTACAAAATTCTCTTAATGGAAAAAATTTTCAATTCCCTGCAAGACTGTAAAAGGCACCTGGAACAGTTCTTTGCTCAAAAAGATAAAAAAGTTTTGGGAAGATGGAATTCTGAAGTTGCCTGAAAAATGGCAGAAGGTAGTGGAACAAAAGGGTGAATACGTTGTTCCATGAAGTTCTTGGTGAAAATGAAAAATGTGTCGTTTACTTTTACTTAAAAACCAAAGGAACTTTTTGGCCAACCCTACTTTGAAAAATGGTCACCATATAATTGTGAGTGGGCACACTTGTGGTTAAAGAGTTTGGAAATATATTTGTCTTACTTTCCTTATTCTATTATGTTTTCTTCCCTTGTTACTTCCAGACCCTTGCTGTCTCTCATGCAAAGAAGAAAATCTAGGAAACTTAGAGAAATACATAATTACTAATTGAATAGATAATACTTTATGAGTATTAAAAGTCTCCTACTTTGACTATTAAAATATTGGTATCTTGTAAATGTTTTTAAAGTTCTAGAGTAAAGGAGTAATTACAGATTTTAAGACAAGTGAAAAACTTAACTTTTTTTTGGTCCTTTTCATAGGTTCTCCGGGGACATAAAACTTTCCTAAATGATGCTTACAATTGGGAGTTTTTGATCTGGGAATCAGCTTTACTACTTTTCTTACTGCGCTTAGCCTCACTGGGGTCTGAAACCAATAAGAAATACAGCAATGTCTCAATATTACTTACTGAACAGGTATTGATTGGTCCTTGACAGTTTGATTCAGTGGTTAGAGATGGTATAATAAGATTTCTGCAGAAGATTCAAGGTTGAGTCTAGACTCTGTCACTTTCTAGCTATATGACCTTACACCCTACAAGTCACTTTGCAACTATATAATTGCTTCCTCTTTATAAAATGAGGATATTATCTTTCCCACCTGCTCCCAGGATTGGGTGCTACTTCATAGTATAAAAATTATTTTTTTTGGTGGTAATGGAGCGTGCTTTTAATCTCATATTCTGTGTCCAGTATTAGATCTTTAGAGTACCTGTCATTTAAGGATGTTTAATAAGCTTCTTGACTTTCTTCTCTATCAGTCAAACGCTGAATACATTCAGTGTTTGGAAAATACTTGCTCTTTAGTATGTGAGTAGATATTACAATTGAGAAATGTTTCTTATAAATACAGAGTAGTATAGAGTTGGTTTTTTTGTTTTTAATTTCATGTTTATCCATAAGTTTTAAATAAAAATACCTAATATCATTAGATTTTTTTTTTTTGGCCTTAGAATTATAGTGGAGAATTCTTACCATAAGGGGAAAAACAAGGGATTAGTAAATTAAAAGCAGCGATCTTTTTCCATTCCATGAATGTTTAATGAGGATGTTAGATTATTTGGGGGATACCAAGATGAATAAGATATAGTTTTTGAACTGAAGGAGTTTACATTTTAATTGCTATAATTAATATAAAAGTTTGCATTGTTTTGATAAATTGCTTCATTGTTATTTTTTCTTCACTAAATAGCTTTTCTTTGCCATATGTGACTGATTAGGGATGGGGGTTTGGGTAGGTGGCATATGTGCTCTGAAGAAATAGCTACTGGAATTTTGAAATTTATTTTACTTGAAAACATTGACCTCAAAATCTGCCATGTTGAATGCAATATATATATCTATCTTTTCCATGACATTTGCCCTAATCTCTATTCCTGCCCTTAGATTAATTTATATCTTAAAATGGAAAAAAAGCCGAATAAGAAAGAACAGCTTACTCTAGTAAACAATGTTTTAAAGCTATCCACCAAGTTGTTGAAAGTAAGTAATACCCTGTGATACATTTTTACTACCATTTAATTAAATCAATGCTGTACTTCTTGGAGAGGACCCTAGTAACAGATAGATGCTGTGTAGATTCAAACTACCAACTTGATAGTTTGGGGTTAATGACTCTATGAGAAAAAGTTTCCCAACTTACTACCCAAGTTCTAGTGATTGCTGATGTCTGTCACATTTTAAAATTACATTAAAAAATAACAAATAGCATATTGCTTGAATCCACCTTTAAAAACTTAGCTAGTGGAAAAGTAGGTGAGAGTCCATTACAGGCATTAATTAATTAATTAATTTTTAATTTTAAAATTATTATTTTTAATTGAAGTATAGTTGATTTACAATGTTTCTGGTGTACTGCAAAGTGATATATATATTCAGATTCTTTTCCATTATAGGTTATTACAAGATATTGAACATAGTTCCCTGTACAATACAGTAGGTCCTTGTTGTTTATTTTATATACAATAGTCTGTATCTGTTAATCCCAAATTCCAAATTTATCCCTCCCCCGCTTCCCCTCATTGCAGGTTTTTTGAAGGTAGCTATTGGACATTAAGGGAAGAGGTTTTAAGCAATCATCCTCTCCCAAGACTGAAAAAAACAGTCGAGAAATCACTGGTGGCTATTAAGAAACCATGTATTTCATCTCAGTTCTTTCATGTTTTTGTAGGAGCTGGACACACCATTTAGACTCTATGGACTGACAATGAATCCCTTGATCTACAATATCACACGAGTAGTTATCCTTTCTGCTGTCTCAGGTGTTATAAGTGATCTTCTAGGATTTAATATAAGAGTAAGTGTGATTATCACTCTGTAGCATCTGCCTTGGTCTTAAAACTTATTGTATATAGTAATCTTTGTTCTTCCCACTGTGTGTGTGTGTGAGAGAGAGAGCGAGACAGGGAGGGTGGAAGGAGGGAGGGAGGGACTGGCATGGAAATAACTCTTGAGGTAGAGAAATAGACATTCAGCTTAGGTTTTTTCATTTTATGCAAGTACAATGGATCGTGCTCTTGAATGGAACACAAAAATCAAGTTTGAATCTCATGTCAATTTAATAGCGTGGGCTGGGTTGGCCTCTGATCTAGGGAAATGTACAGAGGCAGAATGAATGAAAACCAAAAACCCGTGAACTGCAGTATATCTTTTTTGATCCTGGAAATTGTTAACGGTTTTTTCTCTATGATGTTCTATGGTTGCTGTTGTCACAGCTGGTACTTTTTTCTTATGTAAACGGTTCTTGGTTTACATGTAAGTGTACCTATCAACCCCACCTATTTGTCATAAAACTAACTATTTTGGTGATTTTCTTTTCTTAGCTGTGGAAAATTAAGTCATAAGCTGAGTCATGTGCCCGGACTTTCTCCCCTTGCTGGCATCAGTGCTTAACCCATTAAGGAGAGAGATGACTGCAAACCCATGAGACACCCACCTGCTTGTTCACACGGAGAGGTGCCCTCAGCTCTACCTAATCTAACGAATGGTGTTTTCAGAGGAACAGAGCCTTTCCAACTGGGTGTGCATGCTAAACACCTGTATTTTCATGGTTTTCAAATAGTATGAGTAGTCAGAAGACTGAAGACTGTTGTGTTATAGTAAGTTAAGGACAACTTTTTAAGTTAGGAAATTTATTCTGGGCATTTCAGTGCTGTGACAGTTATATTTATTGGAAATAGTCTTTCGGGTAACTATGGCAGATGCCCAAAAGCATGAAGCAAAATCCTTTATTGGAAATATGCAAATTCAGTACTTTTCTATTACAGTCTATAGAATTGGAGATTTCATTTCTCTAGCAAAGAGAGATCAAGTTTAAACTATTTTAGGTTGAGCCTGAATAAAAGAACTTTATTGGAGAATTTCAGTTTCTAGGCTTTTTTGTTGTTGTTGAAAGAAAAAAATAACCTTTTAAACTGTGATTTTCTGTTAAACTATGGAGAAAATTTTACTTAGTTTATAATTTTGAAGTTAATCCTAATAACTGTATAGTTGTTGGTGAAAGAGTCATGCATGTAATATGGCATGTAATCCAGCATGAGAAATTTAAGTCTATGCACACTCATCCGTGTCCACCATAAAACATGTTTTCCATTTAAATCATCTGAGCTATGTTTCCCATCACACTACTAAGTGAAGCGTTCATAGTTTATCTGTTGTGAGACTCAGTGTATTTAACCCTCAGTATAATCTCATGTCCTCGGTGTCTGTACTAAGCCAAGCTATGCCACTGATGATTTGGATTCTCTTATCAGTATCCCCTATTGCACATACATGCGTATACATATGTTAATGAAAACTCTAATAGTCTACATTTAATTCCTGCTCATTAAGTTACCCACTTTGAAGAATCTCTCGAGGCAAATTGAAAGCCCACATTTTAATGACAAAATTTTGTGAATTTTTAAATGGAAATAATTAGGAAACTTAGTTATTACATGTGAAGTATGTACATGCAAAATCAGTATATCATTTACACATATCCTAATATGCAGGAAGATTTTTGAGGTTTAAAGATGAATTTCTTAAGTCCAGGAATTGAGGTCAGACCTTTCTGGATTCATATCCTTGGCTCTGCTACTTATTAGCTTCGTAGTCTAAGGCAAGTTACTTAACATTTTTGCATCTCAATTTCTTTACCTGCTTAATAAGGATAATAACTACCTAATAGTGTTGTTAAGGTTAAATGAGATTATCAGGTAAGGTACTTAACATAGCATGAAGTACATCGCCCTTAATAAATCCACCATAAACATTTGAAATTACTGTTTAAAACCCTTTAAAAATCTTTTGCTGATAGATTCCTAACTGTGAAGATAGAAACCTAGGGGGCAAGATTGCTGAACTAGAAGTGGATTACCAAAAATTTGCAGCCATTCCAAATACTGCGTGAGAGTTACAATTCTTTTTAAAAAGTAAAACCCCATTATAGTGATTTACCTTTGGAAGGAACTGATCTGTAAAGGCACTTCGGTATCTCAGCAGATGGCTCATAGAAATCATGCTTTAACTGTTTTCCGTAAGGGACAATAGCAGCTATCTCAAATCCAGGATTGAACTGCTCAGTGCAGATTTCGGATGAAGAAAGCTTTATCTTTTTCTGTTACAAAAAAAAACCACTGTTCTATTTTTATTTGAATTTTTTACACAGTGAATCTTTAGCGTAAATGCAGCATTCAGAATAGCTTACTCCTGTGAGTTGTTTCGGTTATAGTTTTGATGGTGTAAAATTGGTTTAAATGATTTTTCAGGTGGGTAAAATTAACTGTATGGGTAGTTGCTCATGTCGGAAACTTGGGAATCATTTTTCACTCTTGCCTTTCTCATACCTCACATCCAGTCATCAAGTCTGTGAGTAATTATCTTCTAGATATTTTTCTAATCAGTCCTTTCTTCTCCATCCCCACTTTCACCACCCTCATCTAAGTCAACATCCTTTGTTTTTGAACAAGATTCTGCTTTTCTGCCCCTCTCCCCCATGCCCACCTATTCATCTCAAAAGCTAATGTATCTTTTCTGAAATGCAAGTCTCAGTCTCATCGTTTAGAATCTATTAATGGCTTAGTATTACTTTGAAGGTAAAAATCCAAAATCTTTTTAGCAAGGTGTATAGGCCTACCTTGTTGAGAAAGATTTTTGAATCTTTATGTTTGAAAGATGTTTTTTCTGGGCATAAAATTCTAGTTTTAAAGATGTTGCTGCTCTACTGCCTCCTGGATTGCCTTGCTTCTGACAAGAAGTCTGCTGTCATTGTCATCTTCGTTCTTCTGTATTATTATTTTTTTTTTAACTCTGGCTGCTTTTAAGGTTTTTACCTTTTTCAGTGAATTTGTGCTATTTAGTTATAATGTGCCTTGGTGTAGTTGTCTTCATTATTTGTGTGTGTGCTTGGGATTTGTTGCACTTACTGGGTCTCTGGATTTTTAGTTTGCATCAAATTTGGAAAAATTTTGACTGTTATTTCTTAAAATAAGTTTTCTATACCCCAGTCTCCCACCTCCTGAGACTCCACATGTTAATTAGGCTGCTTGAAGTTGTCCCACACCTTACTGATGTTCTGTACATTGTCCCAGTCTTCTGTTTTTAATTTCTATTAAAGGCAGAAGACTGGCACGACTATTTCTATTGCTGTGCCTCAAGTTCACTAACCTGTTCTTCTGCACTAATTTGCTGTTAATCCTACCCAATGTATTTTGTCTACAGAATTTTGATATTGCTTTTTCAGTTTTTTGTATCCTCATGTCCCTCTGTAACGTGCTGTTTCTTTTCTCTATCTTGTTTTCATAATATTTATAATAGAAATAGTAAATAAGAACATTATAACAGCCATCGTCTGTGTTATTTGGGGGTTTGTTTCTGTTGATTTATTTTTCTCCTCATTTTGGGTCATACTTTCCTGCTTCTTTTCATGCCTAGTAATTTCTTAATGGATGTGAATTTTACATTGTTGGGTGTTGGGTCTTCGTGTGTGTGTGTATTCTTTTAAATATTCTTGAGCTTTGTTTTAGAATGCAGTCAAGATACTTGAAAACAGTTTGATCATTTCAAGGCTTGCTTTTAAGCTTTGTTAGGTGGGCCAGAGCAGCCTTTACTCTGGTGCTACTTTTCTCCACAACTGAAGCAAAATCCTCCTGAGTACTCTACCTGACAACCCTGTTCATGATCAGGTTTTTCCAGTTTAACTGTGGGAACATGAACTCTTCCCAGCTCAGGAATTTTTGGCCTGCTTCTTTTTGGTGGTTCTTTCCCTGTTGAGTATTTCCTGTGCTCATCAATACCTGAAAACTTGAAAGGAAACCTCTGCACATTTTTGGAGCTCTCTCCTCTCTGTGCAGCTGTCTTCTCTCTGGTACTCGGCCTGCCAATTCTAGCTGTCCTGGCCGCCCCAGATTCTTAACTCTCACCTCAACTCAGCAAGGCTGCTTGGTTCAGTTTGGATACCCCCTTCCTACACCACAGCCTAGAAACTGCCTCTAAGTAATCTGGGGCAAACATGGGGCTCACCTCATTGAATTCCACTATCTTTTACTGCCTGTTGTCCAACATCTAACACCCATTTTTTCATATATATTTTTCCTTTTTTGTTTTTAGGTTGTCTGAGGTGGGAGAGTAAATGTTCTTCCCACCTTAGTAAATAGAAAAAAGTTTACTCAATTGCTCAAGCCAAAGGCTTAGGGTTTATTCTTGGTTCCTCTCTTTCCCTCCATATCTAATCTACCAGCCAGTCACGTTGGTTCTGTGCTTCCACCGGTAACAGACTGAGCCTCCTTTGCGCTCAGCTGGATTACTGTGCTGACCCACTGTTCCCTTCCCATTCTTGCCTCTGCAGTCGGTTCTCCACAGCCACGTGAGTGAGCTTAAAAATATGGAGACTCTATCATTCCTACTTAAATCCTTCCTGGCTTTCCCTATGCTGGCCTCCAAGGCCCTTCATTATCATTCCAAATTTCCCTCCTCAGTACCTGACAGCCACACTGGCCTCCCTGTGTTCCTCGTTATACCAAGTTCTTTCTTATCAGACTGTGCCTAGAATATGTTTTCTTCAGTTCTCCCCTGAATGGCTTCTCAGCTGTCAGTTCCTTAGCAGGACCTTCTCTGAGTTAAAGTTGTTGCCCATCTTATCCTTGTTATCAGTTATATATGGTCCTGTTCATTTCCTTCACGGCACTTATCAGAACCTGATTATCTTGTTTATTTTTTGCCTACTTGTTTCTGTCCTTCCCCACTAGAATATAAGTCCCTTAAGGCAGGAATTTTTGTTGTTGTTGTTTTTCACTCCTAGGTCCCCAGAATGCAGAAGAGTACCTGACCCCATAATAGGTACGTAATATAAATGCATAGAATAAATGAATAGACCTCAAGTAATCTACTGTTTCTGTAGTTTTTTTTTTTTCTTCTTCTGTTAGGATGGAAGAGTTGTACTGTCAGTGCTTCATTTATTCCTGTATAATAATTTCTAGGAGATTGGACTTTTGTTTTGATCTCCCAAAAGGAGTGATACCTGCTACTGAGAAATTAAATAAACCAAGATGTAAAACTAGAACTAGATTAGGCCATACATACATTTAATTGAAATAATAATAACCATAGATGGATAAGAAAAATACCTGTTCAGCTACTTTTATAATTTGTATTGGGAAAAATTCTATCTCCTAAAATCGCTATGGAGGTATGACTTCAGACTTCCTAAATATGTACAGACTTCCTAAAAATGTACATTATATGCCTCATGTATAATATAAACACTTTGAAAAGTTGAATAACCAAATACTTGCCTAATTGGGGTATGGTTTTCTTAACTTTCAGAGACAAGTAGAAAAGTTCTAAATACCAGGATGTCCTCCAAAGTGTAAGCTTACGGGTCTGTGTTTTTAATTTTGGTTCATTGTATCTAGAGGTAAGTGAACCTGTGCACTGTAAAAATAACCCTCTTTCAAATTAATGAAATTCATTTTCAAAATTTTTTAGTCTACACACGCCATAATGGGCCAAATGGGTCTTACTCCCAAATATAGTGTATGATTTGGAATTATCAAGAAGTAAATTCATTAAACTTAATCTCATCTATACAGCTGTTGACTAGTTTGGTCATTTAAAGTAATCCTTTGCTCCTTGCAGTTATTGGTGCCCATCTTGAATAATGAAGTTTGAATTTCACAAATGTGAAATAATTCCATTCCTTTCCTGCAGCACACCCTGAGCCTATATGCTGTAGTAAGGTATTACTCAAGGTAACAAATAGTTGTTTATTAAGGACAAAATAAGCCTCTTGATTTGCTATAAAAATTTGCTAATAGTTCTGCTTGACTTTAATGCAAACATTGTAAAATAGACAAATACCCACAGGATTCTTTGGAAAAATATAGGTTCAGGCTAAATTAAAGCACTTGGCTATGTTTTTGTATTTTAATGTGTATGTGAGAAAGGTTCAGAGTTCTTTGGCAGAACTCTACTAAATTCTACTCTCAATAAGCCTTCATACTCGCTTCTTACACTTAAGGCTCTACTTGCATAGAAACTTTGAAAACAGATCCAAGTTAGTGGATATCTTAAACTAATTCAGTCAACTGAAGCAAAGATTATAGAGTTCATGTCATAATTATGGCGTGCGTTAAACCAGTCATTGTCTTGCTGATAAACCTTAATAGCATAAGCAGTAAAGAGCTGCCTAAATAAACAAATCTGTTATTGTTTAAAAAGCACAAGTAGTTCTTAGCACTGGAGCATGCCAGGATGATGTAAGAAGTTGCTCTGATATATTCTTCACGCCAGACTGAATCATCACGTTTCGTGACTGAAGTCTGTTTACACCACTGTTCCTTAGTTCCTGGAGCTCACTCTGGACTAAGCTCGAGCTTAAACACATCTCTGTGGAGGTCGGTAGTTAAGACTGTCACACAGTTTAACTAATTTGAGTAGTCCTTGCTTTCTTAAAACCCAATTCTTTTGGAATGTTGGACACATTAAACAGGAAGCTCTTCATTAGTTCACCTTGAAAAGCATTTGACTTCTTCTACATGAGAATATCTGACTATTAAAAAAGGAAATAACCAAGGTATGCTCAGGTAGAAATAAAAAGCCACATGCTTTTCTGTGTCCAAGACTTCTGAAATAGGAGTTGACTCTGTGCAAAAGCTACTTGGCCCCAAATATTTAACGTACAGGGGTTAGAAGACAATAGTATAGGCTCTTACTCACTAATCTCCCTAGGGAGACAACGTGATAGCATCCCAGAACTTTTTTGCTGTTACGACCAATAAGAAAATACGTCCACTAAAACAGCAACAAAATGACTTTGCTGCCACTCTGCAGGCTTTGCTACAACACACATCTCCATGGTAGGGCTCGGGGTTTGGAGTTTATTTTCAGTGTGAGTTCAGTGATGGCAGGCGGGAATTAATTTCTCTCCTCAAGAGTATTCAGTTAACCATGGTCTTGAGCTAGGTTTTAGGCATTATTCATTCCAAGAATTTCAGTGAAATCAAGTCAAAATACTTCACTCTACAAGTACAACCTAGAGTAAATAAAATGATTTAAAAATAATGTGAAATGCCACAGTCTGATGAAATAGAGTTTGTGACCTTGTGGTAACTGGACTTACACAGCTATGTCCACTAGAAATGTCTGATGACAATTTCCAATAAGACAAGTCCTTTTCTTTCCCTGACAGTGTAAGAAAGGATTTTTGGGGGGTAGCAAATTATTTATGCAAAGCTATTTTCCTTACAGTGAAAGGTATTAAGTAGGTATAATGATATTCAACTCAAACTAATTTTGAGCTTTACATATAGATAAGTATAGCTATACAGGTAAAGTCATCATTGTAAGAGTCTTTCTGATTGTAGGACTTTGAATATTTGTTACTTGTAGGGATAAAAATCTATTTGAGGACTCAGACCATGATGAGAATTAGCTCCACAAATAGAAAAAGCAACATTACATAAACCTGACAGTAAAAGAAATGCAGGCCATGAACTGATTTTTGTTTTTCTTTTTTTTTTTAATATCTATATAAAAAATAACGAGCGATTTACAGGTCTCTTTCTCTAATCAGAACCTCAAGTGTATATATAAAGGTACTGTACAATATATAAACATTTACAACCAGTACATCCATATTTTGCTTAGCATTCCAAGGCCACATTGCTAAGTCAGTACAGAATCAGTACAGTGACAGGTTACTTAGGAAAGAGCTACATCAGACTGACAACAGATGACATCAAAGTTATGTCGCAGTTAACAAAAATTGGATTTTTATCACTAATTGTGGACTATAGGGAAAATAAATCATTTCTGTGATACTAAATTCTTAGCATTTATCAAGCCTTCTAATTCTTCTCTATTCAAGTAGTTACAATAGGTGGGTAAATATAGTTCTGGATGGAAAGGGGATTTCAGAAATCTCACTCTGGGAAGCATGTCTTATCTACAGGGGCTGATTTAGTTGTTATATTAAAGAATTTCACAGTCAGACTCTGAGAGGGAAGGACCTGGACATGATGTGTTTCACAATAACAAGATGAACCCAGGGTGACAGAACAAGTGTGTTCAAATACTCCAGAAAATGGTTTTATTCTGAGAATGTTCCTTTATTTATAGATGCTACTGAATGCTGCTTCCGGGGGCTGAGAAACCCGGATCTATTTTATGGAGCTAAAAACTGTCTCTACCTTCCAACAAACATCTCTAATTAGACTTTAGAAAAGAATTCTGAAAATCTGTACAAGCTAAGCAGATGTTTACGATCCCTTTCTTCTTTGTAAATAGGTTAATGTAGCTAGATATTAAGATCTAGCAAGGACTGTCTACCACCACGTTTGTTCTCACTTGCTTGTGAGTCGGTCTCACACAGGTTCTGCTTCTCAACACTTGAACTTGTACAGCGGCTGCCAGATGAGTTGGTACCTCATCTGGCAACGGACCGTGAAACTGGTTTCATGATTAAGTCCCTCTTCAAATATGTATTATGTATTAATGACTAATGACTTAGTAGTTGGTTCAACCAAAATATCCAGAAAGAGAAATTTGGTAGTTTTTCTTCAGATAGCAATAAGCAATATTTCCACATGCTTCTTTGTGGTTTCATAATAAAATAAATGAACTAAAAGGGTGATCTGAGATGCTGTAACACATTAGAGTTGGATAACACAGCAGGAGGTGAACTCTTAATCAATTGAAGTGCTTTCTCATTTGAACATTCATTTGTAAATCACATCTTTAACAGTTATTTGAAATACCTTATCCGGCCGAATTAAAATAAACAGCCATAAGAAAGTCAGTATTTGACTACATTTTTCTTTCTTTCCAGTAGTGATGTTTGGGAGTTTTATTTTTAAACGGGGACATCATCAGTAAGCTGTTAGGAGAGGCAACTGCCATCTTTAATGATGAGTTAACAATCTCTTCTTCTGCAAGGGCTCAAATATTTCTCTCTGTAAACATGCAACATGCTATTGAGAATATCAACTTCCAAGCCAAACCTAGTTTTTTCATTACTGTGGAAATATCTGCGTGAGAAGGATAAAATAGACATGATACAGTAGATAACTTGGCACAAATATAAAGTGAGTTGTGACCACGTTGTGAATATCAACATGTCATTTGTTCAGACACTCATGAAGACGAGCTGGGCGGCCTGAGCCGGGCGTGTCCGATGAGCCCGTGGGTGCGGCTCCTTCCTGAGCGCAAGGCGGGCAGCCAGCCAGGGGGACAGTGGGTTCTTAGCAATCCTGCAGGCCCTTCATGCAGCCTAGGTAACTTGATGCTCAAATTAAAATGTACTTCTGATGTGTGTTTCAGAATTCCTGAAAAAAATGATTTTGGGGGGGGAGGGGAACACTGCTTTTTAGTAGGAAAAGATTACAACTTGTTTTTTTGTTTTATACTAAAGGTCACAGTCGCTTCTCGGCCACACCAGTAGTGCCTGTGGCTCTACTTGCACTTGGCACCTTCCAAGGCCCTGGAGTTATTGGTGTTTTCTTAGCTGGAGAACCGCTTTCAGGTTTGAACCCTCCGCTCTCTTTGTTTTTGTCAGCTGCCTCTAGTTCTTTTCTTTTGTGATCTTCTATTTTGTTTAAAACCATTCTTTCTTCAGGTTCCTGCTTTGGCTTCTTTTCTGATATTTTGACATTTTCTCCTATTTTATCTTTACTAGAACTTGTTTCTACTAAGGTTGCTTTCTTTCCTTTTTCATTTTCCGATATAGCTCTACTAGTAGTGTTATTTGTCTTTTTGGATGGAAGCGACTTTTCATCCATTCTCTTGCTTTTTTTCTCTGGAGACCTGGTTCTGTTTTTTCCAGGCTGATTCTGATTTGTATCTTTCCTGATAACACCTGATCTTTCTTTCCCATCTGACATCTGCTCAGCATTGTTGCTAGCATAGCCCCCTACTCTTTGGTTCACATTTGACTGGTCTTTGCTTCCTTCAGTTTTTTGCTGCTTCTTTGGGCTTGAAGACTGTCCTCTGCTTTTTCTGCAATGGTCTTGTCCAGAAGCTGCCCTGGTGCTGATCTGACTACTTTTATTCTCTCCTTTCCTGGGGCTGAGTGATCGATCTCTGGGTCTTCTTTTGGGGTCATTTTTTAGAGGGCTGGGAATCTTTTCTAAATGTTCCTCTGAATATCGACTGGCTGACTTTTTGGGACTAGCAGATCTGCCTCTTGGTGTGACACCATTTTCTACTTTCAAGAGATTTTTCTTATCACTGTGCCCATGACTGTTGGGTGGATCCCTTTTATTCACATTTTTATGGAGAAGAGACTGATGTTTTATATCAGACTGATTTTCATTTAAAGTGCTTTTCTTTTCGGGCACAATGTCCTTTAATTCTTCTGCCTTTTCACATATCTGAACTCTCATCAGAGATTCTTCAATTACTGGCACACGAGACTCTTCAAATATGAAAGCAGAATGTGAAGATGGGTGAAATGGTGACTGTTCATCATAAATCACATTGGAAGACGAAGGGTTACTAATATTCCAATCACCTAAAAAAAGTGATTTGAGTAGAACATTATTAAATTTTAGAATTATAAATAGGAACAATTAAGTTTTGAATTTTTTGATAGCCGTTTGAATTTTACTGACTGCTTAAACAGCCTGAGTATCTTATAAATAAAGTTCATGTATGTTTAGATCTCTCTCTATAAAGGCAGACGTATACAGACAGCTATACTTGTACCTGAAGGGTAGGTTGTTTTATATATACAAAATAATAGTATTCATTTTTCCAATTACATTTGTATAATAGGTACGATAATATATGATGTGTAAATTCTTTATAAGTAGCAAAAGCCCAATAAAAATCTTAAAAGAAATAAATAATAAAATAATTGGACCAAATTACCTGGTCCAAGCAGCTTACTAATTTAGCTATTATTGATGGATATAGCTTCAGGATTTGCCAAAATCACTAATAAAGGAGACCAAACTGTGGTAACCAGAATGGAGTTCATGGGCATTTGTAAATAATTTTCTTGCTTTAAGCTGTCAAATTTAATGTCAAAAGGAAACTGAAAAGTGCAGAAGATAGAAGTAGATGTATTTAATAGCATCATTTTTAATTAAAAAGAAAAAAAAAGAAGGAAGTGATTTACAAGACATGCAAATTTACCAAATCTTTTTAAGGAAAGACCAAGAAAAGCCCTGAAAGCCTTAATGTTGCTCAGGTTTCACGTAGGAGCACAGACCGGAAGGAGCCAAACCTGAAGAAGGAAGAGAAAAAGCCTAGGACTGTGTAAAAAAACATCACAGCTCAGTTAGCAAAGATGTCACCGGGGACGTATGGTTTACAAGCAGATGGTGGAAGGTAATACAGTCAGAGGATTATAGGCTGGAAGGGGACTGTAGGAGGTCATGTCTATACTTATCCCTCAAAAGCTCTATGGGGGGAAGGGAGGAAACTGGAACGGACAACGACTAAGTGGTGTGGTATTGTACTTCTAGACTAGTGCACTCAGTTGATAAACAGTGATTTTCAAATACTGTGATATTTCAAAAACATACAATGAAACCAAGGAAATTTAAGATCAGTACAGGACTACGGAAATGGTCCCAAGTGCAACTCCTTGTCTCCAGGTAGAGCTAAAGTAACTTGTTTTTGACAAATGACCAGAAAAGCCTAAAGTTCTTATGCTGCTCATTAAGAGAGAAACTCATCTTACTATAAGGAAAAAAAATAACATTTGAAGAGATTTCAAATGCTTTTCATGACATTAAAATCGTTTGCCTCTAATGTTCTCATTTTTTATAGGCACTTTTCTCTGCAAAAGCAACTGTGTTTTCTGCTGAAACTAGCTTAACATATATATTCTAGTCTAACAAAAGTTCTGTATGAATCACTTATTTTATAATATTATTATTTATGGTAACTAACTTTAGATGGTTCTGGTGGTTACCTCTGAATTAGCTAGTAAAATATCTGTCCCCTCCAAACAGATATTCCTTTTCCTTCTGCTGCCCCCTCCCTAACAAACACATTCTCAGCTTTTCAGCTACAGGTGAGCTACTTAACTTACCATGGTCAGGTATCAAGCCAGTTCCTGGCCTCAAAAGAAGAAGAACTTTATTTCCACCGGCCTGAATAAGCTCAATTGCTCGAGTATGTGTGATGCCTTGTGTAGGTTCCCCATTGATTTCAACAATCTGGTCCCCAACCTAGACAGGGAACATTCACAGAAACAACATGAAACTACACATCCTCCTTTGGTTCTGTTTTGTCATCCCTAGAGCCACCCAACTCTGCTGAATGACTCTCTTTGTAAAATATTTAACTTGTGCACAGTGCTATTACACTAGAGTTGACGAGGAGTGGACAGGTGGTAGCAGTAGGAAGAGAAGATGTCCAGTTTTATTTATGCTAAAGAAGTTTCTATGACTAGTAAGCAGGATCTGGGCATCTTGAAGCCAAGAATCAAATTCTAAGTTTTCAACCAAACGTTAATTGGTGGGAGAGGGTGAAGGCTCTATGACCCACGTGATACCACAGAGCTACCTCTGATTAATCCGCCTGTGAAGGGTACTTTCCGACTCAAGCTGAATATCCTAAATCCTAGGCAGGTGGCTCCTCATCTTTGAAGCCCATCCTGGCCTCCAGGGAGAACTGCCTACTCCTTCCTTTGTGTTGCTGCTACACCCTGTACATATATGAGGCATTACCTAAATGAAATATTTATAGACTAAAACTCTAAGAAAACTCAGCTTGGAGAAATTCATACTACTATGAATACTTATTTAAAACCAATAGCTGGCTTACACTAAATGACTTTAGTGTGTAGTGATTTCCCTAGAAAACAAACAAACGCTAGGGATCAGAATAAAATGCCTCAGCACCATTGCTATTTACTAGAAATGTCTGTAGTTATTTGAAAAGAAAAAGGAAATGTGAAAGAGTGAAGTATCACTTCTGCAAAGGACCTGGTTAAAGATAATGATGGTAATGATTTAAAAATATATCCAGATTTTAAACATTTCGAGGTGACAAACAACTAAAGGGTATTGGCTTCAAAACAGAAAAACTGAACAATGGACAATTACTGAAATTACAAAAAGCAATATTTGCAGAGCTTACTAAAACAATGCAGAGATAACAGAAGAGGACGCAGTAATTATTTAACAGAGGTGAGTAGGATTGCTCTGTATCCACAGCTGCAGCAGCGCACAGTGGCTTGGAAGCTGGGCTTTGGAGTCATAATGTCTGTGGTTCACTCCTGGCTCGACCTCGTCCTAGCAGAGTGGTCTCATTTTCCTCTCTGTTAAGTGGGGATAACATTAGTACCTACCTACCTCCTGGGGCTGTTGGGAGGAATTAATGAGCTAAAAACAGGATTATACACCAAGCACAAATAAATGTTAATTTTCAAATGATCTATTTTCTGGTTTTCCAAAAAAAGATTTAAAGCTGGTGGCACAGTGGTTAAGAATCTGCCTGCCAGTGAAGGGGGCACGGGTTCGATCCCCGGTCTGGGAAGATCCCACGTGCCGCGGAGCAACTAAGCCTGTGCGCCACAACTACTGAGCCTGTGCTCTAGAGCCCGCGAGCCACAACTGATGAAGCCCGCGTGCCTAGAGCCCGTGCTCCGCAACAAGGGAAGCCACCGAGATGAGAAACCCACGCACCGCAACGAAGAGTAGCCCCTGCTCACCGCAACTAGTGAAAGCCCACGTGCAGCAACAAAGACCCAAGCAGCCAAAAAAAAAAAAAAAAAAAAAGTAGCAGGATGAAGATTTAACTATAGACTGCACCCCGTTCTATACAATGCAAAAATTTTTCAAGTAAACTAAGAAAACAGAACAAGTTTTATTGCATATTTATGGGAAAAAAATGAGTGGAGGATATCACAAAATAGATGGAGTTAACAAAGTGGAAAAAAAATCTAAAATAAAAACCAAAGTAAGATGATGATAATCATAATAGGATGGAGAAAAAGTAATAAACACAATTCATTAAAAAACCCTTATAATCAGAATAGGTATATAAGTGAAATAAAGGTCGGTACCCAGATTTTCTTTAATAAGTGATTATAGAAAAATCATTTTCATGAGGAAACACAGATGACAAATTAGCACCAGATATAAAACCCTCTGATAATTAGAGAAATTAATATTAAAATAGATACTACTTGGAGCATGCTTTGGGTACATCTTGTAAAAACGTGCTTGAGGTTATAATTCATTTCAATTATAGTCTTTGGCTTAAATTCTCTGTCCAAACCTGCATATTTCTTATTCTTTCAGCACAATAAGTAAACTGCAAAAAACTTGTAATTGAACAGATCTGCCACCAGGTGTCATTTTTGTTTAACTTAAAAACTAAATTAGGGTGAAGGAGAGGAAAGCCATGGTTTTAAGATTTATGGTAGAGAGGCCCTCAAAAGGGGAAAAAGGTCTAAACTGGACTACACAAAGCTTAAGATAAAAAAATCACACCTTTGAGAGGGAAATGTAAACATTCTTCTAAAAGTTTGTTACTTTAAAAAATTTAAGTGTGATAAAAATACAAAAAATGGGGAATATATTTTTTGATAAGAATAAAAATTCAAGGTCAGGTTTTTGTATTATTGAAAAATAGAATTGTGGGGGACAGAGGAGAGAGGAGAGAAGAAAGAAATGAAAGGGGAAGAAAAAAATGAGAACAGGAGAACCAAAAGGGGGAAAGTAGGAAGAACGATAGAGAAAAATTGTGTTCCTTTAAAAAAGTCACTTTTTAAAGGCAGTCTTGCAGTTTTTCAAACAACATCCACTAAAATATTAAAATGACTAAACAATATTTCTAACACATTGCTTACATTATCTTACAACCTCTTAAGACCCTTTATGCCTCCCAAAGGAATTGAGTCCAAATGACATAATCATGGCCTGATGTGAAAGCACACAGACCAGGCTAAGAGACAGTGGCCCTGGGTCCCTCTATGGCTGTGACTCAGTCTCCCTGAGCCTCAGTTTTAATCTGCAAGTGGTGATAATGCCCCCTACCTCACAGAGTTTTTGTGAGACTAAAACTAATACAAGTGAAAACATGTGGTCTGGAAGACAACAGAGTCTTAATAGTTTCTAAATCGGTTTCTGTTCTTTGTCAAATATTTCAGTCTGACACTATTACCTAATATGGACTTTTTCCATTCAGCTGATTTCTCATTCCCTTAGCCCAGAACCTTTTTCCTTCCTCTCTAAATCAGGATTTAAGGACCAGCTGAAGACTCACTACATGTACAGATCCTCTCAACACCTTTCCATCTATCTTAAAAGTAAACATTTTCTTGTTTTAGTGAATTATACGATTACACTGTTTGCTTATTCCTTCCTATAGCCCAAGTCCTGTCTACCCAGTAATAAGTTCTGAGAGTTAATCTTAAATATTTAAAAAAAATTCTCCCATTATCTAGAAATATTAACCATGCATTCTATTCTTTCAACAAATATCTATGGAACATCTACTATCAATATTCAAGGCACTACCTCAGGTGTGGAAGATACTGGAATAATAGGTACAGGACACAAAGTACAGTGTCAGCTTAACAGAAAAGACGGGAGAAGAGGAGAGAGGCAGGAGGGGAAGGCAGACAGGATGGATGCTCAGGTGGCTGGCTCCATGCACAAGTGTCAGCTGGAGATAAATGTTCATCTTTTGGGACAGTGGCCACCTGAGTAAGTTGTCATTTACAGCAAAGCTCCCATGATCCCTACACCAAGTCAAGATTTTGATGATTTAGTAGCCAGAAAAATTATTCTCTGAAAAGCTGATTTATTTTATTAGAGTTTAGAACAAACCTGGGCATAGCAGTAATAGCTTATTTGCTTTTGCTTTCAAATTTCAGAGTTTCTTTTTTATATTAAAGCTGATTTAATCACATAATTCTAAAGTTTCTGTTGATTATGAAGAATAACATGTTTTAGGGCTTCCCTGGTGGTGCAGTGGTTGAGAGTCCGCCTGCCGATGCAGGCGACACGGGTTCGTGCCCCGGTCCAGGAAGATCCCACATGCCGCGGAGCGGCTGGGCCCGTGAGCCATGGCCGCTGAGCCTGTGCGTCCGGAGCCTGTGCTCTGCAATGGCAGAGGTCACAACAGTGAGAGGCCCGCATACCGCAAAAAAAAAAAAAAAAAAAAAAAAGAATAACATGTTTTAGAAATAGAATCCTTTAAGGCCTCTTTGTTTGCCTTTTATTTGGTGAGATTAGTGTATCTGAGGGTTATATTTGAAACCAACATTTCAATTATATCCTAGTTTTTGGTTTAACTGGAGTTTTGTGATACAATATACAATGAGATTTTTTTAAAACTCCAAATTTAAATGACTTAGAGATTTTTGTTTTAAAAGGTTGGGGGTGGAAGAGAAAAAGGACCAAGAAAACCAGAAATAAGTATGCCATCCCCATAAACAGTGCCTCAAACTGCTCTTACTAAAACTTTAAGAAGTTTACTTGGGCCATGTATTTTACATGTATTATAGCTCTGCGTTTTGTGCAGGTTCAGAGTAGTTACCCAACGATGCACAGCTACAAGGTGGCAGAACCAGAGTTCGATCCTTGTCCTGTCTGATTTCCAAACCCATGTTCTCCCCACTTTATTAAACTGTCCCTACAAGAAAGTGAACTGTGGCGAGAGCAAACAGCTCAGCTTCAGCACACTAATGGACTTTGGCCATCAGCCCCTCTCCTTGCCGTCAACACCCTCCAGCTCTGCTTCTGCTGCTCTGCGTTCTCACCCTCCCCATTTTCTCTACTTTCTATGGTCCACTAATGACAGGCCTTATCCAGAGTCCTGCCCCTGGCCCACAACTCTCTAAATCGTCTCCTTTAGTGAATTCATCCACAGCAAAGGCATCAGTTATCACTTCCGTCTGGGTAATGTCACAATCTGGGACTTTACCTCTTGTCCTAACTGCCTGCTAAATATTTACACCTGCTCAACCAGCTGGTCCTTCAACATGACTACAACTTAGTACATCATCAGTCTTTGCCAAATCCTTTCTCCCACTGGCCTCCCTCACGTTTTTTTTTTTCATAGTACAGGCCGGGTGAAGCCTCTAAGCCATCCTTTACTCTTTTTTTTCCTTCATCCTTCACTCATTTAATACTTGTCAGTCATCTAAACTGGTCTTTTCTTCATTAACGGTTGATCCCACATGCATCACTTACCGTCCACCCAAAGTACTACCATCCAAGTTACACTCCCACCACCATGATTCGATGCCTAAACTATAGCTAGCCCTATCCCCTCATCCATCCTACACACCAAGAGACTGATTTTATCAGTGTATTGCTCTCAGGGGGAACTCGTGGCGCAAAAGCCTTCTGTGACTTTCCACTGCCTTGGATCTACATACTGGTGATTCATCCTACTTTCATATTCTCATTTTCTTCTACCTTCCTATGTATTTTCTAAATAGACTCTAGGTAAACTTGACCACTTGCAGTTCCCTATATATGACGTGTACTTCCTTCGTTTTACCCCTTTGCTCATTTCTTCAGCCTGGAATGTTTTCTTAATCTCTCCCTGTTGAAATCCCATTGACTGTCCAATGCCACCTCGTCTATGAAATCTTCTCTACTCATATTCACCTACTTTGAACTTGTACAAAAGTCTAGTCCTTTAGAGAAAGGATGGTATCTTGTTTGGGGGTCACTCTTTCTCCTTGCTTATTCAGTATCATGTATAAATCCCTGGGTAAAGCAAACACTCGGTAAATGTTTATGAAATGAGTAATGGGAGTGGAGTAGTGATGTGCATAATTTAAAACTGCAATCACCCAGAAGACTTTTCTAATCATTGTTAGAATTTACCATCTAATAATTTGCCAGGGTCATTTGCCTTTCTAATTACTTAGTTAAAAGCAAAAGAGAAAAATAAAAAGAAGAAAAAGAAAAATTTATCTTTCCCTGATGCCCACTGGTAGCAGAGGGAGGAAGTCCAAAGTTCTCTTGAATAGTAAGGGGAAGGCTGTCCGGATTTTATAATTTTTAGCATATAAAATTTTTAGCATATAATTGAATACCAGTAAATTAACTATTTAAAAAAAACTGAGCCCAGCAAATGTCTTCAATATAAGAATCCTCTAAGTAACATCTAGAGAAGGAAGGAAAATATCTTTTGCAGATCCATAAACCATCTGGCCTCAACGCCATGTACAAAGCTATAGTGTTTCAGAGCTGAGAACCCCTATGCAGGAACATTGCTGACGTGATTTCTAGTCCTGCAAATGATAATAAAGTTTGGGAGAGTCATGCTTTTCGACCTCTGGCTCCCTCTAGAAGTAGCTAAGAGGGGAAAAAAAATCCTGGGATTATTGTTTCTTGGAAGAAGTCGATGATTCTGTTTCATCCTGGCTTTCCCAAAACTTAATAAGATGAAAGTATATTTTATTTATTAATCCATTTGCCCTTGAATGTTGACTACGTAAGTAAAATTGATTTTTTCTTACTGACCAAAGTCAAGCCAGCGCAAACAGCCTAACTGCAATACAGTATAGCACCCTGCAAAGAGGAAATGAACTCATGACAAGCATCTGCCTTTCAGGTTTTAGTGATGGAAAAGCTTGCTTCATAGATTCAGGAGGTTTCTGCATTCCCTTTAATCAACTATTTTCAGAAGTTTCCAGTCCGGAGCCAGAACCAAAGGTTGCAGACAGAAGCCAACTCACGTGAATTCTGCCGTCTTTGATGGCAGGACCGTCCTCAGCCAGACGCAGGATGAACAGCCCCATGTTGTATTCCTTCCCACCCCTGAGGCTGAATCCAAAGCCCCGGGGGCCTCGCTCCAGCTCCACTGGGTAACAGCCAAGGCTCTAGAGAGAGAGAAGTGTAAGGAAAACAAGTTTACATGGACTGCTTTATTTAAAGTTTGAAGAAACTTCTTCTGGCCTTTTATGGCCAGAAGAAATGATTTATATTCTCAATACACACTTTTAAAAGAAAATTGAAGTACAGTTAATTTACGATGTTGTGTTAGTTTCAAGTGCACAACAAAGTGATTCAGTTACATGTATATATATTCTTTTTCAGATTCTTTTCCACTATAGTTTATTACAAGATATTGAGTATAGTTCTGTGCTCTACAGTAGGTCCCTGTTGATTACCTATTTTATATATAGTAGGGTGTATATGTTATCTCAAACTCCGGATTTATCCCCCATCCCCTTTCGTAATCTTAGTGTCTTCTATATCTGTGGGTCTATTTTTGTTTTGTAAATAAGTTCCTTTGTATCATTTTTTGGGGATTCCACATATAAGTGCTATCATATGATATCAATATGCATTTCTATATCATAAGGAAGGAATGTATGTTTTGGTCAAAGGGCTACTTAATTTCTATAAATGCAGCCTAAATTAATTTGAAGATTACATGTCTTCTCTACTAGTTGGTCAATATGCAACAGAACAATCAGAGAACAGAATTTTGAACAGTGCTTCCTTTAAGCAGATTTTGACTAATTTTCCTGAAAAAAGAAAAAAAAAGCCACCCCAAATCCTTCCTTGATTAACTAAAACACTGCTACTTCTAGGTACTCAACTAAGGGTTAAGATTTCTCCAATAGAGGATAAACTTCTTTTTCACTCTTTACGTTGTCTCGTGGACACTAAGAGAATGCCAAACACAGAGTAGGTCCTTAAGAATGATCAGTTTGGGGAACAAATTTATCTGAACTGATTTGCAGTTAAAATTCATCAGTGTCAGTGATTCAGCAACTGAAAAGAACAGTCCGCATCTGGGGGGAATCTCTGTTACCTGATTGTGCCGACTGCCTATGACTGAAATCATTGCAGTGTCAGGCTGTGCAAGGTGCTTGTGGTCAGACCACGAGTGTCTGTAGGAAGTGAGGACGTCTTTTCCAATTTCACCTTCTGTGACACTTCTACAGGAAAGAGAAATCAAGTCACTCTCTGAACTGAGAATATGAAAAACAGCCTAAAAGTAAAAGTGGATCAATTTCTTTTCCTTTAAAAGCTGAATTGTGCCATTCTCCCTCTGACAAACTGCTATTAAGACAGGCTGTATCTAGAAGCAGAGAGATGCCAGGCAAAAACTAGCCATTAACTCCAGCCTGGCTTCAAGTCTGTCAACACCCCCACGCTGTTTTTTCGTTTTGTTTTTGTTTTTTTGTTTTAAGGGTGTCTCAGCACAGTTTACATCAAGGAAAACTGCACTCAAGTCACTGAACCGGAGGGCAGGTAAGCTGACCTTGTTACAGTGTAAAATGGCTCTCCTGCAGTACCAATGCCTGTGAAAATGCTGAATTTCTGGAAATTTAGTTTTTGTTTCTTGACTTACATTTTCAACGAAAGAGGAAAGAAATATGCACAGATACTGCTCAGGTAGTCTAAGAAGATGGTAATTGATGTGGGTCTGGGGCTTCCCTACCAAAACCGTGAGGACCTAGAGCAGCAGAGTAGGTGCTACTGTCACTTCCTTCTAATCCCCACCTGTTACGCTGCACCCTGGGCTGGGGCTGGGAAGAGGGAGAGGAAGGGACAAAGGGACCGGAGGGAGTAGACATCTCATCTTGACCTAACCGGCTGGCTTCTGCATAACTGTGTGGAGGTGAGTGGGGGTGGGTGGGTGATGAAAAGTGGGGAGATGAGCAGGGGAAAAAACCAAAACCTGAGAAGAGCAGCCCCACCTGTCCCCAGGTATGTGGTTGGCCTGTGACTGTCCCACGGACCTGTGCTGCAGGGCTGGGCTTTGCCTGGCGGAGTTTGTTCCTGATGGTGGACCAAGATGCTCTGTTCAAAGGCGAAACAAGAGAAATAAGAATTTGTACATAAAACTATGAAAGTGAGACAGTAACAAGTGGTTGTCACTTTCCTGACGGTAGTGACTTTACACAAGCAGCACTGCTATCAGCTGCCTGCGACTGGAACTAATGTCTTTTTCCCTGTGGCTTCTGATCGATGTTTATGTTTGAAGAGACCAGGAATCATTCTTACTGCACATGCTTTCCCTCTTTCACCTTTGTTTTGGTCGTCCACACAACATGAAAATCAGAAATGAACATACTCCATACTATTATCTAGAGGACTGAGCTCTGGGAACTACCTTGTAATATATTTATGGGTTTCCAGAGTGTACTGCCCATAACTGGTAAACCACTCTAGATGACAAAGACAGGTCTTAGGAATGCTGGAGCACAGAGGCCAGTCTGGAAATTACACACATATCTTTAACCTGCATCTTTAATGTAGCAGTAGTTATTTCACCTGACTCTAGTATCAAAGAGAAACTTATAAAATCATCCTGAGTATTGACAAATGTTTATAAAGATTTTACTGATTCTATTTTCTAAGAGCACAGATGTAAGTGAAAAAAGGAACATTTGCTTCAGTACCATCCTCAACAGCTCCAGAACTCCTGTTGTTCCTTGAAGGCGGATTTCATAACTAAGCAAAGTAACTGCTTGCATCTAGAACTAGATGCCAATTCATGGGAGATGACAGTTAAAAGACACTCTGGAGGTTGTCAGACTCATATTTATTTTTAAAGCTGAAACTTTCGGACTTCCCTGGTGGCACAGTGGTTAAGAATCCGCCTGCCAATGCAGGGGACACGGGTTTGATCCCTGGTCCGGGAAGATCCCACATGCCACGGAACAACTAAGACTGTGCGCCACAGCTACTGAGCCCATGTGCCACAACTACTGAAGCCCGCATGCCTAGAGCCTGTGTTCTGCAATGAGAAGCCACCGCAATGAGAAGCCCACACGCCATAACTAGAGAAAGCCTGCACGCAGCAATGAAGACCCAACACAGCCAAAAAAAAAAAAAAAAAGCTGAAACTTTCTAATGTTTTATCCCACCCAAATTTTAAAACATAGGATATTTTAAAATATCAAAGAGAGAGCATAGATTAATGATTAAGACCATGAACTTTGGAGCAAGACTGATGGGGTTTCAGGCAGATCCCATCATTTACTAGCTATGTGTTCTTGAACAAATTACTTTAATTCTCTGTGCTTCTAATCTAATCATCTCATCAATGAAAAGGGAATTACAGCTACCTCGTGGGGTTACTGTATAGATAAACATGCTTAGAACAGTGCCTGGCATATCATATTCACTATATTAATGTTTCTATTAAAATGATCATTATGGTTATCATAATCATCAAAATGATTGGGGCTATATTTCTCTTAAGGTGTACAGTCTGAAATATTTACCTAACTTAGCAAAAATGTTCCAGGTAAGAGGACATTTTTAGGTTAGAACATGTAGAAACTGATAAAATCTGAATCTCAAATATAATGAAAACACAGAAAGACTGATGTGAAAAACAAGGAATATGAATGTTTAGGAAGCAATTTCTATTGAGAGAGCTGGGACTTCAGGGTCACTAAATACATCATTATTTTATGGCTTGGATTAAGTTGTTTCTCTTCAAAGTTCTTGGGACTAAAAACATAGATAAATAATTAATTCTTATTTAAGAACTTCCTGTAACTGAAAGTAACTGAGAGTACTCTGAAAACACAGGCCAGGGTATAAACAGTGGCGGGAGGAGAGTAGTGGTATCTGGCTAGGCTGCCGTAGCAGCCTCTCTAAATTTTATCTGAAGATTTTTGTAAAGCAATGGGTTAAGTATATCTTTCCCTCAATGAGAATTAAACTTTTGCTGGAGTTTCTGTATGTAACTACTTAAGAGAAAGTGTATTATCAGAGGATAAACACAAAATCCCACAGTTAAACTTTAGCAACAAACATTATAATATATTGGGAATCATCTTTACCAAGAATAAGAATCTCATGAAAGAACTTTCTAAAATTCTATTGAAAAGATGACCTGAATAATTGAAGAGATAGCCCATACTCTTAGGTGGGGTGACTTAATATTTAAAGGTATAAATTTTCCCTAAGTTAATATATGTTCAATATATCCCAATAAAAATTGCAGCTGGATTTTTTAGAGTGGCTTAATAATTGGCTCTAAAATTTTACATGGAAAAATTTCATGAATACCTAGTTGATTTGGTGGGGGCTTGGAGAAAGACGTGCCTTAACAGACAGATATTAGAATATACCACCAAGTTACAGACTAAAAAAAAAAGTGTGTGTGTGTGTGAATATATATATATATACACACACTCAAAAATTATATATATTAAAATTATATGTATATACACAATAGGTACATATAGATAATAATAGATAAACTAGCAGAACAGAATAAAGAACTTGGAGATTCTCTTTTTTTTAACATCTTTATTGGAGTATAATTGCTTTACAACAGTGTGTTAGTTTCTGCTGTATAACAAAGTGAATCAGCTATATGTATACATTTATCCCCATATCCCCTCCTTCTTGCGTCTCCCTCCCACCCTCCCTATCCCATCCCTCTAGGTGGTCACAAAACACTGAGCTGATCTCCCTGTGCTATGTGGTGGCTTCTTCCCACTAGCTAGCTATTTTACATTTGGTAGTGTATATATGTCAATGCCACTCTCTCACTTTGTCCCAGCTTACCCTTCCCTCTCCCCGTGTCCTCAAGTCCATTCTCTACGTCTGTGTCTTTATTCCTGTCCTATCCCTACATTCTTCAGAACTATCTTTTTTTTTTTTTTTAGATTCCATATATATGTGTTAGCATATGGTATTTGTTTTTCTCTTTCTGACTTACTTCACTCTGTATGACAGGCCCTAGGTCCATCCACCTCACTACAAATAACTCAATTTTGTTTCTTTTTATGGCTGAGTAATATTCCATTGTATATATGTGCCACATCTTCTTTATCCATTCATCTGTTGATGGACATTTAGGTTGCTTCCATGTCCTGGCTATTGTAAACAGTTGTGCTGCAATGAACGTTGTGGTACGGAGATTCATGTTTAAAGGGGAGGTTAATATACAGAAGAGATGGCTCCATAAATCAATGAGGAAAAGAAGTACTGTCTAATAGATGGTACTAGAAAAACTGGCTCACTGTAAGGATAAAAAATAAAACTGGATCCCACCTAAAACTATATATAAAGGTAGGCTCCAGATGGATTCAAGATCTAAATGCAAAATGCAAAATTAGAAATCCAATAGACGATAATATAAGAGAAAATTTCTGTGATATGGGGTGGGGAAAGATATCTTAAATAAAACTTCAAAAGCACAAGCCATAAGGTACTGAATAAAAATTGACTAATCTGGTGACATCTAAATTAAGACTCTCTGTATAACAAAGGGCACCATAGTCAAAGTTAACATACAGATGACAGGAAAAGGTATTTATGCTTTCTAAAACTAAATTGGACTAATGCCTATAATTTGCAAGGAATCTCTAAATATCAACAAGAAAAAGACAGCAATCCCACAAGAAAAATGAGTAAAGGATATGAAGAGGCAATTTACAAGAAAAAAAACAACCCCAAACAAGCATCCAAATAGATGCTCAAATTCATGCGTAATCAGAGAAATGCAAATTATATACCGATGAAGTAACACTTTCCTTGCTGTACACTAGCCAACTTGAAAGCTGGATAATGCTGAGTATTGGCGGGGATGTGAAGATAAAGAATCCTCAGTGTTCTGTTGGTGGGAGTGTAGATGGCTGCAGCAATTACAGAGGACAATCTGATAGTACTTGGTCAAAGTAAGCAATTTCTTTTGATCAAGCAATTTCACTCCAATAAATTCTCACACTGTTTTATAAGGTACATATATGAAGGTATAGAGGATAGTTTGTGATAATGGGGAGTTGGAGATGGTGTGGCTGTCTATGGGGGAGGAGACAGGTAATACACATTAAATATACAGTATGGAAAATGGTCAAGTAGTTAAAAGCAATCGATTGTGTTCAACCAGCAACTCAGATAAATCTTGAAGGCACTTGATGCTACGATACCAAAAGCACAAGCAACCAAAGAAAAGATAGATAAATTAGACAACAGCAACATTAAACTTTTGTGCATCAGAGGACAATATCAAAACAGTGAAAAGACAACCCGCAAAATGGGGGAAAAGACTTGCAAACCATATATCAGATAAGGATCTAAAATCAGAATATAAAGAAGCCTTATAATTCAACAATAAAAAAGACAACCCGATTAAAAGTGAGTAAAGGATTTGAATAGACATTTCTCCAAAGAAGATATGCACGTGACCAACAGCACACGAAAAGCTGCTCAACATCATTAGTCACCAGGGAAATATAAATCAAAACCACGATGAGATACTATTGTATTTCACACTCACTAGAATGGCTTAAAACACACACATACATACACACACACACACACACACACAAAGGAAAATAAATGGTGACGATGTGGAGAAATTGGAAGCCTCATACATTACTGGTGGGAATATATAACAATGCAGCTGCTGGGGAAAACAGTTCGACAGTTCCTCAAAAAGTTAAACATGACATCATATGACTCAACAATTCCACACCTAGGTATACACCCAAGAAAAATGAAAACATACATCTGTATAAAAACTGTATGCCAATGTTCATAGCAGCATTATTCATAATAGAAAAAAAATAGAAACAACCCAAGTGTCTATCACATAATGATTAAATAAGCAAAATGTATATACACATAATGGGATATTATTCATTAGTCATAAAAAGGACATGCTACAACACAGATGAAACATGAAAACATTTTGCTAAGTGAAAGAAGCCAGACATAAAAGGTCAGATATAATTCCATTTACATGAAATATCTAGCAAATCCATAGAGAAAGAAAGTAGAGTAGTGGTTTCTTATAGGGGTGATAAAATGTTCTGGAATTGGTGGGGATGGTTGCACAACCTTATGAATATACTAAAAACCACTGGCTTGTATACTTTAAAACAATGAAATTTATAGCACATGAGTTATGTCTCAATTAAAAAGAAAAAAGAAGATACAACAACTAAGTGCCATGTAAGATCCTGGATAAGATTCTGTTAACAATAAAGTGACATTAAAAAAAAGAAAGCATATGGTTCTGAGGAAAAAAACCAGCATAAAATCTATAACACAATACCAGTTATACAACTCAAAAAATAAAGGCAGACACACACAAAAACATGTATTTTAAAAGACATAAATAAAGGGAGGCACATAAAATACACTGGCATAACTCCCAGTGGGAGTAGTGAGAGAAATGAGAGTGGAAAACGGAGACAAGTGAGAATAAACAGATAAATCAATGGAAAGCAAAACAAAACGAAAATGATGGCAACACTACCAGAACCATTCTAACATAGCCCTTGGTAGCCTTTGGGAACTTGTGTCCACTCTTAAAAATGAAATGAACAAGACCTGACACAACATTAGGAATCAATTTTAAAAAATCATACAATTTAAAGATTTCTTTCCAAATAAGCAAGAACAAGCAGGCTGAGTCAGTTTATGCTCTAGACTTGAGAAGGAGCTGCCCTGGTGAAGAGGTGGCAGTGTCGTGGGAATGCCACACAGCAGGGGGAGTCCCGAGTCCTGAATGTGTTTGAGAGTTTTATACCACACACGACACTTGACTTGGGAACTTGGCAAAGTAAGAACAGATACTGAATCATATCTAGCAAAAGGGGGAAAAGAAGGTGAAGGAAACAAGTTTTCTTTTTCCAGGTAACTGTCTTTTATTGATTTACAGTGAATGGCTTATGGAGAGGCGGGGAGCAGTATCACATGGGATGGAATGCAGCTTTGAGGTATCGCTCTGAATGTGTGATTTCTGAAAACAGCTGTAGAGCTGTAAGTATTCATTTGACTCTTTAGTGCAACTGACAGACTTCAGAGAAGCTTGGACGTCTTACGAACTCCATGAATGGGACAGAAGGGACACTTTCTAATTTACCTGAGAAAAGTAAGAGATTCTAAATGTTCCCACAGTTTAATAAAACTTAAGAGTATAGTAAAAATAAGGTGTAATCACTGAAATGTGATTTTACATGTCAAATGTGATTGTATTTTAAGAGGTTGCACCTACATATGAAATAACACTTTAAAGCATGGATCTGCTAGGGTGTTTCCCGCCACCCTTCCACTTTTCGTAAACACTGATTGGCATTATATAAGAAATCTTAAGATTGTCCAGAAAACAAGTCCAGAAGTATTTGGGCCAGAATGTCAAAGTTATTATTATTATTTTTTTTGCCGTGCCACGCAGCTTGTGGGATCTCATTTCCCAGACCAGGGATTGAACCCCAGCTCTCGGCAGTGAAAGCTCAGAGTTCTAACCACTGGACTGCCAGGGAATTCCAAAGTTAATTTTTAAATGGAAGAGAAACAACTGAGTAATTTTGGACAACCTCTCGAAAACACCATCAACAATAAAGGGTAATTTTGAAAAAAAAATTATACTAATATCATTCAGCAGTAGAAAGACCACTTCTTTCTCTGTCTCAAGACTACTCGAAGTGTGGTCTGTTAGTCAGCAATAAGATGCGTACTGATACTGAGAGTAAAAATTTTTTAATTTTATAATGAGAATAATTTTCATTTTCCATTTAATTTTTATTGAATTTTACAAAAAACGCTGGTCTGTGATGAACTGGGAAAAAAACCACTGACGCTTCTATATATGGTTTAAGAAACACTGATGTATACTACTGCTAGTTCCACTACTTCTAGCAGCTTCTATCACTACTGCATGCCAAGCATGGTGATATAATTGCACTACATACATCATTCTCAGAACAACCCTGAAATGTCACAACCCTGTGGCACTGAGGCCTGCTTTTCTTTGTGGGTCACGGAACAGAATTTAAGGCTAAAAAGCAGGCCAAAGAGATCATGGTAAAGAAACTGAGATAAAGAAATCTTACCAAAATCATATTAAGTAACAATAAGCCTTCATTCAAAAAATTTGACTGAGCACTTACTATGTGGTTAACACTGTTTTAGGCCCTTGGGATTTAGCACCAAACATGACAAAATCTCTAACTTCATGAATCTTATGACTTTACATTCTAGTAGGGGAGACGACAATAAACAAATAAACTCATAGTTCAATAACCTCATGTAGAGATAAGTACAATGAAGAAAAGTAAAGCTGAAAAACAGAAAGAGACTCACAGACATAGAAAACAAACTTAGAGTTACCGAAGGGGAAGGGCGATAGGGGAGGGATGAATTAGGAGGTTGGGATTAACATATACACACTACTATATGTAAAATAGATAATCAACAAGGACCTATTGTATAGCACAGGGAACTCTACTCAATATTTTGTAATAATCTATAAGGGAAAAGAATCTAAAAAAGAATATATATATATATATATATATATATATATATATATACACGCACATAACTGAATCACTGTGCTGTACCTGTAAAACTAACACGATTTTGTAAATCAACTATACTTCAATAAACATTTTTTTAATTAATAATTAAATTAAATTTAAAAAAAAAGTAAAACTGAGTAAGGCAAGACTGGGTCAGGCAGGGGGAGGGTTATTTTAGATACCGTGATTAGTTAGGGAAGGCACAGCAGTTAGGAGCACAGATTCTACAGCCGAGAGCCTGTATTCAAATACTTGTTCTGTCACCAGTTTTATGACCAGGGGCAAGTTCTCTAACTGCTTGGTGGCTCATTTCCTCGCCTATAGAATGGGCCATTAATAGTGCCGACCTAGGGTTAGTGTGAGGATTAAATGACTTAGCAGATGTAAAGTACTTAGGACAATAGCTGCCACGTAGTAAGTGCTTCTTAAATATTATTATTTCCTTAGGCAGTGAGTGAGGGAGGCAGCCATGCAAAGACGTGGTAAGATAATGACAGCTATCACTAGATGAGCACCTTAGGGTACTTATGCAGATTATGTACATTTTCACCTTTAATTTTCACAGTGATCCTGAAATAGATATCATTATTCCCACCCTACAGATTAAAAACTGAAGGTTAGAAATGTTAAGTGGCTTGTTTAAGGTCAGACAACTAGCTAATAGGTGTCAGTGAACTCTTGTCAGTCAAAAGCTTACTTCTATTAGGCTTATATTGCCTCTGCTAGGTATTGGCATAGAACTGAAAATCTCCTGACTCTTACTTTGCTCATTCGCTCATTCATCCATTTACTCATTCCTTCATTCAAAAAAATATTTACTGAGTGCCTAGCAAGTATCCTAGTCAATTGGTAACATTTTCTTTGTATTCAAAGAGCAGACCCTTTAATAGGGAGTTAGTGATGTAATAGTGCTCAGTGAATTGCAGAGATAAGGAGTGCTATGGGACTGGGGGAGGAAGCCCATGTGCACAGAGGCCAATGAGGACCAGTTCAAGAGAGGATCTGGAAAAACAGACAGATCTTTGGAAAGATCTGAGAATTTGGAAAGAACTGGGAGGTAAATTTAAAAGGCAGGCTGGGAACAAAATCATAAAACACTTTCTGTGCAGAGAGCGGGGAAGCACTGGAGCTTGCACTGAAGAGGACTTTAGAAGGAAGAATCAGCAGAGTCTGGGACAGAGTCTGGGCAGAGTGCAGAACAGGCTAGAGAAGGGAAAAGAGCAGAGGCAGGGATGTCACAGTGTCTTAGAATGAGAAGGGGCCTCCGAGAGCAGCCAGACGAACTCGTGTCCACAAAGAAATCCCCCTACAGAATCTTGGACAGAGGGGAGATTTATGTAGAACCTTAGATACAAAGGTATGCAAGTGGTACAGGAGGAAGGGAAAAGAAAGGAATAATCAAAAATTAAAAGACCTGAAAACTGACTAGATTAGAGGATCATGGGGGGCACGGGGGACATGAACACACATTACGGTACAAGGAATTTTAACATGGAAGACTGACCCTTCGCAATTCTGTTGCTTTTGGCTTCTCATAAATTTTACAAGATCAGGAAAAATGAGATGAGCATTATTTAACGGTTACCTTGTAATTCATAAACAAAGACCATGAACCGGTGCTATTCAAAAATGGTTCCTAATTAGAAATTCTTAATGATCAAAGGCAGCCTTAAAGCAAGGCAAGACACTAAGTACCTTTTATGCCCTATTTACTGGCCATTCCGATGTACTCCCCTTCCCCCATTTGTAAAGCAGCTACCAGAACGAAGCCCTGCCTGCGAGGCAAGGCACACTATGGCACGGGCCTGACATGAAAGGCTTGATATCAACAGTGACTTTCTTGGAACCCTTTAGAGGATTTTCTCTCACTCAAGCAGAGACTTAAGACATTATTTTAAGAAAATAAGATCTGAAAAGCATTACCAATGTCTTTTGCTCTGGGTGCTTGCTCCTCCAGCACATAAATAAATGGCCACCACTCACTAGCTGTATTATTTTTCTTGAGCTACTGACGACTTTATAATAAACTGTCTTTTAAATTCATTAAATGGAAAAGGTAAAAAATGAGACTCCCGAGCGTATAAATGGTTCTATCACTGCAGTGGTTCTGGCAATGCTGGAGGAAGCCACTGCCTTCTACAGGCTCTGTGTCCCTCAGGTCAGTTTGGGGAAGGCAGGTCTACTGGTTCCTTACCTTCTTCAGCAATGACTGTTAGTGTGACGGTGACACCGGCATCTTTGATCAGCTGAACAATGTTATCATGGGACAGTTCAACAATGGACTGCCCATTCACTGCAGAGATATGATCTCCAACTTTCAGCTTCCCACAGCGATCAGCTGGACTTCCTTCTATGACTCGGCCAATTTTATGAGGAATAACTATGGGAAAAAAATCCCCAGGTTTTTCAATTATTTAACATATCTTGGAGTGTTGGATTTATCATCATCATCACCATCATGAAAAATTCAACATAATAACATCAAAGAAAATTCTTTAAAGATATATCAAAAAACCACCACCTGTGATCATCCTATCCAAATGCAACTACTTTCATATTATCTTCCACTCTTTCTCCACAGGCATAGATACTCTTTACACAGTTGCAATCATAGCATATAAACCTTTCTGCTTCTTTCCACTTACCAGAAACCTTTTTCCAATTTTTATAATGTCATTCTAATGATCCAGTTTAAAGGCTACTGACCTCAGTGATACTTATGAGAATAGCTCATGTTTCTTGTTTGCTGTTGGCTGTTTAGGCTGCATCAGGTTTTTGGCTATTTTAGAAATGGCACAATGAGATCATCTTTGGTTCTGTTGAAGGGGCATTTACTCCCACAGGAATCTTGTAAATAAATGCAGTTCAAAATCAAGTTTAGGACTCAGATTGGTCAGAAATCCAGTTACAGTGAAATGACTGATCATTAAAATGAATCATACTTATTTCTAGGGCAAAATTAATTCCTTTTATTTAATGCCTTTAGATTTTTTTAAAAATCAGAAAAGCGGAGTGGAATTAGAACATTAATGTTTAACATTAAGATTATTTGGCTTATGGATAAAATCATACCCTGAATGCACAAAGCTGAATCTAAGACGTTTGCAAAGACACGCTGTGCAGCTCTATTATATCTCTAGCATAATGCTAAAGGCTTTCTTAGAGTAACTACTACGACACTTCACTGTTATTAAGCCTTAAAATGAGTTCTCAGACATTCAGGAAATCTTGTCAAAATATCTTTCACCACTTAATAAGGGGCATTTGTATTGAGAAACAAATGTTCCTTCTATGTTCTCTAAGAATTTCTTTGCCTAGGTCAGTAAATTTATCAGGCACTTGAGCTCCTGCTGAATATGTAGCCTTATTGTTATGAATAAGGACAATTAAATATTTTTAAATGGCACTGTGATTATGTTTAATTTCCATAGTAAAATGGGCTCCTTACTAGTATTTCTGTATTATATCTAGGTGTATGTTAGGGCCTTTTTTTTTTTTTTTTTTTTTTTTTTTTGCGGAACGAGGGCCTCTCACTGCTGTGGCCCCTCCCGCTGCGGAGCACAGGCTCCGGACGCGCAGGCTCAGCGGCCATGGCTCACGGGCCCAGCCGCTCCGCGGCATGTGGGATCTTCCCGGACCGGGGCACGAACCTGCGTCCTCTGCATCGGCAGGTGGACTCTCAACCACTGCGCCACCAGGGAAGCCCTAGGGCCATTTTAATAGACCTTCATTTGGACTGGAAGTTATTCTCGGCCATGATTTACGTCCCCATGGACAGTGAATGCCATTCCTTGGCTCTTCTAGGATTACACATTGGGAGACTTTATCTTAAAAATGAGGAAGTCACTGTTGGAAGCAAGTGCCTTTTAGCTCTGAATTATATCAAGCACTTATTATGCCATTTTCGCTATAAACTAATTAGAAGAGCTCCAGAGCAGCATGGGCCATGTCCTGTGCCAGGCAGCATGAGCTGATTGCCCTGATAGTATGACAGGTGGCACATCAGAAACATAGGGAGAATCACACAGAGGCCCTGTGGTGACCTTCTAAATCAATATCTTAGTTACTCTCCTTCTTAGAAGAGAGTTACTTGTACACAGTGTTCATTCCAGATCCCCTGAGAAGAAAATCATTCAGCTCCCTGGAACACTGAAAGGGGTTTGTTCAGGCTTGGGAAAGCATCACACAACAGGAATCTCTGATGTCTCAGGGGTTCCTTTCTCATCCTGTGAGCAATGTGGTCAAAAGGAATTGGCAAATCTTGGTACAGAACTTCACAAAGGGTTAATCGCCGAGGTGAGAGAAGATAAAAGTAGTCAGATTGTTATTTTCTTGACATTTATAGCAGCACCACCAAAACAGCTAAAAATAGTAGACCAGGAGAAAGATAACTTCTGAACATTCTCTGAATAGACTGGGAAATTTTCAAAGTAACTGCATGGCTAAGGAAACGTCTAAGTCCTGCCTTGTTGTTGGTATATACAAACTCTATAGGCATCTGCCATAAAGCCAATTTATCTGTCTTCAATCATCTTGGCCTAAATCTGTCTCACAGACTGGCTAGTCCAGCTGCTGGGATCACTTCAGTGCTCTTAAAACATTTCTTTTCAGGAAAAGAAAGGACAGTAACTGGAAATGTCCCCTTCTCAAAGAAATCCTTTGCAACCAGAACTGAAAAGTATATAATAACAGAAACACTGAAACCTCTGAAGTACTGGCAATGCAAAAAGTAGCCAAGTCCTTTTCATCTTCAATAGAGGTCTTTTCTAAGTGCTTCATTCATGTAGGTCTGACACAAACTGGGTCCAGGGCAAGAAGGATGCTGGGCCTGGATCCCTGATCTTTGAAAAAGCCAACAGTAGAGAATCTTAGAATTTTATAACTGGTATTAGAGGTGCTACTGGGAACTCGTCTTGTGACAAATGTCAGCAGTAAATATATTTCGGCAAAAGGGAAAAAAACCCCAACAATCTACACTGTGCAGAATACCAATCTGTATCAAGACAAGATCCATAAAGAATGATCTATTCTGACAGACAGGTTTCTGTCCTTTTCACCTGTGCTAACTCTTTTCTAAACCAAACTTTCATTGTTATGCAGTTTGCAGCAACACTCATTTCCTGCCACCATTAGTTGCTGCCTCAATCCTACATTTTAATTGGGCTTTCTTTCCTATCTCATTACTCAAATATTGATAAACTTTTTAACGTTTCTTTAAAAAAAAAAGGTCAAGAGGCAGTGGCAATTTTATAAATAATGATGATAACAATGGTAGCAGAAACTACAATAAGCAACAGCAGCTAGCATTTATTGAAGGTCCAGGCAAAGGGCTTCACACGCAGTATCTCCTTTAATCCTCACAAACACACGAGACAGGAAGTGTTATCATCATCCTCATTTCACAGTGGAAACTGGAGCTCTTGGAGGCTAAGTAATGTGCCCAAGATCAGACAGCTATTAAAAGACATAAGCAGGTCTAGAATCCAAGTTTGTCTGATTACAAAGCCCAGCACTTAATGACACTGTCTTATACAGAGATCTAGCATCTATGGTAAGTAAAACCATCAAAATAGTAAGAAGAAATTTAAACAAATACATATAAAAAGATTTTTAAAATAAGCAAATAAATATACACAAATAAAATATTTAATATATAATGTATTGAAGTATAATAATATAAATTTTAAACGAACAAGTATAAAAATATGTTAAACATATTTAAGTAACATAATTTATTTTACTGAATTCCTCTAATTTATTTTACTGAATTCCTCTATATCTCCTAGTTTTATGGTGAACACTAGACTGTCACCTAATTTTTGTGGTGCTAGAAAAGGAGTATCCTCAATATGAAAAGTGGTTAGCATCTATCATGTTGAGTAATAATCTTTCACTATTTTTGTTAATCTGAATGCCTGGGATTATTGCATGGAATTAGAATGAGAATATGATTATCTAAAATGGAAATCAGTATTTTGAAAAACAAATAACCAATGATACAAAATAAACTCCACCTAAATGCTGCTTCCTTTTATTTTTCTGACACAGGCCACATGATCATCCTCAAAGCATCAGTGACAGTTCCAGTTCCAAGCGTTACCATAGCAACGGCTTTTGGAAAATGGAAACTAGTATCAGTGAGCAGTGACCTGATACTATAGTAATAACTCATCCATGTCACGGAATCTTCTTCCTCTACACAACTGCATTAATTCCAGCAAGATTTTTGCAAATTGGTTTGGCTCACAACACTTTACTGAAAGTGTTTTCTTTTTTTACTAAGGTTTTAGTGACCATCTAGTCTAAAAGGATCTCACTACCCAAGATATAATCAAATCCACTGGCAAAGGCAAGAATGCATTTTCATGTGGTCAAAGATTTTTATCACTTGACTTGGAAAAATAAAGCTACCAGACAAGCATAATACATAAATATTAATTTGCTGGTTCTCATCTTACATTCATTTGGATTTTACAATTATATTTAAAGATGATTATTTCTTAGAAACATAAAGACATGACAAATATTTAATTTGCTGAATCATAACCGCCCTGAACATACTAGAGGTAATTCCTCCTTTGTTGAGGGAATTAATACACATACTCATCCTTCTCAGACAACATTCTGTTAAGCTGGGTTCAGGATATTTAATTTTTCAAGGTTCTGACAAAATTTTTACCTTTCAATGAAGCATATAAAGTAAGAATGCCTCTTATCATTCAAAAAGGTCGCTTTATAGCTGGAATATGGCAGTCATTATTAAATAACATGAAAGGACTATTTAAGACATATTTGGGTCAAGATTTTTCTGGTAATCTGTTTTACTTCTTCTCAATTGTTTCTAGCATTTAATTCATTTCTGCATACACGATTTCCCCTAATTTGAAAAAAAACCCTGTGCCCCCATAATTTTAAAAATTCAGCATTGTCCTTTCACTAAAGCAATTAGGTCACATCCCTGACATACTGCCACAATATAATCTTGATGTAAACCAAGCTACTAATAAGACTTATTTTATGGAATCTGAGATAGATAGATAAACCCGAAGCCTGGAAGGTTTGATTGAGATTACCTAATTTTTTTTTTATAATACAGTCCATTTCCTTTTTTTTTTTAACTTTTTAATTTTTTTCTTGATGTGGACCATTTTTTTTTTAATTTATTTTTTAACATCTTTATTGGGGTATAATTACTTTACAATGGTGTGTTAGCTTCTGCTTTATAACAAAGTGAATCAGTTATACATATACATATGTTCCCATATCTCTTCCCTCTTGCGTCTCCCTCCCTCCCACCCTCCCTATCCCACCCCTCCAGGCTGTCACAAAGCACCGAGCCAATATCCCTATGCCATGCGGCTGCTTCCCACTAGCTATCTACCTTACTACGTTTGTTAGTGTGTATATGTCCATGACTCTCTCTCGCCCCGTCACAGCTCACCCTTCCCCCTCCCCATAACCTCAAGTCCGTTCTCTAGGAGGTCTGCGTCTTTATTCCTACCTTACCCCTAGGTTCGTCATGACATTTTTTTTTTTCTTAAATTCCATATATATGTGTTAGCATACGGTATTCGTCTTTTTCTTTCTGACTTACTTCACTGTGTATGACAGACTCTAGGTCTATCCACCTCATTACAAATAGCTCAATTTCGTTTCTTTTTATGGCTGAGTAATATTCCATTGTATATATGTGCCACATCTTCTTTATCCATTCATCCGATGATGGGCACTTAGGTTGTTTCAATCTCCGGGCTACTGTAAATAGAGCTGCGATGAACATTTTGGTACATGACTCTTTTTGAATTTCGGTCTTCTCAGGGTATATGCCCAGTAGTGGGATTGCTGGGTCATATGGTAGTTCTATTTGTAGTTTTTTAAGGAACCTCCATACTGTTCTCCATAGTGGCTGAACCAATTCACATTCCCACCAGCAGTGCAAGAGGGTTCCCTTTTCTCCACACCCTCTCCAGCATTTATTGTTTCTAGATTTTTTGATGATGGCCATTCTGACTGGTGTGAGATGATATCTCATTGTAGTTTTGATTTGCATTTCTCTAATGATTAATGATGTTGAGCATTCTTTCATGTGTTTGTTGGCAGTCTGTATATCTTCTTTGGAGAAATGTCTATTTAGGTCTTCTGCCCATTTTTGGATTGGGTTGTTTGTTTTTTTGTTATTGAGCTGCATGAGCTGCTTGTAAATTTTGGAGATTAGTCCTTTGTCGGTTGCTTCATTTGCAAATATTTTCTCCCATTCTGAGGGTTGTCTTTTGGTCTTGTTTATGGTTTCCTTTGCTGTGCAAAAGCTTTGAAGTTTCATTAGGTCCCATTTGTTTATTTTTGTTTTTATTTCCATTACTCTAGGGGGTGGGTCAGAAAGAATCTTGCTGTGATTTATGTCATAGAGTGTTCTGCCTATGTTTTCCTCAAAGAGTTTGATAGTTTCTGGCCTTATATTTAGGTCTTTAATCCATTTTGAGCTTATTTTTGTGTATGGTGTTAGGGAGTGTTCTAATTTCATTCTTTTACATGTACCTGTCCAGTTTTCCCAGCACCACTTATTGAAGAGGCTGTCCTTTCTCCACTGGACATTCCTGCCACCTTTATCAAAGATAAGGTGTCCATATGTGCATGGGTTTATCTCTGGGCTTTCTATCTTGTTCCATTGATCTATCTTTCTGTTTTTGTGCCAGTACCATACCGTCTTGATAACTGTAGCTTTGTAGTATAGTCTGAAGTCAGGGAGCCTGATTCCTCCAGTTCCTTTTTTTGTTCTCAAGATTGCTTTGGCTATTCGGGGTCTTTTGTGTTTCCATACAAATTGCGAAATTTTTTGTTCTAGTTCTGTGAAAAATGCCAGTGGTAGTTTGATAGGGATTGCATTGAATCTATAGATTGCTTTGGGTAGTAGAGTCATTTTCACAATGTTGATTCTTCCAATCCAAGAACGTGGTATATGTCTCCATCTATTTGTATCATCTTTAATTTCTTTCATCAGTGTCTTATAGTTTTCTGCATACAGGTCTTTTGTCTCCTGAGGTAGCTTTATTCCTAGATATTTTATTCTTTTTGTTGCAATGGTAAATGGGAGTGTTTTCTTGATTTCACTTTCAGATTTTTCATCATTAGTATATAGGAATGCCAGAGATTTCTGTGCATTAATTTTGTATCCTCCTACTTTACCAAATTCATTGATTAGCTCTAGTAGTTTTCTGGTAGCATCTTTAGGATTCTCTATGTATAGGATCATGTCATCTGCAAACAGTGACAGCTTTACTTCTTCTTTTCCGATTTGGATTCCTTTTATTTCCTTCTCTTCTCTGAATGCTGTGGCTAAAACTTCCAAAACTATGTTGAATAAGAGTGGTGAGAGTGGGCACCCTTGTCTTGTTCCTGATCTTAGTGGAAATGCTTTCAGTTTTTCACCATTGAGGATGATGTTTGCTGTGGGCTTGTTGTATATGGCCTTTATTATGTTGAGGAAAGTTCCCTCTATGCCTACTTTCTGCAGGGTTTTTATCATAAATGGGTGTTGAATTTTGTCAAAAGCTTTCTCTGCATCTATTGAGATGATCATATGGTTTTTCTCCTTCAATTTGTTAATATGGTTTATCACATTGATAGATTTGCGTATATTGAAGAATCCTTGCATTCCTGGAATAAATCCCACTTGATCATGGTGTATGATCCTTTTAATGTGCTGTTGGATTCTGTTTGCTAGTATTTTGTTGAGGATTTTTGCATCTATGTTCATCAGTGATATTGGTCTGTAGTTTTCTTTCTTTGTGACATCCTTGCCTGGTTTTGGTATCAAGGTGATGGTGGCCTCGTAGAAGGAGTTTGGGAGTGTTCCTCCCTCTGCTATATTTTGGAAGAGTTTGAGAAGGATAGGTGTTAGCTCTTCTCTAAATGTTTGATAGAATTCGCCTGTGAAGCCATCTGGTCCTGGGCTTTTCTTTGTTGGAAGATTTTTAATCACAGTTTCAATTTCAGTGCTTGTGATTGGTCTGTTCATATTTTCTATTTCTTCCTGATTCAGTCTTGGCAGGTTGTGCATTTCTAAGAATTTGTCCATTTCTTCCAGATTGTCCATTTTATTGGCATATAGTTGCTTGTAGTAATCTCTCCTGATCTCTTTTATTTCTGCAGTGTCAGTTGTTACCTCTCCTTTTTCATTTCTAATTCTATTGATTTGAGTCTTCTCCCTTTTTTTCTTGATGAGTCTGGCTAGTGGTTTATCTATTTTGTTTATCTTCTCAAAGAACCAGCTTTTAGTTTTATTGATCTTTGCTATTGTTTCCTTCATTTCTTTTTCATTTATTTCTGATCTGATTTTTATGATTTCTTTCCTTCTGCTAGCTTTGGGGTTTTTTTGTTCTTCTTTCTCTAATTGCTTGAGGTGCAAGGTTAGGTTGTTTATTCTAGATGTTTCCTGCTTCTTAAGGTGGGCTTGTATTGCTATAAACTTCCCCCTTAGAACTGCTTTTGCTGCATCCCACAGGTTTTGGGTCGTTGTGTCTCCATTGTCATTTGTTTCTAGGTATTTTTTGATTTCCTCTTTGATTTCTTCAGTGATCACTTCATTATTAAGTAGTGTATTGTTTAGCCTCCATGTGTTTGTATTTTTTACAGATCTTTTCCTGTAATTGATATCTAGTCTCATGGCGTTGTGGTCAGAAAAGATACTTGATACAATTTCAATTTTCTTAAATTTGCCAAGGCTTGATTTGTGACCCAAGATATGATCTATCCTGGAGAATGTTCCATGAGCACTTGAGAAAAATGTGTATTCTGTTGTTTTTGGATGGAGTGTCCTATACATATCAATTAAGTCCATCTTGTTTAATGTATCATTTAAAGCTTGTGTTTCCTTATTTATTTTCATTTTGGATGATCTGTCCTTGGGTGAAAGTGGGGTGTTTAAGTCCCCTACTATGAATGTGTTACTGTCGATTTCCCCTTTTATGGCTGTTAGTATTTGCCTTATGTATTGAGGTGCTCCTATGTTGGGTGCATAAATATTTACAATTGTTATATCTTCTTCTTGGATCGATCCCTTGATCATTATGTAGTGTCCTTCTTTGTCTCTTTTAATAGTCCTTATTTTAAAGTCTATTTTGTCTGATATGAGAATTGCTGCTCCAGCTTTCTTTTGGTTTCCATTTGCATGGAATATCTTTTTCCATCCCCTTACTTTTAGTCTGTATGTGTCTCTAGGTCTGAAGTGGGTCTCTTGTAGACAGCATATATAAGGGTCTTATTTTTGTATCCATTCAGCTAATCTGTGTCTTTTGGTGGGAGCATTTAGTCCATTTACATTTAAGGTAATTATCGATATGTATGTTCCTATTCCCATTTTCTATATTATTTTGGGTTCGTTATTATAGGTCTTTTCCTTCTCTTGTGTTTCTTGCCTAGAGAAGATCCTTTAGCATTTGTTGTAAAGCTGGTTTGGTGGTGCTGAACTCTCTCAGCTTTTGCTTGTCTGTAAAGGTTTTAATTTCTCCATCAAATCTGAATGAGATCCTTGCTGGGTAGAGTAGGTTTTTCTCCTTCATCACTTTCAGTATGTCCTGCCACTCCCTTCTGGCTTGTAGGGTTTCTGCTGAGAGATCAGCTGTTAACCTTATGGGGATTCCCTTATGTGTTATTTGTTGTTTTTCCCTTGCTGCTTTTAATATGCTTTCTTTGTATTTAATTTTTGACAGTTTGATTAATATGTGTCTTGGCGTATTTCTCCTTGTATTTATCCTGTATGGGACTCTCTGTGCTTCCTGGACTTGATTAACTATTTCCTTTCCCATATTAGGGAAGTTTTCAACTATAATCTCTTCAAATATTTTCTGATGTGGACCATTTTTAAAGTCTTCATTGAATTTTTTGTGTTTTATGTTTTGACTTTTTAGCTGTGAGGCATGTGGGATCTTAGCTCCCCGACCAGGGATTGAACCCACAGCCCCTGCATTAGAAGGTGAAATCTTAACCACTGGACCACCAGGGAAGTCCCCAGATTACCTAATTTTGAAAATAAAGAAAATATTCCGCATTTTAAAAAAAGAGAACTCTCTGAGGCAATTTATATCACTACATGATTCCTAAGTAGTTTCAGAAACCCCAGCAGACAACTCAGAAAACTGGAATCGTAGGGAGGGATAACAGGACATAGGAGCCCTTACCTCCTGGAGGTGGCTTGCTTTTGGAAGTGAGAATGACAAAGCCAAATCCTTCATTTTCTTTTCGTTGCAAGACAACATCATAGGCCTCCTGGGGAGCAGGCCTGGCTGGGACCTCTGCTCGGTTCAGGCGGGGAGAGCCATTCTGTGTTGAAAGGAAGGCTTGAGAGCTGTCATCCTCAGGTTGTTTCTCTATAATAAACATGATCAATTTTGATATTTCTGGAATATCATAACTTTTGATAACTAAAGTGTTTTTGTGCTAAGCCTTTCACAAGAAAATTTAGCTTCTAATAACATAAAGAATAGAAAAGCAGCACCTCCACCCACGTGAGCTCTGGACCTAATTTGAGTGCAGATGTAGGCGGCAGCAGTCCAGCTGACTTCTTAAATGCTCTTTAAGTACATAGTTGGAAAAATGCAAAATGTTACCTCACTTTAAAGGAAGTTTTTCAAAGCTTCTGTGAAATGTGATAGTCAAAAAATCCTTCTTGAAATTATTTTAATTCCAGCAAGGTTTTTAACCTGGACCAGTAATTTTTTAAAAAGTTGATAATGAATAACAACATAGTAAACTTCCTTTTAAAATCAACTTTAAATATAATTTAGTGCAGTGACTGACACTCATGACGTCTGAGAGGTCACTGCATCAGGATAGAGATGATGCCCATTACAGGTTCAGAACAGTTTGCCATCTACACAGAATTTATCTTTTACAATGTGTTTTACAACTGCAGGTTCCTGATGGGTGATACCGGATGAGTTAACCATTAGCAGTTCTCAGGCATACAACAAGCTGTCCACATGAACGGCAAACTCTCCTAGGCATAGAATAGGTCATATGGAATTCCTAGCAAATGGGCAGTTAACCTACACCTTTTTCTCCTATTCAAGATAACATCATAATGTGAGAAAGAATGACACAAGTTAGTCCTAACTGATTTCAAAAAAAGAGCAAGTTTTGTGCCATAATTTGATACAAAACATCATAAACAACAACCACAACAACATTGCTATCGATGAATATGCATTTACAAGGTCTCTTTGGGTCAAAATCTATGTGATTCTGAGAATATGTTTTTGCACCTCGACAAAGTGTCACCAACATCCAATCATTAATAAAAAGAAAGGTTATTTTCGATATAATGCATGGTTAGAATGAATTAGCTAAAATGCTTCCAGTAATATCAAACTACAATGAAACTTCTTCATGATGCTTTCCAGGAGGGAGCCAACCTCTAGTTGTATAGCATCACATTTTTTACTCTGTGTAGTTATGTTCTGACTTCAGCATAACCAAATGGAGGCAACACTGCATTAAAATCTGTATGCATCACGGAATACCTGATATTTAGGAAGGGAGGTGGGCCTTTACTTTGTTGTTATTTACTTATTTATTTGGCTGTGCCAGGTCTTAGCTGCAGCACGCGGGATCTTCGTTGCCGCGTGCGGGATCTTTTAGTTGTGGCATGAGGGATCTTTAGCTTCAGCAATGCAGGCTCTTAGTTGCAGCAAGCAGGATCTAGATCCCTGACCAGGGATCGAACCCGGGCCCCTGCATTGGGAGCAGGGAGTCTTAACCACTGGACCACGAGGGAAGTCCCTGGGCCTTTACTTTGGACGTTGCAATCAAAAACACGGTGCCTCATTTTTAAGAGTAATGCAACTCTTCATCAAGTCGACAGATTTTTTTATGTCCACTCTGTGCCAGACAGGCATTTTCTAAATACTGGGGACACAGCACATAACTAAATGGATGAAACTCCCAAACTACATGAGGCTTACACTCTTGTGGTGCCACAGTGTTATCTTTTAAAAATTTTTAAGTGGCAAGAATTCACTTTGAAAAATTTCTACTTAATATTCACAAAACTACTGAAGAGAAAATACATGAGATTTTCATACCCTAGTGTAATGGTTTAGACCCCAAGCTCTGTAATTAAACTACCTGCTTTAATCCTGGTCCTACTACCTACCACCTATGTGTTTCTCAACCTTTCTGTGAGTAACTAGAATAATGATAGTGTTTACATCATAGTGTTCTAAAGAGTAAGTAAAAAAATCAGTATGTCTGGGACGTGGTAAGCACACAAATGTTAAATTATATTATACTAAAACTTGTCAAGTAGAAACATTCTGTCCTCTGAATATTTAGGATCATCAGGATCCAAAATCTTTTGATATTCAGCTAATGGGATATCTTGGTATGAATAAATAACTTTGTTTTTCAGAAAACAGATTGAAGCTGATACTCTGATCTACAATGCCACATTGGCAAATTCATCAATATATATTAATATAATCTTAATATAGAGGCCCAAAATTTATTTCTCTTTTTTGATAGTAGTAGTATTATTTCTGAATCCTTTTGACCTTACATGGCTTTCCACAATGAGGCCTTGGATCACACCAAATGAGTTATCTCATACACTATTAAACATAATAAAATAACCTTCAAAAAAGAAACCCCAAAAAACTCCCCAAAAATGTGGACTAAGTTTCTTTGTTTCTTTTTTAACTTATCAGAGTAGGAACAGGTTCACATACCACTGTAGAAGATCTTTCTTCTGACAGTTAATAACACATGGCCATTTCGAGCAGCAGTCGTCATTAGGTCTAGCACTTGTTTGTGTGATTTCCCTTTAACAGGAATTCCATCAATGCACATCAGCTCATCAGCTGCACGGAGACGACCATCTTTCTCAGCTGCACCCAGAGGAATGATGGCCCCAATGTATACCTGATAAGACATAAGGTGTAGGTTGGTCTATACAGTTTACTAAGATGTACTAAGATCCTTCACTACCAAGTTAAGTACTTCCTGACTCAGAACTGTGCAAACCAACAGATTTTTGCATTTCAACAAGAAAACTGTCATATTTTAGAAAGGTGAAATCTTAGAAATTGACCATTCTCCAAAACGGCACTTCAAACGACCACACCACATAATCTCTTCTGGATTTGCTGGGTTAGGGACAAGGAAGACAGAAAATACCAAGTATTTCAATAACTTAAAAAATACTACTATCGCTTCCATTACTATAATAAAACAAAAACATTAAACTCAGAAAATGCAATTTTGTGGAGTAGCTACTAGTAAAGTCCATTGAATGTCATCAGGAAAGATTTTTTTTGTACACTGTTCATAGCAACTGGAATAATTCTTACAATACTCCCATTACATAAGGCTATTAGTACAAGTTTAGTATATGCAAAAGAGAAATATGTCTTGTTTCTAAATTATAAAGCAGTAAGTATTTTAAGGGAACAGAGTGACCTAAGATTCACTTGCATCTAGGTGAACAGATCTAATTCATTCTGTTTGCCAGCAATTAGAATCCTATAATTCAGTAATCCTAAATGTTTGGGCTAGTTTCAGAGCTGCTAGAACCCTACATTTAAGAGAAGATAAAGTGAAAGCATTTCATCTAAGATCAGGAGCAAGATAAGGATGCTCAGTCTTGTCACTTTTATTCTACAGAGTATTGGAAGTCCTAGCTACAGCAATCAGGCAAGAAAAAGAAATAAAAGGAATCCAAACTGGAAAGGAAGAAGTAAAACTGTCACTGTTTGCAGATGACATGATAGTATACGTAGAAAATCCTACATATATGTAGAAATTCCTGCCACCAGAAAACAAAACTACTAGAGTTCATCAATGAATTCGGTAAGGCTGCAGGATACAAAATTAATATACAGAAATCTGTTGCATTTCTATACACTAATAATGAACTGTCAGAAAGGGAAATTAAGGAAACAATCCTATTTACCATTGCATCAAAAAGAACAAAATACCTAGGAATAAACCTACTAAGGAGGTAAAAGACCTGTACTTGGAAGACTATAAGTCACTGATGAAAGAAATTGGAGACGACACAAACAGACGGAAAGATATACTGTGTTATTGGGCTGGAAGAATTAATATTGTTAAAATGACCATACTACCAAAAGCAATCTACAGATTCAATGCAATCCCTATCAAAATACCAAGGGCATTTTTCACAGAACTAGAACAAATTTTTTTTAAAATTTGTATGGAAACACAAAAGATCCCAAATGGCCAAAACAATCTTGAGAAAGAAGAACAGAGCTGGAGGAATCCCTGACTTCCCTGACTTCAGACTATACTACAAAGCTACACTAATCAAAACAGTATGGTACTGGCACAAAAACAGACACATAGATCAATGGAACAGAACAGAGAGCCCAGAGATAAACCCACACACTTATGGCCAATTAATCTAGGACAAAGGAGGCAAGAATATACAATGGAGAAAAAGTCTCTTCAATAAGTGGTGCCGGGAAAACTGGACAGCTACATGCAAAAGAATGAAATTAGAACACTCTCTAATACCATATACAAAAATAAACTCAAAATGGATTAAAGATCCAAGTGTAAGATGGGATACTCTAAAACTGCTAGAGGAAAACATAGGCAAAACATTCTTTGACATGAATCGCAGCAATATTTTTTTGGATCCATTTTCTAGAGTAATGGAAATAAAGACAAAAATAAACCGGACGTAATTAAACTTAACAGTTTTTGTACAGCAAAGGAAACCATAAACAAAACAAAAAGACAACCTACAAACTGGGAAAAAATATTTGCAAATGATGAGACCAATGAGGGATTAATATCCAAAATATACATACAGCTCATACAGCTTAATATCCCAAAAAACACAACCCAATTAAAAAATGGGCAGAAGACCTGAACAGACATTTTTCCAAAGAGGAAATGCAGATGGCCCACAGGCACATGAAAAGATGCTCAACATTGCTAATCATCAGGCAAGTCAAAACCACAATAAGGTATCAACTCACACCTGTCAAAATGGTTATCATCAAAAAGTCTACAAATAACAAATGTTGGCAAGGATATGGAGGAAAGGGAAATCTTTTACAATGTTAGTGGGAATATAAATTGGTGCAGCTACTGTCAAAAACAGCATGGAGGTTTCTCAAAAAACAAAAATAGCACTACCATATGACACAGCAATTCCACTCCTGGGTATATATCTAAAAGAAATGAAAACACTAACTCGAAAAGATACATGTACCCCAACGTTCATAACAGCATTATTTACAATTGCCAAGATATGGAAGCAACCTAAGTGTCCATCAACAGATGAATGGATAAAGAAGATGTGATCTATATCTATATACACACCTATATATACATACATATATGTGCAATGGAATACTACTAGGCCATAAAAAAGAATGAAATTTTGCCATTTGAAACAACATGAATGGACTTGAAGGACATTATGCTAAGTGAAATAAGTCAGACAAATACTGTATGATATCACTTATATGTGGAATATATCACTTATATGTAGAAAAATACAAAATACTGGTGAATATAACAAAAATGAAGCAGACTCATAGATATAGAAAGCAAACTAGTGGTTACCGGTGGGGAGAGGGAAGTGGAGAGGGGCAATATGGGCATAAGGGATTAAGAGGTACAAACTATTATATATGAAATAAGATACGAGGATATATTGTACAAAACAGGGAATATAGTCAATATCTTATAATAATTATGAATGGAGTATAACCTTTAAAAATTGTGAATCACTATATTGTACACCTGTAACTTATATAACATTGTACATCAACTATACTTCAATTAAAAAGGAGAGAAGAGAAGAGAAAGGTTTCTCCCAAGCTGTTTGAGAAAAATTCTTAAAATGCCTAAGTGAACGAACACTATGAGTATCAACAAAATAGGAAGTGACAAACTATATCTACGAAACTACATCTACCATCAGAAACAATCAAGAGAAATATAACTAGTCTGGAGGAGGTACGGTCCAACATGTTGTTGTAAGAAGATCCTGAACTCACCTCCTCCCATGGACACATGGAATCTATAGCTACATGTGGAACAATTCCCTCTGAAAAAGATTTGAAAATTAGCTGAACAATTCCTTCACAAGAAATGGTAAAAGGGCCACACTGAGATGGGTAGGAAAGGCAGAGACATGGTCCGCCAAACCCTACCCCCCAACACAGTGACCTATAATCAGAGGCATCTCACAAAGCTGGAGCTTCTCCCTAAGGAGTGAGGGGTTCGTGCCTCACATCATGCAACTTAACCATTGGATCTGCAATGGAGAGATGGACCTCCAAAATGTCTGGCTTGGAAAACCAAAGGGCCTCACATCCAGGGGACCCAAAGGGCTATAGGGAACTGAGATACTTTTCTTAAAGGGTTTACACACAGACTCACTCACCCCGGGGACCAGCGCAAAAGCAGCAGTTTGAAAACTGCCTAGACTGTATGTGAAGGAGATTCATTTGCTACTCTTAAAGCATCTGCTGAAGGGCTGGAGCTCTACTGGGACTCTCTCCAGGGATAGAGGTGCTAGCAGGCACCAATTTTTGTTCCCTCCCTCTACTCTGCTGTGCCAGTGGATGCACCCTGGCCCTACACTCTCCTACTGCCCCGCTAATGCTAGTGGGTATGCCCTGGCCGTGAACTCTCTGGCTGCTTAGCTAAAGCTGGTGGGCACATGTAGTCTACACAGGGGTCATTCCTTAATTGCTTGGCACTGGTGGCCAGGGCAGCCTGCATTCTTGAGTCCCATGAGACTGTAACAATAAGAGAGAGAGTTCTTGACAAGCTCCCACCCCCATGGCACTACACAGACTGCAGACTGAAACACTGCCCCCCAACCCCAGTCTTTTTGTGAAAAAGGCCTATTTACTTGTCCTAGCTTGAGGGGCAGGGTTCAGCTTTGCCACACATCTAGAGGCTACAGAGGTGCTTTCAGGGAACAGAGGCTGGAGATGCCATCTTTGCACTCTTCCCTGGCTTCACTATGGCTCTCTGGTACCTCCCAGAAACGAGCTTATAAACTTGTTTGAAGTCCTGATTTTTGCAACTGTCACCCAGGTGATACCTTCAGATCTCCTGGTCTGGAGGCCAGCAGAGTTTACAACTGCAGTCCCACAGGACTGTGTATGTTGACATACTTTAAAAGCTGCTGCCTGAGGGTAAGCTGCTTCCAATCAGCCTGAAGCTAGATGCTTGCTGACTGAGGTCCCTCCCTTTGGAACACTGAGAGGTCTTGGCACACCCTCAGTGACTGGGACTTATTGAGAATAAATCAGGCTGCTTAGACAATCACAAAGGTTGGAGAGAGCTAGGGCAAAGTTGAAAGATAAGCTCATTTCCTAAACAAGGTCACTCCTTCAAGACTGGGAGAGGTAGCTGCTTCACCTAATACATAGAAACAAAAATAGAGAGTTAAGCAAAATGAGGAAACAGAGAAATATGTTCCAAATGAAAGAACAAAATAAAACCTAAGGAAAAAAACCTTAATGAAATGGAGATAAGTAATTTACCAGATAAAGAGTTCAAAGTAATGGTCATAAAGATGCTTACTGAATGTGGGAGAAGAATGCATAAACACAGTGAGAACTTCAATAAAGAGACAGAAAATATAAGAAAGTACTACACAGAAGTCATGGAGCTGAAGAATACAATAACTGAACCGAAAATTACACTAGGGGGATTCAACAGCAGACTGGATAAAACAGAAGAAAGAATCAGTGATCTAGAAGACAGGGCCATGGAACTCACCCAACAAGAGCAGCAAAAAGAAAAAAATAAGATGAAAAAAAGTGAGGATAGCCCAAGGTACCTATGGAATGACTTCAAGCAGAAAAACATTTGCATTATAGGGGTGCCAGAAGAAGAGAGAGAGAAAGGAGGAGAAAACTTACCTGAAGAAATAATGGCTGTGAAAACTTCCCTAACCTGGGGAAAGAGACAGACATCCAGATCCAGAAAGCCCAGAGAGTTCCCAAAAAGACAAACTCAAAAAGATCCACACAGAGATACATTATAATTAAAATGTCAAAAGTTAAAGAGTGAATCTTAAAAGCAGCAAGAGGAAAACAACTTGTTACATACAAAGGAACCCCCAAAAGACTATGAGCAGATTTTTCAGCAGAAACTTTGCAGTCCAGAAGTGAGTGGCATGATATATTCAAAGTGCTGAAAGGAAAAAACTTCCAACCAAGAATACTCTACTCAGCAAAATTATCATTCAGAATTGAAGGACAGATGGAGTTTTCCAGACAAGAAACCGTCAAAGGAGTTCTTCATCACTAAACTGACCTTATGAGAAATGTGAAAGGGACTACTTTAGCTGAAAAGAAAGGGCATTAATTAGCAACAAGGAAACATATGAAAGTATAAATCTCATGGGTAAGGTAAATATAATCACTTACGAAGCTAGTATGTAGGTTAAAAGACAAAAGTAGTAAAAATAACTATAACTAGAATAATCAGTAACGGGATACACAAAATAAAAAGATGTGAAATGGGACATCAAAAACGTAAAATGTGATGGGGGGGAGTTTTAGAATGCATTCAAATTTAACTTGCTATCAACTTAAAATAGACTGATATATATATAAGCTGTTATATGTGAGCCTCATGGTAACCACAAACAAAAACCTATAGTAGACACACAAAAGATAACAAAAATAGAATATGAGCATAACATAGAAAGCAAGAGAAGAAGAAAGGAACAGAGAGGAACTACAAAACAGCCAGAAAACAATTAACAAAATGACATGTACATAGCTCTCAATAATTACTTTAAGTGTAAATGACTAAATTCTCCAATCAAAATACTTAGAGTGGCTGAATGTATAAACAAACAAGACCTATCTATATGCTGCCTATAAGACACTCACTTCAGATGTAAGGAGACACAAAGACTGAAAGCAGAGGGATGGATAAAGATGTTCTGTGCAAAAAGAAACCAAAAGAAAGCTGAGGTAGCTATACCTACATCAGACAAAATAGACTTTAAAACAAAGATTGCAATGAAAGACAAAAAGGGCATTACATAATGATAAAGGAGTCAATCCAACAAGAAGATATAACATTTGTAAATATTTATGCACCCAATATAGGAGCACCTAAATATATAAAGCAAATATTAACAGACCTGAGGGGAGAAACTGACAGTAATACAGTAATAGTAAGGAATTTTAATACTCCACTTACATCAATGACTAGATCATGCAGACATAAGATCAATCTTGGAAACGTGGGCCTTAAATGACACATTAGAACGGATAATCTTAACAGATATATATAGAACATTCTATCCAAAAGTAGCATATTACACATTCTTCTCAAGTGGAACACTCTTCAGGACAGATCACATGTTAAGCCACAAAACAAGTCTCAATAAATTTAAGAAGACTGAAATTATATCAAGCATCTTTTCCAACCACAAGGGTATAAAAGTAGAAATCAATTATAAGAAAATTGGGAAAAATCACAAAATGTGAAGATTAAACTACATGCTACTGAACAACCAATGAATCAATGAAGAAATCAAGAGAGAAATAAAAAAATACCTTGAGACAAAAGAAAATGGATATACAACTTACCAAAATCTCTGGGATGCAGCAAAAGTAGTTCTAAGAGGGAAGTTCATAGCAATACAGGCCTACCTCAAAACAAGAAAAATCTCAAAAATTAGCTTTACACCTAAAGGAACTAGAAAAAGAACAAAAGAAGCCCAAAGTTAGTAGAAGGAAGGAAATAACAAAGATCAGAGTAGACATAAATGAGATAGAGACTAAAAAGACAATAGAAAAGTGAAACTAAGAGCAGGCTCTTTGAAAAGATAAATAAAATTGACAAACCTTTAGCTAGATTCACCAAGAAAAAAAAGAGAGCTCAAAAGTAAAATCAGAAATAAAGAGAAGTTACCCTTGACACCACCAGAAATATAAAGAATCATAAGAAACTACTATGAACAATTATATGCCAAAAAACTGGACAACCTAGAAAAAATGGATAAATTCCTAGAAACATGCAATCTTTCAAGAGTAAATCATGAAAAAGTAGAAGATCTTAACAGACCAATTACTAGTAAGGAGATTGAATCAGTAATTAAAAACCTCCCAGCAAACAAAAGTCCAGGACCTGACGGCTTCACTGGTGAATTCTACCAAACATTTATAGAAGATTTAATACCTATCCTTCTCAAACTCTTCCAAAAATTGAACAGGAGGGAACACTTCCAAACTCATTCTATGAGGCCAACATTACCCTGATACCAAAAATAGACAAAGACACCCCCAAAAAAGAAAATGACAGGCCAACATCACTGATGAACACAGATGCAAAAATCCTCAATAAAACATTAGCAAATCGAATTAAAAAGTACATTAAAAGGATCATATACCATGATCAAGTGAAATTTATTCCAGGGATGCAAGAATGGTTCAACATCTACAAATCAATCAATGTGATACACCAAATTAACAAAATAAAGGATAAAAATCATATGATCATCTCAACAGGTACAGAAAAAGCATCTGACAAAATTCAGTGTCCATTTATAACAACTCTCAGCAAAGTGTGTAGAGGGAACACTCCCCAATATAATAAAGGCCATATATGACAAGCCCACAGCTAACACCATACTCAATGGTGAAAGCTGAAAGCTTTCCCTCTAAAATCAGGAACAAGACAAAGATGCCCACTCTTGCCACTTTTATTCAACATAGTATTGGAAGTCCTAGCCATAGCAATTAGGAAAAAAAAGAAATATACATATGATGTCTTCTTTATACACACACACACACACACACACAACTACTACTCAGCCAGATCACATGTTAAGCCACAAAACAAGTCTCAATAAGTTTAAGACGACTGAAATTATATCAAGCATCTTTTCCAATCACAATGGTATAAAACTAGAAATCAATTACAAGAAGAAAATTGAGAAAATCACCAGATGCGAAGATTAAACTACATTAAAACGAATGAAATCTTGGTAACTGCGACAACACGGATGGACCTGGAGAGCATTATGCAAAGTGAAATAAGTCAGACAGAGAAAGACAAATGCTGTGTATTCTCACTTATATGTGAAATACAAAGAACAAAATAAATAAACAAACAAACAAAACAAAACTCCTAGAACAGAATGGTGGTTGACAGTGGAAAGGGGGTTGGGGGGAGGTAGGCACAAACTTCCGTTTATAAAATAAATGAGTCATGGGGATGTAATGTACAGCATGGGGACTACAGTCAGTAATACTGTAGTGCATATTCGAAAATTGCTAAGGGAAAAATCTTAAAAGTTCTTATCACAGGAAAAAAATTTATAACTTTGGTGACGGATGGTAACTAGACTTATCGTGATGATCATTTTGTGGTGTATACAAACATCGAATCGTTATGTTGTACATCTGAAACTAATATAATGTTATATGTCAATCATAGCTCAATTAAAAAGAAAAGAAAGAAAGAAAGAAAAGAAACAATCGAGGTATTTTATATTTGCCCTATGTAGGGCAACCTGCCTTAAACGGTCTCTGATGATTATTTTAACTGTAACTGATATGACTAATTAGAACACATTTATACTCTATAAATCAAATGTTCTAGTCAGAAATAGAAAGAAGCCCGTCATTTTAAAAGAATATTGTTATTCACCTAACTTCTAAGCATGATAATAACGTAGTCTTTCTTGATATTATACAAAAAAACTTTAAATATGTTCTTAAATTCTAAGAAGCACATTACTTTTTATCAAACTAAGGGCAAAACAAAAATAAACCCACTGTATTTGTTCTCTAAGTTTGAGTGAGAATCCTGTATAAATAAAATTCTAGATGTAAATGTTTTGCTAGTATAACCATTTATTACTCTAATTTACAGCTGACATATTCAGCTTTTACCTATAGTTTTAACCTCAGCTACACCAAGTTAACTGAGGTATTATGACACCAATAGAAATGAAGTTCTTCCTCATATTAATGAAACTGTCAGAGAAAACAAAATCTTTTAAAAAACCAAACCAAAAACAAAACAAAAACACCGTATTCTACCAAATCTCTGCTTAAAAGTTTTAACAGGAGCAGCCAAATTCCAAAGTATTTAAACTTACAGATTGGTCAGGTCCATCTCCTCCCAGCACTCTAAAGCCAAACCCTGATTCTTGTTTCCGAAGAAAAACATCCAAATCTTTGGTGTTTGGCGCTAAGGAAAACCAGAAAATAATAAATACAAACATACATACATAATACACACTTTATTCTAAAAGGATTAATAATACAGTAAAATTCAATCATAAATCTCTGTTTTGTGCTCTAACCCAAACTTTGAATCAAGACTCCTTAGGAATATTTGCTCCCACTTCCATGCTCTCAGTATTACACGTCCATTAATTCTTGATGCTTTCAAATCAATGTTTCATCTTCCTAAATATGGCCTGGGACTATCGGACTATCAAGACAAAGATCTGTAACAGGTTAAATAAGTATGAAGGCAATTATATATAATGTTTTCACTTGTGTACATCTTTTCCAAGGTAGACCTAAATCTATTTCTAAAAATAAATAAATTTAAAAAATTAAACCTACTTAAATCTATGATTTTACTTTGGAAAAGATCTATCATTAGTAAGTAAATTAGTATGAAAATGAATTTCCACCCTATGCACACTCTCTTCTCATCATCTCTCAGCTGGACTCCTCGAAGGAGTCTACTCTACCCTTTGGTTTCCTCCTCAGATCACACACCCCTCTGATTCATCATCCTTCGTATCCCTGCCAGGAAAATCTTTCTGAAAGTCAAGTCCAACAATTTCATCCCTATGGTTAAAACCATTCTGTGCCTCTCTATCATGTATACCACTGTCTCCAGCTTCCTCCGAACGGCATAATTCGCCCTCCCCCTCTAGTTTCCCTTGCCAACCACACGCAGCTAAACTGAACTCTGTGCAGAACCCAGCCCATACAAGGTCAATGTGCACATGCTATTCCTTCTTTCTTTCCCTTTCATCTATCTCATAAACACCTACCTCATTGTCTTTAAAGACTTGGTTAAAGCTTAACTTCCTATATGAAGCAGTATCTGACACTTCCTACTACCCACAGCCGTAAAACTGACCATTTTCTACTTTGGATCCCAATTCATTCAGTCCATCCTTCTATTACTGAACCTGTTAGGGGCTTATCTGCACTTATTTGTATATGTATTTGATTACCTCTTTGTCTTTTCCATTTAGGCTTAATCATCTTTTGGGGTGCGGGGCCTATGTAACCTATTACCTCTGTATTCCCATTACCTACTACGATGTTGGGTAGACAGAAGGCCCTTAATAATACATGGTTTTGAAGAAAATAAATGAATGAATGTTGAATATAAATGGAAGAAGCCCAAAGTCATATTAAAATGGGAATGAAGGAATAACTTCAACATGGTTTTGAAAGATGGAAAAGTCGAGTTTTTAAGAAAATTCAAATTAATTTTGTTGCATGCTTTCCTGAAATATTCCACAACTACTTACGTTTATCTTCATATAAAGTCTTAGATTTCAGGTAGACCTCAGAAGGATCCAATTTCGGGGATCCTGACCTGATAATGCTGGGTGGAAAAGGCATAGGCTGGGGAATGGGCTCATTTATGGCCTCCAAACTTCCTGAATTTTCCTTTTTATCTGTTTTCTGAAATGGAAAAGGGCCTTACTTAGTATCTCGAAAAGCCAGATGGTTGATTAGTGCATAAAACTGTTGTCTGAACTGGGTATGTCAGCTGATTACAGTTGTGTAAGCAGCAGGGTCAAAGCCACAGCATATTTGCAGTCTTATAGGAATTCACTTTCATAGCTGTGTGTATTTGATTAAAACATATTTCACTTAAATTAGAAAAAGTTGATAATGATATCAATCAATTAGTCCTATGTTTAAGCAATTTTGCCCTTTGCTCCACCACCAAGACACAAATTGACTTTCAGAAGATAAATAAGGATACAACACAAGGCAGCACTTCCAAGTAAAGCAAGAGGGAGACTCTAAGAGAATATGTCCATATTCTCTTAGAATATTGATAAACCCCATCCTCCCCACTCACTGAGTTTAATTTTCAGTGAAGACGTTTAAGGTAATGTTCTTTCTAAGAAAATGAAATAGGAAGTGTTAACTAATTTAGGTTATAAAGATAACAGTGTAAAAACCTTCATGGCCAATCCAAATATATCACGAAAAAATGCACCATGCCTGAGAATCAGACAAGGGATATTTTCAAATGTTCCTATTCAGATAGAACTTTCCCAAAAGAATAGCTCAGTAAAATGACTTCTTTAATAAAAGTAAAAAATGAAATCCAATAAATAGCCTAAGAAAATAAATACTATGGTTTTGAGAACAGCTTGTTATCCTGAATTACGGTTAGAAGAGGGGGATTATAGACATTTATGATAAGATAATTAATGTGACTAGGATGCCGGAGCAGCAGCTTCTCAGGTAGGTGTGAGGGGACAGTCGCTATAAAGCGTTGTGCCAGAAGGGACCCTTCACTGACCCAGACCCCGTCAGATGGCCGGGAGATAAGAGCAGTCTCTTCCTCTTTCTCCCACATGGCCTAGGATTCTGTCAGAAGCAGTGGGAGGTCGTCTGAGACTTTCTGCAATTATAAAACATTAGGGTCCCCATGGCTGCACTGGCATTCGTTACGAAATAGATAGGGTAGCACAGAAGTTAAAAATGAGTACTAGAGGGACCAGAGAAATGGAGAAATGGAGAAAAATACAGTGCAATTTTAACTGAGTAGGCAAAAAGAATTTCTGTTCACTGTTCACGTTGGACCTAACTGGTCCACTTTTCTATAAAAGTGCTGAGCGTTTCTTTCTGCCTGATCCATAAAACGGCCAATTTGCTGAGGATCCTATTTGGTGGGCTATGGAGAACTAATCCATTTTGTATCTGATGGTCTTTTGTTTAGCAGCCCAGGGTTTCTGGTTATGGAAGACCATCTTTCAACTATAAGATGACACACTCCAAATCAAGCAAAACAGAGCAAATGAGGATTTTATACACGATTGTCTTTATATCCATGTCCATATAATTGTGGATATTTAAGTAGCTACACGTGTACCTAGCACTGTTTCTTTCATACCATTATTTGGTGCGTCCTTTGTTTAGGTCTTATTCTCTACACAGGTCTTTAAATGGGCTAGTCAGTTATTCAGAAGAATGCCAGAGAAAACTGTTCCAGGTCTGATAGCCTCTCACTCTGATAACAAGCAAATTGAGCACAGAGGCCACAATTGCTCTAGAAAGTCCTGTTTAGGGCTAAATGTCAGAAGGTTATCTGAATGTGGGTAAGTTATAGTCCCTGTGAATTTATGTGAAACTACTACATCTTCCCTTAGTACATCTGCTCGAACATTTAGCTACTCCTTACCCTGTTCCTCTGAAACACAAAGAAAGTAATAGGACCCATCAGTAGGCACCTCAGTGTGTCCTAGACAGGACTATTGGTAGTACAGGCCTATCTTCCAGCAGAAATACTTAACCAGCAGAGCACACCTCCTCTATGGGCAGCTTTTCTAACTCACACGCTTCCCTCTGAGTTTCTGATACAAGCCCAGGGCAGTCTGCCTCTTGGCTCCTGCCTGTCTGTAAACGCCACCCCTATGAGCTGCCCTCAGGGAGGGGAACGCAGCGTCTCTCTCCATGTGTTCAGAAGAAGCATTTGAGGACCACAGTATACTCACCATTTTGGCAGTTTTAGTTGGTGAAGGAGGACCTTAAAAAAAATGAGCCACATTTTAAAAACAGAGGAAGCATTCCCAGATCACAAATACTGCTAATGTTTATGACAAAACTAGCTTTGACTTTTAGCAGGCTAGTAAATCATGTTCAATATGTTCTACGTGCCAGGCATTATACACGTATTTCATTTTTTATGACAATCCTAAGGCGTAAATGTTACTGCCATTTTATAGATAAAGTAAACAAAGACTCAAATAGATTAACATTACTTTCCTGTACTGCGGAACCAACCAGCAACTAGGCAGGAAATTGACATCCAACTTGTTTGACACCAAACCCTGGACTCTCATATTTGTTGGAACTCTGGATAATTCTCCAGCCCTCACGAAGAGATATGAGCACATTCTACCATACCACACAGAGAAGAAACAAAAATAGTTCAAAGAAATGAAAATAATAAAAAAAAGCCCCAATGAAGTTAAACTGCTCATTTGCCTCAAAAATGAAAACTAAAAGCCAGTGAGATATATGTGAAGGGCTAAATTTTATTCTTTAAAATACTAGTCATTCATAGGTATGGATTTAAGAAAGCCCATTAAAACGCGACTTTGTGATTAGTCCTTGGAACTGCATTTATGTCTGGGAGCAGTTCAAGTCAGTTGATGACCTTGGAAAATAAAATTATATTTATCTCACATGAGCACTGTGGGGTTTAATTAACATTTATGGACAGATACTAAAGCTTAAGGTAAGAGCTTTATGAGCACAAGCTATCATGATTGCTTTTACAGAACAGATTAACACACCATCCAACATTTTGCTTATTCACAGAGATGCTAGCTCTTTCAAAACATCCTTGGTACATTACAGAGGTCCAGATGAAGTACCACTGCTTGAAAGAGTCCATTTCTATTATTGCCATCAACAGAGAAAATGGAATTAAGAGGATATATTTCATTTGAAGTAGCACAATGTTGTGACTCTCTCTAATCATTAAAGTCATAAATCAGATTTTAAAAAGAATATAGAGGGAAAGAAATCCATAATGGACACAAATGAAACCGCAAATAACTAAACAAACTGCTGCAAAAGATACTGCTTATGGAAGCAGTCAGACAGAACTTAAGGAAAATGCATACTAATTACCAGTTAAGTCCGCTGGGAAAAGAGATATTCTGACCTGTAAGGAAGGACAATTCACAGATACAAATGCATGAACAATGAAGATTTTTCCTTGTTGCGCTTTTACTCACCTCCTCTTAAGATAAGCAATGGTACATCTGCACCTACTGGAAACTGCTTTAGCACCTCTACCACTTGGAGATGTGTTAAATTCTGCACATTTTGACGGTAAATTTCCTTAATTATATCCCCTTTCTGTAGGCCTTGACACCACTGACTATCCAATATCATTTTCACCTTCTGTCCAGTTGGGCTGTCAGCAATGGCAAACCCAAAGCCTTTAGGGCCCTTGATCAGAGGGATAGTCACTAGTTCTGGTTGGGAGCTGCCTGACGATGCCATAGACGCTCTCTGCTCACTCAGATCTGATGGTCCATTGAGACGATCACTGATCAAGGCGTGCCCCGATTTTCCATTCTGGTCCAGAACCATTGCTCCTGACTTAAAATCCTGAGTATTCATGCAAGTCTCTCCCTTAGTTAATGACTGTCCATTGATGACAGGAGTAGCAGCAACAATGTCCACAACAGGATCTTCATTGTCATCAGGAAGTGGATAACCACGACATAAAGTGAGGTTTACATACTGATTGACGGGTACCAGTTGAAACATCTGGACAACATCTGCATGGGTGTGACCAAGGACACAGTTGCCATTGATGTCTACAATAACATCACCTGGTAAAACATAAGTCATGTTAAAAATATTAAAACCGTCAAATAAGTTAATTTTTTGTTGGGGGAGATGAAAATAACTGAAGTTTAGCATCTAAATTTGAATTTTGGAAACCTCTTACTGTTCATTAACTACTGAAAAGATAGATTTTGAACATCGACATGTCATTCTCCCTTCTGTGACTCCTCTCTAAAAAGAATATATAAATGTATACATTTTTAATTATCTTAGTTGCAAAGAGTTATGACCTCAAGCTAAAGTGAATCTTTAAAAAATTAACTGCAAATTCACATTATCATTTTTAGTATATCCTTTGAGTCACACCTAAGTGGTCACACAAAGCTAGGCACATTGTAGTAGGTGTTCAGTATATAGAAGAGTGAATAACCCCATTGGCTACTTGTACAAACAGGCAATCTTTAAATATCACCTTATTTCTTGATTTTAAGTAGCCATTGATTACAATGTACTTAAAAATTCATTCTAGTTTGAACAATGTAAGGCTGAAGATTAGAATAATAACTTATGAATGTATTTTCTTTTAGCATCTTTCCTTTTTGTGGATTTTTTCAGTTTAGTGTAATTTAGTTTTCAAAAGGAAAAGTAAGCAACAAAAGAATTCAACAGAAGCAAAGAATATATTATTTAAGATGCTGGAAATTCAGCTGAATTAATCCTTGTAAAAGTTGGTTTTGCTTTTCTGATTTTACATTATTATGACCACTTTGGTTGCAGGATTATTACCACTTGACATTTATCAGTTGTGTGTTTTTCTTAATGCAACTTTAGCTTTTAAAATTTGTCCTCTGATATCTCATCCATTTGCTGCTTTTATTTGAATACGATTATTTAAAAGGTTATTGCCAAATAAAGGTGCTTTAATTTGTTCTGATTGCATGTAGGCTTTAAAAAAATCAACATGAATGGTATTTAAAAACTAATGTTAGTCTGTGGAAATTTGTTGCAAAATTCAAGAAGCTATAGAAATTAGACTAATTAGAAACAAAGTTTTGATTTTTCTTCCCCTGGTCAAAGTTCCCAGAATTTTAATGGAAGTATTATATTGTTATACAAATTAATAACAGTTTTAGACATATCTGAATCTATATTATAAAATCCTGACAGTATATACAATAGCTACAAGATGTGTTTCATGCACAAAATATTTAAAAAGTCAAAATTGAGGACTTAGGAAAAAACTTTACTATTAATTTTAATCTCTAGAGTTTGTGAATTTTATAAAGTAATAAAAGAGAGCTAAAAATAATTTTCTTTATAAATATAACATTTGATTATTTTAAGTTTTCTTGTTTACGTTTCTATCACCTAATTGGGAAAGCATAATATGAGAGAGCCCATATTCCAGTTAAAAATAAGTTGATATCTGCCATCAAAAGTAATGACAACTGAATCGCCCAAATGGGGGACATATTTACACAAAGTATGTGAAATAACAGAGGATTAGAAAAGTCTAGCAAACTGTAAGAAGCAACCTCAGTGGATTACTAAAATCTTTCTGGAAAAAAGTACTTAAACCTTCCCCATAATCAGTAACTAGTCTTAAACTTCCTCTAACCCACTCAGCCATAAACACTGTCAGCCGTATAAAAATATCTAACAATCACTAAGTAAAGATGTTGGGAAAACTACGTAAAAGACAAATTTATACAGCTCTGTAAAAATAGTAATATTATTGTCTATAATTCTTAACATAGCAGTTTAATTTTACTAACAGCCACTAAGGAAGCAAAAAAAAAAACCCCAACTTGGAAAAAAACTGTGGGATATAACAATTTGTTCAGTATCATTATAAACATCACAATGAATCATTTTTCAAAAAAGATTACAGGTAATGTTAAATAACTCCCAAAGTACCCAACTTAATCAGAGAAAATCAAACTATCAAATAGTTTTCTGAGATGGTTAATAAATCTTTAGCTTAGTACAGCCAAAGAGTTATCTCAAAATATGCAAACTATTCAAAAATTAATAAATTTAATGTTTTGACTGTTTCCACTTATTTGTAAAAATGACCCTCCTTCAAAACTAGCATGCACTTAGTTTAGAAGATAAACTATTTTAATACAGGAATCTCCCTCTTCAGTTGTATAATTTAGTTCTCTCTCTCTTTATTTATATAAATATATATACAGAAGTTTTATATATACTTACATACCTACTATATAATATTTGTTACATACGTTACATATATAATATATATATAACTTTTTCACTATAATTTTTGTTATAGTATCATAACTCTTTAAGTATTTCTTTTTTTTTTTTTTTTTGGCCACGCCTCACGGCATGCGCAGGATCTTAGTTCCCCAACCAGGGATCAGACCTGTGCCGCCTGCAGTGGAAGCGTGGAGTCTTAACCACTGGACAGCCAGGGAAGTCCCTCTTTAAGTATTTCTGAAAAATCTGTTACCTGGTGCAATTTTCCCATCCTGAGCTGCAGGACCATCTTTCAGCACATTTTTCACTTGTAGGAACTCATCAGGCCTATCTCCACCAATAATGGTAAAACCAAATCCCATTGTGCTTTTTTTTAATGATGCTCGAACAAGGATGCCTTTAAGCTGGGATGGATCTCGAGTAAAGTGTGATTTTTCCATATCTGTGTAAAAATGAGAAACAAGAATAATTACAATGAATATAGCCCTTGAAGCTAATCTCCAAGATAGTCTATATAACTTAAATATAACAAACCATAACATAACAGGAAAAAAAAGATAGACTCTAATATTATAGATCAGTTGGAATTTAATTTCATAAACTAAATCACTGAAAAAAAAAACTTAGCTAATGAATCATTTATCTTTTATATGACTCTTCTATGTCATTTGAAAGGTAAAAACATCTACTCTATCCCCTCCTCACTGCCTTGTTTGTACTTACTTTTTCTTATCCCAAAGAGTCCTTTATTTAGAAGTCAAAATGACACTCCTGAAGGGTAAACTTTATTATTAAATTCCTGAAAGCCTTCAGCACTTATTCAGATGTATATTTCATTTGAGTAAGCAGCTACTGAGGTCTATGCAGAAAACACTATACTAGGAAGATGAAGGCAACTGTCACAAACTTATAAAAGCGAATACATCGAGAACTTTTTATAATTTATGACTCAGGCTTTCTGCAGCCTTTAAGCTATATCTGATGAGAGGAGCAAATCCCTGCACTATCAGTATATAGCTCCATGCGTCTTTCCCTTTTACTCATATTTAGTGGAAACTTTAGGAAGACAAAAAGCACAGCTCCTCTGAAAAGCCTATTTTAAGAGGTTTCCCCAGATGATCCTAGAACTAAAAGTGATCTATATTTGCAAGTAATACCTCTCTTCTCTTCCCCAGAAACTCTCGCTCCTCTCTTCCACCGGCTGCCATTAGGGCACTTATGAAAACCGTGGGGATCAAATTGTACAGATTCATAATTTACAAAGCATTGTTGAAGTTATCTTTTTAAAATACGGTTTAAACTTTTCTCACAAATCTCTTTTTTAACAGCTTTATTGAGATATAATCCAATAATGACAGAATTATACAAGTCAATGACGTGCAACCATCACCACAGTCTAATTTTAGCACATTTTTCTCTCCCTCCAAACACACACACCAAAGAAATCTCTCTGTCCATTAGCAGTCACTCCCCATTTCTCCCCAACCTGCAACCACTAGTCTACTTTCTGTCTATAGATTTGCCCAATCTGGACTTTTAATATAAATGGAATCATATAATATGTGGTCTTTGGAATGCTTTATTTCACTCAGCATAATTTTTTTGAGGTTCATCTGTGTTGTAGCATGTGTTAGGACTTTATTCCTTTTTACTGCCAAATAATATTCCACTGTGCAGATATAGCACATTTTAGTTATCCATGTATCAGTTGATGGATATTTGGATTGTTTATACTTTTTGGATATTATAAATAATGTTGCTATGAACACTCATGTACAAGGTTTTGTGTGGGCAAGTATTTTCATTCCTATTAGTTACATACTGTGAATGGAAATGCAGCAGTTACCATAAACATATCATAACTATGTTTAACATTCTGAAGGACTGCCAAACTTTTCCAAAGTGGCTGTACCATTTTACATTTCCACCATCAGTGTATGAGGGTTCCAACTTCTCCACATCCTTGCCAACACTTGTTACCGTCTGCTTTTTTGGTTATAGCCATTCTAGTAGGCGTGGAATGGTCTTAAACTGTGGTTTTGATGCTCATTTCCCTAATGACTCAAATTAACAAGGGTGACTTGTTTCATATTTAGATCACACTTAGCACTAATATCAAGCCCAGAGTTAATCTGTGTGTATCTGCTGCTGCCCCTCTTAGCAAAGTGTTCTAAGAGGCATGCATTAAACTTATTGGCAATTAGAAAAGAACAATCCTTGGGGCTGTTCTGTATGGTTGTATAGATTGTATAGTATGCATATGGCTCCTGCAAGAGGTAGGGCTGCCCTGCAAATACTGACAAAGGCAGGTTTGGGATAGGAGTGGGTGTACTTTGTTCATTATGTTCTTCCCAGATTTGCTAATCTCTTACAAATACAAGCACTTGACATTAAAAAAAAATCGGCTATTTTGGGCCTCTCAAAGGAGAGGACTAGACTCCAGACAGGAGTGTATTCACCACAGTAAACACTATTTTGTGAGGCCTCTGAGTTTGGCCAGTCAGGCTACTTGTGGCAATACCTCAGTGCGTTGCTGGCCCTTGATGAGCCTCTGACATTCAAACTAGCAACTCATCTCTGAACAAAATATCACTTAAAAAAATTATTTGACATGCTTAAAGCCTATTTAGTTATGTAAGCTGATTATGACTGCCCCCTAGTGTTGCCTATCAGATCATAGATAAGATCATGTAAGTACTGTGTACAGGTACTTGAGGAAAATATCTTTGATGAAATGTACCTTTCTCATTTTTATGTCAAATATTGAAATATTTCTGGTCAGCTATCCCATGCTCTAGTCCCCGTAAATATCAGAATAAGATGGGCATCTGAGGGATACAATAGAAAATCAGCATATAATATATGAGCTCCAAGATGTGCAAACATTAAAGTGGGAAGGAAAGTTTTGGTTAACACCTAATTTGGGAAAGTAGTAATAAAACAGCCAAAGCCAATTAGAAATTGGTCAAAAGTAGGTATTATCAGAATTCAGATATAGAAAAGTGAGAATAAGAAAGGCACAAAGAAACTATCATTGAGTCTAAGAATCCTGATTTTTTTTTTTTTTAACAATCCTGATTTTAAATCCAAGCTTTGTGATTTAGTTGAGTAATCTTGGAATATAATTTAACCTTTTTAAGTCTCGGTTGCCTCATCTATAAAAGGGGGGGGTAATAGTACATAATTCATGGGGTTGTTACAGGGATTAAACTAGGTGGTGCACAGAAAGCATAAGAAACAGTGCTTGATAAACAATAAGTGCTCAATAAATGTAGATAAACACAAACCCATACAGGCTGCCTAAGGAAGGAGGCTCACAAACTTGAGTACTTCTGTCCCTGTGGCAAGTATATCCCTGGGATGGAAGCATCAGACAATTGTAACTTGATGCCATCAAGGCATCTGGACGGGGAAAATAATATTAACAACCTTGCAGCAATATTTTGAGACTTAAATGAGATGATGTAATATAAAGCATCCAATTTAGCACTAGACTCTATCTCAATAAATGGTAACAATTATTCTTCAAGGACTAGCATAACTTCCATCACTTCTAGGAAGCCTTTCCTTTCCTCTCGCAGTGAGATTTAATTTCTCTCTCCTTTGTTCCAACACTACTGTTTATATCTGTTAATATCATACTATACTAAAATTATGTGTCTGTTTCCCTGGCTAACTTGTGGGCTCCTGAAAGACAGATGCTGAGTCATTACTCTCTCATAGGAGAGTGTCTGGTTATCTAAAGTAATAAAACACATGGGTCTGCCCTCGAGGAGCTTAGAGCTTAGTAAAGGAGAGAAGATCTTTGCTATGGGCCATGGAAGACATGGGCATTCAGGAACTACATGTTATAATACAAAGAACTCTGAATTTAAAGTCAGTAAAACTAGGTTCAAATGCAGACTTGACTCCAAATCACTCACTGTGATTCTAAGCAAGAGGCTTAATCTTTCCTGAAGTCTGTTCATGTGTAAAATGGGGACTCATGTTCCTCTGCAGTTAATGTCCTCTGGCTACCCCTTTCACACTCAAAGCTAGCAAAATAGTTGGCTAAACCCACTGTCTTCACTTCTACACCTCCCATTTCCTCTTTATTCTACTGCAGTTTTATTTCACTCTCCCCTTGCTCTTGCTAGAGTGACAAATGACCTCCACATTTTAAAGTCCAATGTAAAACACTTTTCAACTTTCATCTTTCCCGACTTTTCAGCACCATGTGACACAAATACTCAGCTTCTCTTTGAAACTCGTTTCTTCTCATGGCTGCCTATCCTTACAACCTCATCTCTTGTTACTCCCCTAAAATACCCTACGCGCTGGCCATTTGTATCTGTTCTCTGACCCCTGCACCACCATTTCGTGCTTCTCTGATTTTATGTATTCTGTTCCTTCTAGCTGGTATGCCTTGTTGCTCCTCTAAAATTTTGATCTGCCTGACTTAACTTTTCCTGGCACTTCAAGACCCAGTTCACATATGTCCTCTGTCTCAAGGTTCCCCTGCCCCCTTGATTTCCTCCACCACAGCAAAGTTGTGCACTCCCTCCTTTATGCCACCACTGTACCTTGTACATCTCTATTAATAGCAATGAAAGCTATTGTTTATTGGTCACCATGTGCCAGACCTGTTATTTGCAAGCACTTTACATGTATTGTAAGCACTTTACATGTATTGTAAGCACTTTACATGTATTGTAAGCACTTTACATGTATTAATTTGCATACTCAGAACCACCTTAAGAGGTAGGGACTACGATTATTCCTGTTTTGTAGATGAGAAAACAAAGAATTTAAAAACTCAACCAAGGTTACACAGCTGGGATTCAAACCTGCTCCGCCCCCTGCTCATTCAACTACTAATACAGGATGACACCTATCACCATACAGTGTAACTATTAGTTTCCTATTTTAGACTGTGAACTCTTGAGGGCAAGACCTATCTGACTCTTAATCATTTTTTAATACCATGTACTTAGCAAAGCACTGGGCATATAGTAGGTGCCCCAAAATATTTGTTAAACTAAAAATATTTGTTAAATCAAATGCAAATCTTAAGGGAAGAGACTATGTTTTGGAAGAGTAGTTATAAGAAAAAACTGTTTCTCTCACTGGCAACAGAAGTGAAGAATCTAATAGATTATTATGATATGACCATATAGACCTTATTAATGACAGAGAGAGAAGGGGGAGGAGATGAGGAGGGATAAGTTGGACGTAAGAAATTTCTGGGCATCTTTTTCAAAATACACATGGCTAGGCTCATCAAAATCTCAGGACCTATGTATTTTTAAAATGTTCCCCAAATGGTCCTGATATTACTAATACCCTACCATCCCACTTGAGAATCAATGATGTAGGCAATAATACAGTGGATTTACTTGGTATTTGTTCATATCAGTTAATGAAGAATCCTGAATGGTTACTGATGTTAGATCTAAGCAATTAACTTGAGAGAAGCTCAGAATGAATTAAAGATCTAATACTGGCTTGGCCTTAAACACCAGGAAACAATCCAATCTTCAAATTAAAACCTTGCACCCATAACAAAGCTATTCAGTCCCTTCTGCCAACAATTTCATACTTTCTATATAAGCAGCATGAGAAAAGTCTCAGTATTCTCAAACTGTCCAGATGTTTTATTAAGATTATTCATACCTTTACAGTAATGGAAATTAGACATTCTCTGTTGAATTTTAAAGCCCCGACAGTAAAAAGTTCAAACTCACTTTTAGTATTTCAGCATATAAGTTTCACAAGTTATTCTTAGAAGAGAAGATAGAGGTAAAAGTTCTACCTGGTTTTGAAGACCCAGTATCAGCCTGTCCTAACTGCTTTTTCCTTTTGGCTTCCTCCACTGGATTTTCAAACTGGGTTTTCTGGTTAAGGTGACTGCAAAACGTAGAAAAATATGCATTTCAGTTTAATATGAAAGAATTACATATTTTAAAATAGACTATCATAGATTAAGGGATAAATATGTACCCTTTACGCTATGGAACCCAGATATGCTGACAGGTCACAGAGGAAGAGCCTTCTGGCAACTAAAGAAGGTCCCGCAGAAGATGCCTAGAAGTCAAAGCTGCTGAAGTATTCACTATAGCTTCTTTATAAACGTTTCTAATATAGCTAATAACAGTTTTCAAAACTACAGTAGAAGCCCTCATATATGATACACTCAGGACTGTTGGTAATTCATCAGTTAATTTTTTTTAAGGCAGTTAATGGTAGGAGGGTTTTAAGGTTCTCTAAAGTGAAGCAGCTGTAAAGACACATTTGAAGAAATCTGAGTGTAGAAGCCTTCTAGAATTTTACTATTATTTTTCCAACGGACTCACCCACATCAATTTAGCGGCAACTAAGCAAGTGACTTGCTTTTTTTTCTTTTTTTTTTTTTTGCGGCACACGGGCCTCTCACTGTTGTGGCCTCTCCCATTGCGGAGCACAGGCTCCAGAAGCGCAGGCCCAGCGGCCATGGCTCATGGGCCCAGCCGCTCCGCGGCATGTGGGATCTTCCCAGACCGGGGCACGAACCCATGTCCCCTGCATCGGCAGGCGGACTCTCAACCACTGTGCCACCAGGGAAGCCCAAGTGACTTGCTTTTATCAAACTGTATCACAGAACAACTCTCACAGTTAAATTTCTTCAAAATTATATAATAATTAGTTACATAATTATAACAAAAGTTTAACTGTTTTTTTATGATTTAGGAGCAATCACAACTGGCCCCTGAAAGCATACAAGTCTGTGGGGGAAAGCAGAAAAGCATGGGGAGACTAGAGGTAGGCCATTAGCCGATAGTATTCAATATACTAAGGGTAAGAGCATACTCTTACCCTTTACAGAGGGAACTGAGCATAGGTTATTCTGGCAAGTCAGTTAAGTGTAACTTGGTTAAGAATGCAACTATTGTACAAAAGATGTTTAAGACCGCAAATAGGGCTAATACAGAAGCAAGGGGGAATTATATTCTAGTACTTCTATAGTACAAATATATTTTAGCCAAATGAAATGCATTTTCTAGTAGAATCCATTTTAATGAGAAGTGACATTAGTAAATACCAACAATTCAACAACAAATCATGAGAATTTCAGATTATGATTGTCTTTAGATAGGCTGTTACAAAATCTATATGTAAATAGTCATATGACTTGGATATTTTCTTTACCATTTGTGAACATTAATGGTGATGGAGGAGGGGGCAGCAGGGAAAAAAACCAACCCTACAGCAAGGTATGCTAGCTTCTGAGTCTGCTTCTCTATGCCTTTTAGGCTTCTAGTGCATTATTAACCCTGCAACAGATGTAGGTATTTAGTTTCAGAGCTCTAAATATGGCAAGTTCTACTTGACACCCTTTGGGTTCTGATTTCACAAAAACTCAGGTATGCTTCTGCTTCTTACTATGAGGGGGGACCTTATCAACTGAGTTACTGTTTACCCCTCTGTGAAAATGAAGACTTCGGTGTTAAGTTAGGTACCATTTTAAAAGTTATCTGTTAGGTACTGATAATTTACATAGTCTTGATAAAATAAAACTAGAAACTGACACTTAGAAAAGAATAAACCTGTTTGGAAAGAATCCTGGCTCACTTTAACGTCATCAGCTAGAATGACTCACTTTGCCACCCAAGCATTAGAACATAAACAGTGGTAGTATACTCTTTGTTATGTGTGGTAGAAGAGAGTAGAAGTATGTGAATGAGTAATCCCTTTCCTGAAAATTCTTTGACAAATAATGTAAGATTTTAGTGAAGGGAGTAATTGCATCTGTAACCTTAGACTATCTAGATTAAAATGTCACCCAAAAAACAAAACAGTAAAAACACTCTCCTTTTCATCTAGTTACTTATACCCATAATATTATTCAGATAACAAATTTTGTCTTCTATAAAACCAGCTATGGGAAGTAAGAGAGAAGAATATGACAGATTATCAGAAAAATTAAACAAGGGTAGCAAACAAGCTTAATTAAATATATAATAAATAATTTGAAATTTCACCTGTATTAAAATTTTGTATATAGGAATTTTAAAAATTCACCTCAACAAACAAAATCATTTTCCTTCACGAAGCGTTAAGATATTAAAAGCAGACATATTTTGACTTTGTCACCTGACTGCATCACGACAGTTAAAGCAATACGTTAAGACAACATTTCTAAATATATAAGCATTCTTATGGAAGGCCTACCATTAAATTTTGGGAAGAATTTTATTTTCAAAAATAAATTAATCCATTTCAGAATCTCATCTTCTAAAATAAATACTTACCAAAAAAAACCCCTGCCATTGCAGTTGGTGTTACTACTATAAGGCTCCTGCCAAGAGCAATCATTGTGCCATCTGGTTTGACAAACTAAGAGAGCCAAAGAGTAGCCATTCAAGTTAACAGCTTTTTATCTCCATCAGTAAACTCACTGCAGATTACTACAGTCGAGATTCAAAGCCTAACTAATCTGGGAATCAAGCCACACTCCAGAGCTCAGCTGATTCCATACTAATGTGCATCTTGAGTACGGCCTGCTCTTTCTTAATCTAATAAATTACCCTCCTGTAAAATGAGCTCGTCTGGGAGCAATCATACAAAATCACATTGCTGCCACTGCTGTTGCTTCTAATCAGGCTACTTCACATACCTCCATGACAGCTGAGAGCAGGTCACTTCAGGATTTGCCCTAAAGCTGCTTCAATATTAGTATATCCTTGCTTAACGAGAACCCGATCATTTAGCCCAAGATTTTATAACAGGCAAATGTCTTTCACCTCTTGACCGTGTACTCAAATTCACTTGGAATGGATACTAAGAGAATGAGAATTATTATCTCAGAAATGTTCAGTAGTGTTAATGGCAAATAATGACTGATTGAAGCCCAATTTAAGTAGACTAACTCTTAGGGGGAAAAAATCTCACAATTCCTTTGCAGCTAGCCTTCAAATATTTCTTTGACTAGAAAAATGGTTAGTTTTTTTCTTCAAATTAAATATGCTTTAGAAAAAAAATAATGAGCTGCTGTGAACCTTTCACATCACAGTATTAGAAAGATATGAAATAACACAATGGAAATAAAATTAACATAACCTTTCAATGGAACCAAAATATTGACACTGTTAAGTTACATATCGGAGGGTCAAAATGACTCATTTTCTTAGGGTACAAGTTAGATTTTAAGAAATCATTCCAAAAATCCCTCTAACCACAGTGACTCAAGTAACAACCGACACACTAGGATAAAGACTAGCGTTGTAACAGGACTCAGAGTTACTTGCGCTAGGGAAGTGGCACTGGTTTGTGCCAACAAGTGATGAAAAGTTAATTAGCAATCATAAAACTAGAAGATTCTCATGTTTGCTATTTTTCCAGGTAATAATATTTTGCCTTTACTACCTTGGCAGTTGGTGCAGACTCCTAGTTCCCAGGTAAATAGTAACCTCTCTGATGCAATTATTTGCCTGGTACTAGATGCCTGAGGTCAAAATTCTATCTATACCATCTGGAGAGAAAGCAATCCCAACGATCATAATAATGTAGCAATTAGATAAGTGAAGAAAAGGGAAAAAAAATTAGATGTTGATGTTATCCTAATTTCTCTGGCTAATATAGGCAGGTGTTTGATCCTCTACTCCAACACAGATTTATGTTAAATTTAACCATAACAGCTGTGTGAGAAGCAACTTTCACCCCCGCAAAGAGAATACTAACTTTTCCTTAATTAACTCCTTGAAAGAGAGAACAGTTTTAATGATATACTTCAAAGGTTTGGATCATTATGATACAATGCCCTTAAAGTCCTTTCATTGCTTTCAGAAACATGCAAGTATAGTGTTGAAAGTGACCTTAATAGTTCACCTTATTTCAGTCTTCTATCTACTACTTCTCTCTTTAGAGGCCACGGTAGTACTGATAACATCTCTAGCCATTACTTATCTGGGCAACTTCCCCCTGTCTCTCTATACTTACTTCAAAGCCAACTTCTAGGGAGCCTAGTCAGTGAAGTAAATGCCCACTGTCCCTACCTTCTCATTCCCCTAGTGGCAAAACCTGAAAGCTGGATTGCAGAAGCATAAAGTATTTCATTCATTCCCTAAAGTTGTGTAATGAAAGGAAAACACTTGGGAGAACATTAACTGAGGCAACAAACTTACTCAACATAGTAGGTCCCATACTGAGGGTCTTCAATTTTCTCCCAGCCATAAGGAAGTTCTGCAAATAAAAAAAACAGAATTGAGTGAAATGCCAGTTTCAAAACCAACAAGAAAAGAATTTACAGAATGAATTTGTGTCTTTTATTTCATTACACTAATATTTGGGAGACAGACGGAAAGCTGAGGGCTCACTTTCAAAGAACAAACACAGTTTGAGTGGTTTCTTCAATAGCTAGTGAGTATCTCGGCAAGTAATCAGAAGCACAGAAGAAAAGATGACATTAAACTCAAAGGTGTTTATTCGAGGGGCTTCCCTGGTGGTGCAGTGGTTGAGAGTCCGCCTGCCGATGCAGGGGACACGGGTTCGTGCCCCAGTCTGGGAGGATCCCACGTGCCGTGGAGCGGCTGGGCCCATGAGCCATGGCCGCTGAGCCTGCGTGTCCAGAGCCTGTGCTCCGCAACGGGAGAGGCCACAACAGTGAGAGGCCCGTGTACCACCAAAAAAAAAAAAAAAAAAAAAAAAAATGTTTATTCGAATCACAAGCCATAAAATGCTAATTATTTAAGAAATTACCTGGTATATTTCTTTCATTTAAAAAGCCTGATAACAATGGCGTGAGACACACCCTGTAGTTCAATACAAGCAGCAGCTGCATGTTAAATTTTTCACTATTAGACAAAGGATTTGTCAATTATTTCAGTTATCACATTCTGACCCACTTCTCCCCCCGGGAAAGTCCAGCCTTGGATTTTTGCCATTTCAAGTGGGCAATCTAGATTTGCTTAAAATCTAAGAAAATACTTACTGTCCCTTGCAAGAGCTTGATCTAAGTATCTGAAGGAAAATTTATTTAACTACACAGTGCCTTGTGTAGAATCTATATTTATGTATGGTTACAAAGAAATACCTTACGTGGGATTATTATGTGTTATTGCAAGTAAACTGACCAATAAAATATAACCAGAAAAACTGAAAGTAGTTGAATTTCTGATAGTTAAAAAAAAGTCTGGTCTTTGCAACGTAAACTGGCCTTGTCAAGAAAGAATCCCCTTTCCCTCCCACTCTGTTTTCCAGGGTAAGGCTGCTGAAGAATCATTTTATTAGTCAGACATGGATTAAGTTGGCAGGAGTGTTCCTACCAGGTGGATTTTATTGCTATCAATTATGCATAGGAGCCCAGCAAGAAGGAATTTTTTTTTTTTTTTTTTTGAATTTTTTTTTTTTTTTTTGTTACACGGGCCTCTCACTGTTGTGGCCTCTCCCGTTGCGGAGCACAGGCTCCGGATGCGCAGCCTGGAGATGCATATCATCTATAGCTGCATATCACAGGATAGATGCATATCACAGGAAGAATTTCAATGATCCCAGATCCTTGCATCTTCCCATATATAGAAAGTACTAAGACCATTAGCTTGAGATGTCTGTTCTTTGTGATTAGCGGTCTTTTGCTAAGATGTATGCTTGACTGCATGAATTTCCCAGCTAAAAACTCACGTATATCCTGGCTCCTCTCCTACCTCTTGAAGCAGTTCTCAGAGCTCCTGAGGCGCTGTCTCCTGGGCTATGGGCCTCAGTAAGACCCTGAACAAAACTTAAACTCATAACTCTCATGTATGTTTTCCTTTAAGTCGACACTAAGCAACTGTTACATGCATATAACATGGATTACATTTGTTGGATTATATCTGTAAAAAAATGCTCTATAATAATATTACCAAAGCATTAGCACTGAGGATCTTTCATGAGCTATTTCTCTTTAATAGAAATTTTCTTGAAATAACATAGGAACTCAGTTGTGCTGTGTAAGGATGACTTCTGCAACTGCACCACAACTGGATTTATGCTTTTTAAAAAATATATATTTATTTATTTTTATTTATTTATTTTTGGCTGCATTGGGTCTGTTGCTGTGTGCAGGCTTTCTCTAGTTGCGGTGAGCAGGGGCTACTCTTCGCTGCGGTGCACGGGCTTCTCATTGTGGTGGCTTCTCTTGATGCAGAGCATGGGCTCTAGGTGCACGGGCTTCAGTAGTTGTGGCTCACGGGCTCTAGAGCGCAGGCTCAGTAGTTGTGGCGCACGGGCTTAGTTGCTCTGTCGCATGTGGGATCCTCCCGGACCAGGGCTCAAACCCGTGTCCCTTGCATTGGCAAGTGGATTCTTAACCACTGCTACACCAGGGAAGCCCTGGATTTATGCTTTGTCTTTGAGAATTTTGGAGAATTGAAGCAACTATAGAGATAGTTGAAACTTTCCATTTGCTATCTGAAAAATTCACTAAAAAGGATGTATTAATGCCTAATAAAAATAAAACAGCAAAATAAATATATTTCAGTGTTGACATGGAAGTTGAGTCAGCATTTTAGCTAGTACTTAAAGAAATTAGCAACTAACAGATAAAGTATAGCCCTTTCTTTAGGAGAGTAAACAAATTGGTAATTTATCTTCCAGATTACTTTTAGCAATCACTTTAAACCCTCATACATGATAACATTAGCTAGGTTTTTGCAGGGCAGATTCATGCAGATAAAGAAGTGGTTATTACTTGTCCACTTAAATAAAGGTAATACAAGCAAGACTAAAATACCTAGCAATTTTATACACTATCCAGTGGGTCGATTCATTTACTGAATTTCTTCCCCTTTTCCTTCTCTTTTTCCCCTCCCTTCCTTCTCTTCCTCCTCTCTCCTTCTTCTTTATGCAAAAATAAAAATTAGAAACAGTATAGTTCTTGACATCAAACAGTTCATAGTCTAAAAATGAAGACAGAAGAGAGAAATGATATAATGAAGGTAAGCGCAAGCTTTTGGGGAGAGCAGAGGAATGACACCAATTGCTTGGTAAAGCAGCTATCAGAAAAGCCTTCTAAAAGAGGGTGATGTTTGAGCAGTCTTAAAGGATGAGCTGGGATTGGGGAGAGGGAGGCCATTCCATAGATCAAACAGCACTGAGGTATTAAGAATGGCTGGCAATTTTCAGTAATTACAAATAATTTGATAGGGTTAGAGTGAAGGATGTATGCAAGGGGGCTTGTCTTATAAGCAAGCACCAAAACACATTTCTGGAGTGCCAGGTTAAGAGGTTTGGTCTTTATTTTGATGATGATGAAACTGACTAAGCTGGACTGAGACATGATTACATTTATATTTGGGAAAGATTATGGGCAGCAGTAATAAAGGATGAAATAGATGGAGTGGAGTGAGAATAAAAGCAGACAAACAAGAAAGTCATTAATAGCTTAGGTAAGAAATGATGAAGGTTGGAGCTAAGACACTGGTAGTGGGAATACAGAGAAAGAATGGATAATAGAGACAAGGAAGTCAAAGCAACAGAACTCAATGACTAACACTAAGACTGAGGGAGGAAGAGAGGGGAGGAAGCCAAGATGATCCCAAGGTTAATGGCTCTTCAGGCATGAAGATGATATATTATCAAATATTTACTGGATACCAATGATGAAAATAGCTGTGGGAAGAGGAAAGAGGTATTAATTTGGATTTAGAGGCATTTAGGAGGCAGATAATATGGGAAAAGTGCCTAGCACCATTGGACACTTAAGAGATGGCAGGTTTTTTAAAGTCAGAATTGATAGAACTTGGTACTTCACTGCAATGAAGAAGACAGGGTGAGGATAAAGTTGAGGATGATAGCCAGTTTAAGGCTCACGGAACTGGGAGGATGTAATGTCATTTGGTGATGGCAGGAAGCTCAGGTATAGAGAATATTTAACTCAGTTTGGAAGGTGTTACATTTGAGGGGCTATGCAACATCCTTATAGAGATATCCAACAATCTCTTGGAAATATGAACCCGGTCCTCAAATGAGAAATGTAGGAAGATAAGGATTTGGGAGACATTGTAGTTAAAGCCATGGCAGTGGACAAGATTACCTAGATAAATTGTGAATAGAAAAAGATGGAGAATACAAACTTAGGAGCATTAACAATTTAAGGAGCAGAGACAGTGAGAATAGTCAGGGGGAATGATGTCAAAGAAGACAGAAGAGGAGAGTATGGTCAACGCTAACAAATGCTTTATAAAGCTGTAAGGACTCAAGATAAGGGCTAAAAAGAGTCCACTAAGTTTGGCAATCAGGCCGGAGGTTATTGGTAACCTTAAGAAAACCAGTTTAACTAGAAAGGTAAGGGGCAAAATTCAGCATATTGTAGTATTAAAGAGTAAAATAAAAGGTGGAGCCCTTAAGAAGAGAGCCTTTTTTTTTTCTTTGTCTTTTTTTTGGAAACTTCGTTGTGAAAAACATAGTGTGAGAACTGTGGAGAAGTAGGGTCAAGAGAAAACGTGTTTATTTACTTTTGAGATAGGAAAGATCTAACCGTATTTTTCTGTGTTAGAAGCTAAAGCATTCCCCCCAAAAGCTGACTCAAAAGGCAAAACTAGTTCTGGCATATCAAGCAGTTGATTGTTTCTAAAGCCCATGAATTTATCTTTCCTCTTCTCCAAATAGGATTTTTCTTATTTAAATATATGAATTACAATTGTTTTCTCATTGTGGAGCTCTATTCAGTTGATAATTTTCTTTTACCATTCTCTAAATTCGAAAAATGATATCGACGTTCAATACATTTTAGTAAAAATGTCTTTAGTAAAAAATTTAATCTTTCTTTCATCTTAAGAGAAAAGGAGTGGGTTGAGAGTAAAATGGATTCCTGATGTCGAACTTTTAAGATAAAACCATTTAAATTTAACTAAAACAATTTTTTTTTTTTTTGCGGTACGCAGGCCCCTCACTGCTGTGGCCTCTCCTGTTGCGGAGCACAGGCTCTGGATGCGCAGGCTCAGCGGCCAAGGCTCACGGGCCCAGCCGCTCCGCGGCATGTGGGATCTTCCCAGACCGGGGCACGAACCTGTGTCCCCTGCATCGGCAGGCGGACTCTCAACCACTGCGCCACCAGGGAAGCCCTAAAACAAGTATTTTAAGTGGAAGATAAATATGTACATCGATTAAACCATCTGATATGGTATAAAAACACAGGTTCTGAATATCACAAGACTGGGGAGAAAAGGGCAAGTTTTAGAAACTGTGAGGTTTTTCTAGATCTTAAATGTTCAGCAGAATGCAAACAATATCTTAAACTATAAAAACTGACATTTAAAATATTGTTATTACTATCCCCTTTCGAACATCTACTCTGCGCAAAGTATTGTGGAAATTACCAATGTAAGTCAGATACAGTCTAGTCTGGAAATAGCCTATTGTGGGGCTATTTCTCCCCTACTGAGGGAGGAGACAAAATATACAGCAAAAGTGATAAAGGTTGGCCGAGCATAAAACAAATAGGTTGAAGGTTCCAAATTTTGGGGTCCCCATAGTGAAGTACAGGTGACGTTAGAAAGGCACACCCAGTAATGGGGGTGGGAGAGTAACTCTTAGATTAAAATGTTTTGAACATCCTTAAATACTGAGTGCAATGTTGGTCGTTCTATCTTAAGAAGGATATAATTAAGATGACCATATAATGTATTCTACACTTTTGAGAGTAAAAGGGGACACTGTTATTAATTATGCTGGGACAGCAGGAATAAGCTGGATTAGTCCTTGGCCAACCAAGACATATGGTCACCCAGAAGGTAAAGAGCATTAGCGGAACACACTCATCCAGAGAAACATTTCCAGTTTCTCTGAGCCCCTTTACTTTGTTCTCCAAGGAAGAAAGAATGTCTTATCTGACTGGTGGGTTTTACAGAATGAATTCTACGTGCTTGGCTCAGGGCCTCTTGGGTTCTCTTGCTGTTCTGGATGCTAGCCTGCCTGCAGAGAGGGTATAATCTGCTCTTTTCACCATGTCTGCCTTGTGGGAGGGGTCAAACAGCTGAACACAGAGACCAGAGACTGAGTGCTTAAGTCTGCCTCCTGTAGGGGTAAAATATTAGTAAGCCCAACAGAGGTGCAGAGCTAAAGCTATGTTCACTCAGCAGATGGTATTCTAACCTCATCTCTGTTTCCTGTGTCTTATTTCTCTATTGACTCCTCACTAGTGAATGAAAACAGAATTCTTTTTTTTTTTTAACTTTTTTTTGGCCATGAGGCATGTGGGGATACTAGTTCCCCGACCAGGGATTGAACCCTCGCCCTCTGCATTGGAAGCATGGAGTCCTAACCACTGGACCACCAGGAAAGTCCCAAGACAAAATTGTTATTTATTGCTTCCCTCAGAACCTTAAAGAGATTAAACATTATTTTCAAGAAGGATGACCAAAATAATCTGGAACATAGAGTAGCTTCTTTCCTTCTTTTCCTTTCTTTCTTTTCCTCCTTCCTTCCTTACATCCAAACATTTAAGTCTCTACTGAAGGGATATATAGATAAGACAAAATCCTTGCTCCTATAGAGTGTAGGCACCTAGTAACAATGCAACGTAGTAGTAAGTGCTACAGTAGAAATATCCATGTGGTACTGTTGCGCACAGAGGAGAGAACACCTAATCCTGGCCTGGAAGAAAATGACAGAGGAGGCTACAAAAAATTACACTTTACATCTGAGCTTAAAAGGATAAGTAGGTACGAGCTAGGTGGACACAGGGAAAAAGGCTGGTTCCTGGCAGAAGAAATGGGCCTGTGGCAAAAGCAAAGATAAAAATGTGTCATACTTATGGCATGATAATACTTTGAGAGAGAAATATAGAATACAGTTCAATTACAAAAAATCTTCAATACTTCCCCATGGAGTCTCGACTTTATTCTGCTGACAGTAGGGAGCCATTAACTATAATGGCCATTAACCTGAGCTAGGGAGAGGTATGAAGGCAGTTATATTTTAGAAAGATTAATTGACAATGTAGCTAAAGTTTTTTGATCATGTAGCCTTATCAGTAAAAAATCTGACAATGTACTTCCAAGAGATTTATATATATATATATTCATAAACATATACATACTACTCTACTAACATGTATTTACATAATAAAGCATACACAAAACAGAAGTTTAAAAAGGAGATGGGAGACTTCCCTGGCGGTCCAGTGATTAAGACTCCATGCTTCCAATGAAGTGGGCACGGGTTCCATTCCTGGTTGGGGAACTAAGATCCCACATGCCGCGGGGCACAGCCAAAATAAAAAAATAAAAAGGAGATGAAGACTAAATAAACAATTATCCCTAGTTTACCTCAATGTGGTTTAAAAAAGCTCACATGAGGTGTATGAGAAGTGTCAGCTCTGCCATTTTCTCACTGCTAGCTTGGGCTTGCATATTTGTATTATCTTCAATCAGCAGTGTCTTTGTAGAAATCCTTTTAAGCCACATTTTAATTTTGTGTGGATTAAAAACCATATAACATAGTCTATAAATCCACTTAACTGTGCACAAGTAACTGCAAAACTTTACAGGGCTCTTGGCAAGAGCAAGGGTGCCACCCATGTTCTTCCCTCAAGACACTCTGGGGAGTGTACATGATAATCTGACATACAGAATGAGGTAGAATGCCATTACCAATCTGTATATAAAATAGTAGAGAAGCTTAATTTATTTTTTTCCCAATAGAAACATTATGAAAAGTTCTGACATTTTCTTCCTGTACCCGAACAGATAGTTGGAACACTACCATTTTACAGACCACTGGCATAAAAGATATACTGGAAGAGAACTGTAGGAAAAAAAGACCAAGAAAAATCCAAGCGTGTGGTAGTCAGAGGAAGGGAGAGGAAGATACAAAAAAAAAGCATGAATAGATAGAGGCATAGGTAGCTATGTGAAAAAGCAAATAGAGCAAAATGTTCATTATAATGCATGTATTCACTGAAAAATTCTTTCAGTTTTTCTATGTTGGAAAATTTTCATAATAATATATTGGCAAAATATAGAAAAAAGAAAGAGCAGCAGGGATTGGAAACTATATAGGGAATAGAGCAAACAGAGAGGAAGAAGCAAAAGTGACTCAAAGGATTTTGGCCCAGATGATTATGAGGGTGGTACCTATGACAGAAAGAGGAATGGGGTGACTATGGGGGAAAGATGCTAAATTCAGTTTTAAATATGTTTATCTGAAGTGCTAGTAGGGCAATCAAAAAGAAAGTCTCAAACGTAATGGGAAATACAGAAATAGCATTCAGAACAGAGGACAATACTAGAGGTTTAGATAAGGAGCCCAGCTACAGTAAACTGATAGTTAAGGCTATGAAAATAAATACATTCTACAAGGGAAACAGGAAAAGGCAGAGAATTGAACTGAAACAATTAGTCGGGAGGAAAAGGAATGGAGCCTAGTAAAAGAGACATGCCCAAGAAGACTAATACCACATTCACAATCTTTAAAAAGTCCAATTCTATGGACTTATGTATATGTATAACTGATTCACTTTGTTATGAAGCAGAAACGAATACACCATTGTAAAGCAATTATACTCCAATAAAAATGTAAAAAAAAAAGTCCAATTCTATAGTATTACATATTCTAGTTTACCTTCACAATGGGTGACTTCACCATAAGAAACTTACTATGAAGAGCCTTATAGACAAGGGAAGTATAAAAAATTATTTTAAAAATTATTTCGAGGTGTAATTTACATTCAACAAAATGCACAGATCTTAAGTGCTCATTCAATGATTAAAATATTGATTTAAGTGCTTGTTCAAGTATAAAAAATGAGTTTTGGCAATTGCATGTGCCTATATAACCGTCACCCCAAACAAGGTGGAGTATATATCCATCATTCCAGAGAATTATTTCAATTCACCATTCTCCCCTCCACCCCCATCATTTTCTGACTTCTATCAGCATAGATGAGTTTTCCTGGTTTTAGGCTTTAAATAATGGATAATTAAGTATCCATTCTTTTGTGTCTGGCTTCTTTCATACAACATGTTTCTGAGGCTCATCCATGTTGTTGAGTGTTATCAACAGCTTTTTCTTTTTACTGATGAGTAGTATTTCATTGCCTGAATATACCACAACAGGAGAATGTTTATCCATTCTCCTGTTGATGAATATTTGGGATGTTTCCAGGTTGGAGCTATTATGAATAAGGCTGTCATGATCATTCAGGTAGTCTTCTGGGGAACATGTGTTTTCATTTCTCTTGACATAACACCTCATAGGTAACTGCCAACATTTCTCCAGAGTGTTCACATAATTTTATATCCCCACCAACAAGTAAAAGATCCAGTTGCTCTACAATCTCACCGATCGTTGGTATTGTCAGTGTATTTGACTTTAGCCCTTTTAGGGGTTGTGAATGACATCTCACTGTAGAGACGATTAATGATAAGCACCTTTTTATGCTTTTTAAAAAACTGAGGTATAGCTGATGTACACACCTTTTCATGTTCTTAATTGGCTATTCTTTATCTTCTTTTGTGAAATGTTGTTCAAGTTCTTTGGCCATTTTATTTTACTTTTATTTATTTATTTTTGGCTGCATGGGGTCTTCATTGCTGTGCGTGGGCTTTCTCTAGTTGCGGTGAGCGGGGTCTACTCTTTGTTGTGGTGCGTGGACTTCTCATGGCAGTGGCTTCTCTTGTTGCAGAGCATGGGCTCTAGGTGCGCGGGCTAAAGTAGTTGTGGCACGCGGGCTCAGTAGTTGTGGCTCACGGGCTCTAGAGCGCAGGCTCAGTAGTTGTGGTGCCTGGGCTTAGTTGCTCCACGGCGTGTGGGATAGTCCCGGACCAGGGCTCAAACCCGTGTCCCCTGCATTGGCAGGCGGATCCTTAACCACTGCGCCACCAGGGAAGTACCTGTGGCCCCTTTAAAAAGCAACTTTATTGAGGTATAATTTACATATCACATAAAATTGTTCTGCTTGAAAAAATGTACAATTCATTGATTTTTAAAAATTTACTGAGTTGTGCAACCGTCACCGCAATCCAGTTTTGGGAAATTTCCATCACTCCAATAAGATCCCTTGTGCTGTTTACAATTAATCTCTATTCCCTTCCTTAGCACTGGGCAACCACTAATCTACTTTGGCTCTATAGATTTGCCTATTCTGGACATTTCATATGAATGAAATCATGCAATACTTGATCTTCTGTGTCAAGTTTCTTTCACTTGGCATAACATTTTTTGAAGTTCATTCGTATTGTAGTATGCATAGTATTTCATTTCTTTGTATTGCTGAACAATATTCCATTGTATGATTACACCACATTTTATTTATCCATTCATTGTTTGATGGACATCTGAGTTGTTTCCACTTTTTAGCTATTATGAATAGCGCTACTATGAATATTTACATTCAAGTGTTTGTGTGGACATGTTTTCATTCCTCTTGGGTAGATATCTAGGAGTGGAAGTGCTAGGTGATATGGTAAGTTTATATTTAACCTTTTAAGAAACTGCCAAACTGCTTTTCAAAGCAGTTGTACTCTTTTACATTCTGCCCAGCAATACACACGGGTTACTGTTTTTCTCCATCTTTCCTAATTTCAAAATCATGAAGGTATTCTCCTAAATTTTCTTCCAAAAGCTTTAGGGTTCTAGCTTTGAGCCATCTCAAATTATTTTTTGTACATGGAGTAAGGATATAGTTGAAGTTCATTTCTCTTTATGAATATCCAATTGTTCCAGCACCATTTGTTAGAGATTTTCCTCCCCTCACTGAACTGGCTTGGCACCTTGTCTGCAAATTAAGTGATCACATATGTGTGCATCTATTTCTGGATTCTCTTATGCCGTTCCACTGATCCACGTTCTAGCCTATGGATAGAAGACACTCCTGATTACTGTAGCTTTATAGTACGTCTTCAAATCTGGCAGCCTAAGTCCTTTATCTTTGTCCTTTTTAAAGTCTGTTTGGCCAACTAGAGTCTTTGTACAGTATTGCCATGTATATTTTAGAATCAGTTGGTCAGTTTCTTAAAAACAGACTTTTAGAATTTTGATTGGGATTGTATTGAATCTAGATATCAATTTAGGAAGAATGAACATCATTAACAATATGTGTTATCCTATCTACATAGTATATCAATGAGCACAGTATATCTCTTCAATTATTTTAGGTCTTGATTAATTTATTTCAGTGATGTTTTGTAGTTTTTAGTGTAGAGGACTTGCACATCTTTCAGTAGATTTGCTCTAAGGTATCTTTTTTTAAATATCATTACAAATAAATTTTAAATATTTCATTTTCCAATTGTTTAGTCCTAGAAAAATTCTATCATGCTGAACAAAATATGTATCAATTCTGCTTAAATTTTTTTCATAGACTGGAATTCAATCTATAGGAGGACTATCTGACTTTCATTCTAATCCATTCATTTTTTTTTTAAACCAAGGTAAATAATTTCTGATGAGTCATACAAAATCAATGCAAATTTTATTCATCTACACTATATTCAAGAAGGCACAGCAAACATTTTGGTTGGGGTAAATTCTATACTTATTTGTAAGACTATACCATGAACTAGAACCTATAACATACAAGACAGACAAGCATTATTATCTAATGATTCTCAGAGAGATAATTTTTCTACCAAGCAGTAAAAATTGTGTGTGGGTGAGAGGTATATTAAAGACTTTCACTGAGTTTCTATTGCTGCTGTAAATGGCAAAGGATTACAAATACTGGCATATCTATCCTAGTGATACAAATTACATATATTTTTGAGATTAGCAGGCATGATGAGGCTACCCTGTGGTTGAGAATGCACCTAACTTATTAAACTATTTATTCAGAATTTTAAAAGTTTGTTTTAAAACAAAGTTAAAAAGTGGCAAATTCATTTCTATTAAGTTTTTTTAAAAAAGGATTTAATTGTATACTTCTCAAAAAAAGAGAAATAAAGACTCTCACAAAATTAGATGCAATAACATAATGACCAGAATCAGCTGATCATGATATCCACCCACTCCTTATGTGCTTATGCACATTATGGTTTGTTTAGGATTTTGGAAGACTTATTATCTAAGCAAGAAGAGCAAGAAGGGATAAAGAGAATAAGTATAAAGAGATATAAAGAGAATAAGTATGGTATAAAAGGTTTCTGAATCTCTACCTCCATCTTCACAGTCTTCAGGGGCTTTGGCTTTCTTACAAAGACGAGGATCCAACCAGGTGGTTGTCTTGGTATTGTGGCTGTTGAACAAAGATTTCAATTAGAAACAGTAAAATAAAGAGGGAGAAAAGTATTTCAAAAGCAAAGATGAAAAGTGAATAAAAGGTATATGATGTTTGAACATTTATCTCCTACAGGCTTCATTTGTAAACCTCTGATTCAACAGTCCTGTTGTTCTCAGTCTATTACTTCAAAACTGCCACAGAGGAAAGGTAATGCTACAGGCACTAATTTGAGAATGAAGACTCTAAAGAAGGGATAAAATGTTAAGTGCATAATAACAGATGCTTATCTAAGCAGTCAAAAATGTTTCAGCGGGTGGGCACATGGCCCCATACTGTGCATTATCTTAGCCAAAAAAAGCTGCCCTGAAAATCCTGTTTACTTGCTGGCTGAATTCCGTCCTCTCTCCCTCCAAAAACACTATATTTCTTAGGTGCCTGTGATGTGTGGGCATTGTGCTGAGGACCGAGAATATAGAGATGAACAAACAATCAGATAGAGTCTCTGCCCTCACTGGGACTCTTTAAAAATAAAAGAGTTAAATAAAATAAAAAGTTTTAAAGTGTCAGTTTCTGGGACTTCTCTGGTAGTCCAGTGGTTAAGACTCCGCAGTCCCGATGCAGTGGGCGCGGGTTCGATCCCTAGTCAGGGAACTAGATCCTGCATGCAGCAACTAAGAGCCCATGTGCCGCAACTAAGACCCGGAGCAGGTCAGACCCAGGTCACCATGCAGTAAATACTAATGCTAAAACAAAGCCATCACACTGCTGAGTAGACAGTGTTATAGTTTAAGTATCTGAAATATGAGGATCTTAAAGAAAAAAATATCCTGGAAGAAAATATATATGAAGGCAATAAAATATAAATTAATTATCGAAGCAGTGGGAGAATAACAATGTGATCAAAGGATCTTTTCTTGATGTTTCCAATTTGAGATTAATTCACTAATCTCTACGTTGATCTCTAGGTCTGAAAATATTTAGCTCAGTTAATAAATATGGCCCCCTTCCAAATGATGGTAATTTGTGAAATGCTCATTAAGTTGGACACTCTACCTGAAAGGTTAAAAAAAAAAAAGGCAAAGCAAAATATCCTTTATGCCTTGCATTTTTCATTATTAGTGATAAATCTGTTTTTAATCCTCCTGTTTTTTATAAAACCAGACGTCAAATACAATATTCCTTTATCCAAATCAAATAAAAATGAAATATCATCCAGGGAAACAATCAGATTAAGAATCAATTGTAACTTGTATGAAAAATATTTTTAAAGAAAGAAAAAAGAAATGCAAGGCTTGTGAAATGAGGTTAAGAAAATTTAAAGGCAAGTCTCACAGTGGCAAGGCACATTAGAAAAGATACAGACATGTGCTTACTCAATGAAGTAGATCATCCCCGTATCAGTGTAGGCCATTTCCCAGTTTTTGGGGAGCGGTTCCAGATTCTCGTCTCTCATCATATAATTTCTAAAGTCCATGGAACTATTTGTTTGGTTGTAACTTGGGACAGTCTTTATCCAATCAGACGACTCAGAATGCCTCTCTCTGTTTTCTGCTATTCCAACAGAACGGCATGAAAAGTAGGTAAAGTTACATTCTCTTCAAACAGCCTTAAGTCTAACAAAATGCCAAATACATATTGCAAATTTCCTTGTCTACTATGTCCACATTCTGCTATAACTTTTGAAAAAACAAATAAACACACTGATTTTCTTTTCATTTGCTAAGTGACATTAACCCTGTACAGCACCTCTGATGCTAGTCAGGGAAAGAAGCAAAAAAACAACAATAGAATCAATTCTGTATATACTAAATACAGATCAATCAATATCATACTAAAACAACGGCCACAGCAGCACCTATACAGTTCTTTTATATGCCAGGCTCTATGTTCAGCACTTTACATATATTAACTCATAATTCATTCTCACAGCAACCCTGTGAGTATATAGTATTACTATTGCCATTTTATAGAAGAGGAAACTAAGGCCCAGCAAGGTTAGTAAGTTATTTTAGTCAAGGTTACACAGCTAATAAACAGCAAAGCTAGGATTTGAATTTAAAGGGTCCATGTTCTCAACTGCTTTATCAAGCTGCCTTGTGCACATTTAACACAGGCCTTTAAAATAATACAAATTTAAAAAAATTAAACTCAATAGACTTACTGTTGTTAAATATAATTCTTTGTTGGTAATATTAAAATCCCTTTAGAGTTCCAAAGTCCACAATGTAGGTAAGAATACTAAAATCTGGTAACTCTCTAGGGAGTTCACAATTCATGCACTTAAAAGTTGTTTCTAGAACTTAAAAGATAATATAACTGTAATAACTCCAAACTTCGGGCAATGCTTCAGTATCAGAGACTCTTAGAAGAGGCCTTAGATATCATCATTATATGTCATTCTTTATAGAACTTCCACTCCAACCATCCTTTATCCAACCAAGTTCTATAATCCACTAATCCTACTACTTACTGCCTTTCACTGTTCCTCACCCGCATCCATCCCCTAGCTATGTCCTCACTGCCCTACTTACCCAACTTAAATTCCATGATCAACCACTATAATCACTCCTTTGTAAATACTCCCGATTCCTTTTTCCCTACTTTACTTCACCACACTTGACTGGCTGAACTATAATTCTGCTTAAATCTTACTCTCCACATACTCCTCGCCAGTATATGTAGCTGAACGCAGGCGATAGTAACTACTTCACTTTTAACTCATGATCAGTAGCCTCAAGAGGGCATTTAATGATGTATGACAATCATAGGGCATTTCTTTGCCCATTCGCTCTGACTCTCCTAGATAACGATTTCATACCTTCCTTCTCCTTAAATCTTCTCCTACTTCTGCCTTATCCCTAATCTCATTTGATGACCTTGTTTCCTATATCACTGAGAAAACAGAAGCAAACAGAACTTCCACAAATTCCCACCATTATATCTACATAGCAACTGTGCCCATTTTACTCTACCTTCTGTTACAGTGGAAGAACTGTGTTTCTAAGCAGATATCTCCACCCCCTCTTGCCTATAGCAATTCCCTCTCTCTCTCTCTCACCACCAATCTTTCTTACCTAGTAGGTGATATCCATCTTTTTTTTTTTTTTAACAAAATGCAACCAAAAACCCAAAGAACAAACAGAAGATCCTAAATAAACCCTCAAGTTTAGTCTTAGGGTTTTACATATACCAACGACACAGGAGACCATAAATGACATAACTAATAGCAAGGGTAGCAGTATATAGGGCACAGGGTCCCAAGATAACCCTGCCTAAACTCCCTGTGGATATCCTAACAGGTACTGTGGCCACACATTGTTACAATAAAATATCATCTTCCTCTCACCCATTGGTTCATAGCTGTAATCAGATCCCTTATCCAAAATGTGCCTCAGAGGACTTTCTTTGGGGATAGTTGAAACTTTTGCCATTTTGAAAGATAGAAATTCAAGACAAACAAACAAGTTATTTCTCCATTCTTTAAAAGGAAATTAAGCAATTCTCTTTCCCCTCTAGCAACCCCGTCCCATTTCTCTCCTTTTTACACCAAACCTCCTTGAAAGAGTTTATACTTGCTACCTCCACTTCCACTCTTCCATTTGCCACTGGAACTCGTTCCAACAAGGCTTTTGATCTCTCATCAATAAAACTGTTCTTAGCAAGATCACCAGTCATTTCCACATAGCTACATCCAATGATCAATTCTCAGTGCCCATCTTACTTGAGCTATCAGTAGCATCTGACATGATGGACCTCTCTTTCTTGAAACAGTCTCTTCCCCTGGCATTCAGGACACTACACTCTCCTGGTGCTCCTTCTACCTCTCTGGCTCTTTTCTGTCTCCATGATCTCCATATATTAGAGTGCCTTCCCAAGGTTCAGTGCTTGGATCTTTTCTCTTTCTACACTCACTCTCTTGGTGATCTCACTGTGTCACTGTTATATAAGCTATATGCTGATGGTGTCCAAATATGGATTTTCAGACCAGAACACAGACTTTTAAATCCAACTTCAAGCACATTTCCGTTTGGATGTCTAATGAACATCTCAAACTTAAATATCCCAACCATAGCTCCCATTCCCAACCCAGACTGACTCCTTTTACCTGTCTCATCTCAATACATGCAACTCCATTCTTGCAGATACTCAAGTTAAAACCCTTGGAGTGACCTCTGACTCTGCTCTCTCATACCTTATATCCAGTCTGTTGGCAAATGTTATTGGCTCAGGCCACTTCTTACCTCTCATGCCTTCACTGGGTCTAAGCCACCATTTTTCACTTAAATTACTGCAATAACCTCCTAACTGGTACCCCTGTTTATGTCCATGCCCTCCTACTGCCTTTTCTCAATACAGTAGCCAGAATGAGCCTGTTAAGTTAAAAGCTGTTTTATCATGGTACTCTTCTACTTAAATCCATATAATAGTTTCTCATCTCAGAATAAAAAGCAAAATTCTTCCAATGACCTATAAGATCCTATTATAATACGCATTTCCACCACCCCACCCCCATCATTATCTGATTGACTTCATTGTTACTATTCTAGTCTATTCCCTTCCAGCACTCTGCCCCAACCACATATAATGGATTGTCCACATTGTATCCAATCACACTGGTTTCCTTGCTGTTGTCTGAATAATCCAGGGATGCTCCCACCTCAGGGCATTTGTACTTCTAATTCCCTCTGGCTGGAATGTTCTTCCCCAGGATATTTTGAGCACTACCTCACTTCTTGCAATGTCCCCTTCTTGGTAAGGTCTTCTCTGACACTCTATCTAAAATTGCAAACCTTGGCCACCGCTACTTTTTATCCTTCCCCTCCTCTGCTTTTTCTCCTTAGCACCATCTAACATACTATATGTTATTCATTTATGTTGGATAATTCTGTCTCTCCCACCAGAAGGTAGGGTTCATGAAGACAGGGAATTTTGTCTGTTTTGTTCACTGCTTTATTTCCAGCTTTTACAACAATGCCTAGCACTTAGCCTAGCAGGTGCTCAATAAATATTTGCTGAATGAATAATATGAATGAAACACATGATTTATTCTCTAAGCAGAAAAAGTGATAGAAATTAAAAGGCACCCAATGTATAAATCAATCTGGAATGGAGTTACATTCTTGGGATATATATACTGGAGGAAAGTAGAAGCAACTATATGAGCAATAATACTTTTCTGAATATAGTTTCAAGAGACTGCATAAAGGAGTTTGCTTAATAGCCAATGATTTGAAAATGTTTTTTATATAACACCAACTCTTAGAAAAAATTTTAGCATTATTATATAACATGTATCACCCTATTGCAGCATATTAGCATTCTTACATTAATTCTCATCAAGATATAAAATAATATACATATTGGTATATACAAATAAACCTCCGCCTATCCTCTCCTACCTCCACCCCCAGCAATTTACTGATCTTTCAAGGCAGGGATTCTAGTCCCCGAAAGCAATACACAAAGCAACTCTGAATAAGTTAACAAGCATGGTTAGTACTTACTCAGAAAAGACCAAGGGCTTTTAGCCATGTCTTCTATTGCTTTTTCCTTAAAATATTCTGAATATATTCTGTTACAAAGAAATAAATGCTCCAGTGGAAGAGTCCTATGGTCCCTACACACAAGAAGGAGTGTACAAACTGCCTCCCACACACTCTTGGATACACTCCCTTTAAATATTAACAGTGAAGAGTCTGGAACACCTGGTTTAACAGCTGTCTTACACGACAAACATAAACTATGGAGCTTACAGATGGGTTTACCTCTAAGGGAACTGCAGTGCTCACTGAAAGGCTCTGCATTAGGAAGTTTAAAAACAGGGCATTTTCTTTTCCTTCAAATTAAAAACATATAAATTCCCATTTGAGGACAGAGTCATGGTTTCTAATCCCAGTCTTAAGCATTTAAAAATGTTAACATAATTTTGTGGGAGAGTAAAGCTGACATCAAAATCAAAAGTCTCTAGGATATGATGACTTCCCTTAACAACTCTAAAGAATTAGATGTGAATTCACCTAAACCTTTTTAGACCCGTTTTCACCAAAATATATTGGTATAATTCATTGAGCGTATCTGCAACACAACAGTGTGAAATGTTAGGACCATAAAACAGGACTCATACTCTGGATGGGGACACAAGCAATGAATGTATTAAAACAATAGATAATAGCAAATTTTAATAACTGATAAAGGAAAACAACAGGATACTTTGGGAAAATGATATGGTAATGGATTCTGCAAATTTGAAGATATAATCAAATTTTTTCATTTATTAGTACAACGAAAATATTTTTTTAGCTTCTACTATGTGCTAAACATGGTTTATGGCTCAAGAAATACCACAATGAACAAAACAAGCAAAAATTCCAACCCTTATGAAGTTTATATTCTAGTGTTTTGAATGGAATTATTATCATAAATAGCACTGAAATCAGCTCTCCTGTGATTCTGTGGTTTCCTATTTATACTCTTAATTAGCAGTATAAGAATCTCCTAAGCCAGGGGTCTCAACCTCCAACCCCCAGGGCTCAGACTGGTACCAGTCCATGGCCTGTTAGGAACCGGGCCGCACAGCAGGAGGTGAGGGGCAGGTGAGTGATAGAAGCTTCATCTGTATTTACAGCCGCTCCCCATCGCTCGCATTACCGCCTGAACTCCGCCTCCTGTCAGATCAGCGGAGGTATTAGATTCTCTTAGGAGCGCGAACCCTACTGTGAACTGCACATGCGGGGGATCTGGGTCGCGTGCTCCTTATGAGAATCCAATGCCTGATGACCTGAGGTGGAGCTGAGGCTGAGGTCTGACTGCACAGAGCCCATAATAAATCAAAGTACTTGAACCATCCCGAAACCATTCCCCCACTCTGCCCCAGTCTGTGGAAAAACTGTCTTCCATGAAACCAGTCCCTGGTACCAAAAAGATTGGGGACTGCTGTCCTAAGCAATCACTACATTATTTAGGGGTACCCAAAAGGAGAAGATTCTCCACCACTAAATTTCTATTGGTTTTGCATTTAATGAAAAATATGACAGTCAAGTTTGGAAATTTTCTTTGAGTGATTCAGAATTTAAACTCAAAATATTGCTAACAAACCTTTCAGATAATATTTATTAGCATACTTCTAAATCTTTGTTTGGTTGAAGGCTATATCTTAACACGTCTACATTTTGTTCAAATTCTGTAAAGTAGGACTTAGGCCAACAAGATTCCCATATTCAAGCACCAGAAATGAATCTCAAATCTTTTAGGCAGCAGGGTAATGACATATTGTATTATTATCAATATTAATGATAGTTTATAATTGATTTATCAAAACTGCCACTTGGAGCAACTCACTTCAGCTTACAAGACAGTCAACAGAGATACACTGTTTCACGCAAAACCTTTAAAAAAAAAACCCTGAGAATCCCATCACTTTCTCTGCATGTGCTTTGTGGAAAGTTTTACTACTTCCAATTCAGTGTCATATTAAAGTCAACCTGGAGGATCAGCCAGAAGTTGTTCATCTATTGACGAACCTGCATTTCCACTACCGTTAACAGCTTCCTTGTCTTCATCTTCTTCCTCTTCAGGAAGAGAACTGTCCATTCTTTCCATCTTGCTGACAGATGTAGTTCGTTTTCTTTGGGATTCTGTGTCAAACTCATTATCAAAGAGGACCTGATCAACTGGATCTGGCTGGAAAGGGCTGGGTTCTGCTGGAGGCTTGGGAGTTCCATAGAAGTTTCCTGAAATGGACAAAATAACAGCTGCTGAAAGTGCTGAATGCTGAATTGAGAGTCAGAACAAAATGATCTAGTGTATGTCTCTGCCCTGTTATCTTATATGGAAGTTTTTGAATACCCACCGTTGGCCAAAAGGAGGCCAAAGCACTTTTTCTTGGGAGAAGAGGAGGTAGAAAGACCAGGAAGAACTTATTTCTCAAGTGCCCTAACACTATATACTATCTAACATTATCTAACACTTTAAGACTATTTGTACTAAGGACAGGAAGTTGACTTTACGTACGTAGGTTAGTTATTCCTACAGGGCTTGCCTTGCATGAGTTCTATATTAGGGCCTAATTTCTGAATTTAAATGCATCAATGCTCTTGTGTAAGACTAACTGGCAAAAAAAGTGGGAGTAAAGGAGGAGAAAACTAATTCAAATAATTTTGTTCTGATATGTAACATAATGAACTATTTTGGTAAAATAAAGAAACATACAGGCAAAGGATAAAGCTAAGAACCAACCAGTCTGTTCTGAAATGTAGGCTGCTTATGTAAAAGTTAATTTTTTGAAGTTTTTCTGAGCATTTTAATTATATTATTTTATCTGGCAATTTATTGAACAAATAGAGAATTTATTAGCATAACTCAATATTGGCTTACTCTCAGGAAAGCAAGAAATACTTTAATATGTTGTCTTGTAAATCAGTAATTCTTTTTTGTCTAGTTCTATATTTCCTTTTTATTATTTATCAATAACTATTTTTTTCTAACCAAAACTTAAGATTCTTTTTTTTATTGGAGTATAATTGCTTTACAATGGTGTGTTAGTTTCTGCTTTATAACAAAGTGAATCAGTTATACATATACATATGTTCCCATATCTCTTCCCTCTTGCATCTCCCTCCCTCCCACCCTCCCTATCCCACCCCTCCAGGCGGTCACAAAGCACCGAGCTGATCTCCCTGTGCTATGCAGCTGCTTCCCACTAGCTACCTACCTTACGTTTGGTAGTGTATATATGTCCATGCCTCTCTTTCGCTTTGTCACAGCTTACCCTTCCCCCTCCCCATATCCTCAAGTCCATTCTCTAGTAGGTCTGTGTCTTTGTAAATCAGTAATTTTTGCAGTAAAAATGAATGTCCCAGAATAGAATGAAAACAACTGAATATCTGCTCAGTTTTCCATGTAGTCCCCAACAGGCAGCCACGTACGATGGAAAATGTCCAGTGGGTCTAGCTACCTTAAAAGTTTGTGGCTCCTGCTAGTTTTGACCTTATATATCAACCACTATGCTGATGTTATAGAAAGATAAACATGGACAGGGAATAAAATACTCATCATCTTCTTCTTTTATTTTAAAAAAAAATCTCCAAATTCCTTGGCTCCTAAGGAGGTAATTAAGATGCTCATTCATATACAGTAAATTAATGGGGTATATAATGGATTATTTTTCCAAGATGAAAAAAAAACAACAACAACATAGGTTGTTCACCACATCAGTGAGGCAAATCTACAAGTAACATGGTTTACCTTAAGTCGTGCTTGCTTTGAGGGGGAAAGTTTTAAGATAATTTCTTTGCAAATTTGACTTTGGGAGGTAACTGTCATTAAAATACTCAAGACAATGGAATCAGAATAATAAGACTTTTCAACCACATCTTGCCTCTCCCCACTCAACTACTTCCTTGCTTCCAAATCCACGTTTGAAATGGAGTTACTCCTGTCATGCAGATGGATGGAAAGTTTCATACTAAAACAGACTAAGAGGATCTCTGCAAACTTTCTGGCCCATAAGTAAAGCAACGACCAATGAAAAAGCCAGTTCACATTTCTCTGGGACGGACGGCACAGAAATGCTCCAAACGGAGGTTTGGTTGGGGAATAGGATGCTCTAGGATCTCATTTTTTCCTGCATGATGTCCAATACTCATCCAAGAAATTTTGATGTACCATGAAGAAGTTAGAAGTCCACTTTTACTTTTTTTTTTTTCCAGTTTTTCTAAGGATGTTAGTTTTACAGGAAATACTAGAAACACATTTTATGGTGTATTCTTAGTAATTATTATCTGACCCTAGGGTGAAAATTAGAGAAATTCAGGATATTGTGATTGCTATATCCATAATCACTGATAAGAACTTAGAACTTCATAATAAATTCTGGCAGTTTCCTTATTTAAAAAAAATTATTGGCTTAGATTAAAAAAGAAAACTAGCATTGCTTATAAGTAAATTGGATCTGTTTTTCTTGAATTGTTGGTAAATATCAAGATTTCAGATACTGGAAGGTAAAGAATTACAAGGTTTGTGAACCTTGACTATAGTTATTCACAGAAAAAGTTTTTCATCTTTTTGAAGCTGTTTTGGAGATTTTTCTTTTTCTCTTTTTTCTTTTCTGAAGGGTTTTCATTTTTACAATAGAACAGTCAACCATTACATATTTTAAACCTATATAAAATCATATACAATAGTGTTAGAATAGTATTAGAAACTTATTTACTTATTTATTTACACATCCCCAGATACTAACTTTTGCCAGATTCCTTTCAGGTCTCCCCTTTTCCCCTCTTTAATGACACACACGTACAGTCACATATATAATTAACGGCCTAATTTCCTGTCTCTGTTCTTCCCACTTTCTCCCTGAGTTATCCTTATGTTGGTATATGTCATTTCCCTGCATATGATGTACATCTAGGACATATGTATATGCATACATAACATATAAATACTACTGCTTTAATAAAAGCTTCATGGAGTGTTTATGACATTACATATCTTTTTTTCTAGACAGTATACTGTCCATATCCTTTTGCAATCTTCTTTTTATACAACTGTATTTCTAAGACTTATTCCTGTTGATACATGTAGATTCTAGTCACCTGTTATATAATAGTCCATTTTTATGAACAAATTAAAAGGTATTTTATTAATTTCTCTACTAAAAGAGAGTTGGTTGCATTCCCTTATTGTTTCAAACGACACTATAATGACTATTCGGGTACATGTCTGCATATGTACATTGACAAGGGTCATTCTACAGTAGGCATCCAGAAAGGGAACTGCTAGGTCAGAGTCAGGTGCATCTTTGAATTTACTAGCTATTGCCAAGATGCTCTCCAAAGGGATTATATCATTATATACTCTCTTCAGCTGTGTATGGGGGTTTCCATTTCCCACAATTATCAGTCTTTAAAATTTCTGTAAATCTTATGGTTGTGAAAGGGTGGATGACTGTTCAGGTTCGTAACAGAAGCAAATGTAGAGGAATATCTTTGTGATCTAAGGGCAGAGAACGACTTCTTAAATGAAACTTCAAAGCATAAATCATAAGGAAAACTGTGATAAATCTGATAGACAAAAGTTAAGGATTTCTGTTTAATGAAGAAACACAGGACAAGGTTATTAGGTGACAGAATGGAAGAAAATATCTATATCCAATAAGGGATTAATATCTAAATAACTAAGGAATGTCTATAAACTGGAATGTGATTGAGATCCCACTTTTAAAAAAATGGACAAAGCAAATGAATAGACAATTTGCATTAGTCCAAGAAAACTAACAAGCATATGAAAAGATGCTCAAACTCTGACTACCAGAGAAACTAAAATTAAAATGAGATACCACTTCTACAACCGTCAAATTGGCAACATTATAAAGCTGGATGATGCCAAGTGTTGAGGAGTATGTGGAGTCATTACTACATCTGCTACAGAACCAAATCCCTATGGCACTGCTGATGGGAATAGAGACTGCAGAGCTACCCAGAGCTACTTCATCACATTAACTATAGGTATACCTTATAACCCAACAATTGGATACATATTCCACAGACATTCTCACACAGGTCTGTAAGAAGACGTGTGTGAGGATGTTGCAGATTTATCTGTGGTGATGAGGAGTTGCAGGCAATCTGGAAGTCCGTCACTAGGAGAATCGTTAGGTAGTGGATTCACAACATGGAGTACTGTGCAGCAGTTAAAAAAACAATGAATTATATGCAAATACAGTACAGCAACATGGATGAATCTAAAAAACACAGTAGTAATACGTGAAAACAGTTAATAACTAATGAGATACATTTAGAACATGGCCCAGATGTAAATAATAAATACATGTACACAAGACACAATATACATTTTGTAAGAACACATGCAAACAAAAACATATACATTAAACACATCAGAATGGTTGCCTGTAGGAGGGAGGTGAATGAGAGCAGGCTATTTGCATAAAAATTTGTCATTTCCTCTGAAAAGTCTCCACTGGCCATCTTATCTAAATAAGATATTCCTATTATTTCCTTTAAATCCCTTGTTTTTGTTTCCTTCATAACATCTCAATTGGGTTGCTTTGTTTGTTTTTTGACTGCCTTCCCACTAAGATATAGGATTTATGAAGGCAGTATCATTTCAATATTGCTCAGCACAGCATCTCTAGCCCCTCTGATAGTGCTTGGCACATAGTATGAAAGAAGGATCAAATAAATTAATAAATGAATGAATGAGTCATGGGAGCTAAGCCCAGAAAGGGTGGCTGGGTCAAACATAGCAGGCAAAAGGAAATCATTAAAGATTCTGAAGGAGAGAGAGATGACCAGAACTGCACTTGAGGAGGACTAGCACAGTAGCAACGAGCAGGGGGGACTGGTGAGAGGGAAGACACTGGAACAAATGAGATCAACTGCGACAGCCAGCATGAGATAGTCCAGTGAGCCTACAATGAGGTGATAAAAGTAAAAAGAAAGGCAGTAGAAAACTACAGGCCAATATCACTGATAAACATAGATGCAAAAATCCTCAACAAAATACTAGCAAACAGAATCCAACAGCACATTAAAAGGATCATACACCATGATCAAGTGGGGTTTATTCCAGAAATTCAAGGATTCTTCAATATATGCAAATAAATCAACGTGATACACCATGTTAACAAACTGAAGAAGAAAAACCATATGATCATCTCAATAGATGCAGAAAAAGCTTCTGACAAAATTCAACACTCATTAATGATAAAAACCTGCAGAAAGTAGGCATAGAGGGAACTTTCCTCAACATAATAAAGGCCATATATGACAAACCCACAGCCAACATCGTCCCCTATGGTGAAAAACTGAAAGCATTTCCACTAATTTCAGGAACAAGACAAGGCTGCCCACTCTCACAATTCTTATTCAACATAGTTTTGACAGTTTTAGCCACAGCAATCAGAGAATAAAAAGAAATAAAAGGAATCCAAATCGGAAAAGAAGAAGTAAAGCTGTAACTGTTTGCAGATGACATGATACTCTACATAGAGAATCCTAAAGATGCTACCAGGAAACTACTAGAGCTAATCAATGAATTTGGTAAAGTAGCAGGATACAAAATTAAGGCGCAGAAATCTCTTGCATTCCTATACACTAGTGATGAAAAATCTGAAAGTGAAATCAAGAAAACACTCCCATTTACCACTGCAACAAAAAGAATAAAATATCTAGGAATAAACGTACCTAATGAGACAAAAAACCTGTATGCAGAAAATTATAAGACATTGATGAAAGAAATTAAAGATGATACAAATAGATGGAGAGATATACCATGTTCTTGGATTGGAAGAATCAACATTGTGAAAATGACTCTACTACACAAAACAATCTACAGATTCAATGCAATCCCTATCAAACTACCACTGGCATTTTTCACAGAACTAGAACAAAAAATTTCACAATTTGTATGGAAACACAAAAGACCCCGAATTGCCAAAGCAATCGTGAGAACGAAAAATGGAGCTGGAGGAATCAGGCTCCCTGACTTCAGACTATACAACAAAGCTACAGTAAGCAAGACAGTATGGTACTGGCACAAAAAGAGAAATATGGATCAATGGAACAGGATAGAAAGCTCAGAGATAAACCCACGCACATATGGTCACCTTATCTTTGATAAAGAAGGCAAGAATATATAGTGTAGAAAAGACAACCTCTTCAATAAGTGGTGCTGGGAAAGCTGGACAGGTACATGTAAAAGAATGAAATTAGAACACTCCCTAACACCATACACAAAAATAAACTCAAAATGGATTAAAGACCTAAATGTAAGGCCAGAAACTATCAAACTCTTAGAGGAAAACACAGGCAGAACACTAGATAACATAAATCACAGCAAGATCCTTTCTGACCCACCTCCTAGAGAAATGGAAATAAAAACAAAAATAAACAAATGGGACCTAATGAAACGTCAAAGCTTTTGCACAGCAAAGGAAACCATAAACAAGACAAAAAGACAACCCTCAGAATGGGAGAAAATAATTGCAAATGAAGCAACTGACAAAGGACTAATCTCCAAGATTTACAAGCAGCTCATGCAGCTCAATAACAAAAAAACAAACAACCCAATCCAAAAATGGGCAGAAGACCTAAATAGACATTTCTCCAAAGAAGATATACAGACTGCCAACAAACACATGAAAGAATGTTCAACCTCATTAATCATTAGAGAAATGCAAATCAAAACTACAATGAGATATCATCTCATACCGGTCAGAATGGCCATCATCAAAAAATCTAGAAACAGGGCTTCCCTGGTGGCGCAGTGGTTGGGAGTCTGCCTGCCAGTGCAGGGGACACGGGTTCGTGCCCCAGTCCAGGAGGATCCCACGTGCCGCGGAGCGGCTGGGCCCACGAGCCATGGCCGCTGAGCCTGCGCGTCCGGAGCCTGTGCTCCGCAGCGGGAGAGGGCACAACGATGAAAGGCCCGCCTACCACCAAAAAAAAAAAAAATCTAGAAACAATAAATGCTGGAGAGGGTGTGGAGAAAAGGGAACACTCTTGCACTGTTGGTGGGAATGTAAATTGATACAGCCACTATGGAGAACAGTATGGACGTTCCTTAAAAAACTACAAATAGAATTACCATATGACCCAGCAATCCCACTACTGGGCATATACCCTGAGAAAACCATAATTCAAAAATAGTCATGTACCAAAATGTTCACTGAAGCTCTATTTACAATAGCCAGGACTTGGAAGCAACCTAAGTGTCCAGCATCGGATGAATGGATAAAGAAGATGTGGCACATATATATAATGGAATATTACTCAGCCATAAAAAGAAATGAAATTGAGATATTTGTACTGAGGTGGATGGACCTAGAGTCTGTCATACAGAGTGAAGTAAGTCAGAAAGAGAAAAACATATACTGTATGCTAACACATATATATGGAATCTAAGAAAAAAAAAAAGGTCATGAAGAACCTAGGGGTAAGATGGGAATAAAGACACAGACCTACTAGAGAATGGACTTGAGGATATGGGGAGGGGGAAGGGTAAGTTGTGATAAAGTGAGAGAGTGGCATGGACATATACACACTACCAAACATAAAATAGATAGCTAGTGGGAAGCAGCCACACAGCACAGGGAGATCAGCTCGGTGCTTTGTGACCGCCTGGAGGGGTGGGATAGGGAGGGTGGGAGGGAGGGAGACGCAAGAGGGAAGAGATATGGGAACATATGTATAACTGATTCACTTTGTTATAAAGCAGAAACTAACACACCATTGTAAAGCAATTATACTCCAATAGAGATGTTAAAAAAAAGTACACCTGAAACTAACACAACACTGTAAATCAAAAAAAAAAAAAAAGAAGGCAGTGTGAAAGCTGCTACAAAGGAAGAAATGACTAGATTTGGTAACACACTAGATGAAAACTGTGAGAAAAAGAAAGAAGCAAATGAAGACTCCTCTGTTTTGAGCTCTTGGTGCAGCTAAAGAGAGAAATTATTCTTTTGGATAGAGCACAAATGCATATTTGGATATGCTGAATTCATGGTTAGATACTTATTGAACACCATCTCTAGGCACTGAAGATAATATTAAGAAAGACATAATATCTGCTTTCACAGAGCTTGTGAAAAAGGCAATTATAATAGCTGATAAAGCAATGATGGAAAGGTACAGGGTGCTATGGGAGTACATAAGCTTGCCAGTGAAGAGTGTTAGATAAAGAAAAAAAAGATCTAACAAAGAATCATTTAAAAGTTGAAATTGATCTTAACTCAGTACCTCCTAGAATCAAGTGAGTAAAGAGTTATGAAAAGAAAACCAATTTTTCTGTCTTTGTTATTTTCCTCCTCAAATCTATATTCTCTTTTCTCTAAGAGAGGCAAGGTATAAATAGATTTTTTAAATTGTACGGTATTTTTATTTCCAACCACAAATAGAACTCACAAATACTTGTTGAGTTCATATGATGAATGTGAATTACCAGTGAAATATGCATACTGTGGCCAGTTTGAATGATTTTAGTATTTTGTTCACAATCAACTTTATAATGTAGAATGTGTTTGCTTATAGTTTAATCCCATTTTAATTAGTAAATTACAAATAGCCTAATCAAAAGAAAAATCTCCCAAAGACTGATAGAAAAAACTTAAAAAAAATGGTATTTTACTGACCAAATTCCCTCTGAAATAATTGCAATCAATCAGATAGTTTTCTGGGTTGCTGTTGTCAATATTTGAGGACATACCATCATACGTTCCACTTTCTAATAATGCTCCACTCTCTTCCAGTGCTTTGAACTGTTCAACAGAAATGAAATTATAGTCCACCCCTGGTACTTCCCCATCCCTGGGGGCCCTTGTAGTGCCTAAGGGAAAAAAAAAACAACAACAAGAAAAAAATAGGTTGTAAAGTGCTTTTAAACTTATAAAACATTGAGAATAATAGAAAATTCAGTTTATAGAGAACACATGGGAAACAGACTACTGAATATATTGTATCTTCTAGAGTGATGATCAGAGAATTTTAGGCAAATTAACATTCCTAGGTGAAAGTAGGACAATAAATAATGTAGGATGAGTAAATATACTTTAATAAAAGCTAAAGATGGCTATGAAATTCAAAATTACAAAGATTAAAATGTTAGTGTCCAAGAAAACTTAACTTTCCAAGACACAACAGTTAATTCTTCTTTTAAACCTCAATTATTATTACTTAATATTTGAAGGAGAGATAAGTCCACCAAGGATAGGCTTCATTTTCATGTAGCTACCTTACATATTTTTACTTCTTTAGCATAAATGTAAACTAACATTTTACTCACTAGAGTTGTAAAGGACAATAAAAAAAGAAAAACAACTTTTAAAAACTCTTACTGAGCTCCATTAAAAAAACTTGAACAAGTATTAATTATGAAATTATTTTAGACTAATGAATAAAGGGCTTAGGCTTAAGATAGGAATTCACATATTGCTTCTTAGCCATTATTCTCTTCAAGTAATTTCAAAACATTAAGCAGTAAATAGCTTAATGAAATTCACTACAGCAACAGAGCACTAAATTTCTATCTATTAAGGAATTAATGCCAAAGTAAAATGTTTTTCAGATCCAAGATATAAATTCAGGTTATGGCAGCATTGCTATATTTTACTGAATTTCACTGAACAAGAATCAATATTTTTTTGAACTGATATTGGAAATATTTCAAATACTAGAGAATACAAAAAAGAGATCCAGGTACTTAGCCTGGAAATAGGGTTGGGATATTGTCCTGCCAAGGATGCCTTCCCAAGCCTATTCCTCTATTTATGCTCCCTATTTGCTAATAGCACTCCAAGCCAGAAATCTGTCAGTCACCTTGGGTTATTCCCTCTGCTCTACATCCAGTCACCAAATTTGGTTGATTCCATCTCCTAAATACCTGTAGGATTTATATACTTGTCTTCATTCTCACACTCACTTAATTCATATCATTATCTATGGCCTGTATTGTTGGCCTCCCAGGGTCAACCCTTTCTTCTCCCTGGCTACACCCCTTACCCAAACTGCAGCCAGCGACTTTTCTAAAACAATCTTGAGCGAAAAACCTCCAAACCCATCAATGGTTCCCATGATCCTGGCATAAAATCCAGACGCTACCTCTTCAGCTTCTTTCTTGCCTCACGCCTTTCACATTCTAGGCTTTAGTCATAATAGATTTTTTTTTTTCCCCAATTCTTTTAATCTTCCTTGCGCTCGCTTAACTCCAAGGCCTTTGTCCAAGCCATTCTTCTCCTTGGAAGACTTCCTATTCCCTTTCTCTCTTACCTCAGCTAACTCCTACTCATCCTTCAGGTCCTGGCCTAGAAAGCTTCTTTAGAGAACCTTCCTTGATTCCCATCTAGGGTATGGCAATATGCAGGGACCACATCTACTTGGTTCAGAGCAATAGCCCCAAGTCTTGGCACCATGTAAGAACCACAGTAGGTACTCAATATAGAGAGTTGTCAAATAAATTAAGTGAAATTTTACAAACATAATTAGCACAGGGCCTGGCAATATGCTACCATTATTATAAATTAATTCATGGGAAACTATTAATTGCTTTTACTTTTTAGTGGCATTACATTCTATTACATTCTGTAACATGTGAAAAAAATCCACAATGATGATGATAAAATATTAATGGTGATGATCTCAGAAAATAATGATTAAGCCAACATTCTAAGCAACAAAGACTGTAATCAATGAATTTTTCCCTTATTTTTACCCAGTTTTTTATAAAAATGAGCATTTCTTTGTCTTACATCACACAGGATACGAAATTAATTAGGAAAACATAACTTCCCTTTTTCTTAACATTTTTTCATTATCAAATTTTTGTTTCTCATATACTGACTAAAATTACATCATTAGATTCCCCAAGTCAACAGCTTTTAGTTTCATATTAAAAGTTAACATTAGAAAATAAATTCAGCAATTAAATTTATGATTAGCAGCTGTGATAGATGGAAAAACATAGCCACATATTTTGCACCTCCTCCCATCAAGAGATGGGGCCTGTTGCCTCACCTCTTGTATCTGGACTGGACTATAGCTTGCTTTGAATAATTTAATGTGATGCTGTGCAAGTTCAGGAGTCTAGATTTCCATCTTTGTCTCCTTGGAATAGTCCCACCACCATGTACAGATGTCCAGGCGACAGTCCCAACCAACAAACAGCACCAAGGCCCCAGGCACGTCAGTGAGGCCAGTTTAGCCCTTCCAACCCCAGCTGAGCCTCCAGTGACTACAGCAACATGAGTGGGCCCAGCTGAGCTCAGCCAACCCATGAAATCATGAGAAATAATACATGATGGTTATTTTAAGCCATTAAGTTCTAGGGTACTCTGTTATGCAGCAAAGGCTAATTTAAATATTATCTAAATAAACTCTACTATAAAACATAATGACTACATAAAACCCAATTTAAGAGCAAACCATATTATAGATAATACTATTTAAAAAAGCACTGACCCGAGGGGCAGGAGCAACTCTGCATTTTAGTCTGGGATGATTATTAATGGTACAATTTCAAGCAAGCACTTAATCCCTCTGGGCTTTGTTCTCTTTCTGCAATGTGGCATTGAGCAAGATGGTGTTCATGATTCTTTCCATTAACAGACATAAAATGTTATGTGTGATTCCAACATACATATTTCCAGGACTCACAAAGTAGCTTTAATGTTCATTCTTTTTACAAATGTATTATAAATTTTCACTTCTTCCCCCTCAAAACATGTACTCTGATACACATAAAAAATTCTCTACCTTCCCCTACCCTACCACATTGCCATCAGCATTCCAGAAAATTTACCTTTCTATTCTCCTGATACTCTATATGTTTAATGTAAAGCTTTGTACATCCCCTCCAGTCAACACTATATTTCTCCTTTTTACATAAAAATTCCTCCAAGTTCTGCTTACTCAGTCTCCAATTCCTCTCCTCTCATTCTCTCGTGGGCCCATTCCAATCAGATCACTGCCCCAACCACTCCCACTGAGACAATTTGATATGTGCATCAGCAGTCTCCACTTTGCTTAACCCAATGGTCAAGTCTCAGTCCTCACGTTACTTGGCCAATCAACAACCTTTGATATAACTGATCCCTCCCTCCTTTTTGCCTTATTCTGAAATATACAGAAAAGTACATAAAACATATATATGTATAAAGTTTAACAAGTAATAATAAAGCAAACTCATCCAGGTGAAGAAACAGAACATTACCAGGGTGCCAAAGCCCCCTTGTGTGCCTCCAATCATAAATCTCTCCCTCCCTCCACCCCCAAAGTAACCACCATCTTGACATTTGTGATGATGATTTCCTTTCCTTTTAAAAATGTTTTTACCAACTAAGTAATGCATTTCTGAGCAACACAGCTTAGTGTTGCCTGTTTTGTAACTTCATATGAAGGGAATCATATCATATGCATCCTTTTGTGTCCACATCAATATTTGTCATCAGGTTTTTAAACTTTTGCCAACATGCTAAGTATGTAAAGGCGTCTCACTCTGTATTTAATGTGCAGCTGCCTTATGAGATTAAACATTCTTTTTCATATATTTACTAGCCACAGAGATTTCTTATGTTGTGAAGTGGCTGTTCAAGTCTTTTGCCATTTCTCTACTGGGTTGCCTGCCTTTTTAAAATTGTAGTTCTTTTTTTTTTTTTTTAAATTTTATTTATTTATCTATTTATTTTTATATTGAATTTTTGGCTGAGTTGGGTCTTCATTGCTGCGCGCTGGGTTTCTCTAGTTACGGTGAGCGGGGGCTACTCTTTGTTGCGGTGCGCAGGCTTCTCATTGCGGTGGCTTCTCTTGTTGCGGAGCATGGGCTCTAGGCACGTGGGCTTCAGTAGTTGTGGCACGTGGGCTCAGTAGTTGTGGCTTGCGGGCTCTAGAGCGCACGCTCAGTAGATGTGGCACACGGGCTTAGTTGCTCCGCGGCATGTGGGATCTTCCCAGGCCAGGGCTCGAACCCGTGTCCCCTGCATTGGCAGGCAGATTCTTAACCACTGCGCCACCAGGGAAGCCCTAAAATTGTAGTTCTTTACGTTCTGGATACTACATTACTTCATCAAATCTAAGTAATCAACAGCTTCTAAAATGCACCATTATTTTTATCCCTAAAAAATAAAAAAAACTGGCAATTAAAATTGAAAGATTTCATGTATTGTAAGATGTATTCCAATTGTAGAGAGGTTAAAATGTGAAATAATTGTGTCAGTATTGAAGCACTGCACCTTTTCCCAGGTATATGTGTTGCAGATGAGGTATTTCTGCTAAAATGTGAAATATGCTTTCTTCAGATAGTGCTTTCTGCAAAATCATGCACCAAAAATAAGAGAAGATTATGGAGAAAATAGGATAGGGTTGATCTCTGAAAACTTATTGCAACTTTGTAAACAGAGCACTTGGTAAAATCAGTAACAATCCCAATGAAAAATATTAGTACAGTTTAAAAGATATGTTATATTCCTAATAAAAAAATACTAGAGTAAATAAAATACTTTGTCTTTAAAAACAATAAGAAAAAAAATGAAAGGAAAAGGTAGCTTGACAGAAAGGGGTACATGGAGGGTTGAGGCTACTGAATAACGAAGATAAGGCAAAAGGTGCAATCAACAATTTTAAGATAAAGCACAAGTTCAAATTGAGAAAAGAGGCAAAATTGAGGTGCATAGGCATCATACATAGTAGATACAACGTTCAGCTATGTTTGTATATTCTGTGTTTACTTGATGATACAAAACATTAGCTGGGGCAAATGAAATAAGAACCAATATTACCTTGGTTCAGTCGACATCATTCTCCTACCTACTTGCCAATCACATATGAACTTACCCGCATTATTGAAACAAATGTTGCAGAACAGACAGTATCTTCTCCCACTCTGTGATTTTTCATTTTTTTTTTTTTATAAATGGTCTTTTGATGACAGAAGTTTTTCATTTTAATGTAGTCAAATTTATCAGTCCTTTCCTTTATAGCTAATGGCTTTTGTGTCTTGTTGAAGAAATCCTTTCCAAGGCCATGGAGATATTCCATATTCTTTTTGAAAAGCATTACAGCCTTGCCTTTCATATCTAGTACTTTAATGTACTAAAACATTTTTTTTTGGACTTGATGGGAGGTAGTAGTCCAATTTCCTTTTCTTTCCAAATGTTGTTCAACAAGATTTATTGAAAAGTCAATTATTTTCCTCCCTGATCAGCCATGGCACTTCTGTCATGGGAATCTTATATAGAAACACCCATATAAGACTGGGTGTCTATCACTGGGCTTTCTATTACATCCCGTTTACCTACTGACCATTCCTGCACCATTATCACAGTGTTGTAATTATTATACTGCCACGATAAATCTTGAAATATAGCAGAGCAATTCCACTTACCTTGTTTTTTCTATTCATAGCCCTTCTATATAACTTCTGGAATCAGGCCAAAAATGCTGGAATTTTTATGGAATCTATTAATCAATTTGAGGAGACCTGATATCTTCACCATATTGAGTCTTTAATCCATGCACAAGATGCCAATATATTTAGATCTTCAATGTATTTAGATCTCAATATATTTAGATCTTCCTTAATGTCCCTTAATTTGACCTTATAGAGATCTTTACACTTTATACTTATTTAATTTCTAGGTATTTCAAATATTTTTATGCTATACAGGGTATCTTTTTGTAAATTTTCATTTTCTAATTGTTGATAATATAAAAGAATATAATTGGGGGAGTTTATTTGGCCACTTTATCATGATATAATTTATCTATAATAAAAGTCACTAATTCTAACAGTACAATTCTATGAATTTTGGGAACAATTGCCCCCCAAAAGTCTCCTTGTGCCCTTTTGCAGTCTCCCACCCTGTAGCAGCCACTGATCTGTCGTCATGATAGTTTTGCCTTTAATAGAATCTCATATAAATGAAATCATACATTAATTTGATTTCAGTAGTGGTTTGTGTCTGGCTTCTTTCATTCTGTATGACACTTTTGAGATTCATCCAGTTTGTTGTTAAATATCCTTTTATCACTGAGGTGTATTCCACTGTATAGATATACCAAAATTTGATTATGCATTCACCATTCGTGGACGTTTGGGTTGTTTCCAGATTTAAGACAGTACTATAAATAAAGCTGTACATTTACAAGTCTTTGGGTAGATTTATATTTAAATTTATGTTAGGTTAATACCTAGAAGTAGAATTGCTGGGTCATATGATAAGTGTATGTTTAACTTTATAAGAAAAAGTCCCAAAGTAGATGCACTACTTTGCATTCCCACCAACAATATATGAGAGCTATAGTTCATTTACATTATAGCTTCCATGTAGGAATTCCTTTCTGGAGCTTCTCGGCAAATCTGCTTTTTCTAAATCCCAAGAAAAATCAGTTGATGGGGAAAATGAGGGAACAAAAGGTATTATAGTTCTGCTGTGAGAATTAAAGCGTAATAATTTGAGATAGAGATGTTACTGGTTTCGACTGAAAGTAAGAGCAAGAAACACTGAAAAGTAGAATCAAATGTTAAAGCTGATATTTTCAGGGACTAGGGCAGAAGCCTGGAGAAGAGCAGCAGTCACAATCTACTCAGTCAGTCTTACTTGCAGCTGTTCCCATGCAGCAAGTGTGTGGTCAGGGCTCTGCCGCTAATGGTGGGTTGTTCTTGCAAATATAATGTTAATAAGTTTATATATATTTATATAAATCCTGTGAGTGATGTTCCAAAAATATTACAAGTTTTGAAGGCTAGATAAGACCTTAAATTGGCAGTTTCGTTACATGATTCTGTGTAACGTTTTTGACATTGGTTGGGAGATCTGAATGTTACCTGAACACTATCCAACAAAGTTCTCCTGAATTTTTCACCATTTGATATTAGCTGTGAGTTTCAGTGCTTTGTAAATACTTGAAGAGAAGAAATGCAAGAAGTGAATGTTGTTGCAGAACACTTCAACCTGAAATCAGAAACTGGTCTAAAATCTGAAGTAAAAACAACATAGATTTCAATGGCAAAAACAAAATCAGGGCAAGAAAACAAAATATTTTCATCATTAAAAAAAGAAACAATCCTAGAGAAATAGAAATAAAAACAAAAATAAACAAATGGACCTAATGAAACTTCAAAGCTTTTGCACAGCAAAGGAAACCATAAACAAGACAAAAAGACAACCCTCAGAATGGGAGAAAATATTTGCAAATGAAGCAACTGCCAAAGGATTAATCTCTAAGATTTACAAGCAGCTCATGCAGCTCAATAACAAAAAAACAAACAACCCAATCCAAAAATGGGCGAAGACCTCTATAGACATTTCTCCAAAGAAGATATACAGATTGCCAACAAACACAGGAAAGAATGCTCAACATCATTAATCATTAGAGAAACGCAAATCAAAACTACAATGAGGTGTCACCTCACACGGGTCAGAATGACCAGCATCAAAAAGTCTACAAACAATAAATTCTGGAGAGGGTGTGGAGAAAAGAGAACCCTCTCACACTGTTGGTGGGAATGTAAATTGATATGGCCACTATGGAGAACAGTATGGAGGTTCCTTAAAAAACTAAAAATAGAACTAACATACGACCCAGCAATCCCACTACTGGGCATATACCCTGAGAAAACCATAATTCAAAAAGAGTCATGTACCAAAATGTTCATTGCAGCTCTATTTACAATAGCCAGGACATGGAAGCAACCTAAGTGTCCATCAACAGATGAATGGATAAAGATGTGGCACATATATAAAATGGAATATTACTCAGCCATAAAAGGAAACAAAACTGAGTTATTTGTAGTGAGGTGGATGGACCTAGAGACTGTCATACAGAGTGAAGTCAGAAAGAGAAAAACAAATACTGTATGCTAACACATATATATGGAATCTAAAAAAAAAAAAAATGGTTCTGAGGAACCTAGGCGCAGGACAGGAATAAAGCCGAAGATGTAGAGAATGGACATGAGGGCACGGGGAGGAAGAAGGGTAAGCTGGGACAAAGTGAGAGAGTGGCATGGACATACATACACTACCATATGTAAAATAGATAGCTAGTGGGAAGCAGCCGCATAGCACAGGGAGATCAGCTCGGTGCTTTGTGTCCACCTAGAGGGGTGGGATAGGGAGGGTGGGAAGGAGAAGCAAGAGGGAGGAGATATGGGGATATATGTATATGTATAGCTGATTCACTTTGTTATACAGCAGAAACTAACACTACTGTAAAGCAATTATACTCCAATAAAGATGATAAAAAAAAAGAATAGTAGGTCATGAACCAAAAAAAAAAAAAGGAAACAAGCTTATATGAATGACCAATGGCTAACACCCAATCTGAAGATGCTTTTGGACATACTCAACAATTCTATGAATGTCAATGCAAAATGAAATACATTTTTTTCTACGTCTGAATATTTGTTACCAAACAAAAATCAAGACCATCAGATAATGCAATTGATACTTTGTGTGCTTTAAATTTTCATTTCTTTCAGGAGTGAAAAATTCAAATATTAAGTATGTGTGGTATTACTTTTCAAATTTTTAGATGAGTTTTATTTAGCATTTATTTTGTGTTAATGTTCCCTTCTTTTAAGGTTTTCTGTTAGCAAATGGCTGTATCAGGTTGAGATCATTTAAAAGTGTTATTAAAATCTTGTTATATTCGTTTCTAATAATAATAAACCATTTGATTTTATACTGTCATTTTCTCTGTTTAAGTGCTTGGTGCACTCAGGAGAATCCACCCCATACCTCAGTGTTTATAGCCATTATTACTGCTATGATGGTCAAGTGTAGCAGTCACTTGGGTCCCAAGGTACTTGGCTCAGCTGGTACTTCATCACAATCAGCCACAGGTTATACTATGATTAAATTGTGATGCCACTTGTCACGAATTACCAGCAACCTACTTCCCACTGGAAGGAATCTGGCTCTGGGCTCAAGCCCAAGTACACAACCAAAACCAATCCTAAAATCCCTTCTTGGAGGGTCTGTCTCCTGGAACTACTACCAGTACCAATTCTGTATCAGCCAGGGTCCAAAGAGGAGCAAGAAACTAGATGGTAACTTGAACAAGGACAACTTAATGTAAAGAATTATCAACTATTTATAAAGAATTAACTAAAAGGGAATAAAAGAGAACTCTAAAGAGTACCATCCTCAAAGAGATGCTCTCAAAGTCTGGGATTCAGACCTTGCTGGAGAAGGTGTGTAGCAGCCCACTGGATGGTAGAGAAGTTTACTGGGTTGCCTTGGGACAGGGCTGGTTCACAATCAGTAGACTGAGGCTGGTGGGCAGGGAACTGTCTGCTGGAGTACCAATAAAATTCACCAACAAGCTGCCTTGAGTGGTAGGGATGATGTAGGGGGTGTTTTGGACTTACTAGAAAACCAGCTGGGACACTGGCTAGGCTTGCTAGAAACCCACTGGAAAACCACTTACAAAGAGATATTGCTGAAATCTGGGAAGCCTGCTGGGGTCCCCACAGAACTCATCAGGAAACTGGGAGGAATCCAGCTGGTGCATTGGTGGAACTCATGAAGCCACCTATGAGGATGTTCCTGAACTTGCTGCTGGGACTACCCCCACGCCCACCCCTCCCCCTCATCCCCCTCCCTACCCCTGCCCAGGTGCACTACTGAACTTGCCACTGGGTAGCTGACTGGTAGAGTGCTGCTAAAACTTACTGAGTATCTTTTTGCAGGCAGAAGCAAAAAGAAAAAGACACACTGGAACCAGGAAAAGAAGCCTCTTCTTTCTAGTATCCTTCCTGCACACTCTACCGAGGAAGCTTAACATTGTGTCAGGTGGTAAGGGAAAAATGTGACAGTATCATAAGCAGGCAAAAAGAGCAGATTTGAAGCCAAGAGGCAGTGAGTAATAAACAGGCAGACTAGTGTTCTGAGAGATTCTATCATGAACTAGTGTTGGACTTTGTCAAATGTTTTTTCAGCACCTATTGAGAAGATCACATGTCTTTTCTAGTCTGTTACTATATTAATCTTCAAATGTTATACCAACCTTGCATTCCTCGGACAAATCCCACTTGGTCATAATGTGTTATCTTTTTTCTCTATTGCTATATATTGATTTGCTAAAATATTTTAAAGATTTTGAGTCTGTGTTCATGAAAAATTTTGATCTAGTTTTTATCTCACTTTAGAATCAGGATAATGCTCAGATCACAGAGTGAGGTTGGGAACTGTTCTAATTTTCAGAAAAGGTTATGTAGAATTGGCATTATTTCTTCTTTAAATATTTGGAACAATTCACCAGTACCTTCTGGGCCTTAAGTTACAAGTTACAAACCACAAATTTTGGAAATTTGGGAAAGTTACAAACTACAAATTTAATTTCTTTAATAGATACAGGGCTGTTCAGTTCATCTATTTTTTCTTGAGTGAGCATTGATAGTTTTTGTCTTCCAAGGAATTTATCCATTTCATCTGAGTTGTTGAGTTTATTGGTATAAAGTTGTTTAGCATATTCCTTATTATCCACCTAACATCTGTAGGATTTTCAGTGATGCCACCTTTCCCATTCTCAACATTGTTGTTTATCACTTTTATTAATCTGAAAGAAGCAGCTTTGGATTTCACGGATTTTTCTCTATCATTTCTCTGTTTTCTATTTTCTTGATTTCTGCTCTTATCTTTATTATTTCCTTCCTGCTACTTAATTTGGGTTTACTTTGCTCTTCTTAAGGTAGGAATTTAGATCATTGATCTTTATTATTTTCTAATATAAGTATTTAATACTATAAATTTCCCTCTAAGTACTGCTCTAGCAACATCCCACAAATTGATATGTTGTATTGATATGTGTGATACTTTGTAATTTTCCTTGTGGCTTATTCTTTAACTCACAAGTTAGTTAGAAGTGTGCTATTTAATTTCCAAATATTTGGAGATTTTCCAGATATGTTTCTATAAATGATTTCTAATTTAATTCCATTATGATCAGAGAACATATTTTGTACGATTTAAATCCTCTTAAATTTACTGAGTCTTGTTTTATGGTCCAGAATATGGTCTATATTTGTAAATGTTCCACGTGCACTAGAAAAGAATGTATATCCTTGTATTATTGGGTAGTATGCTCTAACAAATAACAATTAGGTCAATTTGGTTGAAAGTGTTATTCGTGTTATAACCTTATTGATTTTTTGCTTACTTTTTCTAAAGTGGGTATTGAAATCTTGAACTATAATTATGAAACTTTTTCTATTTTCCTTTTAGTTCTCATTCTGGTATCATTTCCATTCCACCTAAAGAATTTCCTTTGCTATTTCTTATAGTACAAGTCTGCTAGAGAAAAATTCCCTCATCCTTTTTTGTCTCAAAAATTTCTTTATTTCTCTTTATTTTTAAGGATATTTTTACTTTATATAGTTGGCATTTTTTCTTTCCAGCATCTTAAAGATGACATTTGACTGACTTCCAGTTTGTACTGTTTCTGTTGATAAGTCTGCAGTCATTCTATATTCCCCACATGTACCTCTTTTTCTGTCTGCCTTTCACATTTTCTCTTTATCACTGGTTTTCAGCAATTAGATTATTATGTACATTGATCTTTTTTTTTTTAAATGTTTCTTCTTCTTGGGGTTTGTTGAGATTCTTTGATCTATGGGTTTATAGTTTTCATTGAATTTGCAAATATTTCAGCCACTATTTCTTCAAATATTTTTTCTGCTTCCCCCCTTTGGCTTGATAGTGTGCCATAGGTCAATATGAGCAGATCACAGTCCTGTTCTGCTTATAATCCAATGTCTGAAAACAGCTGTTATAGATATCTTGCCCAAGTTCTGGTTGTTTATGATAAGACGGTAAATCCAGTACCAGTTAGACCTTCGTTGCAAAGGTAGAAGTCTCTCTCACTATTTGGTTGCTTTTAAAAAGTTCACTGTTTTACTCTTTTTCCTCTCCATGTTTGTTTGATTAGTTTATATTGCTAAGTCTTCAAGTTCACTGATCTTTTCTTTTGCAGTTCCTAATCTGCTGTTAAGCCCATCCAGTGACTTTCTGAAGTTCCATTTAGTTCTTTTTAAAAGTATACATCTTGTTTTCTCTTTATTCTGTTCATATTGTCCTTTAAATCCTTGAGCATATTTATTATAACTTTAAAATTCTTGGTATGGTCATTATCTGTGTCCCTTCTGGTTTTTTTAAAAATTATTATTCTTTTCTTTAATCAGCTCACTTTTCTTTTATGGGTCGCATTTCCTTGTTTTTTTGTATGCCTAGTACTTTTTTATTAGACACTGGACATTGTGAATATTATGTTATTCAGTGTCCAGATTTTGTTGACTTCCTTTAAAGAGTGTGGATTATTCCCTTCCCCCCCGCTTCCTTTATTTTTACTAACAGTTAAGTTACATGCATATTCACTTGATCCTTTTGGGACTTTTTATATTTAATTTTGTTAAAATGGGCCTCAAGGAGCTTAATCTATGGTCATTTTAACCCTACTAGTAAGCCATGACCCTAACGGGGTCTCTCCACTCAGTCTGGTTAGAACTCAAATTTCTCTTGGTCCTGTGTAAGCTCTGGTATTGTTAATCTTACAGCTCACAGAGAGTTCTTTGCCCTGCTATGTGAAGTCTCATCCTACACATTCTCAGCTTAGTATTCAGCAATAGACCCAAGGAGGCACCTATGCAGTTTGCCTGAACTCCTTTTCTTCATAGTTCTTTCCTCTCTGACACCCTGTGTTACAAATTCCAAACACCTCAGACTTCCTGAACTCATATTTCATATGTCCCCTCAACTCAGAGTCTGCTAAACTCTGCCTGGGCTCTTCCTTACTGTGCTGTAGCCTCAAAAGTGCCTCCAGGAAGAAAGCTGAGGAAATTACAGGACTCCTCTGTGTGCAGTCTCCTTTCCTCTTCTCTTAGGGGTCACAGTTGTGTTTTATCTATAGTGCAATGTCTGACAACAGTAGAAGTCTCTCTTTCTCTCTTATTAATTTTGTTGTTTAAATTGTCTCAGATTTTGTCAGTGGGCACCCCATCTAGGCGGCTTTTTTTTCTTTATGTTCTTCTGATATGTCCCCAAAATTTTTTAAGCATACTTTCTGATACAATTGGATATTCCAAGCTCACCTTGTACTTTCCTTGCCCCAGACAGAGAATCAGAATTTTCTCCAGGAAGAACTGGCATCTTTTTTTTTTTAATTTCTTTTTTTATAATTAATTTATTTTTATTATTTATTTATGTATTTTTGGCTGCGTTAGGTCTTTGTTGCTGTGTATGGGCTTTCTCTAGTTGTGGCGAGCAGGGGCTACTCTTCATTGTGGTGTGCAGGCTTCTCATTGTGGTGGCTTCTCTTGTTGCATAGCATGGGCTCTAGGCACATGGGCTTTGGTAGTTGTGGCTCACAGGCTCTAGAGCGCAGGCTCAGTAGTTGTGGCACACGGGCTCAGTTGCTCCGCGGCATGTGGGTTCTTCCCGGACCAGGGCTTGAACCCGTGTCCCCTGCATTGGTTGGCGGATTCTTAACCACTGGACCACCAGGGAAGTTCCAATCTGGCATCTTTTAGTAAAGAATTACATTTAGAGACCAGATGTGACCATTCAGTTTGCTAACTGCTACTGATGCATTAGGGCTTCTAGATTCTTGGAAGTGTTTTGGGCAGTTCAATTTTAAGTTAGGAGTTCCTGTTAGGATCTGAAGTAGCTGTAGCTGTTTGGAAACTATGAATTAACACAAATAAATTGTAGAGCTCCTTTCTAAGGCTCCTTTCTCCCCCTCACGCTGGGGAGAAACTGCAAAACTAGGACAGTAGAATAAGTTAGAAAGAAGATCGAGTAAAAGTGGCAGAGGGCAGCAAAAAGTACAAGTACATATTTTTATTACCTTGCTTTAACAAGGAAGGAGGGAGCTCTAGAGCTATGAAACTAAAAATGCTACCCTGAGACACCCCATGCAGGCAAAATACCAAGTTCCTTATAAGGGGATAAAAATCAGATTGTTTTCAGACTTTTTTAAGAGCAATGCTTTATGCCAGAAAACAATTAGATAATTAAGATAGTCTGGGAAAGAAATTATGAGCCAAAAATGTCCTATCCATCCAAACAAACTTTAAAGTATAAAAGCCACAGAGAAACTGCTATAATGATCCTGTGAACCTTTCATGGAAATCTGGTAGACAACAAGCTTTAGACAACCAGAATTATTGAAGAAACAACAACATAAGGGTTGGTAGCTTGATTAAATATGTATCTACCCAAAGAATGGAGAATAAACGATGATTATAAAGGGGAGAGTACAGTACATAATGGCTGCTTGCATTGCCAATATAGATACAGATCAAGCAACAAAAAACGGTCAGAATGAGGAAAGCATATGCAAAGCAGAATGAGCTCGCTGATTACCTTATATGTGTTGGGATTAAAAAGATATTACTTCAAGTCAGATGATGGGAGAGGGAGAGGTAAGGAGGAAGAAGAAATGACTAGATAATTTTAATATTACTCATAGTAGGAACAAAAAAAAAGGGATGAGAAACACAGAGTATTATATAAAGGTACAGAGATAACCAGTAGAATAAAGATACAAATCTTCCTAAAAAGAGAGCTCAAATAAAATAGACTACATAGTGAAAGGCTTTTTATATAAAATACTTGTACATGGGTAAAATAGAAAAACATGACCAAACTGGGACTAAAGATAACAATCACATCAATAAATATAAAGTTTCACATTGGCTACAAAATAGAAAAACATAACAAAACTGAGACTAAAGATATAGATCTAATCAATAAATATATTTTCACACTGGCTACAAAGTTCAACACTATTTGTAAAACAAAGAGATTCAGAAAGATAAAAGAATAAAAAGATGGACAAAGATTTATCAGGCAAATGCAAAGAAAAGAAGGCAGGAATTGCAATTCTGAAATGTGACAAGGTAGATTTATGGAAGGAAATCATAGATAAGTAGTCAGATTTTAAAACAAAATATTTTATACCATGTTAAGGAGTCTAGACTTGCAGTCAACAGGACTTTTTGAAGGATAAACTACAAATGGAAAAGAATCAGATGTGCACTTTAAAGATGGACTAGACTGAGGTGACACTGGAGTCAGGGGATACAGTTAGAATGAGGCAAGGGGCCACACACTGCTTGAGTACCTACTCTAGACCAAGTGGTTTACATTTATGTTCTCACTTTAATTCTAATAATGATATCAGGTGAGCCTTATGATTCCCATTTTATACATGGAGATTCTGAAGCTTAGGAAGATTAAGTAACCTGCCCAAGTAAACCAACTAGTAAAACGCCAGAATCAAGATTTTGAAGTCAGTTTTACTTAGCTCTTTGCAACTACATAATGCTATTTGTTGTTGTTGTGGTTGTTTTTTAAAATCCAAGTAAGAAAGAGTGAGGGTCTATGGTAGTTCAGAGAGATAGGTATTTAAGAAGCATAATTAGGAAGGTTTGGTGATGAACTGGACATTGTGTGAGATTAAATAACAAGAAAAAGAAATCAAGAATTCCAGAGGCCTTATAAAAGCTAGTATCCACAAGGAATTACAAATATACTGAAAAGTAAAACAAACCAGAATGTCCTTTTATTCCCTTTTATTGTTTACTGCTTTTATTCTTCCCCAGACCTACGCTAGTTAAACCAAGCATACATGATTTGTTATGTGTTAAAAAAAACAATGAAAAGCCAAAACTATCATTACAACAACAATCAGGTCCTATGAAAACTATTAAGACTAGAAGAGATACACCAACATCTAGATAAAAATTCAAAGCGGATTACCACAAAGGTGGCACTGCATGCTTCCTCCTTTTTTCCTTTGGGGAAGAGGCAGATTTTAAAATTAGTAGTATCCTAATAATTAATAAAAAATATCTGGTCTCAGTGTACAGGCATTGAGAGCAAAATAGTCTTCTTACTGCATAGGCTTTAGAAATTGATTTATAGGAAAAACATCTAGTTAGCAACATGTACATTTATATTCTTAAAATTTTAAAGTCTAATGACTTTTTAAAAAGTCAAAATATAGAATCTTCTAGTTTTTCTATTTTTAAAATATAACACTTGTAAGTCCTCTGAAAATTCTTCTCTTTATCCAATTTTTGTTTCATTCCAATGTCCCAGCTTAGTCTCCACAATTTCATATGAGATACTCTAGTGAATTATTTCTAGACATTTGATTAGTTAAATAAAGATATTTTGGCTGCATTTCTTTTATTCCATCTCATACTTACATGGAATAGTTCTCAAATAGAGATTATCTCTAATCACTTGCTGCAGTTTGTGGTCAACTGATCCTTTCTGAAACTGAAGACTCAGGTAATGTCGCAAATCTTTATTAATGACTTTGCCTACAAAAGAAACACACAAGACAAAACACGTAACTGTTAGATCTCCAGTTAAATATCAATGCTAGTTAATGAATACCCTTAAACCATTTAGCCATAAATAGGAAAAAGAAATCAGAATATTTTATCCAAAACAAGATAACTGTACCAAACTATTATAGGTACTATAATTAAAAGACACAACTTTAATACACAACGTAGGCATAATTTTACATGGAAGGAGAGGGAGGACGTATAAGTCACAGAACATGACAAATATCCAATGACTTTAAATACGATCTATACCCTGGTAAGTGCCAAATTCTTATCACGTCTCTAACCCTGACCGATCTCCACCAGGCTCCAAACTCATCAAACTCTCTATATATTGCAGATATATTTGGAAGTCAAATAAGCACCTCAAATTTCAGATGACCAAAACAGAACTCTTAATTCTATCCTCTCCCATTATTTTCTTCTCCTCTCGTTCTTCCTGTCTTAGAAAATTACCACCACCAATCCAACAGAACAAACCCCAAACCTAGAAGTCATCCTCAATTTCTCCTTTTTACTTCTATCCCTCAACGCAATTTATTAGCAACTTTTGTCAGTTCTACCTCCAAAACATATCCCATAACTGCCCACTTCCCTCCACTTCCACTGCCACCATCTAAGCTAAGCCACCATCATTTCTCATCTGGAATTCTATAACAGCCTTCTAATCGGTTTCCCTGCATCCATTCTTGGCTCCTTCCTGCTCCCACCATTCACAAAGAAGCCAGAATGAGATTTTTAAACATAAATCAGATAATCACTATTCTGTTTAGAGCCACAAATGACTTCTTGCTGCTCTTGGAATATAATTCAAACTTCTAAACAGGGCTTAGAAAGCCCTACATGTTTCAGCTCTGGCCATCTCTGACCCAAACTCACTCACCCTTCACCCTCTCAAACTACGTTCCACCCACACTGGCCATCTTTATCATCTCTAACAGGCCAAATGGGTCCTACGCAAAACCTTCTGCCTATCACTAGATTGAACAGGCATTTTCCGTCCACTTGCTTGACTCCTAGATACAATGTGAATAAATAGGAGTGAAAGGTTGTTTTTTCTTATTTGTGGGGAAAATGGGAGATTAAAAAGAGGGATATTAGGGGTCTCAAAGAAATATTAAGCAGAAAAATAGAGGACTGCAGAAATCTGATTGCAGTGAATTTATAATAAGGGTTGAGCTTAAAATGAACATCAAAGCAATCCAAACACTTTTCATTAGACAAGGTTTCAGATAATTAGAAAAGAGCAATGCTAAATCAAAATAGATTATCTTATTGACTAAGAAATGAATAGTTGATTAAAATATACTCTTTTATTTGAAACAGCATAGTTATGACCAGATTAGATAAATCAAAGGTTACTACAGATCAGTTCATTCTTTTAACTATTATTCTGTAACACAGCATTTCTAATCCCTTCTTTTGGTCTTTTCTCACATATATAAATAAACATAACCTATATGAGAGAGTATTAAAATAAGCAGGAAATCAGAGAGCTTCTAAAGTTTAGAGATAACATTCATATCCTAAACTAATAAACATAAACCAAAAAGTCCCTGTTTTGCATTGTCAAAAATAGATGCTGAGGAAGGGGAGAACCTTGTGATCAAAGAAGAAAACCTGAAAGATATTTACAGGAATAACACAGAACAATGTGTGGTCCCAGAGGCTACTTCTGCCAGGCACTTTGGGGCCCCACCAACCCAACTCCAATTTAAATGGAATCATATTATTTCATTTTTTATTTATATTATGGAACTTGTTCATTGCTGGGTAGAAGAAAAACCCAATTCATAATTAATACTGTACAGTCTCATTGCTTAGTGAACAAAATCATACCCAATAAGTTCATTACGTATTTTAAAAATCAGATAAGGAGTGTTTCAAATGCACTGTAATAATCAGTATACAAAAGCTTTTGTGGACTGTTACATAGGTGCTTGAAAGTATTAAGTGATGCTTGCAGAAGTTTGGTTAGGGTTTTTGACTAGACAGAGAATGCATCATTTTTTTCTATTTGAAATAAGCTATATAGGCTCCATAAAAACCTGCTATCCAGTGTATTTTCAAAAACAGTTTTAATATGGATAAAGGCTAATGCCTGTTTTATTAAAGAAGACAATCTAAATCAACACTTTTTTAATTCAAGGTTTGTCAATTTTTTTAATTTGAAGCTTTACTATAAAATATGGCATAACTCACAGAGATAACTATACAATGCTAAAAACCCACACTGGATTTTAATCTATAAAAACAACAAGACAAAGCCATAATAAAAATCATAGATCACAAATTACCACATGAGGGGGGCTCTTTTAAGGGAAAATGAAGGTAAACAACTCAATTCCTGTTTCAAGGGCCCACAAGATCTTAAGACAGAGAATCATTAAAGCGGAAAGAATTAGATTTAAAGAATAACACCTAGATTTATCAGGACGGGAACTGCACTCTATCTTCACCCTCAACTTCTATGGGGATTCTGGATGCAATGCTGAGATGAACAGTTGCAAAGAAGAGGGTGAAGTACAATTTCATAAATGGGATATTTCAAGTGTGCAACTATTCAAAGAAATCATCACACTTTTCTGAGGCTGGGGACAAAATATTACAAATATCAATGAAATGTCAACTATAAAAGATTAACAAATTATATGGATTGGCATTCTTTAAGATTAATAATAATTAATGACAGAATATATTGGATACAGCAGTCATCATGGACTTCCTTGCTTCAAGAAACCAAAAACAACTTTCGTAAGGGGACAGAATATTATGCTTTCCACTTCAATGTGGTTCCAGGGAATTTATTAAAAAAAAAAAAAAAGTACAAATATCCTGAATAGGGAGATGGCTGTGGAATTACCAGAAGGCCAACAGAAACATTAGCTCACAGAGACACCACTGAGATTATCTATATTATTGAATTGTATATGAACTTCCAGCTTTTGTTTAAGGAGAGTTTCACAGAAACTTGACATTTCAAGAGTATGAAAACATCTACTTGGGGTTAATGCAGTTGTTAAACAAATAAGAAAAGAGATTCTTCATAATTGCATTCTTACCCAGCCAGCCTTTGCTTTTAAGTGTTAAGATTATTCTTTGACTTTTAAGTGATTTATAAATCGAGTTGATTTATGAAACTTAAAAAGAGATCTGTAAATCTTACATACACAGCTCAGGAGGGGAAAAGTCTATAACTGAAATCTCAATCATATGAATAAATCCAGGCACTCAAGTTTCAATATATAAATCCTCAGTCAAAAGAACTCATAACTCAAATTCATGCTTTCTGAGTGTATGCCAATTAATATTCACTACCATTTCTCTTTAAGGAATCAGTATATAGAATCACTGGTTATTATTTAGGTAAACATTGTGGCATGCTGGCATAGGTGTGGTCATGCAAGCAGCTGTAAACCAACCCAATTGCCAACATTTCATTGTCTTTTCTGTAAGGGTAGTCTAGGAGACTTTGTCAACCACTTGCCAAAGTCAAGATATGACATGTCTTTACTATTGTCTAATCCAGTAGTAATTATACAATTGAAAAGAAGAAAAACATAAGGTCAGTTTGGCATGTCTTGTTCTTATACATTCACGTTGATTCATGGAGACCACCCCTTTCTTTTCTAAACACTTTCAATATTTTATTAGTTTTATCTTTTACAATCTCTTCCAATGTTGTCGCAGTTTAAACTTAGGGAAGTGGATTTGCGTTTTTCTCAATCTATGCCTTTTTGGAAACTGCGACATTTGTCTTGCCGCAGTCTCCTGGTACTTCCCACATTCTCCACGATTTCACAAAGAATATCGACAATAACGCTGAGATCATACCTGAGAGTCCCTTTAACTCCTGGGAGGCAATTCAACTGAGCCTTGAAAACTTAATTTCATTTAAAGTGAATAATACTCTTATGATCTCATCTTTTTAAAATTTAATTTCCCTCATTTGAGGTTGTTTGTTTTATCTTTTACTGTTGGAAAAGTAATTCTTCCAGTTCAAGACTATGGAAGCAAAGTAAGAATGGTACAGAACTGATTTCTGCCTGTAAACTACTACCAATAACGTCTTCTCACAGTAAGTCTACCTCTTCCTTCTCACTGCTCTTGCTTCAAACACAACCTTAAAAGCTCTTTGAGCTCTATGAAGTATCTAAACTCCTTCTGAGCTTTGGCCGATAGTAAAGGAAATTCTTCAATGTTTATTTTTTACAGTCTACTTAGCACTGTACAAATGTGACTGCGTTCCATCCAATTATCAATCACATACATCTTTTAAAAATCCTGAGCTGCTCAGAACATTCTTTGTACGCATAAGAATTTCGTCACATAACTTTTCTTTTAGAAATCTCTAGTCTTGGAACCACACCTATAGATGTCATAAACTTAAAAAAAAAAAAAATCTGTTTTCCTCAAAGGCAAAGTACAGGCATAATCACGTCCCACTTTTCTTCCTTACTATGATGACTGTAAATAGCCTGGTGAAGTTCCCCAGCAAACTGTTCAATCTAACTAGTTCAACACAACTGATGTTACTAACTAGTCATTTCCCATTAGACCTAGACTCAGAAGAGCATTGCATTTTATTGCTTCCTCTACATCCTGAGCTCCATGAAACTAGTGAAAAAGATATACATAAGCTTAACTCCAAACTGGCTCCTTGGTTCAAGGCAGGAGTTCCCTAAGACAAAATAAACCAAACTGCAGTTCACTTGTTTGTGAAACTGTAAATGGTATTTGAACAAGGCTTTTCTAGATAATCAGTATCTACACATTTCAAAGTAAAATATATTCTATGGCACAAAAGTTATTTAAAATATCTTATACAGTTGTTAAACATAAAAGTTTGTCAGCTATCTTAGGACCAAGGTCATGGTTTGTTTTTACAGATTTAGTCCCAGGATCTAGCACACAGAACAAATGAGTCAGCTTAATTTTGTATCTTTAATTGTTCATTTCACCCTCTACATCATCTAATGCAGGAAATTTTAGAATACTCACTTAACTGATACAGTATTCTTTGTATATACAAAACTATATATATATATATATATATATATATATATATTTTTTTTTTTTTTTGGCGGTACGCAGGCCTCTCACTGTTGTGGCCTCTCCCGTTGCGGAGCACAGGCTCCGGACGCGCAGGCTCAGCGGCCATGGCTCACGGGCTCAGCCACTCCACGGCATGTGGGATCTTCCTGGACCGGGACACAAACCCGTGTCCCCTGCATCGGCAGGCGGACTCTCAACCACTGCGCCACCAGGGAAGCCCTATACAAAACTTTATTTTAAACTGTTTCTTAAACAATGAAATTAACTTTATTTGGACTCTGTCAAATTCTTCATTGACACAACAAGCTCTACGTCTTTAAAAGTAAGTTTTAATTACAGATTTTATGTCAATTCCTCAAATTCTGTTCATCAGAACACTGATGACTAGGACTGCTATTTTATAATAATAATTATTATATTGTACATATATGCTATATGTTTTCACTCATTTCTCATGGAAAGCTTTAAGGTAGATATTATTATTCCCATTTTATAGGTAAGGAGCTGAGGTACAGAGAGGTTAAGTAACTCGGCCAAGGTTGTATCACTGAAAGTAGCAGACCTGGGATCTGAACCCAGTTAATCTGGCTCCAGAACCTGCACTATAAGCACCGTGCTAGAATACCTCCCTCCCTTCTTTCCTCCTTCCCTCCCTCCTTTCCATGAATTTCTTCTCTTGCTTAAGCTTACAAGAAAACAAGCTTAGAACACCACCTTTCATAAGAGCCCACCCTTCTATGAAAGTTACGTCTATCGTGTAAAAAAAGATTTACTGAGTCCTGAATAGTAGGCTCTTGCGGGTAAAGCAGTGAATGAGAGTGCACCCAACTGAACTAAAAGTCTCACAGGGAAGATGAACACTGAGAAAGAAATTTCAAACTCGAGAGCATTATGAAAGAGAAGCATAGAGCACTGTGGGAATCTATAATCTGGATCCTAAATCTAGGGAGTCTAGGAAGCCGTCAGTGAGTAATCACACTGGAGCTGAAACCTGAAGGATAAATAGAAGCCAACTAGACCAAAAAAAAAAAAGGTGGGGGGATTGGTAGAGGGAGTGGTACATGCGAAGGCACTTACTTGAGGTGGGAAAGAACACAGTGCTGACAGGAACTGAGAGAAATCCAGTATAGCTGGTTCTTAGGAAGTGAGGAAGAGTTCACACAAGCTGAGACAAGAGTTCCAAGGGCCAGTGGGTTGAGTAGAACCTTGTGACAATAATTTAAAAGAACTTCAACTAACTCAGGTATGACACCAAGGACCTTCATAATTGCTATAAGCTAGCAACTATGGATATATTCTTACTGGTCACATCTATATTTCATATTTGTGTTCAAATGCCACCTTGTTATTTCTATTCAGTCTTTTATCTGTAAGAGGATTTTCAAGGTGTAGAGGATATTCAAGGTTATAAACTTAGACAACCCCTATCAACATAACTCTTTAAGTGTTCCACTCTCATTATAGGCAAGTGGAACCTAATGAATATTTTAAATAATTTATATAACTAAATTCTTATTCTGTCCCAAATTTGAAAAGCACTAAATCTTCTGGAATCTCTTGAGCCACTTAGTGTTTAAAACTGGCCAGTTTTCAGTATTCTTCTGAGTTACAGTGTGAAGAAACACAGACTGAAGCGATCAAGCGGTGTTGCTGTCTTCCGCAGAATCCTGCTGCCACCTCACCAGTCAGGAGAAAGTCTCCTACTAACAGAGGTCACGTTCTTTTTTTTTTTTTTCCCCTCAGGCTTTTAAGATATTATTGACATAAAATATACACATAAGTTTAAGCTATGCATGCAACGATTTGATACATGTATATATTGTTAAACAATTACCATAGTTAAGGTCAGTTTGTAACCCCATCCTTTCACATAATTACCATTTTATGTATGTGTGGAGATAGCACTTAAGATCTACTCTAACATCTTTCATGTATATAATCTGGTATGACAGTCATCACGCTGTACATTAAAACCCCAGAACTCATCCACCTTAGAGCTGTATGTTTGTACCCTTTGACTAACATCTCCCCATTTCCCCCACACCTAGCCCCTGAAGAAAATGCACCATTCTGCTCTTTATTTCTATGAGAATATGAGTTTCTATTTCTATCTCTATTACATTCCACATGTAAATGAGAAGATACAGTATTTGTCTTTGTCTGCTGGAGGTCACATTCCTTGTCTCTATTACAAATTAGGGAGTAGTACATATTAAAATGAGTGTCCATTCTCCACTGATTCCTGGAAGCAGCTATCATAAACACATTGGTCAGATTTCATCTACTGCCCTGGGTCCTACATCACTGGCAGCTTAAGGCCAAGTCTGCTGCTGCACATCTGGTCCTTTCCCAGCACACCCTAGAAATGTTTTCTCCCTCCCTCCTTTCTCTCCGTCCTTTCTTCCTTCCCTCCCTTCCTTGATTATTATTTTTAATGCATTTACCATCAGAAGAACTGGAAGCATAGCTAAAGTAAGAACTCTTTGGTTTAGGTAATCTGAAAAATCCCTGAACTACACCAAACTAAATATACCCATCCCTAAAAGCCTAACACTGTTTACTACATGTAGAATTCAATATTAATGCAGCATTGAAATTGCTTCATTATATTCAAATTATGTGCAAACAAAACCCATTATCATGCTGTATACTTTTTTTGGAAAGTTTTTTATGGTTTTTATTTGCTTAAATAAAGCAAGTATTTCTGTGTAGAATGTATTTGCAAGTAACAATCATTTCTCTAAAAAAACCTGATGCATGGCCAGGAATCCAAGTTATAAGTATTATAAAAAGTTGGTGGCCCAGAGAATGCTGTTGTATCTATATCTGTTCTTACTTCTGAGGCAACTACCCCAGTCCTGCTAACACCCTGCCCTACCCTCTAACCTCCACACCCAACTCTTTCCCCTGCTGGTTTCAGTTTTGTGTCTACTCCACCTGGAGACCCACAGTGTTGTATACACATAAATACCATTAGGGCAAAAGGCCTGCACATTGACCACCTGTTCACCTGCTCTTGGAAGCCAACACCCAGGCAGAACTCTGAAGTCCACATTAAGGAACTTCTGTTTTCATCTCTCCTCCCCGCTCGTTATTACTACAAACAATGGGGTACGTGTTGGCCTCCCTCACTGGATCTTAAGCCTGTGTGAAGCCACGAACTATGTTTCGTTCATCTCTGTATCTACCCTCCAAAATACCTAGCACAGCTCTGAGTAAACACTCTCTTAAACACACCAAAATGATACTTGATAATGTGATTGCTATACTGACAGTTTTAAATGGAATTCATCTCCGACAAACACGTTTACTATAATCCTCACAGAAATCCCTTCATTAACCAGCACTGTTAAAAGTAAGTTTTGATTATAACAATGTGGTCAAACGCTCATAAGGTATTTTAAGTGAAAAGAGCAGGTCACAAAACAGAATATTCAGTGTGACCCCCAAATTGTAGCATACCTGAGGATATGCAAATATTTTAAATGTAAGGGTCATACATAAACTCATACTTAAACATTAGCAATACTTAAAACATTATTGCAGGTATAATTATTGGGTGATTTAAAAAAACTTTTATCTTCATGGTTTTTGTATTTTCAAATTTTCTACAGTGATCATCTATTACTATAATGAGAAAAAACTTTTAAAAACTAGAAACCACATTTTCAAAAACTTTGCCCTTCAAAGGTCATTCGTGGAAAAGGAAGCCTGACCCAGCGGAGCATTATGACAAAAAACTTGCAAAAGTTCTATGTAAAAGCTGATACTATTTGTCTAGGTTTTCCTTCAATCATTTGTTTTTAATAAGTAGTATTTTCCCCATACCGAGGTTAAATTCCAACCATTTTGCTTTTAACTGAAACTCTCAATTGATAAATAAGCTATAGAATATTCAAATCTACATTTGAAAAGTAAGATGAAAATCACAATTCTAGAAAAGACACAACAAAATCACCACAATTTTCCCTTTAAAAGTCATGCATCAGAAAGAGCAAAGTAAGATGAACCTTCCTAGCAGAAAACAGTAGAAAAAATAAGAAATCATCAAAAGTGGGTCTTTTTCTTTTCAAAGCTTTTATTTGATGGGATCATGTAGATTTAGTTCTTAAAAACAGTTTTTCTAAAATGCTATCCTGAGTCTATTTACAATTTTTTCTTTGTGACACTCACATCAGGAATCATTAGCAAACCTGTCAGAATGCCAGATAACCAGTGCTGGATGGCACACGGAAATCTGAATCATAGTATTAATGCTTCGTCCTTTTCACAAGAGGGTACAAAGCCCTCTATTGTGCCTTGTCATTTTCCCTGAAAACAGAAAACTGGGTTTTCTGCAAATCAAAGTTATATGCTTCAGCAGAATGTCCAGGACTTGAGGTAGAAGATCTGTTACTGATATTTCATTGTAGCAGCTAATAAAAAGATAGCTGAAAGGGAATACAGATGTGCTTGATTAGAAGTCTGAGTGGAAAAGAAAATGACTATTACAGAATTCAGACTGCATTTTAAGATGCATCATTATGTAAACAATCTCAACCTCTAGGTTCAGGCAGTAGGCTGATATAATTAACCACTATTAAAAAAGGAATTTAATAGCTTCTTTTTCTCTGATATCTTTTAAAAATAGAAATTTATCCCAAGCCTTAGAAATTTTCCAAAGTAGATAGTTTAAAGGTCCTAAAAACTATATTACACGTCAAAATTGATCTGACTCCAGGGAGAGTCAACATTCGTTAAAAAATAATTTGTTATTTCCCATCTTCATTTCTAATCTCTCTGTTTCATCAGGAACATATTTAAAAGGATTTCTTTATCATCCTTACAAAAAATGTCAAAATTTCAAAGAAACATTTTTAGAGATAAATGGCCATTTCCATGTATATCCCCCTATTCAGATTCCTCCACTAAAAACCATTCCCCCCCCCCCACTCACCTCAACTATAAGTCTGAGTGAATCAGGACGTTTCAGAAAATGTCAACATAAATGAAAGTGTCAGAAGATCTCCAGTCTCCCATTTCCCATTAAAGGGTCTTAACAAACAAAAGAATACCAGCAAAAAAGAAAAAAAAAGAGGGAGGGCGGGAAAGAAAGAGGGATGGGAGGGAGGAAGGGTGAGATGGAAGGAAGGAAGGAAGGGAGGAAAGAAGGAAGGACTCTGTACCCCTAAACTAAACCAATAGCAAGGAAAGAATCTATTTCAAAAGACAATGGGAATTTCTATAAATTCCAATATCAATTAGTGAGAACTAAGAAACTGCAAAGTAAGAACCACAATCAAGGGTACCAAATGGCCTTACTAGCTTGATAGTCTGAATTTAGGTTTAAGAACTGAAAGGGAGTCTTCTGGGCAACATGACAATATAAGTCACTTTTACAAAAGGCTCTCTAATACAGAACAAAATGAGGAGAAATAATCAAAAATAGAAGGAAAAAAAGAGTTAATTTCTGTCCATCAAATATCAACTCCAAAGAATACAAAACAATTTACACTACACTGAGAAAATGCCCGAAGCTGACATACAACACCCTAGCTCATAAGCATAGCACATTCTGCAGACTCTGAGTACAAAATATTGATACATGTTGAATGTATATGTTGATCTACAAAACAAAAGGTATATAAGTTGCTGTTCCCAATCCCTAGGAGAGGAGATAGAAGCGTTCAGACAGAAATAGTGACAAAACTCCCAAAAAGTAGCTGCCTTTGGCACTAACCCCCTACACCTCCTCGGACATCAGAAAAACTAAACAGAGGCTATATGCCTCTACATCAAGCTGGAGAGTTTATGCGCTAATGGTAACAGTAAGTGGTACCCAGGTAAATAGGAAAAGTAGTCAAGAAAGAGCATTAATGAGTTTAAGCAAGGTAACAAAATTAGACTGGCATATTAAAAAGTTAACGTCTCTGTGTGTAGAATAAACAGAGGAGGGAGCCAAGAATAGCTATGGGCATGTAGTTAAAATGTGAGGGCCGGGTCGAGCCGCTGGTTAGGAAGCGGCTGCAGCTGGCCCGAGCTTCTGAGGCTTACAGGCCGAATGAACAACTGGTTGGTGCTTAGACCCCTGCCGCAGCGGCGGGTCCCTTCACGTGCTTTCGGCGGCGACATGGAGCTGGAGGAGTTGGGGATCCGAGAGGAATGTGGCATGTTCGGATGCATCGCCTCAGGAGAGTGGCCCACGCAGCTAGATGTGCCGCATGTGATCACTCTGGGACTCGTGGGGCTGCAGCACCGGGGTCAGGAGAGTGCTGGTATTGTGACCAGTGATGGGAATTCGATACCAACATTCAAAACACACAAGGGAATGGGTCTTATAAATCACGTCTTTACTGAAGACAATTTGAAGAAATTATATACTTCAAATCTTGGAATTGGACACACGAGGTACGCCACTACAGGAAACTGTGAATTAGAAAATTGCCCGCCCTTTGTTGCTGAAACACTTCATGGGAAAATAACTGTGGCGCATAATGGCGAATTGGTAAATGCTGCTCGCTTAAGGAAAAAGCTTCTGCGTCACGGTATTGGTCTGTCAACAAGTTCTGATAGCGAAATGATCACCCAGTTACTGGCGTATACCTCTCCTCAGGAACAAGATGACACCCCAGACTGGGTGGCAAGGATTAAAAACTTAATGAAGGAAGCACCCACGGCATACTCTCTGACTATAATGCACAGAGATGTGATTTATGCGGTACGAGATCATTATGGAAATCGTCCTCTGTGCATTGGTCGTCTTATTCCTGTATCTGATATAAATGACAAAGAAAAAAAAAATCTTCAGAGACAGAAGGATGGGTGGTGTCTTCAGAATCTTGTAGCTTTTTATCTATTGGTGCAAGATATTACCGTGAAATCTTGCCTGGAGAAATTGTGGAAATATCCAGACATAATTTCCGAACTCTTGATATTATACCAAGGTCTGAAGGAAACCCAATGGCTTTCTGTATCTTTGAATATGTTTATTTTGCAAGACCAGATAGTATATTTGAAGACCAAATGGTTTACACAGTAAGATACCGTTGTGGTCTGCAGCTGGCAATTGAAGCCCCTGTGGATGCGGATTTACTTAGCACTGTCCCGGAATCTGCTACGCCTGCTGCCCTTGGTTACGCAGCAAAGTGTGGGCTTCCGTATGTGGAGGTGCTATGTAAAAACCGGTATGTAGGAAGAACATTCATTCAGCCAAACATGAGGTTAAGACAATTTGGTGTTGCGAAAAAATTTGGAGTATTGTCAGACAACTTTAAAGGCAAAAGAATTGTTCTTGTAGATGATTCAATTGTGAGAGGCAATACCATTTCACTCACAATCAAATTGCTCAAAGAATCTGGTGCAAAAGAGGTACACATTCGCGTAGCTTCACCACCAATTAGATATCCATGCTTCATGGGAATAAACATACCAACAAAAGAAGAGCTTATTGCCAATAAACCAGAATTTGAGCATATCTCAGATCATCTAGGAGCAAACAGTGCTGTGTATCTGTCAGTAGAAGGACTGGTTTCATCTGTACAAGAAGGGATAACATTTAAAAAACAGAAAGTGAAAAGGCAAGATATTATGGTTCAAGAAAATGGAAATGGTCTGGAATGTTTTGAAAAGAACAGTCATTGTACAAAGGAAGATGTTATGGTTCAAGAAAATGGGAATGGTCTGGAATGTTTTGAAAAGAACGATCATTGTACAGCTTGTCTGACTGGAAAATACCCTGTGGAACTGGAATGGCAGGTGCTGGGGCAGACACGATGTTTCAAAACACAAAGTTAGTGGAGAAGTTACAGTGGTTACACCTCCATTTACTGTTACTCAGTACAGTGTGAAATGCCACATGCTTGTGTTATAAGTTTTGAGATTTTTTTCTGAAAAGGGTACCAAAGTGCTATGATTTCTTTAGTAATCCTAGATAAATATTTTGGTATTATCTAGGAACTTGGATGATCCTTTCAGTTTTATTTAATAGTTTAGTACTTTTATTTTTAGAAATCATATACATTTAACTTCAGATCATCAACAGTAATGCAACGAATCGGTAAATTTCTGTTTAAGAGAGGATTGCCAGGTACTCTTCTCTCCCACAGGTTCTTAGAGAATTTTGTGGAATGTTTGAGAGTTATGGAAATTCAGTTATGGAATATTTTCATAATTGAACCTTGCTAATTACATATAATACAACAATATGTGGTATTCTTTTTTTTTTTGCTCAAGCATTGGCTAGCCTTTTTCACCTGGTCAGAGAAGGCAGGTGATCAGTGGCATTTGCCAGGTCCATGCTTTAAAGAGTTTGCAAGAGGTTAGACTAAGGTGTTGTGATGCAAACAGGACATGTGAGTTAAGTATAACATTCCATGCAAACCTTGAATCCATTATATCCCAAAGTTACCTAGCATCAAGAGTTCTCTTTAAAAAAAGCAAAAGACAGAAGAAACACCTTTTTGTGCCTCACTTTCCCCACCTGTGCAATGAGGTGCTTATATTACCAAATTAAATAACTTGCAGCAGTTATTTTGGTTAGAGCCATCATTCCACCCCTCGGTTTTAAGACAGTGCATGATTATTAGCTTTTGAAATGTTGGCCATTGGTCTGCAATTGAGATTTCAAGAGGGAGACATACAGCAGTAATTTGCAACCTATCTTTGAGATGCTCTGTAAAAACATGGCTGTGCAAAATATTTTCCTACATTTGACTAGAAAGTATGATCCATACTACGTAGTGCCCTTATAGTAGAAGCCCAGCAAGTAACCTGGTACATTTGAAGTAAAAAATAATTTTTTAGATTCTAACAAACCTTTTATCCTTAATTTGATTATATGCTTTTTTAATGAAGTGCTTGATCACTTGCAAATATACTGTGTATGCAATGAGATGATCAAGTAGAAACATTGTAGGGGCCAATTTTACGGAACAAGGAGACAACAACTTTTTTCACTTAGCATGCTCATCTAATTCCGAGAATCAACGTATCACTTTTTCTACTTTGTTTTATTGGGATCTAATGAATTAGATTTTTTTTAAGGTTTTTGTTTGTTTGTTTTTTAACATCTGAGATTTAAAACTTTAAAATGAGTTGCCCTCAACCCTTGTTTATGTAAGATTTTTAAAACATAAAAGTGTTTGTTTCTGTGTTATTACCATGAATTGGTGTACCTAGTGTCCAAATCCACCTATAATTGTAATATTTATTAATAACCATAATCTTTTGTCTTCATTTGGTATTTAGTCTCATGTGTTGTATCATGGCAGGCCAAGAGAAAACGTTGACAGCTCTTTAAGCCCATGTGCAGAGGGCAGCAGTGGGTCAGATAACCCTGTGGTGGTACCACAAGCAAACTGGCATCTGAATAAAGCCCTGGGACCATTTGTGTGTATAGCCTCTTGCCTTAAATGTATTCCTCATGGCAGCATATGGAGGAGGCAAGACCTTATGGGTCAGTTTTGAACCAGCCTTACTTTGATTTTTTTAAAAACAAGAGACTCAGGGAAAGTACTAAACCAAAATCTCTGATTTGACTTTTGTGTTTTCCATAGTTTTTATTTTGTTTTACTGAGATGCTTTTATAAAGGAAAATGGTACTGTGACAGTTTGGTAATTCTACAAATTTCTTACTCTTTCTCCATCATGGCCTTTTATTTCACAAGTTTCTGAAGTGTGAATTACAATTTTATACCAGTGTAATCTCAAATGTTGTTTAACTGCTTTAAATTTTTATAGGTAAACTGCAGAGCAAATGAGAAATGTGTTTTCACAGGATCTATATTGTGAACTAAACTAAGCCTACTTTTTGTGACTTCCTTGTGATGCGTTGGTGACAAATGTATGTAACGAGTACATTTAAAAAAAAAAAAAAGTGAGGGCCACTGTCCAGGTGACAGATGATTTAGATCAGTAATGGGAATGGAGGAGCGGATGGATTTGAAATTCACTGTATATGCCCATATATAAGTAAAGTTTTTCAATACCAAACACTGTCCTTACAAGAGGAAGTTGTCTTATATTTGAACCTTACAAAGTCTCAGATTACAGAATGATTTATAAGTTATTTTATTTTGAAAAAATACAAAGTACTGTCTGAAGAAAGCATGTTACCCTGAACCAACAACTGTTTAAGAGACAATCTGACACAATTGCTAGGGAGACGTGACGGTGGGGGCGGGCAGGGAGCAAATAAAATGAGAAGATTTAGTAATTATTCCTTGGGGTACTACACAACTGCACACACAACTGCATGTGGCAGATGTCACTGTCAAGCAATCTTTCAATGATAGGTTGTTTGTTTGTTTGTTTAAGGGAAGAGGTGCCTTTATTTTTTTATTTTTTGGCCCTGCCGTGCAACTTGTGGGATCTTAGTTCCCCAACTAGGGACTGAACCCAGGCCCTTGGCAGTGGAAGTGCAGAGTCCTAACCACTGGACCACCAGGGAATTCCCTCAATGATCACTTCTGGAAAAAAGCAATTCAGTCCATACTTAGGTTATGAGATCATAAATATATGTCAACAACAAAAGTGAAGGGAAAAATTTTTGCTCTAATTTTACTTGTGGCTAGGACAGCACTATACACAGATTTAAAAACTACAATATCTCATACAATTTAGATGGAAGAGAGGAGGAGATGAACTAGGAAACTGTGTTAGGTAACTCATTCCAGTGTTGACACAATACCAAAGGTGTAAGTTGAAGAGTTTGCACAAACTTTTTACAATAAATAGTGGAAAAGTAGTATTTCTAAATTTCATTTTAAATATATGTGTAATTAAATTAAATTTTAGAGGTAGAAATCTGATTTTATCCCTAAAAGTTTACATTCATACTGCCTAATCAAAAGGATATGTATTTTTTTAAAGTGTCTTTTAAAAAATTGTGGGATAGCTTAAGCTTAACTACAGGGCCTCCTCCTATTTGGATATTCATGAAATTGTGAATAGAATCCATTAGCCTTAGTAATATATTTGACAGGAAGATTCAGGGGAAAAGAGACAACAGAAAAGATCACTCCAGGCTTCTAACTTGAATAACCAGGAACTTTAAGTTCCATTTGAATAAAAGACATAGAAAGGAGAAGAAATGGACTTCCCTGGTGGCACGGTTGGCAGGTTAAGGATCCACCTGCCAATGCAGGGGACACAGGTTCAAGCCCTGGTTCAGGAAGATCCCACATGCCGCGGAGCAACTAAGCCCATGCGCCACAACTACTGAGCCTGTGCTCTAGAGCCCGCGAGCCACAACTACCAAGCGCACGTGCTGCAACTACTGAAGCCCACATGCCTAGAGCCGGTACTCCACAACAAGAGAAGCCCCCGCCATGAGAAGCCCGCACACCGCAGCGAAGAGCAGCCCCTGCTCGCCTCAATTAGAGAAAGCCCGCACGCAGCAATGAAGACCCAACACAGCCAAAAAAATAAATGAATTTTAAAAATTTTTAAAAAGAAAAGGGGAAGAAACAAGTTTGGGATTTGAGGCAGAAAATCAGGGTATGGTTTGGGGTATGTTATTTGAGATGCTAGTGAAACAGATACCATGTGAAAATATCAAGAGATCTGAATTTAGAGCTGTAAATTGGGAGTCTTTAGCTCACAACAAATATCTGGCCTTGGTAGAGATGTGGGGTGATGTAAGTTGGAACAACTTTTCTGAAAGGCATTATGGCAATATCTATCAACATATACTTGCATGTCTTCTGGCAGAAGAGCTCTACTGAAGTTATATTCACACAAAAATGTAAAAAAACATAAAAGATGAATGTTTATCACAGCATTATTTATAAGGAATTTAAATGTCCAACTATAGGTAACTGGTAAGTAAATTATAAATGATGAAATATATCTTCAATTACTGAGGTATGATGGAGTTTAAACATGTTGTTGAGTAAAATAGAGGGAGTTGTAGAAGGGAGCATTTAGTGCAAGATGTCATTTATGAAATTGGTACACTTTTCTTACATATATTTATGCAAAAATATATTCTAAAATATGCTTATCTCTGAGTAGCAAGATGCTGAAGTATTTTACCCTCAGCTTTGTAATTTTCTATATTGTTTGAGAGGCTAAAGACAACAACAACAAAAGCATACCATTTTTTAGAACTCTATAAAGCTTATTTTTTTCCTTTTTCTCAAGTGTTTAAGAATTAGAGCACAACATAATCTTAGAGGTAAACAAACAAAAAAACAAAAACAAAAGAAACAGGAGAGGAAGACCACCCTGACTGTACAACTGGCTTTCCGACTTCAGGGCTGCATAACTAGGAACATATTGTCAAAACTGGAGCACCACCCCAGGCTTGAGACCGAACAATTAGGCTAGAGAAGTCAGTCCTGGTTGACCTAAGCCTGTAATTTGATTAATGAAATGAATAGTGACTGAGTGTTTAACAGGTCACTCACAGAACTGGTTCCTGAACCCTGACCCAGGGATAATGTGATTTAGGACAAGTTACTGTAAGACCACATCTTAAGGATTAGTAAATTATGTACATGAAAACACAGACTGGAAAAAAGCAATTAAATAGCCTGACTCCACTAAAAATATTTCCCGTGAAAAAGAAAAAAGAATAGAAAGATTATATGATAGAGGCCAGCCTCTCCCTTAAAAATAAAACCAAAAGACAGAAGGATAATAATACAAAACATCAGGCACTGCACTAGTGTTGAAGCTATAGAAACCATAATATAGTACCTGCCCTGGTGTTAGGGTGCCACAGACAAGTATAAGCAAATAACTGCTAAAACCAGTGAGAAAGCATGTACAAGGTGCATGAGAGTATGTAGCTAAGAGAAAATAAATAATTGTGTTTAGTGGGGAAAACCAGTTAATCTAGGCTGGGAGTATGGATGGGGCACATGGGATCAGGACCACGGTGGGCATTCCAGGCAAGGGGAAGAGAATGCACAGTGGCAGGGTGGTGGTGGATTATAAGACTAGAGAGAGATGCAGAAAGCTCAGGTAACAGAAGGTTTTACTTATGTCACTGAAGGGTCAGAACATGACTCTAGTGAAGAAGTGACTAAAATTTTTACCAGGGGAATGACATAGCCAGACTTCTTTTTCGATGGATCATTCTGGCAACACTGTGGACTACGAAGACAAGGAAAATAGCTGGAGGATACCAAGACCAGCACAGAATAAATTTAGCCACAAACCCATTAATACTGGCAGTAGAAGCAGTAATAGAAGAATCAATGCAGCAGAAAATTGGATTGGTGAAATAGGAGGCAACTCAAGAAACATACACTGATAATAAGAAATTAACCAAGATAGGAAATGAATGATCACAGATTTGCAGAGTGCTGTAATCCAAACTTCAAATGATAGGAGTCCTTGAAGGAAAAAAGAATGAACTAAACAATTAATAAACAAGGAGTGCAGTTGAAGAAAACTGAAAATTTTTAAAGGAATGAAATTGGAAATTGAAAGGTTTACCATGTCTCAAAAAAAAAAAAAAAGGAAGGAAAAGAAAAACAACAGCATCATAAAAACACAAATTTAAATTCTGTAGGTTTTGGGGTGGAGGTGCAATCTCTAAGTTTCCCAAAAGAAAGACTAGATATTATTTAAAGAGTCAAAATCAAGAGAGATGAAGATGACAACTCCATGGTGAAAGACATGAGGTCATATCTGTGCTCCATCTGCTTGACGACGAAAAGTCTTTTCAGAGTTGTGGTGGTAGTGGTGGTTTAAAAAGAATTTTTGTTTCCTCTATCTTTTCTTCAGCAAACAATGGAAGGAGTAATCCAGAGCTCTATGACTGAAGCTAAAGAAAGCCTTGTAATTTAGAGCTGCTGTAGGCAAATACTATATAATATTATTACTGTGAAAAAATAAACAAGTGACACATGAGAAAGAAATAAGAGACACAGGCAAGGTAACAAGACCAACAGATACAGAAAGCGGGCACAATCCAAACTACCTTATTTTTCACGGTGAAAAGTCAGAAATTACTGCCTCACAGAGAAATATAAAGTAATCACAATTAGGTTGGAAAAAGTTTGTGGTAAGTTCAAGACTAACATCAATTCTTTGTAGCTCCTTAAAAACATACACCTTCATATATTATATGATTATATCACCTTGTTACTGATATTATGAGGCACTTTTTTTTTAACATCTTTATTGGAGTATAATTGCTTTACAATGGTGTGTTAGTTTCTGTTGTATAACAAAGTGAATCAGCTATACGTATACATATATCCCCATATCATCCTCATGTGACCCTCTAGGCGGTCACAAAGCACTGAGCTGATCTCCCTGTGCTATGCAGCTGCTTCCCACTAGCTATCTATTTTACATTTGGTAGTATATATATGTCTATGCCACTCTTTATGAGGCAGTTTTATAATACACAGTTAGGGTTAAACTCTCAAGAAAAAATATGGTTCATTTTGTACCTTAACCTCAGTAAACTTCACATAATACTTTGTTAAATTTTAAATCTAAAATTAATACCAAAAAATTCAAAAATTTTAAAAAAATAAAATTAAAACCACAGAGCACTTTTGCTGCTCTTAAGAAGACTATCCTACTTAAAAGAGGGACTAGTAGATGACAAAAAGCACCATTAAAAAGTATTCTTAGTTATCAAGGGCTTTTAAAGAGTCAGATGTGAGGATTTTAGACAAGATCTTAAAAAATAAGAAAAATTGGCAAAAAATTAAACACTTGCTAGTGATAAGATCATGGGTTACTCTGTCTTAAGTTTTTTCGTAAATGTTGTTACTATTTTTACAATTCAAAACAAAACTAGAAAACTCCCAAACACAAAAACATAGGTATATTTTGTTTATAAATATAAAGACAAAGATATACATATTAATACTGACTGAAAGCGAATCTGCAGACATGGAAATAAAGTTTAATGTTCAGTTCTATTTCTGGGCAGCTGTGTGCATTTATAATATAAAAATTTAATGAAAAACTGAGATACAAAATGATTCATAGTTGACTCTACAAAAATGACATACTGTACATAATTTTTCTTACAAAGTATGAATGATCTTTAAGCAGTAAGGGTATATTTATGTGATAATAATTTTAATTAAATTACCTAGTCAATTCAGTGAAGAACCAATTTAACTGATTTTATTTGTTAAATTAATGATTATTAATTGTTTGGGTTATAATTATATATCTGTCATTGAACAATGCTATATTATAAAATTTAAAATAACAACTCTTACTTTATAGCAGAGGTTTAAAAAAATGTTGTAAGAACAGAATTCCACCTTCAAAGAAATTTTATGAGGAATTCAAATGTACAAAAATAGATAAACTGCTGAGTCCAATTTGAAAAACATTGCTTCACCAGTCATAGATTTATCAGATTAAACATAGGAGGTTGTTTTAGTTCCTCAATATGGCTGCAATATGCAACAGCCACCTCAAAGGGGGAAACAGGGATTTCTGTTAATATAATGTTATATATTAAGGCTTCCCAAAAGTATAGTTAGTCAGTGATAGTGCCCTGCTTTCTCCTTTTTCTTTTTCCAAGACAACTTTTGTTAAAATGTAACTACTTCTTCTACAAATTGAAAAGGGAGGAGGAAAAACCACTAGAAAAAAATGGCAAAAATTAATGACTAGACAGTTCACAGAAAAAGAAATGCAATGACCTGTAAACACAGAAAAAGATATTCAACTTCACTCATAATATGATAAATGCTAATTAAAACAACATAGATACCTCTTCTCACCCATCAGACTAATGAAACATTCAACACCGTTGGTGAGGTTGTGAAGAAACAGGCATTTGTATAAATTGTTGGTGGGTGCAGTAGTATACCAAGGGGGGGGGGTGATGTAAACAGACCATGCCAGATGCCCACAATAAGGAAGTACACTGTCCACAGAGAATTTATGAACTAAAACTAAAGCTTGATCTGCTCCTTATCATCATGTGATGGCAATTTTTCTAAATGTCAGCAATAAAATGCTCTCTGAGAAAAATCTCTCATTGTTCCAAATTCCAAATAATTGTTGCGGTTGTTGTTGAGTTTTAATAACATGTATGTAAGCTTCAAATTCGACACTTTTATTACTTATTTCTTAAACACTGAACTATACATGGAAGTTAATTTGGAGAACTCCCAGTTTGGCCCCTGATATACATGGACTCAGTTCTACACATTCATTTCAGAAGTTAAGTCTGTAATGTTTTGAAATGGTTCAAACTCCATTTGAGCACACTTTGCCTCTAGCCCCTGTGTTACACTACATACTCCTGCATTTAAGCAATAGATTCAAAATAAACAATGACAGCTGTATGCTATTTCTCTTTTCTAGGTTATCTTTTTTTCTGGTGGGAAGTTTTAGATGAGTTAATCAGACACAAAAATACTTGCAGACAGCCAGAATTAGCCTTGAACAATGACTAGTAAAACACAGAGCTTTAAAAACAGTTATTTAAAGAACAATGCACGGAAACTGTGGTTAAGGTCATTCATTATACAACAATAAAACATAAGGAAATGGACATTTACATAGAAAAAAGAATCAAATTTTGAAGAAACCTAGGAGAGACAACAAAAGATGCTGCTCTTACATTACTAGAAGAAACCAAAAGGGCAATGTTTATTTGAATGCCTGGTTATTAACTAGCAGATCAAACAGTGTTACTGTTCACTATCATTCCATCATTTTCTCTTGACTTTGTACAAAAAGAAAAACTTCAGGAGTTTTTTTTTATTTTTAACCAAATATAATAAAAATTCAAGATGAATTTTCTGGTGGAGATATTTTAGCAAACATTTTCTGTAATGTACTCTTTATTTTAAAATTTATTTTTACCAGTATGATTGTCTATTCAAATGTTCAATAAAAGGAAATACTTAATGTATATATTTTGTTTCTATCATTATATATTATTTCATGGTCATTTCTGAAAATAATTTTATCATATAAAAGAGGGATGTATTAAAAAAATTACCTGCTCTAGGCTCAAATACACTAGCTATGTCCCTGTGGGGTACAAAATGATACAAACAGTGTGGAAGAAAAAATGGGGACAACATAAACAGTGGGAGGCAAAACCAGAAATTAATAAAAATAGTTACCTATGATGGACGTGGTGAAAGGACTGAGGTAAGGGGTAGACATAGAAAATCAAAAGTATACATTTTTATACAGTTTGACTTTTGAACCATACAAGTGTTTTATACATTCAAGAGAATAAAACTAAATTAAAAAATCTAAATCTTAACATTGAAAACAAATGGAAATAAATGAACTTAATCGCCTATCAAATTGGTAATATAACCACATGAAGACAAAAAAATATTTCAAGTCACTTGTGAACACAGTACTCTGACTAGCATCCTTACTGGGATATATTCTAAGGATAATAAAAACTGCAAAGAAATCTTAAACTTCACATAATGGTTGTGATATTAGTATTAGTTTTTATAATTTTGAACCTATTTTATTTGCACTATAGGATAAAACAAATAGGTAATTATGTAAATGTTATTAGAAACCAAGATGTGCAATAGAAGGCAAAAGCTACAATTTTAAAATTGTAGTGCTAAATTTGTGCAGATATCAACATGAAGCCATAACTTAAAAATATATATGCATATATAAACATAGTTAGAATAAATATGTGTATATATACACATCCTAATTATATCCATTAGAGGCAATGACATTCCAACAGTAATGAACATCTCTAATGCTTGTATCTTGCTTTCTAAATCCCCTTCTCCATGAAAAGGAACCAAGGCTTCTTGGAGAAATGACTCATTCCAGATCTGGGACAGGGAAAATATAAGTGAGCCTAGGTCATTATGTTTTTCTAGAAAGTAGGGGAAAAAATAATGAAGGGCTGTCAAAAGGGCACTAGAGCCAACTTTGAGAGTCTCTCACCAGCCATTTGAGAGAATTTAAGCATTAAAAAGAATAACAGTTATAACTGTAACAAATTGAATAAACAAAAATCTGTGAGTCCATAATACTGCTCTAAAAAGAGAGAGAAAAAAGGGATTTCATCTGTAACCAGTGGAGGGGACTATAACACCAAACTTCCTGTCCTCAAAACTTCTCATTAAAAGTAAAGAATTAAGCATTTATCCTGCCTTTTGGGGAAAGAACTGTTTATCTCCAGCAGAAGAGGAAAAGTTCTTTACCTAAGAATGCCAGCTAATAGGTATAGAAGGAATGACAGAATTATCAATGAAATAATTACCTCACAGATTACTTGCTAATTTAAATGGGAAAATTATATTATTACATAGAAAATATCAAACTTAGTATTGCTAACAGTGTGACATCCTCCGATACAATACAGTATGAAGTATACAGTACCACCTATGACATATTCTTGCCAAAAATTTTTGTCTGATTACACCAAGCCTTTAGACCTACTTTCCAGTTTACAGGAATTACAAAGAATAAAGGAACAAGATAAATGATGCTATGAGGAAACAATCAGACAAATGTAGAATTTAGAACATTCTGGTTTCTTAAAAAAGTAAATGTTCCCCTCCAAATAGAAGAAAAAGTTCTAGAATAAAAGAGACTAAAGAGGTATAACACCCAAAGGTAACACGTGAACCTTGACTGGATTCTTTTTAGGAAGGAAAAAAAAAAAAGTCTATAAAACATTGAGATAATCAGCTAATCTCAATATGGCCTGAATAGTAAGTGATATTAAGAAATTATTGTTAATTTTCTTACGTGTGATAATGGTATTGAAAGGTATAATATTACAAGGTATAACAGGAAATATATGCTAAATATCAGGAATGAAGTATCATAAAGTTTGCAATTTACTTTGAAATGGTTTGGCTAAACATCTACATTCACTCAAAGGTGAGTATTGAATTATAGGTGATGGTAACATTACATGGGTATTCATTATCCTATTCCTTTCAAGTTTTTTTGTAGGTTTGAAAATTTTCATAACAAAAAGTTGAAAAAATAGAGAATTCTTTAGTAAACACAGAATTAACTAATCCTAGCAATATGTACTTCAATAGGGCACATAATTCACAAAAAGACATAAAACAAATTCTATGTTCTCTGTCATTGTGCCAATTAGGAGTCAATCTCATATCTTTTATTTCCCTCAGTCAGAAGCGAAACAGCAGTCAGAAACATCTTCCTTACCTTAGGCAAATCGACTTCTCTACAGTTCTAGATTTTCTCAACAGAGGAAGAATTTTCTTCCACCTGACTGCCACTTCACCTCAGCTCAAAGTCCTCTGAAGCCCAAGTTAATGTAAATGAAGTTGTACTGAATGCTGAAAGCCTTTTAAACCCTCCACTGGCTACCAAGTTTTACACCTTGGCTTATGGCCTAGATAATACATCCTTAAAGATAACACAGTCTTTATGCCCTTTCCTCTCTATTTAACATGCTCTTCACTGGGGTGCTCTCATCAACTCCCACAACTTCTCTAAATGATCACTTATATTCTCATAATTCCCCAAAGGATATCCCAACTCATATCTTTTCCCCTACTTGCAAACTCTTCTGCCTACTAAGTGTTTTCACCCAGGTGTCCCCAACGTTCCTCAAAAACAGCAAGCCCAAATGGGAATTCCTCATCATCCCTCCTCCCCTATAAAAATATATACCATAATTTGCCTCAGCAGCCAAATTAGAAACCTAGGCATCAATCCTGGTTCTTCTCACTCTTCAATGACATATCAAATTAATAATAATACTACTAAAAATTGCAACAATAATTACTATAGTAGTTAACACATATTACTAACTATGTACCTGGCACCATTCTATGCTCTGTACATAAATTAATTCATTTAATCCTCACACAATCCTATGAGATAAGTATTGTGTTTCTTCTCATTTTACAAATGAGAAAATCAGACACAGAGAAGTTTAGTAATTTGACAAAGTTCACAAAGCTATTAAGTGGCAGAATTAGGATTTGAACCCAGGAGTTTTGGCTCTAGAGTCTGGTTTCTTTAACTAATACATTATACCTTCCCTTCATTCACCAAATATTATTGATTTCATCTTCCAAATATTTCTCAAACTCATTCAATTCTCTCCATTTTAATGACCACTGTCCTAATCCAGGTCACCATCATCTTTTGCCTGGTGACACCAATGGCTTCTTATCTGGACTCCTGCTACCAGCCCTGTTCTCCAATGTACTGTACAAAGCTGATTACATCACACCTCTGCTTTCATACATAATCTTAATGGTTTCCAACTGAACTCAGAATAGCATTCAAATCCCTTAATGAGGTTTATAGAGTGTCCAGCTTTCCTCTTCAGCCTCATTTCCAGCCTCAATTCCTCTGAGGTTCCCTCTCCATACTCCATCACCACTGTAATTCTTATATTCCTCAAATGTCAGTTTTTCTAAATGAACACTCTTCCTCCAACCCCTGGTCTGGCTATTTCTTATATAACCTTTACATCTACATTCATGTCTGTGCATGGATGTCATTTCTTTGGAGATCTCCTGATCACCCAACTCTTAATTGCCTTAGTTATTAGTTAGATAGTATTTAATTCCTTAGGGCCCTGTAATAATTGTATCAAATATACACACCCATATGCTTTATCAAACTGCACTATAACAGTCTATTACTTGTCTGTCTCACTCCCTAAACTGCGAGCATTTAGGAGAACAGGGACAATGTAATGAAAACAAAAGCTCAATAAATACTGAAGAATAAACAAAATGCAATAGAACAACTTAAAGCCTTCATCAAATAAAACAACCTTCTTGGTCTAATTCTATTTCTTTTCCTTTATAAATCTAATAAATCTTATCTTCTGGCATATTCTACTCAAAATATTTTATTTTTAATAATCTTCCACATTACTCAAATGATCTCCATTATTCATTTATCTTCTCAAAACTTTGAACTATAATAGTTAAGTGAAAACTATAGAGAGCATATAGCTTAACAAAATCTGCTATCTTTTAATCTCTACATGCAGTTTTCAAAAGAACATTCTACAAAGCAATTGCCCTTGACTCTTCAAAAATGTCAGTGTCATGAAAAGAAAAAAAAAGAGAAGAAAAAGAAAAGAGAGAAAAAGGGCAGGAAGACTGCTTCAAATTAACAGTCTGAAGAGTCAGGACTAGTAAAGCAAATGTGATTCTTGTTTGGACCCTAGATTTTCAAAAAGAATGAGAGAAAGAAAAGGAAAAGAAAAACACTAAAAAGGACATTTTTGGAGCAACTGGGGAAATCTGAACATAGCCTGTATATTAAGTACTTTTTTCATCTTACATTTCTTGAGTATAAAAATGCTATTGTGATTATGCAAGAAAATGTCCTTATTTTTAGGAGATATATGCTGAAGTATCATGAGTAGCATGATGCGTGCCACTTGCTTTTAAGGAATTTACCTAAAAAAATCACACATACACACACACAAAAGAGAGAGAAAGCAAATTTGGCATAGGTTAAAAATTAGTCTAAGCGAAAGATAAAAATAATCATTGACTCTTCTTTTCCCACTTTTTAGGTCTGAACTTAATAAAAAAAAGTTGGGAATAAATAGCTAACATTTATTGAGTAATTAATATGGGAAGGACACCATTCTAAAATATTTACATTTATTAACTCAATCTGCACAAGACACCTGTGAGTCTCACTGTAGTACTTAATATTATTACCCCTATTTTATAGATGAGTAGCCTGAGGCATTGAGAGGTTAAGTAATTTACCCAAAGTCACAACTAGTTGTATCTATGTGATTAAAAGCAAACAAAAACAGCCTCTAAGAGGACAGAAGGTGAAGATAAGCACACAAGTAACTATAAAGAAACATAAAATAAACCAAAAAAATGAACATATGGCACTGCAGGAATTTAACGTAAAGGAAAAAAAGAGTTAGTAAAGTCCAGAGTCCAAGCTTCCTGGTTTCCCATCTTATGTCCTTTTGTGGAGCTACAGACATGACAGAAGAATCTGACATCCAGTTAGAAGACAGAATGGAACAACCATCTTAGAAGAACACAGACTGGAAGACATTAATTCTAAGCCTATTACGTTAAGGTGGTGAAATCAAAAAGGGAAATGACATGAAAGAAAGCAAAATTGATTAAAACTTGGTAATGCAGGAGTAGAGGTGGAATAAAAGGCAGATGACATGGTTGAAACAGAAAACAATGACATTTGACTTGTTTTCATATAAAATTTTGTATAAAATCAAAATGTGATTAGTACTGGACATTAAGATTAGCACTAAATGCAAAATTTTTCTTAAACTAAAATTACTAAAATTATTAGTTACTAAAATGTTGGTAACCAGGCAGAGCATAAATAGGTTCCAGTACAATGTTTTATCACAGCTCAAAACTATATAATTAAACATAGCCCCTCCTTCTCTAACACAAAAATCCAGAACTCAGAAGAGGATGCTAGAAAAGTTAAAAAAAAAAAAAAAGCCTTAAGTCTGCACAGTAGTGTCCACAAGAATACACAGATACATAAATAGCATAAGGAAATATATTTTAAAATCTCTTATGAAATACAATCTGATAAACAAAATAACATTCCGTATGTTTATTTGTTTACCTTTCTATCACCTTTGCTAGAATATGGGCTTCTTCAGGGCAGGAACCATGCCTGATGGTTCTTTCCTATATCTCTAATACCTAAAATAGGTACACGACAGGCACTCAAATGTTTGCTAAACTTAAACATGTGTATGGAACTTACACATGAGGAATTGAGAATAATAAAGTCTCAATATATTCATTCATATTGTGATCATTTTGTAACATGTAATTTTTATTTCTATTACAAATACAATATCAGATCTAAAAGTTGAAATGCTTGAAGCATTAAAGTCTAAACTATGTTTATTTCAAACGATTGGTATTAGCTATCATAAAACAGGCATGAATTTATTATTATCTTCCAAAGCAATAATAATTATGATAGATAAACTTTACACATAACCACTCAAGTTATATTGCATATGTGCAGAAAAGAGTTAACACAGCAGACCTGAGACTGCTATCCTAAGAAAGGCTTACTTCAAGACTGGACCTAGGCTCACGTCTGGGAACTTGGATTTTGAGACAGTAACCACTATTCCCCGATAAGAATGTCTCACTGTTTGTGAATACAATGTGGTTCATGCTGAATATCTGCTTTCCCTCTGGGAGTTTGGAATTCTGGTACGTGCTAGGCAGAGGATGCCTATGTGACCAGCCCCCACAGAAACCGGGCACTGAATCTCTAATGAACTTCCCTGGTACACAATAGTTCACACGTGTTGTCATAACTCAATAGTGGAGGAATTAAGGGCATCCTATGTGACTCCACAGGGAGCTTGAGCCTGGTTTCCTCAGGCTTTGTACCATGTGCTTTTTTTCCTTTTGCAGTAGGAAATCATAGCTATGAGTAGGACACTATGCTAGGTCTTATGAGTCCTAGCATATCACCAAACCTGCAAGTGGTCTTGGAGACCCTGACACAGGCGTGCAACATCAGATAGTAGCCTCGTTATTTTGGGGTAATGAACACTATCAAACATTTAAACATTTCCATAAAAAGTAATAACAAAAAGAAATTTAAGCCATCAAGATTTTTACTTTGGACTGTATTTTACAATAATTACTTCTATCCAATGGTTAATATAGGCTTCCCTCATGGGATAAGGAAGCAAAAGATAATTAATTGTGAGAAATTCAATCATACTTTAAGCTATGAACCAGGTCTCAAGCCTCCAAAGTAATGGAATTATTCTTAAGAAATCTCATTTTCACCTCACCCTACCCTCAAAAAGTTCATAGCCCAAAAGACATACCTTTACAACAGGTTTCCGGAGCTCAAAGATTACATTTTAAAAGAAAAATTCCTGGGCTTCCCTGGTGGCACAGTGGTTGAGAGTCCGCCTGCCAATGCAGGGGACACGGGTTCGTGCCCCGGTCCGGGAAGATCCCACATGCCGCAGAGCGGCTAGGCCCGTGAGCCACGGCCGCTGAGCCTGCGCGTCTGGAGCCTGTGCTCCGCAACGGGAGAGGCCACAACAGTGAGAAGCCCACGTACCGCAAAAAAAAAAAAGAAAAATTCCTGAGGCTTTTCTTTCTGTTTACATAAACAAGGATTAGGGTTATGTCAGAAAGCATCAATGCTCCCCCTTTTTTTCCCCTATAATGATGTGTAGTTCATAATAATGGAGGAAACAAACTATTATTCATTCCTCTGAAGAAATAAAATTTGGAGAGAGTATATATTCAAAAATTGTTTAGCTGCTTCCTCCATTATATATTTCCATTTACATACAAGCACTGACAAGAATTCTTAGACATTCATTCCCTTAGAATAGGCATATTTTATATAAATACATTAGATAACATTCTAAATAAATATAATTACTTTTAAAATTAAAATGGTTAAATTGGGCTTCCCTGGTAGCGCAGTGGTTGAGAGTCCGCCTGCCAATGCAGGGGACATGGGTTGGTGCCCCCGTCCGGGAAGATCCCACATGCCGCGGAGCGGCTGGGCCCGTGAAACATGGCCGCTGAGCCTGCGCTTCCGGAGCCTGTGCTCCGCAACGGGAGAGGCCACAACAGTGAAAGGCCCGCGTACCGCGAAAAAAAAAAAAAAAAAAGGTTAAATTAAGATCCCTTTAGAGACAATACACAATACTGATTTTTATTTATCACAGGAAAATGTATTTGACGTAACAAGTTTCACAGCAATTTCACCTTGAAATAATTCTGCTAGCTACAGAAAGATTAGGTACTTTGTCAAAACTTTAAATCACTGTATGAATGGAGGCAACTTATAAAATAGGAATGGGATGGGTGTTAGGAGATTTGCTATCCTGATTATGGGTGAAATGCTTAAATATCTAATCAACAGCCAAGCTGAAGAGATTAATTAAATAATTAGATTTTTATTGTACTATATTTAGACATGTAAGGAAAAACACAGCAAAGTTTCTTTCTGGTATGATATTAACTACTCTGCTTTTCCCAACTACAAAACTAAAATTAAGCATGAGGCCAATCATAATGTTCACTGGAAAGCCGATGCTTACATAAAAAATAAATTACTACTATTGAGTTTATAAAGCCATATTGTAAGACAGCAAAACACAGTGAATAAAAACAACAGCCATAAATCTAAAACTTCATTCATTCACTTATTCAGTCAACATGAGTAAACCATCACTAGCGACAGAAAAATGTGGTCTTTGCACTCCAGGAGCAATGCTGGAGGTGTGCTACTGGTGTCATTACAGAAGCCAGTAAGATAGATTTGGGGCACAGAAGAAAGAGTGGTCAATTCTGGAGGTATGGAAGGATATGACAGGAGAGGGAAATCTTCGGGGCAGGCAATGAGGAACCATTAAAGGGTTATGAGAAACGGCATTAGAAGGATCAAATTTCTGTTTCACACTCATCTTGTAAAGTACAGAAAAATGGGAGGAATCAGACAAAACCTGATTTTTAAGTCCTGCCTCTGTCATTTACTTATAGCTCGGTAAGTAACCTTGAGCAATTTTCTTAACTCTGGTCCCTCACTTCCTTACCTATAAATGAAGATACTACCTACTCCATAGGGTTGTTTTAAGGATTAAATGAGATAGTGAGATAATCATGTAAAAGGTTGGGCACACTATCACAGAGAACGCATTTGAAAAATGTCAAGTCACTTTTGGAGGTCATATATAAATAAAAAACAGCTTTAGCTAGGCTGTGAAATTTAACTGTTTCTTAATGTAATGAAGTTCTTGACTAATTTTAGACAAACATTTGAGAGGAGACAGTAAAATTTATTTTCTAGGTTTCATTCTCTCCTTTTTAATCAAAACTCCACATCAAGCCATGCTACTACCACTTTACAGATCCCATTTCAACAAATGTCATGTCCCAAACATTACTCTTATCAGTCAAATATCACAACAAAATGATAAACATCAGTGGCCTTTCGGAGTATGCTGCAATGACTTCACAATTTTCTTTGCCACTTTTACTGAAAAAATGGTTTTCTCCTTTTCATACTTTCATCTTGCCACTGTGAAGTTCTATAGAAGAGAAACTTTTATTCAGAGACCCCAATCAACATCTATCTGAAAAGCTCCACTGTATCCACATCAGATTTACTTATAAAGATACATAATATATGCTTAAAAATAGCAGGCAAAGGTTGGCAATTAGGGCACTGACCCAGAAGTACTAAATGTCAGAATTTATTACAGTAAGAAAATTCCTCTCTTACTTGTTCTTCAAATTTTACATTTTAGCATTATTCTTTGCCATATTTCATATCCTGGAGGTAAGTGTTTTGAATTTGGATCAGTGGTTTAAGACAGCTACAAGAGTACCAATGCTTTACATCATCATTAAACAGACTACTCTGAAGAGGACAGAATAAAAAGAACAGGCTTTAAATATCTTAAACATTATGCCCCCCAAAGAATATTTTTTATTCCACTTCCTTACAAATATAACAATCATAATTTTCTAAGGAGACAGAATAAGAAGAACACAGAGCTATGGATGGCTTAATAGAGAGTAGTTCTCTCCATCACTTTCTTTTTTTTTAGATTTTTTTTTAATTGGGGTATAGTTGTTTTACAATGTTGTGTTAGTTTCTACTGTACAGTGGAGCTCCCTGTGCTATACAGCAGGTTCTTATTAGTTATCTATTTTATACATACTAGTGTATATATGACAATCCCAATCTCCCAATTCATCCCACCCCCTACTGCCCTCTTTCCCCCCTTGGTATCCATACATTTGTTCTCAACATCTGTGTCTCTATTTCTGCCTTGCAAACTGGTTCATCTGTACCATTTTTCTAGGTTCCACATATATGTGTTAATATACGATATTTGTTTTTCCCTTTCTGACTTACTTCACTCTGTATGACAGTCTCTAGGTCCAGCTACATCTCTACAAATGACCCAATTTCATTCCTTTTTATAGCTGAGTAATATTCCATTGTATATATGTACCACATCTCCTTTATCCATTCATCTGTCGATGGGCATTTAGGTTGCTTCTATGACCTGGCATTTAGGTTGCTTCTATGACTTCTGTAAACAGTGCTGCAATGAACACTGGGATGCATGTGTCTTTCTGAATTATGGTTTTCTCTGGGTATATACCCAGGAGTGGGATTGCTGCATCATATGGTAGTTCTATTTTTAGTTTTTTAAAGAATTTCCATACTGTTCTCCATAGTGGCTGTATCAATTTACATTCCCACCAACAGTGCAAGAGAGTTCCCTTTTCTCCACTCCCTCACCAGCATTTATTGTTTGTAGATTTTCTGATGATGCCCGTTCTAACTGGTGTGAGGTGATACCTCATTGTAGTTTTGATTTGCATTTCTCTAATAATTAGTGATGTTGAGCACCCTTTCATGTGTTTGTTGGCAATTTGTATATCTTCTTTGGAGAAATGTTTGTTTAGGTCTTCTGCCCATTTTTTTGATTGGGTTGTTTGTTTTTTTGATATTGAGCAGCATGAGCTCCTTGTACATTTTGGAGATTAATCCTCTGTCAGTTGCTTCATTTGCAAATATTTTCTCCTATTCTGAGGGTTGTCTTTTCATCTTGCTTATGGTTTCCTTTGCTGTGCAAAAGCTTTTAAGTTTCATTAGATCCCATTTCTCTATTTTTGCTTTTATTTCCATTACACTAGGAGGTGGCTCAAAAAAGATCTTGCTGGGATTTATGTCACAGAGTGTTCTACCTAAGTTTTCCTCTAAGAGTTTTATAGTGTTTGGCCTTACATTTAGGTCTTTAATCCATTTTGAGTGTACTTTTATGTATGGTGTTAGGGAGTGTTCTAATTTCATTCTTTTACATGTAGCTGGCCAGTTTTCCCAGTACCACTTATTGAAGAGACTGGCTTTTCTCCATTGTATATCCTTGCCTCCTTTGTCATACATTAGTTGACCATAGGTGCATGCGTTTATCTCTGGGCTTTCTATCCTATTCCATTCATCTATATTTCTGTTTTTTTGTGCCAGTACCATATTGTCTTGATTACTGTAGCTTTGTAGTATAGTCTGAAGTCAGGGACTCTGCTTCCTCCAGCTCTGTTTTTGTTTTTTTTTCCTCAAGATTGCTTTGGGTATTCAGGGTCTTTTGTGTTTCCATACAAATTTTAAGATTTTTTGTTCTAGTTCTGTAAAAAATGCCATTGGTAATTTGACAGGGATTGCAATGAATCTGTAGGTTGCTTTGTGTAGTATAGTCATTTTCACAATATTGATTCTTCCAATCCAAGAACATGGTATATCGCTCCATCTGTTTCTATCATCTTTATAATTTCTTTCATACGTGTCTTATAGTTTTCTGAGTACAGGTCTTTTACCTCCTTAGGTAGGTTTATTCCTAGGTATCTTATTCTTTTTGTTGCAATGCTGTATGGGATTGTTCCCTTAATTTGTCTTTCTGATATTTTGTTGTTAGTGTATAGGAATGCAAGAGATTTCTGCACATTAATTTTGTATCCTGCAACTTTACCAAATTCACTGATTAGCTCTAGTAGTTTTCTGGTGGCATCTTTAGGATTCTCTATGTATAGTATCATGTCATCTGCAAACAGTGACAGTTTTACTTCTTTTGCAATTTGTATTCCTTTTCTTTCTTTTTCTTCCCTGATTGCCGTGGCTAGGACTTCCAAAACTATGTTGACTAACAGTGGTGAGAGTGGACAACATTGTCTTGTTCTTGATCTTAGATGAAATGCTTTCAGTTTTTAACCATTGAGAATGATGTTTGCTGTGGGTTTGTCACATATGGCCTTTAGTATGTTGAGGTACGTTCCCTTGATGCCCACTTTCTGGAGAGTTTTTACCATAAATGGGTGTTGAATTTTGTCAAAAGCTTTTTCCACATCTACTGAGATGATCATATGGTTTTTATTCTTCAATTTGTTAATCTGGTGTATCACGTTGACTGATTTGCATATATTGAAGAATCCTTGCATCCCTGAGATCCCACTTGATCAAGGTGTATGATCCTTTTAATGTGTTGTTGCATTCTGTTTGCCAGTATTTTGTTGAGGATTTTTTGTATCTATATTCATCAGTGATATTGGTCTGTAATTTTCTTTTTTTGTAGTATCTCTGTCTGGTTTTAGTATCAGGGTGATGGTGGCCTTGTATAATGAGGTGGGGAGTGTTCCTTCCTCTGCAATTTTTTGGAAGAGTTTGAGAAGGATGGGTGTTAGCTCTTCTCTAAATGTTTGATAGAATTCACTCGTGAAGCCATCTGACCCTGGACTTTTGTTTGTTGGAAGATTTTTAATCCCAGTTTCAATTTCATTACTTGTGATTGGTCTGTTCATATTTTCTATTTCTTCCTGGTTCAGTTTTGGAAGATTATACCTTTCTAAAAATTTGTCCATTTCTACCAGGTTGTCCATTTTATTAGCATATAGTTGCCTGTAGTAGCCTCTTATGATGCTTTGTATTTCTGTGGTGTCCTTTGTACCTTCTCCTTTTTCATTTCTAATTTTATTGATTTGATTCCTCACCCTCTTTTTCTTGAAGAGTATTGCTAAAGGTTTATCAATTTTGTTTATCTTCTCAAAGAACCAGCTTTTAGTTTTATTGATCTTTGTTATTGTTTTCTTTGTTTCTATTTCATTTATTTCTGCTCTGATCTTTATGATTTCTTTCCTTCTGCTAACTTTGGGGGTTTTTTGTTCTTCTTTCTCTAGTTACTTTAGGTGTAAGGTTAGACTGTGTATTTGAGATTGTTCTTGTTTCTTGAGGTAGGATTGTATTCCTATAAACTTCTCTCTTAGAACTGCCTTTGCTGCATCCCATAGGTTTTGGTTCAACGGGTTTTCATTGTCATTTGTTTCTAGGTATTTTCTGATTTTCTCTTTGATTTCTTCAGTGATCTGTTGATTATTTAGTAGCATATTGTTTAGCCTCCATGTGTTTGTGTTTTTTATGTTTTTTTCCCCTTGTAATTTATTTCTAAGCCCATAGCATTGTGGTCGGAAAAGATGCTTCTTATGATTTCAATTTTCTTAAATTTACCAGGCTTGATTTGTGACCCAAGATATGATCTATCCTGGAGAATGTTCGTGTGCACTTGAGAAGTTTAATCTGCTGTTGTGGGATGGAATGTCCTATAATATCAATTAAATCTAACTGGTCTGTTATGTCACTTAAAGTTTGTGTTTCCTTATTAATTTTCTGTCTGCATGATCTCTCCAGTGGTGTAAGTGAGGTGTTAAAGCCCCCCAACTGTTATTCTGTTACTGTTAATTTCCCCTTTTATGGCTGTTAGCATATGCCTTATGTATTGAGGTGCTTCTATGTTGGGTGCATATATATTTATAATTGCTATATCTTTTTCTTGGATTGATCCCTTGATCATTATGTAGTGTCCTTTTGTGTCTCTTGTAACATTCTTTATTTTAAAGTCCATTTTATCTGATATGAGTATTGCTACTCCATCTTTCTTTTGATTTCCATTTGCATAGAAATATCTTTTTCCATCCCCTCACTTTCAGCCTGTATGTGTCCCTAGGTCTGAAGCAGGTCTCTTGTAGACAGCATATATATGGGTCTTGTTTCTATATTGACTCAGCGAGGCTCTGTGTTTTGGTTGGAGCATTTAATCCATTCACAATTAAGGTAATTATTGAAATGTATGTTCCTATTACTATTTTCTTGATTGTTTTGGGTTTGTTTTTGTAGGTCCTTTTCTTCACTTGTGTTTCCCACTTGGAGAAGTTCCTTTAGCATTTGTTGTAGAGCTGGTTTGGTGGTGCTGAATTCTCTTAGCTTTTGCTTGTCTGTAAAGCTTTTGATTTCTCCAGCGAATCTGAATGAGGTCCTTGCTAAGTAGAGTAATCTTGGTTGCAGGTTCTTCCCTTTCATCACTTTAAATATATTGTTTCACTCCCTTCTAGCTTGCAGAATTTCTGCAGAGAAATCAGCTGTTAACCTTACGGGAGATCCCTTGTATGTTATTTGTCATTTTTCCCTTGTGGCTTTTAATACCTTTTCTTTGTCTTTAATTTTTGTCAGTTTGATTACTTTGTGTCTCGGCATGTTTCTCCTTGGGTTTATCCTGCCTGGGACTCTCTGTGCTTCCTTAACTTGGCTGGCTATTTCCTTTCCCAAGTTAGGAAAGTTTTCAACTATAATCTCTTCAAATATTTTCTCGAGTCCTTTCTCTCTCTCTTCTCCTTCTGGGACCCCTATAATGTGAATGTTGGTGCCTTTAACGTTGTCCCAGAGGTCTCTTAGGCTGTCTTCATTTCTTTTCATTCTTCTTTCTTTATTCTCTTCCTCAGCAGTGAATTCCACCATTCTGTCTTCTGGGTCACTTACCCATTCTTCTGGCTCAGTTATTCTGCTATTGATTCCTTCTTGTGTATTTTTCATTTCAGTTATTGTATTGTTCATCTCTGTGTGTTTGTTCTTTAATTCCTGTAGGTCTTTTTAAAACATTTCTTGTATCTTCTCAATCCTTGCCTCCATTCTTTTTCCAAGGTCCTGGATCACCTTCACTATCATTCTGAATTCTTTTTCTGAAAGGTTGCCTATCTCCACTTCATTTAGTTGTTTTTCTGGTGTTTTATCTTGTTCCTTTATCTGGTACATAGCCCTCTGCCTTTTCATCTTTTTTATCTTTCTGTGAACGTGGTTTTAGTTCCACAGGCTGCAGGATTGTAGTTCCTCTTGCTTCTGCTGTCTGCCCTCTGGTGGATGAGGCTACCTAAGAGGCTTGTGCAAGCTTCCTGATGGTAGGGACTGGTGGCAGGTAGAGCTGGGTGTTGCTCTGGTGGGCAGAGCTCAGTAAAACTTTAATCCACTTGTCTGCTGATGGGTGGGGCTGTATTCCCTCCCTGTTTGTTGTTTGGCCTGAGGCGACTCAGCACTGGAGCCTACAGCGGGGCTAATGGCAGACTCCAGGAGGGCCCAGGCCAGTGGTACTTCCCAGAACTTCTGCTGCCAGTGTCCTTCTCCCCATGGTGAGCCACAGCCGCCCCCCGCCTCTGCAGGAGACCCTCCAACAGTAACAGGTAGGTCTGTTTCAGTCTCCTATGGAGTCTCTGCTCCTTTCCCCTGGGTCCTGGTGTGCACATTACTTTGTGTGTGCCCTGCAAGCTTGGAGTCTCTGCTTCCCCCAGTCCTGTTGAAGTCCTGCAATCAAATCCCGCTGGCCTTCAAAGTCCGATTCTCTGGGGATTCCTGCTCCCGTTGCCAGACCCCCAGGTTGGGAAGCCTGATGTGGGGCTCAGAACCTTCACTCCAGTGGGTGGACTTCTGTGGTGTAATTGTTCTTCAGTTTGTGAGTCACCCACCCAGCGGTTATGGGATGTGATTTTATCGTGATTGCACCGCTCCTACCATCTCATTGAAGCTTCTCCTTTGTCTTTGGATGTGGGGTATCGTTTTTGGTGAGTTCCGGCATCTCCCTGTCGATGACTGTTCAGCAGTTAGTTGTAATTCTGATGCTCTCGCAAGAGGGAGTGAGCACACGTCCTTCTACTCTGCCATCTTGAACCAATCTCCTTTCTCCATCATTTTCAAACTGAACACTCAAAGGTATTTATATCTTTAAGTGTTTGCTGCAGTAATAGAGTTAATTATGCTCTCTTCAAGGCCTGCAATTTACGATTAAAGCCAAATAGAGATGTTAACGTTTCATTTTTAAGTCTTTTACTTTTCAGAATGAGAGATTAATGTGCTTAAACATCTGCAAGACATAGCATAACTTTGATTTAGAAATCTAACACTTGACATATAAGACAAAGTTTTTTTCTTTATGATTCCCTTAGTCCCACAAATATACATGAAGCATTTTTATCCATTCTGTCTTACTTAACGAATAATTATTTTATTGTTTTTAAATGTGGGATTTTTTTTCTGCCATTTAAGTCTTTCCAAATTAAAGTTACTGTCTTTTCCCCCTTAAAGTACTAAATGATCTTCAAATTTGAAGAGAAATAAAGACTAAAGGAGAAACTTTTTTATTTTTTAAATTACAAAGCAAAGCCAGGAATTTCAACCTCTACTATAGTTATGTGAGGGCATTTGGGGGAAGGTGTAATGGAGATAATAACTTGCAATGATTCTATTATAATTTTACAAGTCATGTTTTCCCTATTCATCTCAACTTCCCTAATACATTTCAAGTAATTAAATCTTCTTCCATGCTTGTAATTCATTAATTCCAACTAACATGTAAAAAAGTAGTTTACACTTCACTGTAATCATGCTATTAATACTTTTACAGCTCTAATTTGCTGCCACCTGAGAGCAATGTTCCTGAAAGGTGACTTTTTCCTCAGTTATTTCAACTTCCGTTGGGTCAAAACCATTTAAATTATAGCCCAATATCAGCTTCATTAAATATCCTTTCTTATTAATTTTCATAAAACTACTATCTAGCCACTTATAACTACAATAAGAAATCTTTCAGATTTTTGATTCAATCCTTTAATTCTATATAGAAACTGAGGCACAGAGAAGATGAAGGACCAGCTCAAGTTTGCCTAGAAAGATAATACATGACTTTCTTACCAACTTATTTTCACTCCACTTCCTGTTACTACTTAATACAATTATAAATTCTGATAATAGGTTTTAGAGGCCTAAAACTAAAATATTTAGAGCAAAACAACTATAACAAAACAAAACTATTCTAACTTGACTTCAGATAAGATAACATTCCTACAGTTTAGCAAAAGCTGATGTTAAGTGGGAACAGTATTTTTGCCATTAAAATAATCTAAACTCTCAGACATCCATTCATTTAAACATGTATTGAGTGCCCAGTCTAGGCCAGGCCCTGTGATAGGTACTGAAGACAACTAGTTCTCATGTCCATGGCAACAGGGTAAGGCTACCCTTGGAGCTCTTCAGTACCTCCTTCAGGCCGCATGCTGTGGGTGGCTTCCCTTTCTTCTTCAATACTATTTGTGACATTCAATTTAACTTGATTTTACTGAAGTAAAGATGTTTTCGTCTTTTTTTGTGAGTGGGGGTAAATATTACTATAAATATTTGCCTGACAAATGCAATTATTCAATGTAGTGATATGCCAAATTTTTATGCAGTAATAGGCAAATTTTTATGCAGATATAAAAACGTAATCAACCTGTAATTAATTACTTTGTGGAGGCAGGGAAGACATCTGCCATTTCATGAATCAAAATCTTACAAACTAATCACCTAGAGACGTAAAATGAAAAGTACACACCTATGACATTTGCATAGCAAATACTGAAGTTCAGTCATACTTATGCTTAAATTTGAAACTGATTTGTTGCTGGCTGAAAGAAGGGAAAAAACAAACTAGATGATATAAAGCAAAATTGGTTTTTTCTTCTCCCTCTAAGTGTGCACACATGCTTAGAAGGGAAGAAGTCCAGCTGCTTCAACTAACAAGCTTCCAAGTAACCAACATTTGGTACTCTGAACTGACCACTATTATCTATTTAAGCAACAACAAAACACACAAATAACCTGGAGAAGACCAAAGTTAGACATATTTAAGAGTTTGCACAATTAAAAAATGACTACTCCTGCATTCTTTCCCAACTTGTGTCCATATATGAGCACTCTCCAGTTTTAAATATTCATTACCAGGCAAATTTTAACAAGGTTTTATAGATCATACTCTAAGGATACCTCCCCCACACCTACAACTAAATTACCAGAATATTCTGCACTGGTCATACTTTGAAAGAATGTGATGGAAAGGAGACACTATATTCCTCGGACCTTTTTACAGCTGAAAAAATTCGTTCGGGGAAGAAGTGTTTAAGCCCTATAGCTGTACCCAATTCAACATCCAAAGGCATAGGAAACATCCCTGCATGACAGGCACCACAATGGGCACAGAAAGGAAGGTTACAAAAATAATGACTAGTCCACACTTTAAAAGGCCCTAATCTAGTGGGAAAGACATAAACAATTAATCATAATGTTAACATATTAATGTTATAACAGAGATCTAGACACACATTACAACGATGCAGAGACCTAGAGAAATCAAAGGACGTTTAAGGGGCAAAATAAGAGAACAACACTCAGGGCAAACAACGCATGTGAAGATGGAATCAGGAAGGCAAGTTTGGAAACAGCAAGCAATTTGATATGGTTTCATGACTGGGGGAGGATCACAGTGAAGATTATGAAACCAGTAAATTAGGCTGAGGCCATAACGCTGAGGGACTTATATGTCATGCTAGGGCTTAGAATTTTGCCTTTACACAGTTAGAGATGTTGGAGACATTGAAGCAGGGGTGTGACATGACCAAGACTGCGGGTTTAGAAAGATGAGCTAGCAAAAGCATGGAAACAAAACAGTCAAAATTGGAAACGCTTCAGGGAGAGATCACAATTAAAGTTTATTTTTAGTCTTAGAGAAAGACAAAGTTATTAGCAGAAGGAATAGATGCAAGAATGATACTGAAAAGACCAGATATTTGTGATTTGATTCATGTGCACATTTACACATTTGAAATAAATATCATCGCAAATATAAAAGAACACAAGTTAGTCAAGCCCTAGGATTAAGTTTATTTTATATCTCTGTTTATCTTAGCTTATTGCTCTTCTGTATAATGTTTAGAGGTAAGTTATCAAATACTTACTAAGTTTCTATTACCTAAGTAGCAGTTACAATACTAACAATATGCAGGAGGTATGGTTTACAGATATTTGGTTTTAAAAAAAAACTTCATAATTGCATTTTAAAAATTTCTTAAGACAAAATAAGTACTGTAATTGATAAACAAAGATATAGAAAATACTATTCATAGGCAAGCTTTGAAGAATTATTTTCTTAAGAATTATTTTCGGAGGGGGAAGATGGCAGAAGAGCAAGACGCAGAGATCACCTTCCTCCTCACAGATACATCAGAAATACACCTACACGTGGAACAACTCCTACACAACACCTACTGAACGCTGGCAGAAGACCTCAGACCTCCCAAAAGGCAAGAAACTCCCCTTGTACCTGTGTAGGGCAAAAGAAAAAAGAATAAACAGAGACAAAATAGGCACGGGACCTGCACCAGTGGGAGGGAGCTGTAAAGGAGGAAAGGTTTCCACACACTAGAAGCCCCTTCACGGGCAGAGACTGCGGGTGGCAGAGGGGGGAAGCTTAGGAGCCACGGAGGAAAACACAACAACAGGGGTGCGGAGGGCAAAGCGGAGAGATTCCCCCTCAGAGGATCGGTGCCGACCAGCACTCACCAGGCCGAGAGGCTTGTCTGCTCACCCACCGGGGCGGGCGGGGCTGCGAGCTGAGGCTTCGGCTTCGCAGGGAGAGGACTGGGGTTGGCGGCATGAACACAGCCCTCAGGGGGTTAGTGCACCACGGCTAGCCAGGAGGGAGTCCAAGGAAAAGTCTGGACCTGCCGAAGAGGCAAGAGACCTTTTCTTCCCTCTTTGTTTCCTGGTGCGCGAGGAGAGGGGATTCAGAGCGCTACTTAAAGGAGCTCCAGAGACAGGCGCGAGCCGCTGCTAACAGCGCGGACCCCAGAGACGAGCATAAGACGCTAATGCTGCTGCTGCAGCCACCAAGAAGCCTGTGGGCGAGCACAGGTCACTATCCACACTCCCCTTCCGGGGAGCCTGTGCAGTCCGCCACTGCCAGGGTCCCGGGATCCAGGGACAACTTCCCTGGGAGAACGCACGGCGCGCCTCAGGCTGGTACAACGTCACGCTAGCCTCTGCCACCGCAGGCTTGCCCCGCACTCCGTACCCCTCCCTCCCCCCGGCCTGAGTGAGCCAGAGCCCCCGAATGAGCGGCTCCTTTAACCCCGTCCTGTCTGAGCGAAGAACAGACGCCCTCCAGCGACCTACATCCAGAGGTGGGGCCAAATCCAAAGCTGAGCCCTGGGAGCTGTTCAAACAAAGAAGAGAAAGGGAAATCTCTCCCAGCAGCCTCAGGAGCCGCGAATTAAAGCTCCACAATCAACATGATGTACCCTGCATCTGTGGAATACATGAATAGACAACGAATCATCCCAAATTGAGGCGGTGGACTTTGAGAGCAAGATTTATGATTTTTTCCCCTTTTCCTATTTTTGTGAGTGTGTATGTGTATGCTTCTGTGTGAGATTTTTTCTGTATAGCTTTACTTTCACCATTTGTCCTAGGGTTCTATCCGTCCATTGTTTTTTTTTTTTTTCACTTTAAAAAAATTTTTTTTCTTAATAATTATTTTTTACTTTAATAACTTTATTTTTTCTTACTTTATTTTACTTTCTTTTATCCTCCTTCTTTCTTCCTACTTTTTCTCCCTTTTACTCTGAGCCATGTGGATGAAAGGCTCTTGGTGCTGCAGCCAGGAGTCAATGCTGTGCCTCTGAGGTGGGAGAGCCAACTTCAAGACAATGGTCCACAAGAGACCTCCCAGCTCCACGTAATATCAAACGTCAAGAATCTCCCAGAGATCTCCATCTCAACACCAACACCAAGCTTCACTCACTGACCAGCAAGCTCCAGTGCTGGACACCCTATGCCAAACAACTAGCAAGACAGGAAAACAACCTCACCCATGAGCAGAGAGGCTGCGTAAAATCATAATAAGTCCACAGACACCCCAAAACACACGACCAGACGTGGACATGCCCACCAGAAAGACAAGATCCAGCCTCATCCACCAGAACACAGGCACTAGTCCCCTCCACCAGGAAGCCTACACAACCCACTGAACCAACTTTAGCCACTGGGGACAGACACCAAGAAAAATGGGAACTACAAACCTGCAGCCTGCAAAAAGGAGACCCCAAACACAGTAAGATAAGCAAAATGAGAAGACAGAAAAACACACGGCAGATGAAGGAGCAAGATAAAAACCCACCAGACCTAACAAATGAAGAGGAAATAGGCAGTCTACCTGAAAAAGAATTCAGAATAATGATAGTAAAGATGATCCAAAATCTTGGAAATAGAATAGACAAAATGCAAGAAACATTTAGCAAGGACCGAGAAGAACTAAAGTTGAAATAAGCAATGATGAACAACACAATAAACGAAATTAAAAATACTCTAGAAGGGATCAATAGCAGAATAACTGAGGCAGAAGAACGGATAAGCGACCTGGAAGATAAAATACTGGAAATAACTACTGCAGAGCAGAATAAAGAAAAAAGAATGAAAAGAACTGAGGACAGTCTCAGAGACCTCTGGGAAACATTAAACGTACCAACATTCGAATTATAGGGGTTCCAGAAGAAGAAGAGAAAAAGGGACTGAGAAAATATTTGAAGAGATTATAGTTGAAAACTTCCCTAATATGGGAAAGGAAATAGTTAATCAAGTCCAGGAAGCACAGAGAGTCCCATACAGGATAAATCCAAGGAGAAACACGCCAAAACACATATTAATCAAAACTGTCAAAAATTAAATACAAATAAACATATTAAAAGCAACAAGGGAAAAACAACAAATAACACACAAGGAATCCCCATAAGGTTAACAGCTGATCTTTCAGCAGAAACTCTACAAGCCAGAAGGAACTGGCAGGACATATTTAAAGTGATGAAGGAGAAAAAACTACAACCAAGATTACTCTACCCAGCAAGGATCTCATTCAGATTTCATGGAGAAATTAAAACCTTTACAGACAAGCAAAAGCTGAGAGAGTTCAGCACCACCAAACCAGCTTTACAACAAATGTTAAAGGATCTCTAGGCAAGAAACACAAGAGAAGGAAAAGATCTACAATGACAAACCCAAACAATTAAGAAAATAGGAATAGGAACACACATATCAATAATTACCATAAATGTAAATGGATTAAATGCTCCAACCAAACGATACAGACTGGCTGAATGGAAACAAAAACAAGACCCATATATATGCTGTCTACAAGAGACCCACTTCAGACCTAGAGACACATACAGACTGAAAGTGAGGGAATGGGAAAAGATATTCCATGCAATGGAAACCAAAAGAAAGCTGGAGCAGCAATTCTCGTATCAGACAAAATAGACTTTAAAATAAAGACTATTAGAAGAGACAAAGAAGGACACTACATAATGATCAAGGGATCGATACAAGAAGAACATGTAACAATTGTAAATATTTATGCACCTAACATAGGAGCACCTCAATACATAACGCAAATACTAACAGCCATAAAAGGGGAAATCGACAGTAACACATTCATAGTAGGGGGACGTTAACACCCCACTTTCACCAATGGACAGATCATCCAAAATGAAAATAAATAAGGAAACACAAGCTTTAAATGATACATTAAACAAGATGGACTTAACTGATGTTTATAGGACATTCCATCCAAAAACAACAGAATACACATTTTTCTCAAGTGCTCATGGAACATTCTCCAGGATAGATCATATCTTGGGTCACAAATCAAGCCTTGGTAAATTTAAGAAAATTGAAATTGTATCAAGTATCTTTTCCGACCACAATGCTATGAGACTAGGTATCAATTACAGGAAAAGATCTGTAAAAAATACAAACACGTGGAGGCTAAAAAATACACTACTTAATAACGAAGTGATCACTGAAGAAATCAAAGAGGAAATCAAAAAATACCTAGAAATAAATGACAATGGAGACACGACCACCCAAAACCTATGGGATGCAGCAAAAGCAGTTCTAAGAGGGAAGTTTATAGCAATACAATCCTACCTTAAGAAACAGGAAACATCTCGAATAAACAACCTAAACTTGCACCTAAAGCAATTAGAGAAAGAAGAACAAAAAACCCCCAAAGTTAGCAGAAGGAAAGAAATCATAAAGATCAGAGCAGAAATAAATGAAAAATAAACGAAGGAAACAATAGCAAAGATCAATAAAACTAAAAGCTGGTTCTTTGAGAAGATAAACAAAATTGATAAACCATTAGCCAGACTCATCAAGAAAAAAAGGGAGAAGACTCAAATCAATAGAATTAGAAATGAAAAAGGAGAAGTTAACAACTGACACTGCAGAAATACAAAAGATCATGAGAGATTACTACAAGCAACTCTATGCCAATAAAATGGACAACCTGGAAGAAATGGACAAATTCTTAGAAAAGCACAAACTGCCAAGACTGAATCAGGAAGAAACAGAAAATATAAACAGCCCAATCACAAGCACTGAAATTGAAACTGTGATTAAAAATCTTCCAACAAACAAAAGCCCAGGACCAGATGGCTTCACAAGTGAATTCTATAAAACATTTAGAGAAGAGCTAACACCTATCCTTCTCAAACTCTTCCAAAATATAGCAGAGGGAGGAACACTCCCAAACTCATTCTACGAGGGCACCATCACCCTAATACCAAAACCAGACAAGGATGTCACAAAGAAAGAAAACTACAGGCCAATATCACTGATGAACATAGATACAAAAATCCTCAACAAAATACTAGCAAACAGAATCCAACAGCACATTAAAAGGATCATACATCATGATCAAGTGGGGTTTATTCCAGGAATACAAGGATTCTTCAATATATGCAAATCAATCAATGTGATAAACCATATTAACAAATTGAAGGAGAAAGGCCATATGGTCATCTCAATAGATGCAGAGAAAGCTTTCAACAAAATTCAACATCCATTTATGATAAAAACCCTCCAGAAAGTAGGCATGGAGGGAACTTTCCTCAACATAATAAAGGCCATATATGACAAACCCACAGCCAACATCATCCTCAACGGTGAAAACCTGAAAGCATTTCCACTAAGATCAGGAACAAGACAAGGATGCCCACTCTCACCACTCTTATTCAGCATACTTTTGGAAGTTATAGCCACAGCAATCAGAAGACAAGGAAATAAAAGGAATCCAAATCGGAAAAGAAGTAAAGCTGTCACTGTTTGCAGATGAAATGATACTATACATAGAGAATCATAAAGATGCTACCAGAAAACTACTAGAGCTAATCAATGAATTTGGTAAAGTAGCAGGATACAAAATTAATGCACAGAAATCTCTGGCATTCCTATACACTAATGATGAAAAATCTGAAAGTGAAATCAAGAAAACACTCCCATTTACAATTGCAACAAAAAGAATAAAATATCTAGGAATAAACGTACTAAGGAGACAAAAGACCTGTATGCAGAAAATTATAAGACATTGATGAAAGAAATTAAAGATGATACAAATAGATGGTGAGATATGCCATGTTATTGGATTGGAAGAATCAACGTTGTGAAAATGACTCTACTACCCAAAACAATCTACAGATTCAAGGCAATCCCTATCAAACTAACACTGGCATTTTTCACAGAACTAGAACAAAAGATTTCACAATTTGTATGGAAACACAAAAGACCCCAAATAGCCAAAGCAATCTTGAGAATGAAAAACGGAGCTGGAGGAATCAGGCTCACTGACTTCAGATTATACTACAAAGCTACAGTAATCAAGACAATATGGTACTGGCACAAAAACAGAAAGATAGATCAATGGAACAGGATAGAAAGCCCAGAGATAAACCCACACACATATGGTCACCTTATCTTTGATAAAGGAGGCAGGAATGTACAGTGGAGAAAGGACAGCCTCTTCAATAAGTGGTGCTGGGAAAACTGGACAGGTACATGTAAAAGTATGAGATTAGATCACTCCCTAACACCATACACAAAAATAAGCTCAAAATGGATTAAAGACCTAAATGTAAGGCCAGAAACTATCAAACTCTTAGAGGAAAACATAGGCAGAACACTCTATGATATAAATCACAGCAAGACCCTTTTTGACCCAACTCCTAGAGAAATGGAAATAAAAACAAAAATAAACAAATGGGACCTAATGAAACTTCAAAGCTTTTGCACAGCAAAGGAAACCATAAACAAGACCAAAAGACAACCCTCAGAATGGGAGAAAATATTTGCAAATGAAGCAACTGACAAAGGAGTAAGTAATCTCCAAAATTTACAAGCAGCTCATGCAGCTCAATAACAAAAAAACAAACAACCCAATCCAAAAATGGGCAGAAGACCTAAACAGACATTTCTCCAAAGAAGATATACAGACTGCCACAAACACATTAAAGAATGCTCAACATCATTAATCATTAGAGAAATGCAAATCAAAACTACAATGAGATATCATCTCACACCAGTCAGAATGGCCATCATCAAAAAATCTAGAAACAATAAATGCTGGAGAAGGTGTAGAGAAAAGGGAACACTTTTGCACTGCTGATGGGAATATGAATTGGTACAGCCACTATGGAGAACAGTATGGAGGTTTCTTAAAAAACTACAAATAGAACTACTATATGACCCAGCAATCCCACTACTGGGCATATACCCTGAGAAAACCATAATTCAAAAAGAGTCATGTACCAAAATGTTCATTGCAGGTCTATTTACAATAGCCAGGAGGTGGAATTGGAAGCAACCTAAGTGTCCATCATCGGATGAATGGATAAAGAAGATGTGGCACATATATACAATGGAATATTACTCAGCCATAAAAAGAAAGGAAAATGAGTTATTTGTAGTGAGGTGGATGGACCTAGAGTCTGTCATACAGAGTGAAGTAAGTCAGAAAGAGAAAGACAAATACTGTATGCTAACACATATACATGGAATCTAAGAAAAAAAAAATGTCATGAAGAACCCAGGGGTAAGACAGGAATAAAGACACAGACCTACTAGAGAATGGACTTGAGGATATCGGGAGGGGGAAGGATAAGCTGTGACAAAGTGAGAGAGTGGCATGGACATATATACACTACTAAACGTAAAATAGATAGCTAGTGGGAAGCAGCCGCATAGCACGGGGAGATCAGCTCGGTGGTTTGTGACCGCCTAGAGGGGTGCGATAGGGAGGGTGGGAGGGAGGGAGACGCGAGGGGGAAGGGATATGGGAACATATGTGTGTGTGTGTGACTGATTCACTTTGTTATGAAGCAGAAACTAGCACACCATTGTAAAGCAATTATACTCCAATAAAGATGTAAAAAAAAAATTATTTTCACTCATTCTCACAAACAGAAACTGCATGTGTACAAAAATGATATAATTTGCATGAAGATCACTGAATACTGTTCATTAGTGATGACTTAAATTGCAACTTTATTGTGATTTCAGCTGAGAGAATTCATAGGAAGAAGGCAAAAATAACCACTGAGTTGATAGTTGCTCATTTTAAGGGTTTTTTAAATAGCAAATTTTGGGTTTTGGGGTTTTGCAGGGGGGTTGGCTTGTTTTTCCTTTGTATATGTAGTTTGTTGCTGTTTTGTGTTGGGAAAAAATTTCTAGATCTCAAAATGGTAACTTAAGAAAAAACCTTATATCAAAGAGTGTTAGTAAATACCCAAACGTCAGAGGAAAGTCCTCACAAAGATCCTCTTGCTTAATGTTGGGTTTGCTTAGCGAAAATGGAATTATTTAATAAATAATACCATAATTTACTCACTTTGTGTAATTTCATCCCACTCATTTTTAGGTGGAAAAAATCAAGAAAAATATTCTCTCCACATAGTCTATGCATATGTGTTTTCCTATTTTAAAACAGCAGTGGCGACATCCAGCAAAGGTCCTGAAGGTTTTTTTTAAAACATCAATCATTTTCACAGCGGGGAGGAGTGATGTAGGAGAAGCACAGATCAATAAAGCTTAGATGGTTCCTCTGGCTCTGACTCCATTCTTCCATTAGGTACTACTTTCTGCACGCAGCAAAATGTGATACAGATACATTTAAAGGGACAGGGAGTAGCACTGAGATGTTTATCAGTGATGAAGGGAGGGGAAAGCTCACCAGCACTCACACTCTCCCGCTTCCCACACGGTTCTCTATCCAGCTCTTTTCTGTCTTTCTCACACCTCCCCCATAGCTATCTGAAACAGCCTGGCTGACAAGGAACTGTGATAACTGCCCTAAGCAAGTACAACTAAATAAGGTGAGCTGTGATAGCTTCAAGGTGCATTTATTTACTATTTTAATGGACCTTTGGGTCTGTGAGGAAATCAGTGGGAAAATGAGCCGGGCCTGCAAAAACAGCTTGGATTCTAGCCATCTGACCAGACAGATTAAGACCCTCACTTGGAAAGTGGGGTGCTTGCCCTTAAGATTTATGCCTTTCAATCACTTCACAGAGTCTCTTTCTTTTCCCCGTAACAAAAATACTAAGATGTACATTCCCATGTTTACACACCATGTTTCTTTTCTTTTTTTTAAATTTGAACTTTTTCATAAATTAGGAGGGGTTAAAAGAGAGGAGACTTGCTTGGAAATTTAAATTCTAGTTAATCTTTGAGGTGGCCTATGAAAGGTACCATTTTGGTTTGCTCAAGCTCCCTATACCTTTCCTTCTAGTAAGGGAATCTGCCTCCATGGCCTAGGGTTGGCCAGTCATAATATCTTATTTTTGGGAAGTATTAATCGGTCCAAAAGAGCCAGGATCCTTCAGTAAGGCTGAAGGTAAATAACTATTTACCTTCAATAAATAACTATTGGGAGATAGGAACTCTGTCTTTCCACTGGGGTGACTGGGACAGTCAGTAGTCCTATTTTCCTGTCTCATAGAACAAACCTTTCTTACTTTAGCAGATAAAAATGATACCACATTTTTCTCCTCATTCAGTCATTCACTTAACATTTACTAAACATCTGCTGTGTGCTAAGTACTGTGCTGGGCACTGGGAATATAAAAACAAAGCAGTAGGGTGACTGTATCTTGTGAACCAAAAATCCAGACATTATCTGTTGAAAGATTTTTATGTAACTTCTGGATGTGAGATGTCATCTGAGAGACACTGTTTACATTCAAAAACATGGTAACTTCTAAGACATTTGGGTAGTTTGAGGGAAAAAAAAATCGTTATGATATCCAAAGCTGGAAGTATAATAGAAAGAGGCAAAATTTACAGTTGACATCATTATAAGACGTCACCTGGCTCTCAAATCTTCTAGTTACAGTTTTTTAGCACCATGTAATACGATATGAGAATAAAAAAAGACTAGTGAAGTAAGAAAATATAAATGCTATCCCCTCACAAGTAGGATTGGGGAATACCATAAAATATAATATGATGGAAAGGCTTAGGTGCTAAGTTTATCTGATGCCAATTAAAGTACACATATACTACTTCTTTCCCCATATGTAAAAGAGGAACAATAGTAGTAGCTACCTCATAGGATTATTTGAGAATGAAAGAATTTAATATATGAAAAACACTTAAATCAATACCTTGCACATGGTAAATAAATAATAAGTGGTTTTGGTTGCCCTAACACTGCCATTACAAGAAAACAACAAAATTGAGGGTCAAAGCAGGTTCTGAAAGAATATGAATGGCAAACACTGGACAGTTATCTACAACCATTATCAAAAAAAAAGACTATGAAGTTTGGAGGCGACTTGTGAGTGCTTTGAGATTTACAGGAAAGAGGAGTTTTAATCACTGCCCCCCTTTTAATGCATCTGCTTTGCTTTTTAATACCCTAAAGGGTTTTACTTTATTAAGGGTAAGGATACTAAAGTATATTCAAATTCTAAAATATTTATTTCATGTGATTCCAAAGTGGACTCAAAATATATTGGGCCTTTCATGATTTTCAAGTTCCATTCCCTCTACCTTTAAAATATATCTGAAATCTGACCCCTTGCTCACTATTAGCGAGATAGTAATACTTCCATTAGTAATGGAAGTACAGACATCACCATCTCTTGCCTACGTGAGTGCAATAGTCTTCTTTGCTCTTATCTCCTAGAGTCAACTTTCCACAGGGCAGCCAGAGTGAGCTTTCCCACATCCAAACGAGCCCAGCCTCCAATGCTCATAACCTCCCAGTCACTCCCATCACAACCAGATTAAGATCCAGTCTCTTTACATGAGTAACTGTGTCCAAACTCATCTATTTACAGCCTCCCTCTCCCTCTCTATGCTTTAGTCCCTCTGGTCTTCTGGGTCCTAGAACACGCCAAGCCAAATTCTGACTTCTGTCTGGCTGAATGCTCTTCTCCCATATTTCCACTTGGCCAGATTCTTGATTTCATTCAGATCTTTTGTCTAATTCACCTCCTCAGAGAAAAACCTTTCCTGACTACCCTGTCTTACATAGTCACCTCTCCTCCCCTCCTCTTCCCTGCCCTCTTTTTACCCCTTTCTTTATAGTATTTATGTGACCTGAATTATATATATATTACGACAGGGACCTTGTATGTCTTACCATTGTAGGGCCTATAACAATGCCTGACACAAAACAGGGCTCAGTAAATATTTGTTGAATAAATAAAAGCATCCTTGTGAAGTTTTGCTTCATTGCATTAAAACCTCTTTTCTTAAAAGGCAAGAAACTAAATCCCACTTTACAAAAAAAAAATAAAAAAGTAAAAGCTTCTTAAAAGCATCAATTAATACATCCTTATATAAGCCAACTGAAGCAGAAAATATTATAAAACCTATTGCTGAGCTCTTGTCTTCCTAAGGCAAAGCAGATAGTGATAAAATACATGGCAAAAAACCACTGATAAATGCTAAGAGATTAGCCATGGTCTCTGCTGGCATCTAATATTACCTCTATAGTGGATTCTCAAATTTAGATCTTGAATCTTGACTCCCTCCTTGAGTTCCAGTTTCACATTTAATTGCCTGGTAATGCACCCCACTTCCTTCTTCTTCCTATTCCTGCTGCCTTATTATCTATCACTCCTCCCAAACGTGCTAACCCTCTAGTATGCATTCCAATATGTTGTCATACGCTAATACTATATGAATATATACATGCGTAGGTACACATACTCATACATAAACCCACACAAAGGTTTTCTGGTCATTGTGTTACAAAAGAATAGGATATATTAATATATACTTCTGTACATATTTCTTTCTTCATTCGACAATACCTCACAGAAAGTCCCTCAAAGTTGGCTCATACAATGCTGTTTTTGATGGAAACACAATATTTATTCTATGTTGCGATATACTATAATTTATTTACCCATTCCACTATTAATAGATATTATTTAGTTTGTAATTTTTGATACTATAAACAGTGCTGAAATAAACATCCTTGTACATATCAGTGCTTTAATTCTTAGGGACAGATTGCCTTAAGTGAAATCATTAAGGCATAATATGTCTATTTTCAATCTTAATAGATATTGCCAGATTACCTTCCAAAAAAGGCAATAACAACTCATATTTCTATCAGCAGTGTTCAAATAAACTTCCCCATCCCCAACCCAAGTAACAAGTGTTTTTGATCATTTTAATTTTTGCCAATCTTATGGATGTAAAGTGATAGTTTCGCATATTTTAATTTGCCTTTCATTGACTACTAATAAGTCTGACCATCCTTTGAAATATTATTGACCATCTGAATATGCTCTTCTAAAATTGCCTATTCATATCCTTTGCCCATTTTTCTATTTGGTAGTTTGTCTTATCAAACTGTAAGAGCTTTCTGCATGTTACAGACACAAGCCCTTTCATCTGACACCTCTGTTGCAAATACTTTATTTTCCAAATTTGCTGTGGACTATTAATTTTGTTTATGTTCTGTTTTGCCATATAAATTTAAACTTTCATATAGCCAAAATTCTTTTTCCCCCCGTCCAGCTTCTAGATTTCCTGTTTAATAAAGAAGGTTCTCTAGATGACAATTCTGACTTAAATATCAAATTATAAAATAAAATATGAGAAATTTCCCTTCCACATAAAATATGAGAAATCCTGTTTAAATTGTACTTTGTTAAGAACCACCCCCACTTTTTTTTTTACACCTTGTTCTTTTGACTCTCTAGTTACTACATTGAAAAATCTTGACATTATAATTATTAAAGTAAATAGATTTTCCACCAAAACTTGAAGTAAAAAAGATACTAGATATGTCACCTTGAACTTTCTATCCATTACAGGGACTCTCCTCTGCAACACCACTGCCAAACAATAATCTAACCTCTGCTTGCTTATTTCCAATGATGAGATACTTAATACTTCTCTAGACCTTACCATTCCACTTTCCAGAAGTTTCTATTCATTTCATTCTGAGTCATCTATATTTTTCATATTCCTGCTGAAATAACCAAACTAAGCAAATACATAAGAGAATGAAAATCAGACTCAGTAATTTAACTGATATTCTTAGTACCTGAAGATTATTCATTTGCTTTTTCCCTTTCCTCCAATGAATATCTTTTTTATGCCAAGTATTAGAAATACAAAGATTGGGGGCTTCCCTGGTGGCGCAGTGGTTGAGAGTCCGCCTGCCGATGCAGGGGACACGGATTGGTGCCCCAGTCTGGGAAGATCCCACATGCCGCGGAGCGGCTGGGCCCGTGAGCCATGGCCGCTGGGCCTGCGCGTCTGGAGCCTGTGCTCTGGAGCGGGAGAGGCCACAGCAGTGAGAGGCCCGCGTACCGCAACAACAACAACAAAAAAAAGGGTAAAAGAATCTCCAATAAAATGCAGTCAGGATAATAGTAAGAAATGAACAGATAATAAACAGATAAAGCAAACAATAGGCTAGAAAAATACACAAGAAACTGATTACCAATGCCTATTCTATCAAGGCAGGGATCGGCTCCTGTGAAACTCTAAGATTTTGCAGATCCTTACATGGGGTTGGAGAGTAACCTGCTTACTGATTTACTCAGAGTAGACAGTCACATTTAACAATTTACTCAGAGTAGACAGTCACATTTAACAAACACATGTAGGACCTCATAGTCAGTTAGCTGTCAAAAGCATTTATCCATCCATCCGTTAACTGGCACAACCAATTCCTAATTCAAACCTCACACTCAAAAACATACGACCTTTCTGGAACAAAGACACAAGACAGCTCTGTTTATATTGACCAGAAACCTTACCCTGGGCAAAGACAAATTTCTGCAAATTTTAAATTGAAGTACTAATCGAAGTATAATATATACCTGAAACTATGTTTACTGTTCGGTATTAAAGGTGAAATACTTTAAAATCACAAAAAGCATTAACAGGAAAAAAAAAGTAGCAAATTAAAGCAAAATTTCTTTATCAGACTACGAGGCTAAAATAAGTATCAGGTAAAGGTAAACAAATAAAATTAAAAGTTGACAAAAAGATTTTAACCACTAAAAGCTTCAAAATCATGAGTCGGGTTTATCTAGCATATTCAAGAAAACCTAGGCATGTTATAGGATAGCACAACTATTCACCAAAGACAGACTTCTATAATCACAGCAGTCTAATGGTGTCAGCTGTTTTGAATACGTAGTCATAATACAGCTCATTTTAATATGGCAGTTAGCTGAGCTCTCTGTTGTATTTCTATACTTTCTATGATGCATTATTATAGATACTTCATTATAAGTATTTGTTTACACCTGTTTCTTATGTTAGTCTGTAAACTCCTAGAGATAATAGTCTTTATATCCCTAATACAAACACAAATTGTAGCCCTAGATTTAATTCCTAATATGTATATCTTACTTTTACAGACTTAGGAATTACAAGTTCAAATATGCATTATAAGCTAGCATTAAAAGAAAGGTACAGTACCTTCAAAAACTAAACCAAAACAAAACATCACATTCTTTGTAAACCTACAAGCTAAATATCTTGAAATCTTGAATTCTAAAACAGTATGTGGGGCTTGCTCTATTAAGTGTTACATTTATATGAGAGCCTGGCAAATGGGTTCTAAAAATATTTAGATCCTCTATGATTTTCTTAGTCTGTGCATTTATTATTGTTTCTAATCACTAGCAGTTATACTGGCTCCAATTGTTTTGCATCTCTTTAAGTAAATGGAGCATCTGCCTACAGACAATATAGTCCAAGAGGTACTTTATAAGAATTAAGTCCTATGAAAACATGGAATAATTAGAGTACTAACAAAAAATTATGAAGATTCTTTCCAACATAAATGTCTTGTCGTGGTTTTTGTTGGTATTTAATGTATGGCCTTACTTTGAGGATGTATTTAAGCTAGCACAGCAGACTAAAATCAGTCATTCTTAAAAATAACAAAAACCAGTAGTAAGTCCCTTACATACAAATGAGTTCTGTTTCAAGAGCACATTCATAAAGTCCAATTTGTTTGTAAGTCCAACAAAGTTAGCCTAGGTAGCCAACTAACACAATCAGCTATATAGTACTATACTGTAATAGGTTTATAATACTTTTCACACAAATAATACATAAAAAACAAACACAAAAAATAAAACATTTTTAATCTTACAGTACAGTACCTTGAAAACTATAGTAGTACAATACAACAGCTAGCATACAGGGGCTGGCACTGAGTGAACAGACAAAAAGAGTTACTGAATGGAGGAGGGAGAGGAGGTGGGAGATGGGAGAGCTGAAGGAACGTCAGCAATAGGAGACAGAGGGCAAGCTGCAATTTCACTCACACCTCACGTTGATGGCACAGGTTCTGTCTGGTTCCTTGCTGGATTCAATTCTATCTACAGTCTTGAAAAAACGATCCAGTGATGTCTGGGCGGTAGCTCTTTTTTTCTCGTCATAGATGACATGGTAGCACCAGATTGCATTCTAAATGGCTGCTGCAACCTTTGTGTACCATTCTACATTAGGGTCCTGTGCCTCAACAACTAACAGTGCCTCCTCAAATAAAGAAAATCCCCTTGCCATTTCCTGCATTGTGAATCTCTTCAGTTCTTTAGTTACTTCTTCCTCTTGGCTCTCTTCGTCCTTTCTCTGGGCCTCTAATTCCATCAGGGCTTCATTAATTAGCTCCTCGTGTTGTACAGCAAGGGATTCAGTGAAGTCGTCCTCTTGCAGACCTAGCTTGAAGTAAAGATACTGTACTACTGTACTCTATACAGTACTGTACAGTAAAGTATACAAATGCACAACCACTTGTAGAGGATGCATGCATGTGACAATGTACGCCAGACACGTGAACTAACTTATGTGACTGGACATGCAAACACACGTTTGCATCTTTAAAAGTTCACAACTTGAAGGTCTGTATGTATGGGAATTACTGTAAACAAAATCTAGCTAGTTTAAACCATTATTAACAAAACCATTTAATTTGTATGAAGTATAAAAAGTACTCACATTGGCTCTCATTGAAGAGCTTTAGGTGAGCAATCAAAATTCAAAAGAGAAAAGACCCTAACTAAAATTGAGTTGCTTGTGGACATGTTAAGTGAGTTATCAGTGACTCAGACACAAAATGTGAACAGTACTTAAAGAATCCTTCCCTTTGAAATACTCTAGTACTAGAAAATGATTTGAGTGTTTGCCAGGTTTTATATTTTAGAGAAAGATATTTTGATACCTCATTTAACATGTATGAACTATTACTAATTTAGAGAATGTAATTTTTTATGAGCATTTTCACCTTAATCAAATGATCAAACCTAACATCACCATCCTGACTTGCTGATGTATTCTTGCTAAAAATGTTTAATACAAAATTAATCATGAGGAAACAGATGAATCCAAATCGAGGAATATTTTGCAAAACACCTAGCCTATAACCTAAAGATGTCAATTCCAAGGAAGATCACCTTTATCATACCTCCCACCCCCAAAAAGATGGGAAGCTATTCTAATTTAAAGGAGACTAAAGAAACATAACAACTAAATGCAATGTGTGATCCTTGATCAGGGGTCGGCCAGCTATAAAGGATTTTATTGGGACATTTGGAAAAATTTAAATATGGACTTTGTATTATATAAATGTTATATCTGTATTAAATTCTAGAGTGTGATAATTATATTACATTTATGTAGTAAAAGTCCTTGTTCTTGTGAAATATCTGCTAAAGTTTTTAGGAAAAAAGAGTCATAAAATATTTAGGGAAGAATAGTCGCATTGTCTGCAATTTAGTCTCAAATGGTCAGGGGGGGAAAAATTTATATACAGAGATAAAACAAATGTGGCAAAATGTATTCAACTGATAAATTCAGAGAGAGCGTATACAAGTATTGATTGTTCTCTTATTTAAATTTTCAAACTTTGAAAATTTTTTAAAATAAAAAGTTGGAAGGAATACTCAAATGAAAACTCTAGAAGTGAGAAAGACAGTAAATAAAATTAAGAACTTAATGACTGGGTTCACAAGCAGGTTCAACAGAACAGGAGAAAAAAATCAGTGAACTGGAAGCAAATTCAGAAAAAAATTCACAGGGTGAAAAAAAGGTTAGAAAATATGGCAATGAGTGTACGAGCATGTGAGACAGGGTAAAAAGTTCTAACAGATGAGACTGTAGTCCCAGAGAAGAGGAGAGACTGTAACAGAAGCAATGTATAATAGAAGCTTCTGTATAACAGAAGCTGCTGTAATACACAGCAGCTGAGAATTTCCCCAAACTAGACATCAAGCTATAGATTCAAGAAGCAATATGGACATCAAAAACGACTAACAATAAAAAGAAAACCATACTTTTAGGCATACCATATTTAAATTGCTAAAAAGAGGTGGAGAAACTCTTAAAAGCAGCGAAGTATTACCTTCAAAAGGGCAACTCAACTTCTACTTCTCATCAGAAAGTGGAAGTCAGAAAACAACCAAATAAAATCTTTAAAGAGCCGAAATAAAATAATGCCCTACCTAAATTCTATACTCAGTAAAAATACTCTTCAAAAATGGAGGAGAGGGCTTCCCTGGTGGTGCAGTGGTTGAGAGTCCACCTGCCAATGCAGGGGACATGGGTTCGTGCCCCAGTCCGGGAAGATCCCGCATGCCACGGAGTGGCTGGGCCCGTGAGCCATGGCCACTGAGCCTGTGCGTCCGGAGCCTGTGCTCCGCAACAGGAGAGGCCACAACAGTGAGAGGCCCGCGTAACACACACACACACAAAAAAAGGAGGAGAAATAAAGGTACTTCTGAACAAATAAAAATCAAAGGAATTTATGATCAGCAGAATTGCACTAAAGGGAGTTCTTCTAGCAAAAGAAAAATAGGCCTAAAGAGAAGCAGGGAAATACAATGAGAATGTAGATCAATGGAAAGAATAAAAATATGGGCAAATCTCAACAATTATATAAAACAATAAAAATTATGTCTTGTGGAGTTTAAAATATACAGAGAATCTAAATTCACTATAAGAACAGCACAAAGGCGGAAGAGTGATAAATGCAGGCAAAGTATTCCAAGGTGCTTGCATTGTCCAGGAAATGATAAAAGCAGGCACTGATATTAGACTTTTATAACTCAAAAATGCATGTTGTAACCTCTAGGAAGTCACTAAAACAATAGTGAAAGAATATATAACAGGTTTACAGGATAAAATGGAATAAAAAAATAATCCAAAAGGAGACAAGAAAGGAAAGAAAATGGCCGAGACCAAGTAGAACAAATAAAAAATAATTTCAAAATTTAAACTGAAATATATGTTATCACATTAAATGTAAATGGACTAAATATTCAATTAAAACACAAATAATCTCACTGAATTAAAAACAAAAATATATGCTGCTCACAAAAGACCACCTTAAATAATAAGATATAGAGAAGCTAAAAATTAAAGGATGAAAACATTCCATGCAAACATTAAAAACATCAATAAAATTAATATTTATGCCCCTGTGCATTCAATCAAATATTTTCTGGCCATCTATAATAATACCAAAACTTAAATACACTTATTACAAATCCCACCAAGATGGCCCCCCAATGATTACTGCCTTTTAGTATTCAATGTGTGAAGTGTTCCTCAACCCTACATTAAATAGGGCTGCTCTGTGTGACCATTAAAATATTTTGAAAATGACAGAGTATGATTTCTAAAGCTAAATCATAACATAATTTGTGATTTCCCCCTTTCTCTCTCTGGCGTCACCTGTTCTGGGGAAAGCCAGATGAACACTCAGCAGCCCTATAGAGAGAACCATCTGGTGAAGAACTGAGGCCTCCTGCCAACAGCTGGCATAAATTTGCCAGCCATGAGAAGTGAGCCATCCTAAATGCAGAACTCCCAACCCCAATAAAGCCTTCAGATGATGGCACACCCAGCTAAACTTTATTTGTTTTCACCTATATTCATCAATGATATTGGTCTGTAATTTTCTTTTTTTGTAGTATCCTTGTCTGGATATGGTATCAGGGTGATGGTGGCCTCATAGAGTGTTCCTTCCTCTGAAATTTTTTGGAAGAGTGTGAGAAGGATGGGTGTTAACTCTTCTCTAAATGTTTGAAAGAATTCACTTGTGAAGCCATCTGGCCCTGGACTTTTGTTTGTTGGAAGATTTTTAATCACAGTTTCAATTTCATTACTTGTGATTGGTCTGTTCATATTTTCTATTTCTTCCTGGTTCAGTCTTGGAAGGTTATACCTTTCTAAGAATTTGTCCATTTGTCCATTTCTTCCAGGTTGTCCATTATATTGGCATAGAGTTGCTTGTAGTAGTCTCTTAGAATGCTTTGTATTTCTGTGTTGTCCATTGTAACTTCTCCTTTTTCATTTCTTATTTCATTGATTTGAGGCCTCGCCCTATTTTTCTTGATGAGTCTGGCTAAAGGTTTATCAATTTTGTTTATCTTCTCAAAGAACCAGCTTTTAGCTTTACTGATCTTTGCTATTGTTTTCATTGTTTCTCTTTCATTTATTTCTGCTCTGATATTTAGGATTTCTTTCCTTCTACTACCTTTGCGTTTTGTTTGTTCTTCTTTCTCTAGTTCCCTTAGGTGTAAGGTTAGATTGTTTATTTGAGATTTTTCTTGTTTCTTGAGGTAGGCTTGTATTGCTATAAACTTCCCTCTTAGAACTGCTTTTGCTGCATTACATAAGTTTTGAATCATCGTGGTTTCGTTCTCATTCGTCTCTAGGTATTTTTTTATTTCCTCTTTGATTTCTTCAGTGAACTCTTGGTTATTTAGTAATGTATTGTTTAGCCTCCATGTGTTTGTGTTTTTCACGTTTTTCTCCCCTATAATTTATTTCTAAGCTCATAGCATTGTGGTCAGAAAAGACGCTTCATATGATTTCAATTTTCTTAAATTTACCGAGGCTTGATTTGTGACCCAAGATGTGATCTATCCTGGAGAATGTTCCATGTACACTTGAGAAGAGAGTGTAATCTGCTGTTTTCCGATGGAATGCCCTATAAATATCAATTAAATCTAACTGATCTATTGTGTCACTTAAAGCTTGTGTTTCCTTATTAATTTTCTGTCTGGATGATCTGTCCGTTGGTGTAAGTGAGGTGTTAAAGTCCCCACTATCACTGTGTTACTGTCAATTTCCTCTTTTATAGCTGTTAGCATTTGCCTTAGGTATTGAGGTGCTCCTATTTTGGGTGCATATATATTTATAATTGTTATATCTTCTTCTTAGATTGATTCCTTGATCCTTATGTAGTGTCCTTCCTTGCCTCCTATAACATTATTTTAAAGTCTATTTTATCTGAGATGAGCATTGCTACTCCAGCTTTCATCTGATTTCCGTTTGCATGGAATATCTTTTTCCACCCCCTCACTTTCAGGCTGTATCTGTCCCTAGGTCTGAAGTGGGTCTCTTGTAGACAGCATATATATGGGTCTTATATTTATATCCATTCAGCGATGCTGTGCCTTTTGGTTGGAGCATTTAATCCATTCACATTTAAGGTAATTATCGATATGTATGTTCCTATTACCATTTTCTTAACTGTTTTGGTTTCTTTCTGTAGGTCCTTTTCTTCACTTGTGTTTCCCACTTAGAGAAGTTCCTTTAGCATTTGTTGTAGAGCTGGTTTGGTGGTGCTGAATTCTCTCAGTTTTTGCTTGTCTGTAAAGCTTTTGATTTCTCCGTTGATTCTGAATGAGATTCTTGCCAGGTAGAGTAATCTTGGTTGTAGGTTCTTCCTCTTCATCACTTTAAATATAACGTGCCACTCCCTTCTGGATTGTAGAGTTTCTGCTGGGAAATCAGCTGTTAACCTTATAGGAGTTCCCTTGTATGTTATTTGTCATTTTTCCCTTGTTGTTTTTAATACAAATTGTCTTTGTCAATTTGATTACAAACTGGTTCATTTGTACCATTTTTCTAGGTTCCACATATATGCGTTAATATACGATATTTCTTTCTCTTTCTGATTGACTTCACTCTGACAGTCTCTAGGTCCATCCACGTCTCTACAAATGACCCAATTTCGTTCCATTTTATGGCTGAGTAATATTCCATTGCATATTAGTACCACATCTTCTTTATACATTTGTCTGTCAACGGGCAGTTAGGTTGCTTCCATGATCTGGCTATTGTAAACAGTGCTGCAGTGAATACTGAGGTGCATGGGTCTTTTTGAATTATGGTTTTCTCTGGGTATATGCTCAGTAGTGAGATTGCTGGGTCACAGGGTAATTCTGTTTTTAGTTTTTTTAAGGAAACTCCATATTGTTCTCCATAGTGGCTGTATCAATTTACAATTCCCACCAACAGTGCAAGAGGGTTCCCTTTTCTCCACACCCTATCCAGCATTTGCTGTTTGTAGATTTTCTGATGATGCCCGTTCTAACTGGTGTGAGGTGATACCTCATTGTAGTTTTGATTTGCATTTCTCTAATAATTAGTGATGTTGAGCAGCTTTTCATGTGCTTCTTGGCCATCTGTATATCTTCTTTGGAGAAATGTCTATTTAGGTCTTCTGTCCATTTTTTTATTGGGTTATTTGTTTTGATATTGAGCTGCATGAGCTGTTTATATATTTTGGAGATTAATCCTTTGTCCACTGATTGGTTTGCAAATATTTTCTCCCATTCTGAGGGTTTTTTTGGTCTTGTTTATGGTTTCCTTTGCTGTGCAAAAGCTTTGAAGTTTCATTACGTCCCATTTGTTTCTTTTTGTTTTTATTTCCATTACTCTAGGAGGTGAATCAACAAAGATCTTGCTGTGATTTATGTCAAAGAGTGTTCTTCCTATGTTTTCCTCTAAGAGTTTAATAGTGGCTGGACTTACATTTAGGTCTTGAATCCATTTTGAGTTTACTTTTTTATATGATGTTAGGGAGTGTTCTAATTTCATTCCTTTACATGTAGCTATCCAGTTTTTGTGGCTTACTAAAGAGACTCTCTTTTCTCCGTTGTATATCCTTGCCTCCTTTGTCATAGATTAGTTGACCATAGGTGCATGGGATTATCTCTGGGCTTTCTATCCTGTTCCATTGATCTATATTTCTGTTTTTGTGCCAGTACCATATTGTCTTCATTACTGTAGCTTTGTAGTATAGTCTGAAGTCAGGGAGTCTGATTCCTCCAGCTCCATTATTTTCCCTCAAGACAGCTTTGGCTATTTGGTGTCTTTTGTGTCTCCATACAAATTTTAAGATTTTTTGTTCTAGTTCTGTAAAAAATGCCATTGGTAATTTGATAGGGATTGCATTGAATCTGTATATTCCTTTGGAAGTATAGTCAATTTCACAATATTGATTCTTCCAATCCAAAAACATGGTATATCTCTCCATCTGTTTGTATCATGTTTAATTTTTTTTCATCAGTGTCTTATAGTTTTCCGCATACAGGTCTTTTGTCTCCTTAGCTAGGTTTATTCCTAGGTATTTTATTCTTTTTGTTGCAATGGTAAATGGGAGTTTTTCCTTAATTTCTCTTTCAGATTTTTCATCATTAATGTATAGGAATGCAAGAGATTTCTGTGTATTAATTTTGTATCCTGCAACTTTACCAAATTCATTGATTAGCTCTAGTAGTTTTCTGGTGGCATCTTTAGGATTCTCTATGTGTAGTATCATGTCATCTGTAAACAGTGACAGTTTTACTTCTTCTTTTCCGATTTGAATTCCTTTTATTTCTTTTTCTTCTCTGATTGTCATGGCTAGGACTTCCAAAAGTATGTTGAATAAGAGTGGTGAGAGTGGACATCCTTGTCTTGTACCTGACATTAGAGGAAATGCTTTCAGTTTTTCACCATTGAGAATGATAATTTCTGTGGGGTTTTCATATATGGCCTTTATTATGTTGAGGTAGGTTCTGTCTATGTCTACATTCTGGAGAGTTTTTATCATAAATGGGTGTTGAATTTTGTCAAAAGCTTTTTATTCATCTATTGAGATGATTATATGGTTTTTATTCTTCAATTTGTTAATATGGTGCATTACACTGATTTGCGTATATTGAAGAATCCTTGCATCCCTGGGATAAACCCCACTTGATCATGGTGTATGATCCTTTTAATGTGCTGTTGGATTCTGTTTGCTAGTATTCTGTTGAGGATTTTTGCATCTATATTCATCAGTGATATTGGTCTGTAATTTTCTTTATTTGTACTATCTTTGTCTGGTTTTGGTATCAGGGTGATGGTGGCCTCATAAAATGAGTTTCGGAGTGTTCCTTCCTTTGCAATTTTTTGGAAGAGTTTGAGAAGGATGGGTATTTGCTCTTCTCTTAATGTTTGATAGAATTCTCCTGTGAAGCCATCTGGTCTGGACTTTTGTTTGTTGGAAGATTATTAATCCCAGTTTCAATTTCATTACTTGTGATTGGTCTGTTCATATTTTCCATTTCTTCCTGGTTCAGTCTTGGAAGGTTATACCTTTCTAAGAATTTGTCCATTTCTTCCAGGTTGTCCATTATATTGGCATAGAGTTGCTTGTAGTAGTCTCTTAGGATGCTTTGTATTTCTGCAGTGTCTGTTGTAACTTCTCCTTTTTCATTTCTAATTTTATTGATTTGAGTCCTCTCCCTGTTTTTCTTGATGTGTCTGGCTAATGGTTTATCAATTTTGTTTATCTTCTCAAAGAACCAGCTTTTAGTTTTATTGATCTTTGTTATTGTTTTCTTTGTTTCTATTTCATTTATTTCTGCTCTGATCTTTATGATTTCTTTCCTTCTGGTAACTTCGGGTTTTGTTTGTTCTTCTTTATGTAGTTCCTTTAGGTGTAAGGTTAGACTTCTTTTTGAGATATTTCTTGTTTCTTGAGGTAGGTGTGTATTGCTATAAGTTTCCCTCTTAGAACTGCTTTTGCTGCATCCCATAGGTTTTGGATTATTGTGTTTTCATTGTCATTTGTCTCTAGGTATTTTTTCATTTCCTCTTTGATTTCTTCAGTGATCTCTTGGTTATTTAGTAACATACTGTTCAGCCTCCATGTGTTTGTGTTTTTTACATTTTTTCCCCTGTAATTTACTTCTAAGCTCATAGCATTGTGGTTGGAAAAGATGCTTGATATGATTTCAATTTTCTTAAATTTACCGAGGATTGATTTGTGACCCAAGATGTGATCTATCCTGGAGAATGTTCCATGTACACTTGAGAAGAGAGTGTAATCTGCTGTTTCTGGATGGAATGTCTTATAAATATGAATTAAATCTACCTGGTCTATTGTGTCATTTAAAGGTTGTTTCCTTATTAATTTTCTGTTTGGATGATCTGTCCATTGGTGTAAGTGAGGTGTAAAAGTCCCCCACTATTATTGTGTTACAGTCGATTTCCTCTTTTAGAGCTGTTAGCAGTTGCCTTATGTATTGAGGTGCTCCTATTTTGGGTGCATATATATTTATAATTGTTATATCTTCTTCTTGGATTGATCCCTTGATCCTTATATAGTGTCCTTCCTTTTTTCTTGTAACATTCTTTATTTTAAAGTCTATTTTATCTGATATGAGTATTGCTACTCCAGCTTTCTTTTGATTTCCATTTGCATGGAATATCTTTTTCCATCCCCTCCCTTTCAGTATGTATCTGTCCCTAGGTCTGAAGTGGGTCTCTTGTAGACAGCATATATATGGGTCTTATTTTTGTAGCCATTCAGTGAGCCTGTGTCTTTTGGTTGGAGCATTTAATCCATTCACGTTTAAGGTAATTATCAATATGTATGTTCCTAGTACCATTTTCTTAACTGTTTTAGTTTGTTTTTGTAGGTCTTTTTCTTCTCTTATGTTTCCCAGTTAGAGAAGTTCTTTTAGCATTTGTTGTAGAGCTGGTTTGGCAGTGCTGAATTCTCTTAGCTTTTGCTTGTCTGTAAAGCTTTTGATTTCTCCATCGCATCTGAATGAGATCCTTGTCAGGTAGAGTAACCTTGGTTGTATGTTCTTCCCTTTCATCACTTTAAGTATGTCATGCCACTCCCTTCTGGCTTGTAGAGTTTCTGCTGAGAAATCAGCTGTCAACGTTATGGGAGTTCCCTTGTATGTTATTTGTTGTTTTTCCCTTGCTGCTTTCAATAATTTTTCTTTGTCTTTATTTTTGCCAATTTGATTACTATGTGTCTCAGTTGTTTCTCCTTGGGTTTATCCTTTATGGGACTCACTGCGCTTCCTGGACTTGGGTGGCTATTTCCTTTCCCACGTTAGGGAAGTTTTCGACTATACTCTCTTCAAATATTTTCTCGGGTCCTTTCTCTCTCTCTTCTCCTTCTAGACCCCTATAATGCGAATGTTGTTGCATTTAATGTTGTCCCAGAGGTCTCTTAGGCTGTCTTCATTTCTTTTCATTCTTTTTTCTTTATTCTGTTCTGCAGCAGTGAATTCCACCATTCTGTCTTCCAGGTCACTTATCCGTTCTTCTGCCTCAGTTATTCTGCTGTTGATTCCTTCTAGTGTATTTTTCATTTCAGTTATTGTTCTGTTCATCTGTGTTTGTTCTTTAATTCTTCTAGGTCTTTGGTAAACATTTCTTGCATCTTCTCAATCTTTGCCTCCATGCTTTTTCCAAGGTCCTGGATCATCTTCACTATCATTATTCTGAATTCTTTTTCTGGCAGGTTGTCTCTCTCCACTTCATTTAGTTGTTTTCTGGTGTTTTGTTCCTTTATCTGGTACATAGACCTCTGCCATTTCATCTTGTCTATCTTTCTGTGAATGTCGTTTTTGTTCCACAAGCTGCAGGATTGTAGTTCTTCTTGATTCTGCTGTGTGCCCTCTGATGGATGAGGCTAGCTAAGAGGCTTGTGCAAGTTTTCTCATGGGAGGGACTGGCAGTGGGTAGAGCTGGCTGTTGCTCTGGTGGGCAGAGCTCAGTAAAACTTTAATCCACTTGTCTGTTGATGGGTGGGGCTGGGTTCCCTCCCTGTTGGTTGTTTGGCCTGGGGTGACCCAACACTGGAGCCTACCTCGGCTCTTTGGTGGGGCTGATGGCAGACTCTGGGAGGGCTCACGCCAAGGAGTGCTTCCCAGAACTTCTGCTGCCAGTGTCCTTGTCCTCACGGTCAGACACAGCCACCCCCTACCTCTGCTGGAGACCCTCCAACACCAGCAGGTAGGTCTGGTTCAGTCTCCCCTGGGGTCACTGCTCCTTCCCCTGTGTACCGATGTGCACACTACTTCGTGTGTGCCCTCCAAGAGTGGTGTCTCTGTTTCCCCCAGTCCTGTCGAAGTCCTGCAATCAAATCCCACTAGCCTTCAAAGTCTGATTCTCTAGGAATTCCTCTTCCCATTGCCAACCCCCAGGTTGGGAAGCCTGATGTGGGGCTCAGAACCTTCACTCCAGTGGGTGGACTTCTGTGGTATAAGTGTTCTTCAGTTTGTGAGTCACCCACCCAGCAGTTACGGGATTTGATTTTATTGTGATTGCGCCCCTACCATCTCATTGTGGTTTCTCCTTTGTCTTTGGATGCGGGATATCTTTTTTGGTGAGTCTCAGTGTCTTCCTGTTGATGACTATTCAACAGTTAGTTGTGATTCTGGTGCTCTCACAAGAGGGAGTGAGAGCAGGTCCTTCTACTCTGCCATCTTGAACCAATCTCTCAAGGGAAGAGTTTATATATGGACAATAATGTGCATATATGGAGGTTGTTTCTGGCAGAGGGAAAATAAGAGGAGAGGACCTCAGGCTAGAGTGTTCTTTGTATAGTCAAGGAAGTTAAGGCTGAAACTCAGAAAGCATGGAGAAAGTGGTAGCAGCTATGGTCAGAGAAGTAACCAGGGCAGACCATGTAGGGATTTGTAAGCCATGGTAAGAACTCTATATTTTATCCAAAGTGTTATGAGAAGCCATTGGAGAGTTCTAAGCAGGGACATGAGACACTCAGCTAACGTTTTGAAAAGAAAGAGTTGCAAAGTCTCTGTGGAGAAAAGACTTTAAAGAGGCAAGAGACAAGAACACAAGAATCCAGTAATAATAACCACCTACTAAAAAGGGAACTGAGAAGTGATGAGGGTAAGAGACTTTCTTCTGTTTAGCACCATATGTATGAGCTACCAATTAAATACAAAACAAAGTTTTAATTTTTCTAGATTTTTACTAGTTGTAATAAAATTCTTCTAATTTTGCCAGTGTGCCAACAACTTTTCATTTGCTTCTTATGCCTTTTTCCATTTTAATAAATATTTTATAAATATTTGAAATTATATACAAAATAATCCTTCCCAATAGTCAATGAAGCATTGACTTTTCTAGACAAGATCTAATGAAAAGCTTAAATAATTTAACAGAGGTCAGTTAAAATAGCCACAAATTAGCGAGAGAAATAACAAGTAAAACATTTGGTGTGATGAATTATCAGGATAAAAAATTAAGGTAGATCCTTTCAAGGAAATGTTTGTTCTCTCTTTATCATAACTTTACTATTTCTTCAGTTGTTTACTCTTACATAGAATGAATTCTTTTGCTCCACAATAAGGGAATGCTTTAGTAAATATATGCCACAACCACTCAATGTAGTATTATGTAGCCATTAAAAAAGGATTGTTATATAATTTGAAGCAGAATACTACAATTTATATGTGGCAAGATCAAATATAAATAGACAACACCGAAAAAATTATGGAAAGAAAATAGAGTGAAATGTCAGTAGGATTATCTTTGAATGAGGTGGCTATAGATGATGGTTTTCTTTTTAATTTCTATTTTTCCATGCTTAAATTTATTATAATGTATTCTTTTCATTAAAAACTGTGATGGTCATTTTTATTTACATACATGAGTTTCCCCGTTTTTGTTCAGTTAATCTGAGTTACACACTGTCTTATGCTTATTAATGCTGTTAGTTCCAGTTGAAATTTTTGTATAAACAGGAAATTATAGTAGAAACCGTGAATTTCTGTTAACAAATATTTACAACTCAGTGAAACCTATCTGTTCTCTTCCTACCATCCAGCTCAGTTTCTTCTGTTTCTGAATTTTCATTGCATTTTGTTAATATATATATATTATATCTTACTGTTCTTCATATACAGTTTACTTTCATTCACTTCTTTGTGTGTAACTTCTTACTTTCCTTGAATTCTTAGAGATCAAGGGTTACCTTTACATTTCCTAGAGTACCTAGCACAATGTTACATGTTTAATAGATAGTTAATATCTATTAAATTATTGAAAGACATAGAACTTTAGAGTTAGAAGATAACTTGACCAGAAACCTACTCCACATCTCAAGACTTCAGAGACCTCCGGTTTTTATCTCCTCAATAAAATATATAAATTATAAGAAAACATCAAAAGTACAGAGTTTAGGATCTCACATCATTTATGGATAGTTTTGATGCCCAAAACTCTATTGAAAATACATATCTTGAATTCTCTCTGGCTTAGAACTGTACTCCAGCACATTCTTTTAGAATTTGCCATGGTTCCCACATGATAAATCTTTAAAACTACAGATTTTTCAAAGTGATTTTCCAATTTGCAAAGTAATAAATGCCCTTTTAAAATTATTTGCTACTTCAGAATCTGAAAACTGGGGAAATTAAAATATGAACTATATAATATATAATAGTATTGCATCAATGTTAAATTTCCTGAGTGAGATACATACTGAACTATTTGAAAGTGAAACATCTGCAAACAACTCTGAATGATTCAGAAAGAAAAAAATCTGTACCTATATCTAGATATAGATATACATACACACACATATGTTAGAGAGAAAAAAAAAGAGCATGTGCACAAATGCAGCAAAATATTAACTATCAGTGAATATAGGTGAAGGTCATACAGGGTTTGTTGTACTATTCTTGCAACTATGGTGAGGTTTGATTTTTTCAAAATAAAAAGTTGGAGAAAAATAAATACATTCAAAGTCCACCCCAACCCCAACAATATTCATTGCATGCCTTTAGATCTTTTAGATATTTTTCAAAAAACAGAGCTTTGTGGCGCTGATACTTTTATTTAGTAGTACAATAGAATTTATCTAAACTTCCCTAAGAAGAAATAACATCAGAAGTCAGTTACTACGGACAGCTCTCATATGTAAATATCAGTATCAGCTTGCTTTCATATTAAAGTGGCATTCCCATATGTAAAATATGAGGCACAGTTAACTTTTCCAATAATCTTTTAAAAGGGTAGGGAAAGTATGAGAAAAAGATCCTAGATATTCTTGTTTCTGACACTGACAAAGCAATTCAGAAAAGGCTTCACGTTTATAACCATGCTGTCAATTCACGAATATACATTCTTTTCCATATAAATTACAAGATTCAGTTAGAGAATAAGAATAGGGTTAAAAAATGGGTAGAATAACCTGAACTCAACGTGAAACTCTCATACATCTTAGCAATTAAGATAATTTTCAAAAGACTAAAAGAGAGCTTTCATAAGTATGAAAAGGAAACTGAGACCTTCAAAGGTTCAGCATCATAATCACCATCACTGTCACTGCCAATATTAAAGCCTTTCTCTTCTGTCTCCTGAGTATCACAGTTAAATAAATAGAGAATTGGAAATATTGTGACTTAGATAAAATAAGTTATATTGAGATTTAGTACCTGTCACATAGATTAATCTCTTTTCAAATTCTAAACTAAATTTCAAAGGATCGAAATCATATTAAAGGATATGAGGGGGGAAAAAGAGAAATGAGAAAGAGTTTGTCTAAATTATTTGTTACTGCTGAAAGCCAAATTATACTTTCTTTTCTATTTAGAAATATATAAATATTAGAAATGGTGTAATAGGCAGAATAATTTTCCCCCTCCCCCGAGATGTTCATGCCCTAACTCCCCCTCCTCCATCAACCTGGGAATATGCTACTTTACATGACAAAAGGGATTTTGAGGATGTGATTAAGAGTATGAACCTTGAGGGGCTTCCCTGGTGGCGCAGTGGTTGAGAGTCCGCCTGCCGATGCAAGGGACACGGGTTCGTGCCCCGGTCCGGGAGGATCCCACATGCCGCGGAGCGGCTGGGCCCGTGAGCCATGGCCGCTGAGCCTGCGCGTCCGGAGCCTGTGCTCCGCAATGAGAGAGGCCACAACCACAACGGTGAGAGGCCCGCGAACCACAAAAAAAAAAAAAAGAGAGAGAGAGTATGAACCTTGAGATGTTGAGATTATCCTGGATTATCCCAATGACCCAATTTAATCACATGAGTCCGTAAAAGCAGAGAACTTTAACTTGCTAGGCCAGAGAGAAATGAAACTGAAGGAGGAGGAGATTTTCAAACCCTAAGAGCAACTCAACCTACTGTTGCTGGCTTTGAAAATGAAGGAAAGTGGCCATGAGCCAAGGAATGTGGGCGGTTTCTAGAAACTGGGAATAGCCCTCATCTGACATCCAGCAAGAAAATGAGATCTCAGTCCCACAACTTCAAGAGGCTGAATTCTGCCAACACCTGAATAGCAAGGAAATGAGTTTTCTCCTAGACTCTCCAGAAAGGAAGGCAGCCCTGTGACACCTTGATTTTAGTCCAGTGAGACCTGTGTTGGACTTCTGAACTATAAAACTGAAAGATAATAAATCTGTGTTAAGCCACTAAATTTGTGGTGACTTGTTACAGCAGCAACTGAAAACTAATATATAGAATTAGGTTTATTGTACAGGTGATTAATGGGATTCTATTGAAAACGCTGGGTTTATTCTGGAAAAAAATAGGAATGAGAGATTTGGGTTATATATATTATAAAAGTGAGGAATTTGCCAAATAACAATAGCAAAGTGCATGCCACCAGCTTCAGGTGCACTAAATGAAAGACTTAATGATCAGGATAGAAGTTTGTTTCTCTTTTTCAAAAACCTATATTCCTGATTAGTTCAAAACTCCAAGTTTTATAAAGTGATTTAAATTGCTAACATAATTGAATTTATCTATTGTGAAACTCATCCATTTGTTTCTTTCAGTGTGTGGTGTTCATTATTTTAGAATAACGCCTCTACCTAAACAATCAAGATATATAGAAACAGATTTAGATTGTGAACTACAAAGGCAGACCTAAGTAGGCTTACAAGCTTATAAGCTTTGGGGGATAAAGTAAGTACAGATCCTCTAAAAAGTGTTATCTGAACCCTTGTATATTCTGTGCTGAGATGCACACTTCTAGAAAGTAATATGCGTTACTAAATAGAAAATTACTGCAGGAAACTAGGAAAATTAAAAACAAAACAAAAACAAGCAAGCCATCAGAAAGAACAGTGCCGGAAAAGGAAAGAGGAGATAAGATGTATATTACTTAAGTAATATGGATGAAGGTAGTGACAATACAAAACCGGGTATCAATCAGTAGGTTAAGAGCCCACTTTTAGATTCTGATTCTATGAAATGTAGTATATTGAGAATGGAGCCTCTTCTTCCTGACTTTCTTGGGCCAGGTACTTCTGGTGATGCTTCCAACCTCAAACACAATGGCTAAACATATCCATGATTCTTAGGACGATAAAAGGTTTGCTACTGGATTCAAAAGTTACATTAGGAAAGAAAAAAAAAAAAGTTACATTAGGGAGTACAGAGTGGGACATTCTGCTTTTGTGTGCAAAAGACAGAGACAGAGACACCCTGAGAAATCTAATGAGAGGAATAAAAATTCATCTATGAAAGCCATCTTTTCTAATTCCTCTTTCATCTCCCAGATCTTTTAAGGATGGAATGGCCCAGGGCAAAGTCTTTGAGCCTCTTTATCTATACTCATTCCCTTAATTGTTTTAACCATCATTTCTAAACTGCCACCTACCAGATTAATGTCTTCAGCCAAACCATTTACCCTGAATTCAAGGCTCACATATACAATTGCCTGCTCCCAATCTTCACTTGGATACAAACAGGTATCTTAAACTCAAAATGCCCTGAGGTAAATTCCTGATCAACCCACTAGAAATCGTTTGATTTTCTTGTCTCTGTTAATGACAGCACAATCTTCCCAGTTGCTTGGGTCAAAAATCTTGATCCCTTCTTCTAACTAATCTAATTAATCTCTCAGGCATGTGTGGTAGAAACCACATGATCTTTGAGAGTCTGACAGACCTTGAGTTCAAATTCCAGGTCTTCTAACTTACTTTCTGGATGACCTAGCCTGAGATATTTAACCTCTCTGCATCTCAGTCATGAGGATTGAATGAGATAACACAGACTAAGCACCTTGCACAATGTCTAGCATACAGTAGGTGCTGAATAAATGGGAATTATTCACATGGCAGATAATCTTCCAATACTCATTCTTCTCTTTCTTTTGAAAATATACCACCTACATATCCTGGCCTCATATGCAGATAGATGTGTCCATGTGACTAAGTTCTGGCCAACAGGATATGGGCATGAAATGTTGTATGTAACTTCCAGGTCACATATTTTTTAAAAGCTGGTCACCTTCCACTTGTTTTCTCCCTTGTCCCACAGACTAGAATGTGAACGTGGGGGTAGTAATTCAGATTCATCTTTGTAGACAAGAGCAACAACTTCCTTATGGGGTGGTGGAACAAGATGAAAAGAATGAGGTCCCCGGATGACAGTGTGGAACAGAGCTGCCCAACTCAATAGCCTGTCAACCCAGACTCATGCATGCAAGAGAAATAAACCTATTTTATTCATGCAAAATGATAATGCCTACAAGTAAATTCATTTTATTACCTAGAATCCATCTGAGTCTTGACAGCATATTTTTCAAGCTAAGTTTTCCAGAATACCCTTACAAATGTATGAATTCTCAAAAGGTATGTTACTACTGAAAACAATCATGTGAATAAGGAAAAAGAAAAAAACCCCTCAAACTCAGCATATATGGGAATTTGTGGCAGCAAGTTAAAAATGAAAAAACAAAAAACCATATCTTTTCCCTTGAACATTATATCCTGCTGCTTTATGACTATTCATTTGATAAGATTTATTCAGAATAATAGCATACTGAATTTTCAATCGATATGAAATAAAATTTTCAGTGGGAAACGTTAATAGAAAGCTGAGGGAAAATAAACATATCCTTGCTTTTTTGCTTCCTCTTAGAAGTACTATAAATCTGTCACTGAGCAGTTGATTCCTGGGACCCGTATATAAGTGACCATTTTGTTTTCTTGTTTCCCAGAAGCCAAATGATAATTTTCACTTATACCCTACCAATGACAACACTTTTATGCTTTTCTGTGAGCTGAAAAAAATGTCACTAAAAATACAATATAAGAGTTCATACTGAATGGACAAAAACAAAGACTTTGATTGCTGAACTTTAATAAACCTTAAAGTAATTAAAAGGCAGACTTCAATTCCTAAACAAATTTTTTTCATTTCAGGAACGCAAAGGAGTCTAAACACCATAAGTCCCCCAAATCCAATACTGCCCAGGATTCATTCATATAAACCCTTTCATACCTTGAGAACAATTAAATAATCATGGGTGACCATAATTATATGACTTCACATGTCCTTAGCATAGTGGTGAAAAGTACAAACTATGAAGCCAGATTGCCAGGATTCACAGCATGGGTCCACCAGTTAATATTTTCGTGTCTTAGAGCAAGTTACTTAATTTTTCTGCCCCAGTTTCCTGTAAATCGGGATTATTAATAGAACCTGGCTCACAGATGCTGTTATAAGGACTTAATAATTCCATTAAAGAAAGTACTCAGAACAAGTGTTATTACTGTTGTCTTCCTAGGTCTCAAGTCTTTCCCTTCTATGTGCAGGTGTGTGTTTATCATGTGTCAATCATATATCAAAATATACTATGAAAGAGACATACAGCTAAAGACCTGCAAAATCACTTGCCTTAATCTAAAGCTTCAATTCCTCAAAAGGCTCATGGTTACAATTTCTAGAGACTACTTATTTCATTCATTCAACAACTAGTTATTAAGCACTTACTATATAGAAGGTGTGGTAATAGTTGTGATAAAAATGGAAAGATAAGTTCCTCACCTGCAAGGCGCTAACAGAGCAGCACTGTCCCAAGAGAAATATAATGTGAGCCACAAAGGTGAGCCAAATGTAGAACTGTAAACTTTCTGGTGGACACTTAAAAAAACTAAAATGAAACAAGTGAAATTATTTTAAATAATATGTTTAATTTAACCCACTATATATATATATATATATATATATATATATATTTTTTTTTTTTTTGGCGGTACGTGGGCCTCTCACTGTTGTGGCCCCTCCTGCTGTGGAGCACAGGCTCCGGACGCGCAGGCTCAGCGGCCATGGCTCACGGGCCCAGCCGCTCCGCGGCATGTGGGATCTTCCCAGACCGGGGCACGAAACCGCATCCCCTGCATTGGCAGGCGGACTCTCAACCACTGCGCCACCAGGGAAGCCCTAACCCACTATATTTAAACTATATCATTTCAATAGATAATCAATATTAAAAAATTATTAGTGACAAGTTTACATTCTTTTTTTTTGGTACTATGTCTTCAGAACTCAGAGTATAATTCACACAGCACATCTCAATTCAGAAGCTAAACTTTCATTGGAAACACTGATCTTTACCCACATCGTCCCTTTTTCATCCTATTGGCACACTACAAAAGCTGTGAACTATGTTGTCCAATAGAGTAGCCACTAGCCACATGCGGCTATTTACATTTAATTTATATTAAATAAAATTTAAAATTCAGTTCCCAATAAACAACAAGGTCCTATTGTATAGCACAAGGAACTATATTCAATATCCTGTAATAAACCATAATGGAAAAGAATATGAAAAAGAATGTATATATATGCATCACTTTGCTGTGCAGCATAAATTAACACAACATTGTAAATCAACTATACTTCAATAAAATAAATTTTTAAAAAGAAAAGAAAAAAAGAATACTCAGTTCCTCAGTCACAGTAGCCACATTTTAAGTGCTCAATAGCACTTGCGGCTTGTAGCGACTGTATTGAACTCTGCAGGTCTAAAGAGACAACAAGTGTGCAACAACTACATTGATGATTTCTACAGTGGAAGCATCTGTAAAGTACAGTAGGAACATTTAAAAGGTAGCACCACGAATTCCATGGCACTCCAGTGGTTAGGACTCCACACTTCCACTGCAGAGAGCACGGGTTCGATCCCTGGTCAGGAACTAAGATCCCGCAAGCCATGCAGCGCGGCCAAAAATAAACAAATGAAATGAAATGTAGCACCAAAGTCTGCCCAAGGGAAACACATAACAGAGGAGGTGAACTATCAGCAGAAATGTAAAGAATAAATAGGAATTTGCTAGACAGAGAAGTTGGGAGACAGTATTACAGGTAAAAGGAAAAACAAAACTATGAGAAACGGCCCAGGAGCTTCAGAGGATTTATTAGGAAAACTGTAACTAGCTCAAGATCACTGAAGACATGAAACTGACCAGGTCTTGGGCAGGGACCAAATCCTAAAGCGTTTACAGCCCATGATATAACATGGCAAGACACTAGAGATGTGTTGCAGGAAGGCTTTTCTCCCTAAACTTGTGGCGAAATTAAGAAAGAAAGAAGTCAGTATTGTAATGAGAGGGAAAAGGGGAGAATCAAAGAAGCTGTATCTTCAGTCTAACAGGCTAAAAGTAAATGTTAAAATACAAAATTTATGAGCATAAACATGTAAAGTAATAGTTTGGCAAACATTACCTCAAGTAACTTTAATTGAGGATTTTACCATTAACACCAAAGAATCTTCAGTCAATGTTAAGAAATTTTGAGATCTTGCTTCTTTGGAGAGTTTTAGAAACTAGGTTTCAAAATTAGTCTGAAGGGACTTCTGATGATGATGCTAAATAATTTCTGCATCCAACAACCTCATATAAGTGGAAGCCAACCATGAAAATTTCAAGAGCCAAAAGACATCTGTATTGTTTAACTTCCATTGAGTTCCCGGAATATCTCTTAGAATTGTTCCAGAAAGTCTTATTTGTCTAAGCAGGCTTATAATATTGAGCTATCACATATAACACAGAGGATTAAGATTTTAATGCAGAATAAGTAAAATAAGAAATTAAAATGAAAAGTTGTAAAGAAAATATTTTGATTCCCTTAAACCATAAAATAATAAAGTTGGCACAACTACATACCCCCCAAAATTAAATATTTTGTTAAAATCATATTCCAAATCTAAAGCAGATAAAGAAGAAAAGTTGTGAAATAAGTCAACTTCAGAGTCAACGTCACTAGATATAACTGTAACACTCTCTAGAGAAAAATTATTTTTTAATGAAACAATAATATTCAAACTAGTATTTTAAGCATAAGTTCTAACTGGTCGATTCAATAGATATTTAGTAAATCAGTTTCTACAGTAAAGGTTTACAAGACTTTTCCTCCATTTTAACTATTTATGTCACGAAACATAAAATATATTTCAGAACTTTTGTTCTTCATAATCCTAAGGAACATTTATGCAAGAAAAAATAGCTAAATTTGAATTTTACACTATTCTAAATAAAATGCTATTTCAATTCATCTTATCATTCATTTAGATAGCAATTACTACAATTCAACAAGTCTCAAAAGATACGGAAATCTAGCTGGCAGGTAAATGTCACTTAAAGTATTAACTGTATCCCAGAAAATTGGGATTTGATTAACAAAGGTTTTAATTTTTCCCTTTGATTTGCATCACAAAGTCAGAGAGGCAGGCCAATATTCAGTGTTTTTGCCTCTAACAGGCAAAAGGTAAGTAAAAATCTTAGCAGAATTTTTTAGCATCAAAAAAGAAAGGGGAGAAGGTGGTGGTGGGGGACTGAGCAAGGGCTGCTCTGCTCCTTGCTAGAGTGCATTAATATGAAAATATTAATATAGAGCCTTAATATGTTTTTTTTTTTAGAGCCTTAATATGTTGATTTAAGGTACCAATATCTCCCAGGCTCACACCCCCAATTCTAGGTACTCTAGATACCAATTCCTCTCAATCCCCTAAAGTGTATTAAAAAGAAACCCCCACCAACTACCATTTCTCTTCTTCCTCTTTACAGCAAAATCTACTGAAAAAGCTGCCTCTACTTTTTATTTCTACTTTCTCAATTCAATCCATTACAAATAGGTTTTTGGCTCTACCACTTCAATGAAACATCTCTCTCAAGGTCATCAATGACCCTTGTTTTTAAAAAAGCCAATAGTCAAACCTCTCCGATCTCATTTGAAAAAAACAAAATCAAAAAACAAAAAACCTCTCAGTGTCCTTTGACCCAACTGATTACTGAAAACACTCGTCTCTAAATGATACCACAGGCTCCTACCTCACTATTTGCACATTCTCCGTAACTTTTTCTGTCACCAGGCTTCTCAAGCCTAGGGTGCCACAGATGTCTATTCTTGGCTCTTTCCTCTTTTCAATTTATACTCCTTTCCCAGGCGGTCCCATCTAGACCCAATGCTTCAAATACCATATATGTGTTGATGACTCTGCGACTGAAATCTCTAGCCTGGATCTCTTCCCAGAGCCCCAGACTCAGAGAGACAACCACTAGTACACAGCTCCACTAGGATGTCTAGTAAGCATTTCAAACTTAATCCTTGTTAATATCATCAGGATCTACTAGATCCAAGTTTTGTTTTCAAGTATCTTTTTTGAACAGTTCTATTTGTAAGGATTGATATTTTATGACTTTTTTTTAGATGCCTTCCAAAGAACAAAGAGAAGTTTTACTTTAAAAAAGAAAAAAACAGTAAAAGTCATTTTATCTTGCAACTACCATATAGGTCCCAGTGGACCCTTTCATAAATCTAAGATATTATGTGGCCTCAGTGACCTTGTTTTTCCTTTATCTTGAAATCTCTTGATAGTTCATCATCCTGAAAATTATTTCATCTTTACTTGTCAATTATTTCCAACTATATTAAAAAATAAAAAGTCAGAGAATGGAAGCATAATGGAATTGACTGGAAGAATGATGCACTACTGTACCATCCTTCAGTTTTCCTATTGCATTACCCAAAGCATTAACTCATCTTTCAAAAAGAAGTCTGGAGATACCATCCTTGTATTCTTCTTGGCTTTATTTTTTCTTTTCAAGCTAAATCTTTAGTTCAATCTTATGCAACTGTGTAGATATACATGTTTGTTTAATACACAATTATGACATCCACAGGGAATTTTAGAGAAAGTAAGACTGGAAACACTTTACTGCACACATTCTAACAAACTTTTAAGCTGGTAAAGTTGAGAATTCATAATATTTTGCTTTCCACCCATAACGGCAAAGAGAAGAAAACTAACAGAGAAAGATACTTCAGTTATTAGATGGTGAATGTGAACAGGCAGATACTAGTAAAATTTCAGATTATGATTCTTCAGATGACAATATCTTAAATCAATTTTCTCAAATCTAAGAAGCAATGAGTGTACAATATATTTTTAAGGACGAAAAGAAAATATGGGATTCATAGTCAATTAAACAAGAAGGACTTCATTGTGCAATACATTACAACAAGAACCTGCACCAAGGTCATACTGTATAGCACAGGGAACTATGTTCAATATCCTGTGATAAACCATAATGGAAAAGAATATGAAAAAGAATGTATATATATGCATCACTTTGCTATACAGTAGACATTAACACAACATTGTAAATCAAGTATACTTCAATGAAATAAATACATAAATAAAAGAGCCTGGACTATCCCATTTACCTAAAAGGATGTGTGACAGTATTCTTTCACCTTTTATGATGTCTGTGCAGCAAAATTTACTTCATAAAGATCATAGGTGGGCTTCCCTGGTGGCACAGTGGCTAAGAATCTGCCTGTCAATGTAGGGGACACGGGATCGATCCCTGGTCCGGGATGATCCCACATGCCGTGGAGCAACTAAGCCCGTGCACCACAACTACTGAGCCTGCGCTCTAGAGCCCAAGAGCCACAACTACTGAAGCCTGTGCACCTAGAGCCCGTGCTCTGCAACAAGAGAAGCCACCGCAATGAGAAGCACGCACACGGCAATGAAGACCCAATGCAGCCAAAAATAAAAAATAAATTAAAAAAAAAGATCGTAGGTGGATAAAGGCTGAAGGCAGGTATTTATACAAAGGTGTATAGAAGGAAACAGATGATGTAGAAATGAAAAAATTCACTGGATTGATCATTTTAATTGGAGCTTATAAATCTAAAAAATGAAAATGCTTTTCAATTGAAAGTGGTCATCCTTTCTTCAACAAAAACAAAGTTTTCAAAACTATTGTCTTTTGACAATGAAAATGCAAGAACCAGAAGTAATGATAAGCCATGGCCTGTTAAGAGATGTATTTGAAATCTGAGAGCAGTATTTATTTGGTGTATGTGTATCAGGTATATGAATGGCAGTTGATGAGCAGTTGTATAGTAGAGGACTTTTCCCATTTTGAATATGTGCATGTCTTCACAACCAAGCTCATTCTACGAGGCCACCATCACCCTGATACCAAAACCAAAGATATCACAAAAAAAGAAAGTTACAGGCCAATATCACTGATGAACATAGACACAAAAATCCTCAACAAAATACCAGCAAACAGAATGCAACCACACATTAAAAGGATCACACACCAGGATCAAGTGGGATTTATCCCAGGAATGCAAGGATTCTTCAAAATATGCAAATCAATCAATGTGATACACCATATTAACAATGAAGAATAAAAACCATATGATCCTCTCAATATATGCAGGAAAAGCTTTTGACAAAATTCAACACCCATTTATGATAAAAACTCTCCAGAGAGTGGGCATAGAGGGAACCTACCTCAACATAATAAAGGCCATATAGGACAAATCCACAGCAAACATCATTTTCAATGGTGAAAAACTGAAAGCATTTCCTCTAATATCAGGAAAAAGACAAGGGTGTCCACTCTCACCACTGTTATTCACCCTTATCTCTTCTTGCTCTTCCCTCCTTGGCTCACTGTTCTTCAGCCCCAGTGGCCTCCTTTCTGTTCCTGAACATACCAGATTTACTGTCACCTTGTGGTTCTTTCTACAGGCAATGCTCTTAGAGCAGGTCCTCCCATGGTTTCCTCCTCTCATCCTTCAGGTCTCAATCCAAATATCACCTCTTTGGTGAAGGCTTCTCTGACTCTAGTTAAACAGCTCTCACCATACCCCATGCCGTCACAATTGACTAATAACTATTTTATCTTCTCCACATTTATCGATTTTATCTTACGGATAATTAAAACTATATATGTACATGTTTATGATCTATCTACCCCACCCCCCACAATCTTCTTAAGAGTAGAAACTACTATCCATTCACTACTGCATTTCTACCACCAAGAACAGGGCCCAGGAACTTAACAGGTACTCAGTAAACATTGGCTATTTAATCAACAAAAGGGAATCCATGAAAGTTACCATGTACTTCTTGCTGAAGACAAGATGAGAGATGTACAGGTCAGCTCCACTTCCTTACTGAACAAGGAATAGAAATGTCTGTATATCAATCTATCACTATCATATGGTCTCAGACTCAAACAGTCTACCAGTATTAATATGTTTAATTTGCATGGGTCAAATAGGAAATTGCACATGTATGAAAAAAGAGAATATCTCTGCCCTTCTCCAAACTCTTTTCCCTAAAGAAAAGCCTGTTTACAAATATCAAGCAAATGAAAAGCTGCCAAATTTTGATCTCTCTCAACATCAGTTGGTTTAGTTCCATTGAAAACAAGTATAACTCAGAATAATGTAGGGGCTGGTCAGGCTCTTTCTCCTCCCTTAACTCATGACTGCACGCTATAAAGCCAAATTGCAGCAAACACAATCCAATAACTGCAAGAGGGCTTGGAAAGCCTTTGAAAAAATCAGCTCAAAACCATCTGTACTACTAGAAAACAAGAACTATAGCATGGGGCTTCCCTGGTGGCGCAGTGGTTGAGACTCTGCCTGCCGATGCAGGGGACACGGGTTCGTGCCCCGGTCCGGGAAGATCCCACATGCCACAGAGTGGCTAGGCCCATGAGCCATGGCCGCTGAGCCTGCGCGTCCGCAGCCTGTGCTCCGCAACGGGAGAGGCCACAAGAGTGAGAGGCCTGCGTAACGCAAAAAAAAAAAAAAAAGAACTATAGCATGTGCTCTACTGACTGTGAATAAGTGGTATTCTCATTATTATGGTTTTAATTTTCAACATAGTAGCTGTTACAACTATCTAGGTGTTTTCAATCAAACTATATTAGTATACTAAAATATTCAAATGTTCTTTTGAACTCTTGATGGGAAAGCAATATAAATCCTATGAAGCCTATTCATAAAAAGTGATGCATTAACTAAAACCCATCATTAACACCAGCATTCCATGCTTCCCCAAATTAGTGAAACAAGAACGGATATAAGCATAAGCATACGAAACTATTTATTACATCCTTAAAAGTAAGCAGAGGGAAAATAATTTGACAGTTGATTTGCTGACAGGGGAGGAATTTGTATCCTGGATTAAAAAAAAAAAAAAAAGGTCGAGAGGAGCTTGAGAACAGTTTCTAGGGCTCTGCTCGCCCCCATCTCACCCCCCAAGTGAAGACTGGTCTTCTTGTCGGACTGCCCATGCACTTGTTGCAGAAACAGCCAAGGCCCTGGCTCTGGAGGATGCTGCAGGAGGAAGACACAGAAGCAGGACGACCCTGAGAGATTAAGCCCCTTAATCGTGAAACAGCCAAGCGGCTGACAGGGTCCTGGTGCTCTGTCCAGGTGTCAGGCCTGTACCTCTGAGGTGGGAGAGCTGACTTCAGGACATTGATCCACGAGAGACCTCCCAGCTCCACGTAATATCAAATGGCGAAAGCTTTCCCAGAGATCTCCATCTCAACACTAAGACCCATCTCCACTCAACAACAAGCAAGCTCCAGTGCTGGACGGCCTATGCCAAACAACCAGGAAGACAGGAACACAACACCATCCATTAGCAGAGAGGCTGCCTACAATCATAATAAGGTCACAGACACCCCAAAACACACCACCAGATGTGGTCCTGCCCATCAGAAAGGCAAGATCTGCCTCATCCACCAGAATACAGGCAACAGTCCCCTCCACAAGCAAACCTACACAACCCACTGAACCAACCTTACCCACTGGGAACAGACACCAGAAACAACAGGAACTACTAACCTGCAGCCTGCGAAAAGGAGACCCAAAACACAGTAAGTTAAGCAAAATGAGAAGACAGAGAAACACACACCAGAAGAAGGAGCAAGGTAAAAACCCACCAGACGAAAACATTGAAGAGGAAATAGGCAGTCTGAAAAAGCATTCAGAGTAATGATAGTAAAGATGATCCAAAATCCTGGAAATACAATGGAGAAAATACAAGAAACGTTTAACAAGGAGAATTAGAAGAACTAAAGAGCAAGCAAACAATGATGAACAACACAATAAATGAAATTAAAAATTCTCTAGAAGGAACCGATAGCAGAATAACTAAAGCAGAAGAATGCATAAGTGACCTGGAAGATAAAATAGTGGAAAAAACTACCACAGAGCACAATAAACAAAAAAGAATGAAAAGAATTGAGAACAATCTCAGACACCTCTGGGACAACATTAAATGCACCAACATTCGAATTATAGGGGTCCCAGAAGAAGAGAAAAAAAAGGGACTGAGAAACTATTTGAAGAGATTATAGTTGAAAACTTCCCTAATATGGGTAAGGAAAGAGTCAATCAAATCCAGGAAGCACAGAGAGTGCAATACAGGATAATCCAAGGAGAACGCGCCAAGACACATATTAATCAAACTATCAAAAATTAAATACAAAGAAAAAATATTAAAAGCAACAAGGGAAAAGCAACAATTAACATACAAGGGAATCCCCATAAGGGTAACAGCTGATTTTTCAGCAGAAACTCTGCAAGCCAGAAGGGAGTGGTAGGACATATTTAAAGGGATGAAAAGGAAAAACCAACAATCAAGATTACTCTACCCAGCAAGGATCTCATTCAGATTCGATGCAGAAATTAAAACCTTCACAGACAAGCAAAAGCTAAGAGAATTCAGCACCACCAAACCAGCTCTACAACAAATGCTAAAGGAACCTCTCCAGGCAGGAAACACTAGAGAAAGAAAAGACCTACAATAACAAACCCAAACAATTAAGAAAATGGTCATAGGAACATACATATCGATAACTACCTTAACTGTAAATGGATTAAATGCTCCACCCAAAAGACATAGACTGGATGAATGGATACAAAAAACACAAAAACAAGACCTGTATATATGCTGTCTACATGAAACCAACTTCAGACCTAGGGACACATACAGACTGAAAGTGAGGGGATGGACAAAGATATTCCATGCAAATGGAAATCAGAAGAAAGCTGGAGTAGCAATTCTCATATCAGACAAAATAGACTTTAAAATAAAGACTATTACAAAAGACAAAGAAGGACACTACATAAGGATCAAGGGATCAATCCAAGAAGAAGATATGACAATTGTAAATATTTATGCACCCAAATTAGGAGCACCTCAATACATAAGGCAAATGCTAACAGCCATAAAAGGGGAAATCAACAGTAACACAAACATAGTAGGGGACTTTAACACCCCACTTTCACCAACGGACAGATCATCCAAAATGAAAATACATAAGGAAACACAAGCTTTAAACGATACATTAAACAACATGAACTTAACTAATATTTATAGGACATCCTATCCAAAAAAAAAGGATACACTTTCTTCTCAAGTGCTCATGGAACATTCTCCAGTATAGATCATATCTTCGATCACAAATCAAGCCTTGGTAAATTTAAGAAAATTGAAATCATATCAAGTATCTTTTCCGACCACAATGCTATGAGACTAGATATCAATTACAGGAATAAATCTGTAAAAAATACAAACATGTGGAGGCTAAACAATACGCTACTAAATAACCAAGAGATCACTGAGGAAATCAAAAAATACCTAGAAACAAATGACAATGAAAACACGACAACCCAAAACCTATGGGGATGTAACAAAAGCAGTTCTAAGAGGGAAGTTTATAGCAATACAATCCTACCTCAAGAAACAAGAAACATCTAAAATAAACAACCTAACCTTACACCTAAAGCAATCAGAGAAAGAAGAACAAAAAACTCCAAAGTTGGCAGAAGGAAAGAAATAATAAAGGTCAGATCAGAAATAAATGAAAAAGAAATGAAGGAAACCATAGCAAAGGTCAATAAAACTAAAAGATGGTTCTTTGAGAAGATAAACAAAATTGATAAACCATTAGCCAGACTCATCAAAAAGAAAAAGGGAGAAGACTCAAATCAATAGAATTAGAAATGAAAACGGAGAAGTAACAACTGATGCCGCAGAAATACAAAGGATCATGAGAGATTACTACAAGCAACTATAGGCCAATAAAATGGACAAGCTGGAAGAAATGGACAAATTCTTAGAAATGCACAGCCTTCCGAGACTGAACCAGGAAGAAATAGAAAATATAAACAGACCAATCACAAGCACTGAAATTGAGACTGTGATTAAAAATCTTCCAACAAACAAAAGCACAGGACCAGATGGCTTCACAGGTAAATTCTATCAAACATTTAGAGAACAGCTAACACCTATCCTCTTCAAACTCTTCCAAAATATAGCAGAGGGAGGAACACTCCCAAACACATTCTATGAGGCCACCATCACCCTGATACCAAAACCAGACAAAGATGTCACAAAAAAAAGAAAACTACAGGCCAACATCACTGATGAACATAGATACAAAAATCCTCAACAAAATACTAACAAACAGAATCCAACAGCACATTAAAAGGATCATACACCATGAACAAGTTGGGTTTATCCCAGGAATGCAAGGATTCTTCAATATACGCAAATCGATGTGATAAACCATATTAACAAATTGAAGGAGAAGAACCATATGATCATTCCAATAGATGCAGAAAAAGCTTTTGACAAAATTCAACACCCATTTATGATTAAAAAAGAAAAAAACCTCCAGAATGTATGCATAGAGGGAACTTACCACAACATAAAAAAGGTCATATATGACAAACGCACAGCAAACATCATTCTCAATGGTGAAAAACTGAAAGCATTTCCTCTAAGATCAGGAACAAGACAAGGATGTCCACTATCACCACTATTATTTTTTTAAAGAATGAAAGAATCAGAGGTCCCATACAGTATTATCAAGATGACTGTGGGCTTTTTTTTTTTTTAAGAAGATGTTGGGGGTAGGAGTTTATTAATTAATTTATTTATTTTTGCTGTGTTGGGTCTTCGTTTCTATGCAACAGCTGTCTCTAGTTGTGGCAAGCGGGGGCCACTCTTCATTGCAGTGCGCGGGCCTCTCACTATCGTGACCTCTCTCGTTGCAGAGCACAGGCTACAGACGCACAGGCTCAGTAGTTGTGGCTCACGGGCCCAGCCGCTCCGCGGCATGTGGGATCCTCCCAGACCAGGGCTCGAACCCATGTCCCCCGTGCTAGCAGGCAGATTCTCAACCACTGCGCCACCAGGGAAGCCCTCTCACCACTATTATTCAACACAGTTTTGGAAGTTTTAGCCACAGCAATCAGGGAAGAAAAAGAAATAAAAGGAATCCAAATCGGAAAAGAAGAAGTAAAGTTGTCATTGTTTGCAGATGACATGATACTATATATAGAGAATCCTAAAGATGCTACCAGAAAACTACTAGAGCTAATCAATGAATTTGGTAAAGTAGCAGGATACAAATTAATGCATAGAAATCTCTTGCATTCCTATACACTAATGATGAAAAATCTGAAAGAGAAATTCAGGAAACACTCCCATTTACCATTGCAACAAAAAGAATAAAATATCTAGGAATAAACCTACCTCAGGAGACAAAAGACCTGTATGCAGAAAATTATAAGACACTGATGAAAGAAATTAAAGATGGTACAAACAGATGGAGAGATATACCATGTTCCTGGATTGGAAGAATCAATATTGTGAAAATGAGTATACTACCCAAAGCAATCTACAGATTCAATGCAATCCCTATCAAACTACCAATGGCATTTTTCACAGACTTAGAACAAAAAATTTCACAATTTGTATGGAAACACAAAAGATCCCGAATAGCCAAAGCAATCTTGAGAAGGAAAAACGGAGCTGGAGGAATCAGGATCCCGGGCTTCAGACTATACTACAAAGCTGCAGTAATCAAGACAGTATGGTACTGGCTCAAAAACAGAAATAAAGAACAATGGAACAGGATAGAAAGCCCAGAGATAAACCCATGCACATATGGTCACCTTAATTTTGATACAGGAGGCAAGAATATAAAGTGGAGCAAAGACAGCCTTTTCAATAAGTGGTGCTGGGAAAACTGGACAGTTGCATGTAAAAGAATGAAATTAGAACACTCCCTAACACCATACACAAAAATAAACTCAATATGGATTAAAGATCTAAATGTAAGGCCTGACACTACAAAACTTAGAGGAAAATATAGGCAGAACACTCTATGACATAAATCACAGCAAGATCCTTTTGGATCCACCTCCTAGAGAAATGGAAATAAAAACAAAAATAAACAAATGGGACTTAATGAACTTTAAAGCTTTTGCACAGCAAAGGAAACCATAAACAAGATGAAAAGAATGAAAAGAATTCTCTCAGAATGGGAGAAAATATTTGCAAATGAAGCAACTGAGAAAGGATTTAATCTCCAAAATTTCCAAGCAGCTCATGCAGCTCAATATTCAAAAAACAAACAACCCAATCTAAAAATGGGCAGACGACCTAAATAGACATTTCTCCAAAGAAGACATACAGATGGCCAAGAAGCACATGAAAAGCTGCTCAACATCACTGATTATTAGAAAAATGCAAATCAAAACTACAATGAGGTATCACCTCACACCAGTTAGAATGGGCATCATCAGAAAATCTACAAACAATAAATGCTGGAGAGGGTGTGGAGAAAAGGGAACCTTCTTGCACTGTTGGTGGGACTGTAAATAGATACAGCCACTATGGAGAACAGTATGTAGGTTCCTTAAAAAACTTAAAATAGAACTACTGTATGACCCAGCAATCCCACTACTGGGCATATACCCTGAGAAAACCATAATTCAAAAAGAGTCATGTACCACAATGTTCATTGTAGCTCTATTTACAATAGCCAGGTCATGGAAGCAGGCTAAGTGTCCATTGACAGATGAACAGATAAAGAAGTGTGGCACATATATACAATGGAATATTACTCAGCCATAAAAAGAAATGAAATTGGGTTATTTGTAGTGAGGTGGATGGATCTCGAGTCTGTCATACAGAGTGAAATGAGTCAGAAAGAGAAAAACAAATACCATATGCTAACACATATATATGGAATCTAAAAAAATAAATAAATAAAGGTTCTGAAGGACCTAGGGGCAGGACAGGAATAAAGATGCAGAAGTAGAGAATGGACTTGAGGACACGGGGAGGGGGAAGGGTAAGCTGGGACGAAGTGAGAGAGTGGCATGGACATATATACACTACCAAAGGTAAAATAGATAGCTAGAGGGAAGCAGCCACATAGCACAGGGAGATCAGCTCAGTGCTTTGTGTCCACCTAGGGGGGTGGGATAGGGAGCGTGGAAGAGAGACGTAAGAGGGAGGAGATATGGGGATATATGTATATGTATAGCTGATTCACTTTTTTATAAAGCAGAAACTAACACACTATTGTAAAGCAATTATACTCCAATAAAGGTGTTAAAAAAAAAAAAAGCAAGCAGAGGTAAAACCTAACAGTTGTAAACCAACTTTCAATACTACCTTGAAATTTAAAACCATAAAAAGAACTGCATTTTTAGATAATGAAAACATCTTACCATATTTTTTCTTTTACTCACTTTTCAGTAAAAGAACACTTTCTTTTAAGCACAATTTTCTTTTTAAGATACAGCCCAAAGGAAGAAGAGTTGTATATTCTGCATCTTTTTTTCAAATGCCATTAAAATTTTTTTAATCCACCTATTTATAGAACAAAGCCATTGTTATCTATAAAATATAGTATACCAAATTCTACTTTCTCTCCTGACTTACATTCATAACTTGAAACCAATTTCTGGGGCATAACCCCCATTAAATACCTCAATTAGTGGACAAAAGAAATGTATGTCCAGATTCCTACTCGGATTACATTCTGGCCATTCTTAGTAATTTGAAACTGTTTTTTTCTCCTCCCAAACCAGCTGTTAAGATGAACTCTGGTCCCATGAATTGCCACCCTTTTTCTAGTATTAACCTCTTCCTTGCCAAACTCTGGGTTCCAGAGCTACAAGAATTTTTAAAAAGGAATAAGGACTGAAGTAAATAAAGGCATTCATATCCCTATCTATAAAGAGAATCAAAAGAAGAGTTTCTCAGCATCCTGAAACCACAAGAGTTCCATTTAAAAGAGTCACAGACTTTGAAAAGAAAAAGTAACTCTAGAGATCATTCAGTCTATCTACCTCCTTTTACAAACAAGGAAACAGCAAGTACTACATATCAAATGAATTCTCTAATTTATCAATTTCTTTAAGTTCCATATTTAGATGAAGAACATCTACTGGACAAAGCAAGGAACAGAAGTATTACAATAACCTGTTTCAGAAGCTTATCCCTGTCTTCATCTAGTCAGTGAGTTTGATTTTCAGCTTGATTTACATGGAGAACAAGTGAAAGCATTTCATTCATTACACAAATATATACTGAGCATCTACCATGTGAAAATAGCTGGGGTGGGAGGATGCACAAAATTCTCTGACCTCATAGAACTTACCTATGAGAGAGGAGATAGAGGAAGACAATAAACAAAAGAAATAGGTAGTAAGTAAAACATAGTATGTTAGCGGTAGTAAGTGGTACGGAGAAAATAAGGCAGGAAAGGGAGATGTGGAGGAGGTTCAAAGCTGGCAGTGACTTAAAAACAGTAGTCAGGGAATGTAACATGTAAGTAAAGATGTGAAGGAGATAGGCCACGTAGATGTGGGCGGGGGGGGGGGGGCGGAGAATATCACAGGGAAGGTAACAGCAAGGTGAAAGACCCTGAAGTAAGGGCATGCCCAGAATGTTCAAGGAAAGGCAAGGAAGGTAATGCAGTTGGAATGCATGAGGCAGAGAACAGCAGGAGATGAGGTCAGAGAGGTATTAGGAAGCCAGATCATGTAAGTTCTTAGAGGCCATTGTAAGGACTCCAGTAGGATAGACTTACTCTAAATAAGATGTACATCATACAAGGTATTAAGCAGGATAGTGACGTGATTTGACCTCTGACTTAACAGGATGACTCTAGAACCTGAGAAACTGAAGCCAGGTGCAGCATCGCATGACTAGTTAAAAGTCTGGAACAACTGTCTAAACAAAAGATCATGGTAGCTTAGACTAGTAGTGTGGCAGTGGAAATAACAAGAAGTCATTGAGTTCTGGATACTTTCTGAAAGCACAGCCAACAAGATGTTCTGAAAAGCTGAATGTAGTAGATGAGAGAAACATATAAACAAACATACATATAGTATAACATATATGTACAATACAAACATAGATACATAATAAACTGCATGCATTTGAAGTGTATAATTCAAAGAGTTTTGACAGATGTATATACCTATGAAACTACTGCCACAATCAGGATGCAGATCATTTCCTTGACCCCCAAAAGATTTCTCACATTCCTTTTCAGCCCCCAGGCAAGCATTGATATACTCTCTCTTTCACTATAGATTAGCTTGCAGTTCTTAAAATTTTACATAAATGGAATCTTATTATATTAAGTCTTTAATGTCTTCCATCTTTCATTCAACATAATGATTTTGAGATTTATTTATACTGTTGCATGTTATCAGTGGATCATTCCCTTTTATTACTGAGTAGTGGTATATCCCCTATAGAGACAGACCACGTTTTGTAATCCATTTACCTGTTGATGGACATTTGGGTTGTTTTCAGTTTGGGGCTGTGATACTGTGGTATAAGAAATACATATTTTCAAGACATGGAAGCAACCTAAGTGTCCATCAAGGGATGAATGGATAAAGAAAATGTGGTGTGTGTGTGTGTATATATACACACACACACACACACACACACACACACACACACACACACACACACACACACACACAGAGGAATATTATTCAGCCATAAAAAAGAAGGGAACCTTGTCATTTGTGACAATAGGAATGGACTTTGAGGGCATTACGTTAAGTAAAATAAGTCAGACAGAGAAAGACAAATACTGTATGATCTCACGTATATGCGGAATATAAACAAAACCAAACATCGAGATCACAGATCACATTAACATCACAGATACTGAGAACAGACTGGTGATTGCCAGAGATGGGGTGTAGCGGTGGGCAAAATGGGGGAAGGGGGTCAAAAACACAAACTTGCAGTTATAAAATACTGTATTGCTAAAAGAATAAATTTTACAAGTTCTCATTACAAGAAAAAAAATTCTATGTGTGGTGAGAGATGTTAATTAGACTTATTGTGATCATTTTACAATATATACAAATACCAAATCATTATGTTGTACACCTGAAACTAATACAATGTTATATGTCAATTATATCTTAATTTTTAAAAATATATGGACATTTCTGTTCGTGTGTGTGCGTGTGTGTGTGTGTGTGTGTGTGTGTGTGTGTGTGTGTGTGTAACTCCCGGTTCTGCAGAGAGCTCCTAAAACCCTTGGAATTTCCTGACTGACAAGGGTGAGAGGCCCATCTTTTGTTAGTCATAAGCCCCTTTCAACCACACTTGAGTTTATGTTAATGAGATGACTGTCATGGGTCCCTTGGCAGCTATAGGATGGGGGCTGGTTGTCAGAGGAACCAAGCATGTGACCAACCATGGAACTTTCAGCCCCAGCCCTTACCTTTAGTGGCTAGAGGCTGAGTGCAATCACCAACAGCCAATGATATAATCAGTCATGCTTACAAAATGGAACCTTCACAAAACCCCTAAATGACAGGGTCTGGAGAGCTTCTGGGTTGGTAAAGAACTCAAACTCCCTGGGGTCAGAAGCTCCTACACTTGGGTCCTTTCCAGATTTTGCCATATGTACCTCTTCATCTGGCTGTTCATTTCTTTCATTAAAATAGCCTTTATAATAAACCAGTAATAGTAAAGTGTTTCCCTGAGCTTTGTAAGCCATTATATAGCAAATTATCTAACCTGAGGAGGGGGTCAACAACCCCAATTTGCAGCCAAGTTGGACAGATGTGTGGGTAACCTGGGGACCCACTACATGTGGCATCTGAAGTAGGGGGCAGTTTTGTGAGACTGAACCCTTAACCTGGGGGTCTGCGCTAACTTTAAATAGTTAGTGTCAGAATTGAATTAAACTGTAGGATACTCATCTGGTGTCCACGGAGAATTAGAGAATTGCTTGATGTGGAAAACCTACATTTGGTATCACAAGTGTTGAGAGCAAAAAACATACCTTAGTAATAGGGGTTGATGTGGGTAAAGCTGATATGCATATTTGTGGACCAGTCTTTGAGTAAGCATATATTTTCATTTCTCTTGGGTAAATAACTAGGAATGGAATAGATGGACTGTACTGTTAGGTGTATATCTGACTTTTTAAAAGAAACTACTGAACAGTTTTCCAAAGCAGTTGTAACATTTTACATTTCCACCATAATTTATGAAGAGTTCTACATCCTTGTCATCACTTGGCATTACCAGGCTCTTTAGCCATTCTAATGAGTGTATGGAGGTAGTATCTAATTGTAATTTTAATTTGCATTCACCTGATGATTAATGATATTGATCAGCTTTTCATATGCTTATTGGCCTTTCATATATATTCTGTTTTACGAAGCTAACTGCCTGATTTTTAAGTTTCTTTTTTAAAGCATGCATTAATTTCTTACATACAATGAAATCTGTTTCTAGGCTTATTCAGTTGTATTTGTCTATTCTTTAGTATTATACTGTTTAAATTATTATTTTACAAAACATATGTATTTGGTAATGCTATTTTCTTCTATGATTTTCTTCCCAAATTATGCCATTCCTTTTCTGTTTTAAAAACAATTTCCCTCTTCTTTTCTTTCTCAATTAGATTGGCTACAGGTTTCTGTATTTATTGGGATTTTTCAAAAAGTACCCTGCCCAGGGGCTGGGGAATGAGGGAATGTTGGTCAAACTAGGACAACTATCCTAGACAACACCTTAATTCTTCACTCATGCCTTCCCTAGTTCTCCTACTTCTTGTCTATTTCTGTACTTAATCACCAATACTGCATATCTGAAGGTCATCTCTCTGGGCACATTTTCAACAACAACCTCATTATTCTTCTTTTTCAGTGATGATAAGGATAATAGCAGCTATCATTTATTGAGCACTTCTTTATATTAGGCACTGTTCAAAGAACTTCACATGAATTAATTTATTTAATCCTCACAGAAATTGTGTGACAGACACTAATTCCTATTTTATAAGATGTAACTGAGACAAGAAAGGTTACACAACTTGCCCATAGTCTCACAGCTACTAAGTAAAATAAAAATGTGTGGGCTGGACATTACTTGTTAGTTTGACTCCAGAGCTAAACTCTTGCCTCTGAGTAAAAGGTAGTTATCCTCCCTTCTCTTCAGGAACTGGACAGGCTAAATAAAGCCTGGGCTAAACCACCCCGACAAGGAAGAAGACTCTGATACCTAATCTAAAATAAGCAAAATATTCCTCCCAAATAACAATTATCAACCAAGTGGGTTTTTAAAAAGTGTTGTTATTAATTCATAATTCTATTTGGATTTTGTCTGCATAAGTGGTTTGCGTAATTTCTGTTCGGTAACATACTGCTATCCTAAGAGAAGATCAGTTTTAGTGATTCTTCCAGAGATATTTGAAAAGATGGTAAACTCTTTTTTTAGTTCATTTAACATAGAGAATAAGTCAAAATTATTATATTATTTTCTATGCATCATTTCTTTCTTGTCTACTTGATGTATCCTGGACAGAAGGGGATGCTGTAGACAGCACAGCGATTAAGTATGAACTCTGAAATCAGACTGCCTGCTGCTCTCTTGTCTTCTTAACACGTGTATATTTAGCTCCTTAACAACTCTCCTCATCAAAGATTGTTGTTAAAGGTCTTAACCATATGGACCTATCACAGCTAACTGTCCCTACAGAATATAGGACTTCCCTGGTGGTCCAGTGGTTAAGACTGTGCGCTTCCAATGCAGGGGACGTGGGTTCAATCCCTGGTCAGGGAACTAAGATCCCATATGCCACTCAGTGTGTGGCCAAAATACACACACACACACAAAATCATACACAGAAGACACTTCCCAAGTGGGATGGTCTCCACTGTATTTATTGGTTAGCTCTACATTTCTTCTTAAAACACACAGTTGCCCACAACAAGCTAAATGCTTGAGTCAAATAGACTATTCCATTAGCAATATACTGTCACATTCTGTTTTCCCAACTTAAAATATTATGCTGTATTCATTCTTATCCCTTTTATGACAGTTGTGATTACATGATATTTAATTAAATATTGTGAAATGTGAATACAAAAAAGGTGTTTCTATGAAAACTAACATAAATGTTTTGAGAAAACTTTGAAATCTTTGGAGAGGTAAGTCTCTAAAAAATTACAAAAAGAGGAATTATAAAAATAAAAAATCAAGTGGGATTCCATACACATTTGATATGCAGATGTCTAAGTTCTTATTCTACTTTATGGAACTTGGAATTGGAAATAGTAGATAGGCATTCTAGGTTATATGTGGAAGAAAGATGACAGCAGTCTCCAGTCAGTAGACCCATACTCAATGAAAAAAGCTGGACTTTACTTCAAAAGATTTTAAATTAATGTATAATATATGCTTTAAATTAAAAACAAAATGCTTATAGGATATATATATATATCAATTGGTAATTCCCTACTTTAGCATTTTCAATTCATCAATCAACTGTTGGCTCCACTCATATCCTATAAACATAGGAGAGCACCAGGTAATATTCAAGCAAGGCTGGGTTGCCTACCTGTAAGAAACCTGTAACGCACACCTATACTTATGCTTATATACTTATAATTTATAACATGCAATTGCCTACATGAAGGTCCTGACTGTGCATGCAAGGCAGAATGTATCAATTTGCCAACCATCTGTTGATTCCGCTTTCACTTGCTTGATAATGAATAATCAAAGTAAGAATTTTGGCCATAATCTTTGGGGTTAGTGAGGAAGAAAACCCCTTCATGTCCTCGAGTAAGATTTCTTCATTGAATCTTTCCAATCTTGGGTTTTTCTTTTGTCCTATTTTTCTTGTTTCTCCCTCATCTTACTTTAACCTCCTTACTTTTTGCTAAATAGATGGTTCGCCCTAGAGGTTGTTTAATCCTACTCAAATCAACAGAGGAAAAAAATATACAACACAACTACTGTGTTTGTGACTCTCCTTTTGTCACTATAAAATATTAAAGTAGTTGCTTCTAAGAGACTGCCCTGAATCATAAGTCACTACAAAAGGCTTTGACATACTCTTAAAGATTAAAAAAAAAGAGAACACCTTTGTTGTCCATGCAAACTCACAGTATTGCATTTCCATCATAATTTTCCTTAATAGTATATAAAAAGAGGTTAAATAATTAAAAATAAAATGTTCGTGGAACAATGAGATTTCAGTGTGTGTGTACGTGTATGCATAGAAACTAATCCAACAGAATTAACGCATCAATACTTGGCTAAATCTGATGTCCTAATGGAATAGTTACAGAGAGATCTTTTAGAGAGGTCATCAGTCTTCACAACAGATTTCAGATTAAAAGTTCTGCAATGAGGTAGTCAATTGTCTCAAAACTCCAAAAATGAATTAATGCCAAATGACTTCACTGCATCTTAATTCCCAAATAGAATACCCTTATGGCTATATACCTTGACTTCCTAAAAATTATACTAGAACTCCAGGATAGGAACATTACTGCAGTTAGTGCTAAATATACTCCATTCACCTTGCTCTCTCTCTCATTCCTTCCCCTTCCTGGAAGGGGAAGTTAGAAGAAATAAGCAAGGTCCTCCCTTCACAGGAAAAAGACGGATCAACAGTTTACACTTCTACTGTTCAGGAAAGGAAGACACTGTGATCTCTCTGCTCTCTATAAACAGAGACTATCCCTCCAAAGCAAAACAGTGGTCATTTCAGTATGTCTGTAATTGGTTATTTCTGTGAAATGGAATACTTTATAATCGCTGTTGAGAGCTAAGGAGGTAATCATGAAGAAACCTTTATTATCCATCCATTCTCATTTTTGCTCAGCCGGTTGGGGAACTGGGGATGGCAGGTGATGGGCAGAAAGAAAAAACCTAATGTGTACATACAGACACACTGCCATGGCATTTCAGATTAGGTTTATCTCTACTATATGCTTATCTTCTCTGTAGAAAATGTACAAAAATCGAGAAGAAAATGCTAGAGAATAAAAACCACTCACAATCCTATCATACAGAGAAAACTATTAATATTTGGGATTATTTTCTTCTGTTCATGCTGTATTTCCCCAAAGGAATATACCTGAGAGACTGTACTGCCCACCTCCACCTCAGAAAAACCCTCCTTAATTGATGTCTATTTCTTTATGAGGGACACAAATCTCAGGTATAACATTGTTCCTGCAGTGATCTTCATTATAACACTTTTAGGAACACTTGGTATCAAAAAGTGAGGCTTATGGAGCATCATAAATGAAAAAGTAACATAATTGCATATGTGGAGAAAAAGAATTTTTTAAAAATGTAATACTGTGTACAAAATTTTAAAATTTAAAAATCTACAGAGATGTGACTATTTTCTAGAAGAACATAAATTATCAAAAATCATTCAAAAAACATGAAGACTATCTGAAGAGACCTGAAGCCAGAGACTGGAAAAAACAGTCAATTATCTATATACTCTCAGAGTCATTTAACATGAGATCACTTTCAGAGGTTAAAGCCTAAAATAACACATAATCCTTATAGAAAGTTTATCAGCTCATTCTATAGACTGACATAATCCTGATAACAAAACTTAAGAACAATTGCCTCCCCTAACACAAATGTTAGACCAATTTCACTTATGCAGATGCATTCTTCTTTTAAAAAAAATTCAGCGAGGAAAGATGAGCCCTGAGACTGAAAAGACACTATAAGTACCAAACAGCATGAATAAAAATAAACCCATCCCTACATACTTTATTGTAAAATTGCAGAATACAAAGTGAAAGAAGTTCCTAGAGAGAAAAGATGGATTTTTACAAAAGAATGACAAGTGGGTTGATCATGGACTCTCCACCAATAAAAACAGATGAGAAAAGACAAATTTTCAAAGGAAGAAGGAAAATTGTCAATGTACAGCTTCATACCCAGATAAACTATCCTTCAATAGTCACAGCGAAATAAAGATATTTCAGACATACAAAGATACAAGGGGTTTGTAGATCCTCACTGAATGAAGTATTAAAGATATAATACAGGAAGAAGAAAAGTGAACCCACAGGGAAACAGTGGTAAACACAGGTGTTGATAGATTGTAAAACTACAGTCTATGTTTGTTAGTTTTTTTTTTAAGTTAATATTCTAATAATGATTTGTACATGGGGGTGCACAATGAGTAGTTAAAGTATATTAATAGACTTGTATTGTTTAGGAAGAGAATAAAGATGCTAAATAATTTTGAAGTGTTGAAAAAAAATTCAGCAAGTTGAATGTAGATATTAACTGAATTGATTGAAAAAAATAATATATTTGCAGATACTTTACCCAGAATTTCCAGGTTATTCTGGATGGATATCCTTTCCAATTGTTTAGAAATTATAACCCCAAAATGTTACAATGATGAAAAATAAAGATACAGCCCCCAAAATCTGCTAGATGAATTATCTTGTTAACATTATATGACTTCAGAATTGAAGCCTGCACACACCCTCCAAATGTAAGACAACATTTACAAAGGATTTATTTCCTGACCCAAAGTAAGACCGAACAAGGGAATGCAGGACTCATGCATTACCCATGGTGCCACTGTGCTGTCACTCTCATCATCAATTATGATCACCCCTTTGATCCATTTTGTTCAGCCTACCTAGGGATCTATGTCATCAGCACTGATACTTTACCATCTAGTATATCATATTATTGCCACCTGATATTGCAAAATGTTTTTTTCTTTTAAGCAACTAGTGTAACATTAAAACATGCATTTGGGTCATAATACCATAAATTATTACTTTAAAAGAAACTAGGGTTGCCCATATGAAGAAACGTCACTATTACTCTGAGCAGGCATGTCACAGGAGCCAAAGGGCTAGGATATTAGTTTGCAAGACATCATCCCTACCAACAGATGAGGAAAAAATACAGATGTATTACCATATGCAGATTATCAACAAACACAACTCTTCCTACTCATTATATAGAAGGATATCTGGCAATTCAGCTCTTACAGCTTGAGGAATACTGGTGATAAGTAATGTTAAAGGAGAATAGGTTGAGATCTCCCAGTTACTTCAACTCCCAAGCAGTAGCTCAGGTAAAGAAAGGTTCTTTACCAGAGTAATCATGTTACTCTACTCACAAGGGAAGGCCTATCTTTATTTTATTTATTTATTTATTTTGGCTGCGTTCGGTCTTTGTTGCTGCGCACGGGCTTTCCCTAGTTGTGGCAAGTGGGGGCTACTCTTCGTTGTGGTGCATGAGCTTCTCACTGCGGTGGCTTCTCTTGTTGTGGAGCACGGGCTCTAGGGACGTGGGCTTCAGTAGTTGTGGCACGTGGGCTCAGTAGTTGTGGCTCATGGGCTCTAGAGTGCAGGCTCAGTAGCTGTGGTGCACGGCTTAGATGCTCCGTGGCATGTGGGAATCTTCCCAGACCAGGGATCAAACCTGTGTCCCCTGCATTGGCAGGTGGATTCTTAACCACTGTGCCACCAGCGAAGTCCCAAGGGAAGGCCTATTCTAATACTAAAACTTACCCCTACGCTTATATACATCCTCAAGAAATATTTGAAAAATTGGTCAAATTAGCTGTATATGCTCATATAGAAAAAAAATCAACAAAAAACCCGGGTATGACTTTCAGCATTGAGAACCATTCAAGAGACTCTAATAGCCTTCTCCGCGCACTACTGCCTTGAAAGAAGCTTCTTGGCTCTAAGCAAACCGAACTGAAGAAAATGATTCAGAGCATTATGTGCTACTTCTTTATAAGTATCTGTCTACTTAAAATATAGTGAACACTATCAAAACTAGCACAAGACATATTCCTATTATAGCTTGTTTTCATTTTTTGTCATTTAAACTTCCACTACCCACTTATGTGATCCTACTAAAATGCACCATTTGCACATATTTGAAAGGAAAGGCTTAAAATATTATTTAAATTACACTTCTAATCCTATTAGAATCAATGTGAACATACTGACTAGAGAATTGTTCTTTCATAATCAACATGAACAATAAAAGAAAAAGCAACGTTCTATGAGCTTATGTACTATGCCTTAAATATATAAAAGTAGTAGTTCCCAAACTTATATAGGTGATGGAGTACCAGAAACACTTATGAAACATTTACACGTGTAATTTTTTTAGAGTACATAATTTGGTGTATCTAGAGCTAGTGTAAGTAATTAATAGTAGGTTTAATTATTTAATAACATTTATAGAAGGAAAAATTAAAGTTTAGTTACTTTTCTGTAAACTGGAAAATAATTATTTCCTTCATCTAATTTACAAGGAAACTCACTTATCTTAGAGCTCATTTCTCACCCACTAGAATGGCTATAATCAAAAAGACAAATAATAACAAGTGTTGGTGAGAATGTGAAGAATTTTGACTCCTCATACACTGCTGGTGGGTATGTAAGATGTAGCCACTTTGGAAAACTGGCAGTTTCTCAAATGATTAAACGTAGAGTTACATATTACTTAGCAATTCTGCTGCTAAGTATATACCCAAGAGGTGGGAAACATATATTCACATAAAAATTTGTATACAAATGTTCATAATAGCATTATTCAAAATAGTCAAAAAGTGGAAACAGTTCAAAGGTCCATCAATTGATGAATGGATGAACACAATGTGGTATATTCACACAATGGAATATTATTCTGCTATAAAAAGGAATGAAATTGAACAGCATGTATGAACCTTGAAAACATGCTAAATGAAAGAAGCCCAGACACAAAATGCCACATATTGTATAAATCCATATGAAATCTCCAGAATAGGTAAATCCATAGAGACAGAAAGTAGATTAGTGGTTGCCAGGGGCTAGGTGGAGAAGAAAAGGAAGTGACTGCTAACAAGCATGGATTTCTTTTGGGGTGATAAAAAATGTTCTGTAATTACAGATTGGTGATAGTTGGACAATTTCATAAATATACTAAAAGCCACTGAACTGTATACTACAAAACAGTAAATTTTACTGTATATGAACTATACCTCAATTTAAAAAAAGAATAAATGAATTAGCACAAAATATGTAGCTAGTGAAACTTACTGATCTATTAAATGAAGCATATCTTAAATATTTCATCTGTCATGAAATCTTACCCTTCTAATAAGTCTAAGAAACTTGTTTTTATGATGTAAACATTTTTGTTAAAAATGTCACAACTGTCAATAATTTTTACCATGTTTCAATGTACCCATCAAAACTTTAGATTAAAAAAGACTCTAAGAAGAAAAGTTGCAAATTAAAACAAAACCAAGTATGGATTTATACCAGTTACACGATTCCCTTAGAGTGGCTCATGAATCATTGGTATATTCTGAGCATCATAAATGATTATGACTACAGACTTATTTACACAAGGTAAAGTCTATAAATCTTTGACTAGGAGTCAAATTTCTAACAAGGAGTCAATGACTGCTAATTTTTTATTTTGTACCACAACGGATGTCCAAAACCTAGTATTTCTGCTCTTGCTTATGTCTCAATTCTATTAATTCCCTTCTGGGGGGGGAAAAAAAAAACAATTCTACAGGAACTCAGAACAACTCCATGTAATAGCTTAAAATCATCTTAATTCCAATTAATATTATTGGAGGAATGTATGACATTACTACCATAAAATAATAATGTGTAAATTATTAATATACTAAAATAAAATAATTTTCTTATTCCTACTACAGAGTAATTCATTTTAATTCTAGAAAAGTATACTTAATTGCCAAGGCAAGAGCCTGCCTACTTCATTCATTAAGTCAGCAACTATTGGCTGAGCAGTTATTATGTTCACAATATTATAAGGAATACAAAGATACTAGTCCCCACACTCAAGGGATTTATAATGTAATACAAGATGGAAGTGGGCAGGTAATAGAATGTGGGGATGGATTATAAATGTTGAGGATCTTACAGTTTAACCTACAGGTAACAGGGAAACTATTAAATGATCTGAACCATCTACTGAGTTAGACTAGGAGATTAACACAATAGTCTAGATAAGAATGACAAAGAGCCTAAAGTAATGGCGGGGAAGGGCAGATGAAGAAAGACTCTCAAGTCTTATTTAGGTGGTAAAATCAGTAGGACTTGGAGGACTGCATATAGAGGAACCAATACCACCTAGAGGTTAAGGTTTGCATAGGCTTTGAAAACACACTCCTGGGTTAAAGATTTGGCTCTGTCTCATTCTAGCTGTGTATGTTGGGCAATGACTTGATCACTATAGGTTTCTATTTCCTCTGCAGAATGGAGATAACAATAGTGCCTACATATCATATGGTTGTCATGAGGACAGAATTAGAAAAGAATGCATGTAAAGCACTTAGCACAGTGCCTATTACATAGGATGACAAGGTAAACAGTGATCCCACTGACCATGAAAGAAAATACAGGAAGAACTGTAAATGGGAATAAGGGTGGAGATTAGCTAGGAGCCAACAGACAGGATTTATAAGTCTGGAGAATGGTGAATACTACAGTAGGATTTGTGAAAGTAAATTAAATAAAATATAACTAAAGATTTCTAGCTATGAAAGGCCTTGAATACCACACTACAGGATTTGAATTGAATAATAAATTTACTGTCTCTTAAATACACTGTTTAGAACTCATCTATATTATATCATGCCCTTTACTTTCTAGATGAGGAAACTAAGACCCACAGAATGAAGGAACATCTCAAAACTCACACTACCCACTGACATACACAGTATGAGCTCACTAATAAGTCAAGTGCTATTCATAGTCTTCCTCTGCTTAACAAAACTGAGTTCTTATATAAAATTTCCTTCTACCCCCATTCTTAAGATAATGGAAAATTTGAAATGACTGGGGTAAAAATTGAGAAGATTGGGCTTCCCTTGTGGCACAGTGGTTGAGAATCTGCCTGCCAATGCAGGGGACACGGGTTCGAGCCCTGGTCCGGGAAGATCCCACATGCCGCGGAGCGGCTGGGCCCGTGAGCCATGGCTGCTGAGCCTGCGCGTCCGGAGCCTGTGCTCCGCAACGGGAGAGGCCACAACGGTGAGAGGCCCACATACCGCAAAAAAAAAAAAAAAAAAATTGAGAAGATTGAACATAATCTAGTGGTGATGGTTATAATGAAGGTTTTCAACAAATATTATTAAACCTCTTGCTTAAAAAAAATGAACAACTACAGAATTTTATAAAAACTCAAATGCCTTCCACGTGCTAGGGTTGCCTCTTTTACTGATGACATGATAGATTTTAAGTATGAAAATTTACCTTTAATGATAATTTTTAAATTATGTTTTTAATCAAGTAAATATATTTCCTAAAATGTTACAGAAATTCAATTAACATTTGTTTCCTTTATTTTGAGAAATATAATTACAGAGACAGTAACAGTTATAAGAAGCTTCCTTTCTATTGTCCTTTGTAAGACCCCAGTTCACAAAGATACTGTATGAATTAATGGAGTATCTAGAGGGCCCTGTAGTAAGTCTCTAAATGCCAATAATGACTACAACTTTCCTCTAACTCTTTCCTTTTCCTTTTTATCATTCACTCTTTTCACTGTATACAGCCCTCCCTCTCTGTCCACTTCCTACCTAAGCTTCATATGGTACTGCCAGATTGGTGCTCAACCAAAAAAAGATTCTCAGTACCAAATGAGGCATAAGTTACATTATATGCATAAAATATTTTCCACTCTAATCAAAACCAGAGCGATATAAGCAAAAATAAGACCAGCCAATGAGCAAAAATTTTTGCAGACATGATAACCAGAACAATGTTATAAATTATGTGGGATACCAAGGCCCTTGGATCCTAGGTTTCATTTAAAATTAAGTTATATATAAAGAAACTTGACTACTCTAGTGAAAGAATCTCTTTCCTGATCCATAGGATTATAAGAACTTCTATCTTCCTTTAGTTTTTAAATCAAAGTAGAAGTATGTTTTCAATTTATTGCAGACTATTAATATAGGAATATGAATACCAAATCTTATCAATTTTATGCAGCTTAATTTAATCAGACCCACACATTAATAATGTTTAATTATATTTTTCATTTTTATTTTCAGACAATTATATTGACCTTGATTTCTGTAAAGTGCTAAGGTATTTCATTATACCTCTAAGAAAATCCCATGTGTGGTCGGCAACATCTCTTGAGTACTGAGGAAGATAATTCCTGAACCAAAAGAAACTAATTACAAAGAGCTGATGTACTATACAGAAATACTCTACGGGTATACAATTCTTAATTTGGGGTCCTATAAGGGAAAATGGAATGGAATATCATTTTAAGTACCTAAGAGTGAACCTTTAGCCTAAATAGGCCACCCTAAAGAGTTTACCATCTACTCAATCAAAGAAGAAAGACTTGTAGGATGAGAAAGCTCTGGCTCTTCTCAGAGAAGACCATGATGGTAAGGGTCAATAACACTATACTATGTAGTTAAATGGTCATATATCTAAATTGGGCAAAGAAGCATTTCAATAGAAAACTTTTAAATAATTAATAGATTTGATGAGAAAGAATTCAAACAAGAACTGAAAAAAAAAATGTTTCATAACAAAGTGCTAACCTAAAAGCATTTAGATTTATATACATCAAATGGAATTTATTTTACTGAAATAATATTTTCTCACTAATTCAAGTCCTAAGACACGTAACGCTAACATCTGAAAATGAAGACTAATGGGTTAACCAATTTTTTTTTTTAGAAGTGACCTTGGTATAACTTACCCACAACAAAATCAACTCTTCAGCAATACAGATGGTAGACTAGACACTGCCAACATTTTAAGCTTAGAAAATGTTTTTAACCTTTTTTATTTCCCCATGCTGCATTTACTGCCTTTACATATGCCTCTGACTGCCAAAGAATTGTTAACTAATAGGCATGAGATTCATTTTGTTAGCACACAGCTGGGTACTTTAGTCATACAACATCTGTTTCTCAACATATCTTCTGTCTTTTCTTCATCTACTTCAGAACCTTTTCTAAAAGTTGTCACAGTAAAGCATATATGCCTCTCAGTATTTGGAATCCAAACTTGATAATCATCATTCTGTTTATTATTGTACTAAATTATCAGTGGCTTCTGAATAACTGAAAACCATCCAGTGAATCTAAGTTCCAGAAAATCTGGCATTAACTTCGATTGGTAAAACAACATAGTCGAGCCCAAGAATGAAACTCAGTAAGTCATGCAATAATCAGATATTATTCTTTACATACACATCTGTAAGCTCTCTGAATGAAGACTTAATGGAAAAATAACTGAAGCTTCAAAACATAAATATTAAAATGAAAAAAAATGTATGAAGTATCCACAGGAAAGAACATACTTCTTTCTGCTCAGATTTTCTGTATACTTTACTTTTTATTATAGGGGGAATAATTAACCAGTCTATGAATTATCTATGTCCTTAGCTTCTCCTCCTGCTTTTTCACTTTGAATGAGTGTTAGTTCAGCATGCTACCAAGGTACAGAAAGGTGACACCCAAGCATAGGTCATTCAACTCGTGATATATATTCTATTCCAAATGTTTGTTTTTAAATTGGTTGGAAGTCATAAAATATTTCCCTATTGGAATAATGTATAATGGTAGGGAGCTCTCATTCCTCAAAAGACAAAATATAACTGAACTAGAAAACTAAAAATAGAATACAACCCTAACATCTTTCACACCACTGTTTTTATAGCCAAATTCATTCCAGAACCCAAATGAGCATTTGAGTACCATATCCTCCCAACCACTGGCAAAGCAGCAAGAGCTGAGCTGCACAGTTCTGCTTCCCTTTTCTCTCCCAAACAGCCAAAAATCAACAGAGTGAGCAGGTGGAAAGAGGTCTAATAACTGTGAAAGATTCCAACAGCAGGAAGCTGGGTGGTAGGAGGCAAAAGTACAGGAGATCCCACTGTTCTCACTGAATCCGATGAGGGTGTCAGGGGAAATCCCAAACATGAGATACTAGGGGAGAAGTAGTGGCTTTAAGAATAGCATGAACTTTGGGAGGTTGAAGCTAGAACTTTGAGTCTCTCTCAAAAAAAGCAGCAGCCATCGAACTATCAGAGGGACGCCAGTGATGTTATGAGGTTTTGTTGTTGTCTCTCTGGTGGTGGTGGTTTGATGTATCAGCTGGGGGGTGAGGGGGCAGTCAGAAGCAGTAGCAAATTCTGTAAGCATTCTTAAACCAATGAGATAGGAAAATGGCTGAAAAGCTAGTTTTGCAAAATGTTAGCCCCTAAGTAATGAGATAATAAGGACACAGCTAATCTACTCTTAGCTTTTCCTTGATATGGATTAAAACAATGCACAGTGCTTACTTGTTAGCTGCTTCGGACTAATGAAGTGATAAGCGTACCTTGTGACAGGGCTATGTCACCACACAGCAGCAGCAGCTCACCACAACCACTGGGGAAGATACTTCTCTAATTTTATACAAGGAAGCAATGTTCTCATCCCTAGATGAAGAATGATTGCTGGTCTAATCACAGCGATCCCATTCTCCACTTTCCCAGTCTCTCTCACAGCTTGGATAATGGCAAGACTGTGGTTAGAACAGCAGTTAAGCTACTATTGGAGTCCATGCCTTCTCACTTTCTCCTGAGACTTCACAGATATCCTGCGACTATGAAAAAGACAAGAAACTTAAGTCACTGAAGACGATCTCCAGACTTTGTACTATGGGAAGCCATTTAAATTTTTTGTTTGTTTGTTTAAGCATTTGCTAGTCAATCTTTCTTTTGCTCATAGCTATATATCTTATCTGAAACAACTACCACCTATAAAGTAGATCACATGCCCAGCATTACACAAAACCATCTTCATATATTTCATTTAATTCTCACAGCAATCCTCTAAAGTAGGTAATGCTATTAGCCACATTTTACAAAAGGGAAAATAGAGATTATGAAACTTACCAACAGTTGGCTAAATGGCAAACTAGAATGCAAGCCGAGGTCCGTCTGACGTCCAAGTCCATGTTTTTTACACTACATTACACTACTGCCCATCATCAATTATTAACATTTGTATGGTTGAGGAAGCAGCATGGCAAAATGAAATAATCAGAGACTGCGGAGTCAAACAGGCCTAAGTCAAATCCTGGCTCCACCACTTACTAACTGTATCACTGGGCAAATTAACTTCAGTTTTCTGAACTATAAAATGGAGATACTAACAAGTTCTTGCAAAATCACTGTGGCAATTGAATTCATTCAATTCTGTGCAAAGCATGAAGAAAGAGAGGGGAAAGAGTCCGTTTGTGTTCTCACAGAGCTCATAGTCAAGTGAGGTGACAACACAGTGTAGTAATCTTGGAGGCTTACATAGGATACTATGGAATCAAAGACAGGAGGAGATGTCGTGAACTGACTCCTGGAAATGATCTGCGAACATGCTGAAAACAGCTTGCCAGGCAATAAGAAAGGGAGGGGGCAACAGCAGAACATTCCAAGTACAGGGAACAGTATGTGCAAAGGCACGGAGGGAAGAGAAAACAAGATATATTTCAGGAACTCTAAGTAATTCAGTACAGTTGGGGCTAATCATTAGGAAGTGACAAAAGAAGGGGCTGGAGAGTTAAACAAGGGACAGATCATAAAAGTCTTTAGGGCTTCCCCGGTGGCGCAGTGGTTGAGAGTCCGCCTGACATGCAGGGAACACGGGTTCGTGCCCCAGTCTGGGAAGATCCCACATGCTGCGGAGCGGCTGGGCCCGTGAGCCATGGCCGCTGAGCCTGCGCGTCCGGAGCCTGTGCTCCGCAATGGGAGAGGCCGCGACAGTGAGAGGCCTGCGTACCGCAAAAAAAAAAAAAAAAAAAAAAAGTGATGTTTGTTTATTAAAGCAAAAGAGTACCAAAGGGGAAAAAGGATCATTTCACGTTCTCTATGAACTATTAATATTACCCAGATCGATGGTTAAATAATACCCTTTCCATTTTAACTAAATGAGAAACAACGCCAAAATAGCCTCACTTTCAATTTTTGAATATTAAACCTTCTTGCTGATCCACAGATTAATTTATTAGTCATGTGTAAATAAAAACACAGAATAAAAATCACTTAGGCTTGTAAATATATGAGCTGCTGTGTAGCCTCTTCACCATTCTTATAAACCAAACGGCCTTTAGAGAAATCGTCTACTTTTATCCCGCTAATGTGTTTATGTCTTGGTTTGACCTTCTACACATAACAAAATATAATATAGAAGGCAATTATGTCATTTGACTTCTATAAACTATATGTCTTACACAACACACTGGAATTATAAAGAGGTTAAAGAGAGGAAAATGATTGTTTTTCAGCCCTTTTCTGATCAAACTATAAGTTCTCTAAATCTGCAATGAAAGTAACTTATATTACTCTATAATAATTCTAACAATTATTCATCATTTTGAATAGCTGAGAAAGCTCATAACACCAACTTTCATAAGATGCATATGTTTATATGCATATTTTCAACAATCTTTATTTGCAAACATTTAATTGAATCCTCACAAACTGCAACAAATATAAGACAAAGATTTAGAATAATAACTAGATGCTATTAGCATTTCCAAAAATTCTTCATTTATGAAAGATCTATAGTCTTATGCTTTCAATCCAGAATATCTTTTGCTATATTTTACAGGATGGTCAGGCAAGATGCTAGAAAAGGTTAAAATTCCATGAAGTTCTTTTTTGATCTCCCTTTTCTACCAGATGTTTATTTTCTAGCCTTCTATAATATTCCAACTCTTAGATTTAAATATGAAATAAAGACCTCCCTCCACACATCTTCTGTTTAATTCTTCTTTGTATCTTTGCATCTTGCACAGTAACTCACATATAGTAAGCACTCAAAAAATGTTTATTAAATGGATGAATGACTGAACCAAGAATGAAAGAATAAATAGGTAATATGACTATCCAACAACCTCTTAAGAAGAATCATATTATTAATGCTTTTAAGGTAATGAATCCCTTCTTTAAATTGGCCTTAATTTCATTTCTGGAGGCATTAATTTTGTTTTTTTTGTTGTTTTTTTTTTTTTTGTGGTATGTGGGTCTCTCACTGCCGTGGCCTCTCCCGTTGCAGAGCATGGGCTCCGGACGCGCAGGCCCAGCGGCCATGGCTCACGGGCCCAGCCGCTCCACAGCACACGGGATCCCCCCTGGACCAGGGCATGAAACTGCGTCCCCCGCATCGGCAGGTGGACTCCCAACCACTATGCCACCAAGGAAGCCCTGGAGGCATTAATTTATAAAATTCATATGCACATTTTCAAAATACTTCAAATAGGTTAGCAATTGTATAATAGAGACACTTCCAAATTTACACATTAATATTTTTAAGAACCAAATGGGAAGGGAAAAGAAAAAGTGGGTATCATTGTGACTTATAATGAAAAAAAGTTATTATAATTATTATACTGAAGGTCAAGAATTTATTTAGCCATTTAAAAGTCAGTCAAGAATAATTATCTTGGGTAAAATTCAATGAAACAGAAAACCAAAGAGGCTATTACCATGAACAAATGCCGCTTATGTATTTGGCACTATACTAAACACTAAAATCTAATTTTCCTTGAGGAAAAATAATTCAGAATCTCAAACCTGCATTCTAAAATGTGTAAGACATACTGTCCTTGGAGACTGAATATCAAGAATAAAAAAAGTGGGCTTCCCTGGTGGCGCAGTGGTTAAGAATCCACCTGCCAATGCAGGGGACATGGGTTCGAGCCCTGGTCCGGGAAGACCCCACATGCCGCGGAGCAACTAAGACCGTGCACCACAACTACCGAGCCTGTGCTCTAGAGCCTGTGAGCCACAATTACTGAGCCCATGTGCCACAGCTACTGAAGCCTGCACACGTAGAGCCCATGCTCTGCAACAAGAGAAGCCATTGCAATGAGAAGCCCGCACAGCACAATGAAGAGTTGCCGCCACTCGCCGCAACTAGAAAAAGCCTGCGCACAGCAACAAAGACCCAATGCAGCCAAAAGTAAATAAATAAATAAATTTACTTTAAAAAAAAAATTTTTAAAGTGAATAACCAAGATGAGAGTGAACTACTAATCAAAATAGTATGTGAATTTCAACATATTTAGTACACTTAGTTTTCAAAACACACATATTGCATAACAACTAAAGATGCAACTATAAAAATCAAAAGTGATGCAGTAAATGCCTTAAAGATTAAATCTCGCAAAAATAAAACACAGAAAATGTATGAATGAAAAATGGTTTGGAGACATGATGGAAAAAAACAAAACGTAATATACTAATCTTGCTAAAAAGCCGTATTATTAAAAATACTACCTATACTACATGAGTGCAAGAATTTTCCTTGTCTGTTTTGTTTGCTTCTAGCACTCAGCACAGTGCTTGACACACAGTAGGAATACAATAAGTATTTGTTGAATGGAAATAGAAATATATCAATAAAACGCCAAAGACACAAACCCTAGTCTTCAAACACCTTATTAAGTAAGGAGACAAAATTACTAATCACAATTCAGCATGAACCAATGCTATAACAGAGTATGTTAGTGAACACAGAAACAGCATACTGACAGGAAATGCCTCCGAGAGGTGAGCAGACTTTTAGGAGACTGGAGTTAACCAAGCAAATGAGGGAAGAAAGTCACAATATTCTTTCATTTCATAAACATTTATAAAGCAGGACTGAAAGTACAGGGAAGTGAGAAATCAATTAGTATTCAGGGACACGCAACTAAGGCAGTATGGCTGAATTAAAAGGCGTATTTTGGGGGTATAATGAAACATGAGAATTTACTGCTATTGATAGAACGTACACTCCACAAGGCAGGAAGCTTTTTGTCTGTTTGTCCACACCTTGTGACAGACAGCAAAAATGGACATAGTTTGTCTCCCCCTTTTATCCATGCCTCTTGAAATGTGATTCTACAGCTCCTCTCATTAAAAAAATGGAGTCCTTTATTCCATCTGTTGAATTTTAGATGTCTTTGTGACTTGCTTTTGCCAACAGAATATAGCAGAGGCAAGTTGTGCTAGTTCTAAATTTAAGCCTTGAAAGCCTTGTATGCTTCTACTCTTTTTGGGAAGCCTGTTGCTACCATGTGAAAAGTCTAGTCTAGTCTATTTGATGATGAGAGACACACAGCCCAGCCAACACCTATTGTCTTAGACCAGGGATCAGCAAACTTTTTCTGTAAAGGGACAGAGAGTAAAAACTTTGGGCATTGAGAGCCCTATATAATCTCAGTCACATATTTTTTATTTTAAAACTGTTCAAAAATATAAACACCAGTCTTAGCTTAGGGGCCACAGATATCCAACTCTTGCCTTAGATGATGGTCAACGAATCCCCAGAAGCAAAACTGTCTTGCTGACAGCAAATGCATGACTGAGCCCAGCCAAGACCAAAAGAACCACACAGTGAACCCAGTACAAACTGTCAACCCACACAATCATGACCTAAATGAATGGTGGGGTTTTTTTGCTACTACATTTTAAGAGTGCTGAGTTAATCACCAAAAGCTTACAGATAGACTACTCTATCTTTAGTGCCTAGAACAGTGCATGTCACTTAGCAGACACTAAATACCTAGTGAATAAAATAATGAATAGGAAAGTTATAGGAGTCAGAACATGACATTTTATGCCAGGGTTTGCAAACTCAAAGTTCCACATAGGCCAGGCCAGTAAATTAATTGAGTGAAGCAATTAGTATAAAGAATAGATCTGGAAATGGTGGAAGGGAATCCACACCAGGAAACCAAGAAAACATCTGAGAGGCCTTTGCCATTCTGGACAAGGACAAAGGCAGTGGGAGAATAAACAAGGAGAAAACAAAGAGAAAAGTCAAGGATTTCTGAGGAAGAATCAAAAGATTTTAGGCAGATATTGTCATTTGGACAAAAATCAAGATTTTAACTATATGTTGTCTGTAAGTGACACACTGAGGTCCAAAAATATATACTTTTTAATAAATAATGCTGGGAGAATTGGATATCCATATGGAAAAAGATGAATCTGGGTCTCTGTCTCACACCACACACAAAAATTAACTCAAAATGGACCACAAACCTAAACGTAAGAACTAAATTATAAAAATCTTAGAAGAAAATATAGGAGTAAATCTTTGTGATCTTGAGTTAGGCAAGGACTTCTGAAGTATGACACCAAAAGCAGAAGATGAAAAAAACTGGTAAACTGACCTTAATCAAAAATTTAAACTTTTGTGCATCAAAAGACAGTATTCAAGGAAGTATAAAGGCAGACCAGGCAAATCCATAGAGATAGGAAGAAGATAAGTGGCTGCCAGATGCTAGAGGGAATGAGAAATGGGGAGTGACTGCTAATGGATATTAGGTTTCTTTTTTGGGGTGACGAAAATATTCTGGAATTACATAGTGGTGATGAATGAACAATCTTCTGAATATACTAAAAACCACTGAATTGTGCACATTAAAGAGGTGACTATTACAGTATGTGAATCATATCTCAAGTTTTTAAAAAAGAAGATAGTGAAAAAACCACCCACAGACTGAGAGAAAATATTTGCAAATCATATCTGGTAAGAGACTTGCATCTAGAATACATAGAACTCTCACAACTCAGTAATGAAAAGACAACTCAATTTTAAGATGGGCAAAGGAAGACATACAAATGGCTAATAAGCACATGAAAAGATGCTCAACATCATTAGTCATATCAAACACCTATCTAATCAAATACAAGTCATATCAAATACAAATAAAAACCAAATGAAATACCATTTTTCACCCTCTACAATGGCTATACTAAAAAAGACAATATCAAGTATCAGCAAGACTGTAAAGAAACTGGAACCTGTGCTGGTAGCAATATCAAACGGCACAGCCACTTTGGAAATTAGTCTGGTATTTTCTTTAAAAACTTCAACATAGATTTACGATATGACCCAGCGTTTCTACTCTTAGTTATCTACCCAAGAGAAATGAAAATTTACGTCCACACAAAGACCCACACACAAGTGTTCACAGCAGTATTACTCATAACAGCCAAAAACTAGAAACATCCCAAATACCAATCAACTGGTGACTGGATTAGAAATATCTGGCATACCCATACAATGGAAGGCTACTCAGCAATAAAAAGGAATAAAGTACTGATAACAAGCTACAATACGAATGAACCTTGAAAAACAGTATGCTCAGTGAAAGACATCAGATAGAAAAAACACATATATTGTATTATTCCATTTATATGAAATACTTTTAAAAAATTAGGCAAATATAGAGACAAAAAGTAGATTAATGGTTGCCTAGGACGGGGGGTGGGAATGGGGAGTGACTATAAATGGGTATGATTTTTTTTCAAAGTGGTGACACTGTTATAAAATGAGATTGTGGTGATGGCTGTACAATTCTATAAATACACTAAAATTTACTGACTTGTACCCTTAAAACAGGCGAATTTTATGGTATATAATTCATACCTTGATAAAGCTGTTTTTAACAAAAGAATCTTCAGGATTTGGCAACTGATTAGCTTTGCTAAAAAAGCAAGTGGGAGAAATCTAAAAAGAAAAAAAAAAAAAAACCTAAATTTTTAGTTTTAACAATGGTGTGGATGGGAGTACCCTTTTACCCTTTACTGAAAAGGCAAAGTGGAAAGGAGAGGGAGTAGGTTTATTGTGGGAAAATAATGAGTTTGGTTGGGCATGCTAAATGTTACATATTGATATAAAGACATCCAGTCGAAGATGTCCTATAAAAAGTACCATGAAAAACAGATTTAAAGTTCATTCATTCAACAAACGTATACTGAATGACCACAATGTACCAGGAGCCATATTTGACTGTGGAAATAAAGTAGTTGACCAGAAAGATCCAGTCCCTGCTTTCATGAAGCTCATACTCAGCAGGGATAAAAATTTTAAAGAAGACTTCTTGGTTATATTACTATGCAATTGAGAAGAGTCAACACAGAAGTGCCAGTTTAGCCACTGGTGTGACGAAAATCATCAAGAAAGAATGAAGCGTACAGAAAGGAAAAGAGGGCCAAGGATTTTCACAGAGATTTATATGACTGTACATACAGAAGTGGAGCCATGAAGAAGACAGAATAACTGCTTCTGAAGGAGGAGAGAGTTCAAGAAACAGGGAGTAGTGGTCAAAAGTATAAAGCATCAGCAAGAGGAAGGAGAAAAAATGCATTTGAATGGATTTGATTTAGTACTTCATTCATTCGACAAATATTTTTGGAGCACCTATTATGTGCCAGGTACTTTGGCTTTTATTCTGAATAAAAGGCAGGAGCCCCTGCAGAGCTCCGAAGAGAGGAAAGATACGATTTAACATTTTAAAAGGTCACCCAGGTGCTGTGATGAGAGATTAAGGACAGAAGGGCAGAAGTTTGGAGACCAGGTACCAGGCTTCTGCAGAAAACTGAGCAAGAGATGATGATGACAGCAGTGGAGACAGTAAGAAAAGGTCAGATGCTGAATAAATTGGAAAGGTAGAGCCAACAGGACTTCCTCACGGATTGCATGTGAGGTTTGAGAGAAACAAGTAAGTCACACAAGACTGTAAGGTTTTGGCTTGACAACAGGGACTGCCATCAAATGAAATGAGGATGGCTGCAGATGGAGACCGTGGGAGGATGGCAGAGATCAGGAGTTCAATTGTAGACATACTAAGTTCAAACTGTCTACTACAGATCTGAGTGAAGGTGTCTAATAATCATGTGGATAGATGAGTGTGGAGCTCAGGAGAGAGGTATGGACATTAAGAAGCCAGGGAGAGAGGAACCAGCAAGGCAGAGTGAAAAGGAGCAGTAAGTATAAAGAAAGAAAACCAAGAGAAGTGATATGCCCAAAATCAAGAGAAGAAAACATCATGGAAGGAAAAGTGTCCTACTATACCTGGGGTTCTCAACCAGGGGTGATTTTGTCCCCAGAGGGACATTTGGCAATACCTGGAGACATCTTTGATAGTCATGGCTCAGGAGATAGTGTGTGCTACCAGCACCTAGTAAGGAGAGGCCAGGCATAATGCTGAACATTCTATAATGCACAGGACAATCCTCTAACTCCTCCCCTGCAGTCCCCCCACTCACTGGCTGAAATTCAAACCTCTTTGGAGACTGTGCAGCTTTAGCCCCCTCTCGATGACAGAAGTGCCACAGGTTTTCACTGGCAAGTAAGAAATCACCCACTAGGGCACAGGGCCACCAAGGGGACGATGCTAAGACTCCCTAGGATGTGAGCTTACTGCTGCTGCTCCCCGCAACCCCAGCCCCATGTAGGCTGAGGGCTAAAGAGCAAGAAGGGGGAAAGCATCAGGGAACCAGGAAGAAAAGGCTCTTCCTCCTGCTGTGTTCCCTCCAGCAACCTCAACTGACAAAACTTAATAATATGCCAGTTGGCAAAAGGAGAAAGGTTTCAGGGTACAGATCCAGGAAAACAAACCAGTGTGATGAAGGTGGATTTGGAGTTAGAGGCAATAAACGGACAACTGGCATACGCTCTCAGTTCATTTCTCAAAAGGATTTAAAGTAGTCATAACTTTAAAGAAAAAACAAAAAATCACTGCCCAGGAAAACCAAAGATAAAATAGGAAGACATACAGTAATTAAAATTAGACCACACAAAAAAGATAAAATTGAACCACAGATTTTGACTCAACTTCCATGTGATTAAATTTCTAAATAATTATGATTACTACTTTTTTTAACATTAGAAGTTAAAGTTCTTTTTTTAAAGTGTGACTATTCTTCTCAACTGTATACATAAAGATAGAAAAACCAAAGACCACAAAGGAATATGCCACAAGTGTTAAGTCACAGTTGTCTAAATTGTAGTTTATTATCACCTACATACTTGTATTTCCCATTTTTTTTACATGATTATATATTACTTTGAAAATTAGGGAAATTTTAAACTTTTTCTTTTGAAGTATAACTGGTCAGTAAATATCAATGCATGGGATTAATGCTGTATAGCCTCTTATGTAACAGGATTCTGAATTCCTTTGAAAAGAGCATACATTAGAAGGAAATCATTTCTGTGAAGTAAATCCTGAAGTTTTAGGTTATTTCCGAATAGCTGTGGATTTAGAGAGAATAAATCAAATGTTAATCCTTTCAAATGTTATGAACTGTACCAGTAAATTCAGTGTTCTATCAAATGATTTAAGAGTACAGTCTGAAATGAAGATGAAAAATATCCTAGAAATCAAAAATCAGCCAGAGAAGCAGATGTGATCATGGGTGCTTCTCTGATAAAATTTACAGACCCAGGAGTACCTGGAGGTAAAACCTACTCCCCAGAGTGCCAACTGGTCAGCCCCATGCCCTATCTCCTACTGGCTTTTCTCTAAAGAAAAAAATACAAATGGCCACTAACATAGGAATTGATGCTTATCCTAAAAATCAAAGATTGCAAATTAAAACCACAAAGATACCATTTTATAGCCACTATGATCAAAAGACATTCCAATCATGGAAGAAAATATGGAGCAACAAAATTCACACATTACAGTACAACAGGAATTCTTTGTTTATGGTTATACAATCCTTTCTGGTTAGACGAATTACAAATTTCTTCTTCCACTTCACTTCCCACTTTCTTTGTGATATCTCCTGACAAATGGAAGTTCTTAATTTTAAGGTAGCGAAATTTTTTGATTTTGTTCCTTTATGATAAACATAAAATTATTCCTGAAAAAATCCTTCCCTATCCTGAGGTCATAAAGACGTGCCTCTATATTGAAAAATTTAGAATTCTGTCCTGCACATTTAAGTGAAAGGAACACTACAGCATAGTGTTTAAAAAAGCAGACAACAGGGCTTCCCTGGTGGCGCAATGGTTGAGAGTCCGCCTGCCGATGCGGGGGGCACGGGTTCGTGCCCCGGTCCGGGAGGATCCCGCATGCCGCGGAGCGGCTGGGCCCGTGAGCCATGGCCGCTAAGCCTGCACGTCCGGAGCCTGTGCTCCGCAACGGGAGAGGCCACGGCAGTGAGAGACCCACGTACCGCAAAAAAACAACAGCAAAAAAACGCACACAACAGAGCCAGACTTACTTGGGTTCAAATGTAGCTCTGCTACTGTGACCCTGGCAAAATTTCTTGATCTCTCTGTGCTCGCTTCAGTTTCCTCGTATAAAAAAAGATTATAATAGCCCCTACCATTAAAGGTAAATGTGGTGATTAAAGAAGTAAATGTATGTAGACTGCTAGAACAAGGTCAAGTATATACTTAACACTACATAAGTGTTAGCTGTTTTTATTAAGCCTTTAATCTGCCTGAACTTGATTTGTATAGAGTATGAGGTTGAGATCCCATTTCATTTCTTCCAATATAGATAACCAATGATTCCAGCAATAAATAGTGAATAGTTTATCCTTTTCCCCCTAATGTGCAATGTCACTCTGACATATATATATTAACTTCCCATCAAGGTCTATTTCTGTTCCTCTATTCTGCTTCATTGGTCTATTTATCTATCGCTATACTACTACCATACTGTCAAATTACAAACTATTGACAGTAACTATTAAATTGCACAGTGTAGACCAAGCCCTTGCCCCAATATGTTCTTCATATTTCTAGGATAACTTGTCCTTTGCAAATTCTAACATAAGTTTTCAAATTTCATTTTAAAAACTATTGGAATTTTGAATGAAACTACATGAATTTTTAAATCAATTTGTGAGGAACTGACTTAAATATGTTATGCAGTCTCCCTATCCATAAACACGATCTACTTATTTATGACTTTTTATTTTCATTCAATAAAATCTTACCATCTCTGTGAAGGTCTTATACATTTCTGTTTAACTTATATCTACATTTCTTTTTGTGGAATTATAAATGTTATATTTAAAACTTTTTTTTGGGTTTCTGGCTTTTTTCTTTTTCAAGTATGTCATTTTTTTTTTTATTAGTCATCCATTTTATGCACATCAGTGTATACATGTCAATCCCAATCTCCCAATTCAGCACACCACCACCACCATCCACCACCACTTTTGCCCCTTGGTGTCCATACGTTTGTTCTCTACAACTGTGTCTCACTTTCTGCCCTGCAAACCGGTTCATCTGTACCATTATTCTAGGTTCCACATATATGCGTTAATATACAATATTTATTTTTCTCTTTCGCACTTACTTCACTCTGTATGACAGTCTTTAGATCCATCCACGTCTCTACAAATGACCCAATTTCGTTCCTTTTCATGGCTCAGTAATATTCCATTGTATATATGCACCACATCTTCTTTTCCCATTCATCTGTCGATGGGCATTTAGGTTGCTACCATGACCTGGCTACTGTAAATAGTGCTGCAAGGAACATTGGGATGTATGTGTCTTTTTGAATTATGGTTTTCTCTGGGTATATGCCCAGTAGTGGGATTGCTGGGTCATATGGTAATTCTACTTTTAGTTTTTTAAGGAACCTCCATAGTGTTCTCCATAGTGGCTGCATCAATTTACATTCCCACCAACAGTGCAAGAGGGTTCCCTTTTCTCCACACCCTATCCAGCATTTGTTGTTTACAGATTTTCTGATGATGCCCATTCTAACTGGTATGAGGTGATACCTCACTGTAGTTTTGATTTGCATTTCTCTAATAATCAGTGATGTTGAGCAGCGTTTCATGTGCTTCTTGGCCATCTGTATGTCTTCTTTGGAGAAATGTCTATTTAGGTCTTCTGCCCATTTTTGGATTGGGTTGTTTGTTTTTTTAATATTCTGCTGCATGAGCTGTTTATATATTTTGGAGATTAATCCTTTGTCCATTGATTCGTTTGCAAATATTTTCTCCGATTCTGAGGGTTGTCTTTTCATCTTGTTTATGGTTTCCTTTGCTGTGCAAAAGCTTTTAAATTTCATTAGGTCCCATTTGTTTATTTTTGTTTTTATTTCCATTTCTCTAGGAGGTGGATGCAAAAAGGTCTTGCTGTGATTTATGTCAAAGAGTGTTCTTCCTAGGTTTTCCTCTAAGAGTTTTATAGTGTCCGGTCTTCATTTAGGTTTCTAATCCATTGTGAGTTTATTTTTGTGTATGATGTTAGGGAGTGTTCTAATTTCATCCTTTCACATGTAGCTGTCCAGTTTTCCCAGCACCACTTATTGAAGACACTGTATTTTCTCCATTGTATATTCCTGCCTCCTTTGTCATAGATTAGTTGACCATAGGTGTGTGCGTTTATCTCTGGGCTTTCTATCTTGCTCCATTGATCTATATTTCTGTTTTTGTGCCAGTACCATATTGTCTTGATTACTGTAGCTTTGTAGTATAGTCTGAAGTCAGGGAGTCTAATTCCCCCAGCTCTGCTTTTTTTCCCTTAAGATTGCTTTGGCAATTCGGGTTCTTTTGTGTCTCCATACAAATTTTAAGATTTTTTGTTCTAGTTCTGTAAAAAAATGCCAGTGGTAATTTGATAGGGATTGCATTGAATCTGTAGATTGCTTTGGGTACTATAGCCGTTTTCACAATATTGATTCTTCCAATCGAAGAACATGGTATATCTCTCCATCTGCTGGTATCATCTTTAATTTTTTTTCATCAGTGTCTTATAGTTTTCCGCATACAGGTCTTTTGTCTCCTTAGCTAGGTTTATTCCTAGGTATTTTATTCTTTTTGTTGCAATGGTAAATGGGAGTTTTTCCTTAATTTCTCTTTCAGATTTTTCATCATTAGTATATAGGAATGCAAGAGATTTCTGTGCATTAATTTTGTATCCTGCAACTTTACCAAATTCATTGATTAGCTCTAGTAGTTTTCTGGTGGCATCTTTAGGATTCTCTATGTATAGTATATCATGTCATCTGCAAACAGTGACAGTTTTACTTCTTTTTTGCCAATTTGTATTCGTTTCATTTCTTTTTCTTCTCTGATTGCCATGGCTAGGACTTCCAAAGCTATGTTGAATAATAGTGGTGAGAGTGGACAATCTTGACTCATTCCTGATCTTAGAGGAAATGCTTTCAGTTTTTCACCATTGAGAATGATGTTTGCTGTGGGTTTGTCATATATGGCCTTTATTATACAGAGGTAGGTTCCCTCTATGCCCACTTTCTGGAGAGTTTTTATCATAAATGGGTGTTGAGTTTTACCAAAAGCTTTTTCTGCATCTACTGAGATGATCATATGGTTTTTATTTTTCAATTTGCTAATATGGTGTAACACATTGATTGATTTGCATACATTGAAGAATCCTTGCATCCTTGGGATAAATCCCACTTGATCATGGTGTGTGATCCTTTTAATGTGCTGTTGGATTCTGTTTGCTAGTATTCTGTTGAGGATTTTTGCATCTATATTCATCAGTGATACTGGTCTGTAATTTTTTTTGGCATCATCTTTGTCTGGTTTTGGTATCAGGGTGATGGTGGCCGAATAGAATGAGTTTCAGAGTGTTGCTTCCTCTGCAATTTTTTGGAAGAGTTTGAGAAGGATAAGTGTCAGCTCTTCTCTAAATGTTTGATAGAATTCACCTGTGAAGCCATCTGGTCCTGGACTTTTGTTTGTTGGAAGATTTTTAATCCCAGTTTCAATTTCATTACTTGTGATTGGTCTATTCATATTTTCTATTTTTTCCTGGTTCGGTCTTGGAAGGTTATACCTTTCTAAGAATTCGTCCATTTCCTCCAGGTTGTCCATTTTATTAGCATAGAGTTGCCTGTAGTAGTCTCTTAGGATGCTTTGTATTTCTGCAGTGTTTGTTGTACCTTTTCCTTTTTCATTCCTAATTTTATTGATTTGAGTCCTCTCCCTCTTTTTCTTGATGAGTCTGGCTAATGGTTTATCAATTTTATTTATCTTCCCAAAGAACCAGCTTTTAGTTTTATTGATCTTTGCTATTGTTTTCTTTTTTTCTATTTCATTTATTTCTGCTCTGATATTTATGATTTCTTTCCTTCTGCTAACATCAGGTTTTGTTTGTTTTTCTTTCTCTAGTTCCCTTAGATGTAAGGTTAGATTGTGTATTTGAGATTGTTCTTGTTTCTTGAGGTAGGCTTGTATAGCTATAAACTTCCCTCTTAGAACTGCTTTTGCTCCATTCCATAGGTTTTGGAATGTCGCGTTTTGTCATTTGTCTCTAGGTATTTTTTGATTTCCTCTTTGATTTCTTCAGTGATTTCTTGGTTATCTAGTAACATATTGTTTAGCCTCCATGTGTTTGTGTTTTTTACTTTTCTTTCCCTGTAATTCACTTCTAATCTCAAAGTGTTGTGGTCAGAAAAGATGCTTGATATTATTTCAGTTTTCTTAAGTTTACTGAGGCTTGATTTGTGACCCAAGATGTGATCTATCATGGAGAATGTTCTGCACACACTTGAGAAGAAAGTGTAGTCTGCTGTTTTTGGATGGTATGTCCAATAAATATCAATTAAATCTATCTGATCTATTGTGTCATTTAAAGCTTGTGTTTCCTCATTAAATTTCTGTTTGGAAGATCTGTCCATTGGTGTAAGTGAGGTGTTAAAGTCCCCCACTATTACTGTGTTACTGTCGATTTCCTCTTTTATAAGTGTTAGCAGTTGCCTTATGTATTGAGGTGCTCCTATGTTGGGTGCATATATATTTATAATTGTTATATCTTCTTCTTGGATTGATCCCTTGATCATTATGTAGTGTCCGTCCTTGTCTCTTGTAACATTCTTTATTTTAAAGTCTATTTTATCTGATATGAGTATTGTTACTCCAGCTTTCTTTTGATTTCCATTTGCTTGGAATATCTTTTTCCATCCCCTCACTTTCAGTCTGTATGTGTCCCTAGGTCTGAAATGGTTCTCTTGTAGACAGCATATATATGGGTCTTATTTTTGTAGCCATTAAGCAGGCCTGTGTCTTTTGGTTTGAGCATTTAATGCATTCACGCTTAAGGTAATTATTGAAATGTATGTTCCTATGACCGTTTTCTTAATTGTATTGAGTTTGTTTTTGTAGGTCCTTTTCTTCTCTTGTGTTTCCCACTCAGAGAAGTTCCTTTAGCATTTGTTGTAGAGCTGGTTTGGTGGTGCTGAATTCTCTTAGCTTTTGCTTATCTGTAAAGCTTTTGATTTCTCCATCGAATCTGAATGAGATCCTTGCCAGGTAGAGTAACCTTGGTTGTATGTTCTTCTCTTTCATCACTTTAAGTATATCATGCCACTCCCTTCTGGCTTGTAGAGTTTCTGCTGAGAAATCAGCTGTCAACGTTATGGGAGTTCCCTTGTATGTTATTTGTTGTTTTTCCCTTGCTGCTTTCAATAATTTTTCTTTGTCTTTATTTTTGCCAATTTGATTATTATGTGTCTCAGTGTGTTTCTCCTTGGGTTTATCCTTTATGGGACTCGCTGCGCTTCCTGGACTTGGGTGGCTATTTCCTTTCCCACGTTAGGGAAGTTTTCGACTATACTCTCTTCAAATATTTTCTCGGGTCCTTTCTCTCTCTCTTCTCCTTCTAGACCCCTATAATGCGAATGTTGTTGCGTTTAATGTTGTCCCAGAGGTCTCTTAGGCTGTCTTCATTTCCTTTCATTCTTTTTTCTTTATTCTGTTCTGCAGCAGTGAATTCCACCATTCTGGCTTCCAGGTCACTTATCCGTTCTTCTGCCTCAGTTATTCTGCTGTTGATTCCTTCTAGTGTATTTTTCATTTCAGTTATTGTTCTGTTCATCTGTGTTTGTTTGTTCTTTAATTCTTCTAGGTCTTTGTTAAACATTTCTTGCACCTTCTCGATCTTTGCCTCCATTCTTTTTCCGAGGTCCTGGATCATCTTCGCTATCATTATTTTGAATTCTTTTTCTGGAAGGTTGCCTATCTCCACTTCGTTTAGTTGTTTTCTGGCGTTTTATCTTGTTCCTTCATCTGGTACATAGCCCTCTGCCTTTTCATCTTGTTTATCCTTCTGTGAATATGGTTTTTGTTACACAGGCTGCAGGATTATAGTTCTTCTTGCTTCTGCTGTCTACCCTCTGGTGGATGAGGCTATCTAAGAGGCTTGTGCAAGTTTCCTGATGGGAGGGACTGGTGATGGTAGAGCTGGCTGTTGCTCTGGTGGGCAGAGCTCAGTAAAACTTTAATCTGCTTGACTGATGATGGGTGGGACTGGGTTCCCTCCCTGTTGGTTGTTTGGCCTCAGGCGACCCAACACTGGAGCCTACCTGGGCTCTATGGCGGGGCTAATGGCTGACTCTGGGAGGGCTCATGCCAAGGTGTACTTCCCAGAACTTCTGCCGCCAGTGTCCCTGTCCTCACAGTGAGACATAACCATCCCCCGCCTCTGAAGGATATCCTCCAACACCAGCAGGTAGGTCTGGTTCAGTCTCCTATGGGGTCACTGCTGCTTCCCCTGGGTCCTGAGGTGCACACTACTTTGTGTGTGCACTCCTCCAAGAGTGGAGTCTCTGTTTCCCCTAGTCCTGTCGATGTCCTGCAATCAAATCCCGCTAGCCTTCAAAATCTGATTCTCTAGGAATTCCTCCTCCAGTTGCCGGAACCCCAGGTTCGGAAGCCTGATGTGGGGCTCAGAACCTTCACTCCAGTGGGTGGACTTCTGTGGTATAAGTGTTCTCCAATTTGTGAGGCATCCACCCAGCAGTTATGGGATTTGATTTTATTGTGATTGCGCCCCTCGCACCATCTCACTGTGGCTTCTCCTTTGTCTTTGGATGTTGGGTATATTTTTTGGTGAATTCCAGTGTCTTCCTGTTGATGACTGTTCAGCAGTTAGTTGTGATTCCAGTGTTCTTGCAAGAGGGAGGAAGAGCACATCCTTCTACTCCGCCATCTTCAACCAATCTCCTCTCTGGCTTATTTAAATGCTATTCATTTCCAGTTGTTACTTTACAACTAACAACTTAAACTAATAATTTTTCTGCAGACTCTTTGGAATTTTCTATGTAGACAATGCTATCATCTACAAATAATGACCGTTTTGTTTCCTCCTTTCCAAATCTTAGACCTTTCATTCTTTGTCTTGTCTCATCAAGTTGGCTAGAATTTCCAACTGAAAAAGATATTTTTCATAACTCATAACTAATTTATATATTTATACTTTATAAATAATTTATAACTTCCAATATATAGTAGAAGCAGTGATGATGAGCATCTTTGTTATGTCTCTGATTTTTTTTTTAAGTGCCTCTATTTCAATATTGAGTGTCTTGCTGTAGGTTTTTAGTGAATTACAACAGGTTAAGAAAGTTTCCTTCCATTCCACATTTGTTAAGAATTTTTCCCCTGAATGGATACTGGTGAATTTTATCAAATGCTTTCTCTATATCTGTTGAGTTGCTACAATACCTTTGTATTCTTGGCTAGTCATGAACAAGCTGGACTTATCTTTCTTTTATACCATTGCTTAGTTTGCTTATATTTTGTTTGGGAATTCTGAATGTACATTCATAAATGAAATGGTCCAGTAATTTTCTCTCACATTGTCCTTATTTGGTTTTAGTATTCAGAATATACTAATCTCATAGAAGAGGTTTTTATTTTTGTTTCTACTGAGTTTTTATGCCACTAGAATTATCATTACTTTAATGTTTGAAACACTGTCTGAGCCTATTTTCTTTTAGGAAGATCTCGTATTGCTGACCTAATTTCTTTACTCAAACTGTTGTTTTTTTAATATCTTCAGTCAATTTTGATAAGCTGCATTCTTCTAGGAACTTGTTCATTTCATCTAAATTTTCAAATTCTGTAGCATAAAAATGTTCACAGAATTCTCTTATTTCTTTAATATCTGTAGCATCATTATATCCCATTTTTCATTCCTAATATTTTTTTATTAATGTCTTCTTTGAAAGAAAAACAACTTTGGATTTGCTGGGTTTTATCTCATTCATTGACTTCTGCTTTTGTCTTTATTATATCCTTCCTTCTACCTTGCTTGAATTTATTCTAATTTTCTTTGTTTTTTTAATTTATTATGTCACATGCTTATTATTAGCACATTAATTTTCAGCCTTTCTTCTTATACTCCTTTAAGGTTATAAATCTTCCTGTGAACACCACTTTAGCTGCATTCTACAAACTATAATTTATAGTAGTTTCATTAATATTCAGTGCCAAGTACTTTCTAAATTTCCATTTTGATTTCTTTTCATCAAGGAGTTAAGAAGGCTTTTCCCCCTATACATATGCATTGAATATGTTGGTGTGGAGAGGAGATCATTGATTTTTCTAACTTCATTGCACTTCAGTCAGAAAATGTAGTCTGCATGATAGGGAAATTTATTGAGACTTTTATGGCCTTGAGCAGGAGCTGGCAAACTAAGACCTATAGGCCAAATCCAGCTAGTCACCTGTATTTATAAATAAAACTTTATTGGAATATAGTCACACCCATGTGTTTGCATACTGTCTACAGTTGCTTTCAATCTATAATAGCAGAGCTGAATAGTTGCAAGAAAGACCATATGACCCACAAAGCAGAAAATACATACTATGTGGCCATTTACCAAAAGTTTGCAAACCCCTGGCCTAAAGCATGGTCAATTTTCATGAATATTCAATATGTGCAGAAAAAAAAAGTATATTTTGCAATTGTTGGGAACAGGGTTCCATATACATTCACCAAATCAAATTTGTTAATAATGTTCCATCTTCTATAACTTTATTTACTTTTGTTTTCTGAATCTAAGAGTTACTGAGAGAGGTATATGAGAATTTCCTACTATGATGATGTATTTGTCCAAATTTTCTGGTAGTTCATTCAATTTTTTTTTTCTTTAGAGTTTGGAGTTAAGCTATAACGTTCATACAAACTTAGAAATAGCATCCTAGTACAATCTACATTTTATCATTATATAGAGCCCCTCTCAGATGCTAATAATATTTTGCCATAAAATCTATTCAGTCTGTCAATATCATCACTACCCAAAAAATATTTTGGTTAGTATTCCCCTATTTTTTTCCATTGTTTACCTTCAACTTTTTTCTGTCCTTATCCTTCAAGTGTTCTCTTATCAACAGCATGTAGCTAGATTTTGTTTTCCTTTTCAGTTTGACCCGTGTCTTTTAAGTTAAGAATTTAGCCCATTAATACTTAATTTGATTACTGATATTTGGGTTTATTTCTACCACTTTACTTTGTGCTCTTTATTTTTCTCACATTTTGTTTCTTTTTTCTTTTTCTCGCCTTTTGTTAAACTAATTAGCTCTTTCCTCATATTTTTTCTTTCCTCATTTAGAAGACATTTACTGTTTTCATTCTTTTAAATGTTAAGCTTTCATTTTTAACTTTCATATTTACAGAAATTCCATCTTTTAGCTTGTTCTCAAACAATACAAGGGCCTGAAGAGGTTTTAAATCTAGTTATCTCCTTCCCATTTACATCAAATTGTAATACAGTATTTAACAACTCTGATATTATTGAGGTCTTTTAAACTCCACAAATTAAACATTTTTGTTTTACATCATTAATGTACGTTCAGATTTATCCCCATATCTACCATTTTACTTCATCATGTTCTTTCTTACACCTCAAACCTTCCTTCTAAGATCAGAAGTAAATCATTCAAAGTTATTTGGAGGAGGGAGGTTTTAGGTAAACTCCCTGTTTTTGTTTATCTGAAAATATATTTTGCCTTCATGTTTGAAAGACTGTTTCACTAGAAATACAATTCTCGATTGGCCCTTATTTTCTTTCAGCATTTTGATTTTTTCCCTGTATCAGGTTTCTATTATTAGATCTTTGTCTTTGCCTTTACTGTTCTGCATTTCACTACAATGAGTCCATGTGCCCAGGTATGGATTTCTTTGTATTTGGGGGCTTCTAAAATGTGAAGATTAGGATCTTTTTTCTAGAAAAATTTCAGCTATTAATCACGTCAAATATTGTCTCTTCCCCATTCTCCCTCTATCATCTTTTGTAATTTATTCCCTATGTCTCTTATACTTTTTATCACAATTTCCATCCCTCTGCCTCTATGCTGCTTTCTGTGTATTAGCTTCAGAACTACCTTCTAGTCATCTTCTGCTGTGTCTAATCTCCTATTTAACCTTACTATTGATTTTTAAAAATTTGTTTTTCATTTTACATTTCTATAACTTCTATTTGGTTCATTTTCAAAACTGCCTGGTCAATAAAAATCACTTGCTCCTTATGATGTTTTCAATTTCTCCTTTTATTCCTTTAATAATACTAAAATACTCGTTTCAAAAACCACACTTATATTCCAATAACTGAAGTCTACTGGGTTTGGTCTTTTGGTATGGCGTTCTTACTGACCCTCACTCATGGTGGCTTGTTATGACAGTAAGTTATGATTGTGTGCTTGGATTTTATGTATCTCTGTGGCAATTCTTTGCAACTTGGTTTAAGATGTTTACTTCCAGATAGGACTTAAGTATGGTTCTGCCAAGCACCTGGAGCATTAAAGACCCAGGTCTGGGTTAAATTATAATTCTTGTGTAGGCTTTCTCAGATCATGCAAACAGCATTAATTTAACTCCAAATGCACATATGAGGGCGAATAAGCAGCCACAAATTCTCAGCGGAGAATTTTTTTGCTTTTAACCTCTATTCAGAACCAAGGCCAGGGAGAACATTTTCTCTGCCTACTTCTGCACAGTAAGTACTTTTTTTTTTTTGCTTTATACTTGCTTGCCCTTTCCCTAAAGTAGCCTCCAGTCTGGCTTCTCAACCTGTGGAAGCCCACATCTTACTCCCCAGCCTCTCTGTGCTCTAGAGCTATAGGTCACCTAGGTCTGTATATGTCCCCCAGGTATCCAGTGGCTTCAAAGCCATCTTAACTTTCCTGACATACTGTTTGCTCCTTTTTGCAAACTCATCCATTCATTTAAAATGACTTTCTGTTGTCATGCTTTTTCTTTTTTTAAAACAAGCATGTTTTAAATGTTTTATAACTTAAAGATGCAGGCAGTCATATTGTCAGAAAAAGAAATCCAATGAATGCTTTCTTGACTGCTCAACCTGAAACCCAGTGGATGTTTTCTTGACTGCTCAACCTAATACCATAGACATATTGAGTTTTAAAACATTTTCTAACTTAAAAGAACTGTGTGGAAATTACTTTAGGATACTCTATTCCATTAGAAAAATTTCTTTGATATAAGAATTTAATAAGTTAGTTCACAGGGGTGGTGATGAAGTCAAAGATTTAAATGTGGCAATGTTTGGATTAGAACAATTAGCCAGATAACTGGTCTTGTGTGACTACGATTTGGGACCTGTTTAAAACACATGAGATGATTTACTTTAATAGTGTTCTATTCAAACCCAGTGGATGTTTTCTTGACTACTCAACCTAATACCATAGACATATTGAGTTTTAAAACATTTTCTAACTTAAAAGAACTGTGTGGAAATTACTTTAGGATACTCTATTCCATTAGAAAAATTTCTTTGATATAAGAATTTAATAAGTTAGTTCACAGGGGTGGTGATGAAGTCAAAGATTTAAATGTGGCAATGTTTGGATTAGAACAATTAGCCAGATAACTGGTCTTGTGTGACTACGATTTGGGACCTGTTTAAAACACATGAGATGATTTACTTTAATAGTGTTCTATTCAAATCAGTGTTCTATTCAAATCAGAGTGTTTCTATTCAAATATTCTATTCTGTTCAATTCACTTCCTCATCATACATCATGCTTCATGAGTTACACCAAATTATATAGTAATTCTATTATAATTATGTCCCCAAACACCTCTTTTCACATATTAAAGAAATGCCACAAAGCTTAAATGCCATATATTACCTTGTATAATATTACTCAGCCATTTTAATGAAAGAAGGTCAGTTTGCAGTAGTAGAGGGCCTAGCTTGTGAATAAGTATAACGGCTCCACATCTGATTGGAGAGTTCAAAGTATATTGTCTCCATTTATTTATTCAAATATTTGAATGCCTACTATATGTCAGGGCCTCTGCTTAGTACTAGAAATAGTATAGAGAAGTGTGTAATTTACAGTACCAGCAAACTACTCCAACCTCTTCTCTGGTCCTAACACCTCATTAGGTTCCACTCTCTAATAAAATAAGAGGAAATAAGGAAATATATTTATTTTTTTTCATATTCTGTATTATATTTTTAAAGTCATATCTGATTTATGACTTGAATAACTGATATTCACAATGATCTTGAAAAGCCCATGTCACTTCATATTATATTTTATAATTTGCAGAGGTGCAGATAATGAATTAGCAGGAACAGTGATGCTGATGTTTCAGAACCAGTTGCTTAGCTAGGAAAAGGACCAAGACAACTAACTAGCCAACCTCCATATCTCAATATAGCTTCATTTTTCTTGTCATCATATATAACATTGAGAATGGCAGTAACTGTGGGGAAAAAAATGCTACTGGAAGTTGACAAGGTGATTCTAAAATTCACATGCCAGTTTAAAGGATTAATAATAGCCAAGAATAAAGTTGGAAGACATTATACCACCAGATATCAAGACTTATTATACAGTTATAGTAAATTAAGACAATATGTTACTGGAGCGAGGACAGACAATAGAAAAACAGAACTGAATAGAGCTGTACTGTCCGATACAGTAGCCACCAGACACATATGACTACTGAGCACCTGAAATGTGGCTAGTGCAATTCAGGGATTAAATTTTGAATTTCTTTTATTTTAATGAATTTAAATTCAAGAACTGATAATTGAGCAGTTACTGGAAAACTTTTAACCATGGTTTGGACTAACTGAGGTATGTGAATCTACTTTTTCAACTGTAAATTTTCTGAAACCTAGGTACAGATCAAGTATTTCTGATGACAATTTTGTGTCTGAATTGAGATCTGCTGTAAATGTAAAATATATGCCAGATATAAAAGACACAGTACCAAAAAATGTAAAATACCTCAATAATTTCATATTGATTACTTGTTAACATTTTTATATACTTAGTTAAATAAAATATATTATTAAAATAAATTTCATCAGTTTCTTTTTACCTTTTTTAATGTGGCTACAAAAAACTTATAGTTACACGTATGTCTCACATTTGTGACTTGCATTATACGTCTACTGTCAGCGCTGGTATAGTGTGTTCAGAAAAAGACTCACTCCTAGATTTATAAGAAAAATTATATTGCAAGTGTGGTGGGGAAAAGAGTTTCAATAAATGGAGTTGATTGAACACAACGGCAGTTTACCCATTCAAAAAACAAAAATTTTATTCACCCAATTTTGATTCACTGTAGAAATACCTATATATATATTCCTGGTTGGCAAAGTAAAAGTAATGTACACAAAATCAACCTTTATATGATCACATAAGGTCATTGTTGAAGTCAGTATATAAGAAGTAAGATATCTTCAAACAAAAGGTATTCTCTGTTAAAGTAAACGTAAATTAAAATTTTTAAACATTTTAAAACATAATTAGGACTTTCAGTCCAGACAAGACGGCCTAGACCAGTTTCTCCCTGCTCCTCCCCTGTAAGTACAACTATAAACCCTAAAAATAGTGAAAAAGACAACCCAAAGAGACTTTGGAAGGTGGTAAAAGGAAGGCATATAGGTTTGGGATCCTGAGACCAGAGAAACAACACAGAAGTAGGGTATCTGATGTGCCCCCCACCCAACAGAAGACAGCAACCCAGTCCTGACATGTCCCAATACCCAATCTAGCATAGAAGGCAGACCAGCAGGCTCATTCCTCTCCAGAACTGAACAAGAATCTCTCCAACAGTGCCTGATAAGCCCCGCCACCAAAAGCAAGGGGGTATGACTGGGAGTCCCACTAAGAAGAAGCAGTCTGGGGAAGCAATCTCCTTCTAAAAACCTGAGACTTCCCTGTCCTACTGAGAGATAACTGGATGTCCAAATGGCACTGGCAAGAAAAATTTCACCACAACAAGTGACCAGCCTGGGGGGCAGTCTTTGGCCCCACAGGCCTGAAACACCCCTCTGTATTCCATACAGAGACGTGAGGTAGCCCAGCCTAGGGAAAGCCTTTCCACCTCCTCTAGCAGCACCAGCAGGAACCAGTGGGAGCTCCAGTGGTACTAGATAAACTAAGCAGAACAAAATAACACCACAAAGGTTCTAAAAATTAAGCTATCACTGGAATCACAGCCCACAAAAGGAGGCAGGATGCCATTCTAAACCTTAACAGGATAACTACCTGTTAAAACAAAAGACTTAAATAGGATTCAGAATATCCAACACAATAGACAAAAAGGCCAGAATGCAATTAAAAAAAAAAAAAAAGTCACCCGTCATTCCAAAAACAAGAACATCGCAACTCAAATGAGAAAAGACAATAAAGTGCCATCCATACAAAGGTGAATCAGACGTTGGAATTATCTGACAGGAAAGGTAAAGCAGTGGTCATAAAAATGCTTCAGTAATCAGTTTCATATTCTATTGAAACAAATGAAAAGCAAAAACCTCAACAAATATATATATGTAAATAATTACAATAAATATTTATTTATTTACATATATATATATATATATTATAAATAGAACTACCATATACTCCAGCAATTCCACTTCTGGGTATTTACCTGAAGAAAAGTAAAACACTAATTCAAAAAGATATATGTACTCCCATGTTCACTGCAGCATTATTTACAACAGCCAAGATATGGGAACAACTTAAGTATCAATTAATGATGAATGGATAAAGAAAATGTGGCATATATATATAATGGAATATTGCTAAGTCATAAAAAAGCATGAAATCTTACCATTTGTGATAACACAGATGAACCTCAAGGGCATTATGCTAAGTGAATTAAGTCAGACAAAGACAAATACTGTATGATCTCACTTGTATGTGGAATCTGGAAACAAAAACACCAAGTTCCTAGAAACAGAGATCAGATTTGTGCTTGCCAGAAGAAGGGTTGGGGATCAGAGAAATGGGCGAAGGGGGTCAAAAGGTACAAACTTCTGGTTATAAAATAAATAAGTCATGGGGATGTAATGTATAGTATGGGGACTGTAGTTAATAATACTGTATTGCATATTTGAAAGTTGAAAGCTGTTAAGAGAGTAGATCTTAAAAGTTCTCATACAAGAAAAAGGATTTTTTTGTAACAATGTAAGATGACAGACGTTAACTAGACTTATTGTGGTGATCATTTTGCAATGTATACACATATAGAATCATTATAGAATCATTATACTGTATACCTGAAATTAATGTAACATTATGTGTCAATTATACCTCAATTTTAAAAAAATTATAATGAGTAAAAAAGTAGAACTTATAAAAAGGAACTAAATGGAAATCACAGAACCAAAAAAATACACTGATAGAAATAAGTACTCTCTGGTATATGGGAACTCTGTACTTTCAATTTTTCTGTAATCATAAAACTGCTCTAAAAAACAAAAAAAGAAAGAAAGAAAGAAAGAAATACTCTCTGGATAGGCTCAATAGCACAGTGGAAATGACAGAGGATAGAATCAGTAAACTTGAAAAAAGGAAGAATAGAATTTGACCAATCTGAGGAACAGAGAAAATAGACTAAACACAACTGAACAAACCCTCAGGAACCTATAGGACTCTTAAAGAACCAACATTTGTATCAGCAGAGTCCCAGAAGGAGAGGAGAAAAGAGAATAGAACTGAAAGAGTATTCAAGGAAATAATGGCCAAAAACGCCTTCAAACTGGCAAACCAAACAAATGTGCAGATGCAAGAAACTGAGCAAACACCAAACAGGATAAACCAAAGGAAATACACGGCAAAACAAATCATAATTAACCTTCTGCAAACTAAAGACAAAGAAAACATCTGGAAAGCAGCAAGAGAAAAACATGCATTATCTAAAGAGGAACACCAGTTTGAATGACAGTGGATTTCTCATCTAAAACCACGGAGACCAAAAGGAAGGAACACACATCATTTATCAAGCACCAAAGAAAAGAACTGTCAACCACAAATTCTATATCCAGAGAAACTATCCCTCAGGAATGAAATGGAAAAATGACATCATCAAAGAAAGAAGATTTTCTAAAAGAATTTGTCACTAGCAGATATACCCTTAAAGAAGGGCTAAAAGTTGTTCTCAAAACAGAAAGGAAATGATAAAAAAGAAATAATGGAATCTTGGAGCATAAAGAAGAAAGAATAACAGAAAGAGCAGAAATATGAGTACATACAATAGACTATACTTCTCATGGGTTTTCTACATCATATTTGAGGATTGAAACAAAAATTGTAATGCCATCTGGTGTCTAATATTTAAACATGAGGAAGGTAAAGGAACCTAAATGGAAGTCAGGTTTTCACACTTTCCTCACAAGTGTAACATATTATTCACACTTTACTCAAAGTGGTAAAATGTTCATACCAGGAGACTGAATACATATATATGTATTCAGAGCAACCACTACAAAAACTATATATTATGTTCAAGTAACCCACATGAAGACAAGAGAGACAGGGATGAGAACCAGAGGATACAAACAGAATACAAATAATAAAATGGCAGACTTAAGTGCTAACAATTTGACAATTACTGCTATGGACTGAATTGTGCATCATCCCTACACAAATTCATATGATGAAGTCCTGTTTGGAGACAGGGCCTTTAGGAGGTAACTAAGGTTAAATGAGGTAAAAAAGGGTGGGGTCCTGATCCAATAGGATTAATGTCCTTATAAGAAGAGACACTAGATAGTTCCATCCTCTTTCCTCCCACACACAAAGAGATCATATGAGCAAACAGCAAGATGGCAGCCACCTGCAAGCCAAGAGGAGATGTCTCAGAATGAAACCTACCCTGCCAACACCTTGATCTTGGACATCTCAGTCTCCAGAACTGTGAGAAAATAAATGTTATTGTTTAAGTCATCCAGTCTATGGTATTGTTACGGCAGCCCAAGTAGACCAAGACAATTACCTTAAATGTAAATGATCTACATACTAATCAAGACAGAGTGACAGCATGCATTAAAAAAATATATATATATATGAACTTCCTATAAGAAACTCAGTCCAAATTCAACAACAGAAGTAGGCTTAAAGGATAAGAAAAGTTACACTATGCAAACATTAATTTTTTTTTTTCATGTTTAGCCTTCTTTTAATTTATTTATTTTTGGCTGTGTTGGGTCTTCGTTTCTGTGCAAGGGCTTTCTCTAGTTGTGGCAAGCGGGGACCACTCTTCATTGTGGTGCGCGGGCCTCTCACTGTCGTGGCCTCTCTTGTTGCGGAGCACAGGCTCCAGACGCGCAGGCTCAGTAGTTGTGGCTCACGGGCCTAGTTGCTCTGCGGCATGTGGGATCTTCCCAGACCAGGGCTCGAACCCGTGTCCCCTGCATTAGCAGGCAAATTCTCAACCACTGCACCACCAGGGAAGCCCAAAACATTAATTTTTTTAAAAAGCAGTAATGACTGTATCAATATCTGATGGAGACTTTCAGAGCAATGAAAATTTCAAAAGACAAAGAGGGATATTACGTAAAGATTAAAATATCGGAACTTCCCTGGTGGTGCAGTGGTTAAGAATCTGCCTGCCAATGCAGGGGACACGGGTTCGAGCCCTGGTCCGGGAAGATCCCACATGCTGCGAAGCAACTAAGCCCGTGCACCACAACTACTGACGCTGCACTCTAGAGCCCACGAGCCACAACTACTGAAGCCCGTGTGCCACAACTACTGAAGCCCGTGCACCTAGAGCCTGTGCTCCACAACAAGGGAAGCCACCATAATGAGAAGCCTGCGCACCGCAACAAAGAGTAGCCCCCGCTCACTGCAACTAGAGAAAGCCCACGCGCAGCAACAAAGACCCAATGCAGCCAAAAATAAATAAATAAAATAAATACATTTTAAAAAAAGATAAAAATATCAATCTACCAGGAAAACATAATGATCCTAAATGTGCATGTACCAAAAAACAGAGCTTCAAAATACAGGAAGCAAAACCTGACAGATCTGAAAATGAAACAGAAAAATCCACAATTATAGTTGGAAACTTCAATATCCCACCCTCAGCAACTGACAGAACTACCAGAAAGAAAATCAGCAAGGCTGTAGCAGATCTGAACAACCAAAATTAACCAGGATCTAACTGACTTAAACAAATAGAACACCTCATCCAACAACAGAAGATTACACATTTTTTTTCAAGCACCCATGCATGGTACATTCACCAAGAGGCTATAAATTTTGACAAATTTTTGAAAATTAAAATCATATACAGTGTGTTCTCTGACCATATAGAATCAAATTACAAATCAGTAACAGAAAAACAACAGGATAATCTCTAAACATGTGAAAATTAAGCAACACACTTTGAAATAATCTAAATAATCCATTTGTTAAAAACAAAGTGTCAATGTAACTTTTTAAAATATATAAAACAAAATGAAATTGGGTCATTTGTAGAGACGTAGATGGACCTAGAGACTGCCATACAGAGTGAAGTAAGTCAGAAAGAGAAAAACAAATATCATATATTAACGCATATATGTGGAATCTAGAAAATGGTACAGATGAACTGGTTTGCAAGGCAGAAATAGAGACAGAGACGTAGAGAACAAATGTATGGACACCGAAGGGGGAAAGCGGGAGGTGGAGGGTGGGGGGTGGCATGATTTGGGAGATTGGGATTGACATGTATACACTGATGTGTATAAAATAGATAACTAATAAGAAACTGCTGTATATCACAGAGAATTCCACTTCGCTGTACAGTAGAAAATAACACGACATTGTAAAACTATACCCCAATAAAAATAAATCAAAAAAATTAAAATAAAATAAATATACAAAACAAAATGAAAATACAATATCCCAAAATATGTGAGATACAGCTAAAGCAGTACTGACAGGAAAATGTGTAGCACTAAATATTTACATCAAAAACAAGACGAGAGGCTTCCCTGGTGGCGCAGTGGTTGAGAGTCCGCCTGCGGATGCAGGGGACATGGGTTCGTGCCACGGTCCAGGAGGATCCCACATGCCGCGGAGCGGCTGGGCCCGTGAGCCATGGCCACTGAGCCTGCGCATCCGGAGCCTGCACTCCGCAACGGGAGAGGTCACAACAGTGAGAGGCCCATGTATAGCAAAAAAAAAAAAAAAAAAAGACGAGATTACACATAGACTTAGAGAACGAACTTACTGTTACCAGTGGGGAAGGGTGAGGGGAGGAATAGTTAGGGAGTCGACATGTACACACTACTATATTTAAAATGGATAACCAACAAGGACCTACTGTACAGCACAGGGAACTCTGCTCAAAGTTACATGGCAGCCTGGATGGGAGGAGTTTGGGGGAGAATTGGTACATGTATATGTATGGCTGAGTCGCTTTGCTGTGCACTGAAACTATCACAACATTGTTAATCAGCTACACTCCAATATAAAATAAAAAGTTAAAAAAAAAAAAACAAGGAGAGGTCTCAAATCAATAATCTAGGGACTTCCCTGGTGTCCAGTGGCTAAGACTCTGCACTCCCAATTCAGGGGGCCCAGATTCAATCCCTGGTTAGGGAACTAAATCCCACATGCCTCAACTAAGAGCTCACATGCCACAACTAAAAGATCCCACATGCCGCAAGGAAGACCCGGCACAGCCAAATAAATAAACGAATTTTTTTTTTTTAAAAAGTCAATGATCTAAGTTATTACCCCAAGAAACTAGAAAAAATAAAAATAAGCCCAAAGCAAGCAAGCAGCAGGAAGGAAATAAAGATAAAAGCAAAAATCAATGACATTGGAAACAGCCAATAGAGAAAATAAACAAAAAATATTCTTTGGGGGAAAAAAATCATTGAAACTGATGAACCTCTACCTATGAAGACTAATAAAAATAAAAAGAGAGAAGACACAAATCACCAATATCAGGAATTAAACAGGAGATAACACTACAGATCCTGCAGTCATTAAAAGGATATAAGGAAATATTATGAAGAACTTTACACTCATAAATTCAACAATTTAGAAGAAATGAATAATTCCTCAAAACCACTCAACTAAGATGACACAGATAATCTGAAGAGTCCTACACACATTAAGGAAATGGAATTGGTAATTTAAAAGCTGTAAAAAGAAAAAGAAATCTCCAGGCTTAGACGATTTCACTAGAGAATTTTATTAAATATTAAAGAAAAAATTAAAACCAATTTTATACAATTTGTCAATGTACTCTAGACAGCAGTCCCCAACCTTTTTGGCACCAGGGACCAGTTTCGTGGAAGACAATTTTTCCACAGATGGCGGGGGATGGTTTCAGGATGATTCAAGTTCATTACATTTATTGTGCACTTTATTTCTACTATTATTATATCAGATCATCAGGCATTAGATTCCGGTGGTTGGGGACCCCTGTTCTAGAAAACAGAAGAGGAAGAAACATTTCCCACCTCATTTTATGAGGCCAGTATAACATTTTCATTTATGTTCCCACTAAAACTTGTACATGAATGTTCATACCTGCTTTATTCACAACAGCCAAAAACTAGAATGAGTCCAGATGTTCTTCAACAGGTGAATGGTTAAACAAACTGTGGTGCATACAAACCATGGACTACTACTCAGAAATGAATTATCAATACATGCAACAACGTGGATGAATATCCGGAAGTTATGCTGAATGAAAAAAGCCAACCCCCAAAAGTTTCAAATTGCATTATTGCATTTATGTAACATTTTGAAATGACAAAATTATAGAAATGGAAAATAGTCATGGTTGTGGGGTTAGGAAGAGGGAGGGGCCAGAAGGAGGTGAGTATGTTTACAAAAGGGCAATTGGAGGGATCCCTGTTATGGAACTGTTCTGTATCTTATCTATGGTGGTGGATATACAAACCCACAGAAATGATAAAATTGTACAGAACTAAATACACATGCTCACACACACGAGTACAAGTAAAACTGGGGAAATCTGATGAGACTGATGGATTGGATCGACACTGATATCCTAATTGTGATACTGCACTATAGTTGTACAAGATGCTACCACTGGGGAAAGCTGGGAAAGAGGTACATGGGACCTCTCTATTGTTTCTTAAATCTATATGTAAATTTATAGTTCTCTCAATAAAAATTTCAATTAATCAAAAAACAATAATTGCTAAGTTCACTCCCTACAGACAATAAAAAGGGTAAAGAGAGAATTGGGCAGGTCACGTTTTATCTACAGTTGTAAAGTCAGTTCACACTTCTGGTAGGAGGGACAATTCCAAGAGCAACAACTTCTAAGGAAGCACACAGTCCAGCAACCAGGTCACCAAATGCACCAAATCAGACAATCGGTAAGCAAGGCCAAAGCCAAACACATATAGATTAACAACAACAACAAAAAAAAAGCCAAGGTAGTTAGTTACAGGCAGTAGAGTATAACAAGAAAACAAGACAGGAGCAGACCAGACACACACCACAAAGCAAAGGACCAGGAGTAATTACAGAGCAATAGTCCCTTATATCTGGTTTACTGCACACAGATACTGTCCATTTCTGAGGTCTTTCCTAAAATAATCAGAACTGCCTGTGAGATTTATTTAACTACAACAATTATTGGCATCCATTATTATAATAATACTACAGTTCCTTACCTGTTTTAAGGTTGGTTACTTCCTATAGGCTACAGATAAATCAAAAAGCCAAGTGTGTGTTGGTGGGAATGTAAATTGATACAGCCACTATGGAGAACAATATGGAGGTTCCTTAAAAAACTAAAAATAGAACTACCATTCGACACAGCAATCCCACTACTGGGCATATGCCCTGAGAAAACCATAATTCAAAAAGAGTCACGCACCACAGTGTTCATTGCAGCTCTATTTACAATAGCCAGGACATGCAAGCAATCTAAGTGTCCATCAACAGATGAATGGATAAAGAAGATGTGGCACATATATACAATGGAATATTACTCAGCCATAAAAAGAAACAAAACTGAGTTATTTGTAGTGAGGTGGATGGACCTAGAGACTCTCATACAGAGTGAAGTAAGTCAGAAAGAGAAAAACAAATACTGTATGCTAACATATATATATGGAATCTAAAAAAAAAAAAAAGGTTCTGAAGAACCTAGGGGCAGGACAGAAATAAAGATGCAGACGTAGAGAATGGAGTTGAGGACACGGGGAGGGGGAAGGGTAAGCTGGGATGAACTGAAAGAGTGGTATGGACATATATACACTACCAAATGTAAAATAGATAGCTAGTGGGAAGTAGCCACACAGCACAGGGAGATCAGCTTGGTGCTTTGTGACCACCTAGAGGGGTGGGATAGGGAGGGTATGAGGGAGGGAGACACAAGAGGGAAGAGATATGGGGATATAGGTATACGTATAGTTGATTCACTTTGTTATACAGCAGAAACTAACACAACACTGTAAAGCAATTATACTCCAATAAAGATGTTAAAAAAAGAAAGAATTATATGTTATATTAAGAGTAAGACCCAATGCCTAGTACAAACCTGACACATAATACTTATTAAAGAATAGAAAGGAGGGAGGGAATAATTCATGAATGAATTAATAGAAGTCTATGGACCCTTGTGTCATTAAAAAGACACATTCACAGAAGTTTTGCATGTCGCTTCAGAGGGTTCTTGAAGGCCCTGAAACCCAGAATTTATGAAACCTTGTTTTAGATCGTGCATCTTGAGGAAACTACTCCAGCAATTTAGGTCATTTGTCTCTTTAAAGTAGAGGGTTAGATAAGAATTTCTCAAAGCCCTTTCCAATGCTATCATTTAATGATTTATACCTGGCAAACCCTCTGATAGGATTACCTCCCTTTCCCTGTCATATGTAATGGCCCAGAATTTTTAACTGAACATTTGGTTTATCTAACAGGATCCTTAAACATATTTACCGTCTGGGACAGGTCTGAAATATAAGGGGGAAGCTACAGAAACCATGGAAATCTTTTGTGGATCCTTAGTACAGTCACAAGATCGTTAGTTAGAAAACATGAGGCACAATCACCTCAGGAAAGAAAGGTAAATGCCATGATGCTGCACTAAGCCAGACTAGCTAAAGTAGGCTCAGTTTAGCTCTGTTCCAGCAAAAACACTCCTCAAAGCAAATGCACTAGCCCTCCTCCCAAAAGTTTTAATCTATATCACTCATTAAAAAAATGTATGAGGGAAACAAATTTGGTACAAAACACATGAGATGTCTAAAAGAACAAAAAGTACACAAATTTTCTCAGGTCCCCCAAAGTTACCTTCATTGACGACCAGCATAAAAGCTACTCCCCAGTATACAGACCTTTATCTTAGATTCCCTGAGCAGCAGTATAGCTTTTGGGTGTACCTGAAAGTGACCTACTAGATCTTCCAATTGAAACCATAAAATATTCAACACGGATAAACTGACTCCATCTTACTACATTCCTCACCTAGAGTCTTCACATGAGACCAATGATTTCTAAAAATTTATCTCTTATTTCGAAAACTGCAGGATTAAAAATTCAAATTCCTTTCCATATAAGTTTTTAGGTATGCCATCTATTCTGTTTTTTTTTAAGAATGATTTGTTTTCCACCTGAATGAAAGAACTGGAGTTATTAAAATAAGTGAAACATATTTAATCCACAAGAAATTTTCCCAAACAGAACTGGGTCACTGTCTTAGCAGTGAGTTCCTAAATCTATAGCCCTTGTTTTCAATCTCTCTTTTAGGGCTTGCTGCAGTGTTGAAGGAGTGACAATAAAGCAGTAAAGCAACTAATGGACTCGAAGTTGAATTGCTAAGGCAGAGACCATGTTTCATATATAAATGCTGACAGCACTGGACTGTGCAAAGACAATCACTCAATCTCAGGGCTACCAAAGGTCTAAAGCTTGTCTAGATTCGGCCAAAGCTTAGATTCTACCTGCAGCAATTCCTGTAAGAGATCTTTCATCTTCTGCTCAACACCGCCAGTGTCTGGGACATGCTGCCTGCTGAGACTGCCCACTCCATCCTAGCAGCTCTGTTTCAAAGTTCTCTTACAGTGGGTACAAATCTGTCTCTCTGTAATTTCCACCCACAAATTCTAATTCTATCCCTTGGGACCACACAGAAAAGGCCTAATCCTTCTTCCAGCTTCCACATGTCAGCCCTTCAAATATTTGAATATAGTTATCAAGTCTCCCATGACTGTTGTGGTAGGCTGAATACTGGTTCCCCCAAAGATGTCTATGTCCTAATCTCCAAAACCTAACAGAGTATTATCTCACATGGCGAAGAGACTTTGCAGATGTGATTAAGTTAAAGATCTTGAGATGAAGAGATTAGCCTGGATTATCCTGGTGAGCCCAAAGTAACCACAAGGGTCCCTATGAGAGGGAAGGTAGGAGGATCAGAGAGAAAGAAGCAGATTTGACAAAGGAAGCAGAAGCTGAAGTGATGTACTTTAAAGATGGAGGAAGGGGCCAGGAACCCAGGAATGCAGGCAAACTCTAGAAGCTTGAAAAAGGCAAGAAAATAGATTCTTCCCTAGAGCCTCCAGAAGGAATACAGCCTTGTGTACACATTTAGACTTCTGACCTCCAGGACTGTAAGTTAATAAATCTGTGTTCTTTTGTGCTACTAAATTTGTGTTAATTTGTTACAGCAACAGTAGGAAACTAATAGACTCATTCTCTTCCCAAACTAAAAGATTTCTTTAACCACTCTTCAAATAACTGTTTCAAGTCTCACCTTAGGACATGCCCAGTCTTTGTCAAAAACCTCATGTGTTTCCTTCGACCTATCCCTGTACCCTACTCTCCTGGCCCCAAATAGCTCTAGACTTTCTCTCCACCAATGATGTCTAAAGTCCCATCCTTTTGGTCCACTTGCCTTTACCAAGCACATTCCCAGAACAATTGCTCAATAAATATTAAGTTGAAAGGAAACCACCATTCAGAACTCCCAACAGTTCTGATCGTCTAGAAGGTTAAAAGGCCTTATTTCTCCCCTTCTCTCCTCCCCAAACTGAGTACTAACAATGTGATTTAACCTGGAGAAGTCTGAAATTCCTCCCCATCCGTAAGGATTTTAAGAGATTGCATAGATGACTCCTCAATTGAGACTTCCAGTCATATGACTCCTTGATTAATAAAACTACTGCAGAAATTAAAAATAAAAGCAAAAGCTCCCTATATTATGTATATGACTAATGTTTTGTAACAATGTGCCCCCTATAGTCTACATTTATTTTTCATTATCATGCAAATTGTATAATTTATGATAAAAATCAATTAAACAAAAGTACAGTATTAGTTAAGCCAAATGTTTTACAAAATATTTAAATGGTTATATAATAGCTTCATCTGCCAACATTAATTTCTTCCAGCAAAATAATGATGCAGCAATAATAATAAGTAAAGTGTTTGACAAATGCACTGTAATAAACGTTGTACCTACAGCATAATTTACAGTCTTAAAGGTTTTTCTATAACACTTCTATTTATGGATGCTGGAATATAGGATGTGATGGTGAAGGTTTGAAATAGAAAGCAGAGGAAAAGGAGGATCTCAGCCATTGTAAACAGTCTCAGCATAAAGCGAAAAGGATTTGAATTGTGGCAGGAGAAACTATTCATTCTCAGCTATTGCTGGTATATACAAAGTTCCCAAAAGAACCAACCAGACAGTGTTAGGTGTCCCATCAGGTACCTGTGTGGGGGTGAGGGGCATGGTTCATAAAAATTCATCCACACAGTATTTGAATAGTTTCTGTTAATTTTAATCAATCTGGAAAGCAACGGCCTAGATAACTCAGAAACACCCAAAATTCCTTTCTCCTTTTGGCAGAAAGACTGCTTGAATTATAATTACATACTCTGGCTATTAGTATTATACTTGTGTTTCTAAAAAGCCTACTAACTAAGGATTTAGAAGAAAACAACCTAAAAACATAATAGGGAAGAGGATCTAGGATTAAAAATTGTTCTATTTTCTGAAAACACCAAAGATTTGCTTCAGATTTTCATTATTTGGCCTAATAACACCTTTACCCAAGTATTGTAAAACTTGTAATCCTAATCATAATGTCATCTCATTAAGAAAATGATATATCAAATTTCACATAACAATTGGAATTAGTGTTAGAAATATGAAAGAAACTCATAAGTCTTAATTATAGCACCTAGTAGTGTCTTACACATAAGCACCATTTATTTGAATCTGCTTTAGTAACATACGTTAACTTGGATTGAAACAAGTTAATTCGTAGAACTATTATGACTACTAAATGGTAAATATATTTTTATTTTTATGTATATATTAAATAGAATAGAACATTCAACTTCATTCTTTAAAAATTAATTTTTGCTCAAGTTTCAGAGAGGAAAGCAACGAATAAATCAATTCCCTTCAAAGAAGCCAGTTTTGCTTAATTCCCAACAAAATTTATAGCTCATTTAACTCATCAGTTTTTCAAGAACCATTGTGACTCAAAACATCACTTTTAGATACTTGAGGTTAGAATAGATTATGGAAAAGTAATCAAAGGCAGTAATTCACAAATGTACAAGGATACACATGAAAACCAGCCTTATGCACAAATTAGCCTTCTGACAAAAGATACAATAGAGATGCCTAATTATACTATCAGAAGTAGCTAGTGAAAACTAAGGTTTAAAAACAACAATTTAAAAATAAGGCATTTTGTTGATACTAAGATGGAGGCTGTGTATGTGTCCACTTAAAAGCCTACTGCTTTCAGTAGTAGATTAAGGTCAATGTGCCCAAAGAGCTCAGCTTTAATACTGAAACATTACCACTCAACAAAGAGATTAAGTTTGAGAGTTATATATTACATAAATTATATATTACGGTTTTATATTTGTCAACTTTGGGCTTTTAAACACTTTGGCAATTTATTGGTAGCTTACCCAGGTTTGGTTTTGGTTGTCAATTTACTTACTGTCTTAAAATTTAAGACTGATTCAATTTTTAAAAACGGAAATATCAACAACTGCTTGTATAGCCAAGATTACTTCTGCTTTTACACAAGATCTATCTGGCTATCTAAAGGAGGGCTTGAGTTCCAGAGATGCAAATTAGAGATGTCTACATATGGAAAAAGGGACCATACTTTGTGTTGATCCAAGCAGTTACCCGTGGCAAAATTTTAGGTGTAGAAGACAGAATACAACCAATCACCAGCAAGTACTAGGCATCCTCTCTGAGCCATTTAACTACCTAGGAAGGGCTAACAGGCTGGTATATGATGATCATTTATCAATAACACAGATACTGCTGTGAGGTGAGGGCTGGAGTTTTCCCGTATAGTTAATAATTTAGCAAATAATCCAAAATAATGGATGACTTTTGGAACCAAAAGAGGAAAGAATCTCTTTTTAGCTAAAAGATCTGACATTTGTCTGAACAGAAAATAAAACTCCAGATACTGAGATAATACAGTATGATGAGAAAGTATTAGCTCCAGAACCAGAAAGACACAACCTGACAGTTATCAAGATCCCCAAAAATGTTCACATTTTTTGACCAAGTAATCCCATGTCTAAGAATGTCATAGACAAAGTTTAAAACAGTAAAAGAAAAAGTAATTATCGTGATTGCTTCTGGGTGGTAAATGAATAGCAGCTGTTTTTTTGTCCTGATTCTTTAAACTCTATGGAACTTTTGAATACAGAATTGTGGCAGGGCTGGGATTCAAATTTAGATCTAATAATCAAAACCCAAGCACCAGACCTCTTTGTAAAAAGAGGTCTGGCAACCCCACAAGAGGGTTGTTACTCAGAAAAGATGAGGCTGACTTACATTTCAATTCTTACAAAGAATCTCAAAAAATACAGGGAACTCCCTCAATTAATTTATTTTGAACAACAAAATACTGTTACAGAAGGCAATCTGGTAAGACAGACCAGGGAGGTAACCCTCAGGCAAAAGAAGTTGAACTGCCTGAGAAATGAGGTGATAAAAGGGAGCTAGGAACCACAGATACCTTCCTTACACTTTCCAGATTCAGTTAAATTAGGCAGGATAAGTTTAATGGAGTAATTTGAGGAAAGGTTCTTACAGCATCGCTTGAAATTCTGTTATTTTGAGTCATATAGGAGGTTAAGGGGGAAATAATCCCAAGTAGGTTTAGCAGTGATAATTCCTCACATCAGTTTAGTATAACTTAGTACAGAGTAGGTTAATCAGATAACTTTCCTGACACCTGTTACATAATGGAAGAATGCCAAGTGGTGGTGAGTGCCAACCAGGGAGAGGGTGCTGAGACCAGATAGTCAGGAGACAGTGTACAGACACAGGAAAATAATACCAAGATGTAAAAATGAGGATGAGATAGGAGAAAAAAAAGGGAGGGGGTTATCAAATGCTAATTCCACTTCATGATCTTACCTATGTCTAGCCCTAAGCCCTATCTCTCCCTAATGCAAATGATGCTGTTATTGAAGTCTTATCCCAGACATCCTACTTGATTTTGACCAAACTGGTACTGATTATGACCAAACTAGCCAGCCTTACTGTGTTAAGTGTAAAAAATTCATAAATATTTCACAGGGATAAATTAGAGATGTCAAAGAAAAAAATTCATATATGATAATCTTATACTTTATGAAACTATGTACATATTCAGTTTATGGGGACCTGTATAAATAACAACGTCACATCTCTCTCTTATTGGACTTTGTTTCCAAAGCTTAAGTTTAAAAAAAAAAAAAAGACGCATAACTTGCTTAATTCAACTGGGTAAAGTCATTTTATGCTCCTGCTATGTTATTTTTTTTGGCGGGGGGGGGGGGCGCGGCAGTGGGACAGCATGCGAGCACGTAGCATCTTAGTTCCCTGACCAGGGATCAAACCCGCGCCCCCTGTGCTCGAAGCACGGAGTCTTAACCACTGGACCACCAGGGAAGTCCCTCGTGCTATGTTTTTAAAAAAGAGAAGGTTTTAAAAAGTCAATTCCTAGTTGAGACATGTATCCCAAATAAGTTCAAATGGATATCAATTTTGGCTTCTTCTCCCCCCTGTACTTTTCTAATTCATACTAACAAGGACCTAAACTCCACCCATTTCTCTTTCTCCAAGTCAAATCTGGGAGAGTTAACCATGTATTCCTCTTGAACCTTTCCATCAAGATGAACCTCTTCAAAGGTACAGAGTTGTCTTCCAGGCTAGAAAGTGTTTCATTCATTAATGTGAATTTTCTCAACATTGGTAATAGACCAATTCTACCACCATAACCTGCTGGGTGGAGTCTAAATTACTAAAGAGCTCTAAAATTAATAATGTATAATGGCAAAGTACAGAACTATTTAAGTGTCCTGAGGTTGCAAAGCACAGAAATAAAAATGGTCATAGAATGATCCTAGAAAAATCTCTGAAGGAAGTAAGTTTAGGACTGGAATTTGAACAAGTATGGCAAATACTTTAGTTTGGCTATAATGGAGTATCCACATTGGGTACTAACAAAATAAGTTTGCAAAGAGTTTGGAAAGAGTTGAGAAAGTTGTTGGAAGATATCAAATGTTAGAACACAGAAAAACCAGAGCAAGGAAAGAACACAATGGTCTCTTGGGTTAATTTCCTTAAAATCCAAATGACCAGAAGTCAATAAATAGCGAAAGTGTTTATTTTACAAGAAAGCATAAAAGTAACATCAATATAAAATAATTAGTTTGACTTTTAAAGACAAGCATGTCTCCTATTTCAGTACCAACTCAAATCATTATTTACTTTCAGGTTTGGTACTGACTTCATGGATAACCGAGCTAGTTAATAACATAAGACAAAAACTAAAAGGGCATATTCCTACCCCTTAGAAAATAAGATACTCAAACAAAGCAAATGAAAAATCTGCAGCCTAGGTCCATACGCATATAATTTTTACCACAGAGGCTGAAGATTTACCTAGATTGAATAAGCTTCTCTATCTTTTTGAACTTCAGCTTTTATTACATTTTTAAACAAACATACAGCAAAAGATGGAGAGAGGTTTTAGGAAATTGAAACAGAAGTCAAAGGCTAAATTCCTTGAAAGAAAGGAACTGAATGATTCCCTCCCATCTCTCGGCCTGGCATGGGGCTTAGTGCATAGTAGGCATGTGAGGAACATTTGCTAATTAAATGCAAAGGTCTTGCCAACAAGAGGATTAATGCTTGAAAGAACCCCAAGCTACATTCCTAGACCAAATATCTGAAAATGTTCTCAATTCTACAACACCATATTGTACTTTCCAGCAAGTTCTAAGTGCTAAGCTAACTTTGTAATCCAATCAAATGCAGTAGTAGTACCACATTCTCTGCATTTTGTCTTTGAAGTTTGGGTCCAAGTGTTTTTAGCACATAAACCAGTTAGCAGCAAAACATATCTAGTTTCCAAAATTCACCTTTATTCTTATTTATAAGTTAAAATATAATCAAATCATAGCCCTAGACTAATGATAACCTGCATTCTAATCCTAGATCCATCAGTAATTAGCTACATATCCCTGAACATATCACTTTTCTCCAAGCCTCAGAACTGTTGTCTGTAAAATGAGGAAAATGGGCATTTAAAAGTCTTCCTTGGGGAAATATATTAATGACTGCAATTTCCTTTGAAATGCATAAAAATATGATATGTCATAGATAAATATATAATTAAGCAAGAAGAGTAAAAAGTTAAGAAAATGATCTAGGTGGTGGATATACCTACTCCACAGAAAAAAACCTGATCAATCCTCCCAAACACCTGTTTCCTATTCCTGGAAACAGTACCAGTCGCTCAAAGCAAAAACCTAGAAGTTATCCTGAAGTCCTCTTCCTCCCTCACCTGTAATCAATCATCAAGTTCTATTACTTCCTCCTTCAAAACATCGCAAATCTATGCACTTCATTTCCCTGCCACTACTCTACAGCAGTCCAAGAAAATTCCTCTCTCATTTAAAAAAAAATTTTTAAGCTGTTTAAAAGAAAATAAGCCAGTCTCCTTTCCTTTCCTACCTTAGCTAAAGCATTAAAAGAGAGGTTTAGCTCTCACCTGCTCATAATAAAAGTATAACGTCTGCATGTCACCTTTCTTAGAAGTACACCTAAAGACAAGTTAAACTGGAGTGATGGTGTTGAGTAGAGAGCATGAGCAGGGGAACTGTTCTAAGAAAGAGAAATCACCTTCTCTATAATATTGCAGCCCTTGAGCCTTAGGGAATTTATACAATAATAAGCTTTTGTTATCTATCATATTCATTGTTTTAAGAATAAATAATATTTGGCTACCCATAGCATATTAATCCACAATTTAATATATTATAAAGAAGATGATAATTTTAATGAACTGAGATGTTTCCTAAATAACAACATGGATATATTCGTCATTATAATATATATAGGTATGTATATATTAGTTTCCTAGGGTGGCTAGTTATTACAAAAGTACCACAAACTAGGTGGCTTGAAACAACAGAAATTTATTCTCATGGTTCTGGAGGCTAGACGTCCAAAATCAAGGTGTCAGCAGGGCCATGCTCTTAGCCTCTGGGTAGTATCCCTCTTTGCCTATTCCCAGTGTCTGCTGGTGGCCATCCACCCTTGGCACTCATCTTATAGCTGTAGCCCTTCAATCCACCTCCATAGTCATATGGTGATCTCCCCTCATGCTCCTGTGTCCCTTCTGTTCTCAAGGGCCCACCCTACTCAGGAGCATTTCATCTTAACTAATTATGTCTGCAAACGGTAGTGCTGGGTGTTAGGACTTCATACTTTGGGGGGCACACAATTCAACACCTAACATACACCTAGGTATATACTGCATTATTACCTAAAGTTACAAACTTTCAACTTGTCACGGTATTATTTATCTTTAAGGTAGACACAAGTATATTTCTGAAGTATGATACTTAATAAGAAGGGCCATATTCTTTCTGGTAACAATTCTCCAGGACTGTGTTATCGCTACAGGTGAATTAATGACTTCATAAGTACAAGAAAAATAATTAGGTCAGTGACCCCAAATCGTAACTATTCTAAACCTATTATAAACAAGTATCATGAATAAAGTAATAATGAAATTCCATTAAACTTCACTAAAAGTCCATTTGGATTTATTTGACCAAAAGATGGATTGGGTATTATAATTTCTCCTCTGCCTCCTATTATATCTATTAATACAATAAAACAATTAGTCCTAAACTGTGATATATAAAGTAAAATTACATGTATCAAATCCTGTATTTCTATTTAGTTACATTATTTTAAAAAACAAATAAATCAACAACAACAACAACAAACAGGTACTCTTGTTCCCCCTGGTGAAAAGATTCCTAAAACAACTTGATGTAAAAACTCTGGGCAAGGGCTTCCCTGGTGGCGCAGTGGTTGAGAGCCCACCTGCCGATGCAGGGGACACGGGTTCGTGCCCCGGTCCGGGAAGATCCCACATGCCGTGGAGCGGCTGGGCCCGTGAGCCATGGCCGCTGAGCCTGTGCATCCGGAGCCTGTGCTCCGCAACGGGAGAGGCCACATCAGTGAAAGGCCCGCATACAACAACGACAACAAAAAAAAAACTCTGGGCAAGAAAGGAACTAAGTGGTACACACAGACTACACTCTAGAACAACTGTTCTTTCAGGAAAATCATTCTGGGCAGTATATGTATGAATATCTCGGTGAGGCTCTACCACTGCTTAAAGAGAGGGGGCTCCACATAAGCACAAAGAAGAAATTATGATCATGTCCCCTCATCTAGTCAGGCCCCCAAAGTTAGAAAATGATCACAGAAGAGCTGTGAGGTTTGAATATAATTTGCACAGATGCTTCTTCTTCAATCACTACCAGTGACCGCGATGGAGAAAAACTGTATCTTAGAAGGTGAAATGTTTGCAAACTGCAGATAATAAGAAAAAACATACATATTCCCATTTAGTATTTTTGTAGTAATAAAATATTTCTATATTGTTTACTTACAATAAGAGGTTCCTTAATACCTTAAAAGTGCTGATGAAATTCTCATCTGCATTACAACACTTTGACAGTGGATTAATATGCTACAATTACACAATTTTTTTTTTTTTTGCGGTACGCAGGCCTCTCACTGTTGTGGCCTCTCCCGTTGCGGAGCACAGGCTCCGGACGCACAGGCTCAGTGGCCATGGCTCACGGGCCCAGCCCTCCGCGGCATGTGGGATCTTCCCAGACCGGGGCACGAACCTGTGTCCCCTGCATTGGCAGGCGGACTCTCAACCACTGCGCCACCAGGGAAGCCCCACAATTTTTTATTCTTTCATTCAGTAAGAGATTATCCCAAAAGGTAATCTATTGGCCTTTCAAAGATCTATTTCCAGCTACTATTTTTCTTAATGATTTTTTAAAAGATAGAGTTTGGTTTACTAAAAGCAGTCCAATTTGAACCTCTAAAACAAGGATATCAAATAAACAGTAAAATATTATCTATCTAGAGACCAGCCTTCTGGAATATTTCCAAATCCAGAAGTAGGGGAAAGAAAAAAAAAACAAAAACCCTTATACACACATGTTCCAAGGGTAAAGAGCAACAAGGACAAACATAACAGAAGATAGAAGAATATCACCGTAGGTTCACACCCGACCCCCTGAGATTGGATAATCCACCAGGGAGAAGTTAAGGAGCACTGCAATTGGCTGGCAGGATCTATACAAGGTCCATTTTTTCTTTGGAAAGCAGAGAAGCGTGGGAGAAGCAATCAGAGTGAAGAGAAAACAAAACTGGAACGATGAGCAGAGAGCAGCTGATCAAAGGCAGCTGAGGAGATTGAGGCTATGAGTTACAGACACAGACAGTCCAGATATACAGCTGGCATCTTAACAGTTCCTGAAGGCACAGGCAGGAGCTACACGAATAGAGAAAGATACCACCTATGTCCTGGGGTTCTGGCCTTGAGGCTTAGGACATTTACACAATAACAAGCCACCCCATGTACAAGCAAATACAATAGTCTGTGCGTTGTTTACACATGAAAAATACCACAGACTATATATTTTTTTATATATTTATATGAATATACATATTTATAATAGTCATCCCTTAATGGAGTTTTCAACCTTATTCTACTGAAATAAAATTTCAGAAATGTTCTATTAAGGTTGGTAACATACAGAAACGCACAATTTCACATAATTCCAAGAACAGGGAATAAAATAGGGTTGGATCTCTTGGAGACTGGAGCCGTACGATGATTCCAGAATGATTCTGACCTTGGGAAGAGGAGTCTGTGGCCCTTCCTCTAGTGCTCTGCTATTAACACCACTCAGCCTTACATCAGGTGTCAGTTTTTTCTGATAGTTTCTTCTCCCATAATTTTAGTGTGTACACGGTTCAGTGTAGCCTTTCCAACCTTGACTCTGCCTGCCCCCTACACAATCAGTGGTGTGTTTGGTAAATCCTAACAACTCCCACCACAGCAGTGACAACAGTGCCAACGGCTGGGAAGGTACATGCAGTGGCAAACCATTTTACAGTATTAATATTTCTGCCATACAGATAGAATAGACATAAAGAAAGTCGAGAGCACAGATGGTAGTAAAATATAGTGAAATAACAAGGAAATGACGCAGAGTCTTAAAAAAATAGTGGAACTCAAAGAAACAGTAGAATGGTGACTGCCAGCGCCTGGGGGATGGGGGAAGTGGGCAGAGGTTGGTAAATAGGTGCAAACTTTCAGTTTTAAGATAAATAAGGTGTGAGGATCTAATGTATAACATGGTGACGAAAGCTGATTAATACTATATTGTATAACTGAAATTTGCTAAGAGAGTAGAATTTAAGTATTCTCACCCCCCACACACACAAAAAGGTAAATATGTGAGGTGATGGATGTGTTAATTAACTCAGTTGTGAGAATCCTTTCATAATATATACGCATATCAAACCATCACACTGTTCATCTTAAAAAACTACATTCTGTCAATTATACCACTGAAGTTGAAAAATCATAAGAAAATGATTAACTTTGAGTAGCACCTGTTTTAAATATAATTTAGTTAATTATAATTTTATACAACTTATTTTAATGGCTGTGTGGGACTACCAACTCACAAAATTCCTGAAAATTTAACAATCAATCTCACGAAACAGTACAGCCAATTCCAGTACGTCACTGCAAAACCTCTCAGCTGAGGCTCCAACCCCAATTGAAAATTCTTTCCTTTTTGTCTTAGTTCAAATCCCCAGGAAAGATTCTTACTGGCCCCATTCATCCTTTTAGGCCACAGAAATCTTACGTTGCTGACCAGCCTCTGAATTGGTTGCTTCAGCTGAGGTGCCTTCCCTGTCCTGGATGCCTGTGGCTTGCAAGGGGAGGTTGAGATCAAGTGATATAAAACATGTTGCAGGAGCAGAGATGGCAGGTAGGACAGACACAAGCTAACCTCGTACAAAGATCACTACAGATGTTAAAAATCCATTGGCCCTAGATCATTCCACCTACAGGCCATTTCAGAAAGAGAAGCTCACAGAAATGACAGTGAGTTATCAAGAAAGGGCTATATTGTATTTAACATACTATATTTAATAAAATGCACTCGGCATCCACCGCCTTACAGAATGCCTTCCTGAAATGCAGAGGTTGGGAAATTAAAAACTATATTTTCCAGGCTCCTTTACAGCTAGTATCCAGGATGAGAATTTGATTCTACCCTTAAGATGCAGGACACAAAATACGGAAGACAGCAGCGAGGCAGAGCCCTGTCAGCCTGTAGCTTTTAGCTGCTCTCAGCTAGCAAAGAAGGTCACAGACATGTCAGTGTCTAGTCTCCAGCTTCGAGGGTGTTGAGGGACAGTGGCAGAAGCAGTAGTGCCAGATTGATCATTCCGGCATCTAATCACTAGTTCATAGGCATCAAGGAGAAGTTTTCACAGCAGTGGCCAGATGCTAAATTTCAAACTTCGAGCGGTTATGATGGCAACAGCAGTGGCTGCTGTGATCCCCTTGATCACAGCGACAGCGGTATTTTCTTGCCGTGGTTTCAGTCGTAACCTCCTGATTGCCACTTTCCCGACTGTGGCAGAGGTGGCAATTCCCATGGCGAGTTCTTCCAAGGTGTCCTGGAAGTCATTCTCAGAGGCCTGGCCTAGAGCCCAGCCCTCCAGCTCCTCCAAAGATTCCCCAAGCAACGAATTCCCTGCATTGCATCCCTTCTGTTTCCTGCACTGAACCCTGACTGATACTGCAAAGGAGTACATGGGGGATTGACTGTATACAGAAAGGTTTTTTTTCATGTCTGCACTCATGCTGTTTTTTCACAGACATAAAAAGGGCCCAAGCAAGATGTCACCATTCCCATCAGTCTCCCCAGAACGGCCACCTCAAGCCCCTTTCTTCAGTTTTGTCTCACACAGGTGATACCTTCTCCTCTGCTGTGGCCAGCTCACCATAACCTGAGACACCTACCTACCCTGTACCCAGCAGGAGCACAGTTCCTCGGTTGTGGCAGTTATGTCAACTTTCATTACAGCCAGACAAGCTCAAGGACCCTGAACCAAAAGTGCCCCTGATGGTTCATCCACCACATCCCTGAGCAGTCCCTGGCCCTAAAACTCATCTTCCCCCACTGCATCCCCTAGTCAGTCAAGGGGAGGAAAAAAATCAAAGTATAGCTGGCTCTAAGTCAGAGGAATTCATCACCCCTCCAGGGAGAGGCAAGGATGGGACAGGAATAGCAGTCTACCACACAGCAGCACCCATTCAGAAGGACTCTCCTGAAAGCATTGTGAAGAATCTTCCTGATAAGAAAAATTTTTCAAAGCTAAAACAACTAACAGCAAAAAGTACTTAAGTATTCAGCTGTTACACCAGCTAACAATTTTCTGACTATTTAAATCTTAGCCATAAGCTACAGCATTATGGAAGGCTAAAAATGCCCTGAAAACCTGAGGCATGTAACGGTTACAATTCTCTCCTGCGCTCCAACTTCTGGGTTACCACTCTCTCTAACGACACTGATGCATGCTGATGGCCTAACAAACTGAGTCAGAACGCTATACTTAATTCCAAAAGAATGCAGATTTCATAAAGAGACAGAAAATGTTTAACCAGGCTAATTCTTTTTTTTTGTTTCACAAATTTCTTCCAGAAATTCTTCAGCCAGAAACCAAAACAATAAAAGGAGCCTGAGTTCTAGTCCCTGCTCTCCCAGCTTCGTGCTGAGCAGAGTCACCCGCCATTGCTAAACCTCAACTTATTTATCTGTAGACAAAGGGTACTGGCTGGATTGCTATGATTCCTTCCAGTTGAGTGACTGACTTTAAGCCCAAATAGAAAACATAAAGCATGAACACTTGAAGAATAAGAGGTGCCCGTATTCCACAGCCTGCTTTAACTACCTCTTCAAAGGAACCACCTTACTGTGCAGTACTTGAAGGCTGAAAGAAGAGAGATTGACTTGAATACCATGAGTTATTCTTCTGTCTAGCTTGGCTAAGTTTTATTTAAGCCAAGTATACTTTGAACAGAATCTAAATACTTATTAAAAATTCCTAATTCCAAAACACATTCTTACATTCCTCAGAACATTTTCTAGGCTACTTGTCTCAAGATAAGTGTGCTAACACACACCTTCCTGGGGAGTGAATTTTAGAGCAAGTGAACAGGAAACACAAGAACAAGATATACTTTCTAGTTTCAAGTACACAATTTTCACAAGTATATTAATCCTAAAAGTATCTGAGCTTTTACATATACCTGCTGAAAATATTTTCTGACAAAGACAGCCAGAATTAAGGCTATCAAACAGATTTTGTTTGATTAGTAATTCTTGGGAACAACCGCTTTACCATGCAGTTGAACTGTAAAGATTAATCTGCACTGCCACAACTCTGTTTAGAAACAGAACCAAGCAATGAAGCTTTTAAGTACTTGCCCAGTGTTTTACTGCATTTAACACCCACTCAAACAATTTAGAACTGTGGGGTTTTTTCCTTTTAATAGAGAAAAGGGAAGTAAGAGAGATTTTCAGATATAATGAAATAATATTCTATCTGGAATGCAAAGAAAGAAGACTCAAAACTGTTTCAGTTCATAGTCCTCCTGTGAGTCTGTCTGACCTTCTACATGCTGATCTTTCCAAACCTCAGTTTTCTCATGTGTAAAAGGGAGATGATAATCCCCAGCTCATACATGAACTTTTTACAGGAATGCATGTATGCCAACACACACATTCTTATAAACCAAATGAGATGGGTGTATAACACCCTGACATATGATGGTTACTCAATAAATGGCAGCTAGCATTATCATGACAAGTCCCCAAGTCAGAATATTCCTATTAGACTTAGAGCAAGGTTGTCAACTTAGAGTTGCCACCAAAGGGAGGTTGATGTGTCACTTCACTTACCAGCATTAACATTGTGAGATAGCTCTAGTGAGCAAATCTAACTCTATTCAGAGGGAACTGAATCATTAGCATGTACATTCCAACTTAAATCAAACACTGAAATCAGTGAATAGTATCCTTAGCTAAAATTAATAATATTTTACAAAGTGTTCTGCCAAAAGCTACAGAGGCTCTGTGAGGAAGACTATATTAGTTTAACAGATTTTATGACTTACTATATGGAATTAATATTGGAGAACTCTGGTCCTAACAAGCTTCTGAAGTAAGAACTGAAATTTTCCAAATATCGTCTAAAGATACTCCAAGAGGGACATAAACCAACCTAAAAATCAAAGCCCCTTCTACGATTCTTATTGACAAATCACACCCAATTCCATGGATGTTTGTTTTTTTGCACAGTAAGTGTACTTACCAATAACCTCCCAACATTTAACATTCACTAAAGGTTCAACTATCAGACAACACTTGGCAAAACTGCAAACTCCTACTGTGTATGTCATACATAAAGTGAAGGAAGTTAAAATTGTTTTTATGGCAAAGTTGAAGACATTAATACCATAATTAGACTATAAAAATAGCGAGAAAAGATATTCAGAGTGCCCGCCCCTCTCTTTCAACCCTCCACCTCTACTCTAAGTACCTCTGTGGAGGCAGAAAAAAACTTAACAAAGGTGGGTCAGACTTTATCCTACAAGTACAAGTAACTTTTTTGGTGATTAAACAGATTCATATTTCACTCTTAAGCAGTGTTTCAAATTTAAGAGTCAGTGAAGTAGTTCCTTTATGTATAACTTCTATGAGATCATGGTTAAAAGGTAATATTGGGGAGCCCTTAGGAATAACACAATAATAATTCAGTCTTAATTTATGTTTAAAAAAGACCATTGTTTTAAAAGCAAAACATCTTAGAAAGCAACTGGTTTAGAGTTTCACTTTCAAAATGGTACAACATTAAGTTTTAAAAACGGCATTAACGGGGCTTCCCTGGTGGCGCAGTGGTTGAGAGTCCGCCTGCCGATGCAGGGGACACGGGTTCGTGCCCTGGTCCGGGAAGACCCCACATGCCGCGGAGCGGCTGGGCCCGTGAGCCATGGCCGCTAAGCCCGCGCGTCCGGAGCCTGTGCTCCGCAACGGGAGAGACCACAACGGAGAGAAGCCCGCGTACCGCAAAAAACAAACAAACAAAAAAACTGCATTAACTAGACTAATTTTCTCAATGTCAAAGATAATTAAATGATCCTCCAAAGTATTCTATCTACCTAAGAGCAAGCAGCATTGATTTAGAGAATCTTATTTGATATAAAAAATTCAAAGGAAACTGGAGAAAAACCCAAGCTGCACTTTTAAATTATGCACATTAAGGTAGCAACACCTCAATTTTTTAAAGAGCCTGCATTTAAAGAAAGCAGTTTTTAGATAAAAACATCAAAAATGATCATAATTGATAAAAAATATATCAAAAATGATAAATATTTGAGTAAAATAAATGCCTCAGTTGCAGTCTACAGCCAATATCTGGTCTTTAAAAATGAGAGCTTTATGACAACCATGTACTGTTGTTGGCTTCAAAGTAGGAGAGATTAAATGTTTTAAAAGAGGCCATTTCCTGCAGTGCTGTCTCCCCAGCATCCATCTTTTGAGGAACTACCCCTCCCTTATCTCTTGGAGTTCTGGTACAGTTATTAATCACACTATACTTTCTATACCCAGCTGCAAAGCAGACATGTCACCAAGGCCTGACCAATCAGGATACCCATGGCCCTCTCTCCACAATGGGTCTGTGATGAACACAAGGCCAATCAAAGTCTCAATATAAGATTTGATTTGTTATTGGAGTCCCGAAAAAAGATAAGAAGCTTTAAGGACTTTGTATGACTTGGGGGGTTGAGAGCCACCTTTCCTGCTACCCAGAGTGGAGCTCAGAAAGAGGCCAACCTGGAGGAAAGAAAGTCAAGAAACAGTCCTTGAGAACATGAGTTTAGCTCTTACTGTCCAATGCCTGGGTTTTCATGCACATAAGCCAATACATTTCTTCTTAGCCTAAGAAGTGTTTCTGTCAGGATTCTCAGTACAGAATCCTTACCAATACAGAAACTGACATGAATCGAAATTTCTTTCTCTTCCTGCTGAAATCTAAGCTATAAAAAACAAAGCCAATTTAACACAGTTCTATTTAAGTTCAGAAATAGAGCATTTATTAATAAATGCTTATTTTTTCTCCCTTTTGGAGTATTTTCATTTCATAAAACTACTTCTGTTAAATGTCATCATGTATAGTAAAATCCCATTTTTCAGTCACAGGTAATTCCCAATCAGAACAACAATGAGATACAGGGTTACCTCTCACAAACTTCCCTGAAGCAAGAAAAATAATTATGTGTTTAAAATTCTCTGCAAAAAAATACAGCAAAGGGCCTAAGATGCCAGAAATTTTTAATTAAGTAGATCAGTTACTGTTCATATTGCATATGCAAGACGGGAAGAAGGAAAGCTGCTAAACAGAATGCATCCTAATTATTAAATCTGAAGCAAAATATCTTTCCAATTCCCATTACACAATATTAAAAACCCCAAACCCCAAATAAACTATAACAGAAAAGTTTAACCCTCTATATTCCTTACTGAGTCTCTCAATAGCATTAAGCTCCTTACCAGCATTATTTATAGAAGAAAAAACATTTCAAGTTCTAATTAAAAAAAAAAAAAAACTTATAGGAGACAATTCATAACGGAACTACCTACACATTTAAACAATATGATTTTCCCTGTATTTTCCAATTATTCTATAATGTGGGTTTTGTGCTTTTACACACATGAAACACACAAAAACTCCTGATATGGACTATACTGTAGACCTTTCTATACTGAACATTCTTGCCCCATGTTTTGCTCCTCCTCTGCTTCTTACCTACTACTGAGAGGATCTTAATTCCACTCAACCAAGATATCCATCTTTCAAAGCCAGGCTGAGTTCAAAACTCTTCATAACCCCCTCCCCAACTATCCAAGTCAGAAAATAAGCGCTGGTGGTAAAGACTCTAACAAGACATTAAAAAGAATGTACCCTTTCTTTCACTTCATGTACATATTTAACTTCTATAACTCACTATGCATACCCAGGTGAGGATAATTTCTCCAAATTAAAAGATAGGTATTTTTTGTAAAACATATCTCTTTAATGCAAGCAAACTACCTCATCTGGTGTTCAACAAAAATATAGCAATTGGTTCCAGCACAGGTGGAAAAACAGGCATGCAAGACTCAGCCTAAAAATGGTACAATACAAACACAATGTATAAAATACAAAATTGTATTGTAAAATACACTGTAAATAGAACACAGATACAATGTATTTTAAGGGCAATTTAAGCTTGAGAACTTTTCAAAAGATAATTTTGTTTATATTTGATTTCCCTCTTTTTGTCATGACTTGAGCACCCTTTCTCTCCAAGATGCAACTCCACACCACTTTTTAGAGCAGCATGCTGAACAGCCAATTAATTATCCCAGTTTCTGCCAAAATTCATACTAAAACTTACCTAAAGAGTTTTGTTTAAGTACTGGGAGAAAAGTGAAAAAGGTAAAATCCTTACTACAGGTATTGCTTACCAATGAATCATGAAGCTCCCAATAAATTGAGAGCTTCCTGAAAACAGAGGCCATTTCTGACTTATTTTTATATTTTATGTTTTTATATCGCCAGTGCTAGCTCACACAGTGGGTTCACCACTAAATGTTTGAGAAGGGAATGAATGTGCGCCAATAATAGAATGTTTATTTTTTCTCTTTATAAAGTAAAATAAACACTTTTGGGAAAACATTCCGAATAATATTTGTTCAAGGAGAAGAGCAACGAACTTGCCTCTCTTCCCCCACAAACAAATCTCTCACGACACCAGCTTCCGAGGTACTGAAAATCTTACCCTTAAGAACAGTTTTAAATTAATGGCATTCATTCTCCCTACCAAAATGTAGTATTGCAAGGAGATTATTTCTCAAAATTTTAGAAGAGAAACAAAACTAATTATAGAAGACACAGTTCTAGTCTTCAATACCAAAAGTTATCCTTTGTCGAATCAAAACCAACCAAAAACTGACTTGGAAATTGGCAGAGTTTGAAACTGGTGGGTAATATTGAAGTGGTTCATAAAAATGAAGTTCTCCTGCAACACACTCCCCAAACACTAAGTGCCCACAAAATTTACGAGCACTTAGGGGTTATATAGTAAACACATTATATGAAACTATTCACCTGAGATTATGCACTGACTTCATAAGTCAGATACTTGAACAAATGAAGGAGATTTGTTTTACCATATATGCGTGTGTGTGTGTGTGTATGTATAAAGACCAGGAAAAAAAAAAAAAAACACTGAACTGTGTCTCATAACAAGAGGTTTTATGAAGTACATCCCAAGATCTCAGAAGAAAAACAATTTATATTCCTCAGGAACACAGAGTTATGTTCCATAAAAATCAGTTTCAGCATTAAACTGAATAAAATAAAAATGATTTGAAAAGTGAAAGAGCCAAATGTTAAGAGTTTGTTCTGCCACTGTGGTATAAGCCCAATAGTCATCTGAATTGAAGGTGCCAATGAATAGAGTCCAGAACCCAAACCTTGAGTTATTAAAACCAACTTGAGACCCCAAAAATTGTTACCAAACTTTCAAAAAGCAGGAAAGTTTCAAATTTAAGTTTTATCAAAATTTGATACTATTTTCCCTAACAAAGGGGTTGCCTCACCCAGTCTCTTGTTTCTATTGTTTAAGAAAAGGTATCGAGAATTTTTTTGTATTGCAAACCTCCGAGGCTAGCAATTTCTCTCACCCTTCCCTTCTTTAAATGTTACAACCACCTAAAAAGAACTCACCACAAGTCCCAAATAACCCACTAAACCAAAAAGAGCAATAAAAAGATGCAAAAGTTAAGAGAATAAAGGGGTAGAGTTATTCATTATTGGCATAACATAAACATCCTTACCTAAATAAAGATGTTAAAAAAAAATCCTTACTTGAAAGCATTTTGTAATGTTTCTTCACCAATGGGGAAAGTATTTCTAGGAATGTGCTCATTTTAACAAAATTCCCTTATAAACTGGATGCCTCAGTCAGTGGTGAAGACTTTTACCTACATTTAATTAACATTAAACAAGATTCAAATTAGCTTTTGTTTAAACAAACTGAAAGATTGTTCCTCATGATTTTTATCTCTAGATATAGTATCAGACAGGGTAGCAAATGCACTTTGTGCATAAAGCAGTAGATAAGGACTTCATATACTTACTGTGTCAATACTTAATCTATGGAATAAAGTCCACGTAATTTACAACCACTGAAAATGTGTGTTTAAGGTATATGAAGCAAATATTCCATAAAACTCTGCACGATCATAGTTTGGGGAATTTTAGAATAAAATTAACTGCTTCTATCATTAATCAGAATAGAAATTGTTTAAAAATATACTCTGAAGTAAAATCAAAGAAACTAATCCTGGTCACAGGACTATATCATGAAACAATTCCACCAGAGGTCCAAAGTTCACCTTCCTTTACTACAGGGAACATACAAAGTTCAAATTCAAGTGAAACCTTTTCTCTTGCAGAAAAATAAATGACAAGGTTGTAATTAAGAAACAGGTGAAAATTTGAGCCAAGAATTAGGTGGAGCAGGAAAGTACTGAATGCTAAGTACTACATTAATAATAAGAATTCAATGAGAAATTTCCTAATTCTCTCACAAAAGCCTCAGATTAGGAACCATATTTTAAAGAGTTACTTTCAAATCTCCATTAAAGATTAGAACAAAAGAAAATAAATAAATAAAACCCCAAGTCAAAGCGAAAGATAGTCACTACCAGAAAGAACCCTTGTTAAATCATCTGGGTGAGGGTACTGGCTTTGGCTGAGCTCCCTTTAACATCTACTAGATGAAAGGAGAAATCAAGAAAGAAACGGCGCTACACCAGTCATGTCCTACAGTCCAGCTCATCCTTCCACTGTGGACTCTGTCAGAAGACAATATGAGGTCACTCCCCACTAATAATACATCTTACAGAAATGGCTGAATCTACTCTTGCATTGTGCTAGTTTCTAAATGGCATGTTATAACCATAATTTAATAAAGAGTTATTAATCAAGACAGGAGACAAAGTGCTAATAAGTACACTTTAAAATACCTTATTAAATTGAAAAATCCATTTCTCTCACAAAGTTTAGATAAAAGGAGAGGGAAAAAACCTCCAATGTGCAGGGCAAGTTCCTTTTTAAATTCCCTTACTCTGTATTTTCATACTTTTCAAATTTAATCCCAACAGTATAAAATCTTTGTCTCCTCTGGAGATAATATATATGCTGCTTATAATCACACTCAAAGTTTTACAAATAACCTCTTCCAGTTCTTAGTTTCTAATATTTAAAGTCATGTGCTTAAACCTGCAAAAATCTTGCTACTTTATAGCAAATGTTGTTTATGTAAAGCCATTTAAGAAACAATTTAATATAATGCCTAACATGAGGCTATTAAGAAACAAAGAATGCTATTTTTCAAAGAAATCAACAACTTGCTTAGAAACAAGAATATTAGTCTCAGATGACATATAGTGGTATCCTTTAGAAATTACTGAAGCAGAGTGTATCTTTAAAAAATAGGTGTACTATTCAGAACTTTTATTATTGATTACAAAATGTGCTATACCCAGTACACTTTATTTTGGCTAAATATTTAAAATAGGACAGTATGCAAGAGGGAAAATTTTTATTACTACAAAAATGTCAACTACATTTTGGGGCTTTTTTTTTTTAACACAGTTAAGTAACATCACTGAATACACTCTAAACTTTAAATTATTTTCTTAAATTTTATATAAAGGCTGAGAAAATGAATAACATGCGGACCAGACTAATATCAATGAAAGACACATTTTCCCAGTCTTCTAAAAGAATCACAATAACTTGAGAATATATCAACTTCCTCCTCTATCATCTTTTAAACTATTTTTGAAAATAAGTTATACTCTTGTATATGCCCCCAACTAATCAGAACAAAACACAAAGCAATGATGCAAATGTTCTCATTACTCCCTAACTCATGGGATTTGAACTAAATCGCACTTAGACCAGTAATGCTGTATATATAGTATTTTGCATATTACAGAGAGTGCCTGACTGGCTGAATTATAGTCCCCAAAGCCTTTCCTCTACCCTTCACATATGGCTCTAAAAGTTTGAACTAAGAAAGAATTTTTTAATTCAAAAAAATATATATATATACAGAAAAAGATGTTTGAAGTCTGCCAAAGTTTTTAAAATAATAAAAAGAAAACCTCACATAAACCCATAAGCTTAAAATGAATGTGATGGAATAGACCATATGCAGAAAATCTTAAGATTGCAGGGACACGTGAGTGTGTGTGTGTATACATCCACAATACACACACATATGGATATTGCAGCACAACCATCAGTTCCCATTAAGCCTAAGGACTACTAAAGAGATATTTCTAAAGTGAGCTGCTGATAAAGAAAAAAAAAATGTGAGGGAGACAACATGTTAAATTTTTCTCCAGAATTTTCTAGCATTTTGCAGTGTAGAGATGGACTGATTTTTCTAGCCCAAGTTATAATTAAGCAGACCATTATATTTTGATGCACTGTATATTCAGTAGAACACATTCAGAAAAAATAGTTTGATTTCTATTAACGTTGTAGTCATAATTCTCTCCCCTACAAACATCTCAGGAAACAATCACATTCTGCCAATGGTGAAACCACCAGCGATGCTGTCAACAACAAACACATGAGGGCTATTACCTCCTATCAGATATCACTGTACGCAGTCTGATCAATGCTTTGAAACTGGCAAGTATGCCATAAACGTAACGAGCTCTGCAGCAGATTTTACTAGCATAAAAGACACCTGGGCAACAGGGGCCTTTGCAACCCACCACTTCAACAAAATTCCGTAAAATCAAAGATTTACAAAAGATTTTACTCCTAGGAGGCACCTAGGTCTTCTTTGGAAACCCAGACTATTCAACAGCTCCCTGCAAGAACACACCATTCTGCCACAAATCGCATATTGCACACCATCGGTACCCAGACACCTGAACCACCTGGGCTGACAAGAGTTAGGCTGTCAGCTCGGAGGTATTGCTAGTGTGCAAGAAACACTGAACCAGCTAAGCTCTCCCAGGTACACTAGGTGGTAACCTTGGCACCAAGTGCCTTAGTAGTAAAGATCTTTTCCCCTATTACAAAATGCGCTAAGACTGTTCCAAAGAAAATGCTACAATCCTGAGGACCTCTTCCACAAAGGAGAGCAGAAAAGGGCTGGTTTTTTCCTCTAGTCAAAAACTGCGGTGGGAGATGGAGCTACAAATTAAGGAAACCCAGCTTCTGGTGGCAATCCTGTGACAGCTAGCACAGCAGCCCGGCCAAGCCAGAGCTCAGTTTTCCTACCGGCAAAATGGGAATCACCACCGCCACCCCTCCCCCTCGACAGGGAGCCCGGCACACCCAGGAGGTCTAAGATTACCTCGGACGACAAGCGGTGGGGTAGGGCCGCCGCTCCCCAGACGCCCACCCCGGACTCCCCCCACCCCGCGACAGAAAGGCAGGGCTGGCGTACCTGGCTTCACAGTCTTGAGACGGATGGGTTCGCGGAAGTGGCGGATGACAGCCAGGGTGTCCCGGTTGGTGAGCCCGCTGACAGGCGTCCCGTTCACCTCCAGCAGCACATCCCCCGGGCTGGGCGCCTTGCCCGAGACGACGCAGCAGGTGCCCCCGCCTGGCTCCTCGCGGAGCCGCCCCAGGTAGGGGAACTCGCCGCGCTCCGCGCCGCCCCGGATCTCGGCGCCCAAGTCGCCCGGGGGCCCGGCCCAGGACACCGCGCACTCCTGCACCTTGCTGAGCCAGTGCTTCTTCTTCTTCAGCGTCTTCGACATCCCGAACCCCGCTGCACCATGGGGGAGACCCCGCGCGGGCGCCGGGGGCGCCGCTCCGGCCCCCTCTCACCCTGGGGGCCCCGGGTGGCCCGCGCAGCCCGGAGAGGGGGGCCTCGCCGCTCCGGCGACCCCCCCCCGACCACAGCCCGCTGGGGGCCGGGCCGTTCCAAGCCCCGAGACGCCCCTCGGACGCCCCGCCCGGCGGCGCTCCCCGGGGCTGGCCGGGGTCCGCGAGGGCCAGCCGGGTTAGGCTGAAGAAAAGAGAAGGGGATTGTCCCCGGGCGTCTCCAGAGGGGTTTCGGGCGGGGTCACAGCCGACCGCTGGCCCCCGGGCTCCGCGCCGGAGCGGCGGGAAAGGCAGAAGCAGGGGGGCGGGGAGGTAAAGGGGGAAGAGCCGGAACGGGAAAAATCCGTCGGGGGCGCGCAGAAGCGCGCGTAGACCCGTAGCAGGATCGATCGCGGCCGCTGCGGAGCTGGAGCGCTGAGACCAACGCCTGCCCAAGCTGCCAGGAAACTGCCGCTTTCAAACCCGCCGCAACCTCCTCCTCCTCCCTCTTCCCTTCCCCCCGCCCTCGCCCATCCCTCATCCAGAGCCCCGCCCCCTCCCGCCGCGCGGCGCCCGGCGCGCTGCCGTCACGGGCCAGGCGCTTGGGAACGAGCCCCGCACTCGACTCCCTCGCCGGGGATTGGCCCCCGGCGGACAGGAGGCGGACCCTTGACGAGCACGAGAACCACCGATTGGTTAGTGAGAGTGGATGAGGCGGGCACTAGGATGACTGAAGTTTAAAGAGGGTGGAAAAAAGAAGTTTGAAGAGTGAGGGAGGGAGAGAGGAGGGGCTGGGGAGAGTGACCGGCTCCAGATTGCAGGCTGAGCGAGGCCCTCCGTGCGGCGGCCGGAGCCAGGAGAAAACTCGGATAGGAAGAGCAACCGAACATCCCGAGGTGGAGGCGTGGCTGGCAAGCCGGGCGGAGTGGGGGGAGGAGCTTGGAAGCCTGCACCGGGCACAGAGAAAAGCGGGTGTACTTTGAAGGGGAGACGACGTGCTGAGTCCCAAGGCAGAGGTGGCGGAGCCTCGGGGTGGCCAGTTACAGCCGACCACTTACAATGAGTAGATGTTTCTCGTTCGTTCATTTCTTCAACGGAAGTTATTGAACGCCCATTGAGGCAAGGACTCCGGAGTCTGGTTGATGGAAAGTAAAATAGAGTCCTGCATACTGCTGCTGTGTGACCTCACGCATATTAGACAACCTCTCTGAGCCACGGCATCCTCGGCTGATAAGTGGAGATAATTATACCCTTCCAAGTTGTGAAGATTACATGAGGTACCTATAAAACATCAGTGTAGTGCCTGACAGGGGGTGGGTACTTCTTACCCTTTAGTAGCTGAGGAGGAGTAGGATGACTTTATCAGACATTGTGCTAGATACTGGGGTTCAGGGATGAAGAAAACGGAGGTCCTGCTTTCTAGGAGGTCACAGTCTAACAGGAGAGACTGACAAGTAAGACTGCTTGAGATGAGGTAGGGTGGGGTGGGGTAGAGGTGGATTAGGAACCAGCCTAGTAGCTAGCAGACCTGGGCTGGAGTCCTGGAATGCTGCTTACCTGCTGTTTGACCTTCACCAAATCTCAGTTTCAAGTTTAACTCACCTGTAAAGGAGGTGGAGCGAGAACTAACAGTGAATAAAGGACATCTTAGATCCCTTCCAACACTAATTTTTCACAAACAGTTCTTGAGCTTTCTCTCCTCCCTGACTTGGCTCACACTCTCCCCTGTCTTTGTATTTAAAACAATTCTATCCATCCTCAGCCCAAATGCCATCTCTTCCAGGTCGCCTTCTCTGATACCTTGTCCTCAGGTGGAAAGTGTTTTCTCTGAGCTATGATACTTTCACTTTTGCAGTATGACACTTATTTATGTAGTCTCCTGTCTCCTTTTAATGGTTGGGGAAAGCCCTTATTTAAACTATGAATAACTCCACAGTATCTCACCACATCTCAGATAAACTGGCCCAAGCTTCAACAGCAGCAGTGATTTTGTTCACACCATTGTATCAGTCAGGGCCTAGGCAGGAAACAAATGGTACTTTACAAAGATGTAGACAGGGTGTGGGAAACCACAAGAGAAATGTGGAACCCTGGGGCTATAAGCACCTAGAGCTATAGAAGCAAGGGGAGGGAACAGTTACCAAAACTCATCACAGAAAGGGCAGCCTGACAGGAGCCTGTGACCTTCAGTCAGGGATGCAGTCAGCCTAAGTAATCACCCAAGGACAAAGCTGGAGGATTGATCTCTCACCTCCCTCCTCCATCCTCCTGCTGGTACATCCCAATAACCAAATCCAACCAGGAGCCACAGGGCAAGAGAGCCTTTTGAAGCAGTTCCTATCAGTCAATCACACAGAGAAGAGGAAGCAGCCCATCTGGAGAGAAAAAGGGAAAATACCTAGCACAGACATCATGTGGATTGCTCAGATTTACCCAGATCTGAGGCAAAGCTGGAGTATTTTTTTCTGAACTACTACCTACATTAACAGATTCCTGGGTGAAGTGGTGATAACCTCCACCTCATTTATTTTTGCAGCAGTTCTGGGAAAACACCTTCCCTGCCCAGATTTTATCCATCAGGATACCTTTGGTCACGAGGAACAGAACATCTAACAGTAGCTTAAAGCATGAGGTTATTTATTACATCTTTAACATGAGGTTCAGATGAAAGTAGTCTCGGGATTAGTTCAGCAGCACAATCATATCATTAAGGACCCAAGCTCTTTTTGTGCCTGCTCTCTAACATCACGTTCATGTTGGCTTTTATCTCCAGGCTTGTCATCTCTAGATTGCAATGCGGCTGCCACAGCTCCAGAAATCACATCCTCAGAGGTCATTGTACAAGCAGAAAGGGAGGAAAAGGCACCACTGTTCCCATTTTTATGAAGGAGAAAAATCTTTCCCAGACTGCCCCCCACTCCATAGAATCTCCCTTATTGGCCAGAAAATGGTCACGTGCCCATTGCAGACCAGTCACTGACAAAAGAAAATGGTATTGCCACAGTTCATTAATTATGAGTCATGCCCAAGCAAAATAGGAGTTCTGTTTCAGAGGAGAAAGAGGGAATAGTTGTTAAGTAGGCACCCAACAGTGTCTGCCACATGCCTTAACCAAGAATAAGTTATATTGACTCTTTTTTTTAAATTTATTTTATTTATGTATTTTTGGCTGCATTGGGTCTTCGTTGCTGTGTGTGGGCTTTCTCTAGTTGTGATGAGCGGGAGCTACTCTTCATTGCGGTGCGCGGGCTTCTCATTGCTGTGGCTTCTCTTGTTGCGGAGCACGGGCTCTAGGCATGTGGGCTCCAGTAGTTGTGGCATGTGGGCTCAATAGTTGTGGCTCATGGGCTCTAGAGCGCACGCTCAGCAGTTGTGGTGCACGGGCTTAGTTGCTCCGTGGCATGTGAGATCTTTCTAGACCAGGGCTTGAACCCATGTCCCCTGCATTGGTAGGCGGATTCTTAACCACTGTGCCACCAGGGAAGCCCATTACATTAACTCTTAACAGAAAACTGCAGTGATCAGGAGCTTGAGCTCTGGAGTCAGACTGGAAATCTCAGCTTTTCTACTTACTAGCTCCGTGATCTTGAGTAAACTTTAATTTACCTAACCTCGGTTTCCTTATCCACAAAATGGATATAATAAGAGTACTCACCTGAGTTGTGAGAACTGAATGGAGCTATTTGAGTCAAGCAAGCACTTAACATGCGGTCATATAAACGAACACTCAAGTGACTTTAGTTTGTGCTAAATAGTAATATTTGTGACAAGGCCAAAGGCATTGATAAATCACCTTTATAACTCTGTAAGTATTCAATTCACTCATCTTAGTAAGCTTAGGTTCAGTTTTAAAATAGTCTAGAAATAAGCTGCCCACCCCAGTGAATTAATTCTGGTAGGGTACAATTCTGGAAATTACTACATAATTAAAGGAGTCACATTGCAAATGTCTCTCTCTAAAATGGCACCTAACCAAATAATCAGATCATATCCATATTTATCATTGTTTCCCAAACCTAATGGTTGGCTTGACAGTTGTGATTTCCATAGGGGAATATTAATAAGCTAAATAATATGGAACCTGGTTTAACAACAATAAATGATACAGTTGAATATGATGATCTCCAAGGTTTCTTTGGGCTACCTCTATCCATCTAATCTATGGAGATAAAGATAGGTGTGTTTCAATATGCAGAACACATGAGTTAGGTCCCAAGATGGCTACAGTGGCTCCAAATAACAATATCCAATGACTGAAAGGAAGTGTCTCTCCCTTCCTCATTTCGTTTTAGTAGATCAAGGAAACCTTTCCCCAAAGGCCCCAGCAACACTTTCCCTCCAGCTCATTGGCTGGACTTGCCCAAATGCCCTTTCCTAAACTAAAGATGCAAAGGGTAATGAAATACTTTTATCCAGTTTGCCCCTCTAGTGCTCAGAGGGGGATCCAGTGTCTTGTAGGCTGTATGGCTACACAATATCTGAATACAGTTTGGGGGGAGGAGGTCTTTTAGCAAATATGAAGGGGAGAGATTGCTCGATTTGCTTCTAATTTACATACACTCACACACACATACACTGTTTGACAAGGTGGAAAGTTTTGTTTTATAATATTGCCGACTGTTCCTAATGAGAGTTAAGTATACCCTGTAAGTGGAAAACTTCAGAATGGCAAGTATAAATTCCCAAATTTTCTCAGATGACCCGCACTTATTTACTCCTTTGTACAAGCAGAGATGCATCATATTGAGGTTTGTGTGCTGACAGCTCCAGGGAAATCACTCACATCAGAGTCTCTGTGAATAGTGCCCCTGGAGTCGTGTGTGGCACTGTGCCAAAGCGAGGCAGGTGTAGAGAGAAATTTTTATTTATTTTTATATTCTCACTATTTCTTTCATGGAAACCTGAATCTCTAGTAACAGTCAATCAAATCATCATATTTAAGAATGAAGTCTTTCTTAAGTATTAAGGTGGCAGAGGGTAGGGGAGAAGTGGAGTGGAAAGATAAAACAAATATTTGCCTTCTACAGAATACAGGAACATTTATCCTGTTCTTATTCCCACAGATGATAATAAAATCATCTTGAATTTTAAAAATTCTGATCCACAAAATCTTTCACTGCCTTAGAAAATGTTCATACTGACCTGTATTGTGGAAATTATATATGTAATGCAGCCTAACATGAATAGCCTAACTGAATTTGGGATTAATTATCCTATTGTATCTTTATATTTTATTAGCATTTTTATTTGCCGAGGCCTATGGGCTAATTTGTATGCTAATGCTAAATATATGCTCACTTATGAAAGCAAATACATGGAAAATTTTCTTTCAGTTAGACAAACTAATTTATTGTTAAAATCTGTATCACTATGTTTCATACATAAATGTGCATTTTTGCCCATAGGTGCACTTACCTGCAAATGACCAAATGCATCCAGCCCAGATTCACAGAACAGGAACATTCAGAACCAAGTGCAGTGCCCACGTGCTTTGAAAGGGGGGTTAGTTAAGCAGTCAAGTGTCAAGTTTGCCAGACAAAGCAGGACAAAGAGAACATTGAATGAAACAGAAAATACCAAAGTAAACCATCTTTTATATTTCAGCTTAAATACAACCTCCTGCTCAAGACCAGCCTTGAATTCCCACAGCTGGGTGTCATTTGGATGTCATCTCATCCTTCTCCAAAACCAATAGCATGTTGTCGCTATGTGTTTTCCAGTAGACCTCAAGATTCTTGAGGGCAGGGTCCCTTTCTGATTCATTTGTGTAACCCCCATCGGGCTGGGCCCTTTATCTTTAGTGACCACTCATTCATTCATTCGTTCATTCATTCAAGTACCTGTTATGCACAGGCATTGTTTCAGGTGCTGGTTTACAGCAATGAACAGATGTACAAGGTCCCTCCTTTCATGGGGAAGAAGACAGTGTAGGGGAGGAAAACGTTTTCCTCAACCCTCTTAGAGTCCCTGGCTGGATCTGAAAATTAAACTGGCAAAGACAGATTAATAGGAGAAAAATATAGAGGACTTCCCTAGTGGTCCAGTGGTTACGACTTCGCCTTCCAATGCAGGGGGTGCGGGTTCAATACCCGGTCGGGGAGCTAAGATCCCACATGCCTCATGGCCAAAAAACCAAAACGTAAAACAGAAGCAATATTGTAACAAATTCAATAAAGACTTTAAAAATAGTCCACATCAGGGCTTCCCTGGTGGCGCAGTGGTTGAGAGTCCGCCTGCCGATGCAGGGGACACGGGTTCGTGCCCCGGTCTGGGAAGATCCCACATGCCGCGGAGCGGCTAGGCCCGTGAGCCATGGCCACTGAGCCTGTGCGTCCGGAGCCTGTGCTCTGCAACGGGAGAGGCCACAACAGTGAGAGGCCCGCACACCGCAAAAAAAAAAAAAAAAAAAAATGGTCCACATCAAAAAAATCTTTAAAAAGAAATAGGAGAAAAGTATACAAATTTATGTAATATAAGTTTTGTAATATACAGAAATGAAGACCAGAAGAAATGGTAAGCCTGAGTGTTTTTATGCTATTGATGAACAGTGGTAAGTCGTGGGAAAATATGATAGGGCAAAGAGGATGAGCTAAGTGTAGTAAACTGGAGGAATTTAGCAAGGCCTGTCTGCTCAGATTCTTTCCCATTATCTGTCCATCTTGGATATGAGGATATTTCTTTTCTGCAGGCATAGGGAGGGCACCTCTCACCTGAGAGTCAGATGAGCTGTTTCAAGGATGAAGGCCAGGGGTACAGAGAGAACTTCCTGCTTCTGCCGGTTTCTTCAAACTCCTTCAGCTTAAAATATTCAATATGCCAAATTGCCATATATTGGTGTATTGTGTCCCGAACCCCTCCAAAGAAGATATACAGATTGCCAACAAACACATGAAAAGATGCTCAACATCACTAATCAATAGAGAAATGCAAATAAAAACTACAATGAGGTATCACCTCACACCAATCAGAATGGCCATCATCAAAAAATCTGCAAACAATAAATGCTGGGGCTTCCCTGGTGGCGCAGTGGTTGAGAGTCCACCTGCCGATGCAGGGGACACGGGTTTGTGCCCCGGTCCAGGAAGATCCCACATGCCGCAGAGCGGCTGGGCCTGTGAGCCATGGCCGCTGAGCCTGCGCATCCGGAGCCTGTGCTCCACAACGGGAGAGGCCACAACAGTGAGAGGCCCGCGTACTGCAAAAAAAAAAAAAAAAAAAGCGCAAAAAAGAAATCGCTGGAGAGGGTGTGGAGAAAAGGGAACACTCTTGCACTGTTGGTGGGAATGTAAATTGATACAGCCACTCTGGAGAACACCTTAAAGAACTAAAAATAGAATTACCATATGACCCAGCAATCCCAATACTGGGCATATACCCTGAGAAAACCATAATTTAAAAAGAGTCATGTACCAAAATGTTCATTGCACCTCTATTTACAATAGCCAGGACATGGAAGCAACCTAAGTGTCCATCGACAGATGAATGGATAAAGAAGATGTGGCACATATATACAATGGAATATTACTCAGCCATAAAAAGAAATGAAATTGAGTTATTTGTAGTGAGGTGGATGGACCTAGAGACTGTCATACAGAGTGAAGTAAGTCAGAGACAGAAAAACAAATACCGTATGCTAACACATATATATGGAATCTAAAAAAACAAAAACAAAGAAAGGTTCTGAAGAACCTAGGAGCAGGACAGGAATAAAGACGCAGATGTAGAGAATGGACTTGAGGACTCGGGGAGTGGGAAGGGTAAGCTGGGACGAAGTGAGAGTGGCATGGACATATATATACTACCAAATGTAAAATAGATAGCTAGTGGGAAGCAGCCACATAGCACAGGGAGATCAGCTCGGTGCTTTGTGACCACCTAGAGGGGTGGGATAGGGAGGGTGGGAGGGAGACGCAAGAGGGAAGGGATATGGGGATATATGTATATGTATAGCTGATTCACTTTGTTATAAAGCAGAAACTAACACACCATTGTAAAGCAATTATACTCCAATAAAGTTGTTTTAAAAAAAAACAATACATACGTAAGCTTCAAAAAGAAAAAGCAGTAAACCCCAAACAAGTAAATGATCAAGATAATTTCCCATAGTAATAGTACTATAATAGAAGATGAAACAGAATGAAGTGATGGGTGATTAGGAAAGGACACAGGCTACATTAGATACAGGTCACAGGGAAGGTCTGGCTGAGAAGGTGACAATTTTGCCGAGACCTGAATGACAAGTAAGAGGGAACCAAGTGAGGACCCGAGAATCAAGAACCTCAGGCCAACACGAGACCTTGGATAGACCTGTGTCTGAATTTGAAGAACAGAGGAGTGCCAACGTGGCTTGAGTCTGGCTGTGCAGGAGAGAGGGGTAGGAAAAGAATTCAGAAAGGAAGGCCAGGGGCCAAATCACATACAGCTTTTCAGGCCAAGGCAAGGAATTTGAATTTTATTCAGAGCATAATGAGTTGTAAGGCGAGAAGTAGCAAAATCTGATTTACATTTTAGACTGATGGTTCTGATTGCTACACAGAGAAGGATGGAGGTGACAGCAGAAGCAGGGAAGCCAGAGAGAAACCTGGCACAGGAGCCCCATGAGAGATGACGGTGGCATGGACCAGGGTAGAAACAATGAAGATGAAAATCTGTTGAATGCACTGTGGAAATCACAAATTATAGTTTTAATTTCCTAGACTGATCTCAGTTAAAGAAATATGTTACAACTGTATTTAATAAGAAGATTTGTGGAATGTAATTGCTTTGTTGAAATGTCCCTTCACAGTAAGATAAGTAGGAAGTTAGAAAATAAAAAGTGGGGGAAATTCTTAATTAAGTTTAAATTTATACAGGTTCTTTTATTATGTTTATTGAGCATCCAGAGAGATGGAATGTTAATTTCAAGGTTTTTGTTTAATCTCTTAGGAAGGTAACATCCGCTCACAGCCTATGATGCTTATGAAACAACATCTATTGTTTTTTTTATCTACAGGGTGTGTTGTTATAAGAAGTGGAATTTGTTTCTTAACTTATACAGGAACTCACAAGCTCGGTTTTAAAAGAGCTCTCCCATCATATAAAATCTTTTAGGTTCTTTGAGAAGTTAGAAAACTTCAGGCCCTTGAGTCTTATTTTCTCATTGCAGACCAAAAGCAAATAAACAGTGCCTTCAGTGGATTCCAATACAAAGCACGATGTGAAGTTCCCTTTCTTCAACAGAAGGAAAATTCTCATTTACTTGGCTAAGCTTAGGTGAAGCGTTTCCAAACACACAGTCCCAAATTTCACAGTAAAAATGATTGGAAACACACCGCATGAGCTTAAAATAAACACACCCCATTCAAAAACCAGGTACTGTGGCCTTATACTTAACAAAAATATCCAAATGAAATCTATGTTTTCCTTTATTCAAAAATGGAGAGCAACCTTGTTGGATCTGGGGTGAAGGAGGGAAGGACTGAGTTTCAGTCCAGAAACAGGGCAACATGCTAAATAGTATGGGTTCTGATGAAGTGCTTCTGTGCTTAGAACCTAAAGTTAATCTTGGCACATTTAAATATGTAATAACTATCTGTTAAGAGAGTATATCTGAAAAGTTCTTATCACAAGAAAAAAGTTTGTAACTGTGTGGTGATGGATGTTAATTAGACTTATTGTGGTGATCATTTTGCAACATATACATATGTATATTAAATTATGAGGTACACTTGAAACTAATATAATGTTATATGTCAGTTATACAATAAATAAATAAACAACTCTCCATTCACAGTTTGATGTGCACAAAGGACAAACAGAGCAACTGGTTATATGAACAGCAGACCTTCAGAAGCACTGATACAAACAATACTTGGTTAATGTTCAAGGTTACCTTTTCAGCCTTGGTGTGTTGGAGAATGTTTACAGATTGAAATTTTCACCTTGCAAAGTGCTACAGACTGAACTGTGTGTCCCCACCCCCCCAAATTCATATGCTGAATCCTTATCCCCCAATGTGACTATATTTGGTGATAGGACCTTTAAGGAGGTAATTAAGGTTAAATGAGGTCATAAGGATGAGGCTCTAATTCAATAGGATTGGTGGCCTCTTGAGAACAAGAAGAGAGATTTCCCTCCCACTTGACTCCACTTTAACTACACTAACCTTCTTGCAATTCTTTCAACATGCCAGGAATGCTCCTTCCTCAGCTCTCCCTCTGCCTAGAGTGCTCTTCCCCCAGGTAGTTTCATGACCACTCCCTCCCTCACCTCCACTTGACATTGGATCAAATGCCACTTAAGCATAGACTTTACTTGACCTTCCTATCTAAAAATGCAACATCCCCTCAACTATTAAACATCCATGCCCTACTCTCTCTTCTTGTCTTTGTCCACAGCATTTATAACTTTCTGATATACAATATACTTATTATGTCTCATTTTTGTCTGTCTCTACCCGAGTTCCATGAGGGCAGGGATCTTTGTTTTGTTCACTGATTTATCCCCAGTGCCTAGAATAGCACCTAGCTTGTAGTTGGGACTCGATAAATACTTGTTTGTTCAAGTGCTTTCCCATCAAAGTACTTCCAGATATATTAACTATGCTAGGTAATTTAATCTTCATAATAATTTTAAAATAATTTGATCTTTGTAATAATCCTGTGCGGTAGGTGTCATTCGTATTCCTATTTACTAGTGGGTCAGAGAGGTTACTGCAGTCATCCACAGGTCTCTCAACATTAAGTGTCAGTCAAAACAAACTCAGATATTTTAACTCCACATCTAGTCTCCTTTCCTATACCATGGTGGTCATTCTAAGACATTTTCATCATAAATGCCCATCAACATATGAAAGGATAAAGAAATTGTATATATACACAATGGAATATTACTTAGTCATAAAAAAGAATGAAATAATGCCATTTGCAGCAACATGGATGGACCTAGAGATTATCATACTAAGTAAAGTACAATAAGTCAGACAGAGAAAGGCAAATATGATATCACTTCTATGTGGAATCTAAAAAATAATACAAATGAACATATTTACAAAACAGAAACAGACTCACAGTCATAGAAAACAAACTTATGGTTACCAAAGGGGAAAGGGAAGGGGAGGGAGTTTGGGATTAGCAGATACAAACAACTATATAAAAAATAAATAAACAACCAGTTCCTACTGTATAGCACTGGGAACTATATTCAATATCTTGTAATAAACTACAATGGAAAAGAATCTACATGTACATATATATGTATAACTGAACCACTTTGCTGTACACCAGAAACTAAGACAACATTGTAAGTCAACTATACTTCAATTTTAAAAATTTGACTACAAAAATTTTAAATGTGTGCATGACAAAACAATTACCATAAACAAAGTTTAAATACAAATTACAGCCTTGGGACAAATATCTATACTATTTGTTGACAAAGATTTCCTTCTTATACAGAAAGTTCTTATAAATTAATAAGCAAGCAAGGCAAAACAAATAGTCCAGTGGAAAGAGGCTAAGTTAGATTATAGAAAAATAATAATAAACTGACTTTAAACATATGAAAAAGTGTCAATTTTCAAAAAACAATAAAATTCCATTTTTCTCCTAAAAGATTGGAAAGGATCAAAAGTTTGATAATATATTATGTTGTGGAGATATGACTATAAATTAGAATACTCTTTTGGTGGGTAATATGCCAGCATCAGAATTTTTAAAATTTCAATGCAGTTCCATTACTAGGAATTTTCAAAGACTTACGTACTAGCAAGTACATTGTAAGCACTGTATGCCATAGAAAATGTCTGGAATAGAGGCTGGTTAAATGAATTGTGAAATATACATTCGACAGAATATTGTGCAGAATGAGGTAGAACTTCATCTGCCAATGTGGAAAGATCCCTAAAATACATTTTTAAAGATACAGATATGCTTGCTCCTATTTGGATTAAAAAGGGGAGGGGGATGATGGATATTTGCATACACCCTATAGGCCTGTGTCCTCTGGAGGACACAGAGGAAACTAATGGCCGTGGTTGTTTCTAGGCAGTAAGACTGGGAGGCTGAAAGGGAGAAATGCTTTTCATTAAATACCATTTTGCACTGTGACTTATTATTATTTTTACAAAGTATATGTATTACTTGAAAAAAAGAGATGAAAAAGAGAAGTACTATGTTTAAAGAAGAGGAGGAGGGCTTCCCTGGTGGCGCAGTGGTTAAGAATCCACCTGCCAGTGCAGGGGACATGGGTTCGAGCCCTGGTCCAGGAAGATCCCATGTGCCGTGGAGCAACTAAGCCCGTGTGCCACTACTGAGCCTGCAACTAAGCCCGTGCGCCACAACTACTGAGCACGTGCACTCTAGGGACCGTGCTCTGTGACAAGAGAAGCCACCGCAACGAGAAGCCCACATACGGCAACCAAGAGTAGCCCCCGCTCGCCACAACTAGAGAAAGCCCACACACAGCAACGAAGACCCAATGCAGCCAAAAATAAATAAATAAATAAATTTTAAAAATTAAATAAATAAGAGGAGGAAGTGGAGTGAAAAAGGGAGGGCATGGGGGGAGGGGAAGGAAGTAGTTGAAGACAAACAAAACTAATCAAGACCTATACTTCTGCATGCCCCACATGGCCTAGCCCAGAGTCTGAAATAGAGGACGCTGAGTAAAAAAAACTCCCAAATCTACTCTACCAATCCTGAGTCTCATCCAAGCACCAGTTTGATATTTTCAGCTCAGATTAACCTTTTAAAACCAGACTACCTGGGCCAAGAGATAACTGGGCCAGGGAATTTTCTGGTTCTTGGAGATAGTCTATTCTGGTAAGAAATTAAACTTTACCCATTGCTTACTGTCTTTAGCTGAGATCAGGGTAAATCAACATTGGTGAGAAAAACACTATTGCACCAAAGCAGCATGTTACAAATCTGAAACTAAAGATAGACATATTAGAAGTCACTGGGACAATTCAACAACTCTGTATGTGCCAATATTTGTGCTTCTAATGATTTTAAATTTTTAAAAAATGAATAGCTTTATTTTCTGTTTAATTACATTTTAACTAAAAGCTGAAATTGAAAAAAAGAAGTTACTAGGACAAGACCTACTAGCAGAAATGTCATCAGTGTTAGTTTTGGAAGAGATTTGCGTCTCAGCTGATTTCTAGATTTGGCGTGGCTTGCAGAGAGCATTCTAGCCCATGTTTATCTTGATCTAGTGGGTTAATCTGTACCAAAAGGAAGTTATTTTAAAATGAATTGTAGCAAAGTTTTACAGAATATTAATAGAGCAATAGCCAATGTAAATAGGCAGTAAAACTTGGGAAATTCTCAGGAATTTACTTTTTAATGTATTAGTGTCAAATTGGCTGGTTTTATTGAAATAAGTCAGACAGAGAAAGACAAATACTATATGATCTCATTTATATGTGGAATCTTAAAAAAAAAAAACTTGAACTCATAGGAACGGAGAGCAGATTGGTGGTTACCAGAGGTGGGGTGGCAGGGGGTTGGTCAGGGAAATGGATGAAGGTGGTCAAAGGTATAAACTTCCACTTATAAGTAAGTTCTGGGCATATAATGTACAGTATAGTTAACAATAGTATTACATATCTGAAAGCTGCTAAGAGAGTAGCTCTTAAGAGTTTTCATCACAAGAAAAAGAATTCGTTAACTATGTGAGGTGATAGATGTTAATTAAACTTATTGTGGTGATCATGTCACAATATATGCATATATCAAATCGTTATGTTGTACACCTTAAACTAATACAATGTTACATGTCAATTATCTTGATAAAACTGGGGAAAAAAATTTCTTTAAATTAACTTTTTGCTTAAGCTCATTTGGATAGATCTTTTTGTTACAACCAAAACAGTTTTACAGTCTTAACTGAGGTAACGATGACCATGTAAAATTCACCTGAGTAGGAGAGAAAACTGGATTAATTATATGTGTATATATATATATATATATATGTGTGTGTGTGTATACATATATATATGAATGATTTTTTTAAGCAAGATTTAAGAAACAAATAAAAACTCAGAAACTCAGAATCTACTCGCCATGTCAACCTGTCTCACATACTTGCCACAATTAATTGTCTAGAAAAAAGAGTAAAGACACTAGGCTCTGAGTATTCTAAAAAATCCAACTAATTGCTTGGAATATCCCAAGTCTGAGAGATTTAACTCAGTCGCTTAATCCCTACAGTAATGATGCACTACACGGAGAACAGTTGTTCTGAGTAGTGACCGTGAGACAACAGAAAGCCATAGTTATCTCAGAGGATAATATGTAGGCTCATAGAATTATACACTTGGAAGAGTTAAAAGTCACCTACTACCTACTAATGCAGGGAGATGGACTTGTGCCATTTTCAACAACATAAATTGAAATATTTATTTTAATCATTAAGTAATTGAAAAATTAAATATAAAAAAACAAGAGTTTTCCAGTCCCTCTACTGACTAAGACCCTGCAAGGGAATTTTACCATGGTGGGCTTGCTTAGTTAGATATTGGGGAACACAGAAGTTTAACAAACAACCCCTCTTTTTCTCCATCCTGTAATTCATATGAAGGGACAAATATTCTATTTTTCACAGTAATCTTTGAGGAATGTCATACATTTTGATTCAAAAGTATTACGCAGCATGTGCAGTAAAAAATGGAAGAAACGTAGAATTAGTAGATTTTTATTTGGATCCTAGTCTTGTTCGTCCATAAATGTGCGATCTAAAACTAAAACTCAAAAAAAGCTGATCTTTAGAGATTTGGTCAAAGTAAACAAGACGACTATATCCATCTATCATGAATAAGAATCTTTCCAGTTATAAAAACAAAAATCTGCTCAAAATAATTGACATACAAGAACTGCTGAAGTTTAGAAACAACATTGGAGTTATATTTTTTTGGATTAAAACTATAACCTCTCAAAGCTGCAGAAGTACAGTGAATGCAGCATAGCTGAACAAGGGACAAGCTTATTCCTGGGACCAAAATTCCCAATTCGGAAACAGTGTGATGCCTACGACCTTTCGGGAACCTCACACTCACTGTACTCAGCAAAACAGTCATGTTGTTGCTTCTTCCAACACCACCAGCAGAAACAAATACTGCAGAAGCTTTGTGACTTGTGGAGGCAGATTCTCACCTTTTTTTTAGTTTTCAAGCCATCCCTTACAGGCTGAGATGCATTCTCTTGATTTCTTTTCATGGATCTCGGCTCAATGCTTATGTAACAGCTTGGCCTTTTCACAAAAATTAGGCTCTGTGCTGGGACAAGTTGCTAGTTGTATCAAGAGTCTTAAACTTTGAAATCCCCAAATACATTATTTTAAAGATCTTGAGTGCTCGTTCAGATGATAAATTATACAGAAACCAATATGAATTCAAATGTAGGAGATTCAGAGTGGCTAGAGCATAGGAGGGGTTTATGGAGACAAGGTAGTAGAAAGAATTCTGGAAAGAATGCTGGAAGACCTTGAATGTCAAGGAGCCCAGACTGTACTTGGTAATCGTGGAAAGTCCTAATGGATTAGAAAGCAGGGTAATAGTATAATCAAAGTGGTGCTTTTAGGCCATAGACGATATGAGAAATTGAAGATGAAATTGGTTTTTTTAATTTGCATATGTAGTGAAGAATATTGAGAAAGCATCACAACAAATTATTAGTAGTAGTTCAGTATTTATCTGAGTGATAGAATTACCAAGGCTTTTTATTTTATCCATCTGTGTTACTTAATTTTATTGATAATGCAAATGTGTTGCTTTGCATTAAAGAAGGCCAAATTATGTAAATGTTTATTTTATAATGAAAAAATTCAAATACAAGAAAGAATATTAAAATGAACCCCACATACACGTCACCCAGATTAAACAATGATCAAGATTTTGCCATATTTGCTCCCTCTCTCCCTTTTTCCTTTCTTTCCTTTCATTCCTTTACTAGTATCTTACCCCTGCCGGTTCATGTGTCTTCCTGACCTGACCCACTAGTTCTTGATAGCTTCCTTGCTTTCCAGTGCAGCAAGATGTCCCAGACTCCTCTTAATTTCCTGCCACAGGCCTGAAATCAGCCTGTCTTTCAAGGTGCTCTGTTTCCTTTCAGCGGGTGAAAAATTATTTTAAGAAATAAAGGTATAAGCTAACAGCCAATTTTATACAGAGGCTATTCCTGAACCACTGTGAGGGCTACCATCCTGAGACTTGTGGAGGAAATATTAAAAATAGCATTAAGTAAATGAGAATAGGTAAGCGTTCTAAACATGAATCTGCTTTTTAAAACAAAACAGACCTGTCAGCATTTAAAACTTGGCCCAGTAAGTAACCCTTCTCCTGAGTATCCTTCTTCAGTTTAGGAGCTATTCAGGTTCTTTGTGATCTTTTAAGTAAAAATTTTCAACCAGCTCTTACTGGATAGAATTTAGCATCTTTTACAATAGCACCCTCATTTCATTTTCATGCATCTTAGCAAGATGTTAAGTAATAAATAACACCCTTTCCTTTCTGCTTGAGGGAAGTTTTCATCCTCTAGTCTAAGGCTAAACAAAGTACCATTGCTCCATTCACAACATGGGAACCAAGATTTTTTTTTTAACCTTTAAAGCAGTGATTCTTAATTTTTTCCTGCCCACCACAAGTGAGGAATACTGAACGTGTGTGTGTTTAAATATAGCTAAAGCATAAGAAGTGTTTACCGTGTGTGCAAGCACTATTCTCGGTCCTTACATGCATTATTAACTCTTTCAGTCCTGGCAACAACCCTATGAAGTAGGTTTTTAAGTTGAAGTATAGTTGATTGATTCATTTTTATAGATAAAGACACCAAAGAATAAAGGGGAACAAGTAAGGAGGAGCCCAAGACCATTCTGCTATGATGTGATGGAGCCAGAATTTGAATTCAGGCAATCTGGCAACAAACTCACTCAGGGTTTTTTTCCCTCACCGAACAAATAGAAAACTCCCAAATCTCAAAACCACCCCTGGAAAGAAATTACTCTGTTTAAGAGTGAAGTACCAGAGCCCTTCACTTTATAAGCAAGAAAACAAGGTGCCCGCTATCACCATTGTATTGTTCTGGCTAGCCCAATAATAACACATTCAGTTGACAACTGTATTGTTGTTACTCAGAAAAGAACTAAACGTGTTTATTGAACTTTTTCTATCATTAGACAGGCACTTTTCTCATTGTATTATGCAAGTTTCATGTAGGCAAGGACAATATCTTCATCTTTGTATCTCAAACATCATTCCTGGAACATAGGAGGGAAATAATATATAAAATAAATAATTTTTGAATGAATTAAAGTTGATAAACAGCTCTGGATTTTTTCTTAAATGCATATTGCACCATGACACCTATGTATAGGTGACCATATTTTGTCTAAATCCGGACACTTCTGAAAGTGAAAGAAGTTACTAGCATTAATTATACCAGAACAATAACAACAAAAACAAAGCCTTCTTATTTGAGCAGTTTTGCTGCATAAATCAGCACAACTAATCAAATCAACTGAGTCCCAAGGCAGGGTAATTTATGAACATTTAGTTCATAAATGAAGAAGAAAGGCTATTTTGCAGTATAAATTTGTCAGACAGACCTATAGTTCTTTCCTCTGTACCTGTTTTTATGACCCATTAGTGAAAACTTGTCCTGTCATCTTTTAAGTCCTTTATTTATGCTGCTGTTGTATTCCAAACAACATTAAGTATCGCAGATATCTGCTTATACACTTAGTCTTTGTTCTTAGTTGAAGTTTAAAAATAAACTATGAATTCAATGTACTTTCATAGTCAAACTCTAGGAGCATTTACATATAATTCTTATTTTTAAGGTTAAACTTTGGGTTTGCCCATATATGTTAGGGGTGGCAAAACTTGATAGGCAATTCAGAGAGGTATTTATTCCTTCTAGTAAAAAAAGTGTTCATCTTTCAGTCTTTTTCTCTGTGACCAGAAAAATCAGTATTTATGATTTCTATGAACTTTTCTCGTATTCCAGTGTTCAGGGGATAGCAGTGGTGGTGAAAATCTGGTTGTCTATATGCTTATAAATGATTTAGCTTTCCTGTCTTGTCAACTCAGCTGTTTAAGTCTCCTATGAGCTACAGCAAGGATATAATATCATTTGCAGTGTTATCTGCAAACATAAAAGGCAATGTCGGTATATGTGGTGTAAGACACCACTAACATTCTATTGTAGACAAGGAAGCAGGAAACATAATCATAGTAGTTAGATTTAAATGGTTTGCCTGTTGTTCCATAGAACACTTGTTTTCATTTACCCCTCCAAGTCTGCGCAATTCAACTCAGCTACTGTGAAGCAGAAAATATTATCAATTAGAACCACAGTGTGTTAGTCCTGAATCACAGGGCTTCAATACCCTGGTGTGTTATGATACCCAAAGCTATACCCTGCTTCCCGCCCCAGCACACATATGATAGTAGGACTAGATGTGTTCAGAGGCTAAACTGAGAATTAATAAAGAGCAAAACCAAAAAGGTGAAAAGTTAAGAAACAAAATTTCTTAGAAGGTAAAAATCTGGAAAGCCAGAACAATAGGAATAAAAAATTGATATATGACCCACAACTCTTGCCCCTTTTAGTACAGTAAGACTAGACCTTAAATGGGCAAAATTGGGAGTGACTAACAGGTCAATTAGTCCCTCACATCAAACTCAGTATCTAAACTTGAACTAATTTTTCTCCTTTCTCTCCCACCCAACTCCAGCTTCTTGGTCAATGGCAAGATTGCTGGAAAGGCTAGACACTGAAGTCATTTTAACTGAAGTCCAAGCCTCTTTCATCTGCATAGCAATCTATTGACAAGTTCTGTGGATGGTTTGTTGCTTTGAAATATTTATTGTATCTAACGTTCATTTCTCATTTCCATTGCCTCACTCTAGTCCAGCCTTCACTGATTCATCTGTGGACCACTAGAACAGCTTTCCAGCTGGTGCCTCTAGGAGCACGTGATCCTCCACTTCCAATCCATCCTACATACTTTGTAAGTGGCAATCTTCCCAAAACACCACTTTCATTTTCCTCTCTAGGGAAGCTCAGCAGCTCCATCACTTCAAGGTTCTCCAAAATACAGATGCCTTCCATCCTTCTCAATCTTATTCCTTTGGTTCTGAATATTTATTCTCTGATTCTCTGATCCAGTCAAGTTCTTCTCTACACAAGCCCACAAACTACAATCTCTCCTGGCTGTTCCTTAGCCCCCTTGCCTGGCATGCATTTATTTCCCTCTGCCATCAAAATTCAGCAAGTTCAAGACCTAGCTCCAACCCTTTCTGTCTCTGAAGTATACTGTTTGACCAACATTTGACTCCTTTTGTCCACAAGCAAAGCACTGTTCTGTCACTGTGGGTGGTTCATTCAACCTCGAACAGGGAATGCAGAGAGAAGGTCATAGTGCTTAAGGGCGGGCTCCCAAGTCAGATGTCCTCTTTTTAAAAATGTGACCTTGGGGCTTCCCTGGTGGCGCAGTGGTTGAGAGTCCACCTGCCGATGCAGGGGACACGGGTTCGTGCCCCGGTCTGGGAAGATCCCACATGCCGCAGAGCAGCTAGGCCCGTGAGCCATGGCCGCTGAGCCTGCGCGTCCGGAGCCTGTGCTCCGCAACGGGAGAGACCACAACAGTGAGAGGCCCGTGTACTGAAAAAAAAAAAAAAATGTGACCTTGGGTGAGTTACTTAACCTCTCTCAGCCCCAGTTTATTAATCTGTAAAATGGGGATAATAATAGGATCCACCTTGTGGAGGTGTTGAGAGATTAAATGAGACAATTCAAATGAAGCGGTCAGCACTGGGCTTAATATGGCCAGTGCCTGATAAACGTTAGATGTTATTACTATTCGTGAGACATTTGCTGGGTCCAGGCTCAAGGGCCCTGCCTCCAGGAATTCACAATCCGGTGGAAGATAAAGACTCACTGTACGTGTGTACATGTGTGTACACAGAGGGCCGGAGAGTGGAGTCGGGGATGACACTGAAGGATAGAGGCAGCATTAACCAAGGTAACTAAAGAATACAGGAGAGAGGTAAGGCTAATGAAGGAGAGACTATGTGGTTGCTTTGGGAAATATTGAGTTTGACATCAATGGAGCCATGTTTTGGTTTGCCCCTCCAGATCTGCTTTTTCTTTTTCTTTCTTTTTTTTTTTTTGGCTGCACCCCTGGGATTGAACCCGTGCCCCAGCCCCACCCTGCCCACAGTGGAAGTGCGAATCCTAACCACTGGACCGCCAGGGAATTCCCCCTCCAGATCTACTTTTCATCCTCCCCTACTCTGCCCTGGGCTCTAGGGGTACTGATCTGAGGGACTACATCCACAGCCTGCCATGCCCTCTGGCTTTTGTTGGAGTGTGGCCAGTGGGGAACCAAGCAGGAGATAGGAAGGAGGGAGAAGAAGGTCTGGGTATTTACTTCTCTAGTTTTTTTCCAGTGAGGCCACTTTGAGCTGCCTGCATCCCGTGGTACAAGATCACTATTCTCTCAAGGCAGTCTGCTCTCCACAACTCTCTCTCCTTCTAGGTTCTAGTAACTTCTCCCTCTCCTCACCCCTTGGGATTTAGGGCTGGTGAAAGCCCAGCTTTCACTAGCCCCCTATGGTTCCTCTAGCCCCAAACCTTTGTAAATAGTCTCTTGATAAATAAACCCTCCAGTTTGCGTGTGCCATCTGTTGAGACCTTAAGTGATCCACCATGTTGATCTGGCTGTTGGGATTTCAGGTCTAGAATTTGGGAGAGGTTTTTAAAGTTTGAGCTGGCGTAGGGAACAAGATTGCTGACTGAGGGGAGTAGATGAGGAAAAGAACATCAGAGGCAGAACCTGGGGTGAATACTCCAGGCAGCGAGAGAAAGAACGCAACAGCTTCAAGTGTGAAAGTAATAATAACTCCTTTTTCTTATGACCCTGATGATCCTCAACAACACCTTTCCAGAAGGATGTAGAAATGCAATAATCCTACTGACAGGGCAGTCATTTTAAAACATCATCAGGGTGCCTGACAGCTTGGACTTGCAAACAGAGTCTGAGTTCATTATGCATACCTATTTGTATAGGAACTTCACCTTTCAAATTGTTTTAATTTTATTTTTTAACAGGTAAGGTAGTCATATGATTCAAAAATGAAAAAGTAAAAATAAAAAAGAAGGTGCAATATGGAAAGTCTCTTTCCTGCCTGTCCCCCTTCACCTTGTTTCTTGTCCCCTGCTTTCTCCAGTATCATTTTTTATTAGTTGCTTATGTCTTCTTCCCATCTTTCTTAATGTAAATACAAGCTAATATAACTATACAGTATATTCCTATTTTTCCTTTCTTATACAAAAGGTATTATACTAGATGTACTATACCTTGTTTTTTCATTTAGTATATCCTAGAGATATAGGATATCTGTAAGCTGTCCTCTGCAGTGCTTCTTCATGTTTTGTTCATAACTGCATAGAATTCCATGGAGTGGAAATACCATCATTTATTTACCGAGATGTAGAGGAGCTTTGATGAGTGCTGCCTACAACCATGAGTCCAAAGTTCCTCATTACAAGTCCGAAACTTTCCCCCTCCCCACAAACATCCAGTGTCCCATTACTACCGTCTTCTCTTCAGGACTCTGTCTCCCTCTCAGTAGAAAAAATTGAGGTTTTCAGAAGAAGCTTCCTCAATTTCCTGTTATCAAATTTTAAAACCCACCTACATCTGCACTGACCCTCTTCTCCCCTCAGACTGCAATAGGGGAGACTTGTCACCTCCTGTCTAATGCCAATCCTTTTATCTCCGATTACGATCCCATCCATCCCTTCCAGTCTTCTCAGGACCTTCCACTACTGTTGACCCTAGTTCCTCTCTTGTATATTAACCTTCTCCCTGGCAATGGCATCATATAAAAATACCACAACCCCCTGACTCTTTTCTGTCTCCAGCTACTGCCCTGCCCCTCTGTTCTTGAGCCAGACTTCCTGGGAGAGCTGTCCATAGTCAAGGTTTCAATTTCTCTGCTTGTTAAACACTCCTCAATCCATCTCAGCCCAGTTCCACCCCCATCAACCCACCTAGGCTTTTCAATGGCCCTCAGATCATTCAACAGATGTTTCAGGCTTAGTTGATTTCACAGAAACATTTGACACTCTCCCTGATCCTCTCCCTTTTGGAAATACTCCCTGCACTCTTCCTGGATTTCTTCTTACATGGTTACTTCTTCTCTACACATGAGGAATTATTCTTAGTCCATAGTTAGGTGTTCAAGAAATAGGGTGAGTAGGGTGAGGTAAGCGAGACACCCAGACTCACTCACTTAGGTGCAAAATTTAAAGGGGTAATAAATAACTCCATAAATAAAAAATAACATTTAACGCAAGATTTTTAAAAATTCAATTAATGCAAAAAAATCAACATTGAACAAAATATCAAAAATTTTAACGAAGACCAGTGCTGGGCTGATTCAGATTGGAGCCTGAGGCAAAGGAAGAAAACACATGCCTCTATCTACATGTTTTTATGTATTTTGTAATGATTAGTTTGTTCCCTGAACATTAAAATGTTGGAAAAGTATTGAAAATTTGAAAAGTAGATGTAATAACACATTTTTAAGTTTAAATATGTTTATACCAAAAAAGAATTGATTATGATTTGACTTCAAGTTAACTAAAACTCATTTGAGACTGTCACCTGGTCAAAAGAAATTTTAAAACATGGCAATTCTGTTATCTCATTTGAAAAATAAGGTTATCAAAGTAGTAGAGTTTGAAAATATTATTGGAAGTTCGCTTCCGTTAAAGCCAAGGGCACATCATTTTTCCTTGTCTCAGATTCCAGTAGGGCACATCAGCGAACTGTCAAGAGATATCACATTTTATTCTATTTTTAAACCAAAGTTCAGACTTTTTCCTACTGTCCCACCAGCCTGGAGAGAAAGTTAACCTTAGTCATGTTTGGAGTTTCCCATCCTAGAACTGGACAAAGATCTGGAAGCCATCATATCCCCAGTGTACGGGGGAGAGGCTTCTTCTCATTGGACATCAATTCTCATTACATCCAAAACACGCTTGCCCAGGTGCACCCAGGGCCTTCAGGCCCAGTGGTTCTGCTGCATCTAAGGTCTCTGAAAGCTCCTGGGACCTTTGCTAAAGTCGGGAGCTTAAGCCACGTACGGGTCTTTATAATTCAAGACCCTTCAGGCCTCTCTCCCTTTGCCTCATGGTTTCTCTTTGTCTTCTGGACATTTACCAAAAACTGCAAGACACTTTAACTTCAGGATCATTTTACTTTAGGCCCTGCCAAGATCCCTGAAGCTGGAAATCATAAAACCAGGCTATCAGCTTAAAATGGGAGGAAAGGGGAAAATAAGCATGAAAACAAAAATGAATATTTCCACAGACCATCCTGCCACATCAGCCTTATTTACAGGCTCATCTTCCTCCTTCCCTCTGGTCCTCCAGTGCAGGACTCCTGCAGGGCCAGGCCGAAGACCTCACTCCACAGTCTCTCCCAGGTAATCTCATTCACTTCCCTGGGTAGAGTTTCCATCCATAGGCTATGATTTTCTGATTTGTTTCTCTGGCCCAGACCTCTGACTGAGCCCTAGAACAATAGGTCCAGCTGCTCAATACCTCCATTTGGATAGCTCTCAGTGACATCAAACTAAATATACCCAGTGCCACACTCACAGCTTCTCCCTCCAATCCGGTCCTTTCCCAGTGCAGTCAGAATCAGAGTAGTCACCCTAGATTCCTCCTGCGTCCTTGCCTCCCATTTCCTATCATCCCTGAATCCCATCTACTTCCTCTCCTAGGTAGCTCTCAAATTCTAAATAGCAGGCTTCCCTGGTGGCTCAGTGGTTAAGAATCCACCTGCCAATGCAGGGGACACGGGTATGAGCCCTGGTCCGGGAGGATCCCACATGCCGGTGAGCAACTAAGCCCGTGCGCCACAACTACTGAGCCTGCGCTCTAGAGCCTGTGAGCCACAACTACTGAGCCCACATGCCACAACTATTGAAGCCCGTGTGCCTAGAGCCTGTGCTCCGCAACAGGAGAAGTCACTGCAATGAGAAGCCCACGCACCACAACGAAGAGTAGCCCCCACTCACCACAACTAGAGAAAGCCCGTGCACAGCAAGGAAGACCCAACACAGCCAAAAATAAAAATTTTTTTAAATTCTAAATAGCTCCATTTCTACTGCCTCCACTCTGCTCTCAGCTACTACTGTATCTTGATTATTGTTAAAACCTCCTAATTGTTCATCCCTGCACCCTATCTGGGCCTCTTCCAATCTCATCTCCATGAAGCTACCAGAGCAACCTTCTGAAATACATATCTGAACATCTCACCTTCTGGCTTAAACTCTGCAAGGCTTTCCATTGTTTCTGGAATTACACCAAGAGCGTGATGGCTCTGCTTGGTCTGGCCTCCCCGCCTTCTCTCACCCATAGCTTACCTTGCTCTGTCTTCCTCCCCTTGGCTCCCTGAGCCCCAGACAGACAAGCTGTTCTTTCCTACACACCCGCACCCGTTTCTCATTTTTGTCATTACATACTCATTTCCATGATTATGTGATTAATGTCTGACTCTCTCTCTAGTCTCTGTGCTCCACCATAACAGAGTCTATGTGTCCCCAAGGCCTCACACAGAGCCTGCAACATTATGTCCAATTGCTTGGCGAAAAATTATTGAATATATCGTCACATTATTTCTTTGAGAATTAAACCCTTCTGGAGCTTAAAAGTATATTTGTAAGGAATTTTTTCTCTTTCAATGCCAATTGAGAATTAGTGTTCCAGACACAGTTTTTAAGTGCTTTACATGTATTAACTGAGTTAATCCTCACTATAAGCCTAGGAAGGCCTAGGAAAATGCTGTTTTTATCCCCATTTTAAAGATACTGAAACTGAAGCACGGAGAGGTCAAATAACTCATTCATGAGCTCATAGCTAATAAGCAGTGGAGCTAAGACTCTAATCCCAAAATTTTGCATTGGACCTTGGGTCTATTTGGCAAATATCACTGAGCAAAGTACCAGGCACCATGACAGGAATGAGCTAGAACATTTTTAAAAGAGGGACGTATAGAAAAGAGATTAATGTCTGTTAAAGTGTAAGAGACATTATGCAGAGTACATACCCCAACTTATTTAATCCTCTCAAAAGATGGAGTGGGGGCTTCCTTGGTGGCTCAGTGGTTGAGAGTCCGCCTGCCGATGCAGGGGACACGAGTTCGTGCCCCGGTCCGAGAAGATCCCACATGCCGCGGATCGGCTAGGCCCGTGAGCCATGGCTGCTGAGCCTGCGCGTCCGGAGCCTGTGCTCCGCAACGGGAGAGGCCACGGCAGTGAGAGGCCCGCGTACCGCAAAAAAAAAAAAAAGATGGAGTGGGAGGATGAGGTTAGCAAATGTAAGCTATTATATATAGAATGGATAAACAACAAGGTCCTACTGTATAGCACTGGGAGCTATATTCAATATCCTGTGATAAACCAGAATGGAAAAGAATATTTAAAAACGAACGTATAGGGCTTCCCTGGTGGCACAGTGGTTGAGAGTCCGCCTGCTGATGCAGGGGACACGGGTTCGTGCCCCGGTCCGAGAAGATCCCACATGCCGCGGAGCGGCTGGGCCCGTGAGCCATGGCCGCTGAGCCTGCGCGTCCGGAGCCTGTGCTCCGCGACGGGAGAGGCCACAGCAGTGAGAGGCCTGCGTACCGCAAAAAAAAAAAAAAAACCGAACATATATATGTGTATAACTGAATCACTTTGCTGTACAGTATAAATTAACAACGTTGTAAATCAACTGTACTTCAATAAAAATAAATACATAAGAAAAATAATGGAACAAGCTAGGTATTATTATTCCCATTTTTTAGATAAGGTAGATGAGGCTCAGGAAGTTTGCATAACTGGTCAAAAATCACATAAGCAGTAGAAGGCATACCTGGAATTCAAAGTCAAGTCAGTACAGCTCTAAAACTAGTGCTCCCAGCTGGGACAAAGTGAGAGAGTGGCATTGACATATGTACACTACCAAACGTAGAATAGACAGCTAGTGGGAAGCAGCCGCATAGCACAGGGAGATCAGCTCAGTGCTTTGTGACCACCCAGAGGGGTGGGATAGGGAGGGTGGGAGGGAGGGAGATGCAAGAGGGAGGAGATATGGGGATATATGTATATGTATAGCTGATTCACTTTGTTATACAGCAGAAACTAACACACCACTGTAAAGCAATTATACTCCAGTAAAGATGTTAAAAATTTTTTTAAATTACAAAAACACAAATAAGGTATAAGGATGTAATGTACAGCACAGAGAAAATAGCCAATATTGTATAATAACTTCATATGGAGTATAATTTATCAAAATATCAAATCACTGTTGTACACCTTAAACTAATATAATATTGTAACTATACTTCACTAAAAATAAAAATTAAAAAAATAAAATAAAGTTAGTGCTCTTCCCATTGTGTGAAGTTGCCTCCAGAGAAAGCTGTTTGAGACTGCATCCTTTCCATCACAAACTGGTCAAATGATTTATCTACTGGTTCAATGATCCACAAATGTGAGTGTGTATAAGAATCACCTGGAAAACCTGTTGAACCCACAGATTCCTGGGTTTCACCATTAGAAGTCCTGGTGTGGGGTAGGGCCCTTTAATCTTCAATTTTAAATGAGCCTCCCAGGTAATTCTGATACAGGTGATTCTAGTCTGGTGGTTCCAAAACTTTAGCACTGAACAGAATCACCTGAATGGGTTAATAAAGAACAGATTGTTGGGCTCTGCTCCTAGATTTTCTAAGTCAGAAGATCTGGGGCAGCCTGAGAATTTTAATTTCTAACAAGTTCCTTGATGATGCAGAGACCAGCTTTGGAGCTCCACTAACTGTCCTAGGACAAGACTCTGAGAGACACTTCGCTGGTTTTATTTAATTCAATTCTCCTTGATTCCACCACTTTTAAAGCAATTTCCAAGATATACATGCCTCCACTCTGCCATCCTTCCATACCCTCTTCTTTGAGAACTGCAGAAAATAGCAGATTTGGGAACTTGGAGAAAATGTATCTTCAGGTGAAATCCTTCAGCAGCTTTAGAAAGAGAAGCTCCTACTTCCAAAATAATGTGATCTTTGTACAAAACACCAAAAAATTAGATGTCTCTAAGTAGGACAGATCCCAAATAAGAAATAATAAAAGCAATACTTCAATTTTTTAACATATCCTGTGTTTGTGTGTGTGTATTTGTGAGTGTATTCAATAACATAATTTGCATTTGAAGTTGTTTAGCTTTTAGGAAATTGGAGGACAAATTGTCAGACATACCCAATTTAATATGGGGAGATATTTTAAGTTAAAATAAAAAATAGGATTAGAAATTTTAATCTTGTATTGTTCCACTGGGAAACTCATCTTGTTTTAAGTTACCTATTGTCCAAAATGCAGATAATGCATGTGTGTGTGAGAGTGTGTTTGCAGGTATGAGTGTGTCAGCTTTGCTTGATTTCGTGATCCAAACTCAGTAAAATGCACAGAGTAGGCAAAAAAGCATAAAAAATGAAGATCCCGTGATTCAGGGCCCATTCACTTGATGAATTTTTGATATGTTAGGTAATCTTTTTGGCATATGTGATCTATGAAGAGATTTTCCGTAAAGGCATTTGGTAAATGAGTTTCTGATGAAATATACTTCCAGACTTTGGTATCTTCAGAAATAATTCAGTCCTTTCATATTTTTGAATTTAAAAAATGATTTATGTTCCTTATAGGCATCCATGAGAAAAGCTGTCAACATTCCATCTTGAAAAACTTTTACTAAGATCGATGTCTCCACAAAGCCTCCTCTTTTGACCCTCCAGTTCCTCATTCCAAAGCAATGGACTCACATCACCCAGAATCCCACTTCACTGTAGTAATGAAACTCAGACATCCAATTTACCTTTCCAATTCTTGTATAGCTTTATTGACTGAAAACCAACTCATCTTCATTTACTTTCCCTTTCTTTTTACTACTTTCAGCTTAAATACAAATACAGAACCCTTCTTTCCTACAGCTATCCACAGGAAGTGAGTATTTTAAAATTACCACATCAAACGTCTTGGTGTGTAGGGAATTATGTTTTTGCGGACTCTTGATGATGAAGGCTTCTGAGAATGCCAAGGGCCATTACAGGTTTTTTCTTTTCTCTACTAAAATAGACCCAACTTCAGGAAAATTTGAGAGATGTACCCCACTAAGTGTAAGGCTGGACTAACTTGACTTTTACACACAAAGTTGTTGGGGGCAGAGCTGTCAAGCAGATGGGCTCTGGAATCAGACTGCATGAGTTCAAGTTCTGGTTGCCACAGTTACTTGTCATGTAAACTTGTATAGTTTACTTCTCTGTGTCTCATCTGTAAAATGAGATTCTGATAGTACCCACTTCAAAGGGTTACTCTGAGGAGTAAAAGACACTTGGAACAATGTCTTGAACATAATGAATGCTCATAAGTATTAGTGGTGCTGGTGTTGTTATAACTGTTATTGAAAATTTCATATCGTGTTAGCACAGAAATGAGAAGCAACTTGATTCTAAAGGGATAAGTATTAATGATAGCTTGGTTCCTGAAAAAATGTCACTAACAACTGTTTAAAAGAAAACAGGATAGTTATTAGTTTATTTGATTCCAAATTAAAATGAGAAAGTTCCTACCTGTAGAAAGCTACTATATATTTTTTTGAAATCCCTTTTTTTTTTTTTGGCCAAGCTGCGCGGCATGCTGTATCTTAATTCCCTGACCAGGGATTGAACCTGTGCCCCCTGAAGTGGAAGCACAGAGTCCTGACCACTGGCCCGCCAGGGAATTCCCAAAAGCTACTTCTTAAGCTAAGAAAGCTAAATGTTATAAAATGTATAATAGACACAATATAACTCAAAAATATTCCTTTAAAAAAAAACCTAGATTTTAGTTATGATGAGAAGCCATTACATTACTACCTTGAGACATTTGCTGAGAGGGAAGCACAATTACATAATCAAGCATAATGAATGCATATTCATTTATTTATATTGCAGCTTATTCCAGAAAGGAATAGAGGCTGCTATAATGAGTGAATCATGAGAGAAACATAAAGACAAGAAAATCTTCTAATGTAGTAGGCTAGCTCTCAATGCATACAGAATACATTGTGAAAAAAAATGTTGCAAAGGACTATAAATAAAAAATAGAAAATGCTCCTTCTACATTTTTATTACTGGTACCACATTTCTTTCCTTGAAGAATCAAAGTTTTATTTGAATCTTTCCTATTCCCTCATTCCCCGTATTGAGTTGGTAGCCATGAATTCTTAGTTTTGCCTTTGCAGTATTGCTTGGATCCATGTGTTTATTTCTAGTGCCAAAGCCCTAGTTCATGTTACCTCTTTAATTTTAATAGTTTCCTATTCATCTCTTTGCCCCAGTCTCTCCCCCTCCATCTTCCTTCCCTTCTCTTCTACCACTATAATTCATCCAATATAATGCTACTGAATTAATTTTTCTAAAGTACATCTCTGGTCTTGTCATTTGCCTATGAAAAACCTTCTGTGGCTCCTCACTGCTTTCTATTTTTGATACATTTTATTTGTACCCCTTCTATGTAATGTTTTCTTCCTTATAATAAATTTTGTGTACATTTGAGCTTCTTTACTAGAAAGTAAGCTCCCTTCACCATTTCCCCACCCTCAACATCTAGCATATTGTCTTAAGGTATCAATAAATGTTGAAAAAAATAAATAAAACCTTAGTAGAAAATTTTATCTTGTTGATATGCATTTCTAACTACTAAAACTATATCTTTATGAGGACATAATTTGATCAGGACAAAGATGGATATAAATTACCAAATTAGGAAAATGTAACTAATTCAAGACCTTAATTATAGATTTGCAAGATGGTCACATAACTCCTTTAAATTAAACAGAACACATTTTCATCTTGTTGCCTGCTGTGTAAGTTATGCCAACTAAAATATTACTCAAAGGTTAAGGAAAGCCAGTAGAATGGAAAAAACAACAACCAGTAATTGAAAATAAAACCAGTTTGAAAGGCAGCATGACACCAGAGACTCTGATGAAAAAGATAAACTAGAAAGCCCTTACATGTAAGGTAGCAAGCTATTTAGTAAGTTGGATGCCTCTGAGAAAATTTATAAATACATGACCACTGAAAGAGAGTAAGTCAGTTATGCATTTATGATTCTGCAGACAACATTCTTGGCAATGTGCACTTACATGTTGTGTGACCCCAGAGTATGACTATATGAAGATGAATTTTTAGCTTGTGTAGCATTTTGCATTGTAGCATGTTCAGTCTCAGAAGAAAATTCATCTGGGGATTTCACCAGATGTTAAAAAGAGCTTAGAAAAACAAGCAGTCGTTCTAATAACAACTCAGGTAAAGATAAGCATCTTTTGGTATCTATAATCATTATAAGGATTAAGGTTTGTGTCTTTCCATAAGATGGTAATGCCCATAGCTACTTCTAGGGATTACAATCGTTGCTGTATAAATCTCTGAAATATTTCTCTTCATGGTATCCTAAAAGTTTATTGAACTGAAACTGAATGAAAGATAGGAGATATATTACATTCAAATTTTTGCATATAAGTTATGTATTTTGAAAACAAAACCCCTCTTCCTCCCTGTGAGTGTGGGCTAGATTGAATGACTTGCTTCCAAAGAATAGAGTATGGAAAGGGAAACATAGTAACTTTACAGTGGAGAAACTCCACCATCTTAACCAAGTGATGAAGGTTAACATCTTCAGTGATGTTGTAAGGATCACTGAAAAACACTTCACCTCTGTGGGATACTTTCCCAAAACCCATACCTCCAATTTAATCATTAAAAAAAATCTGACGAAACCAAGCTGACGAGCACTCTGCAAAATACCTGGCCAATACTCCCCGAAACCATCAAGGTCAGAAAACAAGACTCAGAAATTGTCACAATGAGAGGAGACTATGGATACATGACAGCTAAGTTCAACATGATTCCCTTGATTGGATCCTCAATCAGAAAGAGGACATTGATGGAAAACTGGTGAAATCCAAATAAAGTCTAGAGTTCAGTTAATAGTAATGTGCTAACATTGGTTTCTTAGATTTACAAATGCACTGTGGAAATGGAAGGTGTTAACAATAGGGGAAATGGGGTGAAAGGTATGACAACTCTGTGTAGTAAGTATCTTTGCAACTTTTCTGTAAATCTAACATTTTTGCAAAATAAAAAGTTTATCTTAAAAAAAGTCTTAAAGGGCTTCCCTGGTGGCGCAGTGGTTGGGAGTCCGCCTGCCGATGCAGGGGACGCGAGTTTGTGCCCCGGTCCGGGAAGATCCCATATGCCGTGGAGCGGCTGGGCCCGTGAGCCATGGCCGCTGAGCCTGCGCGTCCGGAGCCTGTGCTCCGCGACGGGAGAGGCCACGGCAGTGGGAGGCCCGCGTACCACAAAAAAAAAAAAAAAAAAAAAAAAGTCTTCAAACTTATGGTTACCAGGGGTGGGGGGGAGGGATAAATTTTGGAATTGACATATATACATTACTATATGTAAAATACAATTAATAAGGACCTGCTGTATAGCACAGGGAACTCTACTCAGTACTCTGTAATGGCCTATATGGGAAAGGAATCTAAAAAAGAGAAGATATATGTATATGTATAACTGAGTCACTTTGCTGTACACCTGAAACTAACACAACATTGTAAATCAACTCTACTCCAATAAAAAATTTTTTAAAAACTCTTAAGTTCTCTGCCTCTGACATACAGCAGACAGACAGCCACTGTGTGCCACTGCTGTCTAATGCTGTATTATATTCCAGGAGAGCTGGTTAACAATGCTGTTTGGTGAAATGGACAAGAAAGTATATAGGAGAAAGTAGTTTCAAGACAGGACACAGAAAACTTGAAGAAGATCAAAGCATTGGAAACAATGTATAATTTAAAAATTTTTTTAATGTAACATGCTTTTTACAGACAGCTACAAAAGAGCCAAGGTAATAGAAATTCACTTCCACTATATTGTGATTCCATTTAAATACAAGTAATCTCTGTGCTTATGCTATTCTCAGGAAAAGCTATGTCCTCTTATCACAGTGTCGAGTTCTAAACTATTACCCTCTGGGGAGAGCTATGTTTTGCTGGATTGCGCATAACAAGGTTGCAGTCTACATGTGCCCTCTGAAAGAATATCTGAGCATTTCAAGTTTTTGGTTTTGTTTTGTTTTTAAGTAGAATTTGGCTGCTGACTTCTTTTAAATGTGAACAAAGGAGAGGCCAGTTTAAAAACTGATATAATCCTAAAACTGAAGATCAGAAGACCAGGTCACAGCATTCCCCATCCCATCTTTGTTTCCTTGGTGACAGACTGTCCTTGCTGAATATTCATGATGACCATGACTAACTACTGTTGAATGTTTACAAGAATATAATTTTATTACTGCCTTTGGGAGGCTAGTTTACATTCTCATTGTAAAATTTCTTCTTGATTAATCTTAATAGTCCTATAAGCAAATTTTGCTCATTATTACCAGTTTACCTTTTACCACTACTCTTAATATATTTTAATCCTTGTCATATATTTGCAAACACTAATATCATCAGTTAACCTATATTCTTCTTCCAAAGGGAAAATTTCCAGAACGACTGTATTTTCTGCATATGTATCAAGATGAATGCCTTTGTATCAAATCCATTACTGAAAGATGCATTCATCACTGTGCTGGGAAGTTTACAGATATCTCCTGAAATTCACAAACTATGTTCTCATTGAGTTTGCCACTAGGTAAAATGTTGCATATCAAGCCTTATTTTCCTGTAGATTCTAGTAACAAATGTTATATGATTCTCAGTAGAGATAGAGTGAAGAAGCAAAGTCTCTTTGGACTAGGCCCAGCAGTGACAATGAGAAGTACAGAATGTCAGAACATCAGGATTAGACAGAGCCTGACCCCCTGTGAGGGAATGATACAGAAAGACTGGCTGTGTTTGTTTTCCAAAGGCTTTCTTCCTGTCTGATGCTTCCTTTCCTCAAGCATAATGGGACCTTGGTGGGAGGGAGAAAAGACTTCTGAGGAACAGGATGAGGGGAATAAAGCTCACCATCCTTCCTTCATTTTCCTCCCTCCCTCCCTCCCCTGTCACCTGGGCTGCAGGGCAAGGCTCCATCAGAAAGCTGGCCTCAAAGACTTGAACTCATTGATGTTGCTGGCTCTGCTCTTTGGGATGGACTCTAGAACAACACCTGCTGTGCTCGGTACAGAGAATGGCAATATTTACCTTGCATGCAAGAAAGGAACTTTAGAACTTCTTATGTGCAGTTGTTGAAATGCCAAATAGCTGTTGTCTCCAACAAGACATGCCTGATTTTCCTTACATTAAAACTCATTTGTGTCACTTTAAAAAAGCAGCTTTCCACGTGGATACTTTTCCTTACGTTAAACATATTTCTACTTCTAAGAGAGCAGTTTTGCTTCACTGTAAAGGTAGTATCCCTTGAACTGTATTTGATTCAGGGTCTGGTTCTTCACCGGTTCCATGTTTTTCAGTGGTCTTCTTTCCTTTATGGGTAACTTTGCTCATATAGGTGGTGATTTTTTCTGCTCTGTCTATGCATTTGCCAAGGAAGACCACCAGAATGGAAGCTACTAAGAATGGAGACAATTTCTTACTTAAAATATTTGTATCTCCAGAGTCTAACACAGTGCTTGACACACACACAAAATGTGCTTCATTCCTGTTAATTAGAATACACAGAAAGTCACTTCCTTATCCCTTTCTTTCTACTGATGTCTGTCACTACAGTATGGACCAGAATTCAGGGTTCATACTTTGGACAATTCTGCATCACTAATAGGTTCTGAGGAGTTGTGAGCAAACTTACCAAGTGTCTTTCCTGCTGGTGTGACATGGGTTCTCACAAATGACCTGATTCTACAGCAAATATCTATTACCTCTTGGTGTCTGTTATCCACTGACCTATTTTTCTGGGGCCCACTCCTTTTCTAACTTCTCAAGTTGTTGAGGTGTTTAGTTGCTTCTATTTCTGACCTCATTTGCAGAAGTAGAACAACTTAGAAAACCTATGGCAGTCTCTAGAGAGTTGAAAGGAGACTGGTGGATGACATCATAACACCAGTGAAGGGATTCAACAAAGGTAGGCCCTAAGCCAGCCGAAATTGTGAATCAGCCATCTGATCGTGTCCACCATCTCTCTCCAGAGGAAGGAATTTTATAGATACAAATAAACTAGCGGGAACCTTAAGACGGGTTAGTTGCAAACTTCTCTATTAACTAAATTCCACTGCATTAACAGTGCCCCTTTCCCAGTTCTAACAAACCCCTTCAACAGTCTTGGCAGCTTTGACGTTGCTGTTTCACTAGTGTGGAGCACACGCCTCCCCATCTGTATCTCCTCCCACGGAATCATCCATTGGTAACTCAGCCCTGTCTCGGTCCAGGTTCCCTTCACTTGCCCCCCTCTCCCTCATGCCCAACACCTTTTACTATTTTTTATTTTGTCTTGTTTCCAACCAACATTATATTATGGAAAAATGCATTCGGTCTTAATATTCCAGGGCCTCCCTTGCAATGCTCTCTGGACACTGTTCCTTTTCCTAATGCCTGTTGACTCACTGGGCTAGGGAGAGGAGGTCTGCTCCCCATTTCCTTTCCTAGACCATTGTTCCTCCAACTTGTGTCTCCATATTTCTACAATGACCCTACCATTCTCAGTATTTCAAAGGCTCAAGAGCAACTCCTTTTCTATGTCAGTCTATGGATTATTCCTCTACTTTTCATATCCTTTGCCACTGCCACCACAAACACCCAGGAACTCATTTCTTTGCCCAAACTATTTTTATGGCATTCCAACTAGTCACCTTGATGCCAGTCTCTCATTCTCCCACTTTGAACCCATTGTTCACTCCACATACTGCTTACTTAATGTAAAAGTCAATTCTGATCTAGAAAGAAAAAGAAGAAAAAGGAGAGAAAGAAGGAGGAGGAGGAGAAATCAAAGGCTTCTTTGCTTATTCGAGTAAAGCTCAAACTCCTCAATCTGGCATCCAAGGCTCCCTATATAATGTGGTCCCAACATTAACTCCAGTCTCATCTTTCAGTGTTCTCCCCTTCAACCAGTATAGACTACATACTTTTCCTGTTGTGTGGGATTTTCTGCTTTTAGTAACTGTAGTAATAGTTGCAATTTATAGAGCACTACATCCAGGCATTGCATTAAGCACTTTACATTTCATCACCTGAACAACAGTGTAAGGTAGGAAGTATTATCCTATGTTAACAGATGAAAATATTGGTATAGGAATTTCCTAAATCCCATAGCTATAAAGTGGCAGATCCTGATCTGAACCCTGTATATCTGTCTCCAAAACCCATGCTCTCCCTTTGTTTGAAATGTATGTACCACTCTTATAAAAATTCTTCTCATCCTCTAAAAACCATCTCAAATGCATCTTCTTTCATGAAACCATTTTTTATCCCTCTGACCACATGGGATCCTGCAACCCTCACAGTACTTGTACTGAACCTCTCCTGTGTCAGAAAATTTCTGCCTTAGCATAAAGTCCTATAGATACTTTACTTAACCTTTTCAAAGCCAAATTGACATTAGGATATGGCTGCTGCTCTACTGAAGCTTATATGCCATGTGTTTCTTATTACATTTTGTATTCCCTTTGAACACTGTAGGCATTTATTACATGGTTATTGCACTGAGTCAATCTCCATCTGTCTATCATCAATCATCCATCTAGACATTGGGCTATTTTTGCGGAAGAATCTGACAGAACAGACCATCTTTCTCAGAATACTGTAGCCACAATGGCATCCCAGAACCCATTTTTACAGTTGTCATTTGTGTAAAAAAGTGCATGCTCTATACTCAAGAAATTTTTTGTTCAACTAAAATAATAAGCTGTTTATGTATCTCCCTATATACAATCAAAGGATCCATGTCATCAGCTGCTTTTTTTAAAGTCCCACTTCTAGAATCTGATGTGAAGACAGCTTGTTTTTTGCACAACAGCACTGGGGAAAAAACAGACATGAGGAAGGAAAGGCGAAAGTGACAGAAAGTGGCAAAATCAGGATTTAAATCTAGGTGAACTTGTGTTGCTTACAAGTACAATCTTGCTATTTTGACAATACATCTGGCCACTGGGATTAGAATTTGTGTTTTCCCAAAACAATTTAGCTGCCCATTGGTAATTTAAAATGGGGGCTCTTTTTCTTGTTTTGATTTTGACATAGAGGAAATGTCCTACCATTTGCCCAAGGGGAATCTCTTTTAAAAACTGTGTTTTAGATTCTACCCCTGTTAAGGATTAATACAGTTGATCTTATTACTTGTCATTTTTCCTTTTACATTTCAGAAGACAATTTCAAGTTTGGGGTTTACCTTGCTGTCTTCACTCCTGTATCTTCTATTCATATAAACCTAAATTAAGTATAACTTAGAGAATGAAGAATAACAATTAATTGCCCGCACGTTCTGTCTTTAACCAGCATTTTTTGAACCAGAGACAGATCCAGTTTGCAATCCAGTATAGTGCATATGGGACAGAAAAGACAAATTTAATCTGCATGGATAATAAGAAATCTATTAAAAATGGATCTTACAGTAGGCCTTCATTGCTTTCAGAATGGCATGCAAATTTTTTTGGAAGGTGCATACCGTTCTTCATAAAATTGTCCTTTCTTTATCATTTCAGCCTCTTTTCTCACCATTTTCTCTTACCATTTCTATTCCAGACATGCTAAACTTCTTCAGGTCTTCCCATGCTTTTTCTCACCTGTGAAACTCTGCACATGTTGATCTTTGCTTCCTTTACTTACCTACCTAACACCTATTGGTCCTTCAGGACTAACTTATCACTGCACTTCCCTCTGGGCTTCCTAACTCCACCAATGTCATAATAATCAGGCTAACTCTGCTTACTTCCCACTGGTAGCACATGTCCTGTTGACTTGCAATTGCCTGTTAGCTTGCCTGTCTTCCCAATCAGCATGTAAACCTCCCCGACAGCAGGTCCTATGTCTTGTCCACTGTTTGAGCCCCAGGACCTTGGCTGGTATTTGGAACACAGTAGGTTCTTATTACACTTTTACTGGGTGAATGAATACATGAATGAAAGAATGAACTCTTTTCTAAGATGAGACAGTCAGCTTTGTATCTTCTTTTCTAAGATGAGAAAGTTAGCTTTGTATATTTTAAGTCTAGATATTATTCCCCATGACCTTACTACTCCCTGAAGGATTTGAAAGACTGAATTATAGGAGTTTAGTAGCATCCAGATTATTAAAATATTTGGGCAACTGCCAGATTTCTTTTTATCACATGCATATTTTGCATCTGGGTATTTTATTTGCACAGGAATACTTCTGGGAACTAATATAGGCATTCCGAGTGAATACACCATCAAAAGAGATGGATCAGCCTAAATTAATCTGAGAAACTAAATATAACTGAGTGGAGAAGAAATAATGCTTACTATTATTAAAAGGAAAAGCACACTATATTTTTTCTGTAATCAATTGCAAATGTACATTTGATAACTCTGGTTGTTGTTTAATCAAAAATGATTATCTCTCTTGATTAGGAGTATTTCTTTTTTAAGGAAAAGGAATTGCTAATTAGTTTGCTATCACTCTGCTGAAGGTGTTTGCAATTAAATTGAGGACGTAACGAAAGCTGCAAATGATTCAAGCGCTGAAATGCGGTTTCTAAATATTGAAGGAGCTGCTCTTTCAAACTGTGTGAAGTTTTTTTGGGTTTGTTTTTTTGCAGTACGCGGGCCCCTCACCGCTGCGGCCTCTCCCGCCGCGAAGCACAGGTCCAACAGCCATGGCCCAAGGGCGCAGCCGCTCCGCTGCGAACGGGTTTCTCCCGAACCGGGGCACGAACCCACATCCCCTGCATCGGCAGGCAGACTCCCAAACACTGCGCCACCAGGGAAGCCCCAAACTATGTGAAGTTTTAAACTTCTTTTCAAAAGTACAAACCTGGGATCTTCAAGATGGCGGAAGAGTAAGACGCGGAGATCACCTTCCTCCACACAGATACATCAGCAATACATCTACACGTGGAACAACGCCTACAGAACACCCACTGAACGCTGGCAGAAGACCTCAGACCTCCCAAAAGGCAAGAAACTCCCTGGGTAGGGAAAAAGAAAAAACAGAGACAAAAGAATAGGGACAGGACCTGCACCAGCTGTGAAGGAGGAAAGGTCTCCACACACTAGGAAGCCCCTTCGCGGCGGAGACTGCGGGTGGCGGAGGGGGAAGCTTCGGAGCCGCGGAAGAGAGCAAAGCAACAGGGGTGCGGAGAGCAAAGCGGTGAGATTCCAGCACAGAGGATCAGAGCTGACCGGCACTCACCAGCCCGAGAGGCTTGTCTGCTCACCCGCCGGGGCGGGCGGGGCTGCGAGCTGAGGCTCGGGCTTCAGTCCAATTGCAGGGAGAGGTCTGGCGGCGTGAACACAGCCTGAAGGGGGCTAGTGCGCCACGGCTAGCCGGGAGGGAGTCCGAGAAAATGTCTGGACCTGCCGAAGAGGCAAGAGACTTTTTCTTGCCTCTTTGTTTCCTGGTGCGCAAGGAGAGGGGATTAAGAGCGCCCCTTAAAGGAGCTCCAGAGACGGCGCGAGCAGCGGCTAACAGCGCGGACCCCAGAGACGGGCATGGGACGCTAAGGCTGCTGCTGCCGCCACCAAGAAGCCTGTGTGCGAGCACAGGTCACTATCCACACCTCCCCTCCTGGAAGCCTGTGCAGCCCGCCGCTGCCAGGGTCCCGGGATCCAGGGACAACTTCCCCAGGAGAACGCACAGCGCGCCTCAGGTTGGTGCGACATCATGCCGGCCTCTGCAGCCGCAGGCTCGCCTTGCATCCGCACCCCTCCCTCCCCCCGGCCTGAGTGATCCAGAGCCCCTGAATCAGCGGCTCCTTTAACCCCGTCCTGTCTGAGCGAAGAACAGACGCACTCAGGCGACCTACACGCAGAGGTGGGGCCAAATCCAAAGCTGAACCCCAGGAGCTGTGCGAACACAGAAGAAAAAGGGAAATCTCTCCTAGCAGCCTCAGGAGCAGCGGATTAAATCTCCACAATCAACTTGATGTACCCTGTATCTGTGGAATACCTGAATAGGCAACGAATCATCCCAAATTGAGGAGGTGGACTTTGGGAACAACGATATATATATATATTTTTCTTCACTCTTTCGCTTTTTGTGAGGGTGTATGTGTACGCTTCTGTGTGTCATTTTGTCTGTATAGCTCTGCTTTTACCATTTGTCCTAGGGTTCGGTCTGTCCATTATTTCGTTTGTTTGTTTTTTAAGTGTAGTTTTTAGCACTTGTTATCATTGGTTGATTTCTTCTTTGGTTTGGTTGCTCTCTTCTTTCTTTCTTTTTTTTATTACTTAAAAATAATTTTTAATAATTATTTTTTATTTTAATAACTTTATTTTATTTTACTTTATTTTATTTTATTTTATCTTCTTTCTTTCTTTCTTTCTTTTTTCTCCCTTTTATCCTAAGCCGTGTGGATGACAGGCTTTTGGTGCTCCAGCCAGGTATTAGGGCTGTGCCTCTGAGGTGGGAGAGCCAAGTTCAGGACACTGGTCCACAAGAGACCTCCCAGCTCCACGTAATATCAAACAGCAAGAATCTCCCAGAGATCTCCATCTCAACACCAAGACCCAGCTCCACTCAACGACCAGCAAGCTACAGTGCTGGACACCCTATACCAAACAACTAGCAAGACAGGAAGACAGCCCCACACTTTAGCAGAGAGGCTGCCTAAAATCATAATAAGGCCACAGACACCCCAAAACACACCACCAGATGTGGACCTACCCACCAGAAAGACAAGATCCAGCCTCATCCACCAGAACGCAGGCACTAGTCCCCTCCGCCAAGAAGCCTACACAACCCACTGAACCAACCTTAGCCACTGGGGACAGACACCAAAAACAATGGGAACTACGAACCTGCAGCCTGCGAAAAGGAGACCCCAAACACAGTAAGTTAAGCAAAATGAGAAGACAGAGAAACACACAGCAGATGAAGGAGCAAGGCAAAAAACCCACCAGACCTAACAAATGAAGAGGAAATAGGCAGTCTACCTGAAAAAGAATTCAGAATAATGATAATAAAAATGATCCAAAATCTTGGAAATAGAATGGAGAAAATACAAGAAACGTTTAACAAGGACGTACAAGAACTAAAGAGCACACAAACATTGATGAACAACACAATAAATGAAATTTAAAATATTCTTGAAGGGATCCATAGCAGAATAACTGAGGCAGAAAAACGGATAAGTGACCTGGAAGATAAAATTGTGGAAATAACTACCGCAGAGCAAAATAAAGAAAAAAATAATGAAAAGAACTGAGGACAGTCTCAGAGACCACTAGGAGACCATTAAATGCACAAACATTCAAATTATAGGGGTCCCAGAGGAAGAAGAGAAAAAGAAAGGGACTGAGAAAATATTTCAAGAGATTATAGTTGAAAACTTCTCTAATATGGGAAAGGAAATAGTTAATCAAGTCCAAGAAGCACAGAGAGTCCCTTACAGGATAAAACCAAGGAGAAACACGCCAAGACACATGTTAATCAAACTATCAAAAATTAAATACAAAGAAAAAATATTAAAAGCAGCAAGGGAAAAATAACATACAAGGGAATCCCCATAAGGTTAACAGCTGATCTTTCAGCAGAAACTCGGCAAGCCAGAAGGGAGTGGCAGCACATATTTAAAGTGATGAAGGGGAAAAACCTACAACAAAGATTACTCTACCCAGCAAGGATCTCATTCAGATTTGATGGAGAAATTAAAACCTTTACAGAACAGCAAAAGCTAAGAGAATTTAGCACCACCAAACCAGCTTTACAACAAATGCTAAAGGAACTTCTCTAGGCAGGAAACACAAGAGAAGGAAAAAACCTACAATAACAAACCCAAAACAATTAAGAACATGGTAATAGGAACATACATATTGATAATTACCTTTAATGTAAATGGATTAAATGCACCAGTCAAAAGACAGACTGACTGAATGGATACAAAAACAAGACCCGTATATATGCTGTCTATGAGAGACCCACTTCAGACTTAGGGACACATACAGACAAAGTGAGGGGACAGAAAAAGATATTCCATGCAAATGGAATCAAAAGAAAGCTGGAGTAGCAATTCTCATATCAGACAAAATAGACTTTAAAACAAAGACTATTACAAGAGACAAAGAAAGACACTACATTAGGATCAGGGGATCAATCCAAGAAGAAGATATAATAATTGTAAATATTTATGCACCCAACATAGGATCACCTCAATACATAAGGCAAATACTAACAGCCATAAAAGGGGAAATCGACAGTAACACAGTCATAGTAGGGGACTTTAACACCCCACTTTCACCAATGGACAGATCATCCAAAATGAAAATAAATAAGGAAACACAAGCTTTAAATGACACATTAAACAAGATGGACTTAACTGATATTTATAGGACATTCCATCCAAAAACAACAAAATACACACTCTTCTCAAGTGCTCATGGAACATTCTCCAGAAGAGATCATATCTTGGGTCACAAATCAAGCCTTGGTAAATTTAAGAAAATTGAAACCATATCAAGTATCTTTTCTGACCACAATGCTATGAGCCTAGATATCAATCACATGAAAAAATCTGTAAAAAATACAAACACATGGAGACTAAACAATGCACTACTTAATAACCAAGAGATCACTGAAGAAATCAAAGAGGAAATCAAAAAATCCCTAGAAGCAAATGACAATGAAACCACGACAACCCAAAACCTATGGGATGCAGCAAAAGCAGTTCTAAGAGGGAAGTTTATAGCAATACAATCCTACCTTAAGAAACAAGAAGCATCTCAAATAAACAACCTAACCTTACACCTAAAGCAATTAAAGAAAGAAGAACAAAAAACCCCAAAGTTAGCAGAAGGAAAGAAATCGTGAAGATCAGATCAGAAATAAATGAAAAAGAAATGAAGGAAACGATAGCAAAGATCAATAAAACTAAAAGCTGGTTCTTTGAGAAGATAAACAAAATTGATAAACCATTAGCCACACTCATCAAGAAAAAAAGGGAGAAGACTCAAATCAATAGAATTAGAAATGAAAAAGGAGAAGTAACAACTGACGCTGCAGAAATACAAAGGATCATGAGAGATTACTACAAGCAACTATATGCCAATAAAATGGACAAACTGGAAGAAATGGACAAATTCTTAGAAATGCACAACCTTCTGATACTGAACCAGGAAGAAATAGAAAATATGAACAGACCAGTCACAAGCACTGAAATTGAAACTGTGATTAAAAATCTTCCAACAAACAAAAGTCCAGGACTAGATGGCTTCACAGGCGAATTCTATCAAACATTTAGAGAAGAGCTAACACCTATCCTTCTCAAACTCTTCCAAAATATAGCAGAGGGAGGAACACTCCCAAACTTATTCTATGAGGCCACCATCACCCTGATACCAAAACCAGACAAAGATGTCACAAAGAAGGAAAACTACAGGCCAATATCACTGATGAACATAGATGCAAAACTCCTCAACAAAATACTAGCAAACAGAATCCAACAGCACATTAAAAGTATGATAGACCATGATCAACTGTGGTTTATCCCAGGAATGCAAGCATTCTTCAGTATACGGAAATCAATCAATGTGATACACCATATTAACAAATTAAAGGAGAAAATCTATATGATCATCTCAGTAGATGCAGAGAAAGCTTTTGACAAAATTCAACACCCATTTATGATAAAAACCCTCCAGAAAGTAGGCATAAAGGGAACTTTCCTCAACATAATAAAGGCCATATATGACAAACCCACAGCCAGCATCGTCTTCACTGGTGAGAAACTGAAAGCATTTCCACTAAGATCCAGAACAAGACAAGGTTGCCCACTCTCACCACCATTATTCAACATAGTTTTGGAAGTTTTAGCCACAGCAATGAGAGAAGAAAAAGAAATAAAAGAAATCCAAATCGGAAAAGAAGAAGTAAAGCTGTCACTGTTTGCAGATGACATGATACTATACATAGAGAATCCTAAAGATGCTACCAGAAAACTACTAGAGCTAATCAATGCATTTGGTAAAGTAGCAGGATACAAAATTAATGCACAGAAATCTCTTGCATTCCTATACACTAATGAAGAAATATCTGAAAGTGAAATTAAGAAAACACTCCCATTTACCATTGCAACAAAAAGAATAAAATATCTAGGAATAAAGCTACCTCAGGAGACAAAAGCCCTGTATGCAGAAAATTATAAGACACTGATGAAAGAAATTAAAGATGATACAAATGGAGAGATATACCATGTTCTTGGATTGGAAGAATCAACATTGTGAAAATGACTCTACTACCCAAAGCAATCTACAAATTCAATGCAATCCCTATCAAACTACCACTGGCATTTTTCACAGACCTAGAACAAAAAATTTCACAATTTGTGTGGAAACACAAAAGACCCCGAATAGCCAAGGCAATATTCAGAAAGAAAAACGGAGCTGGAGGAATCAGGTTCCCTGACTTCAGACTATACTACAAAGCTACAGTAATCGAGACAGTATGGTACTGGCACAAAAACTGAAATATAGATCAATGGAACAGGATAGGAAGCCCAGAGATTAACCCACGCACATATGGTCACCTTATCTTTGATAAAGGAGGCAAGAATATACAGTGGAGAAAAGATAGCCTTTCAATAAGTGGTATTGGGAAAACTGGACAGCTACATGTAAAAGAATGAAATGAGAACACTCCCTAACAACATACACAGAAATAAACTCAAAATGGGTTAAAGACCTAAATATAAAGCCAGACACTATCAAACTCTTAGAGGAAAACATAGGCAGAACACTCTATGACAAAAATCACAGCAAGATCCTTTTTGACCTACCTCCTAGAGAAATGGAAATAAAAACAAAAAGAAACAAATGGGACCTAATGAAACTTCAAGGCTTTTGCACAGCAAAGGAAACCATAAACAAGATGAAAAGACAACCCTCAGAATGGGAGAAAATATTTGCATATGAAGCAAGTGACAAAGGATTAATCTCCAAAATTTACAGGCAGCTCATGCAGCACAATATCAAAAAAACCAACCCAATCCAAAAATGGGCAGAAGACCTAAACAGACATTTCTCTAAAGAAGATATACAGATTGCCAACAAACACATGAAAGAATGCTCAACCTCATTAATCATTAGAGAAATGCAAATCAAAACTACAATGAGGGGCTTCCCTGGTGGCACAGTGGTTGAGAGTCCGCCTGCTGATGCAGGGGACACGGGTTCGGGCCCTGGTCCAGGAAGATCCCACATGCCACGGAGCAGCTGGGCCCGTGAGCCATGGCTGCTGAGCCTGCGTGTTGGAGCCTGTGCTCCGCAATGGGAGAGGCCACCATCGTGAAAAAATCTACAAACAATAAATGCTGGAGAGGGTGTGGAGAAAAGGGAACCCTCTTGCACTGTTGGTGGGAATATAAATTGACACAGCCACTGTGGAGAACAGTAGGGAGGCTCCTTAAAAAACTACAAGTAGAACTACCATATGACCCAGCAATCCCACTACTGGGCATATACCCTGAGAAAATCATAATTCAAAAAGAGTCATGTACCACAATGTTCATTGCAGCTCTATTTACAATAGCCAGGACATGGAAGAAACCTACGTGTCCATCAAGAGATGAATGGATAAAGAAGATGTGGCACATATATACAGTGGAATATTAGCCATAAAAAGAAACGAAATTGAGTTATTTGTAGTGAGGTGGAAACCCCTAGAGTCTGTCATACAGAGTGAAGTAAGTCAGAAAGAGAAAAACAAATACCATATGCTAACACATATATATGGAATCTAAAAAAAAAAAAAAAAAAGTGGTCATGAAGAACCAAGGGGCAAGACGGGAATAAAAACGCAGACCTACTAGAGAATGGACTTGAGGATATGGGGAGGGGGAAGGGTAAGCTGTGACAAAGGGAGATAGTGGCATGGACATATATACACTACCAAACGTAAAATAGATAGCTAGTGGGAAGCAGCCGCATAGCACAGGGAGATCAGCTCGGTTCTTTGTGAACACCTAGAGGGGTGGGATAGGGAGGGTGTGAGGGAGGGAGACCTAAGAGGGGAGAGATATGGGGATATATGTATATGTATAACTGATACACTTTGTTATAAAGCAGAAACTAACACACCATTGTAAAGCAATTATACTCCAATAAAGATGTTAAAAAAAAAAAAAGTACAAACCTTACTACCTAAAAAGCCATTCTTTCAGAAAAACAAATTCTGTAAACTCCTGGTTGAGATGAAAGAGACTGATCATTCAACTTTTTAATATACCTGTACCTAAAAGGAAGGCATATTGCTATTTTATGTTTAGATACATTTATATAAAGTCATGATATTTGACCATTTTGAAGTTGTTTATTCTCTTCATTAATATGGCACTGCCTACATATAACAGCTACTTCTGATTAGGTCACTCAGGCTGGTGCCTGAGTCTCCACAAAGCTTTAAGTTTCACACATCATATGACTTTTATTTCTGTTATTCTCTTCACATGGAGACAATACCAAGGGAGTAATCTGCAGTGATGCTTTGGTTTCTTTGATAATAATATTTGAAGATGTTTGCTTCTTGGAAACATGAATTGCCTAATATTTTTAAAAATTTATTTTATTGAAGCATAGTTGATTTACAGTGTTGTGTTAGTATCTAGTATACAGCAAAGTGATTCAGTTATAATAAATTGCCTAATTAATTTTGTTCCATCTTAACCATTTTTAAGTGTCCAGTTCCATAGTGTTTACTACATACTTATTGTGCAAGAGATCCCTAGAATTTTTTCATCTTGCAAAATCGAAACTTTATACCCATTAAACAATTCCCTACTTCTACCCCCACCAACCCAGCCCTGCAAACCACCATTCTACTTTCTGGATTTTTTTCCCCAGTTTTAAAAAATTGTGGTAAAGTACACATAACATAAAATTTACCATTTTAACCATTTTTAAGCATACAGTTCAGGGGTATTAAATACATTCATAATGTTGTTCTACCATTACCACATTCATCTCCAGTACTCTTCTCATCTGTAAAACTTAAATTCTATACCCATTGAACATTAACTCCCAATTTACCCCTCCCACAGGCCCTGGAAACCACAATTACACTGCTTCTATTATTTTGACTACTCTAAGTACCTCATATAAGTGGAATTATATAGTATTTGTCTTTTAGTGACTGGCTTATTTCACTTAGTATAATGTCCTCAAAATTCATCCATGTTATAGCATATTGCAGAATTCCCTTCCTTTTTAAGGCTGAATACTATTTTTTTAAAAATTATGTATTTATCTATTTACTTTGGGGTGCATTTGGGTCTTTGTTGTTCTGCACGGGCTTTCTCTAGTTGTGGGGAGCAGAGGCTACTCTTTGTTGTGGTGCGCGGGCTTCTCATTGCGTTGGCTTCTCTTTTTGCGAAGCACGGGATCTAAGCACAGGCTTCAGTAGTTGTGGCACATGGGCTAGATAGTTGTGGCTTGCGTGCTCTAGAGCGCAGGCTTAGCAGCTGTGGTGCGTAGGCTTAGTTGCTCCGAGGCATGTGGGATCTTCCCGGACCAGGGCTCGAACCCATGTCCCCTGCATTGGCAGGTGGATTCTTAACCACCTGCATCACCAGGGAAGCCCATGAATACTATTTTATTTTGCATATATACTACCTTTTCTTCACCTATTCTTACATCGATGGACGCTTGGGTTGCTTCTACCTCTTGGCTATTGTGAATAATGCTGAAATGAAACATGGATGTGCAAATATTTTTTCTGGATATATAACCAGAAGTGGAATTGCTGGGTAGTTCTAGTTTTAATTTTTTGAGGAACTGCTTTCCACAGCAGCTATACCATATTACATTCCCACCAAGAATGCACAAGAGTTGAAATTTCTCCCCATCCTTACCAACACTTGTTATTTTGTTGTTTTGATAGTAGCCATCCTAATGGGTGTGAGGTAATATCTAATTGTAGTTTTGATTTGCATTTCCCTAATGATTAGTGATGTTGAGCATCTTTTCTTGTGCTTATTGGCCATTTGTATACCTCTTCAGAGAAATGTCTATTTAAGTCATTAGCGTATTTTTAATTTGTGTTGGTTGTTTTCTTCTTGTTGACCTTTAGAAGTCCTCTATATATTCTGGATATTAATCCCTTATCAGATATATGATTTGCAAATATTTTTTCCCATTTTGTGGATTGCCTTTTTACTCTGTTGATAGTTTCTTTTGATGCAAACAAAATTTTATTTTTATGAAATCGAATTTATCTATTTTTTCTTTTGTTGCCTGTACCTTTGGTGTCATATCCAAAAAATCATTGCCAAAGCCAATGTTGTGAAGCTTTTGCCTTATGTTTTCTTCTAAGAGTTTTATAGCTTTACATTTAGGTCTTTTGTCCATTTTGAGTCAGTTTTGTATATGGTGTAAGGTAAGGGTCCGATTTCATTCTTTTGCATGTGGATATCCAGTTCTCCCAACACCATTTGTTGAAGAGACTCTTTTCTCCCTTTGTGTAGCGTTGGTAACCTTGTTGAAGATCATTTGACCATATATACGAGGATTTATTTCTAGGCTCTCTATTCTGTTCTGTTGATCTATATGTCTGTCTTTATGCCAGTACCTAGAGTTTTGATTACTGCAGTTGTCTAACATGTTTTGAAACCAGGATGTCTGAAGCCTCCAGCTTTGTTTTTCTTTCTCAGGATTGTTGTGGCTACATTAGTGTTTTTTTAAAGTGAACGATGTTAGGCTATATTAAGGACAATATGATGTTCAAATGTTGGGAAATAAGAGTTTGCTTTCTTCCGTACTCATCATACCACATACACTACAGCCCACTGTGCTGAATTCTGTCTCCACATTCTATGAGAAACATTCTATTCATAGACGGTAATTAGAATGGGGAAAGTCTGGAAATTATTTCATATAAAAAACATTTGAAGGAAAACAAAATATAAAAAAGAGGAAACTATTATAGCCATCTTTGATTATTCAATCATTTATTTATTCATTCATTTAAAAATATATTCATTGAATTCCTACTACGTACCAGGCATTCTGCCTTCTTGCTCATATCTGGTATTTTGCCTGTTTCCTCCATCCCTACACACAACCTGGGTAAACCATTCATCCTCTAAGATAGGACAGGAAACTAACTTATCTTTAAGTCCACTCTGACTGCTTATGAATAAATCTTATTATCCAGCAATCAAAAAATTCCATACTTGTGCTTTTGCCTTGGCTCAGACTAAAAAACAAGCAGTATATTTGTCTACAGATCAACACACTCCATATCAAAATCCCTGCTGAACTTCAAAATACACTATTAAGACAACTAAAAGACAAGCAGTAGATTTGGACAAAATATTTGCAAAACTCATATCTGATTAAGCACTCGTGTACAGAATATAAAAAGAACTATCACAACCCAATAACAAGAAGACAAACAACCCATCCAAAAAATGGCCAAAAAAACCTTGACTAGACATTTTATCACAGAAGCTGTATGAATAGTTAATAAGCACATGAAAAGATATTCCATCATTAGTCATTAGGGAAAAGCAAATTAAAATCACAATCAGATACCATTTCACACCAACAGGAATGAATATAATAAAAAGACTATATACACACACACACACACATATATTATATATATTTTAGAGAGAGACAATAGATAGATAAATAATATATAATATATAAATATATACAATATAAAAAAGACAAAAATAAATGTTGGAAAGGCAGAAACCTTCATATATTACTGAGGGGAATTTAAAAGTGGCACAGCCACTTTGCAAAGTGGTATGGTGATATATTAAAAAGTTAAATATAAATTTACTATATGGCCTAACAATTCCATTCTTAGGCATCTGCTCAAGAGAAATGAAAACATATATTCATGCATAGAGTTGAACATGATTGTTCTTAGTAGCATTATTCAAAATAGCCCAAAATTGGAAAAAATCTAAATGTCCACCAATTAGTGAATGAATATACAAAAGTGGTATATCTGTACAATGGAATACTATTCAGCAATAAAAGGAACACACTACAGATATATGCTCCCATATGGATGAGTCTCAAAAATGTTATTCTCAATAAAAGAAGGCAGACACGAGAGACCACATATTGTATTACACCTTTTTTATGAAATATTCAAAAAGAGCAAAGCTGTAGAGACAGAAAGTAGATTAGTGGTTTCCTGGAGCAGGGGTGAGGAGAAAGAAATTAACAGTAAATGTGCATCAGAGACTTTATTGGGGTGATGAAAATGTTCTAAAACTGATTCATGGTGGTGGTTGTATGTTCTAAAGAAGATACTGATAAATTTACTTTTAAAATCATTGAATTGGACACTTGAAAAGGGTAAATTATATGATATGCAAAATATACCTCGATAACGTTACAAAATATATTTAGGCCAAACTAAATATATTGCTATTTTGGGGGCAGAAATTGCCAGCCTGACCCTAAAATTAATATGGAATTGCAAAGACCCAGAATAGCCAGAACAATCCCGAAAAAGAAGAAAAAGGTTGGAGAACTTACACTTCCCAATTTCAAAACTCACTACAAATCAATAGTAATCAAGATACAAAAAATGATCAGTGGGATGGAATTAAGAGCTCCCAAATACCCCTTTACATTTATGGTCAATGGATTTTTGACAAAGGTACCAAGAAAAATCACTAGGAAAAGAATAGTCTTTTCAACAAGTTGTGCTAGGACAATTGGGTATGCACAAGCAAAAATAAATAAATAAATTTGAACCCCTTCCTCACACCATACACAAAAATTAGCTTGACATGGATCAAAAATCTAAATGTAAGAGATAAAACTTAAACTTTTAGAAGAAAACATAAGAGAACATCTTTATGAGCTTGGATTAGGAAAGCAATAAAAGAAAAAATTGATAAATTAGATTTAATCAAACTTAATAATATACCATCAGGAAAATGAAAAGACAATCCACAGAACTGGATAAAATATTTGCAAATTATACAGCCAATGAAGGACATACATCTAGAACATATTAAAAAGTCTTACCACTCAACAATAAAAAGACAACCAAAATCTAAAAATGAGCAAAGAATTTGAATAGACATTTCTCCGAAGAAGGTATACAAATGATCATTAAACATATGAAAAGATGATCACTATTATTAATCATTAGGGAAATTCAAATCAAAATCACAATGAGATACCACTTCACACTCCCCAGAATAACTATATTCAATCAGACAGATACAAACAAGTGTTGGTGAGGATGTGGAGAAATTATGCTCCTCATACACTGCTGATAGGAATGTAAGATCAAACTGTTAACCATAGAGTTTCCATATGACCCTGCAATTCCGTTCCTAGGTACCCACCAAGGAGAAATTAAAACAAATGTTTTCACAAAGACTCATATGCAAATGCTCATAGCAGATTATTCACAATAGTCAAAAAATGTAAATAACACATGTCCATCAATGGTGAATGGATTAAAAAAATAGAACAAGGAAATATCATTCACCAATAAAAAGGATTGAAGTATTGATACATGTTTCAACATGGATGATCCTTACAACATGGATGTATTTCAAAAACATCTTGTTCAAAGAAGCCAGGCACAAAAGAACACTTATTGCAGGATTCCATTTATATTGAATATCCAAAAAAGCAAATCTAGAGAGGCAGAAAATACTTTAGTGTTTCCCTAGGACCGGGAGTGGGAATGGAAAGTGACTAAATGGGCATGAGATTTCTTATCATTATGATGAAAATATTCTAAACTCAGATTGTGATGATGGTTGCACAACTTCATAAATATACTAAAAGTCATTTAATCATACACTTAAAAATGAATGAATTTTATGAAATGTAAAGTATACCTCAAAAACCTGCTAATAAGAATAACATTTAAGAAAAGCTATATTAGAAATGGAAAGGACCTAGAGATCACCTAGTCTAGACCTCTCATTTTATAGATGAAGTAAATGAGGTTGAGTCAGGCTCAGTCAGGTGCCTAAGGTCATAAGAGCAATTATTATCCTAGTAGGATACAGAGCCCAGGCATTTGGAGGTCGGCGTATTCACCAAGTCTCTTTCTTGGATATACATTCCTGATTACTGAACTAGGAGGGGTTACCTTTTAAGATGTCACAGCACAGAGTATATTTCCTGTATGGCCTTTAATACAGCTTGTCATTGTCCTTTGTCTCTGACATGACAGCCCTCTCCATGAGAGATGATCCTTTTCCATTTTTGCTCACCATTTTATCCCTAGTGCCTAGTACAGAGTGCAGGAGCAAGGTGGGCTCTCAATAAATATTTGTTAAATGCGTGAATAAATGAATAAACTGATGGACCTGAAGTCCAAACATTCACAATAGTCATTGTGCAGTGATGCCCCAAGTGGAATCTTCTGATGGAAAAGCTGGGTGACACCCTGCACAGAGGTCTTCAGAGATGTACATTACCCGCTTGTAGCAAGGCAAGGCTGAGTATTTCATTGGATCTTATAATAAGAACAAATAGCTTCTTTAGATTGGAAAGAGGGGCAATATCAAAGGAAAAGACCCTCTTGGCTTTGGCTAACTGTAGGGAAAGAAGAAGAGAACTTCTAGGGAGGCCCTCCCCTAAGAAAACAAAAGCCTCTAAAAAGCTGTAGACCAGGACAGCTGATGTAAGGACTTCATAGGCTCTGCAACTACTCCATTCGTTACTTTTGTTATCTTTCTGACTATGGACTAGGGGAGGGGACATGTATGAGGGGAAGGGGAGAATCCACGTATGGGCAAGAGTCACACACTTTTAAATGTTTTTTCATTGTCTCAACAATTTTTTTTTTCTTTTTTTTTGTTTTTTGTTTTTTGTTTTTTGCTGTACGCGGGCCTCTCACTGTTGTGGCCTCTCCCGTTGTGGAGCACAGGCTCCGGACGCACAGGCTCATCGGCCATGGCTCACGGGCCCAGCCGCTCCACGGCATGTGGGATCTTCCCGGACCGGGGCACGAACCCGTGTCCCCTGCATCGGCAGGCGGACTCTCAACCACTGCGCCACCAGGGAAGCCCCCTGTCTCAACAATTTTAAGTATCATGAAGATGACCTAAAGAATAGCCAAACATAGAACTTCCTATTACAAGTGTAAGACTATGAATGATTTCTCCTCCTAACTAAACAACTTTCTGGTCACTGCACTGGCAATGCATTGTTGCAGTTTTCACAGTTCCCATCCCAAAGAACATACGATGCTAAGGGAAGACAGACAAGTAAACTGTTGATTAGAGTACAGAGTGACAAGTGCTGAATCCATACAGGCTCTCGAGGTGCAAGCAACATATTATAATCTGCTGTCTCAGGGGGGAAAAAAAAGTCTGTGGAAGGATATGAGGCAGCTCTTAAAACTTAAGGGAAAAAACGAAGGACCAGGACCTCAAGAAAAGTAGAAACTTGAATAACTCCAAAGATCCAGAGGACAGAAAAGAATAGAGAGCCTTCACAGTTGGAATAAATCTGCTCCATCATTTCCCAATATTGTGTCAATTACTCTCACTCAGTGCAAATTCCAGAAGAGTCTGATTGATCAAGATTGATCACATGCCCATCATTTGGCCAGGGAGTGCCAGGCAGCTTCACTAACAGTCCCATCAAGACTGCGTGTGGCAGGGAGGGACAATTCCCCAGAGGAAAAATGAATTCCTAGAATAAGGGCTGATACAAGCTACAGACATCCCCATGAGAGTGTTAGACAAGCCATCAAGACAGGGCATTATGAAAGCATAGCCCTAACCAAGTTGTGGAGAGTTTCCGTTGCATTTCCAGAGCAAGTAACATTTAAACAGAGATTTTTCTGGGAGAGATTTCTTTTTTTTCTGTTTGTTTAATTTTTTAATTTAATTTTATTTATTTTTTATACAGCAGGCTCTTATTAGTTATCCATTTTATACATATTAGTGTATATATGTCAATCCTCTGGGAGAGATTTCTGCAAAATTCTTCCTATCACATCTCAAGAAACAAGCCAAATTAGACCTTCTAATTTGACCTTCTCAAAGTTCAACTTTTGTTCTCTTAAATAAATTCTAAATCTTGAGGTAATCAGAAGGAACCAAAATTCTTAAATATATCAACATGCGATAATAATAACAGCCAGGCTACCATTTAAGACATGCTGATTATGTTTCAGACACTATGACTACATTATTTCATTTAAACCTATCAAGAACTGGGCTGCACTAGATCCCTATAAGGTAGATACTCCAGTTTCTCCCTTACGAAAGGGAAGTGTGGGCTTGGATTTGTCAGAAAACTTGCCTAAGATGCCCACAAAAGGTAGTGCCTTGGGATTCAGACAGGCTGGTCTGACTCCAAAGGCCATGTTTGTAACAAACATGCACTAAAAAGTCCCAACATCTTTACCATAAAAAATCAATTATATGTTCCTATGTTCCTTTTGTGTTGTTTTAAAGTTCAAATTAGTTTAAGTTGGCTTATTTCTATTTGGTAATATTGTTAAGGCTATAAAAAAATCTTAAAATTTTCAAACTTAAAAATCAGTCTTAGGACCCTAACCTTACATTATATACAAAAATTAACTCAAAATGGATTAAAGACCTAAAAATTGTAATACTTTTAGAGGAGAACATAGGGGGAAAACTCCACAACATTGGATTTGGTAATGATTTCTTGGATATGACAGCAAAAGTACAGACAATAAAAGCAAAAATAGACCAATGGAACTAAATTGAACTTAAAAACTTCTGTACATCAAAGGAAACAATCAACAGAAAAAAAAGGCAACCTATGAAATTGAAGAAAATATTTGCAAATCATATACCTGATAAGGGATTAATACTCAGAATACATAAAGAACTCCTACAACTCAACAACAACAAAAACCAAATAACTTGGTTAAAGATGGCAAAGAACTTGAACAGATATTTATCCACAGAAGATATACAAATGGCCAACAAACAGATGAAAAGGTGCTCAGTAACACTAATCATCAGGGAAATGCAAAGCAAAACCACAATGAGATACCACCTCAAATATGTTAGAATGGCCATTATAAAAAAAACCCACAAAAAACAGAAAATAGCAAGTGTTGACAAGGATATGGAGAACTTGGAACCCTTGTTGACTGTTGGTGGAAATGTAAAATGGTGTCCCAACCATGGAACAGAGTATGGACGTTCCTCAAAAGATAAAATATAGAATTAGCATATGATACAGCAATTCCACTTCTGGGTATATATCCAAAAGAATTAAGAACAGAATCTTGAAGAGATATTTACATACCCATGTTTATTGCAGCATTATTCACAATAGCCAAGAGATGGAAGCAACCCAAATGTCCATCGATGCACAGATAGATAAACAAAATGTGGTATATACTTACAATGGAATATTATCCAGCGTTAAAAGAAGAAGGAAATCCTGTCACATGCTACAACATGGACAAACCTTGAGGACATTATGCTAAGTGAAATAAGCCAGTCACAAAAAGACAAATACTGTATGATTCCACTTATATGGTGTCCAGAGTTTTCAAACTTTAGGAAATAGAAAGCAGAATGGTGGTCACCGCAGGCTGGAGGTGGAGGGAAAGTGGGTGGTTGAGTTCAATGGGTGTAGAGTTTCAGTTTTGGAAGATGAACAGGTTCTGGGGACCTGCTGCACAACAACTGTGCATATAGTTAACACTACCTTACTGTACACTTAAACATGGTTAAGAAGGTAAATTTTATGTTGTATGTTTTTTTACTACAATTTTTTAAAAAGCACTGTTGGCTCAGGTTAAGCATGTGTTCACATGAATTCTCCAGTTCCTAACACACGTTACCACCAAGTCCAGTCTTTGTCATCCTGTACCTATGAGATTGACTTTTTTTTTCAAAAAACTTAAATGGAGGACTTTGCATTTATTGCTTTAAAATTTCATCATTCAGGCTTTAACTCATCATTTCAAGTTTAAGACAATGTAGGCTCTTTATGTGACTGACTAGTCCCATCAACTTTGACATGAAGCATTTGTTTAATACATCTCGTATATCTCCATCCAAGTCACTGAAAGCACGACTTAGCAACCAAGGTGAAGGTCCACGAATGACCTCTCTGCAAGCACTTAATCTGTACTTTTGTTTTTAATATACTTGTTTAACCAACCCAGGTATTTATTTATCAAATTTTATTGATTATCTACCATGTGCCAGGCACTGTGCTTGGTGTTGTTGATACACTTATGAACATACATCACACATACACACACACACACACACACACACACACACACACACACACACAGACTCTACTGTCTCTTTCTCCAAGCAGTCCATATTTCTGTAGTTATTAATAAATGTATCATAAAAGACTATAAAATGCTTCTCCGAAATTTCAGAAACAATGATCCTTAATATCAAATACTTAAAATACCAATTGTATAGCAAAGGTGAAATCTACCTTTCTCTCAAATCCAGGCTGATCAACTTTTTCTATGATTGCTATGACAAGTTCCTATGAATACATTTAATTTTACTTCACATTTTTATGGTCTGGCTTGCTCTAAACTTTTTTTTTTTTCTTTTTTGGCTGTGTTGTATCTTCATCGTTGTGCGCGAGCTTCCTCTTGTTGCGGCGACCAGGGACTACTCTTCATTGCGGTGCGTGGGCTTCTCATTGCAGTGGCTTCTCTTGTTGTGGAGCACGGGCTCTAGGCGTGAGGGCTTCAGTAGTTGTGGCACGTGGGCTCAGTGGTTGTGGCTCGTGGGCTCTAGAGCGCAGGCTCAGTAGTTGTCGTGCACAGGCTTAGTTGCTCTGCAGCATGTGGGATCTTCCTGGACCAGGACTCGAACCCGTGTCGCCTGCATTAGCAGGAGGATTCTTAACCACTGCACCACCAGGGAAGCCCCCTAAACCATTTTTTAAAAATTCTAACCAATCATTAAACAATTTTTACGGTGAACATAAATATTCAGTAACGAAGTAAAGATTCTGTTTGGTTTGAATTTGTATAGTTCATTAAACTCATGGTTTTCATTACAGAAATATTTAGAGGACTAATTACCTCTGAGTAATCACAGAGCGTGAAGCAATTTAAATCATTCCAGCACAGGTTAGGAAATTTACCTATTAAATTATGAATGTTTTACTTTATACTGGTCACTGAATAAGTTAAAAATGAACATGACACAATTTCAAAGATGAAAAAATACATGCAATGGCAGTAGCTTTGCATCAATTCAGAAGTCTGAAATTTTCTTAAAAAACAAAAACCTTGGGCTTCCCTGGTGGCGCAGTGGTTGGGAGTCCGCCTGCCGATGCAGGAGACACGGGTTCGCGCCCGGTCCAGGAAGATCCCACATGCCGCGGAGCGGCTGGGCCCATGAGCCATGGCCGCTGAGCCTGCGCGTCCGGAGCCTGTGCTCCGCAACGGGAGAGGCCACAACAGTGAGAGGCCCGCGTACCGCAAAAAAAAAAAAAAAGCTATGTATTTTTGAGTTGTCGTTTCAAATGTGATTTTTCAAGTAATTTATTTCACTAACATTTTTTTTAAAGTTAGACTCTATTTTGGAGCTTAATGAACATTTATAAATAGGAGTTACCAACTTTTATTCCAAAAAAAGGATTCAGTTTGTTAGCTGGACAATGATAATACAGTATTAGGTTGAACCAAATATTGCAATTTTTATTGTCAAAAATGATTGAAAATTGGCAGTTTCATGTAATGTATATTTCCAAGCATATTATAGGTCTTTAAAAATAGAAATTAATTTTCAGAAATTATAAATAGAATTTAAAACACTACGCGAGACTTGGAAAAATCTGTAACTTCACCACACAAATACAAATTCTATAATTGCTTCTGTACATTGCCTCCCATTATTTTCTCTTGTGCATATTTTTATAGGCTTGTAGTCATTGTGTACATAAATGTTTTCATGGATAAATTTTGAAACCTTATATCATTTATATTTTAAAATTTGTGATATAATCTTTATAATTTTTAATAATTGCATAATCCACTAATTAAATTTACTATAATTTACTTACTCATTCCCATATTGTTAAGCATTTAGGTTGCTCCTAGTTTTTTAATATTACAAATGGTGTTTTGATGAACATTCTGAGTTGCTAAGAAAAGATGCCGTATGTTTATATAATCCATTAAAAAAATCTATGTCTCTGTATTTTTCCACTGTTTGGATTTTTTTAATCAAGTAAATTATGATGAATACTCTAGGTACATCAGGAAATAAAAAGCAGTACCATAAGTTTTCCTCTGTAATTTGCCATTACCACTCAAAACTGATTTCTTTTATAGTCATTAATTCATAATGACAACATAATAATAATCTTCAGAGCTCACATTCCACCACCAGACTTTCCACTGAGCTTGTAATTAAAATGTCAGAATTCATTCCTGTCCTTAAAAACATTTTTTTTTTTTTTGCTTCTGATGATTGATTCAAAATTCTGTTTTATAAATCTTAATTCTCACATCTTCTATTTCAGCAAAATGAATTCTCAAGGTAAGAAAGAAAATAAGAGTTTAGAATTTAAAATCTGCTCTTATTAGGTTGACATAGACACCAGGGTCAGACATTGTTGCTTTTTGACATTTTTTGTACACATTTAAAAATAAAAAATTGAATTGTACAACCAAGAGTTTACATTTTTCTGTTGGACTATTGATATATTAGAGTTACTAAATTTTAAAGAGGGTTATTTTTGTGTATTTTAAAGAGGGTTATTTTCGTGTATTTTAAAGAGAATGTATTTGGTTCATTCTTAAGTTAAACTCATACAACAACTTGGTTTGGCCCAGACTTTATATTCTCACATGTGAAAGTAGAAAAGACTGCCAAACTATAGTGTAAACTAGAGATATTCACCAATGCAACCTATTGCCCACCTTTGGGCCTTACTTCCGGCCTGTCTGCAGTCAACAAGTTAACTGGAGTTCTAGAACTCATGATTCAGTTGGATAACTTTTCACTATTATTCCACCTCCAAAGGGTGGTAACAAGTGTTAGGAGGTGGGTAATATACAGGCCTCTTTGTTTTGATTATTTAATCCAGAACAGTGGAATTAGAAATACATGTCATCTCTCACTCAATCCCTTTAACGATTCTTGATGCTAATACTCAATAGTTGGCAGTTACCTACATAGTTAACAAGAATGCAATATCTAGAATTAGAATAAACCATTTTTATCAAAAATGTCCCAATCTACTTTCTGTCCACTATCAAATATTCTATAAGGACAGACTATTCAACCTGACAGATATTTGAGTGCCTTCTCTATGTAGAGTAAGATGTGTGTCAAGGAAAGCTGTGCTCTTGAATTTTTACATTTCTCCTAGTCTAACGCAGGGCTAAATTCTTCCAAAACACATCCTGTGGCTGAGAATGTTTTTGTTAGTAGTTATGCAACCTTATGAAAAAGCATGGTCTTCTCCAAATTGGATACACTATAAATTGAAGACATTAGTCATAGCTGGTGCTTTTTTCTTCCATTTGAAACACACACACTTTAATACTTTCTTTCAGGCCAAATTTTAAGTGGTGTATTGAAATATTGGAGAAGAAATACCATATGTAAAAAAAAAAAACTTGGACAGATAATACTTTAAAAAGCAATATGCATCAGAAGGAGGAGAAATAGTGTCATTTTCTCACATTTCAACCCCCAGGCATCCATGTATAATTTAACAAAATGCAATATGATACAGCATTCATTTATATACTCAGCGTGTAATTATTGAGCACTTGTCATGGATGTCACACGGTAATCATCTCTGTGGGGGATACAAGGGAAGGAAGGGCCCATCCTTGCCCCCAAGCAGCTTAGAGCAACTTTGGGGAGATAAAACAAGAATGAAAGGTTTAATAACAGAGTGGACTACAGACTCTGTGACACAGACGATAGTGCTTCAGGAATACATGGGGGAATGGTCCTGGGAGAGCTATAGAGAAGCAGTGGGGCTTGGGCTGGATCTTCAAGAATGAGTAGGATTTAGCTAGGGGAGGAGAGCCAGGGAGGGCACTCTGGACATTTAAGAAAAGGGGGAATTGTGTGACAGTGTCCAGGGGATGGTGAGTGAGTAATGGACAGACTGGCTGAAGTGGAGGGTCATGCTATGGGAAAATGAAGCGTAATGAGATGGGGTGGAGAGGGCCAGGAAAGGCGAATGACTCTTATTGCTACCCACTCTATGCCAGGCCCTTTATTTATCTTATTGAATTATTCCAACAATCCTACTTCTCAGCTGTATAGAGGAGAAAACTGAGGCTTAGACAGATTATGTGATTGTTTTCAAGGTCATAAGACTGGCTGGTGACAGCATCAGGATTCAAACTGAAGTCTAAAAGCACATCCTTGGTCTTTCTGCTACGCTAGTTCCCTTAAATGCATTGCAGAAGGACTTGAACTTGGTTTTGGATGAATGTGTGAACATGTGACTAAAGAAAGCATAGCCAGACATGGTGTCTTGTCCTATGAGTGCCTTAGTCTCCAATGGCCTGAGATCCTACACAAAGATAAAATAAGTCCCGAAATGCCCTAACTTGGTTAGATCACAAATCTCATGAATCTCAAGGTTTATGATGGTAGAAAAGTCAGGTTGGAGTTCAAGGGTGCTTGGGTTTTACATGTTATGTAATTTAACATAACATTTTAATTTAGTTTTATAGAATGTAGTCCTAGTTAAATCCTGTTCTGAAAAGCTTTCAGGTGTTCTCTGGAATTATCCACCCTAAACTTCACACCAATAAATTTTCTGGAGGAGGATGGATAATGGATTTTCTGTTTGATAATAATATTTACAGGCATCATCTGGTCTCAGTTGCTGAAGACTGGTATTTTGAAATCATGAGACAATAAAGGTTCATTTTTTTCAAATTAAATAAAATAGCTGACTCTTGACAGTAAAAAGAAAACGAGAATCCCCTTTATGTCTGCAGTGCTTTCTCAATGTTCCTTCTTCATTGGACATCATAACATCTGCAATATACAGTACATCAAAAAAGGAATAGGGTGGTTAAATATTCATGGTCACTTGCTATTCAATGTGTGTTTTTATTATTTTTGGCAAATAGCAGGCTATCTAATGATTCATTTAATCCAGTTTACAAATGGCCAGTATCTAATTTTTATCTATCGCTGACAGATTTCTGCTTTTTCCGAAAAAGAAGGTATCAGCCTTCCCTTTATGCAGCCTTTCAGCCTCTTGGAAGCCCACTGGAAGGTCCCAGGTGCTTAGGTTTTAGGATCTCAGGTCTCAAGAGTGGGCAAAGTACAGCAAGCGCAGACCAGAGAGAGTGTAGAGACAGTCTCTCTTCTCTAGGAGCAGAGGTGCTCCAAAATACTAACCAGGGTTAATGGGATAGAAAGGCCAAGGGAAAAGTTCTGCTCATCTGTTTTCTGTTTTATTGTTATAAAATGGGTGGCATTTTTCAGAGGTTATTCCCTTGGAAATCAAAGAGAAAATTAAGCAGAGAAAGGGGGAGAATGTTTCCTAAAATGTGTTTACCTTTGGGCCTAGCAGGGCTGGCTTCCTGGGCAGCCGTGCGACCTGTGTGGTCACACAGGGCCCTGCATTCAGTAGGGCCTCGTGCTTGGTTTCATGCTCTGTCCCATCACTGTCTAGAAATTCTTAATACTTTTTGAACCAGGTAACTCGTGTTTTCATGTTTCACTAAGCCCCACAAGTTATGTAGCTGGTCCCGCAGACTACTGAAGTTATGTGATGAAAAAGCAGCTCACTTTGCCCTAAGCAAAAGGCTTCTATCAAGCTGGCTGAAGAAAAGAAGGCAACACCAGGAACCAAAAGAAGTAGAGGGAGGGACTTCCCTGGTGGCGCAGTGGTTAAGAATCTGCCTGCCAATGCAGGGGACGTGGGTTCATGCCCCGGTCCGGGAAGATCCCACATGCCCGGGAAGATCCCACATGCCGCAGGAGTGTTTGGGCCTGTGAGCCATGGCCGCTGGGCCTGCGCGTCTGGAGCCTGCGCTTTGCAACGGGAGAGGCCACAACAGTGAGACGCCTGTGTACCTCAAAAAAAAAAAATTAAAAAAAAAAAAAGAAGTAGAGGGAGGAGGGAAGAGTCAATGAAACAACGGTAATGCACCTTTTCGTGACTAACAGTGATGCATAAGCAACTTGTTCTCAAGGGAAAAAGAGAAATATGGTTAGAAAGAGAATCATTTATTGCCACTTCTTCCCATGTGGCTACTTTTTATCCAAATTCTATATTCCTTGTTTATACCCTCCCTGTACCTACACTGCTCTGTGCTAATAGTCATTTGGACATAGTCTGTAACTTTGTTTATACAATCCGCAATTGCTACTGATACAAAAGGTAAAGAATCTTATGTTGATAATATTAAAACCAAGAGTCATACCATTATTTCTATTTTCTCAAGTGTGGAAATAAATAAAAACCAACCAAATGAGAAAGCAAAGGCTATTTATTCTGAGCTTACTATTGCAAGGGAGTCAGCCACCATCACTTGCATTTTGGCAGAGACTCAAAGGAAGGCAGAGGAATGGGAAAGTTCTGTAGTGGGAAAAGGAAGGCTTCAGGTATATCCTGTTTGGAGGCTGTTGGCCTGGGGAAGATGTAGGCAGGCCAACTAGAAGGGGGCATCCTATGTGACTGGTTAGGGGGGCATATTTGGCTTTCTCTGGTTGGGCCCAAGTTGGAAGTAGAGACGAAAGTTAGGGAAGCTCTCAGTTATTAATCATGTCATGGCCATTTGGGGCTGACTGTTACAGAAGTTATTATTTAGCTTCCTGGATGGTACTAGCGATAGCAATCTGACTCCCTACAAGTCTAACTTCCAGCAGGTTGGCCTCCTGGGCTGTTTACTGTGGATAAGGGGTTTGCTTCCTGGGAAGGTGGCTGCAGGTTGTGGGTCAGAGTTCTTTTTTTATATGGTCTGGCCATTCTCCATTTGTGTATTCAGTCTCTCACAAGACACCCCTTAATAAAAGGGCTTTGTTGGTCTGGTTAGAATCGATTTCCTATTTCAAATGATCCCTATACAACATGTTTTCTTCCCTTCTAGTCCAGGTAGCAATTGTTTTTCATACTTGTACCAGATAATATATTGCTTACGTAGTCTTACTAAAGAGGCATTATTAGCCAATTCATTTAGAGAGTTTACATATTAGGAGAAGAAAACAACCTGATTTAAGACAAGCCTTTAATGATTCTCTTGTTCTGCTTCAGGGAAAACAATATGTATCCCCTCAATTTCTCCTAGATATATAAACTGCAGTCATCAGTTGCCTTGGAGATGTTACCACCAACCTTTTTTGGAGACAGACCCAGGGGGCTGATCTTGGGGGCCAGGGCAGATGTGGCACCAACTTCCCCACCAGTGCACCTCAGGTCTAAGACTTTGATCTCACTGGGGTCAAACTTAGGAGGCATGGTGGAGATGTCTGGTGTCAGATGAACCCAGATTTGGGATGATGGAAAAAAACTGCACCTTGGCCTCCTCTAGCTGAAAGCAAAAGGCTAGCCATCAATTCTTAACAAATAACTGGGCATCATTTTTCCCTGCTTGACCTTTGTAGACTAAGAATATTGTGTCTGGGGCTTCCCTGGTGGTGCAGTGGTTGAGAGTCTGCCTGCCGATGCAGGGGACACAGGTTCGTGCCCCGGGAAGATCCCACATGGAGCGGAGCGGCTGGGCCCGTGAGCCATGGCTGCTGAGCCTGCGTGTCCAGAGCCTGTGCTCCGCAATGGGAGAGGCCACAACAGTAAGAGGCCCGCGTATCGCAAAAAAAAAAAAAAAAAAGAAAAAGAATATTGTGTCTGACAGAGTTTTTGTTATACCATGATTCCACTTGACAGATGTGGATTTCTGGTTGATGGTTGTTATAATGGTATTTGATGAGTTTTAAAGTTTTAACTGAATTAGTAGAGATCCCCCCACCCCATCAGGTTAGAAAAATATCCATAATTCATATTAATTTCATCAGTAACATAGGCTAAAAGTTCAAGGCCTGGATCATGAAGTAAAGTAAGAATTATTGTCATTACTGAGATTTATTGAGTAGCACTTAAAAATAAATGTTAAAATACTTGATGAAATATATAATCATTCTTAAAATACATATAATTTATAGAGCAGAATAGAAGATATAGAATATGTATAATTCTAAAGTTTCTAGCAGCCACATTCATAATTCTTCCCCTACCAAAGCCAGCATTCTAGGCCAAAGTCTCACCCTTTCACATCTAGGTTGTTTCAATAGCCCCTTCCCTACTTTTACCCCAGTCCTTCTATACTGCTGCCAAGAAGAGTTTCCACAAACATCCTTTCCATTAGATCCTCAAGGCCTCAGCAACTCAGTGGCATAATAAACATAATTAACATACGTGGTCACTTCATATGTACTTCTTTATGTGCACAATAGTTTTAGGAGGTGGGGTCCACAATTTTGAGAAACAGAAACTACTACTGAGAAGGTTAAGCAACTCACTGAAGATCTCATCACCAGAAGGTGTGGACCACAAAGCCCAAGCTCTTCTCTTAACCACTAGGCTCTTCTTTGTAGTGGAAAGGGCATAGGCTTCAGCGTCAGAGGGGCTTGGACTTGAGCTATCTCTGCCATTTACTAGTTATGTGGCCTTGGGCAACTTAACCTATATGGGTCTCAGTTGTTTCATATGTAAAATGTGAATGTTTGGAGGATTGAATGATGTAGCAGAGTTATGAGGCATCAGGTCTACCTCTTAACCACCATGCAAGGCAATTTACACTAAGTGCTTTGCACCAAATCTGGAACAGAGTGGGTACTCGATAAAGGTTGTCAACTAGTGAAAATAATTTCTTAGACTAGTTCCCAAGATTCTCCATCTGTTAGATCCTCTTCCTCCCTCCTAACTCCTCAGTCTCTCCAGGTTAACCTCTCTAATCTTAACAGCTCAGGAAGCAAGATTGAAAGAAAAGAGAGCATTCGTTAGGGGTCAGAACACCTGGGTACCAGTCCTGGCTCCATCTCATGAGCAAGATCAGTCATTGGCCTTAGGGAATAACGTAAAATGTCACAGATGTGGGGGGCTTCCCCGATGGCGCAGTGGTTAAGAATCCGCCAGCCAATACAGGGGACACAGTTTCGAGCTCTGGTCCGGGAAGATCTCACATGCTGCGGAGCAACTAAGCCCGTGCGCCACAACTACTGAGCCTGTGCTCTAGAGCCTGTGAGCCACAACTACTGAGCCCACATGCCACAACAACTGAAACGCGCATGTCTAGAGCCCGTGCTCTGCAACAAGAGAAGCCACCACCATGAGAAGCCTGCGCACTGCAACAAAGAGTAGTCCCTGCTCACCACAACTAGAGAAAGCCCGCGGGCAGAAACAAAGACCCAACACAGCCATAAATAAAAATAAAATAAATAAATAAATTTTTAAAAAAATGTCACAGATGTGAGAGCTACATAGCTCTGAACCCTAAGAAATTTAGAGCAGATATAGAGCCTGCCTTCATGCGTTGAAGGGTTGCCATATGGAAGAGTGAGTGTATGTGGGTCATATGTATTTTTAGAAACTGCAGAAGGCAAAGTTACATTCATCATGTATTCAACAAATATTTAGTAAGTAACTGATATATACCAGCCACTGGTCTAAACATTGGAGATATAACAGTGAACAAGGCACATAAATTCCTACTAATGTAAAACTGACACATAGTGGGGAAGCAAATGATAAAAAGAATTGCACATACATACTTATAATGTTAAATAGTGCTAGGTAACCTGGAATAAATAAAACAGGGTTAAAAAAAATAAAGCATGGAGGCTGGACGATAAAGCAGTGAGATAGATAGTGATATTTGAACAGAGACCTGTTTGCAGGGAGGGAGCAAGCCCTGCAGATGTCTGGGAGAAGAAATTCCAGACAGGAATAAAAACAAGTGCAAAGGCCCTGTGATGGGAATAGACATAGCATATTTGGAAAACATCAAGAGGCTAGTGTGGTCAGAGATCAGTGAGTAGCAGGAAATGAGATTGCAGACACAAATCATGGGCCAGGTATTTAGGGCCTTACAGGCCAAGGTAATGCATCTTGACTTATTGTTAATGTTACGGGAAACCATCTTGAGCTGGAGAATGACATGATTTGACTTACATTTTCTAAGGATGATTCAAGTGGCTGCTGGGTAGAAAATAGATCATAGGACGGGCAAGTGTAGAACGAGGAAAACCAGTCAGAAGGCTACTGCCATGGTCCAGGTCAGAGATGGTGGTGGTAACAGTGGGTGGGAGTTTCAGAGAGATTCAGGGTAGCTTTGTATAAAGAAAACCTCCAGGTATTATAGCTATCCAAATATAGAATTATCTGGGTGCTACAAAAGAGGTTTCCGTATTGGGAGAGGTATGGTCTGGAACAGGGATCAACAATCTATGGCCCACAGGCCAAATTGGGCCCACCGCCTGTTTTTATAAATAAAGTTTTATTGGAATGTAGTCATACTCATTATGGTCTGTGGCTGCCTTTGCACTAAAACAGCAGAGTTGAATCGTTGTAAGAAAACCATATGGTCTACAAACTTAAAATATTTATTGTCTGATCCTTTACAGAAAAAGTTTGCTGACCTGGTCTAGAGGACCCCTTGGTGCTTCCTCCCTTCCAGTTGCTATGAGTCCACGTGTAATTGTTCACTTGACACTTCTATGTTGTCTTTATTCCATCTAGTTAATAGACTCCTCATGGGTGTGAAGCTTGTTTTCTACTTCTCAAATATTTCTTCCTATTACCTGAATATAAACAGCTCAGCAATTTCCTTAGAATATACTCCCGTTTGGGAGGTCAAGTAAAGAGGCCATCCTCATACCGTGAAGGAAAAAGAATTGTTCCAAGGTCCCAAGGGTAACAGTAATATTTCCTTCTAGAGAAAGAGTCTATCCCATTGGCAATATCCACAAGGTAGTGTAACCAAGCAGGACCCTATGGGTCCTTCCCAGGACAGACCCCTCCCCTATAACTTCTGCTTTAGCCCCTCTGTGAAGTACCTAGATAATAGTATTTGATGCACATTTCCTGAGTTGTTTTACAGATGCTAAAACCATCACCAAATGGGGGCTTCCCCGGTGGCGCAGTGGTTGGGAGTCCACCTGCAGATGCGGGGGACGCGTGTTCGTGCTCCGGTCCGGGAGGATCCCGCATGCCGTGGAGGCTGGGCCCGTGGGCCATGGCCGCTGAGCCTGCGCGTCCGGAGCAAAAAAAAAAAAAAAAACCATCACCAAATGGAAGAAATTAACTACTTGAGGACCATGAGCCCCCAGACCTGCTGGTGCCTAAGAATTGACAATGTTAATCACTGTGACACCACCCTGTTACCTCAACATCAACCACGAGCTGATCACATACCCTGTGACCCCACTCCTGGCTTTTAAAAATGTTCTGTTGAAACCCTTCAGGGAGTTCGGGGTATTCTGAGCACGAGCCACACATTCTCCTTGCTTGGTCCTGAAATAAACCTTTCTCTGCTCCGAACTCTGACGTTTCGGTTTGTTTGGCCTCACTGTGCACCAGGCACATGAACTTGCATTCAGTAACAGCAGCTCAGTAGCTGCTTAACAAAGTCGTCTTGATATTTTTAAGAAATGATATGTGGGATTAAGGACGAAATGTTTGAAGTCTAAAGATGAAGATCTTGCTTCTGGTAATACACCTAGACCAAGAGTAATGAAAACAAGTAACTCACCAGCCGAGACAGGCTGGTCCAGCTCTCAGGCTTCAGACAAGTCACACATTTGGAGAACTGAGGAATTCCATGCCTGAACAGTCAGTTACATTTCTTTTAATGAATGAGAAGAATGTTTACACAAGATACAAACAAATTATTAAAAAAAAAAAAAGCAGCAAGAGCTTCATCTCTACCACATAAACCCCTGGAATTCGAAATGCAAACAATCCTTATTTTCTCACATGAAGAATAGAGCATTGGAAGAACAACAAGGCTGAGCAAAAGCAGAAATTCTTTAAAGGAAGAAAAGGGAGGGTTTCTTACTTAACGATAGGCTCAAGATCCTGAAAATGAGGAGAGAGAACAGGGGGCAAGGAAGGGGCAGAATGTTTCATTGAGACATGCTGTTACTTGTGGTGAACTAATGACACTGCTGCTGGCTTCCAGAAAGTAGGTTTTCCTCTCCCCTTTGCCTCCACTAACAAAAACATCAGATGGACTTCTACTTTGAAAAATGCTATCATTAAGACCAATTATGAGGAACAGAGTTTTTAATTGAAATTCTTGAAATCATTTTCGAGTCTCCATATAGGTTATATACATACAAAAAATTAAATTAGAGATAATTATTCAGACAATTCAAACCAAAAAGAAATTCCCAAACCTGCTTTTTGTGTTCTTTGCGTAGATCGATTAATGATTATATGGAAAGCCTAAAACAATGTTCACTGTTTGTCTCAGCAATTGCTTTACGTGGGCAGTGGCAATCACTGCAAAATTGTTAGTTTCCTCTGTGTTTTTAGTGATATGTTATAGTGATCAGTTTAAATAATTTTGTAGGTTTTTAACAGGACTGTTGCATAAAAACCTTCACTTCTGGAGCCCAGCTTTACAAATTCTTCCCAGAGTGCCCTTCTTCAAGCATATTTAGGCTAATAACTATTTGGCATGTGACTGTCCATTTATGTATCACACCCATGCCTGTGTATCACTTAGGGCAGATTAATCTAGCTAACCTTTATAGGCTGCATGGTGAGTGATAACACAAATGCCACCATATATATATATATATATTTTTTTTTTTTTTTTTGAGGTACGCGGACCTCTCACTGTTGTGGCCTGTGACCTCTCCCGTTGTGGAGCACAGGCTCCGGACGCACAGGCTCAGCGGCCATGGCTCACGGGCCCAGCCGCTCCGCGGCATGTGGGATCTTCCCAAACCGGGGCACGAACCCGTGTCCCCTGCATCGGCAGGCGGACTCTCAACCACTGCGCCACCAGGGAAGCCCCACCACCTTATATTTTTTTACATAGGAGAGGCAGAGCACTGGTGAAGGAGTTGTAAAACCACCAATCAACTTGGGACAGGCCACTGGACACCTCTGAGCTTCTGTTTTTTTTCCATCTATACAATGGTAATAGTAATATATAAGAGTTATGTTACTCGAACAAACTATTTTAACATCATAATTGTGAATCGACTAACTATGAATGGAGAGCACAGAAAGGATTATCATCATTATAAAATACCTTGTCTTATATTGGACTCCAGATTTCCTTGGAATGATTCTATGTCTGGGGAAGAATGCATTGGTAACCAGTAATGGTCTTGGTAAGAAAATACAGCTGACCCTTGAACAGTATATGTTTGAACTGCATGGGTCCACTTATACGTGGATTTTTTTTTTCAATAAATATACAGTCCACCCTTTACTCATGGGTTTCACATCCACAGATTCAACCAACTGCAGCTAACTGAGGATCAAAATTTCTATCCTTGGTTCATTGAATCTTCCAATGCAAAACCTGAGGACACAGAGGGCCAGCTGTCCTAGGAGTGGATGCTTGTGAACACTAAGACTTCATCACTAATACAGGAGACACTGTAGCAGGTCTAGCCATTTCTTACAGCAGTTTGCTTCCTCCAGATTCCTCTATGTCTCTTTTAAAACTTGGGGTTCTGGTGGCCACATTCTCAAACCCTAAACCAGGCAGTATATGTAATTTGACCTGGGACTTTTGTCCTGTGATCAAGTATAAGAGACATTTTGTGGGACATACTGTATAACACAGGGAACTATACTCAATATCTTGTAATAACATATAATGGAAAAGAATCTGAAAAAGAATATACAGGGTGGGAGGGAGGGAGATGCAAGAGGGAAGAGATATGGGGACATATGTATATGTATAACTGATTCACTTTGTTATAAAGCAGAAACTAACACACCATTGTAAAGCAATTATACTCTAATAAAGATGTTAAGAAAAAAGAATATACATATATATGTATATGTATAACTGAATCACTTTGCTGTACCCTTGAAATTAACACAACATTGTAAATTAACTATACTTCGATTTTTAAAAAGAGACATTTTGTAAGCTATATTGTGGACACCAAATTACTGGAATTTCTGGGACTTTTTTTCATGGGAAAGAATCAGAATATTTGAAATCTAGAAAGTCCCTGATAATCAAGGATTTATGGACATGATGCTTATGACAGGTAATCCACAAATGCCAAGTTTTTTGAAGCAGAGTTCAACTTTAAATGCAGAAAAATCATCTGCAACTTGGTTAATACCAGCTTTAATGAGGCAAATGTGCTTTCTATCTAGTAAATTAAAATGAAGAGAAAAAGGCAGAAAAGCAAACACCCCTTTATCATCAAGTGATGATCTCAGAATTTCCTTTTGAATCCTGTGACCCAGTGAAGACATTGCTCCCCTTTCTGATTTGCCTTAGTTTAAAAACAGAGGCCTGAAGTGAGAGGTGGGGAGGAATAGGGCAGGAATTATTAAAAAGGTAAAAAGTCTGTACTGTAAACTATACAGATCAAATATTATGGAACATTCTACGTGAATGACTACTGTTATTCTTAGTTTGTTAAAAACTTTGCAAATTTTGGTTTTGAATAGCATTTGGGTTTATCCGATTTAGTAGGAGTAAAGGCAGGGAGGGGAAAGAGGTGGAAATTATATTTTAGCGAAAACATGGAAGAAGAAAGGGATAGTGTTTGCATGCAAAATTTAGCTTCCTAGTAATCAAGGTAAAGAGGAAACTATGATGAGTTACTCAACTTCTTTCTTCTAGTAGAAGCAAACAGGCCAATTACTCAGGAGAGACAAACCTTTTCTGACACTGAGCTCTGAAAATAATTTGTCACAGAGGTTTTTGTATAAAGGACCTTGAACAATTTCATGGATGGTATTTTCCAGTTAGGAGATTTTACAGACATTTGAGAGCTGAGCTGTTAGAGAAATGCTCTTTCGTGCAGGATAGGAAAGACAGAATCTTTTTCTCTCTCTCCCTCTCACTGCCCCCCAAACGGCCCCCACCCAAACACTTACATCCTAGTCCAAGCACACATGCCTTCAAAGGGCATGTAGCCCAGATGCTGCACGGCCATCGGGAAGCCACAATTAACGTCATTACTCACGGCTTTTCAGGGAGGTGATAAGAGGTATACTCCCTTTGAAGCTGGCATAACCATTCATCCTGTCCCAGCAGCCTGCATACCGAAAGTGGAATTTGTAGCAGCCGTTTCATTTTGCTGCCTGTTCTGCCATTCTTTCTCCCATAGAGGAGTTAAGAAAGAATAAAAGGTAAGGGAGAAAGTTGCTCACATTCTCTCTTTCACCCAGCAAGTTTGTGGTTAGCGTCATTCTTGGCCTGAAGGAGAGATCTGAATCTCCATGCTGTGATCTTAAGGAGCAGGAAGGTGATGGCAGATGTAGATGAAAACAATAGGTTCCCTGGGCTCTTGGTGTCATAGAACATGACAACTCCATAGAGAGAGAGTTGAGAGTCAGAGCACAGAGGAATGCGTTTCTCAGAATGCTACCCTCTGCGCTTGACTGCTTATTAAAGACCCATCAGAACAAAAACCCGAACAGGCTGCTAACTGGTGCTTTGGTGGATTAACACTGGGCTGGATCCCACATTCTGAGATTTCAAAGTTCCTTTGAAGTTACCATATTAGGAAATCACATTGCAAATCGTACCACTGTAAATTTTAGATGTTTCCTGAAAGCTCTGTGATGGAAGAAGAGTTGACTCATTCTTTAGGATTTAAAAAGGGGGAGAACGAAGTCTTTTTTACACAAACGCAAAAGTAATAATTCCCCCCAATGAATGAAAAAAAGAACATGGAAGTCTCGTGGATTTGCCAAAGGCGATTTTATTCTTCTAAAGATTCAGTTCCTTTCAGAAGTTCATAACATTTCTGTTTCCTTAATGTGGCCCTACATCTTAATAGTCTTAACGTTAGAGTAATTTCTTTAAAATATTCAAATGCGACTCATCATTAAAGTGGCCATTATCATCCTTGACTTTGTTAATGTTACTTTAGTGGCTTCTCAGTCTGAGGGACCTGAAGTCCTCAGTAGAAGGAATTAGTTTTCTGCTTCCTCTTAGGATCACTCAGGTTGACTTGGGCATAGGCTGTGTGAGGCCTGGAGGACACAAGGTGAGGGACAGTGTTCTGTCCTCAAGGAATCAGATCCTGATTCCTGCCACAAACTGGAAGTTATGGCTTTCCAGGCATGAATGCGGAACACATACCGAGTTCCTGAAGGAGCCTTCTTTACATCAGTGCTTCTTAGAAAAGCTAAAAACAAATCACACAAAAATAAAGAAAATATCACACTCATTAAAGAGTACGTAAGAGAAATGCACTGCTATTTAAAGGTAGCTGTAGCATTTGATGTAGATCTAATGACTTTCCTGTTATCACATCTGTGTATATTTATACCTATCTCAGCACAGAAACATGCGTCACCACGGATGCCTTGAAAGTAGCCGAGGTTATGGTGTGGGGGATGAACACAAAATTTAACTAGAAGATGAAGCTTCTTGAAAGGTCAGTGGGGTGGAGAATAGTAATTGTTCCAACTGAGCAACTCTCCACAGTACATTTTTGATGCAATGACTAATTATTGTGATTATTTTCATCAGTGAAGGCTCCATTAGAGCTAAACACATTCATTTCCTCTTTTCCTCCTCAAAAGTATTTCAAGCTTTGGAGGAATTCCATATGTTTTCTACCTATACTTAGGAAGTGTGCTCTCCGTATGTTTCCACAAATGGTGAACTACCTTTCTTCCCGCTGTTCTGCTGTCTATGAGGCAGTAGTTTTCTCTTCTTTGTGTCTATTCTAGAAAGCCAAATGGAGCTGAATGAGAACAATTAGCACCTAAGTTGATAAAATTCTCATCTGACCTTTGGAGACCCCTGGGCTCACAGCCTGTAGCCAATAAGCTACAGTTGAACATAACGAGCTGACACATCATTGCAATAAAAGGGAGTAGTAAGTGTAGAAACTGTAGGTCTTTAAAAAATTAATTTTAGCCCCTAAAAAATTACTGTCTACAGTTTTACAGATTTATATCAAATATGGCCTCTTTACTGAGCATTTTTCCAAAGAACTTGTAGAAGAGAGTGTGGTTTTGGAGCTGACACATCTGCATGGTGGGAAGGATGAAAGATTAACAGAATAATTAAATATAAAAGATCACTTATAACACCATCATCATAATAATGTCTTAAATTCCTATAATGTCTTAGACTTTTTTTTTTTTTTTTGGCCACGCCGCACGGCATGCAGGATCCTAGTTCCCCGACCAGGGATTGAACCCAGGCCCCCTACAGTAGAAGCTCGGAGTCCTAACCACTGGACCTCCAGAGAACTCCCTGTCTTAGACTTTTCAAAGGGTTTTCACACATATTCTTGTTTGCTCTTTGTGGACCTGGGCATGACACACCTATTGAATTTGAAACTAAAGAACATAGATGAAAAGCATACTTCTCAAGACATGACCTGGGAAGAACAGTCCAGTTTTCCAGATGGTGAGATGTCTACACTACCATAAAGACAAACATTAAGATTGGGCCTTCAGAAGCAAAATGGAGAAGATATTTAGGGGAACATATTAACCAGATTGTCATATTCCTTCTCCTTCCAGCTCATCCCCAAATTGTAATTAAGGAAAAAACTATCTTGGCCTGTCTTGTTTGAATTCATGGTATAATTGTCAGCTGTTTATCTGCTCAGGCAACTAGGTGGTTAATTTGATTTTTCAGTCTTTGAACAAAATCTTTGATAGTTTAAAATGCCTGATGAGTGGAAGATACTGGGACCACCATTCTTTTCACATGGATGACTTCTGAGAATGATCGTGCACAGGAATCAAACTTCATTTCAGTTTGCTAAAGTCAATTTAAATAAATCTAAGCACAATACATTCATTTGGCCAATGATTTCAAAATGCAGAACCCCAGAATTTTATAAACTTATTTTGTAGCTAGCAGCCTTAAACGTGTTTTTAATAGTGTGTTGTTTCTCTTGGTTTTTTAATTTTTATTTTATTTTATTTTTGGCCGCGTGGCACAGCTTGAGGGATCTTAGTTCCCCAACCAGGAATCAAACCCATGCCCACAGCAGTGAAAGCACGGAGTCCTACACTAGACCACCAGGGAATACCTAGAACTCCAGAATTTTATAACAGTGGGACAGGGTGGAAAATCAGTAACAGAGGGATGTTAAGATATCTGTCCTTTCAATGAAAACATGTGAGAGTAGACAAAGAATTTGAGTATAGATTTCAGAAAGTTTGGTTTAAAATTATGCTGGAACATGCTAATATCTTAGGGAAGACTATAAATGTCAGTGTATTTTATATTGTCTTCACTCATAATAGCTCCCCTTATACTCAAATTATGACTATATATTACTTAACAAATTGTAGTGTTTAAATGTCTTCAGCCTTATCTAGAGATATAACAAGGAGTTTTCCTTTCAGGCATTTTGGAAACAGTCCAAAAATAGACTCTTCATCTTCGACTGCATAGCATGTCTTAATGGAATAGTTATAATGGTAATTATTCATATTTATTGTCTTTTCCTTAAAGATGCTTTAAATGCATATTTTACATTTCATTACGTCATAATGTGGCATCATAAACTGAAACATGAAACCACTTTGTGTTACAGCACAAGTACTAAATATCCCTATAAAATGGGAAATTCTCTTTATTTATTTACTTTTAAAAAATATTTATTTTGGTCGCGCCAGGTCTTAGTTGCGGCACGTGAGATCTTCGTTGTGGCATGCAGGATCTTTCAGTTGTGGCATGCGGACTCTTAATTGCGGCATGCATGTGCAATCTAGTTCCCCGATCAGGGATCGAACCCCCGTTCCCTGCATTGAGAGCACGGAGTCTTACCCACTGGACCACCAGGGAAGTCCCAGGGAGATTCTCTTTAAACGGCACCTTCTGAAGAACTATTTTTCTACATCTCTCTAGGTACTGCATTTCATAACTCGATTCCTTTCAATTTTAACAATAATTGGCTTTGCATAAAATCTTAAAGTTGGGAGGTATATCTGTTGAGAGGATTGCTTTCAGTTACCAGCAGTGAAAAACTTGACAAACAGTAGCTTAAAAAAGTAAGAGGTGGGTTTCCCTGGTGTGCAGTGGTTGGGAGTCCGCCTGCCGATGCAGGGGGCATGGGTCCGGGAGGATCCCACGTGCCGCGGAGCGGCTGGGCCTGTGGGCCATGGCCTCTGGGCCTGCGCGTCCAGAGCCTGTGCTCCACAGCGGGAGAGGCCACAGCTGTGAGAGGCCCGCGTACTGCAAAAAAAAAAGAAGTAAGAGGTTTATTGGGCTCTGAAAACTTTTGTTCATCCTCTTTAGCAAATGACCTTTGTCTTCATTACCATAACATGGCCACTGTACCTCAGGCCTCCCTTCTGCACTCCAGATCAGAAGAGAAGGGGTGGGTGAAGGGCAACAGTCAAGAGGGCTTACTGGTAAGCCAGCTGAGTCTGTCTCCGTTTTCCTTTTTAATTGAGATATAATTCACATACAATAAAATTCACCCCTTTAAAGTGTAAAATTCAATGTTTTTTAGTATACTTACAAGGTTGTGCAATCATCACCACTATCCAATTCCAGAACATTTCCATCATTCCAAAGAGAAACCCATACTCATGTAGCAGCCAGTCCCCATTCCCCCTCTCCCTTCACATAGCCCCTGGCAACCACTACCTACTTTTTGTCTCTATGCTTATTCTGGACATTTTGTATAAATGAAACCATACAATGTGTGGCCTTTTGTGTCTGGCTCCCTTTGTGTCTGGCTTCTTTCACTTAGCATAATATTTTCAAGGTTCATCCATTGAATGGAAGTATCGGTACTTCACTCCTTTTTATGACTGAATAATATTCCATTAGATGGATATAACACATTGGTATATGGACATTTGGATTGTTTCCACTTTGAGGCTATTATGAATAATGCTGCTGACAGGACTAAAAAGCACTAACAGGCATTGTCCCCTATCTAATTCATCATTAGATATTGTTCTTCATAATACCTACTATGTAGCCACACACTTTCGCTATGTGCTGTCAATGGGAGCTGTTTTCGCTATCATAGGTGGATTTGTACACTGATTCCCACTATTCTCAGGATATACACTCAACTCAACATGAGCAAAAATTCACTTTGCAATCATATTTGTGGGTGTCAACATAACCTTCTTCCCACAACTTTTTTTTTTTTTTTTTTTTGCGGTACATGGGCCTCTCACTGTTGTGGCCTCTCCCGTTGTGGAGCACAGGCTCTGGACGCGCAGGCTCAGCGGCCATGGCTCACGGGCCCAGTCGCGCCACAGCATGAGGGATCTTCCCGGAATGGGGCACGAACCCACGTCCCCTGCATCGGCAGGTGGACTCTCAACCACTGCGCCAGCAGGGAAGCCCCCCACAACATTTTTTAGGCTTATCTGGCATGCCTCAACGATACTGCGACTACCCAGATGCCTATACAACATGAAATACTATTTCATCAATAGGCTCATTCATCTCATTAACAGCAGTCATGCTGATAATCTTTATTATCTGAGAATCATTCACATCCAGACGAGAAGTACTAACAGTAGAACTCACTACTACAAATTTAGAGTGACTAAATGGATGTCCTCCACCATACCATACACTTGAAGAGCCAACCTACATCAATTTAAAGTAGTCAAGAAAGGAAGGAGTCGAACCCTCTTCTGTTGGTTTCAAGCCAACATCATAGCCGCTATGTCTTTCTTCATGAACGAGGTATTAGTAAAATTTTATATAACTTTGTTGAAGTTAAGTCACAGGTGGAAATCTTGTATATCTCTATGGCATATCCCTTCCAACTAGGTTTTCAAGATGCAACGTCACCCATCACAGAAGACCTACTACACTTTCATAACCACACACTAATAATTGTTTTCTTAATTAGCTCCCTGGTTCTTTACATTATTGTACTAATACTAACAACTAAGCTACACATACTAGCACGATAGACGCACAAGAAGTAGAAACTATCTGGACTATCTTACCAGCCATTATCTTGATCTTAATTGCCCTGCCATCACTACAAATTCTTTACATAATAGATGAAATTTATAATCCCTCTCTTACTGTAAAAACTATGGGTTACCAATGACACTAAAGCTATGAATATACTGACTACGAAGACCTAAATTTTGACTCCTATATAATCCCAACATCAGACCTAAAACCAGGGGAATGACAACTCCTAGAAGTAGACAACCGAGTAGTTTTGCCCATAGAGATAACAATCTGAATGCTAATCTCCTCTGAAGATGTACTGCACTCATAAGCCGTACCTTCCTTAGGCCTAAAAATGGACGGAATCCCAGGACACCTAAATCAAACAACCCTAATATCAACACAACCAGGCTTACATTACGGACAGTGTTCAGAGATCTGTGGGTCAAACCATAGCTTCATGCCAATTGTCCTTGAGTTAGTGCCTCTAAAATACTTTGAAAAATGATCCGCATCTATGCTATACGCTCATTAAGAAGCTAGGTTAGCGTTAACCTTTTAAGTTCAAGACTGAGAGCTAAAATTCTCCCTAAGGATATGCCACAACTAGATATATCAACATGATATTACCATTTCATCTATATTTCTAACACTATTTATTATATTTCAACTCAAAGTCTCAAAACATATCTACTACCCCAACCCAGAGTCAACGCTCACTAAAGTGCAAAAACAACCCACCCCTTGAGAGACAGTATGAATGAAAATTTATTTGCCCCTTTCGTGACCCCAACAATAATAGGCCTCCCCGTAGTCATTCTAATTATTATATTCCCAAGTATTTTATTTCCAACATCAAAACAACTAATTAACAATCACATAATTTCCCTTCAACAATGGCTAATCCAGCTTATATCAGAACAAACAATAAGCATCCGTAATCATAAAGAACAGACTTGATCACTAATACTAATATCGCTCATTCAATTTATTGGGTCAACCAACCTTCTTGGACTACTGTCCCACTCATTTACACCCACCATGCAGCTCTCAGTGAATGTGGGAATAGCAGTTCCCCTATGAGCCGGTACCGTGGTTATAGGTCTCCGCAACAGAACAAAAGCATCTCTAGCTCACTTCCTACCACAAGGCACACCCACCCCCGTCATCCCCATGCTAGTAATTATCGAAACTATCAGCCTATTCATCCAACCAGTAGCACTAGCTGTGCGACTAACGGCCAGTGTTACAGCAGGTCATTTATTAATACATCTAATCGGAGAAACAACCTTAGTGCTAATAAGCAGCAGCACATTCACGGCTCTCATTACATTCATTATTCTCACCCTACTCACTATCCTCGAATTCGCCGCCGCTATAATTCAAGCCTATGTGTTTACCCTCTTAGTAAGCTTATATCTGCATAACAACACATAATGACCCACCAAACCCACACGTACCACATAGTAAATCCTAGTCCTTGGCCCCCTACAGGAGCCCTTTCAGCCCTCCTCATAACATCAGGCCTAATCATATGATTCCACTTCAACTCAATAATTCTACTAATACTAGGCCTACTAACTAACACTCTAACAATATATCAGTGATGACAAGTTGTTATTCAAGAAAGCACTATCCAAGGCCACCACACACCAACCGTCCAAAAGGGACTTCGATACGTAATAATCTTATTTATTGTCTCAGAGGTCCTCTTTTTTTTTTGCGGCACTCGGGCCTCTCACTGCTGTGGCCTCTCCTGCCGCGGAGCATAGGCTCTGGACGCGCAGGCTCAGCGGCCATGGCTCACGGACCCAGCCGCTCCGCGGCATGTGGGATCTTCCCAGACCAGGGCACGAACCTGTGTCCCCTGCATCGGCAGGCGGACTCTCAACCACTGCGCCACCAGGGAAGCCCAGAAGTCCTCTTTTTTACCCACTTCTTTTGAGCCTTCTATCACTCAAACCTCACCCCTACCCCTGAGTTAGGCGGGTGTTGGCCACCAACAGGCATTCGCCCTCTAAACCCCTTGGAGGTACTGCTTCTCAACACTTCCGTGCTATTGGCCTCTGGCGTGTCCATCACTTGGGCCCATCACAGCCTTATGGAAGGAAATCGTAAGCGCACACTTCAAGCCCTCTTTATTACAACTACTCTTGGTGTCTATATTTTACATTCCTACAAGCCTCAGAGTATTACGAAGCCCCATGTACGATCTCAGATGGGCTCTATGGATCGACTTTCTTTGTGGCTACAGGATTCCACGGACTACGTGTAATCATTGGGTCTACCTTCCTTGTTGTTTGTTTCCTGCGCCAATTAAAATTCCACTTCACATCCAACCACCACTTCGGCTTTGAAGCCGCTGCTTGATACTGACATTTTGTAGATGTTGTATGATTATTCCTTTACGTATCTATCTATTGATGAGGCTCATAGTTCGTTTAGTATTAATTAGTGCAACTGACTTCCAGTCCGTTCGTTTTGGTACACTCCGAAAAAGAATAATAAACCTAATACTGACCCTATTAACAAATACAACAGTAGCCTCATTACTCGTACTCATCGCCTTCTGACTTCCTCAACTAAACACTCACGCAGAAATAACAAGCCTTTATGAATGAGGATTTGACCCTACAGGATCCGCCCACCTACCTTTTTCCATAAAATTTTTCCTAGTAGCAATCACGTTCCTCCTTTTTGACTTAGAAATTGCTCTCCTACTACCCCTCCCCTGAGCAACTCAAACAAACAACCTAAAAACAATACTCACCATGGCTTTACTTTTAATCTCATTATTGGCAATTAGACTGGCCTACCAGTGAACTCAAAAGGGACTGGGGTGAGCTGAATATGGTATTTAGTTTAAAACAAAATAAACGACTTTGACTCATTAGATTATGATTAGACTCATAATTACCAAGTGTCTTTAGTACATATAAACATTATCATAGCTTTCACTATATCCCTCATAGGGTTACTAATATATCAATCCCACCTAATATCCTCACAACTATGTCTAAAAGGCATAATATTATCACTATTTATCCTGGCGGCCCTGGCAATCTTAAATTCACACCTTACTTTAGCGAGCATAATACCAATCATCTTGCTGGTGTTCGCAGCCTGCAAAACAGCACTTGGGCTAGCCTTACTAGTAGTAGTATCAAATATCTATGGCACTGATTACGTACAAAACCTCAACCTTCTCCGATGCTAAAATTCATCATCCCCACAATCATACTAATACCCCTAACTTGATTATCAAAAAGTAACAGAGTCTGAATTAACTCCACAATCCACAGCCTACTAATTAGTCTCACAAGCCTACTTCTTCTTAACCAACTCAACAATAGCCTTAACTTCTCATTAATATTCTTCTCCGACTCCCTGTCCGCACTATTATTAATTCTAACAACGTGGCTCCTTCCCCTAATACTAATAGCCAGACAGTCTCACCTACTCAAAGAACCACTAATCCGAAAAAAATTATATATCACGATACTAATCATATGACAAACATTTCTAATCATAACATTCACCGCCACAGAACTAATTCTATCTTACATTATATTTGAGGCTACTCTAGTTCCTACCCTTATTATCATCACCCGCTGAGGTAACCAAACAGAACGCTTTAATGCAGGACTCTACTTGTTATTCTACACACTAGTTGGATCACTCCCACTGCTAGTGGCATTAGTATATATATAAAATACCACGGGCTCTCTGAATTTTCTAGTACTTCAGTGTTGAGTCCAGCCACTATCCAACTCCTGCACCGTCTTTATATGACTGGCCTGCACGATAGCCTTTGTAGTAAAAATACCCCTCTACGGCCTCCACCTCTGACTACCCAAAGCACACGCAGAGGCTCGCATTGCAGGTTCTATAGTCCTCGCGGCCGTATTACTAAAACTCGGGGACTACAGCATGCTACGAATCACGTCAATACTCAACACCCTAACAGAATTCAGAGCGTACCCTTTCCTCATGCTCTCTCTATGAGGAATAATCATAACCAGTTCTATGTGTCTACGTCAAACAGACCTAAAATCACTCATTGCCTGCTCTTCAGTCAGCCACACGGCGCTCGTTATTGCAGCTATCCTCTTTCAAACCCCCTGGAGCTACATAGGGGCTACCGCCCTAATAATCGCCCACGGCCTCCCATCATCTATATTATTCTGCCTAGCAAACTCAAACTATGAATGAATCCACAGTCGAACTATAATCCTAGCCCGAGGCCTACAAATTCTCCTCCCACTGATAGCCACTTGATGACTGCTAGCAAGCCTGACAAACCTGGCCCTGCCCCCTACTATCAATCTAATTGGAGAGCTGTTCATAGTCATATCGACTTTCTCAGGATCAAACCTCACTACCATCTTAATAGGAACTAACATTGTAATTACAGCCCTATACTCTAGGTACATACTAATCACAACACAACGTGGTAAATGTACGCACCACATCAATAATATTATGCCCTCCTTCACACGACAAAATGTCCTTATAGCCCTCCACATCCTACCACTCCTACTCCTGTTACTAAATCCTAAAATCATCCTGGGCCCCCTATACTGTAAATATAGTTTTAAAAAAACACTAGATGGTGAATCTAGCAACAGAAGACTAAAACTTTTTATTGACTGAGAAAGTATTACAAGAACTGCTAATTCATGCCCCCATGCCTAGTAGTATGGCTTTTTCAGACTTTTAAAGGATAGTAGTTATCCATTAGTCTTAGGAACCAAAAAATTGGTGCAACTCCAAATAAAAGTAATAAACCTGTTCTCTTCCTTTGCCTTAGTCACATTACTAATACTAATTATCCCGATTATAATAACTAACACAAACTTCTACAAAAGTGATAAATACCCATCATATGTAAAAAGTACTCTTTCATGTACTTTTATTACCAGCCTAATCCCAATGATAATATTCCTTCACACAGGCCAAGAAATAATCATTTCAAACTGATACTGGATCACCATCCAAACCCTTAAATTAACACTCAGCTTCAAAATAAATTACTTCTCAATAATATTTGTACCAGTAACATTGTTTATTACATGGTCTATCATAGAATTCTCAATATGATACATACATTTAGACCTTACATTAATCAGTTCTTCAAATACCTACTCCTCTTCATCATTACCATACTAATCCTTGTTACTGCTAACAGTCTCTTCCAGCTTTTCATTGGGTGGGAGGGGGTCGGAATCATATCTTTCTTACTCATCGGGTGATGACATGGACGAACAGACACAAACACAGCTGCCCTCCAAGCAATCTTATATAACCGCATCAGGGATATCAGATTCATTATATCAGTAGCATGATTTCTATCCAACTCAAACGCATGAGACCTACAACAACTTTTTTTTGTTGTTTGTTTGTTTTTGCGGTACGCGGGCCTCTCACTGCTGTGGCCTCTCCCGTTGCGGAGCCCAGGCTCCGGACGCGCAGGCTCAGCGGCCATGGCTCACGAGCACAGCCGCTCCGCGGCATGTGGGATCTTCCAGGAGCGGGGTACGAACCGGTGTCCCCTGCATCGGCAGGCGGACTCTCAACCACTGCGCCACCAGGGAAGCCCTACAACAACTTTTTATACTCGATCTAAACTCTTTAAACCTCCCCCTTACAGGACTTGTATTAGCCGTAGCCGGAAAATCAGCTCAATTTGGACTTCACCCCTGACTCCCCTCAGCAATAGAAGGTCCCACCCCCGTAACAGCCCTACTCCACTCAAGCACAATAGTCATAGCAGGGACCTTCCTACTTACCCGATTTTACCCCCTAACAGAAAACAATAAACTTATTCAAAAAATAACGTTATGCCTGGGAGCCCTTACCACTCTATTCACAGCTATACGTGCTCTCACCCAAAATGATATTAAAAAAATTATTGCTTTCTCTACCTCAAGCCAATTAGGTCTAATGATTGTAACTATCGGCATCAACCAGCCCTATCTAGCATTCTTACACATTTGCTCACATGCTTTCTTTAAAGCCATACTATTCATGTGCTCCAGATCTATTATCCACAACTTAAACAACGAACAAGATATTCAAAAATAGGAGGCCTATTCAAGACCTTACCCTTTACCGCAACAGCCATTATCATTGGGTGCCTAGCACTGACAGGAGTGCTTTCCTCACCGGCTTTTATTCTAAAGACCTAATCATTGAAACCGCCAACACGTCTTATACCAACGCCTGAGCCCTATTAATAACTCTGTCACCTCCCTCACAGCCATCTACAGCACTCTCATTATCTTCTTCGCACTACTGGGACAACCCCACTCCTCCCCCTCAGCTCCTATCAGTGAAAACAACCCCCTCCTAATTAGCTGTATCAAACGCCTACTAATCGGAAGTATCTTTGCTGGATTCATCATCTCCAACAGCATTCTCCCAACAACCATCCCCCAATAACCATACCTCTGCACTTAAAACTAACTGCCCTTATAGTAACAACTCTGGGCTTCATGCTAGCACTCGAAATTAACCCCAACACACAAAATATACCTACTCCTCAAGCTCCTTTAAACTCTCTGCTCTCCTAGGATATTGCCCCACCATTATACACCACCTACCCCCTTATCTAAACCTATTAATGAGCCAAAAATTAGCATCCTCTCTCCTAGACTTAATCTGATTAGAAACTATCTTACCAAAAACCACATCCCTCATTCAACTAAGATCCTCCACGCTAATCTCAAACCAAAAAGGTCTTATTAAACTATACTTCCTATCATTTCTCATCACCCTCACCCTTAGCATACTTTTATTTAATTACCCCGAGTAATCTCTATGATAACCACAACACCAATAAACAATGACCCACCGGTAACAATCACTAACCAAGTACCATAACTATATAAGGCTGCAATCCCTATAGCCTCCTCACTAAAAAAAAACAGAATCACCGGTATCATAAATAACCCAATCCCCCAACCCCTTGAACTTAAACACAATTTCCACCTCCTCATCCTTCAAAATATAAAATACCATTTAAAACTCTACTATTAACCCTAAAAGAAACACCCCCAAAACAACCTTATTAGAAACCCAAACCTCAGGATACTGCTCAGTGGCTATAGCCGTTGTATAACCAAACACGACTAACATTCCCCCTAAATAAATCAAAAACACTATCAGACCTAAAAATGAACCACCAAAATTCAACACAATCCCACATCCAACACCACCGCTCACAATCAACCCTAAACCCCATAAATAGGTGAAGGTTTTGAAGAAACTCCCACAAACCTAATCACAAAAATAATGCTTAAAATAAATACAATGTATGTCATCATTATTCTCACATGGACTCCAACCATGACCAATGACATGAAAAATCATCGTTGTCATTCAACTATAAGAACACCAATGACCAACATCCAAAAAAAACCACCCGCTGATGAAGATCATCAACAACACATTCACTGACCTCCCAACCCCGTCAAACATCTCGTCATGATGAAACTTTGGCTCTTTACTAGGCATCTGCCTACAAATCCTAACAGGCCTATTGCTAGTGATACACTACACACCAGACACAACAACTGCCTTCTCATCAGTAACACACATCTGTCGAGACATCAACTATGGATGAATTATTTCATATATACATGCAAACAGAGCTTCCATATTCTTTATCTGCCTCTACATTCACGTAGGATGTGGCCTGTAGTATGGGTCCTACACCTTTCAAGAAACACGAAACATTGGAATCATCCTACTACTTACAGTTATAGCTACCGCATTCATAGGTTATATACTACCTTGAGGACAAATATCATTCTGAGGCACACAGTCATCACAAACCTACTCTCAGCAATCCCATATATCGGCACCACCCTTGTCGAATGAATTTGAGGAGGCTTTTCTGTAGATAAAGCAATTCTTTGCCTTCCACTTCATTCTCTCTTTCATCATTACAGCGCTAGCAGCCATCACCTACTATTCCTTCATGAGACAGGATCCAACAACCCCACAGGAATCCCATCCAACACAGACAAAATCCCGTTCCATCCCTATTACAAAATCAAAGATATCCTAGGCACCCTACTACTAATTCTAGCCTCACTAATACTAGCCCTATTCTCACCTGACCTGCTAGGAGACCCCGACAACTACGCCCCAGCAAACCCACTCAATACACCGCCCCATATCAAGCCAGAATGATACCTTCTATTCGCCTATGCAATCCTACGATCAATCCCCAACAAACTAGGAGAAGTCTTAGCCCTATTACTCTCAATCTTGGCATTTATTCCAATACTCCACACATCCAAACAGCGAAGCATGATATTCCAACCTTTCAGCCAACTCCTATTCTGAATGTTAGTAGAAGAGTTACTAACACTAACATGAATTGGAGGACAACCCATAGAACACCCATACATCATTATCAGACAACTTGCATCTGTTTTATATTTTCTTTTAATCCTAGTGCTAATACCAGTAACTAGTATCATCAAAAACAAATCTCTAAAATGAAGAGTCTTTGTAGTATAACACAATATCCTGGTCTTGTAAACCAGAAAAGGAGAACGACACACCTCCCTAAGACTCAAGAAAGAAGCCCTAAACTTCACCACCAGCACCCAAAGCTGAAATTCTATATAAACTATTCTCTGAAATAAGTTATAAGACATTCATAAAATTATAGTACTATGTCAGTACTAAAACAACCCATTTTATCACATACATGTTATGTACATCGTGCATGTTTGCACTACCACATCAATAAGTACATGTGTTCCATACGTACATATATACTGTATGTATATATATACGTACATTCCATACGTACATATATACACTGTATGTATAATCGTGCATTACATTATTTACCACATGTCTAATAAGCATGTACGCTAAACCATTGATATTGCATAATACATACAATTTATTGGTTGTACATAGTACGTTAGGTTAAATCAATCCTTAGCCAAGGTACTTATAATCCCTCACATTACACCACAAGCTTGGTCACCAGGCCGCGTGAAACCATCAGCCTGCTCGGCAGGTGTCCCCCTCCTCGCTCCGGGCCCATACCTTGGGGGTTTCTATCAATGGACTTTATCAGACAATCTGGTTCTTACTTCAGGGCCATCTCACCTAAAATCGCCCACTCTTTTCCCCTTAAATAAGACATCTCGATGGACTGATGACTAATTAGCCAATGCTCACACATAACTGTGGTTTCATGCATTTGGTATTTTTTAATTTTGGGGGGGGATGCTTGGACTCAGCTATGACCGTAAAAGGTCGTAACACAGTCAAGCAATTTGTAGCTGGACTTGATTGGAATTATTTACTGGCACGGGCAACCTGCATTGTGCAATTCAGTCAGTGGTCGCAGGACATAGCACTCCACTCTCCCCCCCGGTTTAAAATATTTACCTATCAGAATAAATTAACCTTAACACTCCCATCATACCAATGAGCTACTTAGATATTCACCGCCCATACAGACAGACATCCCCCTAGATTCACCAGCCATTTTATCAAAAATTTAATACTAAATCTGACATAAACCACACAACGCAACCATAAAAACACCACCTATATATAGCAAGTTAATGTAGCTTGAACACTTCTTAAAATGTCTAGATGGGCTCACTGGCCCCATGAACCTAAAGGTTTGGTCCCAGACTTTCTATTAGTTTTTAACAGAATTACACATGCAAGTATCTGCACTCTGGTGAGAATGCCTTCTAAATCACTGAGATTAAAAGGAGCAGGTAGCAAGCACGCCACACCTGCAGCTCACAGCACCTTGCTCAACCACGTCCCCATGGGACACAGCAGTGATGAGAATTAAGCCATAAATGAAATTTTGACTAAGCCATATTAATCAGGGTTGGTAAATTTCGTGCCAGCCACCAGCAGCCATAGATTGACCCGAATTAATAGAATTATGGCGTCAAGCGTGTTAAAGAATTATCCAAGATAAAGTTAAACCTTAATTAAGCTGTAAAAAGCCATAATTACAGTAAAAATAAACTGTGAAAGTGACTTTAACATATCCTGATCACACAACAGCTAAGACCCAAACTGGGATTAGGTACCCCACTATGCTTAGCCCTAAACCCAAATAGTCACAGCAACTAGACTATTCATCAGAGTACTACCAGCAACAGCTTAAAACTCAAAGGACTTGGCGGTGCTTCACACTCCTCTACAGGAGCCTGTTCTATGATGGATAAACCCCGATAAACCTCACCAACCCTTGCTAACCCAGTCTATATACCACCATCTTCAGCAAACACTAAAAAGGAGCTAACAGGACTAACAAGGACTGGTACGCTGAATACTTGCATACAAGTTTTTATGTGAACATATGATAACTCAATGATTTAGCTTTCTGAGGAGCTGCCAAACTGTTTTCCAAAATGGTCACACCATCTCACGGTCACACCATTTCACACTCCCACCAGCAGTGTACGAGGGGTCCAAAGAGTCCATCTCTTTCAAAACCTTTTCTCAAAAGCATCTCCCACCCCATCCCCCATCCCAGAGACTTCTACAAACATCTCATTGCCCAGAACTGGATCATGTGGCTACTCCTATCTTCAACTGAGTCTGGAAAAGTGGGCATGCTAGCCTTCAAACCTCAATTGTAGAGAAGGAAGGGAGGTTTGCATCTTTGTTAAAGAAGTGATGCTGGGGCTTCCCTGGTGGCGCAGTGGTTGAGAGTCTGCCTGCCGATGCAGGGGACGCGGGTTCGTGCCCCGGTCCGGGAAGATCCCACATGCCGCGGAGCGGCTGGGCCCGTGAGCAATGGCCGCTGAGCCTGCGCGTCCGGAGCCTGTGCTCCTTAACGGGAGAGGCCACAACAGTGAGAGGCCCGCGTACCACAAAAAAGAAGAAAAAAAAAAAAAAAAGGTGATGCTGGTCATTTTTTTCTGATAGGAAATCCCCTCTTCAAAACCCCTGACAAAGAGGCATCCCACCTCTGCTGGAACATTGCGGTCAAGATGAGACTCCCATCTCCTAAGGAGCTCCCTCTCCACATTTCAATGGGTCTTATTGTTAGTTCTTCCTGTGTACTGAATAACATGTCTGATATTTTCCCTTCAGAAATAACAAAACAAAGGGAATACAGGAATGCAAATGAAATAGTCATTAATAATGTAAATGTGATGTTCCAACTATTATTGCCTAGCTCACAGGAGTGTTTGGTAATTGTTTATATTCCTCCCTTCCGCCCCCAACCCCTCCTCCTGTCTTTCCCTTCTTTCCTCTGTAATGGCATGGCAAGAGGATACATTTTGTTGTTCTGTTAAATTATACATTTCTAGGACATCAGGGATGGTATTGTCTAATTGACTTTGGTCCACACCTGCTACAACTTATGCGTATGTGAGCATTAATGACTTTTTTTTCTATAGAAGAGAAGGAAGACAACTGGTGACAGAATAAACCACTCGCAGAGCCACCACTGGATTATAAGCATGCTGAGTGCTTAATGAGTTGCTGAATAATATAACACTTTAGTCCTTTGGCTGCCTCATGATTAAATGCTATAAATATTTATGATTTATTACTGATGCTTTGGCTGGGATAGGCTTTGGAAGGCTCATGGATCACAGTGATTCTAAAGGAAAATAAGAAAATAAAACTGTATAAAGCTGCTTATTTATAATGCTGCTCAAATGGTTTATGTAATTTTTCAGAAGCTGGTGGAGGTAAAGCTATTCAGCAGCAATGCCATTGAAATGGTTTCTTTTATAATTGGTAATGTATTTCTCATAGGAATATATTTATAAGTGCGAGTTATGGTTATCACTTTCTACTAAGAACCCACTCACCCCTGAAGGTTTCAGTTAGGCTGCAAGATCAAAGAACTCAGCATTAGGTTTACCGCAAATCCTTTCTTGCTCTATGTGCCAACCAAGGACTAATACATGGGGGTCTTTCCCCTAAAGTCAGAAATCAGGTCTCTGAGAAGCAAGGCAAACACGTATCGGTACCACTGTCCCCAGCTGCACCTAATCACCCACTTACAAAACTTTGTGCTCCCTGTTTCCTTGGTTCTGCTGGCTTAGAGGATTTGTACCCAAGAAATAAACACTTGCACGAGGTACATGGCAGTGCTGAGTGAGCACTGTGATGTGGACTCCAAGCTCAGATAACTGGGCTTGATTCCTAACTCCATCAAACTGCACAGCCCTCAGCAAGTTACTTAACCTCTCTAGGCTTCAGTTTCTTCATGGCGTTCCTATGGATTGAGTGAATTAATACATGTGAAGCACTTGCCAAGAGCAAGTGCTCAATTAAAAATTAGGTATAGTTATTTCCATTAAAAGGAATCATAAACAAGTCTTTTGACTTACAGCGTGCCTTAGGACAGAGTAGACATCTCTAAACATTGTACTAGAGAGCTCATTGCTCAGACATGAGGAAAATTTAGCATATACAGAAAAAGAGAAGCATTAAAATTTTCTCCCTGAAACTGATTCTGTACCTTAATACCTATGTGGAGAAAAAAATTAATGAGTTTGGCCTTTTCACATATCTTATCTCACTGCATCTTTGTATCCACCCTTTGATATTGTTATTTATTATTATTCTCTTCGCTTTACTATAAATATGAGGAAACCAAGAACTTGAGAGATGAAATGATTTGTCCAAGAGCACAAAACTACGAAGCGGCAGAGCCAAGATTTGAACCCAGTTCTTTGGATCAATCAATCAATCTATACACAAAGTGATGACAAGAATATGTTTTAGTTTTGTTGTCGTAAAAAATGGAAAGGCAAGTTTGGGGGTAGGGGAGAGGAGGATGGAAAGTAGTATCTTCGTATAATTCTCAATGAAGGAAAGGTTGGTTCTCCTTGAGAAAGGGTCAACATAGCCCTCCTGTCGTGCAGACATCCAACACACGACTGCAGAACAGATCTGGGTTTCCAAAATTGACTATTTTTAAATATAAAGCTCCGCTGATTTTGAATCGTAAAGGCAGGGCACGCAAACAAAATTATCGTTTCTTTTTAAGTGATAAGTATAGTCAGAGTGTAAGCAACTTTTACGTTACAGACTGAAGTGTTTTACTATTGCATTTACTCATGCCATTTAAGTGGAGGATAAACATTTCACATTTTCTAATACGTTAATGCCAACGTAGAAAGCAAAATGTTGCTGGAAATTTGTGACTGACAGCCCCGTGCTGTCAGCCAGCTAATGAAGTCTCTCCCTCATGCACAGCTGCCTCATGTACTAAGGCTCAGGTCAGGTATTCGTGTCACTGAGGGGATGTCATCTGGTTCCTTATTTGAAAAAGGATTCTTAATACCTCCTCACTCCCACATCCCCGTAGTTTGCTTCAGACAAAAAGGAACTAGATAGTCAAGTCACATACAGAGAAGAGAATATTTATATACAATACTCATGAGGGTAAAACGTTTTCAGGACTGAATGGAAGGTCACTCAGTCTCCCTGAAACATAAAGTCCTGACTGCAGGGAACAAAAAAGCTAGCAAAACCAACCTGGCTCACTGGATCATGCTAAAGGGCTCCTGAGTGAAAGGCGCAACTATTCCCATAGGTGAGGTCCATGGCGATGGATAGCATTTATTAAACATTTCCTACCTGCCACATATACTATTTATCTGGTTTACTAGATCTACTAAATACTATATCTGGTTTACTCCTGCAAACAGCACCATGAAGTGGAAAATATTATCTTCATACTAGAGATGTGGAAACTGAGGTTGGAGAAGGTACGGAATTAACCCCAGGTCACACAGGCGCTAAATGGCACAGCAGGGACTCAAACCCAGGGCTGTCTGTTATCTAAGCCCATGCTCTTTTCAACTTCCTACATCTTCTCCTTCTTTCTTTGGAATGTGACACCCTCCCCACGTTTTATCATTGAAGACTGTAATAGTTATCTATTGCTATATAACATATTACCACGCACTTAGTGGCTTAAAGCAACACACACGTTACCTGTGAGTCAGGAATCTGGGCATGACTTAGCTGGTCCTCCACTTTAAAGTCTCTCAAAGATTGCAGTCAGGGCTTCCCTGGTGGCGCAGTGGTTGAGAATCTGCCTGCTAATGCAGGGCACACGGGTTCGAGCCCTGGTCTGGGAGGATCCCACATGCCGTGGAGCAACTAGGCCCGTGAGCCACAACTACTGAGCCTGTGCGTCTGGCGCCTATGCTCCGCAACAAAAGAGGCCGCGATAGTGAGAGGCCGGCGCACCGCGATGAAGAGTGGCCCCCGCTTGCCACAACTAGAGAAAGCCCTTGCACAGAAACGAAGACCCAACACAGCAAAAATAAATTAATTAATTAATAAAAACTCCTACCCCCAACATCTAAAAAATAAAATAAAATATCTGCATTTATTAAAAAAAAAAAAAAAGATAGCAGTCAAGGTGTTATCCAGGGTTGGGTTGGGGTCTCTTCTGGGGCTTGACTGGGGAGGAATCTTCTTCTGAGCTCACATGCTTGTTGGCAGCACTGAGGTCCTGGCAGGTTGTTGGACTGATGGGCTCAATTCCTGAGGACCTCTGTCAACCAGAGTCTGCCCTTAGTTCTTTGCTATGTGGGCCTCTCCATGTGTCAGCTGACTTGATTGAAGCCATCGAGGGAGAGAGTCAACAGGGAGAGTTTGCTGGCAAGATGGAAGTTATGATGGTATGTAACATAACCATGATGGTGACGTCACCACCTTTGCCATATTCTATTGCTTAGAAGCAAGTCACAGACCCTGCTCAAATCCCAGGGGAGGGGATTACACAGGATGTGGATGATAGGAGGTGGGGGATGCCTCTTAGAGTCTATCAACTACAGGGAGTTATGTCAAGTGTTCTGTCTTTTCCTTTATATTTCTACCAACTCCACCAACTTGTCATAAAGCTCCTTGCCCAGGATCAGAGAAAAGCTTATAATTTTAAAAATATATATTTAAATCCCAACTGGGATGTTTATCTCATGCTGCTTGTTAAAAATAGTATTATTTCTTAAGACTTGGGCCTTAATTCTTATTAGTTGCATTACCACCTTGTTTCTGGAAATAAACTCATTACTTCCAGCACCCCAGGGAAGTGTGCATTTAGTGGGGTTAGCAGGGTCATGAAATAAATATATGGCCTTAGTTCTAAACACTGTGTGTTAGTCCTAGTAGCCTTTCATTCCAGACCCTCCTAGGTTAGCAGAGGTTATCTCTATGGGAAAGGCAAGCAGAGAAGTCCTACAGAATCGCTCTAGCACAAGGCTTCTGGAAGCCTAAAGGTGAAGGCTTACAGTAAACAGAGAACATAATACTTACAATGAGAAATCGGTTATAGAAGTTATAATTCATTGCTTTTTAGTGTCTCAAACCCCATTGTACCATTGGAACGTAGCCTGCTTGAATTATAGCAGCTTTAAAAAAAAATCTTTTCATCACTATTACCACATGCATATGTCTGTGTGTATATATATGTATGCATGACACTCAAAATTTAGCACTATGAATTCTCACTGCTGCTGCAAAACTGTGTTCCTTCTCAACTATCTTGACGTACACTGCATCCAAAAGAGGCTTTAGAAATCTTCCAGAGCCCAGTTACCCTGGGGGGGGATGCAAACCCACCCATTGTCCATCTCCCTGTAATTTCTTCAATAATTTCAGCATAGAGTGACATCGGTTTACCAAGGAAAAGCTAACAGATTTTTTTCTATATATAACGGGTTGACAGTGCTGTGGTGACAGTTTATATAATAGAACTCATGCTTAAATAATAAGGTAACAGCTTTGGACTGTGAATTTTTAAATGTTTTATTGAAATGTAGACTGATTAACAGGCAAGATTCTTCTTCTAATTATTTTAATTATAGTCTCTTAATGACAAGAAGCTGTAGAAATAAAAACACGTTAAAATTACATTTTTAATGAAGTGGCACCTGAAAGCCCCAACTTCTCCAAAGCAAGTAGGGATAATCTATTGTTACCTAGAAACAATGCATGTGTACATAGAGGTTAAGATGTTCATTGGGGAAATAGGATTATTTATGACCCAATTTCTCTGAATGCAAGTAGAATGAAGACAACGTGTGATAAATGGACACTGGACTCAGTTAAGAGGCTGATTTTTAGCCCTGGGTCTGTTAAACTGCTTGCCTGTATGTCTATTTCACCTCTCTTGGCCTCAATTTTCACATGTAAAATGTGGAAGTTGAAATTAATGAGCTCTTCCATGTTCATAGCAGCACTATTTACAATAGCCAAGACATGGAAGCAACCTAAATGTCCATCGACAGATGAATGGATAAAGATATGACACATATATACAATGGAATACTACTCAGCCATAAAAAATGAAACAATGCCATTTGCAGCAACATGGATGGACCTAGAGATTATCATACTAAGCGAAGTAAGCCAGAGAAAGACAAATATCATATATTATCACTTATATGTGGAATCTAAAAAATGATACAAATGAACTTATATACAAAACAGAAATAGACCCACAAACATAGAAAACAAACTTATGGTTACCAAAGTGAGAAGAGGGAGGGATAAATTAGGAGTTTGGAATTAACAGATACATACCACTATATGTAAAATAGATAAACAACAAGGACCTACTGTATAGCACAGGGAACTATATTCAGCATCTTGCAATAACCTATAATGGAATGGAATCTGAAAAAGTATATATATATATATATATATATATATGTATATGTATAACTGAATCACTTTGCTGTACACCTGAAACTAACACAATATTGTAAATCAACTATACTTCAATAAAAAAGAAACTAATGAGCTCTAAACCCTCATAAACTTTATAATACCATGATTTAATTACTCTATTATAGTGATAAACTTTTAGGGAAAATAGATTGATCATATCTGTCACTAAATATTAATTTATATGCACACATAATAATGTCAGCTTTTAGGATATAGACAAGGCTTTGCATGGAATTTATCGAAACCAAATGTTATTTGGACGTGTATCCATGTACCCAACACTGCACTAAGTACCATGTACGTGTGAGTGGGTAAGATGGCGAGGTAGAGAAAGGATAGTATTCATCCACCCACCTATTCATTCATTCATTCATTCACTTGCTTCTATCAGGTAGGGTCTCACCAATAAGGTAACATCTGAAAAGAAATAGAAAGAGAATGAGGGAATGAGCCATACAGATTATCTTGGGGAAAAGCATTTAAACAGAGAAAGAGCAAGCACAGAGGCTCTAAGGTAGGAGTGGCCTTGTTTTGTCCAAGGATTAGCAAGGAGGCCAGTACGGCTAAAGGAAAGTGAGCAAGGAAGAAAGCAATAGGAGATTAGGCATGGAGCTAGGAGGGAACCAGGACATGGAAGGCATTTCAAACAAATGTATCCTGTTCAGCACTAGTTGTACCCTTTTGTCTGTCTTCAAATCCAGAAAATCATCAGTCATAGTCTCTACAAATACATCTCATCAGCCCCGCTCTTGTTCTCTTTTTCAGGAATTCCTATTAGGTTGGAGCTGTCCCATCTATTTTCTGTTTTCTAGCTGACATTTCTTAGTTTTAATCTCTTACCATTCAATGCTACCTTCTGAGTGGATTTCTCAATACTATTTTCCAATTCTTTAATTATTTGTTCAAATATGTCCAGTCTAGAGTTTAACCTATTCGTTTTGATTTTAATTTCAATGATTGTGTTTTTCTATTCCCAGGATTTCCAATTCGTTTTTTTTTTTATATCCACCTGTTCTGGTTTCATCTGACTATTTTGCTTCAGAATTTATTGTTCTTGTTTTTTATGAGTGCTATTCCTTCCTTTATCTCTTTGATGATCTTAAACGTATCTGTTTCAGACATTTTCATATTAATCTCTCATTTTCATCTCATTTGGAGTAAATATATCTCCTAGTTATTTATATCTTTTGTCTAGTTTTTCTCCATGTGTTTTGGAATTTGAAGGCTCATCATGGGCAGGAGGTTTTACTGTTTTTCTCTCTTTGTTTTCCTCAAGTCTGATAATTTCTTTTTTTTTTTTTTGGCTGTGCTGGGTCTTAGCTGCGGCATGTGGGATCTTTAGTTGCGGCATGCAAACTCTTAGTTGCTGCATGCATGTGGGATCTAGTTCCCCAACCAGGGATCAAACCCATGCCCCCTGCATTGGGAGCATGGAGTCTTACCCACTGGACCACCAGGGAAGTCCCCGAGGTCTGATAATTTTGTGGTTGCTTTATCCTGGACCCCCAGGTCTCAGTGTAGATCTCAGCCTTTTTTCCTTCCTCCCCCCTTTCCTTCTTTCTTCCCTCCATTCTTTCCCCTTTCTTTCTTCCTCCCTCCCTCCCTTCTTTCCTTCCTGTTCAGAAGCTTCTGTCCCATTGAAATTTTTAAAAATCTAGTTACCAACCCAGTGAGCTAGCTGTTGGACCCATTTTCTGGCTTCAAGGTGAGATCCATTATTTCCAACCTTTCAAGATACTCAGCTTCATATACTCCACTGCTCCAGGCAAGAGTCCATTGCATCTTTTTCATCTTCCTTTTACAGGTGGAGGGGTCCACAGAAGTACTGGTTTCGTTCAGTGAAACTGGCTGTCTTCCCCACCTCTCATAGGACACGTCTGGTCCCTGTTACCACACAGATACTAACATTTCACAGCCTGTGCCTCCCTTCACAACTAGCAGTCCATGGCTTCAGCCTTGCTTTATGGTATTGTGTTTTTCTTTTGTCTTTGGTCCATAAAAAAGATTTGTTTTGTTTTTCAACATGGCCATTTGTGTTTAGGTTTCTTTTAAAATATTTTTATCTACAATTGTCGTGTGTTTGGAGCCCAGGGACAGGGTGTAGATCTAAAAGTGTTAACTTGGATGCCATCTTCACTAGAAATCTCTTCAGGAGGAATGTGAGATACAAGGCAGGCCAGAAAGTATTTATAGGCCCTGAGTAGCCTGGGTGAAAGTATAATCCCAGACCTGACATCAGGAGTATGTAGGACGTGTGCATGGAAATGGGTGGAAACCAATCTGGCTAGAGAAAACAACGGCAGTTCAGACCTAGCGGATCCCAAAATCAGGGTTAGATGCCCTTTGCTTGTGCTTCTGTTAACACACTGTTCCTCCTCTCTTGTCACACTCGTCATTCCTTTGTAATTATCTGAAGGCAGAACCGTGTGTATATTAATAACCACTGTGTCTTCTCTACTACAACACCTATACATAGTAGGTACTCAACAAATATGTGTGGAATAAATGAATAAATATTGGGCAGACAAATCATAGTGTGAAAAAGAAACTTGACCGCATGTAACTTCACCAAACACGAAGCATTAGTCTTTTTCTCTTCAGCTGATCAAAACCCAGTTCCTACTCTCTTTTTCTCCAGCAGTGCCTCATAATCTGTCATCCATTCTCAAAACTGCAATAAAAATGCTTCACTTAAAAGTCTCCAACAGCCTCCCAGGCACCAAACACAACTATCTATTTTCAATTTTCACCTCGTAAACCTCTCTGCGGCACACCCCTGACCTTGGCTTCGGCGCCACGACACCATCCTGTCCTGCAGGATTTGTAACAGCTGCTGGGCTGGACAGCTGAAGACACAAATACCTGCTCATGAGAAAGCATTTGACCAAGAGCCTAAACGGGGAGTGACCTACTGAAAGCTAGGTTTTAGAAAATCCAATCTGAATGTGAGAGGCAGGGCCGACTGAAAACGGCAAGATTGGAGGCAGGGAGAAGCCTGAGACCCTTGCACGTGACTTATGTTGCAGGTCTGTCTTGTGTCTTTCTTCTCCATGAGGCATATCCTGATCTACACGTCTGCTCCGTGCTCAATTGTGTGGCCTGGGATTTTAGCTCCTCTTCCTAGGCCAGCAACCCCACTGATGGACGTTTTGTAGAGCTCTTGCCAGACCCATTCTCTGGGGTCCAGTCTTGTCTCTGAGACCCCAGCCTGCTGTCTGGGGCACTGGTGCATGTGAGTGAAGAATGGTCACCTCCTACGAAACGCCCCTATGTTGCTCTCCCCCTGCATTCACTGGGACTACTGAAACAAGCCCTGAGACGCTGACTGGGCACCCCAGCTTCCCTCTCCACACTCAGCCTTTGCTTCCTCTGTCCAGGCCCCTGCTCCCCTGCCGCTGGAGTGTCTGGCAGCTGTTGTTGGGCTCTGCCTCCCTATTGGTTCTGTCCCATGTTGCTGAGGACCCGAAAGCCTTGCACTCCATGCCTGTTTGGAGTTGGGACAGAATGGGGTGAATGGGGCTTGTTAGAGCCCAGTCTTAGTAAAGCTGGAGTAGCAGTCAGTTTATCTGAACAAGATCTCAGGCACAGGGTTCCCGAGGTAGAAACCTATGAGCAATCCTGGGGTACAAGGAGATGATGGGGTATTTTAATTAATACAGAAGGCTCGTTATCCAAATGAGGACACAAGGCTAGCGCTGGACTTGTAGTCAGATGACCTGATGGTTTGCTCCATGAGGCTGGGTTGTAGCTCCAGAAATGCCTGCTGTCTGAGGTCAGAGCCGGTCACATTTATGAGAGCAAGGGCTTAGCTTGTAGGTAGGAATCTAAATGGCTAGCTATCTGGATTGAGACCAGGCATAGCCTGCGGAGTGCCATGTATACACCAGGACATGTGTATATACACTTAATATAGTAATAGAACTCATATATAGTATACAACTCTTACATAATTTTATATATCACACTGTGTTAAAGGTATAAACATTGTGACTCAGAATCTAAATATCCCTTCTCTCTCTGTAGGTGCTTTCTTATTCTAAAATTATCGTCCTGTATTCATGTTCTTTTTTCAGCTCCCTGAATTACTTGAGAGTTTTTTGTCCTGGGGCCTGACTGGGGATATTAGGGACCCCCTTTAAAGGAAGTAATCAACAAATGACTCACATAAGATGAAGATTTATCTTTCAGCAGCCCAGCTGGTAGAAGACCCAATTCTCTACACTCAAATTTCTTCTTACTAGTCTTATTCTTTCCTTCTCTTTCTCGTCCTAGGTTACCTTGTCTAACCCCTGGTTACCGAGTGACCCCTTTTTCTCTCTCTGTCACTCCCCACTATATCTTTTCTTATTTTTATTAGTACGGCCTGGGGGGCAGTGGGGTGCCGGTCTTGGCCTAAGCAGGAGCCTGCAGTTGGGCACCGCTGGGAGCTGGGTGGGCGGGGAGAGCTTGTAAACCCCGAGCTTGGTCCAGGAGACTAAGATGAGGTGATTTGCTCAACCTGCTTTTCATGACACCTGACAGTGTCTTTCTGTTGGTTCTGTTTCCTGATGCCTTCGTGGAATTTGGGCATTTTATCTCAATGAGGTAATTGATTCATCATCTGGTTCAAATCCCTACATTTCCCAAGTTGATGATACAAGCCATTAAAAAAAGCAGGAAGTTGGCTCTGCTACAAGAAACTGACAGTGATTTCATGTTCTCTTAGACTTATTGTGAATTCTGAGTCCAAAATCACTTCCGCTCTTCCTGGCTCTGGGTTTCACCTGCCTCCTTTATTTTCCTTTGAATCTGATTGAGTGAGTTGGCTGTGTTATACACTCACACAGAGAAATTTCTCCTTGAAATTGGCTTATGTGGCCTGAAAGGGAGATGAACTTTTTCTACTTCTCTCCCTTCATCCTTCCTCCCCCTCCTCACTTTCCCCGTTCTGCCCCTCATTGCCAGGTTAGCACAGTCTTCTAAAGATATCCTGGCTATTTCTGGAAATGCTACTCTTACAAACCAAAACGGTTCGGATGCTTTAGAAGGGGTAAAAGAGCTACGAAATGATTCACTGGCTCCTCTTCAGCTGTTCCCTCCTCCAAGTGTGCCAGACACTGTGCTAGGTACCAGAACTGTTTGCAACCCCCGAGTGTAAATTAATTTCCTTTTTTTGTGTGTGGTACACGGGCCTCTCACTGTTGCGGCCTCTCCCGTTGCGGAGCACTGGCTCCGGACGCGCAGGCTCAGCGGCCGTGGCTCACGGGCCCAGCCGCTCCGCGGCATGTGGGATCTTCCCGGACCGTGGCACGAACCCGTGTCCCCTGCATCGGCAGGCGGACTCTCAACCACTGCGCCACCAGGGAAGCCCTAATTTCCCTTTTGTGACTTGTATAACTTAGGGTGAAATTGTCAAAGCCTCAGGTGCTAACTTTTTCCATTTGGTACCCAGCAACCATTCATTGTAGCTGCAATTAATTAACAATGGCCACCACAGAGCTCTTTATTGGAAACCTGGTAACTGGGACATGAGGTACCTGGAAAAATTCCATAATAGTACCTGTGTGGATGCAACACAGAGCAAAGAATTCATTTGAGTTTTATACAGGGTGTACTTTTTGTGAAACTAAATTATTCCCCCTGGTGTCTCGGAAGCTCTCTTTACTTCCCTGCTCACTTCTGTTCCTTTATATAATCCATGAGAAACATTTTTCTTCTGATTTGTTGGGGGTCCTTGCACGCCCATCTTCATGTCTGTCTCAGCTTCGGTTCTTATCTGTCTCCCTCTTCACAGTCAGTAAGCAGCCTCATCCTTGCCCCGTGCTGAGGTTTTTGTGTCGTTCACGGGATTCTTCTTATCTCTGATTACTTTGTGTGCTCCCTTATTCATCTCCTGCGTTGCAGCACCTCCAGGAGAGGCTGTGTAGTGTTTTCCTGCTTAACATCGTGTGGGTTTGGGCTTTTTGATTTCATTTTGTTTCGAGTGTTGGAGACTGGGGCTGGTCAAATTCGTAAGGAGGCTACGCGGACCTGGTTGCCGGCTCACATTTTCCCTCTGTAGGCACCCCAGCACTGGAGTTTGCCCTGTTCACTCTGTTTTCTTGCCCATCATCTTCCCTCTGAGACCTAGTGGTCCTGTATCTCACACCCTCAGGTCACCTGTGCTGTCCCAAATATACAAGGGGACAATTTCAACTTGTACTGATGCCTGGCCCTGCTCTAGGGGCTGCTGATAAACAAACTCAGGCCTTAATCTCAAGGAGCTCCCAACCTTGTGTGGAAAATACACACACAGACTCAACAATTAGAATTCAGTAACTGTGAAGTGTTATGACAGCTGCATGCACGGGAACTATGGGAGCACACAGGAACACAGACGATTTTCCAGGGAAAACATGGGAAATAGAAGTTAAGTTTTAAAAAGAATGCTCTTAAGCTTTGACATATCATACACTTTGGTGTGTAAGTGGGAATGGAATTGGAGGCAGGGGGAGGGGAAGGAGTGCCTTCCCAGAGACTGTGTTATTTGAGCACATTGAATCATAGGCACATTGAAGATTAAATAATGGAGGACGCACTTACAGCACTCCTAACAAACAGGAATTCTCCAGACAAATGAGGAAGGAAAGGTTGTTACTGGTGGAGGAAAATCCAAGTTACAAAGGCAGAGCTGGTACTTCAGGGTGATGGTGGCATGATGGGGTGTGGAGAGCCATGTGAGTGGAGAGGCTGATGAGGTCAGATGGGAATGAGCAAGTCCTGGGGGAGAGCTGCCTATAAGGGCCCATCCTGGGGTAGGGTGTGAGGACCAGGTGAATCTGGGGCAGTATTTACTCAGAGGAGCCAGAAGAAGATATGTTCTAAAGTGGCGTGGTTTTAAACTCTTGACTGTGTTTCACAGAAAAATATATATTTTACATGGCAAATCAATACATACACATTAAAAATTTATTCTCATACACGATTCACTCTGACATTTTCTATTTAATTCTGTTCTTTTCTTTTTTTCTATTTCAGCTAAAAAAGAAATGCTAGTCTGACTCTAAACTTAAATCATGACCCAATGAGTCATGACCCAAAGTTTGGAAAACACTGATCTAAAGGGTGAGTTTAAGTTACAGTCAAAGAGGGAAGTAGGGTCAATTCAGTTTGAGGGGCAACCAGAGCAAAGGAAACCAGGAACTTATCAGGAAAGAGAGATACAAGGCACAAATTTTTGGTGAAAATAGGCAAGATAGTTGGTGAACCAGACAAGGGTGTCAGGAACCAGTTTTTACAGTAATAGCTGCATATCATCAGAGTGGGCTGGTTAGCCTAAATGTATGGACTTCAGGAAAATGATAAAAAACCTTACATGTTATTAAGTTAAGGAATTTTGGTTTTGTTGTGTAGGCAGTTTGAGGCAGTGAAGAGTTTTAAATGGGTGTAACAGTTAGCTAATGCTGAATAACAAAACATCCCAAAGCTTAGAGACTTAAAACAACTTTTGATTTTTTTTTTTCACAAGTCTACTGTTGGCTAGGCAGTTCTGCTGCTCTGGGCTGTGCTTGCCATGCACTTGTAGGCAGCTGGCAGGTAGGATGGCCTTGACCATGGCAACTTGTTTTTCTCCATGTGTCACTCACCTCCCTCAGCAGGCTTGTGTGGGCATGTTCTTATGGTGCTAGCAGGGGTTCAAGAGAGGAGGAAACATACAAGTGCTTTTTGAAGTCTCTGCTGTGGCAAGTTTGTCATTATCTCCTTAGCCAAAGCAAGTCACGTGCCTAAGTCTACAATCAATGTGGAAAGGCACTACCCAAGGGTGTGGACACAGCAAGGCATGAAAGGTTGGTCCATTAATGCAGTCAATCTTCATAGTAGAGAAGAAATAGATCAGATTTGTGTTTCAGAAAGATTGGCCATTCTGGATTGGAGGGAGGTGAGGCTGGAGGCAGGGAAGCCAGGTAGGAGGATGTTTTAGTGATCCATATGAGAGATGATGAGGGTTCAAACTAAGGGACTAAGGTTGTGGAGAAAGGGAATGCAGGGTTCTAGGGAGTCAATGAATCATACCCTCTTCCCTCTTGAGTTCAGAACCAATTGAGAGATAGACACAAGGGTTAAACAGAGACAGCCCATAGAGAATATGGCTTTAAATCTGTTGCCAGAAGAGCCTTCTCAAATTCTCTGGATGCTGTTATTGTCCCCCCCCAGGCTAGGCCTTGAGACGGCCCCTCCCAGGGCAAGTCAAGGTCTGAAGAGTAGATATAGGTACTCACTTGTCTAGGAGAGAAGAGAAAGAAAAGGGGATGAAATCTTTCAGTCTTTAATAGATTGGATCTACCCAATCAAGAGATTCAGCTGCAACCAGGAGTTGAGTAAAGAGGGAAAGGCCAGAGATGGCATCTAGTACAGGGGTCACAGATTTTCCTGTAAAGGGCCAGAGAGTAAATAGTTTACACTTTGCAAACTATTGGTCTCTGTTGTTACTATTCAATTCCACCACAGTTGTGAAAGTAGCCATAGGCAATACATAAATGAATGAATATGGCTGTGTTCCAATAAAACTTTATTTATAGACCCTGAAATTTGAATTTTCATGTGTCACAAAATATTCTCCTTTTGATTTATTTTTCACCATTTAAAAAATGTTAAGAACCATTCATAGCTCATGGGCTATACAAAAACATGCAATGGGCTCAGGGAGGAGGTGGAGGAGGGTGGAGAGTGGACAACTTCCAGCACATTCCCTCCTAGGAACTGACTAGAGGGATGGTTAAGAGGGAGATTAATAGGACTATGCCTTCCTCTCAGGGGCCTTGGCTTCTCATCTGTAAAATGGGAGGATAAGGTTAAATGACCCTTAAGAGCCACTTCTAGCATTTTTTGGTCTATGATGATGTTTCTGATATTTCCCCTGTGCTAAGGAAAGAGATCTAGAAAAGGAGGGTCTTTCTTCCTTGATTTCTGGTCCCAGATGAATAGACCTCCATCCCCTTCTAAAGCCCTCACTCTAACATTATGTACCAGTGCAACCACAACCTAATGAGGCTCATTTCTTAGGCCAGTGTTGTTGCTGCCTCACAGGAAATGACTTCTATGATAAGTTCAAGTCAAGTCAGAGGGCAAGGTGAGGGGGCTGGGAGATGGGAAAGGATGGAACATTTACTAGTGTCTCCTCTGTGCAAGACACACTGCATGTAGTATTAATCTTTTCCAAAACTACTACCTACTATTTGAGGTAGTTTTTATGATCCCCAATTTGCTAGTGAGGAAACAGAATTTCAGAGAGGTTAATTACCTTAACCTCCCCAAGGCCACACAGTGAGTGGAGGCAGAGTTGGTTTTTAAATCTAATGCCCCTTCACCTGTACACTGCTGTTTTGGGCAGATGAGCCTTTGGGGTCCCCAGCTCTCACCAGGTAGGCAAACTCATTTCCAGTGCAATTGTTCTTCACTGAACTCGTGACCTAACCCAGAATATCCAGAGAATGACAGAATCTTCAAAATACCAGATGTCTGCTAATAAAACAAGAGGGCTGAGATACTCACCCAGCTATTTCAGGCCCCCAAATGTCCCTTCCTTTACAAACATTAACCTTCTTTTCTTCAGGGACAATGGACAAAGATTCCCAAGATCATGGGGTTCCTCCTTTCTCATTTTTTGTCTTTTTATAGCACATTTCTCAAAAATTAAGACGAGGGACCTCCGTCGGTAGTGCACTGGTTAAGAATCGGCCTGCCAGACTATACTACAAAGCTACAGTAATCAAGACAGTATGGTACTGGCACAAAAACAGAAATATAAATCAATGGAACAGGACAGAAAGCCCAGAGATAAACCCACACACATATGGTCACCTTATCTTTGATAAAGGAGGCAAGAATATACAGTGGAGAAAAGACAGCCTCTTCAATAAGTGGCGCTGGGAAAACTGGACAGCTACATGTAAAAGAATGAAATTAGAACACTCCTTAACACCATACACAAAAATAAATTCAAAATGGATTAAAGACCTAAATGTAAGGCCAGAAACTATCAAACTCTTAGAGGAAAACATAGGCAGAACACTCTATGACATGAATCACAGCAAGATCCTTTTTGACCCACCTCCTAGAGAAATGGAAATAAAAACAAAATAAACAAATGGGACCTAATGAAACTTCAAAGCTTTTGCACAGCTAAGGAAACCATAAACAAGATGAAAAGACAACCCTCAGAATGGGAGAAAATATTTGTAAATGAAGCAACTGACAGAGGATTAATCTCCAAAATTTACAAGCAGCTCATGCTGCTCAATATGAAAAAACAAACAATCCAATCCCAAAATGGGCAGAAGATCTAAATAGACATTTCTCCAAAGAAGATATACAGATTGCCAACAAACACATGAAAGGATGCTCAACATCACTAATCATTAGAGAAATGCAAATCAAAACTACAATGAGGTATCACCTCACACCAGTCAGAATGGCCTTCATCAAAAAATCTACAAACAATAAATGCTGGAGAGGGTGTAGAGAAAAGAAAACTCTCTTGCACGGTTGGTGGGAATGTCAATTGATACAGCTACTATGGAGAAGAGTAGGGAGGTTCCTTAAAAAACTACAAATAGAACTACCATATGACTCAGCAATCCCACTACTGGGCATATACCCTGAGAAAACCATAATTCAAAAAGAGTCATGTACCAAAATGTTCATTGCAGCTCTATTTACAATAGCCCAGAGATAGAAACAACCTAACTGTCCATCATCGGATGAATGGATAAAGAAGATGTGGCACATATATACAATGGAATATTACTCAGCCATAAAAAGAAACGAAATTGAGTTATTTGTAGTGAGGTGGATGGACCTAGAGACTGTCATACAGAGTGAAGTAAGTCAGAAAGAGAAAAATAAATACTGTATGCTAACACATATATATGGAATCTGAAAAAACAAAGGGTTCTGAAAAACCCAGGGGCAGGACAGGAATAAAGATGCAGACGTAGAGAATGGACTTGAGGACATGGGGGGTGGGAAGGGTAAGCTGAGACAAAGTGAGAGAGTGGCATGGGCATATATACACTACCAAATGTAAAATAGATAGCTAGTGGGAAGCAGCCACATAGCACAGGGAGATCAGCTTGGTGCTTTGTGACCACCTAGAGGGGTGGGATAGGGAGGGTGGGAGGGAGACGCAAGAGGGAGGAGATATGGGAATATATGTATATGTATAGCTGATTCACTTTGTTATAAAGCAGAAACTAACAAACACACCATTGTAAAGTAATTATACTCCAATAAAGATGTTCAAAAAAAAAAAAAAAGAATCTGCCTGCCAATGCAGGTGACACAGGTTCAAGCCCTGATCTGGGAAGATCCTACATGTCGCGGAGCAACTAAGCCCGTGCGCCACAGCTACTGAGCCTGTGCTCTAGAGCCTGCGAGCCACAACTACTGAGCCCACGTGCCACAGTTACTGAAGACTGCTTGCCTAGAGCTCATGTCCGCAACAAGAGAAGCCACTGCAATGAGAAACCTGCACACCACAATGAAGAGTAGCCCCCACTCGCCGCAACTAGAGAAAGCCCGCAGGCAGCAACGAAGAACCAACGCAACCATAGATAAATAAATAAATAAATAAATATACAATAAAAAAAAATTGAGACGAAATTCACCTAACGTAAAATTGACCTTTTTTAAAATTTATTTTTGGCCGCATTGGGTCTTCATTGCTGCGCGTGGGCTTTCTCTAGTTGTGGTGAGCAGGGGCTACTCTTCGTTGCGGTGCGCAGGTTTCTCATTGCAGTGGCTTTTCTTGTTGCGGAGCACGGGCTCTAGGTGCGCAGGCTTCAGTAGTTGCAGCATGCAGGCTCAGTAGTTGCAGTATACAGGCCCTATAGTGTAGGGGGGCTGCAGTAGTTGTAGCTCGCGGGCTCTAGAGCTCAGGCTCAGTAGTTGTGGCACTCGGGCTTAGTTCCTCCATGGCATGTGGGATCTTCCCAGACCAGGGCTCGAACCTGTGTCCCCTGCATTGGCAGGCAGATTCTTAACCACTATGCCACCAGGGAAGTCCCTGACCATTTTAAAGTATACAATTTGGTGGTATTCAGTATGTTTACAATGTTGCACAGCCACCAACTCTATCAAGTTCCAAATTTACAGCACATATTGTCTCATATTTGGTAGATGTTTATCTAACACAGTGGACAGTTCCTTTCTCGAGGCCCAGGACTGTGTCTATTTCTTCTATGTATTCTGAGAGTATCTTGTATTCCGAGAGTATCTTGTATTCCATGTCCTGCAAATCCTAGTTAAATGGAATTCCAGATAACCTCTTCCCTACTTCTTTTTCAGAACAGCACTTTAAAGGCTGGATTTGGCATCGCAATCTAGACCTTCTTCCTGCCATGTACGTGCATTATGTCATTGAGGCAAAACAACAAGCTTCATGGTGAAAAAGATTCTCTGCCCTATCTTCTTTGAAGACATCCTTTTCATCATTTTTCATCTGCCTGCACATTACCCATGTGGGTATTAATTTGCATTGAGCTATGGTTAAAATTTAAATGTGCCTCCAAATTCATATTCTAAGCAAACAACCACAAATCTGAATATTGGAACTCATTAAATAATTAATTTTTCTAGGATGTCTTCCACTTTTGAGAGCAGCAAATTTTATAAGTACGTAAATATGAACTGAGATCTGGGAAATTGAGGCAGATGATATGTGTACATCTTCAGTGCAGAATTAGGAAAAAAAACAGTGTTTTGTTTTTTAAATTGCAATTTATTAGTCAAGAGTCAAGTCAAACTGCAATTTATCATATAACTTCGAAAAAAGAAGACCCTAACCTATTTTGTGTTTTCTATAAATTATCAAATGGAAAGTAAACCTTCCAGTTATTGTTAACAGAATATTTTGGTCTCCAGACATAGCGATAAATTAGAACCATTCCCCATCAGAAAGCTCTGAGTTTTCTGCATTATAATTCTATACAATTTACATGCTATGCAAATCATGCTCCACTGAATACCATCTAATACATTTATACTTCTTCAAAATTAGCTAAACACTGCCTTCCCTTCCATTACATCAATCCCCCTGCAAAGGTCGATGTAAGAGCACTTGTCTGACACGTGCTATTTCTTCTTTGCTCCTCTTTGCCAAAAAATATACAGCTGGACAATGGCAAAAAATCTGTGGGGCCTCATTTTGCAAAAACCTAATGTAACATCTGGATGATGCTCAAGGTATGTTGGAGGAAAGGTTAAAGAATAGAGGCCAAGTTTCCTGGAGCTGGAGACGGGGACTTGGGAATAGAGCACAGAAATACAGGGGTTAAATTTACGTATATTGCTGTGACATTTTTTTTTAATGTGTATAGGAGAAATTGACTTCATTCCAGAATAGCATTTCTCATCCCTCTTCTCATTGTAATCATCCTCTGTACCTATTGGTATTATTGGAATAACTCCATTATTAAGATGTGCTGGAGGGCAGTCACTCTAAATCTCTGAGCTTCAATTACGCTGTTGGATGGGAAGGCACTGGCATAAACAGAGGATTATTTATACCCTTAAGCCCAGATATGCTGGGCTCAGCAGCTACTTCACCAAGAAACATAAGGGATAACGCCTTAGAGCTGGGTCAAGTGAGAAATAGCTTTGACTATTCTCAAGAAAAATTCAGTTGCAGCAGTCTGAAAGTGCTCTCTGCAGGAGTAATTTAACTGGGAAAGGGTTCCAGAGCTCAGTTAGGAAGGAATCAACCCCATCATCAACGAATCTTATGCTGTGAGAACTATGGAAGCCACCTCCCTCTCACAGGCCCTCCCAGATTCCCTGTGGATGGCTTTGAAGTCCAGGGCAAGGAAACTGTTCCAAACAGGGGCAGCAGGAAACAACAGGATTTTATATTTGCATCAATGGGCCTGGCAGAGATATTATTTCATGGGCCCCAACCATTTGTCCCATGTGATGGAATAAGCAGCATCCCTTTGCATATAATAACTGGGGCTCTATAGACAGACAGGGTTCAAGTCCCTTCTATTTCAGTTGTGTGAGCTTGGGTAAGTGAAGCTTTCTAAACCTCAGTTTCCTCTTTTGTAATGTGGAGATAAGATTACTACCCAACTCACAAAGTTATTCAAGGCTTAAAGAAAAGAAACCATGCACAGTGGCTGAGAATAAGTCCCCAGGAAATGCTAGTTACGGTCGACTGTCAGAGCCACCTTATTCTTTCCCTACTGACCTTTCTTTGGTCAGGACTGGGATGACCAACCTGATTTATTTAACCCAATAAATGCCTCACCTTCCCCTATACCAGGAGAAGTCCTTCGGAAGGACCCTAAATGCCGTTGAATATTAAACATCTAGGCAGGTCCCATGTACAGGCCTAGGCTCGTTTTTGAAGTATGCTTGGTTTTACAGTTGGGGTAATGCTTCAGTGCACTAGCCATGCTCCTCCAGTGCTAATCGATCTATAAGGGGTTTGTATCTCTGCTCTGTATCTATAAACCTGACAAATTTTCTTTCTGGTAATGGGTTTGCCCTGACACCTTCCCAGGTAAATCTCATTTTTCCATTAAAGAAATGATGTAGATGTTTAACTTATGGGATAGATCTTCACAGTAATGGCTCTCACCTCCTCACACGCACACCTTTGAGTAGTGCCTGCCCACATTGACTGTGGGCTTGGGTACGTGACTTGCTTTGGCTAATGGGACATTAGCAAATTTGACTCAAGCAGATGATTGATTGAAGCAGCCTTGCTCATGAGGCCTGACCCTCTCTTGTTGCTGGGTCTCTTTTGGCACCATGTGAAGAAACTCAAGCTAGCCTGCTGGAGACAAGGATTTAGCTAAAGGCCAGCACCAACCCCCCATACATACGAATGAGGCCATCTTAGATTACCATCAGGTCCCACCTGAGTTGGCAGATGACTATAGTCACATGCATGGCCCCAGGCGAAACAAAGCCCAGAAGAGACCAGCTGAGTCCAGCCCTCACTGTCAACCTACTGAATAACGAGAAAATAAAATGGTGGTTGTTTTAAGCCACTAGGTGCTGGAGTGGTTTGTCAAAGCAATAGATAACTGATATAACTGAAATTAAAATTCATAAATACAGTAGCAGACATTTTCAGCCTCTTTTCTATGTTTCTAGCAAAGCACAGTAGAATAAATAAAGCATTTTACTGCTTGATAAAAGAATGTGATTCCTTGTGGCAAATCCAGAAAGCCCATTTATTCATTTTAGTTGACGTTGGATAAATAAGAATAGAAGTGGGGTCTGTGTGATTTTCAAAAATTGTGGCGACGAAAACTTCACCCGAGCAGAGTGAGAATTTGAGTGGCAGGAGAGAGATTTGCTGGCAGCAAGGACATGCCAGTCTCCTGGGAATAACTCGCTGACATCATACTGTGTGTGTGCAGCACAGATTCCTTCTGACGGTTCATATGCATGACCGCACAGGCATTTTCAGCAGTTTCTGTAGAACATAGATTTTTATCTGGCAAATGGATGTAACCGACTGGTTGAGTAGAATCTGGGGGGCACAGTTGAGGAATATGGCTGCATAATCTAGACTTATGACAAGGAAGTGAAGGGGGAATTTACTTTAAAAGAGTCTGAAGGACTCAAAATAATGATGAGAAGCAAAAGAAATGGATGTTTTCAGAGCAGAGAGGTCATAAGAAAGCTTCTGCCTTCTATGTGGTTCTGGCCCAACAGGTCAATAATAAACAACTGTCAATACTCAGCAACTTTCCCAAACAAAATACGCAAGCCAAGTTGAAAGGGAGTTGTATTCTTAGTTTAAGGAAACACCAGAATTGTCAGGACTGTGGGTGGAGGAGGTGGGGATGTAAGTAAAAATTTGTAGGATTCAGTGGGGAAGCCAAGACTCCATAACATTCTCACAGGGACCAGAACGGAATATTTGTTCAATACTTTGTTCTGAAGAAGACCCCATGGGGATCTGAGTTGATGCTGGTGGTAACAGAGGAGTATGGAAGGGTAGAGAAGAGACACAAACGGGAAAAACACTTCGGCTTCACTTAGCTTTCTTCAATCACTACCTATAATTTTTTTTTTTTCTATTGGGACACCTCCTTGAAGTGAGGGAAGATTTTACTGGGGCGGGGGTGGTGGTGGTGGGATTCAGAGGTTGTTTTTAAAATCTAATTTTAATACTACAAAATGTAGCAAGGCCATTTTTTGTGCCCCTGCCCCAACACCGACTCCCTATCCCTTTTTATGGCATCGTACCTCAGCTCTGCACTGAGGCGGCTACCTCTCCTCTCTACACAGCCCATGTCCTTGAGTAAAATGCTGATCCCACACGGGCTCCCACGTTGGACAGGTGACCTAGGTTAAGCCACAGGCACATTCTAGTCACTGAGGATGGGCACATGACCCCACCAGAGCCAATGAAATGCCCTAAGACTTCTGGGCTTGAGGCATGCACTCTGCTTTGCTGGAACCTGAGGGTTGCAGCTGTCGTTTCCTATCCTGTGCAATGGAGGAAGACAGCCATATGAGGTGGACCATTGCTTGCGATCTGAATCCAGCCACCTCCAAACCTAGGCTTACCCCCCGGACATTTCATTTATAGAAGCCAATAAATCCCATTTTTGCTTAAGTCTATCTGGATTAGATTTTCTGTCACTTGCAACCAAGAGAGTACTAATTAGGCATCCCTAATCAGATTTTTCATCCATAGAATGGGGGAAGTCTGCTAGAAGATAATATCTATCTGCAGCCTATAATTCTGATTTTAAGAGAATAATGGGGGAATAGAAGCCTTACAATATTCTGAAGCGAAACAGGTGCTTTCAGATTCAGTACAATTTATTGAGCACCCACTACACTTTAAGTACACGTTATCTCTTCCTTTCTGCATCGCCGTGGACGGTAAATGTATATAATCACATTGAATGCCATTTACATCATGGGTCAACATGTGCCCTTGAGCATGATATTGGTACAGTGATTTGAATCTAGTAGGAGAAAAAGCAATTAAAGTGAGAAAAGTGCATTATCAACTTGTAAATAGCATTTGTTGGACCTGTGTGAATGTAGCCTACACCTTTATAAATATTGCCCAATACCGTGTGTTTTAACTAGAGCTCCGCAGGCATAAAATGTTCTTGTCTTGCAAATTTTCTACTAACATTAATATACTGGGAATGCTTAGCAGCAATGAAGTACTGAAAATGCCAAGGAAATGAATGGCTTTGTGCTGTACTGCTGAAACATGTCCACTGATATTTAAAATCCCACGTCCCAGGACATCACTCATATCTGCTGACTTAAGCTGAAAGGCCTGATTCTGTGAGGTGGATCAAGCCATTTCTCAAGTCTCTCCCTGTTGGGCATTTGGGTTTTTTTCTCTCTCTTTCCCTCTGTTCTCCCTCCCTCCATCCTTTTCCCCTACCTCACTCTCAGTTTCCTGGTATTAATTGAGAATGGTACTCCTAAGAGATCAAAAAAGGTTTATACATATGGAACAGGTTATAATTTGTCAGGATATATTTCATATTTCTTAGGGAAAAACCCCCAAATGTACTAAATATCCACGTCTCGTTTTAAATATTCATATGAAATCTACGTTTATTGCCCTTGAAATCCACGGTTTTCAGTGTCTTTGAGGCCGGCCTCATAGGCAGTGTATGACATTCATGCGGTCATACACCAATGTCACATCTGAGAGTGGCTGTCTGAGGCCCCCCAGTTCATGCTGTCCCTCAGGTGATGTCTGTCAGGGAAGGCAGGGTGTCGGTGCCAACCAGGCCATGCACTGACCTAGTTGAGGACCCTTGGCATGTCTTCTGTGCCACCTCACCTCACCAGAAGCACCAGTACATATTGTATTCCTTGTTGCTGAGAATAAGGGCATGGTCTTACGTGGAGATTTAATCCATTCACAGTGGCTTCATGCGTGTATTGTAAGGTCCCCACTTCATTTCTCCACAAACATGTATTAAGCACTCCCTGGGCGCCAGGCACTGAGGCACTAGAATTATTTACCTGCTGCTCAACCTCGTCTTTAACTTAAAACACCTGCCACTAATCTCATTCCAACTCCACCTGAACGACAGGAGTGACAACACAGCAACAGCCAGAATGATTTACCTTCTCACCTCGGCATTCTCCACCTGACCCTAGTCCCTGGAGGTAAACACCTTGGTCATGAGTCTCCCTTCCGACTTTCTCACCCTATCCAATCATCTATCAAGTCCGACCATTTATCCTCCTCCTTTATACACCTCAAGTCAACAAACCGCTCCATCCCGTGATCCTGGCCTAGGCTCGGAATTTTTCTTGGCGACTCTCCCTCAGGAGTCTCAGCTGCAATTTAGTCATGTGCTGCTGCCAGAGCTAATTTCCTCAAATCCAAATCTGACCATGTCTCTTCCTTGCTTACAAACCTCCTGTGGCCCCCTCCCTGCCTGTAGGATCAACGCCCATCTTCCCTCCATGACCAGGTCCTTCTAATCTGGGTGGTGTCTCCTTCTTCCCCAGCCTCCTGCCTGGTCCTTTCCCACATGCTTTGCTGTCTCACCGCACCAGGCCTCACACATACAGTACCTGCCTTGGGTGCTGTGAACATGATGTTCCCTGTTCCTCAGAAGCCCTTCTCTACCTTCTCTGCTTAGAGGGCTCCTATTTTCTCCTCATCCTTTAAGGGTCAGTTCGGGGTCACCCTGTGAGGCCTCCCCTGGTTTCTCCCGGGACTTGTTAGTGCCCTCCTCTGTTCTCCCCAGATCCTTGAGGCACATCTTTCCTCCAGCTCGTTTCATACCAGCCGTGATGGTGTGTTGACATGTTGAGCTGGACTATCAGGCTGTGAGCCCCTCATGTGTCTTTTCCTCTGTTTTCCCAGTAAGCAGCACAGCACCGGGTGTGCAGTAGGCACCCACTCGGTACTGTGTGGGAGGCACAGAAATACAGAGCATGTTTCCTCCCCACTCCCCTCCTATCAAAAAGGTGTGATAAGACACGTACATTATTTGTGAAAGATTAACTAGAGATGTGTGGTAACAGTCAGAGGCCAGTGAGTGGGACCGTTTCACAGATCTGGGAGAAGAAGAGAGGTATTATTGGGGGATGGGAAGTCAAGAAAGGATTTGATTCAGATCTTGGAGAGTTGTCCTTCAGTAGGTAGAGAGGAGGAAGAATAAGGACATAAAGGAAAAGAGAAAGATGGTGAGCTAAAGCGCAAAGGCAAGAAAACACTGGGCACACTCAGGACTGGAAGGGATGGGGGTTGGTGGGGTCAGGCCGTGAACGTGAAAGGCCATGTTCAGACTCAAGAACATGGACTTTCTCCCGTAGGCAGCTGACAGTTTTATCCAAGGGAGTAACTGTTGAAAATGACATTTTAGGCTTAATTAGCAGGATGAGCTAAGATTAGAAAAACAAGTTAGGAAGCTATTACACAATCCAGGTTTGAGGGCATGAGGCCTCATCCATGGGAGTGACAAAAGGAATTAGAAAGAAAGGGTAGGGACCTACCTTGAGGAGGGAACTGAACAGCCAGGGTGACTCCTCAGGTAGAAATGAAGAGACATAGGTGACCCAGAGATTTTAAGTCAGGGAGAAAAAAATGGTGACTTTGACAAATGAAAAACTTAATGGAAATACTGTAGTTTGAGGGGAGATAGTGAACTTTGTTTGAGACTGGTTACATTTGAGAAAACTGCGGGATATCTGAAAAGAAACATCCAGCAGGCAAAGGAGATTAAAGACACTATTGTGTGGTGGTCAAGTGCAGAGGTCTAGCCAGACTGGGTTTGCATCATGGTTGCACGAGTTACTGGATGGGTGGTTTTAGTCTCAGTTTCCTCACTGGAAAAGAGACATAACTGTAGTACTTATCTCATAGGGCTGCTGGGGGGATAAATGAGATAATGTACATAAAAGCCCCCCTTATATGCAGTGTCAGGCACATGGTAGGGGCTCAGTAAATATTGGCCATTATCACTGATAACTAAAATTGATAAAAATTCTTTAGAGTGAAAAAAATATTTTTATTCTATTTTCCCAACAATTACATAAGGCAAGTATTATTATTATTATTATCCCATTTTTGAGTGAGGAAACCATAGCTCAGCAAGGTTAACTTAACTAGTAGGTAGTAGAGCCCAGACTCAAATCCAGGTTTTCTATGCCCAATCCTATGCTATTCTACTGAACCTGCTGACTCTGATTTCCATGGGGGGGGGCAGGGCAGGATGGGGGAGAGAAGGAAGGCGGCCAGTCACACAACCTCCAAGCACAACCAAATTTCAGGATTGGGTTTTTTTGTTTTTTGATGTGTTTTTTTTTTGCGGTACGCGGGCCTCCCACTGCTGTGGCCTCTCCCATTGCGGAGCACAGGCTCCGGACGCGCAGGCCCTGTGGCCATGGCCCACGGGCCCAGCTGCTCCGCGGCACACGGGATCCTCCCGGACCGGGGCACGAACCCGCGTCCCCTGCATCGGCAGGTGGACTCTCAACCACTGCACCACCAGGGAAGCCCCAGGATTGGGTTTTGATGTACGGGTCTTATTGCCACAGCGATAATCCTACTTGAAATATACCAAAGCTATCAAGTCCGGCGAATAATAAATTCTTAGAGAAGTGGGTCCTTAAAGGTTATTTAGTCTCTGCCAAGTGTTTGTTTGGCTCAGGTACTCCAGTGCCCACCTCACCCACACCAACTTTCCAAGGCTCTGGTATATATTCAGAGACAGGTCTTCTCCTTTAATTTAGAGCACAGAATGCTAATAACAGTCTGATACCCGTCAGCAAGAATCTCACCCGGCTGGAACAGCTGCCCATAAATCTCACATTTTAAGTGACTCTTCCAACATTAAAAAGATTGGGAAATTGTGTTGAAGATGAAATTGACAATGAGTTTCTGCCTGGTAGCTGTGGAAATGGTTACGACTGACCCCTTTCTGTCTCTGAATTACTGCTTAGCTTTCTGTCTGGACATATGGAAAGTAGAATTCTTTGGGGATGTTGCCAGATAAAAGCTGGCTTACCTTGGATTCCTGAATGGACGGTATGTCTAAGAATAGACTCCAAGGGGAGATGCAAGAGAGCTGAGCAGAACCATAAGAACTGGGCATTTTGTTCACTTTTTCCAGTGACTCTTTTGATTTAAGAAGTGCATAAAGTCGTGGCATAATGCCATACAGAATGAATAGTGAAGAGCCCTGGAGAAATGATAGGCACTTTTGAGAAAGCTCTATTATTAAAAGACTGTAAGGAATGTGCTGCCCAAATCATATTCTTCCACCAAAGAATCAAGGTAGGAGACTGGTCTGTTGGTTTTATGAAAGGTGGAGACAGGAAATTTCAAATCCTACCTTGGAGTGCTGATTCCATCATGGCCAAGGGCATTTTTAAATTTATCTCCTTGCCTCTTTTCCCACATCTATAAAAAGGAGTTAATCAAGGGTGTGGTTTGAGGTTTAATTAGTTAATACTGGAAAGTACTTTGAAGATGAAACAAAGATTATAACTACCCACAGTTAAGCTATATATGTATAGCTGATTCACTTTGTTATAAAGCAGAAACTAACACACCATTGTAAAGCAATTATACTCCAATAAAGATGTTAAAAAAAAAAAAGATTTAACAAATCATATTGTCCCAAAATAGTTTGGGACAAATGAAGGTGGTTTAGCGTTGACAGGTAACTTTCCCTGACATTATTCAGATATAGCAGCTGGGGGGGGGGGAGGGGGGAAATGATAGTACACTCTTCTTGGGCTTTTTAGAATTTTGTTGAGAAGAGCAAGAGGAAGTAGTTTGTCTCCATCAGTGAAAAAAAATAGGGAACTCTAAAGAGAAATAAAAATGGATGTAAGTATTTGTAGTGAGTCTCCGCTCTCCCCGATCCCACACCCTGCAGGCTAATCTGACCATGAACCCAAAGTGAGTCCAGGTTTACCTCAACTCTTCCTAGCTGTGTGATGCTGAGCAAGTTACTTTACTTCTTGAAACCTTCGTTTCTTCCTCTGTGAAATGGGATCATTCCTTCCTCCTAGGATGCCACGAGGAGGAACTGAAATCATTGGTGTCAAGTACCCGGCATACAGCTCCTCTCTGATTTTTACAATGACTTTCATCCTATTTCTCTTCTTCCTTCAGCCCAGACTGTCTTTCTCAGAAGCTTCTGAGATACCAACATGGTGGATTATTGTGTTCAGTTCAGAGCTGCAGGCGTTGTTCTCTTTACTCTCCATATTGTCATGGGAGAATCCTAAGTGCTCATTTCCACTATGAGACAGCATTCCAGGGGAGGAGAGTCTGTTTTCCGCCAAGGTTGTTTCAGGAGGAAACTCAAGCCAAAAACATTTTTTAAAGACCCTTGATTATTTTTTAAATCCCAGATCTCAGGGCAGCTGTCTTTCTATTCCACTGTCTGGCAACTGACATCCTGATATTAAATTCCTGAGAATGAAAGCTCTCTGAAAACATAACTCACTATAAAGAAGAAAGGCCTGGGACTGCCAGGTATGTGCTTTTGAGACTATCTACTGTCAAATGACAGAGGCCCTCTTGTTTGAAGTGAAGGAGCCCCAGTAGGCATTCCTGCGGGGTTCTTGTGGCTAGCATTGTGTTCCAACAAATTCCAATGCAAAGTCCTCACTGAGATTCAGAGATATCTAGAATGGTTAGAGCTGGGGATGGGGAAGAGTTTAGAGATGGTGAAATTGTCCCTCTATACCCTATTTCACTGATGGGGATACTAAGTTCCAGGCTCCCAAAAGAGGTACATACAAAATATGTCAGAGTCATTCACCAGGCAGGTACGTATCACTTGGCTCTGCTCATTCATGAGTCTGTCTATCCTGTGTGACCACTGCTGTAGGAAAAAGTCATCAGGATTTAATTTATAGCTTTCTGGATGTCTGAAAAGTATAGAAAGAACATCTTAAAAGATTAAAAGATGAAACTTCCAAAATAATTAAACTTCAAATCAGGGACAGTGAATTGGTTGAGTCCTAGATGTTGTAAAAAGATGGGTGGGACAAGTGGGTCAGGGACAGATAGTGGATTGTAACACCTGGATTGTTGAGAGTTACTCCAATGGAATTAGCGTGAAATTACTGGTCTCCTCTCTCCTCCCTGGCTCTCTTCATTAATATCATGAACGCTGTCAGCATTGACATCTTTGAGTACAGAGGACAAAGATATGAAATGCCGAGCAAAGAAAGATACTGAATACATTTTATACTTTTGAATATACACTTGCTGTATGGCCAGACACCAATTTTACCAACTGTGAACCTGCTACAGCTTGATTTATAAAGGCGTTAGTTGTTCAGGGAAGAGGGAGTGCTGGCATCCTTGGTACCAGGCTACCTGCTTGAGTTACAAGGTATCCGCAGGAAGCAGAGAACAAGTAAGCAAGGAAGGTTGCACGAGGCCACACACCTGAGATGTCTTACCTGTCTCCAAAATGCTTCACCATGGAAAGATTGAGACGGCTCAGCTCCTGAAGTCCTTGACTGTCACCAGGGAAAGAGCATGCCCACCATTCATTGTATCCAGGAAGATCAGCAACCTCTTGGGTACTTCAGCCTGAGTTAAATGAAGTACATAGTCAAGAGCAGGCACAAGAGTGGAGAAGAAACCCATAGCCAGATTCCATTTCACCTTCCCATTAACCATCTTCCAGTCTGTCTCAAACCCCTAACCATGCAAGAGAAACAGAAAGCCATGCAGCAGAGCCTGTTGCTGTGATTTTAACATGATCTCTTGGGGGTTCCTCAGCCTTGGTCCTCCTTGGCCAAAGTGGGGTGTGGGGTGAGGGTAAGAGTGGGGTTGGTCTCAGGTAACGAGTCTTATGCCACAGAGGAAGGTGTTATACCACAGAGTAAAAACAGACTCTGACTATACCCTTGATGTAGCGTCAGTTAACAGTGTTGCCTCAATTTCTTTAGTTTATGTATTTCCAGAAACAAGATGAATATTCATCTCCCTTCCCTTCTGTGCTCCAGTGACACAGTCCCAGCATGCCATCTGCAAACACCATGCACCTCCATGACTCTGCATCTTTATATACACACTCGTTTTGCCCAGGATCTCCTCTCCCACCCCTGCACGATATTCCTACTCATCCTTTCAGGTCCAACTCAAAAAGCACTTCCTCTAAGAAGCCAGAGTGCCATGTATTTTTCTCAGCTATAACCTTATCAAATTGGCATAGTGCAAACATTTATTTACATGGGTATGTTTCTCACAAACTCCAAATTCCTTAAGGACATAGAATCTGATATTCAATTTTTTAAAAACATTCCATGACAAGTACACTCTTTGCCATATAAAATATATCTAGGGACTTCCCTGGCAGTCCAGTGGTTAAGACCCTGCACTTCCACTGCAGGGGGCACAGGTTCAATCCCTGCTGCAGAGCCACAAAAAATATATAGATCTATATCTATATAGATATAATATAATAAATGTTTACAGAATGAAGAAATGAATGGAAAAAAATCCCACAGCCAAAAATAAAAGGTAACTGACTAAAAGGGGAAAATATTTTAAACAAATACAAGAAATGATTACTCCCCATAATCCATAAAGATATTTTTCAAATAATAAGAAAAATATGAAATAACAGTGGAAAAGCAGGCAAAGGACAAACATTGACAATTAATTAAAGAAGAAATATAAATAGCAAATAAAACTTATGAACACATTTCAACATTGTGTATTATCAAAGAGATGCAAATTAAAACAATCAGAACATATTTTTCCTCTATCAGCTTGACAAAGATAAAAACATAATGTTCGTTGTTGATAAGGGTCTAGTAAGATTGGCATCCTAGTGAGTATGAAATATACTATTTCTGGAAAGCATTTTGGATATGTATATGCAGGTATAAAATGTCTTAAAAGTATTTTATATACTTTATCCTAGTAATCTCAGTTATAGGCATCTATCTAAAGAAATAACTAGAAAAACCCATATATAAAGATGACATTCAAGGAAGTATTTATAATATCAAAAATGTGAAAGTAAGTGTTCAAAACTCAAAGAATGGTTTAAAAATTAACTCCATATGATGGAATATCATACAGCCATTAAAAAATATTTTCAAAAAATATTTCATAGGATACATAGGAAAATATTTCTCATATAACATTATGAAAAAGAGTGACATGCAAAATTGTATCTGTTATGTTTCCAGTTTTATAAAATATAGATAGCTGGATAGATAGATATTTATGAAGAAAACCCTCAGAATGATATATACCAATGTAATCTGTATACGTCTGGGTGGAGAGATTATGGGTAATTTTTATTTTCCTTTTTATAATTTTATAATTATTTTGTTTTCTGTTTTTCATACTGCTTTTACACTAGGACAAAAATGAGCTAATATTTATGCTAATATCAAAAATTTTTTAAAGAACTACGAGATATCACTACCCAACTATCAAAACAGCTTAAAAGGGCTTCCCTGGGGGCACAGTGGTTGAGAGTCCGCCTGCCGATGCAGCGGACACGGGTTCGTGCCCCGGTCTAGGAGGATCCCCCATGCCGCCGAGCGGCTGGGCCCGTGAGCCATGGCCGCTGAGCCTGCGCGTCCAGAGCCTGTGCTCCGCAACGGGAGAGGCCACAGCAGTGAGAGGCCCACATACCGCAAAAAAAAAAAAAAAAAAGCTTAAAAAATAGAGATAACATCAAATGTTGCTGAGGATGCAGAGAAACTGGATCACTCATGTATTGCATGGTGGGAATGTAAAATGGTACACGCATTTGGAAAACTGTATGACAGTTTCTTACAAAATATGTGCTTACCAAATAAACCAGCAACTGCACTTTTAGCCATTTATCCTAGAGAAAAAATAACTTCACACAAAAACCTATACACAGGTGCTCATAGGAACTTTATTTGTAATTGACAAAAACTGGAAATAACCCAGATGTCGTTCAGTGAGTGAACAGTAAAACAAATTCTGGTACCTTCATTCCATGGAACACTACTCGGCCATAGAAAGGAAAAACTAAACTATGGATACACACGAAAAGCTGGATGTATCTAACAGAATTACACTGAGTGGAAAAAAAAGCCAATCTCAAAAGTTTACCTACTGTATGATTTCATTTATATGGCATTCTTGAAATGGCAACTATAAAGATGCGGAGCAGACGAATGGTTGCCATAGGTAAGGGAGAGGAGGGAGGGAGGTGGTTATGCCTATGAAAGGGTAGCCCAAGGGAGATTTGTAATGGAACTCTTCTGTACCTTGACTGGTGGTGGTCACACAAATCTACACATGTGATTAAAATGCATAGAACCAAACACACACACACACACACACACACACGTGCTTGTAAAAGTGGTGAAATCTGAGTAAGGTTGGTAGATTGTATCAATGTCAATTTCCCCGTCGTGGTATTGCACTTTTGTTGTGCAAGGTATTAACATTGAGAGAAGCTTCCCTGGTGGCGCAGTGGTTAAGAATCCGCCTGCCAATGCAGGGCACACAGGTTCGAGCCCTGGTCCGGGAAGATCCCACATGCCACGGAGCAACAAAGCCCGTGCACCACTGCTACTGAGCCTGCACTCTAGAGCCCGCGAGCCACAGCTACTGAAGCCCATGCACCTAGAGCCCATGCTCCGCAACAAAGAGAAGCCACCTCAATAAAAAGCCTGAGCACGGCAACAAAGAGTAGCCCCCGTTCGCCTCAAATAGAGAAAGCCCATGAGCAACAATGAAGACCCAATGCAGCCGAATATAAACAATTTATTTTACAAATTCAAAAAATAAAAGTGGTTCAAGTTAAAAACTGAAAAACAAAGCTTAATAAATAGTACTTTCCAATCCAAGGTTCCTGAATAATATTATTTTTTAAAAAAGATATTAACATTGAGAGAATTCTGTGTACGGTACAGGAATCTCTCTGTGTTGCTTTTTACAACTGCATGTGAATCTACAATTATCTCAAAATTAAGAGTTAAAAAATAAAAGAAATGGAAGGAACCTATAAATTAAGGTTTAAGAGTCATATCAACTAATTGCAATGTGTGCTTTTTATTTGGATCCTGATTCGATCAAACTATAAAAACATGTGACTTTTGTAAGATACTACAAATGTGAACATTGGCTGCATAGTTGATGCCATTAAGGAATTATAGGGATTGTTTTTTAAGATGCAATAAAGGTATTGTGATTATGTTTTTTAAAATAAGTCCTTATTTTTTAGAGATTCAAACCAAAATATTTAGAGCCATGTAATCTCTATATGTGCTTCAAAAAATGTGAGGGGAAAAGAGAAAAGCCACAGATAGGTGTGAAATTGATGTACATTATAACAGACTATTTTTGAGTATTTGCAAAATTCTCCATAATAAAACTTTTTTAAAAATAAAGAAAAAAATTTAAAAGGCCAACTCTCCAAGGAAACCCTTCTAAGGTACGTATCTGCTTATCAGTAAAGCATACAGCTTCCATCTGAGCACCTTGAGTACCAGGCACTGTGCTAGGCTTTAAAGCTATGGCCATAGAGAGGTTTCTCCTTCCCAGGGCTCAAAGGCTAGTAGGAGCAGAGAGATTGTAAAAACAAATAAGTACATTTCTAGATGGTATGTGCTAATAAGTATTATACATAGTGAAGGAACTGCCTGTTCTTTGCACCAGTGAAATGGTCTCTGGGCAGAATCTTGAAGGACATACTGCAGCCCGAGTCTGTTACAGTGGGGAGGAGAATTCTTTAAACCTGGACTCGGTTCCTAAGTAGGACCAAACATCACCTGTTTTTCACGTCAATGCTTTTCATTTCAGAGCCCCTTCCAACCCAAATTATATTACGTCCTTATTGTCAACTGACTCTGCTGTCACCTTCAGGGAGTAGCCAAAACAAGACTAATGATGTTTACTGAAGTCTTTCAGTTCTCATAACAGGATGATTTGAGCTCAGATTCAATCTCATCACCAACCACCACCTCCAAGGTCCTTGAACCGTTCAGCTGTGGCTCCATTATCTGGATATTGAATCAGAGGAAAACTGTTAGATGAGCCTTTTCAAGGGAAGGAAATTGTTTAAATATGTCTTGGGGGGAGAAAGAAAAACAGGGTCTATTGCACTTGATCAGGAGAGTGATTCATTTCACCTTGATAAAATGGAAAGGCAAATGAGATAAGTTGTTTCTTTCATTCATTCATTCATTCTCTCTCTCTCTCTCTCTCTCTCTCAAATCACATTATGGCTGCTGCCTAATCAGTTGTAATAACGTAAAGGATGCCACGTGGTTAACAGCATTAAGGCCATAAATTACATTTCATAGAGTTGTTTCTCCACAAAGCCACTTGGCAAGGCACACTGTGATTAATGTCACACTAGGGAAGATGTGATGAAGGTGAAAACAGAAAAGGAGGGGTGGCAGCAAGTGAGACACAGGGACAGTGGTGGCGGTAGACTCTTCAGCACTTGGCCTGAGGGGCCAGTACCCTCAGACTACACGACTGGTGGATGACACCTGCTTAGCTTATAAAAACAAACTACACAACACTTCAGAAAAGCACTAACCTCGGTCCTGGATATTGTTGTTGACGTGTATTATTTATCAGTGCCGTGTTCCATTATTACTAAATAGAGAATTGATAGACTAAAGCATAAAAGACCTGCAGAAATCACAATCACCAAATAAAGGTAAATCTTCTACTGGGACTTACCATGAGGGCTGGCCACTGGAACAAAGCATTTGTTTCTGGCTTTGCCATTTGTCACCATTGATTCTGCCTATGAAGGAGGACAAGCGCCCTTGGCCATGACAAAGAATGATTTATCTTCCCTCACAATACAATTTGCAACCTTCAGTCTCACTTGAATCCTTACCTCAATAGTCTTTATTCTGATAGGAGACACCATAAAGGAATTAGGCCTTTGTCTTGGAAGTCTGCCTATAATTACTTTTAGTATCAAATGATTCCAAAAGCTGGAACAGAATGATTTTGAGGGATACAAAGCTTGGCCTCAGATAACAGGTTTGAATGCAGTACACAACAGGCTGTGCCTGGAAGAAGAGAAAGGCAAGTCTGTGATGGTACAAATAAGAGAAGGAAAGTGCTCTCACCTGGGTCAACCCTAGAGATTTGCATCTTTCCAAGGAGTTGCTCATTTATTTCATCTAAGTGGTTTAACAGCCTGGTCTTCCAGTTAGGAAAAAACATTCTTTGGGTGGGAAAAAAAATGGCTTAATTATCCCAGCTGTCTTTTATTTTGAAAAGAAGGAAAAACACCCATTCTAAGCAAGTCATAATTGGTTAGATGAAAAATATTTTTCCAAGGACTTCCCTGGTGGTCCTGTGGTTGAGAGTCTGCCTTCCAGTGCAGGGGATACGGGTTGGATCCCTGGTTGGGGAGCTAAGAAACCACATGCTGTGGACCAACTAAGCCCACATGCCCCAACTACTGAGCGCATGTGCTCTGGAGCCCGTGTGCCACAACTAAGAGATGCCTGCCTGCCGCAACTAGAAAAGCCCACTCACCACAACGAAGTATCCCGCATGCTGCAGCAAAGATCCTGCATGCTGCAACTGAGACCCGACAAGCCAAATATAATTAATTAACAAATATATATCAATAAAAAAATATTTTTCCAATATAATTCAATAAATGTTTGTAGAGCTTCTATCAAATACCATCACTAGGCACTAGGGGATCCATGTTCATTCATGAAATACTTATTGAGTGCCTGCTGTTTGTGAGACAGTAGGCTAGGTACTGGCAACATGGTGATGAGCAAGATGATTCCTTCTTAGTCCATCCAGACTGCCATAACAAAAATACCATACACTGGGGGGCTTATAAACAACAGAAATTTATTTCTCATAGCTCTGGAGGGTAGAAGTCCAAGATCAAGGCACCAGAACATTCAGCGCCTGCTAAGAGCCAGCTTCCTGGTTCGAAGATGTCTGTTTTCTCCTGTTCTCACACAGCAGAAGGGATGAGGGAGCTCTTCAGATTCTGTTTTATAAGGGCACTAATCCCACTCATGAGGGCCCCAACCTCATGACCCAAACTCCAAAAGACACTGCCTCTTTCACCAGCCACACTGAGGGTTAGGATTCCAATAAATGTAGTTTAAGGGGACACAGATATTTGGTCTATAGCTCTCTCATAGAGCTTATAGCCTGGCAAGGGAGACAGTCGTTGAACAAATAATCACACAATTAAGTAAGTCACTGAAATCATGGAAACTGATAGAGATGCACAGGTGCTGTGGGAAAGTATGATAAGGGTCTGGCTGGTCTGAGCACTTGAGGCAGGCTTCCCTCAGCAAGTGATGTTTAAGCTGAGAACCAAAGGAGTTAACAAAGTGTGGAAGGGGGCACACTGGGAGGTGGGAGGTAGTATGGTCTCTTTCTCCAAAAACTCTCAATAGACCTGGAAGCCAGGAACATGAATGAGTAGTTCCAACCCTATATTGACTGTGCAGTGCTCTATGGGAGATGTTCAGTGGGACTGTGGATGGATTCCTGCAGGGTGAGCCTTCCTGAGTCTGATCCTGAACCCTGGGCTACAGCATAGGAAAGAGCAAAAGTTAACATGGTGACACCATGGAACAAGAACAAGAGAGAGAATTATTCTTGGCTTGCCTGCTGATGTACTTACTGTCAGTGCTTGATAAACAGAAAATATGTAACTGTCCTTGTTATTATTTCCTCACTCATATAAGACTTCAGTTTTTAATCTCTCTTTTGAAAGATGAAAGTGAGGACTTGGCAAAGATGCAACATATTCTAGATCTGAAAAATTAAAAATGTTCCTCCTTTTGCTCCCGTGCAGCAAAATATGCCATGTTGAGTGTTATTTAAAAAAAAGAAAAAAGAAAAAAGAAAAGAACATGGTGGTTTTATGAGGTGATGCAACATGTGACTGAAAGTAGGCCAAACATGTGAATTGATTCTGTGAACTTTTCATTCATTCATTCATTCACCAGGTATTTAATGAGCACCTACTACATGCCTGGCAGACAAGGTCCTTGTTCTCATGGAGCTTGCATTCTAATAGGAGAGAGAGATCATAAACAGATATAGCTTTAGGCAATTATAAGCGCTATGAGAAAATAAAGCAGACTTGGGTAATGGAGAAAGATGGGAATGAGGATAAAGAAAACCTATTAGGATACACGAGTCAAGAAAGTCCCTCTGCAGGGCCAGCTTCGTGAGTATGTTTATCAGTGCCATTGCACAAACTACCACACTCAGCTTCTGTGCCTGGGGTTTAATCCTCTGCAGTTGACGTCTTAAATTTTTTAATAACATTATTTTTGAGTTTGTGATTTGTCAGTGAAGTCTGATGGGACAATGGAGCATGTACCTGGGGTTTGGAGCTTCAGTTCCCGTGGGGTCCTTCTTCCTGCCACTTCCCTTGGGTTCTTGGCTGCCCATTCCCCCAGGCTCCAAGCAACTACAGCCACCCTCTGCCCCAGTGGGAGCCCAAGTGCTGGCACAGCAACAGCCGGGGGGGCACAAGGTGGGGGCACCTATGAAGGCCTGCACTTACCCCAGGAGTATCCTTGTGCCCAAAGGAGCATGACATTAACTGGCAAATAAAACACACAATGACAGTTCAAGGAAGACTATGGAAGAAAGGAAAAAGCTTTTCATCCTGCTTTTTGAACAAGGGGCCCTGCCCCACATATTTATGGTGCACTGGGCCCTGGAAATTACGTAGCCCTGCCTTCATGAGGAGGGACATTTGAGCAGAGGCTGAAAGAAGGAAAGTTGTGGGTGTTAACACACCAAGCAGGAAGCTTTCAGTGCTGAGGCCCTCAGGCTGGAATGAGCTTGACAGCTTGATGAGCTGGAGGAAAAGCCGGAAGGCTGGTGTGGCTGGAGTGTCACCAGCAAGTGGGAGGGTGGGGGGATGAGCAGAGACATAGCCAGGGGCCAAGGGTGTGGGACTTTGTAAGTCATGATCCAGTCTAGAAGCTGGGGGAGCATTTTAGGCAGGAAAATTATACACTCTGATGTACATTTTTAAAGGTTGTTTTTTGGAGATGGTGAGACTGATCTTATTTTTAGTTTATTAATGTATTAACTGATTCCTGTCCCATCTTGTCATGGAACAGGTAGGGTGACTGAAGACAATGATAGAGGCACAGATGTTGGTGCTGTGAAAGGGAAGAGACAAGGTGACGTGAGCCCTCATCCCTGAGACCCTGGGGGGAGCTGGGTGTGTATGGAAGCAGGAAGGAGTGAGTCGAGGGGAAGAGTCCGAGGCCTTCACTCTCCTCTGTGAAGTGAGCAGCAAAGTCACATGCTAGGAGGGCGGGTGGCATCTGAGGTGAGAAGAGAAGGTCTGGAACATCTTTCGAGAGGAGCAGGAGAAAGCTGCTTTGGGACAAGAGGAGAGGACTCTGGCAGCACAGATGGCCCAGCTCTGGTGAGAAACCCTTCTCCCTTCTGAAAGTAACCTCCTCACCTCCGTTCTGGACCCCACTCTTTACCGTTCCTGAAGGATCTCCCACACTGAATCCCACTCTCCCTAAAAATGCCTAAAAAGATTTCCAATTTTTTTTTTTTTTTTTTTGGCCAAGCCACGCAGCTTGTGTGATCTTAGTTCCCTGACCAGGGATTGAACCTGGGCCCCTGCAGTGAAAGTGAGTCCTAACCACTAGGCCACCAAGGAACTCCCAACAGATTTCTAATTTTTAAGCCATAAAATGCCTTGTGACAGCCCTGTTCCAGTCATTTTCCTATGTCTTATCTCCCATCTGTATCTTTAAACACCTGGCACTTTCTCCCCACTCATTCCTTCATCTCGTGCCATATGATTTTACTCCATCATGTTATGGAAATTTCCCTTAAAGATCACCTACGATTTTTCCCCTATTCTTGTCTTAGATTGTATGTGTGTGCACGTGTTTGTGTGCATTTAACCTGTAAAAGGTTTTTTTGATTTTTTGTTTTTCGCTTCCACCTCTCATTTAAAACTCTTGTTCTTGACATGGCAGATCAGTCATGCTGATCTGCCACGACTGTCTTCCTACCCCTTTGATCACAGTGATCTTTACCTTCCTTGTAGCTACTGGTCTCTCGTCGTGGGCACCAATGAACACTCAGCTCTGGCTCACTGCTTGGCCTAGTCACCTCCCTAGGAGGTTTAACTATTTTTCTGTCCTCAATTATCTCAATGAACATGGCCTCCCAGCTTAATGACCAACACTTTGTATATGATTCGCAAACACACCCTTAGTCCAAACTTCTCTCTCCCAGATTCTGTTGTCATATTTCCAAAACCATCATACCTAAAAACTTGCTCAAAATGTTTCCTGCAAAAATGCCTTTTCATGTTCCTTTAAAAATTAAAAATAGAGTTACATATGATCCAGCAATCCCACTTCTGGGTATATTTCTAAAATAATTGAAAGCAGAGACTCGAAGAAATATTTGTACATCCCTGTTCATAGCAGCATTATTCGCAATAGCCAAAAGGTAGAAGCAGTCCAAGTTGCTTCCCACTGATAGATGAATGGATAAGTAAAATGTGGTATATACACACAATGGAATATTACTCCACCTCAAAAAGGAAGGCAATTATGGCGTATGCTACAACATGGATGAAACTTGAGGACATTATACTAAGTGAAGTAAGCAAGTCATGAAAGAACAAATATTGTAGGATTCCACTTCCATTAGGTACCTAGAGTAGTCAAATTCATAGAGACAAGGTAGAATGGTGGTTGCCAGTGAGTTAGGGGAAGAAAGAATGGGGAGTTAATGTTTAATGGGTACAGTTTCAGTTCTGCAAAAGGTGAAAGAGTTCTGTGGAAGGATGGTGGCACCACAATGTGAATGTACTTAATCCACTGAGCTGTACACTTTACAATAGTCAAAACGGTAAAAATTTAATGGCATGAGTATTTTCCTATAATTTAAAAAAATCCCTTTTCAGTTTCCAAACTTTGATTTTACTATGCTTGAGTCTACCATGTTACTAGTTGTGGAGCTAATGTTCACTGTGCCCTACACTTATCTTCCACACACGATGTGTCTCATCAATTTTGTCTTTCAAGCACGTCACAGATATATTCCTTCTTCTTCATTCCTATCGATTCATCCTCCCAAGACACAGACTTTGAAGTAATGTCAGAGGTCTATCTTCCCCTTCCTCCTATGGCTGGAATCCTCTCTAATGCCAAGATGATTCAATCATCCACTCATTCAACAAATATTTATTGAGAATCTACTATGTATACAGGAAATAGAGCTCTAGACAAAGATGACAATGTTCCTGCTCTCATGAGGTGTACATTATAGTCAGGCAGATAGACTACAAATGAGTGAATAAATGAAATCATCTCAGACACTGATAACTGGTAGAGGAAAAAATGAAACACACTGTAATGTAGTAGAAAGTGATGGTGGACGAGGTAGGATGGAATTCTTTAAACTGAGTGCTCAGGAAGTCCTTTTTGAGAAAATGACATTTCAGTTCAGATCTGGATGATAAGAAGGAGACAATCATGCTAAGCTCCAGGGTCAACCAGGCTGGGGACAGCTGGTGTGAAGGTCCTTGGGCATGAACCTGGCTTGTGTGGGAAACCAAAAAAAAAAAAAAGGCTGGTGTGGCTCAAGTGCAGTGAGCTAAGAGAAGAACCATAAGAGCTGAGTTTGCAGAGGCAGCCGAGGCCAGACCATATGGGGCTTTTTAGGTCAGGCTGAGGAGTTGGAGTTTTATTCTAAGTTCAAGGTGAAGCCATAGCCATAGGAGGGTTAAGGCAGCGATGTTATTTGTTTTGCTTTTTTTTATAAGAACACCCTGGCTACTGATGAGAGGAAGAACAATTAGGAGGCATTTGCAGGAGTCCAGCTGACAGACGACGGTGGCCTGGACTGGTGAGAGCAGTGTAGGTGGAGGCAAGTGGACAAATATATGTTCAAAATATTTTGGAGATAGAAATTATAGGATATGTTGATGCATTGGATGTGGGGATGAAGGAAAGGGAAGAACTAAGGATGATCCCTAGGTTTTGGCTCAAGCAGTGGATGAACAGTGATGTTATTTCATGGGGTGGGGAAATCCGGGGTGGGACTGATTAGTGGGTGGAGAGAATCAAATATCTGCTTGCACATTCCTAATAATGGGACAATCACTGCAGGGACAGGCTCTCATGCCACTGATATTACAAAAGTCTTATATTGAGTCCAAATGTTTCCCTGCAAATTTACTCATTCATCCTAACTCTTCTCCTTCAATAAAATGAATTAAGTCTTTCCACTTTCCTGTGTGAGTACTTTTCTTTACCTATGTTGAGGAGAATTATTATAACCCTCTAGGTTTTCTCTTACCTGACCTAAATATCCCTAATTTACTCAATTTTTTTTCTTATTCCTGGATCACTGCAGATTCAGACTAGTCTTCCTTCTACCTCATACCAGTTTACCATGCAAAATTCAGCTAGGTCTATCTTCCTACGGTACCAGCTATTAACCACGTAGGGCTAGGCACTGTCCTGGGAAAAATATATGTAATAGGTGCTAAAATTAGATTTTTCTATCTCAGTTTTGCTAAGGCAAGAAGACAAGAGGTGCTATATCTTAAAAACACTATCATGCAAAACTTTCATAGTTAACAGCTGAGAAAATCCTTAAACCCTTTGCCCATGTCTTTAATGTATAAGAGCTGAGAATGGAGATGGAGAGATTTGTGCAAAGGACAATGTGTGAGCTGGCCGTGAATCCTGTTCCTCCCAGGGGTGTGGGGGAGGGCTGCTTCCCTTTCACCTCAGGTCAAAAGAAAAGTGCTTCAGGGGATCATTTGGCAAGTTTGATGTGTGAACATCAAGGTTAGGGGGGAATCATAGGAGTCAGGTGACTGACTCCTGCCTGGAAAATCTAAAAAGTAAAGATGGGCTGGCTAGTTGTTCTGCTGGCCAAGGTAGAGGAACAGTGGCTCTATTGGCAGCCTGTCCAAGCAGGGGGTGTGGGGCAAAGAATGTGAGGCTATTTCTCATGGAACTCACGTGGATCATGTGGGGATGAGGGCTAGCTTAGAGCTATTATGAATTCTGCCCAAGAGAAACACCTGGAGGTCTGTGCAGCGAGGACTGCTGAGAAACTGGGTGAGGAGGGTGTCATTCAGAGGAAACTGCATCACCTTTGTCACAGGAAATGCTGCTGAACCTTCCCAGTGAAGCCTCCCAAGAACCTCTAAAAAGGCCAAGAAGAGAGTCAGCTTTAAAATAGGTCCCCAAACAGTGGCACCATATTGGGGTAGTACTAGTCAAGTAGGAACTTCCCTGCTTCCTTTAGCTGTTATCTCCTGTCCTGCTTCAACCACAGAGAGACCAGAAATTACACTTAGCTATAAGGGTGAGGAGAGGTGAAAGCAGAAGGTGAGCAAAAGAGACACCACACCCCTCCTTCTCCTTCCTGCAGAAGGACCTAGCTGGGAAATAGGAGGAGGTTCAACTTTGAAATTCTGATTATTACACGACCTGCACACTACTAATTACTGAGCTAAAACTGTGATTATGGTTTAAAGAGACTCTAAGGGTGAGCAGAACTTGCCCCATTTTTTAAGACACAGTGGAAGATCAAAACAAAGTCTCTTTCTGATTACATTTCAAGAGTCCTCCCTGTTCAACATTCTGGTTACACACAGATGAAAGAAGCTTTCACTTTGTCATTCTCTTGCTTTAAGAACTTCATTCAATGTCTTTGCCTTTTCGATTAAATCCAAACTCCTAAGCAAAGAGTTTGATGTCCTCTGTTACCTGACCTCACATATATTTCTCAACGAAACCTCCCACAATTCCAAATAGAACGCTTGACTTCAGTCTGGTGTTCTTCTGTGCTTTGTAATAACAACTAATATTTATTGGGCATTTGTTATGCTAAGCATTGTATCATTTAAGCCTCACAACAATCTTTTGAAATAGGCATTATTATTACTTTAGTATTATTATTATCCCCATTTTACAGATGAAGGATTTGAAAGGAGTAATAAATGGTGAGGCTGTTAATTGGAATCCAGGCAGTCTGACTGCAGAGCCCACAATCCTGACAGCTAAACACACTGCTTCCTCTCTACGTACATATATTCTTTGCTCTCAATCTGCTTTTGGCATATCACCCTGCCCTCCTCTCCTCTGCTTATGCCAGATATCTTTCAAATCCCAGCTCAAACTCTTCCTCCTCTGTGAAGCCTTCCCTAATTATTTCACAGTTATCTCTATTCTCCAAACTCCCAAACCATTTAATCCATGCCAAGGACTTTAAAATTTGAACTCATGCTGTTTGTTTCCCTATTATCATTTTGGGCATATCATTTGGGTAAATAAGTTCCTTCGAGGATAAAGCCTGTTGGACTTCCCTGGTGGTCCAGTAGTTAAGATGCCGCGCTTCCACTGCAGGGGGAGCAGGTTCAATCCTTGGTCGGGGAACTAAGATCCCACATGCCTGTGGGGCGTGGCCAAAAAATATAAAACACACAAAATGATAAGGCCTGTTGCATGCTATTCTTGATTCACCAGAGCAGTGCTTCTCCAACTTTAGTACAGAAAGATAGCAAAGAACAGCTCACAGAGTAAGAAATGTAAGTGACGCTTAAATGTACAAAAAGATGCTGGCCTCCTAATAAGAAACATGCAAAGTCTCACCAAGTTACTATTTATTACCTGTCAGATAGACAGAAATCCAAAATTGTGACAACATGTTCTGATGACAAGGCTGTAGGGAAATAGGATCTCTCATACATTGCTAATGGGAGTGCAAAATGATACAAGTCTCACAGAAGGGAATTTGGCAGTCTAGCAATATTACATGGGCAGTCCTTTTGACCCAGTAATCCCACTTTTGTGAATTTATCCTAAAGATACACTGGCAAATATCTGAAATGCTGTATGTCCAAAGCTATTCTTTGCAGTACTATCTGTAAAAGACTGGAGAAAAACGAATGTCAATCAATAGAGGCCTGGTTGAATAACTATGGTGCATTCATATAAAAGAGTACTGGGCAGGAATGAGGAAGAATTGCTACAGAGTGCTTTGGATGAGCTCCAGGATCTACTGTTAAGTGAACAAAGCAAAGTGAAGAAAAATGTGTACAGTACTCCACTGTTTGTGTAAGAAAGGTAGGAGTATGACTATTTATATATTTGCTTATTTTTTCAAAAGGAAACAATGTAAGAATAAACTAAAAACTAAGAAAAAGTTATCTCTGATGGGGAGAAATAAGTAGAGAGGAAACTGGAATGAAGGTAGATCTCCCTAAATGTACCTTGTTTATAGTTTTAACCTTGGAACCAAGTATTTTACATAATTCCAAAACAAGAGTAAACCAAAAGAAAATATTAGAAACAAACTGAAACATATATATATATGTGTATATATATATATATATATATATGAATTGAACAATTGGTTTCTCACTGTTTGAATGAGAGATTGCAAATAAGCAAAAGGAATAAGCCAGAATTATCCATGTGGCAATAAATTAGAGTTGGGGACATTAGTATAAACTCATGCTTAGCTTAATATAGATACAAATAGTCATAAGTGAAAGTATTTATAGATCTGTGTATATACACAGGTTAGTATAACATGCATGTATTTCCTTGGCCTGTCAACTGCTTAGAAGCAATGACACCCCAATAGCAACAAGTACACCTAACACCCAGATCTTGGTTCCTAATAACCTTTCTCTAACAGAAGGGATCAGGGCTCTTTGGGGAAATGGCCAATTCTAGGACTGAAGTAGGAAATATAGAAGATAATCCTGGAGCATCTTGTAGTGCCAGAAAGAAAGGAAGCACTCACAAAATTATGGAGGGTGTCAAAAGCACACAAAAGCCAACTGAAGAGCTCCCAATGGCCAAAATGGAACCAATGTGAGCAATAAAAAAAATGAAGTTGAATTGGATTACAACCTAAAGTATAAAATAAATATCCATAATATGAAATTAATTCCAAAAAAAATAACAGGGGAGACAGATCTCCCATGCAAAAGAATTCCATATAAATAATTTATGTAATAGATATCCAACCTCAAGGAGATGGAACATAACTCCCCACTTCTTAGGTATGAGCTTCGAGTAGTGACTTCCTTCCGAGAAGTACAGTATGGAAAGGGGGGAAAAGAGTAACTTTATAGTAGAGAAACCTGACAAACACTGTCTCAGCCAGGTGATCAAGGTTAACATCAATAGTGAGGTCATGTTGACAGGATGTACCCCTTGACATGATGCAATGAAAATGACACTTTACCTCTGTGGTCTTCCTCCCCAAAACATATAACTTAATCTCATTATGAGAAAAATATCAAATTCCAATTGAGGGACATTCTACAAAAACCTGACCAGTACTCCTCAAAACTGTCAAGGTCATCAAAAACAAGGAAAGTCCAAGAGACTGTCACAACCAAGAAAAACCTAAGGAGACATGGTGACTAAATGTAATGGGAAATTCTGGATGGGATCCTGGAACAGAAAAAGGACGTTAGGTAAAAACTAAAGAAGTTTGAATAAAGCATGAACTTGAGTAAGGTATCAGTATGGGTTCATTAATTGTGACAAATGTACAACATTAATATAAGGTGTTAATAAAAGGGAAACTGGATGTGGGATATATGAAAATTCTTTGCCCAGGATTGATGAGCAACTAGCACCTCTGGACCCCAGATTGTAATCTCTAAATACCCTTTCCCAATAAAAGGAATCAGGACTCCTTAGAGAAATGGCTAATTACAGTTCTGAGGTAGATGAGCCTGGAGCATCTTGTTATACCTGAAAGAAAGGAAATTATGGAGACTATGGGGTCATGAGAGAAAAAACCCCAGCAATATAGGACCCAACTTGAAGTGGTTCCCATTGGCCAAAGATGGGAGAGTTTGAACATGAAAAAGAGTAGCAACTACAATGGATTAAAACACATTAAATATTATATTGTACAACACAGGGAATATAGCCAATATTTCATAATAACTGTAAATGGAGTATAACCTTTAAAAATTGTGAATAACTATATCATACACCTGTAACATATAATATTGTACAGCAACTATACTTCAACTTAAAGGTAAATGAAAATAAATAAACACATCAAATATATAAAAATCTATGAGCCCATAATGTCTCTTCCCCTCCATCCTACAACCAAGAAAGAAGACTTCGTTGGTCACCTTTTGGGAATACTAGGGTATTAGTCATTCTGATCAATATAAAAATGATACATAAAGGGAAAGAATAAAGTTTTTTTCCATACATCTTTATTGGAGTATAATTGCTTCACAATACTGTGTTAGTTTCTGTTGTACACCAAAGTGAATCAGCCATATGCATACATATATCTGCATATCCCCTCCCTCTTGAGCCTCCCTCCCACCCTCCCTATCCCACCCCTCTAGGTCCTTGCAAAGCACTGAGCTGATCTCCCTGTGCTATGAGACTGCAAGAAAAAAGTTTTTATCTTTCCTTTCTTGTATAGACTATATTTCTTGATAACCAAATAGTTTGTGAAGGAAATTTCTTCTACATAGAACATTCATAGTTAATAAATGCAGGAGGAAAGATAGCACTAAAAAACAAACAAACAAACAAAAAAACCCCCCACCATTTTGCAACCTCTAATGAAATAGTAGAAGATAATGACCAAATAATAGATAATGACCAAATTGGTTGCTAAAACCATTAAATAAAATGTTGATGCTGAACTTTAAAATAGATGGATTGGACTGACAACACTTAAACCCACTGACCAATCTTAACTAAAAGTGAAATAGCTGGCTATGTTTTTTACCTGTGGAATATCCTTACCAAAAAATACTGAATCTTACCAACCATCAAGAGCTTCAACCCTGCTAATAATTAAGTATGCACTTTCAAACTGTGGGACTCGAGAGACATTGTTCCAGCTAATGATTAAGAACTCTCCAGACAATAGGGGCTTCTTAGACAATGGGTGAATTTCCAGGATGTCCGGCCCCCTTCCGAGAAGGAGGGAGATAACAAAATGTAAAAAAGGTGTCTGTCAAAGACCAATCAGGCAGCTGGGGACAAGTTCCCTCTCTGGTCCGAGCCTAAGCCGGGACCAATCAGCAGGAGAACACAACCAAATCTATAATTTACATACGGGGAAGTGGGAACCTATAAAACTGACATATTCGCGCCCAAAAGAGTTCCTTCTTCGACCTCCTGCGTGAGGACCAAGGAACCCCGGTGCACCGGCCTTCAATAAACCTCTTGCGTTTTGCATCGACTTCCGACTCTTGTTGTTTCCTGGGCGAGTCGAAACTCCTAGGAGACCGCGCAGGTCTAACATTTGGGGGCTCGTCCGGGATTCCACTCGCCCCGGACCACAAGAACATCGGGAGTTGGAGGTACCAGGTAAGCTCGAGCTTGATTGTCTGTTTGTCCCTTGTTCTTTGTGGGCCATTATCGGAGGAAAGCCGTAAGAATCGGCTTATTATGGAATCTGTATCGGACCTCTGGCTAGGCAGACGTGCTAATAGCCGGCGTCCATGAGCCCTAGGGGACGCCCTGGTGGCTCATCTGGAAGGAGAGGCAAACTCTGTCTCCCCTTCACTCGGTTTCGGCAGTTCCCTTGGTGATAACTGCCATCTGAAGAAGTTTCGGTTTTGAAGCGAGCTCGCGGTGGCCCATGCGTATATGTGTTTCATGGAGTTTTAACTGTTTCTGTATTGTGGTCTATTCTTTTTCTCTGACGGACGACAATGGGACAAACTGTGACGACTCCTCTTTCCCTTACCCTAAGCCATTGGACCGAAGTTCGGGCCAGAGCCCATAATTTTTCGGTAGAGGTGAAGAAAGGAAAGTGGCAGACTTTGTGTGCCTCTGAATGGCCAACATTTCAGATAGGATGGCCCCCCGAAGGATCCTTTTTATTAGACAAGATTAAGCTGCTGAAGTCTAAGATATTTAATATAGATCCCCACGGACATCCAGACCAAGTACCATATGTCTTGGTCTGGGAAGATTTAATTCTCTCCCCACCTCCGTGGGTCCGGCCCTTTGTTTCCTCAACAGGTACGTCCGCGCACACATCAGCAGCGTCGGAGATATTAGCCTTAAAGAAAAACCCCAACACGGAAAAGCTACCTGACGCCCCGGATCCACCGAAGGCGATTTATCCTGACCCGCAGTCCGATTTGCTTCTTTTGGATTCCCCACCCCCTTATCCTCCGGCCCCAAATCCCCTACCACCTAGAGGACCCCCAGCTCCACTGCCCTCGGCACCAAGGGAACCATCCATGATGGAAGAAGAAAGGGGTCCCTCAGCGGGCACTAGGAGCCGGAGGGCTATCTCCCCGGACTCCACTGCCCTACCTCTTAGAGAGTATGGCCCCCCCGACGGCCAAGGGAATAGACCTCTCCAATATTGGCCCTTTTCCTCTGCAGATCTTTATAATTGGAAAATGCATAACCCAACTTTTTCCGAAAATCCACAGGCCCTTACCGCTTTAATAGAATCTCTTGTTTTCTCCCACCAGCCCACATGGGATGATTGTCAGCAGCTGCTTCAGACTCTCCTAACGACTGAGGAGAGGCAACGGGTTCTTTTAGAAGCCAGAAAAAATGTATTAGGCGCCAATGGGCAACCTACCCAGCTGCCTAACGAGATTGATGTTGGTTTCCCACTCGTCAGGCCAAACTGGGATTTCAATGCCCCGGAAGGTAGGGAGCGCCTGAAAATGTATCGCCAGGCTCTGGTGGCGGGTCTCCATGGAGCGGCCAGACGGCCCACTAATTTGGCTAAGGTAAGGGAAGTAACTCAGGGGCCCCAGGAATCGCCAACTGTGTTCCTGGAACGTTTAATGGAAGCCTTTAGACGCTTTACCCCTTATGATCCAACTTCGGAGGAACATAGGGCTACTATAGCAATGGCTTTCATTGATCAAGCGGCCCCTGATATTAGGAAGAAATTACAGAGGCTAGATGGCTTGCAGGGATTTTCGCTTCAGGAGTTAGTAAAAGAGGCAGATAAAGTATATAACAAAAGAGAAACAGAGGAAGAGAAGGAAGAAAGAAAGCAGAAAGAGCAGGCAGCCCGTGAAAGAAGACGAGATAAGAGACAAGAGAGGAATTTAAGTAAGATACTGGCCACTGTGGTTGGAGGAAGAAATATAGGGGATAGAAATGGGCAGGAAGGGCGAACGGCAGACAGAAGGCGACCATTAGACAAGGACCAATGTGCCTACTGTAAAGAAAAAGGACATTGGGCGAGAGAATGCCCTAAGAAAAAGAATGGAGGAAGGCCAACCAGAAACAAAATCTTAACATTGGAAGAAGAAGACTAGGAAAGTCAGGGCTCGAACCCTCTCCCCGAGCCCCGGGTAACTCTTAAAGTGGAGGGGGAACCTGTTCAATTTTTGGTAGATACCGGAGCCCAGCACTCCGTCCTTCTCCACTCAAAAGGTCCTATCTCAGCTAAAAGGTCATGGGTACAAGGAGCCACTGGGAATAAACAATATTCATGGACCACACGAAGGACAGTAGATCTTGGGATTGGACGAGTAACCCATTCATTTTTGATTATTCCGGAATGCCCCTATCCTTTGCTGGGAAGAGATTTACTCTCCAAAGTAGGGGCTCAAATCCACTTTCAGCCAGAAGGTTCCACCATAACTGATAATAAAGGAAGGTTACTTCAAATATTGACTATGAAATTAGAAGATGAATATAAATTATACGAGCAGCCTTCATCCTCACGAGTTAATGTTACAGATTGGGTAACTCGGTTCCCTCAAGCCTGGGCAGAAACTGCCGGAATGGGGATGGCCAAAAATCGGCCCCCGGTGCTAGTGGAACTCAAGGCAACTGCCACCCCAATAATGGTCCGTCAATACCCCATGAGTAGAGAAGCCAAAGACGGTATCCGTCCCCATATACAGAGGCTACTAGACTTGGGCATCTTAATAAGATGTCAATCAGCATGGAACACCCCTCTCCTGCCGGTAAAGAAACCAGGAACAAATGATTATCGGCCGGTGCAGGATCTACGAGAGGTAAACAAACGGGTGGCAGACCTCCACCCCACAGTTCCAAACCCTTACAACCTCCTGAGCACTCTTCCACCTCAACATACGTGGTATACTGTTTTGGACCTTAAAGATGCTTTTTTCTGTTTAAGACTCTCTCCCCTGAGCCAACCCTACTTTGCCTTCGAATGGAAAGATCCAACATCGGGAATGTCTGGTCAGCTGACATGGACACGGCTACCTCAGGGATTCAAGAACTCCCCGACCATCTTTGATGAAGCCCTCCATCAGGATTTGGCATTATATAGAGAATCAAATCCCCAGGTAACATTACTCCAATACGTTGATGATATTTTATTAGCTGCTGAGACCCAAGAAGATTGTATCAAGGGTACTGAAAAACTGTTAACGGAACTTGGAACCCTGGGATATAGAGCCTCAGCCAAGAAAGCACAAATATGCCAACAACAGGTCAGTTACCTGGGGTATCTATTAAAAGGGGGGCAAAGATGGCTCACGGAGAGCAGAAAGGATACGGTGGCCCAAATTCCGGCTCCCAAAAACGCCAGGCAGGTTAGAGAATTTTTGGGGACGGCCGGATTCTGTAGACTATGGATTCCAGGGTTTGCTGAGCTGGCAGCCCCATTGTACCCCCTAACCAAAAACAGCACTCCTTTCGTTTGGGGCGATAAGGAACAACGGGCTTTTGACCAAATCAAACGAGCTTTACTTTCAGCTCCAGCCCTAGGACTGCCAGATGTAACCAAACCTTTTCATTTATATGTGGCCGAAAATAAGGGCATTGCAAAAGGAGTATTGACTCAGAAATTGGGTCCCTGGAATCGCCCAGTTGCTTATTTGTCAAAAAAATTGGACCCTGTGGCATCAGGATGGCCCACCTGTTTAAAGATAATCGCTGCAGTGGCCGTTCTAGTCAAAGATGCTGACAAACTAACTTTAGGACAAAATCTAACGATAACAGCTCCTCATGCCCTGGAAAATGTAGTCCGTCAACCACCAGATAGGTGGCTAACTAATGCCAGGATGACCCATTACCAAACCCTGTTGCTAAACTCAGATCGCATCAAGTTTGCTCCAGCCACAGGACTCAATCCAGCCACCTTGCTACCTGATCCTGACTTGGAAGGCTCCACCATCATACATGATTGTCAGGAAGTACTGGCCGCAGCACACGGCAGTAGGCCAGATCTGATGGACCTGCCCCTCCCTGATGCTGATTTCACCTGGTTCACGGATGGGAGCAGTTTCCTGGAGGAAGGTAAGCGTCGAACTGGGGCAGCCGTGGTAGACGGAAAACAAGTCATATGGGCAGCGGCGCTACCACAAGGGACCTCAGCCCAACGAGCTGAATTAATTGCCCTGACGAGGGCATTAGAGATGGCAGAGAATAAAAAAGTAAACATCTACACAGACAGTAGATATGCGTTTGCTACCGCTCATATCCACGGTGCCATTTACCAACAGAGAGGGCTACTAACTTCAGGTGGCAAAGAAATTAAAAACAAAGACGAAATCATGGCTTTGTTGACTGCACTCATGCTTCCTACTAAAGTCAGTATCATCCACTGCCCTGGACATCAAAAAGGAAATACCCCAATAATTAGGGGAAATAATATGGCTGACCAAGTGGCCCGAGAAATAGCATCGGGAGAAGTCATTCTAGGACTGTCAGATAAAGTTCCTGAAAAACCAGGCCGTGATGAAGAAATCATCCCGGCCACAACAAAAGGAACTTTGTCCCCTCAGCAAGCAGAATCCATGTTACAACAGATGCACAGATGGACACATTTGGGGACTAAAAAGATGGTAGCCTTGTTACAAAAAGCCGGGTACGAAACCCCTGGAATGACAAAATTAGCTGAACAAATTGTGCAGGAATGCGTCCCATGTCAACAGGTAAATGCTCAAAAAGGGAAACTTGAAACTGGAAAGAGACTCAGGGGGGACCGCCCAGGAACTTACTGGGAGGTGGACTTTACTGAAGTGCGTCCTGGAAGGTACGGTAATAAATACCTTTTAGTTTTTGTAGACACTTTTTCAGGATGGATAGAGGCTTTCCCAACAAAGAAAGAAACAGCTGCTGTAGTAGCCAAGAAGATTTTAGAAGAAATTTTTCCTCGATTTGGAGCACCAAAGGTAATAGGGTCTGATAATGGTCCAGCCTTCGTCGCCCAGGTAAGTCAGGATGTGGCCAGATATTTGGGGACTGATTGGAAATTACATTGTGCATATAGACCCCAGAGTTCAGGTCAGGTAGAAAGAATGAATAGAACTCTAAAAGAGACCCTAACCAAATTGTCCTTGGAGACTGGCGGTACAGATTGGACGGTGCTCCTTCCTTTAGCCCTGTTCCGGGTTAGGAATACACCTTCCCGGTACCATCTTACTCCTTTTGAGGTGCTATACGGGGCCCCACCTCCCCTTCTCACCTTAGGAGAAGAAATAAAACCAGACTGTCAAAATAACACTGACTTGTATGCTAGGCTATTGGGACTCCAACTGGTCCAAAAGGAGATATGGTCCCAACTCGCCGAGGCCTACCAACCGGGAACACCGGGAGAAACTCATCCTTTCCAAGTCGGGGACTCCGTATACGTCCGTCGGCATCGAACCCAGACGTTGGAACCTCGATGGAAAGGACCATACACCGTCCTCCTAACCACCCCAACGGCCATAAAAGTGGACGGCATCGCTGCCTGGATCCATGCTTCACACGTGAAAGCTGCACCAGCGGCGGCATCATCAGGATGGCAGGCCCAAAGAACCGACAACCCGCTCAAACTCAAGCTTCTACGAACCTAAGACTTATAATTTTGGTTTTACTGCCTTTACTGACTGTAAGTGATTTTAGCCCTCACCTGCCCCAACGTCTAACTTGGCAGGTAATTTCTCAAACTGGAGATATAACCTGGTCCATTAGCCATACTGCCCCTCCCTGGACCTGGTGGCCAGACCTTTTTCCTGATGTCTGTAAACTGGCCATAGGAGCTCCCTTTTGGGATCTAGAGAGTTATTATGATCAGCATAATGCTCCGTCCCAACTTCTAACTAAAGCTGATTACTCCGGAGAGGGTTGTAAAAACCAGGTCCGAAGAAGTTGGCTCAGAACCCTCTCCTTCTATGTATGCCCCGGGTTCCATCGCCCCCGATCCCTGAATTATAAATGTGGGGGAACTGAAAATTTATATTGCCAAAACTGGGGATGTGAAACCACAGGAGATACTTATTGGAGACCCACCTCAACTTGGGATTTTATTACAGTAACAGCCAACTACACTCATACTTCTTATAGGGGTCCCCGACCCATCGCCCCCGAATGTTCAGGATGGTGCCACCCCCTCAAAATTTCCTTTAGTAATCCTGGAAAAAGAGATAAAAAATGGGTAAATGGCCACTCATGGGGCATTAGATTTTACAAGAATGGATATGATTTGGGAATATTAATGACCCTTAAGCTAAAGATTGAGACTCCTGCTCCTATATCAATAGGCCCAAATCCCGTACTTGGCCCCCCTTTGCTTCCCCCGGCCCCTTCAGCTACGTCAACAAAGAATGAGACTAATGAAACCTCTGGATCCAAAGAACCCACAGTTAAGCCTGGGACTCCACAGGATAGGATGCTTTCTTTGGTGCAGGCAGCCTTTACGGTCCTTAATGCTACAAACCCGGAGGCTACAAAATCATGTTGGCTCTGTTATGCTGCCCCTCCCCCTTATTATGATGCTATAGGATATAGTTCTGATTATACTAATGTCAGCTCCCCGGACCATTGTCGATGGAAACAGAAAGGGAACAGTAAATTAACTCTGTCTTCGGTTTCTGGAAATGGTACTTGTATAGGAACACCTCCCCAGTCCCATCGACACCTTTGTCATGATTTCAGCCTCCCTTCAGGCTCGGGATATCTTGTACCTCCCCAAGATGGATGGTGGGCATGTAACACGGGGCTCACCCCTTGTGTCTCTCTAGAGGTTCTCAACAATTCAGCTGATTTTTGTGTGCTAGTGCAATTAGTTCCTAGACTTATCTATCATTCAGATTCATCCTTCTTAGATGAATACGAGGGAAAAACAAGAAGGAAGAGAGAACCTGTAACCCTCACATTGGCTGTCCTTCTAGGACTAGGAATATCTGCCGGGATAGGAACAGGAACCACAGCCCTCATACAACAACCCCAGTATTATGCAAGTTTAAGACAGGCTGTAGACATCGACCTTCGAGCATTAGAAAGTTCCATAACTCAACTAAAGGAATCACTCACCTCACTTTCAGAAATGGTGTTGCAGAATAGAAGAGGCCTAGATTTGCTGTTTCTTAAAGAAGGGGGATTATGCGCCGCTCTAAAAGAAGAATGTTGCTTTTATATTGATCATTCAGGAACCATTACCAAAACCATGGATAAACTAAGGGAACGCTTAGATAAAAGGCAAAGGGAGAGAGAAAACGAAAAAGGATGGTTTCAATCATGGTTTGATAAGTCCCCCTGGTTTACCACCTTAATCTCTACTCTGTTGGGACCTCTTATTGTTTTATTGTTGATTTTAACTTTTGGACCATGTGTTCTAAATCGCTTGATAGCATTTATTAGAGAACGTATCAGTACTGTACAAGTTCTAATGTTAAGACAACAGTACCAAAGTTTACGAACAGAAGGTTGAGATTCCATGATTGGAATCAATAGTCACAAGAAAAAGGGGGGAATGTGGGACTCGAGAGACATTGTTCCAGCTAATGATTAAGAACTCTCCAGACAATAGGGGCTTCTTAGACAATGGGTGAATTTCCAGGATGTCCGGCCCCCTTCCGAGAAGGAGGGAGATAACAAAATGTAAAAAAGGTGTCTGTCAAAGACCAATCAGGCAGCTGGGGACAAGTTCCCTCTCTGGTCCGAGCCTAAGCCGGGACCAATCAGCAGGAGAACACAACCAAATCTATAATTTACATACGGGGAAGTGGGAACCTATAAAACTGACATATTCGCGCCCAAAAGAGTTCCTTCTTCGACCTCCTGCGTGAGGACCAAGGAACCCCGGTGCACCGGCCTTCAATAAACCTCTTGCGTTTTGCATCGACTTCCGACTCTTGTTGTTTCCTGGGCGAGTCGAAACTCCTAGGAGACCGCGCAGGTCTAACAAAACCTTACTTTGACTGCTCCAGAAACTTACTGGGTTTCTTTAATGCCTCTGTTACTATTTCCTTTGTGTCATTTTGTTTTTCTTTAAAAACATAGCTGTGTGATCTTGGGGAAGTTATATTATTTCCTTGAGACTTGGTTGCCTTCTCTGTGAATATCTGGGTATAATTTTAGTATTGCTCAATAGAATTTTCAGTGATAATGAAAATATTCTATATCTGTACCATGCAATGCAGTATTCAATAGCTACATGGAGCTAATAAACATCTTTGAAATATGGCAAAAAAAAATTACTGAATCTAATCGAGCTTCTGACTATCAGCTTATAGAAAATAAAAGAGATGGGGGGATGTGTCAAGAACAGCACCATGAGGATACACTCAGTCAAACCCAGAATGTGGGAAATTCTGCAGAACAAATGATACAGTTTCCTCAACAAATAAATAGCATTAACATAATGGGGAAGGACTGCTACAAATTATAAGAGACATACCAACCAAAAATAATGTGTGGATCTTTTTGGATCCTGATCTGAATACAATACCAAATACAAAAAAAAAAAAAGACATTTTTGGGACTACTATGCAAAACTGAACATGGACTGGGAATTTTAAAATATTAAGAAATTACAGTTAATGATGTTGAATGGGATGATAGCATTGCGGTTATGTTTTTTAAAAAATTGAAAGTCCTTAACTGTTGGAGGAACATACTGGTGCATGAGTGTCTGGGATTTATTTTAAAATATTGCAGCCCCACCTCCTCCAAAAATGTAGATAGAATTGAAACAAGAAAAACAGAATGTTGATAGTTATTGAAGCTGAGTGGTAGGTGGGTACATGGGGTCCATTATACTGTCCTCTGTAATGCTATGTATGTTTAACATGTTCATTACAAACATTTAAAAAATCTTTTTTAATTAAAAAAAATAGTGCAGGTTTGGGGGCACCAAGGAGATTTTGATTCTAGATTGGGGACCTTTTAAACAAGCAGCCCACGTGATTCTGACCCAGATAGTCTAGGCCCAGATTGAGGGACTCTGCTCTAGTGTCACTCTGCTCTAAGTAGTAAACAAACCTTCAATAGGTATTTATTGATTTATTGATTTCGATCAGGAATTGAAGTTGGAAAATTCTTTCCATATGGAAAAAAATGGGAAAGATCAAATGTGAAAAGAACGTGCAAAGAGAAGTATTTCATGTGCCTGACCAGATGCCCACCTCCTAAGGTTTCATACTGTCATCATTTCTGTCAGAGCCCATTTTATAACAGGGTATCCTGGATTCTCCAAACTCATTAACTGAAGGACCAGTTGGATTCCAAAGACTTCCTTAGTGGGTGCTAATTCTGCAATGCTCTTTCCTCCAGCCGTGCACGGGTAGAGTTTCTTCAGTCTGGTTAGTTGCAGGGTCCGGTAGTCTCCCTTTCTCTCCTTACCAGATGCTAAGAAAAGCATGTTTTCTGAGGCTTGTGACCCTTCCATCCTTTCACTTTGCTTAGATGCATATTTTAGCTCACTGACAGCAATAAAGAAGGCAATCATCAGAGCCTGTGTTTCTGTACAGCGGTCCGGCAAGATCTAAGTAAGCAGATCTGTTTAGGTAAACTAGCCGCGAGAATCCTCCCAAGGCACCTGAGCTACTGAGTAATTGGGCTGCAGCTGCTTTTCCTCCTCCTGCACTCATTCCTGGTTCAGCTTGCAGACTACAGGGATTTACCGGTTAATTGGCTGTTTCTATGATTATCATTCACTTAGGCACTCTTCCCTATTCTTTGTCACTACAAAATGCTTCTTTTAAAATTATTTGCTTTCCTATGGATCCTGAAGAAAAATGAGCAACCCTAACATCTTTAGGGTTTGTTAAAGAGAGGCACATCTGTCTGGGGAGACGGTGTGTGCTGTGGGATGTGAGGTGTTGCTGTGAACAGGGAGTAGAGTGGAGCTGGGACTGGCTCCACTGGATTATATATTACATAAAGGAGCAGGACAAGTTGCAGGTCTCAGAACCAGTTGGGCAGGTTGAGTTTCTTTTTCTTTCTCACCACTCAGTTGAACAGAGGAAACTTTCAACTGCATCAGGTGAATGGTTTCCCTGGCATTGTTGGGAAAGTTTAGTGGCTGGGGCCTGGCTTCCACGGCTCTTCATCCTTTTGTCTAGGTGCTGGACCCCCCCCCCAGAGAGGCAAGGCAACAGAATTGAGCGGGAGGTCCGGGGGGCCCACCAGGTATCAGTTCAACCTTAGACCTGGGCCGCCAATGGTTTTTCAGCTGGCTTCTGACATAAAAAATTTAATGGGGAACCGTTGCCAAAGTCAATCCGTCGTGTTTGTTTGTGCCTCTGCCTGCCACAAGTTACATCATGGCATTGGATTTTGGTGGTCACCCCATCTCCTCTCATCACTTAGTGCCAAGCTGCTGCCCAACATTCTGCCACAGTGGCCCAGAGGCTCCCTCCCTTACTTCTACAGTGGAAAGTTCCAGAGTAATTCTGAGTGTGCCTCTTCCGAGTGCTTTGTGATTTTGTTTTTTAAACGGGAGTCTTGCCATTCAAGAATCCTAATTAGTTCCTAGGAGGTGAGATGATTCTTTTGGCTCTCACAACCTCTAGATTTCTGCGAACCGTTCTCTGTTTACCAAATGAATGCTGCAGCCCAAGAGCCAAGGAGAAATCTGTTCCAGGCCCTCTCTCCTTAAAGAAAAGACTGCTGTATGCTGTAAACTGAAAAGGAAGTCTGGGGGTTGAATTTCAATAAGAGCCTCATTTAACTCTGGACTTCATCCCAGTGACAGGGGAGGTCAAGTGATCAGAGCAAATACCTTGCAAATAGGCAGTATGTGCCCTGCAACTCAGTAGGCTTTTTCCCTCTCTTCACTACCCAGAGTAGGGAAAAGGAGTATTTAAAAATCCCGGTGCTCAGACAGCTCTCCAGACCAATTAAATCTGTATCTCTGGGGAAGGTTTTGTTTTTTTGTTTTTGTTTTTGTTTTTGCTTTAACTCCCCAGGTGATTCCAAAGGGCTGCCGGGATCAGAACCACCACTCTAGAGGAAAGACCAATGGGCTGAGAATAAAATGATCAACTTTTCAAATCCTGCCTCTGCCATTAATGAGTTTGTTGGCCTATAAAATTATATAGGTGACTCTATCCTAAGATTATTTGAGCTCTAAAGTTCTATAGTTCTCTTTCAACTGGTCTCTCTGCTGGAAACAAAGAGCATCCCAGGGCCAGCTGTTTTTCCATAACACCTGGAATGTCTCTAAAGCTATCTACAGTGCCAAAAGACCTGTCTAAGTGGGTCAGTGTATCAGTGAGTCCAGATTGCCTTACCAGGCTGAAGTAAACAAGTAGTGTGGTTTACAAAGGAAAAATACAAGCTACATGGTGTTTCTGATACTTTGGGGCCTACCAACTAGTTTCAAATGAGTAGTGGAATTTTTCTTAATGCATATTTAAGTCCTCTAGCTGTGCTAGTTTCCAATTCCTCTGATATTCGGTTAATTGGAAATACACCCTTCTCAAGAATGCCTTAAAATAAAAATGTTCCCCTCTCCCTCACTGGTGGAAATTTAAATACTTAAAAAGCTAAGGTTACTACGTTATCCAAAATATGCATTTTTGTCTGGTCTGCACTTTAATTAGATATTACTGTAGTTGCCTAAATGAATAGAGAAAAGTTTAACTCTTGAACTAAGGCACAGTTGTTGGGCATAAAAGAACTCCAAAGGGATACTAATTGCTTTTAAAAAGATAAATTGATTTGAACCAGAGAAGCAGAAAATTACCTTTGTTGAGCATCGTCTTGGTTGTTTAAGAGAGAGAGGGCGTGCTGCAATTGGAACAACTAAATAAGTGTGGCTGAGAGGAGGCCCTTACCACTACCTCAGCCAAACATGAATCCCAAAGGCAGAAACTTGAAGCTCCAATGCCACTCAGTCAAGGCATTAACATCCTGTCTTTCTGGACTCTGTAACCTGTGTGCCTTCAGGGAACCTGTGCCAGCGATAGTTTGGGCATCTTCTAGCAAGGATTCCCAATGTTATTTGTAAATGTTGTCTCGAACGGTGTGTAGTGAAACTGTCTCCGTGAAGGTAATTTAAATTCAGTTGAATTTTTTAAATGAACCTTTAGGGCAGAGGTGAGGTGGTGCTTCCATCTGTGAACTCCACCGCCCTGTAGGGTGCTTTGCTGAGAGAATGAGTTCAGTGTGCATAGAAACTTGCATTCACAGCTCTGTGAAGCAAGCAAAATCAAATTCAATACACTGTGTCACAGCTACAGAAGCACTGGGAGCAACTGACCTGGAGGCGAACCCAGAGATGCTCTTTTCAGGAGGAGGTACTTAGAAAAACCACACTCCTGCCCCCAGAAAATCTTACTGAGGCTGAGGATGTGTGTGGCTTATTCAGTTGCGTGTGCAAACAGTCCTTGGTTTTTCCTTCACATAACTGAGAGCACAAAATAACAACATTTGTAAATATTGATTTAATAAAAGCCATTGGCGACTGCTGGACAACTGTCTGCCCCCATCGTCTGCCACCTCTCAACAGCACTTGCATAGCTGGCCAGTCCTGTCTTAGCTATTGTCCTCTCTGGGCTTCTCCTCCCACCTCACAGTCTTCTTCCTTTTCAAGCTCCTTTGTTGACCCTCGGCTCATTGCCTGACTAGTGCTGGAAAGCCCTGAGCTTGGTCCTGGGGCCTCATCTTCTCTCCGTCACTCCCCCACTTGGTGATGACATCCATGGCCATGGCTTCTTTTTTTTTCCCACTGTGCTGCACAGCATGTGGGATTTTAGTTCCCCAACCAGGGATTGAACCCAGGTCCCCTGCATTGGAAGCACAGAGTCTTAACCCACTGGACCACCAGGGAAGTCTCTGTGGCCATGGCTTTAAGCACCACCTCTATGCTGAGCCCTCCTTCATCTCCATCTTCAGCTCAGACTTGCCTCTGAGCTGCACACATCCATCCAACTGGGGTGTACATTAGGAATCCAAACCCTTGATTCCTCCCTTCCCTATATTCTCCACTAAGTAAAGTGGGACCACCTAGTGACTCACAACAAAACCTAGCAGTCATCCTCAATCCTCCCCTTCTCCTCCTTCCCTCTAATCTGCCAACCAGTTCTGCAAGGTTTATCTCTAAAGTATATTCCTAATCCTCCCCCTTATCTCCATTTCCACTTGCACCATCCTCTCTGGCCCAGGTTACTCTAACAGCCTCCTGGGTGATCTTCCTGCTTTCACTCTCGCTCCCTACGACGCCTGCTCTACACAGCAGCCAGAGCAAACTTTGTAAAATGTAAATCAGATCATGTTAATCGCCTGATTAAAACCCTGCAATGTTATCCCAGGAATGCAAGGTTATCTAGTTCTGTAAAACACCATATTAACAGATTAAAGGGAGAAAAAAAACTACATGATCATCTCAGCTGACGTAGGGAAAGCAATCAATAAAATTCACATTAAAACTCTTGGCAAACTAGAAATAGAAGAGAACTTCCTTAATCTGATAAAAGGTGCATCTATTGAAATACTGAAGTAAACATAATCATACTTAACAGTCAAACTAAAACCATTTCCACTGGAGTCAGAAAGAAAATAAAGGTAACCAGTATCATTGCGTCAAGTTACCATTGTTCTGGAGTCAAGGTGAAAATTCCATTCAACAAGTATTTATCAAGTGCCTAGTAACTATGTGTCTGGAGCATTTCTAGGCTCTTAAGTTTCACCAATGAATATTCTGAAGAACCTAGGGCAAGACGGGAATAAAGACACAGACCTACTAGAGAATGGACTTGAGGATACGGGGAGGGGGAAGGGTAAGCTGGGACGAAGTGATAGAGTAACACTGACATATAAACACTACCAAATGTAAAATAGATAGCTAGTGGGAAGCAGCCACATAGCACAGGGAGATCAGCTCGGTGCTTTGTGTCCACCTAGAGGGGTGGGATAGGGAGGGCGGGAGGGAGACACCAGAGAGAGGGGATATGGGGATATGTGTATACGTATAGCTGATTTACTTTGTTATACAGCAGAAACTAACACACCATTGTAAAGCAATTATACTCCGATAAAGATGTTAAAAAAAAGAAAAATGATTCACCAATGAATAAAATAGACAAAACAACATTGGGCATACGCTATAGTGAAGGAAGGCAGAAAATAAACAATAACGGGCTGAACTATGTTCCCCAAAATTCACATGTTGAGTCCTTAACCAGTACTTTAGAATGTGACTATATCTGGCAATATAGAGAATGTGACTATATTTGGCAATAAGATTTTTAAAGAGGTGATTGCGACAGCCTCTTCAATAAGTGGTGCTGGGAAAACTGGACAGGTACATGTAAAAGTATGAAATTAGAACACTCCCTAACACCATACACAAAAATAAACTCAAAATGGATTAAAGACCTAAATGTAAGGCCAGACACTATCAAACTCTTAGAGGAAAACATAGACAGAACACTCTATGACATAAATCACAGCAAGATCCTTTTTGACCCACCTCCTAGAGAAATGGAAATAAAAACAAAAATAAACAAATGGGACCTAATGAAACTTCAAAGCTTTTGCACAGCAAAGGAAACCATAAACAAGACCAAAAGACAACCCTCAGAATGGGAGAAAATATTTGCAAATGAAGCAACAGACAAAGGACTAATCTCCAAAATTTACAAGCAGCTCATGCAGCTCAATAACAAAAAAACAAACAACCCAATCCAAAAATGGGCAGAAGACCTAAACAGACATTTCTCCAAAGAAGATATACAGATTGCCAACAAACACATGAAAGAATGCTCAACATCATTAATCATTAGAGAAATGTAAATCAAAACTACAATGAGGTATCATCTCACACCAGTCAGAATGGCCATCGTCAAAAAATCTAGAAACAATAAATGCTGGAGAGGGTGTGGAGAAAAGGAAACCCTCTTGCACTGCTGGTGGGAATGTAAATTGGTACAGCCACTATGGAGAACAGTATGGAGGTTCCTTAAAAAACTACAAATAGAACTACCATACAACCCAGCAATCCCACTACTGAGCATATACCCTGAGAAAACCATAATTCAAAAAGCGTCATGTACCAAAATGTTCATTGGACCTCTATTTACAATAGCCAGGACATGGAAGCAACCTAAGTGTCCATCAACAGACAAATGGATAAAGAAGATGTGGCACATATATACAATGGAATATTACTCAGCCATAAAAAGAAATGAAATTGGGTTATTTGTAGTGAGGTGGATGGACCTAGAGTCTGTCATACCAAGTGAAGTAAGTCAGAAAGAGAAAAACAAATATCATATGCTAACACATATATATGGAATCTAAGAAAAAGAAAAAAAATGGTCATGAAGAACCTAGGGGTAAGACGGGAATAAAGACACAGACCTACTAGAGAATGGACTTGAGGATACGGGGAGGGGGAAGGGTAAGCTGTGACAAAGTGAGAGAGTGGCATGGACATATATACACTACCAAACATAAAATAGACAGTTAGTGGGAAGCAGCCGCATAGCACAGGGAGATCAGCTCGGTGCTTTGTGACCACCTAGAGGGGTGGGATAGGGAGGATGGGAGGGAGGGAGATGCAAGAGGGAAGAGATATGGGAACATATGTATATGTATAACTGATTCACTTTGTTATAAAGCAGAAACTAACACACCATTGTAAAGCAATTATACTCTAATAAAGATGTTAAAAAATAAATAAATAAAGAGGTGATTGCATTAAAATGAGGGTTAGAGTGGGCCCTAATCCAATCTGACTGGTATCCTTATCAGAAAAGGAAATTTGGACATACAAAGACACCAGGGGTGGATGGGCACAGAGGAAAAACCAAGTGAGGACACAGAGAGGCACTACGTGTAAGCCAAGGAGAGAGGCCTCAGGAGAAATCAAACCTGCTGACCCCTTGATCTTGGACCGTCTCAGCCTCCAGAGCTGTGAAAAAACAAACTTCGGTTGTTTAAGATTCCTGGCCTGTAGTAGTTGATTGTGGCAGTCCCTGCAAACTAATACAGATACAATAAATAAACTGTACAGTATTTTAGATAGTGACAAAATACTATTAAAAAAAGAGCAGAATTAAAAGATGTCACGAGTACTGGGAAGGAGGAGTATGGATCACAGTATTACGTCAGGTGGTCAGAGCAGACCAGGCTGAGAAGGAAAGAGATAAGAGATATGAGAACAGGAAAGGAAGAGGTTGGAGGGTGGGGAGCAAGACAGACATGGGTACACAGTACCCATTTTTACTTTATCAGTACGGATTTGTGTCTTGTGCTAGGAAGTGGGTTTATTATTAAGCAATCAGTGGGTTTGCCTGATATATTTCATCATAATTGCTTTTAATTTTTTTATGTTTAACCTTCCATCTTTCCTGGCGTGAATTTCTTTTTTTTTTAATTTTATTGAAGAATAGTTGATTTACAGTGTTTCACATGTACAGCAAAGTGATTCAGTTATACATATACATATATTCTTTTTCAGATTATTTTCCATTCTAGGTTATCACATGATATTGGATATAGTTCCCTGTGCTATACAGTAGGTTCTTGTTGTTTATCTATTTTATGTATAGTAGTGTGTATCTGTTAATCCCAAATTCCCAATTTTTCCCTCCTGCCCTTTTTCCTGCCTTATGATTACTTATGGTAATCATAATTTTGTTTTCTGTGAGTTTACATCATAATTTTTTTAAAGATTGGATTAGAATAGTTGGCAACTGTACACCAGCTGGTTATTATTACAAAAGTGCAGTGGGAGAGGCTAGGAGGGCAGCAGAGAGGATGGAGAGGGCAGGTGGGTACCAGTGATACAGGGCATGGGATCCTCAGGATGCTATGACTGATTGAGTGTGGGAGGTGAGGAAGGGAAATGATTTGCTGGCCACCGCACAGGTGACTGGAGAAAGATGGTGCCATTGCCAGGACCCAGGACGAGGAACAGCTATGGGGGTAAGGGGCTGCAATGGGACCGTGAGCTCAGTCTTGGTGGGTTCCTCAAGTTGTTTTTGAGGTCCTAGTTGATGTTCAATGGGAGAAAAAAAAAAAGAGGAGAGATGAAAATGTGTGTCACACCTATGATCCTGTAACGCTCACTCAATTCTTGAGGGTAGCCTCCTTTCTGGTTAGACACCAAGGGCAGGACCCCATGATCAAGTTGAAATCATATCCCACTGCAGTTCCTCAGGGCTCAGGCGCTGCGCATACCCCTGGATTCCATGCTCAGAACCTCTGGAAACCTGCCTCTCACGCAGCCCCGCCACCCCAGACCCTCCTCCCCTGCCAGGCCAATTCCACAAACTGCTCAGAGGATGTTACCATAGGGAAGGATCTAAGAAAGCAGCTAGTCAGCAGCTTTTAAATAAACTTCAAATTCTAGAATAGATTTAGATTGACAGAAATGTTTTAAAGATAGTACAGAGTTCCCTGATCCCCACACCCAGATCCCTCTATTATTAACATCTTACTTTAGTATTTGTCACAATTAATGAACAAATATTGATACATTATTATTAACTAATATCTACACTTTATCCAGATTTCCTTAGCTTTTACCTACCGTCCTTTTCCTGTTCCAGGATCCTGTCCAGGATATCCCATTACATTGAGCCATCGTATCCCCTTAGTGTCCTCTTGACTGTGACAATTTCTCAGACTTTCCTTGTTTTGGATGACCTTGAAGATTTTGAGGAGTGCTGGTCAGATATTTTGTAGAATGTCCCTCATTGGGATTGGCCTAATGTTGTCACTCCTCCCCCCACTTTTTTTTAAGTAGTAAAAGCTTTCTCCCTTCCACCCAAACAAAAGGAGAGAACAGCTGCGGGTTAAAGGCTAAGGTGATGGCGGGAGAGCCTCAGGGTGTCTGCGGAACTCTGCAGGGCTCTGAGAAGCCCGATCTAGAGCAATCCCTCACTTATAGACCAGGAAGCAGCTCTACCCAGCCCCCACCCCTCCCCAGGGCAGGATCTTCCCCATTCACCCACTCACTCACTGCAGTTGCCTACATCTCCTTCCCATGTGAATTTCCTGTCCAAAAGGGATCTACACAGAGACAATCTCTCTTATTGTTCTGACCTTCCCCCCATACACACACTTGAATCTGTTACTGCTGAGCAAATATATTTACATTCAGATCCTTCAGCTCAGCAAGACGGGTCAGTGGGTCAAGGACCACTTTGCGAAGTTAGAAAAACACACATTTAAGGTCTTGTTCCACGATTTCAAGGGCCGACAAACCCTCTGAGAGTGAAACATGAGGAATCCCTGAGATAGGGCAACATGTGGGTTAAATGTTTTGTCTCCCCAAAACTCATATGTAGAAACTCATATGTAGAACTCCTAACACCGCCCCCCGCCATGTGATGGCATTTTGGAGCTGGGGCTTTGGGAGGTGATCAGTTCATGAGAGTGGAGCCCTCATGAATGAGATTAGTGGCCCTGTATAAGAGACCCCAGAGAGCTCTCTTGCCCTCTTTCTGCCATGTGAAGAGACAACAAATCGGCAGTCTGCAACCCAGAAGAAAGCCCAAGGGCCCTCTCCAGAACTCATGGCAGTGCCCTGATCTCAGACTTCCAGCCTCCAAAACTGTAAGAAACAAATTTGTTTTTGATAAACCACCTAGTCTATGGTGCTTTATTACAGCAGCCCAAACAAAAAAACACAACATTCTAAGTGAAATTAGAGAGACCTCCCCGGAGGTCCAGTGGTTAAGACTGGGCCTTCCAATGCTGGGGTTGCAGGTTCGATCCCTGGTTGGGAAGCTAAGATCCCACATGCCACACAGCCAAAAAACCAAAACATAAAACAGAAGCAATATTGTAACAAACTCAATAAAAACTTTAAAAAAATGGCCCACATCAAAAAAACCCTTTATAAATAAATAAATGAAATTAGAGTAGGTGCACCTAGAACACTCAGGTTTGTCAAAGCCCGGGCTCCAGTGTCCAGCCAACCTAGGCTAATTCTCTTACTAGTGCTGTCACCTTGCTGAGTTCTCTGTGCTCCCTTTCACACTCTGTAAGGCAACGATAATATCCAGCTCAGAGGTTGTGGTGAGAACTGAGTGAGACAAAGCCCAGCGCAGTCAGTGTCTGGTCAACCACAGCAGCTGTTGGTGTTATTATTATTGCTGTCGCCGCTGCTGTTGTAGTTTCTAGCAGGCATGAACAACACAGCCTGCTCCTTTTTCCCTGTGCCGTCCTCAGCAGACCATGGGTGGAACGACACCCAGACCTAACACTTTTCTAGGACCTGTAGCATTTGAGGTGATGACCAAAGGGGAACATTTCGCAGCTGGCAGAGGCCCAGGAAGCAGTTTAAACCTCAAACTAACCCCTGGAGACAGGGGGCATTTGGGGCTTCATCTGGATTGCCTCATAAGAAGAGAGGGTCTCTTGGGGAAGGTCTCAGCATGTCCTTCTGCTAAGCAATGCTTTTCAAACTGCAGGTTGCAGCCTGTTAGTGGATATTGAAATCAGTTGAGTGGGTCATGACTGGCCCTTCTTCCCCCCAAAAAAGAAATAAATAGACTGGACTAGAATAGATCAGAGGGCATCATTTGTAGAAAGTGTAATATTGTTTGGGGAAAATTCATTTTGCTTGTGTGTGTGTGTGTGTGTGTGTGTGTGTGTGTGTGTGTGTGTGTGTCTACTGGGTCATGCTGTAACATGTCTTTCTAGGGTCAGAAGTCAAAAACTTTGTGAGCCACTTCTCTGCAGTGTGTGAGAGAATGAGGTCTGGGGGGTTTCTTAAGCCCACCCCAAGGAACAAAAGAGAAGGGAGAGTTTTTAGGACCAAGAGAGTGGGGACTAGGGGTAGGGCCTGGGAATGGAAGGTGCTAGAACCTGTCACTCCACGGCGGGCCCCACCCACCCCACAGGTTATCGTTTTTATCCTTTTCTGGCTCCTTTTAGGGATTAGCAGTTTTAAAAAAGACACCAAGCTCTTAAACACCGAGGATTTGTGTGTTTGCCTGCAGGGCAGCGAGGAAATGGGAGGACCGGATCCTGGAGAGAGCCTGGCCTGAGAGAAGCCTTATCCAGCCTCCACCTTCCCTTCTGCGGCTCCTTCTGCAGGGTAGAGTTGGAACACAGCCCTTCATCCTGGCCCTCAGTTTCTCTCTAGCCTCGCATAGCTCCCTCCTGGCACTCCGGAGTCCAGACATCCTGCATCACTTCCCAGACCATCACGCCGCCCTCTCTTTCTTCTGGCCTCAGATGTTTCCCACCGACTTTCTTCTCTTTGGAACATCCTCCGGGCCTTGTCCTTCAGGCCTCACATTAGAAATCACCTCCTACCTGCCAGTACCGGGTGGTTGAGTCTCTGGCGTGGCTCCCCGGGTGTAGGTGCCTGCCACCCCTCCAAGACTGAGCTCCGAGGCAGGACCTGGGTCTGGCTCACAGCTGCGTCCCTGCCTCACGAAGCACAGGGACCCCCAGCCATGCCTGACTCATTTTTTGTTAAATTAATAGGTCGAGGAGAAAAAGCTGAGCGCTCTCCTGGGGTCAAATCCTGTTTGCTCTGACAGGCTCTGTAGCAGGAATTTCCGGGAATCTGAGCCCCGAGGGGTCGGGGAGAGCAGGAAATGCTAGTTCAAGGACAGAGGTGAGTCAGAGAGGCCAAGAGACCACGACAGAGGCTGGCGCTGCCCAGCCAGGTGGGTGGGGCGGGACGGTGCTGCAGAACAGGCTGTGGCTGCTTCTCTGTCTTTGATGGCCCTGGCTGTGCGGGGGACCGTGGAGGAGCAGCTTCTGTCCCCCGGGAGCCTTAAAGGAACTTCCGGACCTCTGACTCCAGGTTCAAAGGTGGGAAAGTACAAGGTGTGTTTGGGGCGTGGGAGAGAGAGCAGAGTGCCCGGAGCAGTGAGCAGACAGAGAAGGAAGGGGTAGGGGGGCCGGGGGGTGGGGATGGCCTGGAAAGCCAGCTCAGGGGACAGGTCTTGGCCAAGGCCATGGGAGACCACCATAGGGGTAGGTGGGCGAGAGCCACCACCCTCTATAATTGCAAGTTTTTGCAAAATTGCATACAAATTTCGGGAAGTTTTTCTAGAAAGGAGACCACAGCTTTCCTCAGACCCAGAAATGCTGTGACCACAGACAGTAAGCAAACCCTGCGCTTGAGGCTTTTGAACAGGTTTCGGGACTATCGCTCTGGCAACAGTGTACACGGGAGAATGGAGTTTCCCTAGGTTCCCTGGTGGAAAAAACATGTTTCGTGGCAAGACGTGTGTAAATATTTGAGATCTGACTTTTGGTTGCTTAATAAGATTGCCTGCCTCTCCACATAAGAGTTAGAAATTTTATTTTCTAATAGAGGTTGACCCCAATGTGATCTGCAATGCCTGTTATGTTTGCAGAGGCCTCGCTGCCTCCAGCAGGGAGATTCTATCCTTTACTCCTCATGCCACAGCTGACCTTGACCTGCCTGGGGCTCCCAGCCTTCGGCTCTGCTGCTTATCTCATTCTAGCCTGGTCCAATGCTGGGTCATTCATTTGTTCATTCAATAAATCTTTTGTGAGTGCTGACCATGTGCTAAGTGTTGCACTAGGTGGTGAGTAACTACTGCTCCTTGACTTCAAGTAAACCACAAGGCAGTGGGGGAGACACATGGGAATCAGGTCATTGCAGAATGCGATGAAGGGAATAGATGTGGGGTTACACTCCAGCACAGGGGAGAAGGGCGAGCTGGCCTGGGACATCTGCAGCAGGAGTAATGACTGCAAGGTGGAGGGGAAGGCCACGAACATGAGGCCTTATCTTCTTTCTATGCCAAAATGCCTAGGAGTCCATTGAGTTTGGCTTTCCTCAGATATGCAGATGAATCCCACTTCAGCCCTCTGTGCAATCTAAGACCAACCGCTATTGGTTTTTGCACGTTTTTTTTCCCCCTTTCCTTTAGAGGTTCTGGGAGGCACAAGGCTAAAGGAGCTGGCCTAAGGAGAAACTCAAAATGTGTTGTTAATGTAGTCAAGTTCGTTGCTTTTAAGAATGAGGACATTTGTCTCCCTTCGTCCCAGGGATGTCCAGCTGGCAGATGCCTCTTCTTCCCTTCACATCTCTGCTGACATCTGTGCATGGATCTCCTGGGCAGAGGTCCCTTGATAGAACACCTGTCCGTCCCCAGGCAGTCCCAGGGGGTGGTGATGAGGCAGGCTGCCCTTCCCTGTTCTATCCTGTCCCCTGATGCTCCATCCTGCTCCCCACAACACGACTGCACCAAAGGTCCTTGATGTGTCAGACTTAGCTGAATGGTTGGAGATAAACGGGGAGAATGATAACATCAGAGGGGAGAATCTGTCCATTTCATGTGGTTTTCCTCCTGATCCAAGAGGAAGGCATCAGAGAAGTCCAACCCTGTGTAAGAAAGCCCCACCGGGACTCTTGAACTTCTCATCCTGCTCTCCTACCCTCAGCTTCCCTCTCTTCCAGACCACAGTGCAAATACCCACTCTCCTCTTTAGGGAATCCCCTTTCCTACCAACACAGTTGGTGTCACCCTAGAATGCTTCCTCCTCTTCTCCCTAGATGGACATGGTAATTCCTGGTGGTACTTTAGCCAAAGTCTGATATATTTGGTCCCTCCACACTCATCCCAAAATGGGGTTGGGGCGGGGCTGTAGGGGAGGAGTAATGGGTGACCCATCAGCTGGGTCTGAAAGCTCTTGTTCAGTGGCTGGTACAGAACAAGGGTTCTTCCTGTCCATCAGTAGGGTAACCATCATTCAGATACAAATACATCTCCTAAAGAAAAACTTTAATTCTCGAAAATGGTATCGTCTAGATCCACATCAAGGGAGGCAATCATTGCTCTAAGTACAACATAATCACAGATCCCTGCCTGCGACGGAGCCAGCAGTTACCAGGCAGCCTAGCATTCCTCCCCTGTGCTCCTCCCTCGCCCCCAACCTGGCTTCTAGGCAGTGCTTCTGGGTCTACAGAAATCAAAATACACTTTGCTGTACTATGTGATAATATTCAATTCTGCCATAGAAGATAAGAGAAACAAATGGGATGGATGTAACTCATAAGAAGTCTTAAGTAGAGATAGAAAGCAAAGAGTTTATGAACTATGAGCAAAATGCATAAGATGTGTTAAAAACAGTAAGTTAGGAATCTATAAACATAGAATGGAGAAGAGTGTTCCTTGTAGATAGAAAGGAATGGAGAGACCAGGTCATAAGGTGCAAAGCATGTCCGGCTGATACCAATTTGAAAATTCCCATGTTGGTCCTACTTCAGCCTCATATGTGCTCTGCTTTAGAAATGAAGATAAAAGCTCTTGGCCATAGAGTAGGCTGATCAGTGAGCTGTATCTACTGGCTGGGTGTCCTCGATCCTGTGACTGATAGAATATGTGTGTGTTGGCCCCAGGTTGAGGCCCTGTGTTCAACCTTGTATTAATCAGGGTTCTCCAGAGAAACAGAATCAATAAAATGTGTGTGTGTGTGCACATGTGTGTGTGTGTGTGTGTGTGTTAGATCAGTGGTTCTCAACTGGGGAAAATTTCGCCCCCCCAGGAGACATTTGGCAATTTTTGGAGACACTTTAGGTTTTGATAACTGGGTGATAGGGGATAGAGATCAGAGATGCTGCTAAACATCCTGCAGTGCACAGGACAGCTGCCCCCTGCCGCCCAAAGAATGATCCAACCCAAAATGTCGGCGGTGCTGAGATTGAGAAGCCCTAAATTAGATGGACATCTGTGGTCTGTCATGATATTATTTAGGGAAACATCCAAAAGACCATTAACAAACCTAGTAATTGTAAAGATTACAATATATATAAAGGCAAATGACTTTCTTTTGAATTTTATTTCCTTATCATTGGTTTACTGTACAGGTTTTTATATCATGATTTAAGAATTTCTAAGTTTTCCCTAATGTTGATCTCTCACTGTTAACCATTTTTCACAAGTAAATCAAGTTTTTATTACTCAAAGCTAGTAATTATTGAGAGAAGAGAAGAAAAACTACAAAGTATATTGAGATAAAGTGGCTAGCTTATTCACCAACTAGGTGACTGCAGCAGATTTTAGTTTCTGTAAATGACTGCATCAGTATCCCCCATCCTACGTGCTCTTCTTATAATGTGACTTCAGTATTCCTCCCATTGAGAGGCGGGGCCTGTGCTCCCTCTAGGTGAATCTGGGAGAGTTTATGACTATGGCACAAATTAAATTATGTGACTTCTGAAATTAGGTCATAAAATGTATACAGCTTCCTCTTGGTTCTCTTGAAACCTATCCACCATGCTGTGAGGAAGCACAAGCAGCCACATATGTAAATGTTCTGGCCAACAGCCCCAGTTGAGGAATTGAGATCCCAGCTGAAAGCCAACATTAATCACCAGACATGTGAGTGAGCAAGCTTTTAGGTGGTTTCTGTCTTCAGCCAATGAGTCACCCTCAGCCTTCTAGTCTTTTCAAATAAGGACCCAGACTTTGTAAAACAGAGACAAGGTGTTCTTATTGTACCCTTTCCAAATTCCTGACCCACAGAATCCGTAAGTATCATAAAATTGTTATTTTAAGTCACAAAGTTTTGGAATAATTGCTATGTAGTAAGATATAAGTGGAACAGTAATTCTTCCTCAAATATATATAAAATTTATCCTGCAATAAAACTTGCAAATTACTATACATCATAGATTCTTTTTATTTATTTATTTATTTTTGGCTGCATTGGGTCCATTGCTGTGCGTGGGCTTTTCTCTAGTTGCGACGAGCGAGGACTACTCTTCGTTGTGGTGTGCAGGCTTCTCACTGCGATGGCTTCTCTTGCTGTGAAGCATGGGCTCTAGGCATGCGGGCTTCAGTAGTTGTGGCTCGCGGGCTCTAGAGTGCAGGCTCAGTAGTTGTGGCAGATGGGCTTAGTTGTTCTGTGGCATGTGGGATCTTCCAGGACCAGGGCTCGAACCCGTGTCCCCTGCATTGGAAGGCGGATTCTTAACCACCGCACCACCAGGGAAGCCCACATCATAGATTCTTTGGGAAAGTTGGTAAGTGGCCAAAATGACAAATTCTAAATTTTCAATGTCAAAGATCTTCTACCAAAGTGGTAAGTAAGTGGCAAACATGCCATCACTTTCCTACCCTGTACCTAAAGCAGACATCACTAATTAATCATAGAACTCTTTCTTGATGAGCAGGGATCCAGACTTAAAACCCTTCTCAACAAAGCACTCAGCAAAGCACATCAGCAATTATGTGATTGAGACTGGCACACAATTTGAAACTTCTTCACCATCCTCAGTCTTTTATGAGTTGAGGCTGGTTTCCACTGGCTTATCCCCAGACAGAAGGATTTATCTATTGTTTAATCAGGTGCACACAGAAGAATGGATGGCTTTGCAGCACCTGTTTGCAAAAATTCTGTTATATTAGCTCTCTAGATGAATATGGGTGGGATCTTTTAATGATTTTTGAGAATTTGGCTATAAAAAAACAATAGCAATCTACTGGTGACAAGAGCCACTTTTATTTAAAAAAAATAAACCCAAGTCCCTCGTAACATCAGAAAAATGTTTAACTTCTAAGAAAACAAAAACAACAGTGGAAGAATCTCTAAAAAAGAAAAAAGACTAATATGATGAGATGGACTCATATGTCTAATCTGTGACTGAAGGTTGTCAATGTTATGGGATAGTTCAGAGGTGGAATCTGCACACAGTTAAAGGGGACGTTGGTACATGTATTATTTTGAATTTTGTTCAATGCATATTGTTATACCAGGTCTAGGGAACAGCATGAGGTGAATTTGCCCTCTCTTTTTCAATTTTCTATTCATCATGAAATTGATGTCTTTACCTTGCAACTGACAGTTAAATTTCTCTCTCTCAGATCAGGGATTCTGAGAAGCCTAAGTTGTTTATTTTTAAAAGGAATATAATAACAGTTATTTGAAGAAAATGACCAAGGAGATTGAATTCCCGGGCAAGCAGGTAAACCACGTGTCAGAGGTACTCTCTAACCCAAGATTTCAAGGATTCTGGAGACATCACAGTCAACTTATTCCTTCATGGTGGCTTTTTGAACAATGAATCAAGTCACCTATTAAGGGGGCAGCAGTCAGGACAGAAAGGAAAAGTCATGTTGATTAAAATTCTCTAATTGTTCTTTTGAGAACACTTAAAAAATCATAATTTAACCAAGGCAATAACCTTAGGACTATTTCTGAGATCTTTAAAAATTGTCTTCTGCATCTCCTGCCTGCTTTCCAGTGTCCCTTCTCACCTTCAAACCACCCCCTGCTTTCCTTCCATCCCTTTTCCAAACAAACAAACAAACCCTGTGTCTTCATGTTGCCACTTGGAGACTGAAGCCATCCTTTTCTTCCCCTGCCTCTTTTAGGGCTTCCCATTTCTGTCCCACCCCCCTAGAAAAGCTATGTGTCTAATCTTATTAACAGATTCGAGCTAAGGTGTTATTGTAGTCTTTTTCTATTAAGAGCCACTGTCCTATAGGGAAAAAAATTGAGAAGCAGATAAATTAGAAGCAAATGAATTTCATTGTTTTATCTATTTAGAAGACTATATAAAAATTTAAAATTCCAAAGAAGGTAAAAATGTCTGTGGGGACTTACCAGGTGGTGCAGTGGTTAAGAATCCACCTGCCAATGCAGGGGACACGGGTTTGAGCCCTGGTCTGGGAAGATCCCACATGCCACAAAGCAACTAAGCCCGTGCACCACAACTACTGAGCCTGCACTTTAGAGCCCGCGAGCCACAACTACTGAGCCCGCATGCCACAACTACTGAGCCCGCATGCCACAGCTACTGAAGCCCGCGTCCCTAGACCCCGTGCTCCACTCAAGAAACCACCGCAGTGAGAAGCTTGCACACTGCAACGAAGAGTAGCCCGCTCGCCGCAACTAGAGAAAGCCCGCGCACATCAATGAAGACCCAACACAGCCAAAAATAAAAAAATTTATAAAAATAAAAAATAAAAATGTATGTGGACATTAAACATTAAACTCTCACGATTCTTTGAGAGATATATTACTGTGTCCATTTTCCTGATGTGGAAATGGAGGCTTAGTCCTGTCAAGAGATTATTTCAAGTTCTCAGGATTCAAACCCAGACTGACTGAACTGCAAAGCACATGCTTTTAACTGTCATACCTCAGTGCCTCCTGGTATATATCTTGGTTTTGAGAGATTTAATAGGATAGTCTTTTCTGGGCAGCTTGAAGGAACAAGGGCATTTTAACATCCTTATTCTTGAGAGCCAATATTAAAAAGCACATGTTTATGACTGTGGCTGTACTAGAACACTTAGCAAATAGCTTGCTTTGGATAGCTGAGGGCTTACTAATTTAAACACCAATTTTTGAATGTGCATGGAAATTTTTCTTAAGTGCGTTATGTAATTTCTTGCCTTCTTAAGCTGGATATGCTAAACATAATTTAGCCTTTAGCCTTTCCTTATATACTCCAGGTTCACCAATGTGAACATTAGCTGCAGTTAAAGAGGCTGTACAACAGCAATGTCCTCGGGACTGTTCAAGTACATACAACTGTTTTTAACCTACATTTTAAGTGGTCCTGGACTACCATGCTATTTGAGTTCTTGGGTCTGCTTTTCATAGATTTTCTGCCATGCTGTCAGCCTCTTGGTTACTGACTCTCAATGCTATTAGAATCTGTCTGCATTAGTCCTTCTTTGCCCTCTTAGATTTGCTGCTTATAATCTGTGGTGGATGTGAAACCAAGACGTTAGGCCTGTTTTGTCTGGGGAAAAAAAGTAAATACTCATTGAATGGCTGAGGGGATTTCTAGTGAGTAGGGAATATGAATTTCCATGAATAGAATTTATAACATCTATTTTAATTTCCTGATTCTCTGGGTAAATATTTGATGAGATTGTTAGTTAACCAATGTACTAGCCATATACATTGATATCCCCCCTGCCCACAACCTCCTTTAAGGGAAATTGTCTACTGACCACAGCCTGTGACTTCTTTGGGGGCCAAGCTTTGCCCTGTTTAATCATGATCTCCCCCAGTCACACACACTGCATGAGATTGATGAGCAGAGCACCTGACCCAAGGGCAACCAAACCACAGACTGGCCAATGACTGTGAGAAAAAGATAAGCTGAGCTTAGCCCATCCAACTCTGGTGAATTTGAGCTGAAAAACACAATGAGGCAAGTAGGTGAGAGGTGGTAACTGAAACAGAAAGCTCATGAGGACGAGCTATGGCACATGAGGCCATGAAGTATCATGAGCCATCTGAAATGATGAAGCAGCAGAATCTCTAGGAAAGCTGATTAGAAGAAGGAGGAAAAGAAAGCAAATGCACAGAGAGAGGCAGAGATGCTCTGCAGGGGGAGAGACAGAGAGAGAATGTCATATTCTATGTGTATCTTTACTCCCAACACCAGTTTTCTCAAGGCAACTTGAGCAAGTCTCTGTGTTTCCCACCCAAAAGAAGCTAACTATGAAAATCAATTTTGAGAACTGCCCCAGAGCCCGAGGGGAGGGCGGCCTCACTGAGGCTGCCGGCTCTGGAGGGGCCCTGGCAGCTGAAGCCGTGACAGTCCTGGGGACCGCGGGCCGGACCACTCATCCTGGGGTAAGGCAGGTGCCATGTCATGAGGACACTCAAGCAGCCCTAAGGAGAGATCCATGTGGCAAGAAACTGCAGCCATGTTAACTGAGCCGTGTGGATGAAAGGTTCTTGGTGCTCCAGCCAGGAGTCAGTGCTGTGCCTCTGAGGTGGGAGAGCCAACTTCAGGACACTGGTCCACAAGAGACCTCCCAACTCCACATAATATCAAATGGCGAAAATCTCCCAGAGACCTCCACCTCAACACTAGCACCCAGCTTCACTCAACGACCAGCAAGCTACAGTGCTGGACACCCTATGCCAAACAACCAGCAAGACAGGAACACAACCCCACCCATTAGCAGAGAGGCTGCCTAAAATCATAATAAGTCCACAGACACCCCAAAACACACCACCAGATGTGGACCTGCCCACCAGAAAAACAAGATCCAGCCTCATCCACCAGAACACAGGCACTAGTCCCCTCCACCAAGAAGCCTACACAACCCACTGAACCAACCTTAGCCACAGGGGACAGACACCACAAACAACGGGAACTACAAACCTGCAGCCTGCAAAAAGGCGACCCCAAACACAGTAAGATAAGCAAAATGAGAAGACAGAAAACACACAGCAGATGAAGGAGCAAGATAAAAACCCACCAGACCTAACAAATGAAGAGGAAATAGGCAGTCTACCTGAAAAAGAATTCAGAATAGTGATAGTAAAGATGATCCAAAATCTTGGAAATAGAATAGACAAAATGCAAGAAACGTTTAACAAGGACCTAGAAGAACTAAAGATGAAACAAACAATGATGAACAACACAATAAATGGAATTAAAAATACTCTAGATGGGATCAAGAGCAGAATAACTGAGGCAGAAGAATGGATAAGTGACCTGGAAGATAAAATAGTGGAAATAACTACTGCAGAGCAGAATAAAGAAAAAAGAATGAAAAGAACTGAGGACAGTCTGAGAGACCTCTGGGACAACATTAAATGCACCAACATTCGAATTATAGGGGTTCCAGAAGAAGAAGAGAAAAAGAAAGGGACTGAGAAAATATTTGAAGAGATTATAGTTGAAAACATCCTTAATATGGGAAAGGAAATAGTTAATCAAGTCCAGGAAGCACAGGGAGTCCCATACAGGATAAATTCAAGGAGAAATATACCAAGACACATATTAATCAAACTGTCAAAAATTAAATACAAGAAAACATATTAAAAGCAGCAAGGAAAAAAAAAAGCAGCAAGGGAAAAACAACAAATAAAACACAAGGGAATCCCCACAAGGTTAACAGCTGATCTTTCAGCAGAAACTGTGCAAGCCAGAAGGGACTGGCAGGACATATTTAAAGTGATGAAGGAGAAAAAACCTGCAACCAAGATTACTCTACCCAGCAAGGATCTCATTCAGATTTGATGGAGAAATTAAAACCTTTACAGAAAAGCAAAAGCTAAGAGAGTTCAGTATCACCAAACCAGCTTTACAATGAATGCTAAAGGAACTTCTCTAGGCAAGAAACACAAGAGAAGGAAAAGACCTACAATAACAAACCCAAAACAATTAAGAAAATGGGAATAGGAACATACATATCGATAATTATCTTAAATGTAAATGGACTAAATGCTCCCACCAAAAGACACAGATTGACTGAATGGATACAAAAACAAGACCCATATATATGCTGTCTACAAGAGACCCACTTCAGACCTAGAGACACATACACACTGAAAGTAAGGGAATGGAAAAAGATACCAAAAGAAAGCTGGAGTAGCAATTCTCATATCAGACAAAATAGACTTTAAAATAAAGACTATTAGAAGAGACAAAGAAGGACACTACATAATGATCAAGGGATCAATCCAAGAAGAAGATATAACAATTGTAAATATTTATGCACCCAACATAGGAGCACCTCAATACATAAGGCAAATACTAACAGCCATAAAAGGGGAAATAGACAGTAACATATTCATAGTAGGGGATTTTAACACCCCACTTTCACCTATGGACAGATCATCCAAAATGAAAATAAGTAAGGACACACAGCTTTAAATGATACATTAAACAAGATGGACTTAATTGATATTTATAGGACATTCCATCCAGAAACAACAGAATACACATTTTTCTCAAGTGCTCATGGAATATCCTCCAGGATAGATCATATCTTGGGTCACAAATCAAGCCTTGGTAAATTTAACAAAATTGAAATTGTATCGTTTTTTTTCCGACCACAAAGCTAGGAGGCTAGATATCAATTACAGGAAAAGATCTGTAAAAAATAAAAACACATGGAGGCTAAATAATACACTACTTAATAACGAAGTGATCACAGAAGAAATCAAAGAGGAAATCAAAAAATACCTAGAAACAAATGACAATGGAGACACGATGACCCAAAACCTATGGGATGCAGCAAAAGCAGTTCTAAGAAGGAAGTTTATAGGAATACAATCCTAGCTTAAGAAACAGGAAACATCTCGAATAAACAACCTAACCTTGCACCTAAAGCAATTAGAGAAAGAAGAACAAAAACTCCCCAAAGTTAGCGGAAGGAAAGAAATCATAAAAATCATATCAGAAATAAATGAAAAAGAAATGAAGGAAACGATAGCAAAGATCAATAAAACTAAAAGCTGGTTCTTTGAGAAGATAAACAAAATTGATAAACCATTAGCCACACTCATCAAGAAAAAAAGGGAGAAGACTCAAATCAATAGAATTAGACATGAAAAGGAGAAGTAACAACTGACTCTGCAGGAATACAAAAGATCATGAGAGATTACTACAAGCAACTCTATGCCAATAAAATGGACAACCTGGAAGAAATGGACAAATTCTTAAAAATGCACAACCTGCCAAGACTGAATCAGGAAGAAATAGAAAATATCAGCAGACCAATTACAAGCACTGAAATTGAAACAGTGATTAAAAATCTTCCAACAAACAAAAGCCGAGGACCAGATGGCTTCACAGACGAATTCTATAAAACATTTAGAGAAGAGCTAACACCTATCCTTCTCAAACTCTTCCAAAACATAGCAGAGGGAGGAAACCCCAAACTCATTCTATGAGGCCACCATCACCTTGATACCAAAACCAGACAAGGATGTCACAAAGAAAGAAAACTACAGGCCAATATCACTGATGAACATAGATGCAAAACTCCTCAACAAAATACTAGCAAACAGAATCCAACAGCAAATTAAAAGGATCATACACCATGATCAAGTGGGGTTTATTCCAGGGATGCAAGGATTCTTCAATATATGCAAATCAATCAATGTGATAAACCATATTAACAAATTGAAGGAGAAAAACCATATGATCATCTCAATAGATGCAGAGAAAGCTTTCGACAAAATTCAACACCCATTTATGATAAAAACCCTGAAGAAAGTAGGCATAGAGGGAAGTTTCCTCAACATAATAAAGGCCATATATGACAAACCCACAGCCAACATCGTCCTCAATGGTGAAAAACTGAAAGCATTTCCACTAAGATCAGGAACAAGACAAGGTTGCCCACTCTAACCACTCTTATTCAACATAGTTTTGGAAGTTTTAGCCAGAGCAATCAGAGAAGAAAAGGAAGTAAAAGGAATCCAAATCAGAAAAGAAGAAGTAAAACTGTCACTGTTTGCAGATGACATGACACTATACATAGAGAATCCTAAAGATGCCACCAGAAAACTACTAGAGCTAATCAATGAATTTGGTAAAGTAGCAGGATACAAAATTAATGCATAGAAATCTCTGGCATTCCTATACACTAATGTTGAAAAATCTGAAAGTGAAATCAAGAAAACACTCCCATTTACCATTGCAACAAAAATAATAAAATATCTAGGAATAAACCTACCTCAGGAGACAAAAGACCTTTATGCAGAAAATTATAAGACACTGATGAAAGAAATTAAAGATGATACAAAAAGACGGAGAGATATACCATGTTCTTGGATTGGAAGAATCAACATTGTGAAATTGACTCTACTACCCAAAGTAATCTATAGATTCAACGCAATCCCTATCAAACTACCACGGGCATTTTTCACAGAACTAGAACAAAAAATTTCACAATTTGTATGGAAACACAAAAGACCCTGAATAGCCAAAGCAATCTTGAGAATGAAAACTTAAGCTGGAGGAATCAGGCTCCCTGACTTCAGACTATACTACAAAGCTACAGTAATCAAGACAGTATGGTAGTGGCACAAAAACAGAAATATAGATCAATGGAACAGAATAGAAAGCCCAGAGATAAACCCATACACATATGGTCACCTTATCTTTGATAAAGGAGGCAGGAATGTACAGTGGAGAAAGGACAGCCTCTTCAATAAGTGGTGCTGGGAAAACTGGACAGGTATATGTAAAAGTGTAAGATTAGATCACTCCCTAACACCATACACAAAAATAAGCTCAATATAGATTAAAGACCTAAATGTAAGGCCAGAAACTATCAAACTCTTAGAGGAAAACATAGACAGAACACTCTATGACATAAATCACAGCAAGATCCTTTTTGACCCCACTCCTAGAGAAATGGAAATAAAAATAAACAAATGGGACCTAATGAAACTTCAAAGCTTTTGCACAGCAAAGGAAACCATAAACAAGACCAAAAGACAACCCTCAGAATGGGAGAAAATATTTGCAAATGAAGCAACAGACAAAGGACTAATCTCCAAGATTTACAAGCAGCTCATGCATCTCAATAACAAAAAAACAAACAACCCAATCCAAAAATGGGCAGAAGACCTAAATAGACATTTCTCCAAAGAAGATATACAGACTGCCAACAAACACATGAAAGAATGCTTAACATCATTAATCAGTAGAGAAATGCAAATCAAAATTACAATGAGATTTCATCTCACACCAGTCAGAATGGCCATCATTAAAAAATCTAGAAAAAATAAATGCTGGAGAGGGTGTGGAAAAAAGGGAACACTCTTGCACTGCTGGTGGGAATGTGAATTGGTACAGCCACTATGGAGAACAGTATGGAGGTTCCTTAAAAAACTACAAATAGAACTACCATATGACCCAGCAATCCCACTACTGGGCATATACCCTGAGAAAACCATAATTCAAGAAGAGTCATGTACCAAAATGTTCATTGCAGCTCTATTTACAATAGCCCAGAAATGGAAACAACCTAAGTGTCCATCATCAGATGAATGGATAAAGAAGATGTGGCACTTATATACAATGGAATATTACTCAGCCATAAAAAGAAACGAAATTGAGCTATTTGTAATGAGGTGGATAGACCTAGAGTCTTTCATACAGAGTGAAGTAAGTCAGAAAGAGAAAGACAAATACCGTATGCTAACACATATATATGGAATTTAAGGAAAAAAATGTCATGAAGAACCTAGGGGTAAGAGAGGAATAAAGACACAGACCTACTAGAGAATGGACTTGAGGATGTGGGGAGGGGGAAGGGTAAGCTGTGACAAAGCGAGAGAGAGGCATGTACATATATATGCTACCAAACGTAAGGTAGATAGCTAGTGGGAAGCAGCCGTATAGCACAGGGAGATCAGCTCGGTGCTTTGTGACCGCCTGGAGGGGTGGGATAGGGAGGGTGGGAGGGAGGGAGACGCAAGAGGGAAGAGATATGGGAACATATGTATGTGTATAACTGATTCACTTTGTTATAAAGCAGAAACTAACAAAAAAATATTTTACCATAAAATGCTTTTTAAAAGAAAAGAAAAGAAAAGAAAAGGAAAAGAAAATCAATTTCCTGAGAGCTGAGTTGTTGGTGTAACTTCCTATATATTCTGGATACTGTGCAAGCAGAAAAATACGAACAATTTAATCACACAGGAGAGATAACAGAATTGGAAATGGAGATAAAGTCAGAATTAACACAAAAGACAAGTATGTGTGAAGAAAAGGTGATAAGTCATAATTATGCAAAATACAGGACCAGCATCCTAATATAGCTTGAATTGTCAACCTATCAACACAGAAGCAAAGATTACGAGATGAAAGTGTAAAACAATCAGAAGGGAGCCCTTGAGTCCTAAGTTTCTTTTTTAATTAAGCAATTGCAACCTGCATACAACTCCTGGTTATGTAGGTTTGTGCATGTGTGTGTGTAAGGAGAGCACTGTATGGGGGAAGGCAGGGGTGTGACCATTCCCAGGAGATCCTACAACACCCTGTGTAAAGGGGCACAGCTGGACAGCTGCTCCCATGGGAGCCCCACAAGGAAGAAAGTGACTAGAGGCAGATGGTTACAGAAATGAGCCAAACCTGAGGCCAAGACTCATCTCATCCACTCTTGGTGGCTCTGTAGAATGTGACTCAGTTGATCCTTTATTACCACCACAGAGGTTAGTGAGTCCTGCTGCAGGTCCTCTGAACTCTGTTCTTACACCATAAGGCAGTTGACCTAAGGTCAGACAACAGTGGACACACATCTTCCCTGTGCATCACACATTACTCAAAACTGCTGGCCTCCAGGGATTTTGCAAAAATTGTCTTGGACTTGCACACAACACTGGGAAGAGGCAGGTAGGGCCGCCATCCATTCAGGTGATGGTCATTGTTCCCAGAGTGTCCTGCGGGAATAGAGAGGCAGAGGCCAGACTTAAAGGGAGACAGGGTTGCCTCTGGGAATGCAAGGGAATGGATCAAATCAGAAGGGCTGGGGAAGACGATGAGCAAAACTGAGCAGCAAGACAAATACCTAGGATAGGTGAGAACAACACACCCAAGTGCTAGGTATCCAGGGCTGAATTATTCAGGTCTGCATCTGAAAAATGGGCTATGCCTGGAGGCTGCCACCTAAAGGAGCCAGAGTAGAGTTTGGCTGGGACAAGATGGTGGAGTAGAAGGACTTGAACTCCCCTCCTCTCACGAAAACACCAAAATCACAACTAACTGGTGAACAACCATCATCAAAAAAGACTAGAACCTACCAAAAAAGATACTCTACATCCAAAGACAAAGAGGAAGCCATAATGAGACAGTAGGAGGAGCACTTTTGTGATATACTCAAATCCCATACCTGCCAGGTGGGTGACCCACAAACTGGAAAATAATTATATCACAGAGGTTCTCCCATAGAAGTGAGAATTCTGAGCCCCATGTCAGGCTCCTCAGCCTGGGGGCTGGCATCAGGAGGAGGAGACTGAGAGCATTTAACTTTGAAGGCAAGTGGGGCTTGAGAGCAGGAGCTCCACAGGACTGGGTGAAACAGAAACTCCACTCTTGGAGGGCATACACAAGTTTTCACATGCACTGGGACCCAGGGCAAAGTAGTGACTCCATAGGAGGCTGGGCCAGACTTACCTGCAGGTCTTGGAGGCTATCCTGGGGAGGCAGGTTGGCTGTGGCTCACCATGGGGATAAGGACACTGGTGGGAGAGGCCCCAGGGAATATTCATTGATGTGAGCTCTCCTAGAGGTGGCCATTTTGGCACTGAGACCTGGTCCCACCCAACAGCCTGCAGGCTCCAGTGCTAGGATGCCTCAGGCCAAACAACCAACAAGGAGGGAACACAGCCCCACCCATAAGCAGACTTAGGTTGCCTAAGGTTGACTAAGGTTGCCTAAAGTCATTCTGAGCCCACAGTCACTTCTTAACACACCACTTGACATGGCCCTGCCCACCAGAGGGACAAGACCCAGCTCACCCACCAGTGGGCAGGCATCAGTCCCTCCTACCAGGAAGTCTGCACAAGTCCCTGGACCAAACCAACCCACCAGGGGGCAGACACCAGAAGCAAGAGGAACTACAATCCTGCAGTCTGTGGAACGGAGACCACAAACACAGAAATTTAGACAAAATGAGATAGCAGAGAAATATGTTCCAGATGAAGGAACAAGATAAAACCCCAGAAGAACAACAAAGTGAAGTGGAGATGAGCAATATACTTGTAAAAGAATTCAGAGTAATGATAATAAAGATGATCCAATATCTCAGAAAAAGAATGGAGGCACAGACTGAGAAGATACAAGAGATGTTTAACAAAGAGCTAGAAGATTTGGGGGCTTCCCTGGTGGTGCAGTGGTTGAGAGTCCGCCTGCCGATGCAGGGGACCCAGGTTCATGCCCCGGTCTGGGAAGATCCCACATGCCGCAGAACGGCTGGGCCTGTGAGCCGTGGCCGCTGAGCCTGCACATCCAGAGCCTGTGCTCCGCAACAGTGATAGGCCTGCGTACCACAAAAAAAAAAAAAAGAGCTAGAAGATTTAAAGAACAGAGTGAACAATACAACAACTGAAATGATAAATACATTAGAAGGAATCAATAGCAGAATAAATGAGGCAGAACGAATAAGTGAGCTGAAGACAGATCAATGGAAATCACAGTTGGGGAAGAGAATAAAGAAAAAAGAATGAAAAGAAATGAGGACAGTCTAAGAGAATTCTGGGACAAGATTAAATGCACCAACACTTGCCTTATAGTGGTCCTAGAAGAACAAGAGAGGGAGAAAGGGCCTGAGAAAATATTTGAAGAGATAATAACCAAAAACTTCCCTAACATGGGAAAGGAAACACTCAAGTCCAAGAAACACAGGATCCCATACAGGATAAACCCAAGGAGGAACATATTAATCAAACTGACAAAAATTAAAGACAAAGAGAAAATATTAAAAGCAACAAGACAAAAGCAACAAATAACATACAAGGGGGACTTCCTGGTGGTGCAGTGATTAAGAATCCACCTGCCAATGCAGGGGACGTGGGTTCAATCCCTGGTCCGGGAATAGCCCACATGCCGCAGAGCAACTAAGCCTGTGCACCACAACTACTGAGCCTGCACTCTAGAGCCTGTGAGCCACAACTACTGAGCCCACACGCCGCAACTACTGAAGCCCGTGTGCCTAGAGCCCATGCTCCGCAACAAGAGAAGCCACCATGATAAGAAGCCCACACACCACAATGAAAAGTAGCCCCCGCTCACCACAACTAGAGAAAGCCTATGCACAGCAACGAAGACCCAACACAGACAAAAATAAATAAAAATTAAAAAAAAAACATACAAGGGAATCCCCATAAGGTTATCACCTGATTATTCAGCAGAAACTCTGCAGGCTAGCAGGGAGGTGCACAATATATTTAAAGCAATAAAAGGGAAAATCCTACCACCAAGAATACTCTACCCAGCAAGGCTGTTGTTCAGATCTGATGGGGAAATCAAAAGCTTTACAGACAAGTAAAAGCTAAGAGAATTCAGCACCACCAAAACAGCTTTACAACAAATGCTAAAGGAACTTCTCTAGACAAAGGGGGAAAACAAAGAGGCCACAACTAGAAACAAGAAAATCACAAATGGGAAAACTCACTGGTAAAGTAAACATACAGTGAAAGCAGGAAATCATCCATACACAAATATGATATCAAAACCAGCAACCGTGAGGAGAATATGAATGCAGAAAATGGGAACTGCATTTGAAATTAAGAGATCCACAACTTAAAACAAACTCGTATATATATAGACTGCTTTATCAAAACCTCATGGGAAATGCAAGCCAAAAAACTACAATAGATACACAAAGAAAAACAAAAAAGCAACCCAAACATAATACTAAAGATGGTCATCAAACCACAAGAGAAGAGAACAAAAGAGGAAGGGAACAAAAAGACCTACAAAAACAAACCCAAAACAGTTAAGAAAATAAATGGCAATAGGACACACACATCAATAATTACCTTAAATGTAAATGGATTAAATGCTCCAACCAAAAAACATAGACTGGCTAAATGAATATAAACAAACAAACCAAAAAGCAAACAAAACACAACACTAAAGATAGTCATCAAATCACAAGAGAAGAGAACAAAAGAGGAAGGGAAGAAAAAAGACCTACAAAGAAAAATCCAAAGTAGTTAACAAAATGGCAGTAAGAACATACATATAGATAATCACCTTAAATGTAAATGGATTAAATGCCCCAACCAAAAGCCAGGCTGAGTGGATACAAAAATAAGACCTATATATATGCTGTCTACAAGAGACCCACTTCACATCTAGGAACACATACAGAATGAAAGTGAGGGGATGGAAAAAAGGTATTCCATGCAAACGGAAATCAAAAGAAAGCTGGAGTAGCAATACTCATATCAGAAAAAAATAGACTTTAAAATAAAGACTGTTACAAGGGACAAAGAAGGAAACTACATAATGATCAAGGGATCAATCCAAGAAGAAGATATAACAAGTGAAAATATATATGCACCCAACATAGAAGCACCTCAATATGTAAGGCAAATGCTAACAGCAAAAAAAAAAAAAAGAGAGAAATCAACAGTAACACAATAATATGGGGAGACTTTAACACCCCACTGATATCAATGGACGGATCATCCAGACAGAGAATCAATAAAGAAACGTCGGCCTTAAATGACACATTAGATCAGATGAACTTAAATGTTATTTATAGAGCATTCCATCCAAAAGCAGAAGAATGCACATTCTACTCAAGTGCACATGGAACATTCTCCAGGATAGATCACGTGCTGGGCCACAAAGCAAGCCTCGGTAAATTTAAGAAAACTGAAATCAGGACTTCCCTGGTGGTGCAATGGATAAGAATCCGCCTGGCAATGCAGGGGATGCAGGTTCGAGCCCTGGTCCAGGAAGATACCACATGCCATGAACAACTAAGACCATGCACCACAACCACTGAGCCTGAGCTCTAGAGCCCACATGCCACAACTACTGAAGTCTGCGTGCCTAGAGGCTGTGCTTTGCAACAAGAAAAGCCACCGCAATGAGAAGCCCACGCACCACAACCAAGAGTAGCCCCTGCTCACCACAACTAGAGAAAGCCCATGCATAGTAATGAAGACCAAATGCAGCCAAAGATAAATAAATAAGTAAATAATAATTTTAAAAAAGAAAACTGAAATCATATCAAGCATCTTTTCTGACCAAAACACTATTAGATTATAAATGAACTAAAAGAAAAAAACTGTAAAAACCAGAAACACTTGGAGGCTAAACAATAGGTTACTAAACAACCAATGGATCACTGAAAAAATCAAAGAGGAAATAAAAAACACTTAGAGACAAATGGTAATGAAAACACAACAATCTGAAACCTATCAGATGCAGCAAAAGCAGTTCTAAGAGAGAAGCTCATAACAATACAATCTTACCTCAGGAAACAAGAAAAATCTCAAATAAACAACCTAACCTTACACCTAATGCAACTAGAGAAAGAAGAACAAACAAAACCCAAAGTTAGCAGAAGGAAAGAAATCATAAAGATCAGAGCAGAAATAAATGAAATAGAGACAAGGAAAACAATAGAAAAGATCAGTGAAACTAAAAAATGGTTCTTTGAAAAGATAAACAAAATTGATAAGCCATTAGCCAGACTCATCAAGAAAAAAAGGGAGAGGGCTCAAATCAATAAAATTAGAAATGAAAAAGAAGTTACAATGACACTACAGAAATACAAAGGATCATAAGAGACTACTACAAGCAATTATATGCCAATAAAATGGACAACCTAGAAGAAATGGACAAATTCTTAGAAAGGTACAATCTCCTAAGACTGAACCAGGAAGAAATAGAAGATATGAACAGACCAATCACAAGCAGTGAAAATGAAACTGTGATTTGAAAACTTCCCACAAACAAAAGTCCAGGACCAGATGGCTTCACAGGCAAATTCTATCAGACATTTAGAGAAGAGTTAAAACCTATCCTTCTGAAACTATTCCCCAAAATTGCAGAGGTAGGAACACTCCCAAACTCATTCTATGAAGCCACCATCACCCTGATACCAAAACCAGATAAAGATACCACAAAAAAAGAAAATTACAGACCAACATCACTGATGAACATAGATACAAAAATCCTCAACAAAATACTAGAAAACTGAATCCAACAATACATTAAAAGGATTATACACCATTATCAAGTGGGATTTATCCCAGTGATACAAGGATTTTTCAATATTCACAAATCAAATCAGTGTGATACACCATATTAAAAAACTGAAGAATAAAAACCATATGATCATCTCAGTAGATGCAGAAAAAGCTTTTGACAAAATTCAACACCCATGTATGATAAAAAAAACTCTCCAGAAAATGGTCATAGAGGGAACCTACTTCAACATAATAAGGGTCATATATGACAAACACACAGCTAACATCAAACTCAATGGTGAAAAGCCGAAAGCATTTCCTCTAAGATCAGGAATAAGACAAGGATGTCCACTCTTGCCACTTTTATTCAACATAGTGTTGGAAGTCCTAGCCATGGCAATTTGAGAAGAAAAAGAAATAAATGGAATCCAAATCGGAAAAGAAGAAGTAAAACTGTGGGCTTCCCTGGTGGTGCAGTGGTTGAGAGTCCGCCTGCCGATGCAGGGGACACGGGTTCGTGACCCGGTCCAGGAAGATTCCACATGCCGTGGAGTGGCTGGGCCTGTGAGCCATGGCCACTGAGCCTGTGCTCCACAACGGGAGAGGCCACAACAGTGAGAGGCCCACATACTGCAAAAAAAAAAAAAAGAAGTAAAACTGTAACTGTTTGCAGATGACACGACACTATCCAAAGAAAATCCTAAAGAAAGCTACTAGAGCTCATCAATGAATTCGGTAAAGTTGCAGGATACTAAATTAATACACAGAAATCTCTTGCATTTGTATACACTAATGACAAAAGATCAGAAAGAGAAATTAAGGAAAAAATCCCATTTACCATTGCATCAAAAGAATAAAATACCTAGGAATAAACCTACCTAAGGAGGCAAAAGACTTGTACTCTGAAAGCTATAAGATGCTGATCAAAGAAATCAAAGATGACTGAAACAGATGGAAAGACATACCCTGTTTTTGGATTGGAAGAATCAATATTGTCAAAATGACTATACTACCCAAAGCAATCTACAGATTCAATGCAATCTCTATCAAATTACCAATGGCATTTTTCACAGAACTAGAACAAAAAATTTTTTAATTTGTATGGAGACACAAAAGACCCCATATAGCCAAAGCAATCCTGAGAAAGAAAAACGAAGCTGGAAGAATCAGGCTCCCTGACTTCAGACTATACTACAAAGCTATAGTCATCAAGACAGTATGGGGCTTCCCTGGTGGCGCAGTGGTTGGGAGTCCGCCTGCTGATGCGGGGGACGCGGGTTCGTGCCCCGGTCCGGGAAGATCCCACGTGCCGCGGAGCGGCTGGGCCCGTGAGCTGTGGCCGCTGAGCCTGCGCGTCCGGAGCCTGTGCTCCACAACGGGAGAGGCCACAGCAGTGAGAGGCCCTTGTACCGCAAAAAAAAAAAAAAAAAAAAAAGACAGTATGGTACTGGCAAAAAAACAGAAATATAGATCAATAGAACAGGATAGAAAGCCCAGCATAAACCCACACACCTATGGTCAATTAATCTACAACAAAGAAGGAAAGAATATACAATGGAGAAAAGAGAGTCTCTTCAATAAATGATGCTGGGAAAACTGGGCAGCTACATGTAAAAAATGAAATTAGCACATTCTCTAACACCATACACAAAAAATAAACTCAATAAATGAAGACTGGATACTACAAAACTCTTAGAGGAAAACATAGGCAGAACACTCTTTGTCATAAATCGCAGCAATATCTTTTTTGATCTACCTCCTAGAGTAATGAAAATAAAAACAAAAACAAATGGGTCCTAATTAAACTTAAAAGCTTTTGCATAGCAAAGGAAACCATAAACAAAACGAAAAAACCCACAGAATGGGAGAAAATATTTGCAACGATGTGACCAATGAAGGATCAATCTCCAAAATATACAAACAGCTCATGAGCTCAATATCAAAAAAAAAACAAACAACCCAATCAAAAATAGACATTTCTCCAAAGAAGACATACAGATGGCTAAAAACCACATGAAAAGATGCTCAACATTGCTAATTATTAGGGAAATGTAAATCAAAACTACACCGGTCAGAATGGCCACCATCAAAAAGTCTACCAAAAATAAATGCTGGAGAGGGTGTGGAGAAAAGGGAACCCTCCTACACTGTCGGTGGGAATGTAAATTGATAAAACCACTGTGAAGAACAGTATGGAGGTTCCTTAAAAAACTAAAAATAGAGCTACCATATGATCCAGCAATCCCGCTTCTGGGTATATATCCAGAGAAAACCATAATTCGAAAAGATATATGCACCCCTATGTTCCTAGCTGCACTACTCACAATAACCAAGACATGGAAGCAACCTAAGTGTCCACTGACAGAGGAATGAATAAAGAAGATGTGGTACATATATACAACAGAATATTCCTCAGCCATAAAAAAGAATGAAATAATGCCATTTGCAGCAACATCGATGGACTTGGAGATTATCATGCTAAGTGAAGTAAGTCAGACAGAGAAAGACAAATATCATATGATATCACTTATATGTAGAATCTATAAAAATGATACAAATGACCTTATGTACAAAACATAAACAGACTTACAGATTTCAAAAAAAACTTACGGCTACCAAAGGGGAAAGGTGGGGGGGAGGGATAAATTAGGAGTTTGGGATTAACATATACACACTACTGTATATAAAATAGATGACCAACAAGGACCTACCGTACAGCACAAGGAAACAGACTCAATATTCTGTAATAACCTATACAGGGAAAGAATCTGAAAAAGAATGAATATATGTATATGTATAACTGAATCACTTTGCTGTACACCTGAAACTAACACAACATTGTAAATCAACTATACTCTAATATAAAGTAAAAATTTTTTTAACAAAAGGAGCCAGGGTGGGGATGGGCTGAAAACCATGAACTTCCAGATACCACATTCACTGCCTACAGTAGACAGTTAAGGGAGAGGGAGAAAGGGGCATGTGAGGTGGGGAAACAAAGATGGGCAGAGAGAGGTAGGCCATTTAAGAGAGTTCAATGGAGTTGAGAAAATGTGGCGCAAAGGAGTTAATATCTTCTCCCCCAAATTTCCTTCCTTCTGATAACAAAATCACTACCAAAACCTAAAACATGATTGAGGTAATCTTTTTTTTTTCATATTAGTCATCAATTTTACACACATCAGTGTATGCATGTCAGTCCCAATCACCCAATTCAGCACACCACCATCCCCACGCCCCCACGGCTTTCCCTGCTTGGTGTCCATACGTTTGTTCGATTGAGGTAATCTTGAAACAAATAAGAGGGTTTCATGAGATTATAATTAACAAGTCAGTACCTTTGGTCTAGACTCTGGAAACTAAATTTGCACATAATGGGGGCTTCACTAAGTCCCCCTTGATCATCGTGTCAACAGAACTTTTAAAACTGACCCCTGGCATGGCATAAATTGGAGAGGCAGGCAGTGTCACCTACACACTTGCCTCAGAGACTCTGAGAGTCCTACTTGCAGGAGGATTGCTGAGTATTCTGAGTAAACAGGGATGAGGCTGGCAAGGGAGGAGACTAAGGAAACCCCACCCCTCAACACTGTCCTGTGCAGCACGGAATTCACCCTGAAGTGAGAGAGGACAGAGGTGTGCGGGCTCCTTCCTGGAGACACCTGGCATCACCCTCAGTGCCCAGCTACATGACCCATCAGTAGCACCTGGCCCACTTGACACTCCCTCCTTCCTGAAGCATTTCTTTTCTTGGATCCTGGGATATTATACCTCCCCTGCTTTTTTTTTTTCCTTCTTCCTTCATTCATGGCTACTCTTTCTTTTTTTTTTTTTCTTTTGCGGTACGCGGGCCTCTCACTCTTGTGGCCTCTCCCGTTGCGGAGCACAGGCTCCGGACGTGCAGGCTCAGCGGCCATGGCTCACGGGCCCAGCTGGTCCACGGCATGTGGGATCTTCCCAGACCGGGGCACGAACCCGTGTCCCCTGCATCGGCAGGCTGACTCTCTACCACTGCGCCACCAGGGAAGCCCCATGGCTACTCTTTCTGAGAGTGCTTTTTTTTTTTTTTTTAATTTTATTTATTTTTGGCTGCGTTGGGTCTTCGTTGCTGCGCGTGGGCTTTCTCTAGTTGTGGCGAGCGGGGGCTACTCTTCATTGCAGTGCGTAGGCTTCACCTTGATGTGGCTTCTCTTTGTTGCAGAGCGCGGGCTCTAGGTCTGTGGGCTTCAGTAGTTGCAGCACGTGGGCTCAGTAGTTGTGGCTCGCGGGCTCTAGAGTGCAGGCTTGGTACTTGTGGTGCACGGGCTTAGTTACTCTGCAGCATGTGGGATCTTCCCGGAACAGAGATCGAACCCGTATCCCCTGCATTGGCAGGCGGATTCTCATCCACTGTGCTACCAGGGAAGTCCGAGAGTGCTTTATTTTTTTAACTTTTGTTATGAAAAATTTCAATCATGTATAAAAGGAGAGAAAATAGTGCAACAAAGCCCCATGTGTCCATCATCAAGCTTCAACAATCAACTCATGGACTCTTATTAGTCCTAGACCCCCACTCACTTTTCTGCTCTTGAGATTTAGATTTTGTGGGTTTTCTTATAAAGTGATACATACATTCCTCCTATATATTTAATTTTATTGAGGTATAGCTGACTTACAGTATTATCATAGTTTCAGGTGTTCAACATAGTAATTTGGTATTTTTATACGCTACAAAATGATCATTACTGTGAGTCTAGTTACCATCTGTTACCATACAAAGTTATGACTACATTCTCTATGCTGTACACTACATTTCACATCTGTCAGAATGGATTGTGCACTGTCGGTGGGAATGTAAACTGGTACAGCCACTATGGAAAACAGTATGGAGTTCCCTCAAAAAACTAAAAATAGAACTACCATACGATCCAGCAATTCCACTTCTGGGTATTTATCTGAAGAAAATGAAAACACTTAATAATTTAAAAAGATATATGCACCCCAGTGTTCATTGTAGCATTATTTACAATAGCCAATATATGGAAACAAAGTGTCCATCAATGAATGGATAAAGAAGATGTGATATTACTCACCCATAAAAAAGAATATCACTCAGCTATAAAAGAAAAAAGAAGGAAATCTTGCCATTTATGACAACATGGATAGACCTAGAGGGTGTTATGCTAAGTGAAATAAGTCAGAAAGAGGAAGACAAATACCTTATGATTTTACTTATATGTGCAATCTGAAAAACAAAAGAACAAACACAACAGAAATAGACTCACAGATACAGAGAACAAACTGGTGGTTGCCAGAGGGGATGGAGGTGGGAGGATGGGCAAAATAGGGTGAAGAGGATTAAGAGGTACAAACTTGCAGTTATAAAATAAATAAGTTTCATAGATAATTTTGAAGTAAATCCCAGTCATCACATCAATTATGTCTCTAAAGATTTCCTTCTTAAAATAACCTCCAGCCCATCAATCACACTCCCCCCAAAATTACCAACTCCTTAATAGCATCATATAGCTAATCAGTTCTCACATTTCCGCAATTGTCCAGTATATAGTCTTGTTTTTTTAATGGTTTATTCGTTTGAATAGACATCCAAATGAGGTTCATATATTGCTATTGCTCAATATGTCTCTTAAATATCTTGTAATTTATAGAATCTCTCTCCAAGGCTTTTTCTTTTGCTTACAATTTTTCTGTTGGAGAAACTAGATTTTTTACCCTATAGAGTTTCCCATGAGCTAGATTTTGCTGATTACATCCCATGGTTTCTTTAACATGTTACTCTGTTCTTTTTATTTCATATAAATTGGTCATTAGATCTAGAGGTTTAATTGGATTCAAGTTCTCCTTTTTGGCAACCTTTCATAGGTGGTGTTGGAAGTACGTAATGTATGCTTGAGTCTTTAATAATGTCAGAAACTACTGATGATCACTGCCTAATGATTAATTCCATTAATTCAGTAGGGAGTTGCAAAATGGTGGTATCATTCTCTCATTTACTAGCTGTAATACTTCAATAAAGGAAACTTCCTTCATCAGCTATTTGGTGACCCTGAGGTACAGTTCATACAAGAAAGTCAGCCTGCCTGGTTCACCCCAGCACCACTGAGGCCACCTGAGTGACCATGGTCATCTCATGTCTCCAACTCATTTTCCCATTCACAAAATGAGAATGATCGTATTACTTAACTCAGAATTGTTGTAAAGGCTAAAGGAAATGACACATGTAAAGTTCCTGACATGCAAGCATTTCATGGACGTGAGCTGCTGCCCTTATTTTCATTGTTAGAGCAAGGTTTTTATCACCAGCACCCGGAGAACACAGCACAAGGATGCTGAGCAGGTTTTGTCATTACCACAGGCTTATTGCAGCCATCAGTAGAGTTGTTCCCCAGAAGGAGAGCCATCCCTCCGCCTAGCGCTTCTTGCTGCTGCTTAGGACAGTCGTCATCAATCTGCTCTGCAGAGAGGGCCGCTGGGAGACCCAGGGAGTTGGTGATCAAATCAGCAAGGCAAGTGCCCAGGTCATCTGGGGGCCCGGACAGTCTTGCCTCTCCCAGGAAGAGATCTAGGAGGCAGAAAGGGTTAAACGGTGCCCTTTCAGCTCTAGTCTAAGATGCCTTTTCTTTGGAAACTTCTATTAGAAACACGTTTACTCTTCCTCTGGTTTGGGCAAGTCAGTAAATTAATTTAACCCTATGGTCAGAACAGTTGCTCATTCATAACGATAAGCATTTTATAAGGCTTTGTAAAAACCACTCAGGCTTATTTAGGGCCTAAAGGCATTCATCTCAAATTGGCTCCGAGATTGATTTCTATATTTCTGGGCATATTAAATCTTTATATTGCCATTGACATCCTTTTAATGGTCTCCACTCAGTGAAGGATCCTGGAGTCTTTGGTAGAAGTTGTAAAGCTAAGAAGCCATCTGTAAGTCAACCTACTTCTGTTGTAAAGGTAGATCTAATTTTAGCTGCTTAACATCAGAAATTGAGTTCCTGAGTTTTGAGAAACACTCTGTGCTCTTCAGCCTTTACTTAGAGGTGGGCTGGGCCAGCTAGCGCGTCTCCTGTAGGGAGATAACACTCACAGCAGGCACAGCCTAGCTTTTCTCCTTTTGAGGCCTAGGAATACAATGCTGTACTGTTTCTTCAGTATATGTTCACACTAAGAGCTTGGGCTCTGGGCCAGACTAAGCTTCCTAGATGCTTAGCCCTGAGAAAGCTACCTAACCTCTCTGAGTCTCAGTTTCCCTGTCTGTAAAATGAGATAATAAAAGTTGTTGCTGTTGTTGTTGTTGTAGGCATTAAATGAGATGGTGCAGATGAAGCACTGAGCACAGTGTCTGGCAAATTTTAAGCACCCAGTAATTGTTAGCTATTATCGTTATGATAGTTATTACCAGACTCTGGTCCTGGCTGGCCAGGTATTACATCACAATTTTTGTTTTAAACAAGATAGAGTTGGAATATTACTCAACAATAAAAAGGAACAAACTCTTGATATATGCAGCAATTTAGATGGGTATTATGCTAAGTGAAAAAAGCCAATCTCACAGGGCCACATACTGTGTGATTCTGTTTACACAACACTCTTGAAATGATAAAATTACAGAGATAGAGAACAGCTTCGTGGTTGCCGGGGTAATGTTAGGCACGGGGGGAGTGGGGTACGCAACCGACTATAAAAGAGCAACATGAGGGACAATTTGGGATGATGGAATAGTTCTGTATCTTGATGGCAGTGGTGATCACATGAATCTACATATGTGATAAAATGGCATAGAACTATACATACACATTGCACCAATGTCAATTTCCTGTTTGATACTGTATTACAGTTATGTAAATGCAACCACTTGGGAAAACTGGGTGAAGGCTCAGTGGTACCTCTCTGCACTATCTTTGTGACTTCTTGTGCATCTATAATTATTTTAAAATAAACACTTAAAAATAATATTTAGTGTTTACATTATAAAGTCTAAATATAGCTTATAGCTGAGCCACATCGTGTACTATGATTACACTTCCTTTCTTGGGTGACGTTTTTCCCTCTAGATTTAAAAATTGCCTCATATTTTATTTGCTTTGATTTGCTATTTACCTAGGACCAGTTCTTCCCAGATGCTGTCAAAACTGTGAAATCCCCCTCAATGTGGTCAAATACCTTAGGAAACCTTAGCTCCATTCTTTCTTTCCTTGGTGACATCCCTCCTGGAACTCTCTGTCAGCTCCAATATGAATGTGCTGTGCCCTGGGCTGATTTTGTATCCATTTGCATGGGAAAATATCTGGTTGTCTTGACACCAAAGGCTTAAATTGTGGATTTGACAGGATGCTGAGATTTCAGAATATGTAACAATTTTTTTTCACTTACCTGTATTTTCTGATTTTGCTGCTAGTAACTGATATTACTTGTGTTACACCATCTTTACATCTCTTATCACAGAAGGAGGGAGGAGGGCATACAGTCAGAAAAATAAATAAAAGGCCTAACTTTTAGCTGTGTGAGCGCACATATGGAATCCAGGGGAGTATTCAGTGAGGCCTATATTCCTCTCCAACAGACACAGTCTTTACACAGTGGTAGTTGGGGCACTAATAGTGGCTCATCTGTATCTTAATCTTGACCCTCCCTTTGTGCAAGAGGTCAGGGCTCTAGTCCTAGATTCCTGGGGGTACAAGATCATCATACCTCAGTCATAGCAACAGGCTCACTCCCTGACAGCACCCTCTCATCCTTCCCCTCTCTCAGTTCCCTCCTCCAATTCCCTTAGCCATTTTCAGGCCCTTTGTCTCCACCACCCAACCCAGGGTCTAGCTCCAGTCATTGGTCATTTCAGTAAAATTTAATCCTGCAGCTGGATGGGGAGGAAGAATGTAAGGAGCTTCAGATCCTGAAGCTGGAAGAAGTCAGTGTAGAGGCCCTTGCAGAGGTCTGGCCCAGAATGGAGTGTTTAAAAGACCAGCAGACCTATCTCTCTGCTAAATTTAACCTCATTCTGATTCTCTCACATCTTATGAGACCAAAGAGTTTCTTATCTCGTTCCAGAGTTGGATTATTTTACAAAAAGTGACCTTCTCTTAGATATAAGAGGTAGAGAGGAAATTCACCAGACTTGGGTAAAAGGAAGTAAAAAAGTTTGGGGTGGAAGAGAGGAGGCCAGTCACATACGCAGAAGGGGGCGAGCTGTGCAGTGCACCCTTTCTTTCAAAATAAAGCATGACTCCGCGAGCGCCCTTCAAGCCCAGAGGAGCCGGTGAAGGGCTGCGCCCACCCCACCCCGAAAGCTCCCCATGCAAGACTCTCACTCACTCCCTACAGCCTCATGCGGGAGTGTGTGGAATCTCAGAAGCATGTCTATGTGCAACAAATTCTAAAGAAAAGAGCTTTAAAATTCAATGTGTCGGGTGGAAATAAGCCTGTCACCTCAGAAATTCTAAGGCAAAACCCTCCAAACCAACCATGGAGCAATCTAGCGATCGTCTGTGGCAGGTTTTCTGTGAGTGGATTTGCTGCCTTCTGGTAAAACAAAAACATGTTTTAACAGGCCCCCAAATTCCCCTGGCTAGATTTGTTCTACATTCAAGAGTGAAGTCATGAATGATATTTCAGGTAATTCTCACCTTCTCTATCTTCTATAATCTCTCAGCGTTCTCGAGTACATTAAAAACACTTCCCAGGAACATTATAAGAAAAACAGTCTTCTAAAGTATAGCTCACTGTATCATAGGAATTTTTTTCTATGTCCATTCCATCGTTCCTTTTTTTATATAAATTTATTTATTTATTTTTTTATTGGCTGCTGCTGCATGTGGACTTTCTCTAGTTGCGGCGAGAGGGGGCTACTCTTCATTGTGGTGGCTGGCTTCTCATCGCAGTGGCTTCTCTTGTTTCGGAGCACGGGCTCCAGGCACGCGGGCTTCAGCAGTTGTGACTCACGGACTCTAGAGTGCAAGCTCAGTAGTTGTGGCTCATGGGCTCTAGAGCACAGGCTCAGTATTTGTGGTGCACGGGCTTAGTCCTCCCCGGCATGTGGGATCTTTCCGGACCAGGGCTCCAACCCATGTGCCCTGCCTTGGCAGGCAGATTCTTAACCACTGCGCCTCCAGGGAAGTTCCCCATCGTTCCTTTTAACAAATGTCATGATTCAAGTACAGAAGTCCCAGGGAAATCCCTGGGCATATTATAGCATTTTGAATTTGCTAATTTGATTTAAGAGATAGCCTGAGTAACCTATGTAGAAGACGTATCACACCTCCACTTCATATGTGTTGTATTTCCTTAAGTGTACAAAGGACCTTGGAAATTCTTATATTAATCAAGATTGTTCCCCTTGGCAAGATAGCCGGCAGTGACAGAAGAAACCAAACCTGTGTATTTGCATAAGGCAAGAAGAGCTGTGATTTTACTCTGGACGCAGAACAAGGGCCGGGTACAATCCCAAAATCTAATTATTCATTATTTCTTTAACTTTATTTTTGTGCCAAAGATTGTTTCTTTAATGATGGAACAGTGTTGCCAAATTAAGAGACCTTAGGCCCCCTTACCTCAGCCAACATCTTTGAAGGCAAGACAGAATTCATTTCCTGTCTCCTTCCCCCCAACCCCTTCCTTGCATCAGAGCTTCTTAGAATCTCTAAGGAAGCCTTCATCTCTTTTCTGAGTTTTAACGAAACTGAAATCTCCTGGTCTTCATCACCTTGTCTTCTGTCTTGCTTTCATTTTATTTCTTAAAACATTTTTTTTTTTCTGTAAGGATATACAAAGCAACAATAAATTGAGGTTATCTCTGTGGGTAGGGATGGGCAAGAGGGGACTTTTAACTTTGCTCCCTTCGGCACTCTTACAATTCTGTTTTACTATAAGAATATATTACTTTCAAAATATTTTTTCTGATTAAAAGTAGTGAACGTTTATTGTAGATAATTTGTAAAACAGAGAAAAGTGAAAAGCAGAAACTCAAAGTCATTCCTGCCCTTGGCTGTACCTGGTTATTCATCATCTAGAGCTGGCGCCATTCAGCACTTCCCATGAGGGACCCACCTCGGGGCCTCCTCGGGGTGGGAAGGAACAGAAGGGATGGACCCAGGGCTGGGGAAATGTAACGTGGGATCTAGATAATTTTTATTAAGTCTCAACTAGTCCACATTTTCAGTTTCACCTGTACCCACTGCCACCTCCCTCACTTTCTGAGGAGGAGACTGGCTTGCTTCTAGTGTCCCCATAGCCCCCTGACCCCTGGGCACTTAGCGGTCCTCTTTTTTGTGTATCAAGTCAGTCAATGCGCTTCTGTTTGCTTTCAAGCTTCTAAAATTTTGTCAACATCTCTAATGTGCTACTGCCTCCTTCTGTTCTTCACCTTTATGGGCTTTTGCCTTTTTCAGCCTTTTAACGTAACTTTGTAGGGTTTTCCAAGGGAGTAGAGGTTCAACTTGCCATCTTTAACTAGGAGTGCCCACATTCTGTTTAAAATATTTTACGATATTTTTAATGACTACGTAATAACTCTTGTATGTAGCTGTGCCATAATTTATTTAAACTTATCTCACATGTACATTTTCACCTACATTATTTATTTCCTTAAAATAAAACACTACACGTGGACCTGTTGGACCTAGGAACATGAGCAATGTGAAGACTCTTTGCAGGGACTTCTTCACATGGAAATGTCGTCCGATTTACATTCCAGCAGAGGTTTACGGAAGCGCTCTCTGCTCCATCCCCACAAGCCGCCCTCTCCCTGGAGGCTCTACTCTGTCTTACATCCCGTCTCCTTGAAGAGCGGTCCTTAATTTTGTTTGATTTTCCTTCTGTTTGGCTGCCGTTCCCTACACATAGCTCCTCCAGGCCTCAGGGTATCAGCTTCTTGCTCTGAGCTCACTGAACCAGGATCAGAATGTACTCCTGAAACACTCTACAGGGCTCCCTTCCAAAAATGTTTTGCATTTTGCATTTAGCCTGAATTTCCATTTTGGCTCTTCTGTATAGGAAGCTTCATCAGGATGCTGGTCCTTTGCTTCTCAGCCTCGTTACCTCTGCAGCTTATGGTGTGATATTCTCTCTGTTCGTCTACTTGTTGGTGGGATGAATATTTGTGCCTTAGTTTTATTAGTCTGTATCTCAGAATCTCTTAGGCATTGCATGACTAAATCTGCCTATGATTTTGTTGGTCTACCCTCAGTAAAAAGAGAGCTTGCTTAAAAACTAGATTGGTTCTGTATATAAATATAATCTCTCTGCCAAAAACTTGCAGAGGAAAATGCTCAAGCTGCTACATTTTTCGCGATTTGAGTTCATCAATTTGAGTAATTTGTAGGTGGGGGAAAGAGGTCCCTGGGCAGTGCACCTTGGGCTCACCCTCTCCGAGTTCCAGACACATGTGGAATCTTTGAGGATATTCTATCACATTTAAAACCTAACTCTAAACAAGCTGAGAGCTTCCTCAGGGGTAGGGGCTCCTGTGCCCTTAATTCCATTTATTCTTCCAGTAAATAAAGTACCACCAATACTGTACAATTTAATACCTGAAGTCACAGAAACACAGCACTAATTTTAATCTTTAATGATAACATCCAAAAGCCAAAAGATAGGGATTAGACTCCATGAAATTCTCTCAATGCGTTTCTCTTGCTCTATCTTTTTGTGAGTGTTTCTGTCATTCCTTATTTTCTTTCTCTATTTTTGGGTTTGTGTCAGCTTGTCCATTTCTATTGTTCACTCTACATACCAATCTCATTTTTTCTCTCCCATTTAGTTTTTCTACCCTTCTTTCCCTCTTCTTTAACAGGTTATAGAATTCTTCTACCATCTACATTTTTGCTCTGTAATATTGAATAGTTGTCCATTTCCAGTTCTGTACATTCAATAGTTTTCTGTTCTCAATTTTCAAGGAAGATGACTGAAGTCTTTTTATGTCTCTCTCTTTAAAATATAAATTACTTTTGAATCATTTGGTTTTTGGCTGAATTTTTTCCCTCTGTGGGTCAGTATCACCTGGTGGCAAGCTTTCTTGATACAACTAATCATTCCTTGACCAACATTTCCAAAATGTTTTGAAGGTTCTTCTATTTATTCCAGTCATTTCTATATGTCTATATAGTCTTCTTCTTGGTCATTTAAAAAGTCTTATTATAAACATAAAAATAAGGTATATTTCAAATACAGATTTTTTTTTTTTTTTTTTTTTTTTTTTTGCGGTATGCGGGCCTCTCACTGTTGCAGCTTCTCCCGTTGTGGAGCACAGACTCCCGACGCGCAGGCTCAGCGGCCATGGCTCACGGGCCTAGCAACTCCAAGGCATGTGGGATCTTCCCGGACCGGGGCACGAACCCGTGTCCCCTGCATCGGCGGGCGGACTCTCAACCACTGTGCCACCAGGGAAGCCCCAAATACAGATTTTTTTTAAAGCTAACATTTATTAACATTACCAGGCACTCCTCTAGGGATTTTACAGTAGTCACCTCCTTTGAGCTTTGTTCAAACGTCCCCTTCTCAGTGAAGCCTTCTCTGGCAACCCTATCTATGAGGCCAACCACCTTGACATTTCCAAGTCTCTCTTGCTTTATTTTTTCCCTTTGTGTTCATTCCTGTCTAACATAATATATATTTCATCATTTAGCTTCTTACTCCTCTCTCTCTAGAATATATGCTCCCTGAGGACAAAGGGTTTTATGGGCTTTGAGTATTGCTATATATCCCAGCACCTAGAACAGTACCTGGCAGACAGTGGGCCCTCAATAAATACTTGTTGAATGAGTAACGAAACTCATTTAATCTTCACCACAACCCCATAAGACATCTGCTATTATTATCCCCATTTTAAAGATGAGAAAACTGAGGCGCAGAGCAGTTAGGTAACATGCTAAGGTTATAGAATTTGTAAGTGGAAGAGCTGGTATCCTAACGCCAGCAGCCTGGCTCTGTAGTCCTTGTTCTTAACAACTAACGGTGCTCAGGTGCCCATTATCCACATTTATTTTTTATTATTTTTTTACAGTGAACATCACTTTTTGTAAGTTTTTGTTTGTTTTGTTTTGCTTTATTGAGGTATAGTTGATGTACAATATTATGTAAGTTACAGATGTACAACATAGTGATTCACAATTTTTTTTTTTTTTTTTTTTTTGCGGTACGTGGGCCTCTCGCTGTTGTGGCCTCTCCCGTTGCGGAGCACAGGCTCCGGACGCGCAGGCTCAGCGGCCATGGCTCACGGGCCCAGCCGCTCTGCGGCATGTGGGATCTTCCCGGACTGGGGCACGAACCCGTGTCCCCTGCATCGGCAGGCGGACTCTCAACCACTGCGCCACCAGGGAAGCCCATGATTCACAATTTTTAAAGTTATACTCCATTTATAGTTATTATAAAATATTGGCTACATTCCATGTGTTGTAAAATATATCCTTGTAGCTTATTTATTTTATATATAATAGTTTGTACCACTTAATCCCCTACTCCCATCTTGCAGGGCAGGGCAGAGCAGAAGACCTGAATAGACATTTTTCCAAAGAAGACATACAGATGGCCAACAGGCACACGAAAAGATGCTCAACATTGTTAATCATCAGAAAAATGCAAATTAAAACCACAAAGAGATATCACCTCACACCTGTCAGAAAGACTATCATCAAAAAGAACACAAATAACAAATGTTGGCAAGGATGTAGGGAAAAAGAAACCCTCATACACTGTTGGTGGGAATGTAAATTGGGGCAGCCACTGTGGAAAACAGTATGGAGGTTTCTCAAAAAACTAAAAATAGAACTACCATATGACCCAGCAATTCCACTCCTGGGTATATATCCAAAAAAAAAAAAAAAACAGAAACACTAATTCAAAAAGATACCTGCACCCCAATGTTCATAGCAGCATTATTTACAATAGCCAAGATATGGAAGCAACCTAAATGCCCATCAACAGATGAATGGATAAAGGAGATGTGGTATATATACATACATACATACATACACACACACACACACACACACACACACACACACACACAATGGAATGCTACTTAGCCATTAAAAAGAACAAAATTTTGCCATTTGTAGTAACATACATGGGCATTATGCTAAGTGAAATAAATCAGAGAAAGACAAATACTGTATGATACAGCTTATATCTGGAGTCTAAAAAATACAACAAACTAGTGAATATAAGAAAAAAGAAGCAGACTCACAGATATAGAGAACTAGTCATTACCAGTGGGGAGAGGGAGTGGGGAAAAGACACATTTATTTTTTAAAGAAAAATATATATTAAGAGAAAAAAATTAGAGACAGTTGAAGCTCCTTTTTTAACCCTTTCTGATCCCCTCCAGCCCTCCTCAGACATAAGCACTGTCCTGAAGCTGATGCACATCCATCTTCAGGTGTATATTTCCTATTTGGAACTATCTTCTAAGTGGCTTCTGAGCCACGAGTGAGAACCGTGTGTGGAGGTGGAAAGGAGCTACACAATTGAAAACTCCCCAAATCCATCTCTCGGGTAAAGTATTGACTGCTTTTGTTCCTTCAATTTTCCTATTATTTTTTTTCTTTTTCTACTTACAGATACTCATTTTTCTAGCTGAAAATAGAAAACCTTATCAGATTGGAATAACAGTCCTTCTTGCTGTAGTTTTTTTTCCCCGAAGACGGGATGAATTTGAGCCTCGTCAGAAAGCCATCTGCTGTGCACGCACAGACCTATTCAGAGCCAGAGAAAGAAAATGAAGGAGGGGGAAAGACCCGACTTACTCATTTTGAAACAAAGAGCTGTGGCTTGCGAGCTCTATGCCTTTGACAAAGGCGGACCCCGGGGCAGTACACGCGACTGGGGACACAGGGTTTGAGGGGTTCTGCATTGTGCATGGTGACCTTGAGGAACTTTGCTACTAATAAAAGCAGACGCTTAATGAACAGGGAAGGAGGCTTCAAGTCCAGCCCTCTGAGTCCATGCCAGTTCTCTATGGAAAAGGGCCATTGGATTTGTGGCCTGCTGCCCATATCATCGTTGCCATCCCCTCTACTGGTTCCGTTTCACTCCTTGTTATTCCTGTTGTGTCAAACCTTGCCAGTCTTGGGACAGGAATATCACAGAAGGATGCTCTGAGGTCTTCAGAAAACACTTCCTTCAATCCATGGGGCTACACCTGCTTCCAAAGGGTACCTTTACACTTGCTGTTGCTGGCAGATCTTAAGCTAAGGGGCTGCCCACTCTTGGTTTCTGTTGAAATACTTCATTCTTTACCTTCCTCAAGTCACCACAGCAAAAAATAAATTGCAGCATGGAACCCCAGGTCCAAAACCAAGTATTTTCATATTCTTGAGAATATTTAAATACTATTCTTTTTATCCAATTTAATTTTAATGTCTATTTTTATAAGTAGAAAAGTAATTTAGGCTGCATGTAAAACATTTAAATAGTATATAAATACATAACTTAGAAAGTTAAAGACCTTTCTTATCGTACCTCATAGAAAACTATTAAGTTTTATGTATATCCTTCCAGACTTTTTCACCATTCACATGCTTTTTCATTCATGTAAAACTCTATGCTTTAGTGCACTCTGTGCTTCCCATAGTAATTACTCTCCTATTTCACCTCTGGCTACCCACTTAACATGCCTTTCCTCCAGACTGTAATCTCCATGAGGACCTAGACCCTGTCTGCCTTATTTAGCTGTTGTAGCCCCAGTATCTACCACCATGCCTGGCACACAGTTGGCACTCGACGTAAACTAACTGAATGAATGGTCTCACACTGGCCATGGGAAGCAGGCACAAACAGGCTCTGTAATGCCTTTTTGCTGATGGGGAAATAGACTTAGAAACAATTCATGACTTGTCCACAGTCACAGCTATTAAATAGTGGAGCTGAACCTCAATCCAGGTCTTTTGATTCCAAATCAAAAGGTTTTTCCATTCAAGTACATCTTCCCCTTAATGATTGCCAGAGAATCATGATGATGTCTCCAACCAGAGGCTTCACTGTATCCAACCCTACCCCATGAAGTCTCCATTTCACACAGAAGGGAAATGCATTCAGTTTTTTGTTGTTATTGGTTTTTTGAAATTGAATTTTAGTTGGTTTACAATGTTGTGTTAATTTCTGCTTTACAGCAAAGGGATTCAGTCATATATATATTATATATATATATATTATATATATATATATATATTCTTTTTTATATTCTTTTCCATTATGGATTATCACAGGATATTGTATATAGTTCCCTGTGCTATAGAGTAGGAACTTGCTGTTTATGAAATGCATTCAGTTTTGACATTTTTGAGTTAGAAGTAAATAAGCTAGAGAGGAAAGATTATCCTTCCTTATTGCAGAAGTTAAAACAGTGTTCAGCGAGTGATTTGTGAGGTCGCTTGCTGAGCAAATTATTCAAACATGGAGTTCACTTCTGTTTGGCCGAGGTAACAGAACTGTGAGCCTCTCTCAACTCTTGGCTCACTCCCACACCCCTGGGCTCCTGGCTGCACACAATTAGCCTCCAGGAGCTCCAGCAAGCTTGGGTCTCCATGGCATCCACTGGAGGTGAGGATCTAGATGTGTGCCCCACAGTTCAGCGAGGCTCCACACAGCCACTTGTCTGCAGAATGACATTTCTGTCCAAACACTCAGGGCTGGCCAAAAAGTAATGGAATTGCAATTGGTCCAGAGATTCTCAAGCATGTGGCTCCTGGGAAGAGACTGATCTCCCAGATGACTCTCTTTTGTGGTATAATCCTTTTTTTTATTTCTGCCACTCTTACATACAATTTAGCGCCTTTATTTTCAGAAGGGACAATTTTCTTCAGGGAAGAACTGTGCCAATTCCTCAACATTATATTGCAACTTAAAGCACATTTGTCTTCCTTCCCTTGTTTTCACTTTGCTTTAAGCCAGTTTTAGTCAGTAATTCTGATATAGAATAGCTAAAGGCAGTCCTTTCTACACTCATTGCTTTAATCATAGAAAAAAGAATCCTTCCCTTCTTTCTCTTCTCTCTGCTCCCTTCCTCTTTTTTCCCTCCCTTCCCCTTCCTCCCTCCCTCCCTCCTGCTCTTCCTTTCTTCCTTCCAATAGACATTTTTTTTAAAAAGACTGTTTTGTAAAGTTCTTTGTTCATAAAAGACATTGATTTATATATATATATATATATATATATATATTTAAAATAGTATGTAAAACTGACTTAACCAGATATTTTTAAATTCCCAGTCATTAAAGCAATGAGATTAGATGGACTTGATCATGGACATAAAGACTATAAAACTGATATATAGTTCCAAATATATAAGGGAATTAAGTACATTATAAAAGTAACATTTTTCAAATCACTAGAGAGAAGATGAATTATTCAATAAATGGTGATGAAGAACGATGGCTAGCCATTTGGAAAAAGTATACCTGGATCCAAACCTCATTTTTTAATATCAAAATAAAATCCAGAAATATCATCAAAAGTTCATATAAAAATGAAACCATAAGATAGTAGAAAATAGTAAAAATGTTCATAATTTGGGGATGGAGAGACCTTTATAACATTAAAAAATTCCAAATAGAAAGTATTGGTAGATTTTTACAATATAAAATTGAAATCTTCTCACCAAAAAGAAATGTATACTTAAAAGGTTGAGTGATGAAGGACAAATTACAAAAATGCATATTACCCATATAAGGTTAACATCCTCAATGTACAAAATGCTTTTATAAATCAATAAAATTTGCTTCCCAATTCTACTATCAGGTAGGATGGGGGACAATTTTTACTTTTTCTTTATAGTTTTCTGTACTTTTGATTTTTTTTTTTACAGTAAGTATGTCTAATACATTAAATCTATAATCAGTTTGAAAAAACACTTAAAAAAAATAGATGGAGGTCCAGTGATAAAGAATCCACCTTACAATGCAGGGGACGCGGGTGCAATCCCCCATCCAGGAACTGAGATCCCACATGCTGCAGGGCAACTAAGACCGAGCGCCACAACTACTGAGCTCACGCGCCTCAACTAGAGCCCACATGCCACAAACTACAGAGCCCATGCGCTCTGGAACCCATGTGCCACAACTACAGAGAACACTCGCCCTGGAGCCTGCGTGCCACAACTCGAGAGAGAAAACCCGCACACCACAACTAGAGAGGAGCCTGCGCACCACAACGAAGAACCTGAGCGCCACAGCGAAAGATCCTGCATGCCTCAACAAAGATCCCACGTGCTGCAACTAAGATCCGATGCAGCCAAAAATAAATTAAATAAATAAATAAATAATAAATAAATCTTTTTTAAAAATATATAGAAGGACATCTTTTCTCTTAATACTTAAATCGAAAGCCCCAAATAATTTTTCCAGAATTGTCCAGTGCTTGTTTTGTAATATTAATCATTACACTTGGCCTTTAATATACTCACGTGGTAAAATAAGACCAACTGAAAAACATAAAATACATGAGAAATAGTGGGAAAAATCATAAGACAAAAGAATTTTAATGTGAAATTATAGACTCCACATTGAGGCCATTTGTTCTTTCAAAACCTGATTTGAATCTAAATCTTTGGATTAAAATTTGGCCTTTTCTTTTTTTAAGGGTAAGAGTCCATTGAACAAAAGCTCTTTCATCACTCAGATAGTTATTTTTAGTGCTAAGGTCTTTTCTTCTTAATACAGAGAGTCATTTTTTCCTGTCTCCTTTTTTCTCTGACATCTAAGTTGTACCATTAAGTTAAATGTATGATTTAAATTTCAATTTTACTGAAGCTGCAGGTAAAATTAAAGGGATCATACAGATGAGCGATTTCATTGAATGTCACCTCACATAAATTTACACAAAGCTGCAGAAATCTACACAGCCTCTAAAACGTCTTCAGAAGGAGAAAAGGGAGAAAAATGTATATTTATTGAGCACATACAGTATGTCAAGACCTCTCTTCGGCTGCTTTACGTACGTCATCTCATTTAATCCTTAGAGCCAAGAGGTGAAGTTAACATTATCGTCCTCATTTTATAGATGAGAAAGCAGACTCTGAGAAATTAAATGATTTACTGGACATCACACCCAACTGATGCAGGCACCCATGCATGACCTTTCGCCTGCACCCGTGAACTTTCTCCAAGGTATCCATCTTCTATGATGTAAGAGAACTTGTACAGCCTAAGTTCCCTACGTGGTCCTGAAGTCCTTTGCTGGTGTCTGGCATGGTCTGCAAACTGGAGACGCTTCCCCTCAGCTGCTTTGAGGCATCCACATCCCCTCCCCATGCCCACTGTGCAGAGTGTCCAGTTACCGGTGCCCACGCTCAGAGCCCAGGGTGGGTACCCTCGGCCTCGGCCAAGGCTGCTGGAGTCTGAGCTTCCCTCCCCTCACTGCAGAATCTGACCACTAGCAGCTGCTGGCCTCAGTGACACTGTTTTGTGTTCTGGCTCCTTATGTTTTACTTGCCAGTACTTATGTCTAATGCCCAAAGGAAGAGTCTGGAGGAGAAGCCCAGGCACCACCTGGCTCTGCCAGTTTCTAGCCGTGTTCCCCTGCGCAAGCGGCGTAACCACTCCAAGCCTCTTTCCTTGCGTGAAAAGGGAGATCCTTCTTGCACACCTGGCGGTGCTGTGGCTTTAAGGATAGAAGCTAGTGTGGCCCAAATGTCTCACAATGTGAGCTGCTGCTGCTCCTCTCGCCTCTCTTATTGCTGCAGCCCCTCAGCCTGGTCTCTGAGGCCCACCTAATGGCAGACCTCAAAATCGCCCTCTCTTGCTAACCAGGCCTTTGGGTCTGAACCAAACTTGTGTGTTTGACCCCTGCCTTAGGAATAGATTTTTTTCCCCCAGGCAGCTGCATAAGCCCTGGCTGGTCCACCCTCTCACCGGGCCTGTGGTCATTCCGGGCGGGCCTGGATTCTAGGATGGCCCCAATTTAGACACAAGCCTAATCTGTGGACAGACTCCAGTCTCCCCTAGAGCCTAAAATAACACAGGGCTGATATGCTCACAGAATCGACGTTGAGTTGAACCTTTTCCTTCTGATGGTTCTGCCAGAAACTTGCTCCAATAGCATGACAGTGGCTAGCTGGTGAGTGAGCACCTTCCAGAGGACTGTCAGCTGCCGTTGATGGGCTACTTCTACCTGTGCACATGGGGACTCCCGGCATGCCTGTCCTCCAGGGAAAAATGGAGCTGCTGCAAGTCACCCTCTTCCCAGATCGTCCTTGCCTCCCTCACCTCCACCGGCTTCTCTGAACTTCCTTAGCAGATCGCTGCTACAGGATAGATGCTAAGGGCTCACTTTCCCATTACTAGTGGCCTAAGAGAAGGACTGGTAATTCACTGCAAACTTAGTCCACAACTGTTACTGGCTAGGACTCTAAGAGAGAGGACCCAGTTACAAGGGCTCAGTGTTTCCTGTCAAACACCAGCCTCCCTTGATTATTTTGTTTCCTTAACACACCCGCGTCCCTCTGTTGCCAAGCCTTTGCTCGTGCTGTTCCCACCCCATGGAATGCTTTTCCCCCATCTCTGTCCTTTGTCGTTTGTAACAGCTCCTCCACAAGTTTCCAGACACCCACCACCATTATGATCTGCTCACCCCTCTATATTAGCAATGGTACCTTCCTCTGTCTGTGCGTGAGACCGCTTTTGTTTTGATCAAATTGATTTCATTTATCTTATTACATTTTAAAACGTTATTCCAAACTACAATGAGGTATCACCTCACACCAGTTAGAATGGGCATCAGCAGAAAATCTACAAACAACAAATGCTGGAGAGGGTGTGGAGAAAAGGGAATCCTCTTGCACTGTTTGTGGGAATGTAAATTGGTACAGCCACTATGGAGAACAATATGGAGGTTCTTTAAAAAACTAAAAATAGAACTACCATACGACCCAGCAATCCCACTACTGGGCATATACCCAGAGAAAACCGTAAATCAAAAAGAAACATGCACCCCAATGTTCATTGCAGCACTATTTACAATAGCCAGGTCATGGAAGCAACCTAAATGCCCATCGACAGACAAATGGATAAAGAAGGTTTGGTACATATATACAATGGAATATTACTCAGCCATAAAAAGGAACGAAATTGGGTCATTTGTATAGATGTGGATGGATCTAGAGACTGTCATACAGAGTGAAGTAAGTCAGAAAGAGAAAAACATATATCGTATATTAACGCATATATGTAGAACCTAGAAAAATGGTACAGATGAACTGGTTTGCAGGGCAGAAATTGAGACACAGATGTAGAGAACAAACGTATGGACACCAAGGGGGGAAAGTAGCAGGGTGGTGGGGGGGGTTGGTGGTCGTGGGATGAATTGGGAGATTGGGATTGACATGTATACACTAATATGTGTAAAATAGATAACTAATAAGAACCTGTTGTATAAAAAATTTCAAAAATTTAAAAAAAAGAAAAAGTTAGTCCAAGAGAAGGTCCATACCTCCCCTGATTTCCAAAGGCACCAAAAAGTGAAGAATCCTTGATCTAGATTGTGTTTAACAATTCAGAAGGGTGGAGACCATGCCATAGTCCTTTTCTTACCCTCCACATCCAACACCGCCCAGCACACAGCAGGCTTTCAGTGCCTATTTATTGATTTGAACGGGGCCTGTGTGGGTGACAGTCCTGACAACCCCATTAGGGCAGTGCATCCACAAGCAGCACACACTGCTCTGGAAGGTGGCACGTCTGCTATCAAGGCCCAGAGTCACTCTAATTTTACATGTGCTGCTTGGCTGCTCTGCTGACCAGGTCCCAGAGTGGCCTTGGGGCTCTCATGCTGCTGACCCAGCTCTGACCACATCAGGCTGGGATCCAGGCATGAGTGTGTCCATGGCTTCTCAAGGTCACACCGAAGGCTCCATCTGAGGGCTCAGGATATCAAGTACTAAACACAGTTTCAGCAGAATTTCCTTTTGGCTAATTCGTCTTCTTTAGTATCCCAGCAGGAAAATCAGACTCATTGTTCTGCCCTTAATAAAAATACAATTCAGTCTGGAGAAGCAGCTAAAAAGCTGGTGGTGTCCGCTCAGCTACGCAAGCCTGCTTGTCACCAAAGCTGATTGATAGTTACATGAGCATACAAAAATGATATAACTTTTATGTCCCTTGAAATTCCTCATTACACATTTTACCCCTCCTTGAGGATTTTCAGGAGCGAATGCTTCATAGTCAGAGATGTTCTAGGAAAACAACGGGGATCTGACAAACGAAATGCAAGAAGACAGAGCCAAGCGGGAAGGGGGAGGGGGAACAGCTGCCTTGGAGTATCCCAGCTTCTATTCTGGGCATGTTACAAACCTTTTCTTATTTATTCTCAGAGCAACTTTCTGGGTTAATTACGATGATCCTCACTTTTAAAGTGGGAAAGCCAGGGTTCAGATAGGGAAGTAAATTTGTACAAGGCGACACAGCTAGCTAGTGAGGAGCAGGTTTGGGTCTGACTCAGCTTTGACCCACCACAAAGCCTGTACACTTCCCAGATCAGTCAAGTGGCCTAGGGCGAGGGCAGCTTAGAGCCTGACCTGGATCTCTGGAGTGACAGATGTTTGGTCCTCTCTTCTGGGTCTGTCTGGGTATCCATCGCCCCTGGTGCTGCCTGACCTAACCACAGTCCTTGCTGAATGCCACTGCTTTGCTGATCGTAAACTGAGCAACAGGCAAAGTAAATGCCAGGAAGCCCCAGAGCAGTCGGCAGTGCTCAGCCAGCCTCTGCCAGATTCACGAAGGACGGAATATTGGCTTTTCTGAAACTCCCAGATTCCTGGCTGTCTTCGCTCCTTGGTGCTGCTCTCCCTTCCAGCTAGCATCTTTCCCACTCTCTCCTCTGAACATCCTCACAGTGGCTTCCTCTTCTTTTCTTACATAAACGTGCCCCAGCAGAGGACTTCATAGATGAATTCCCTCTGACTCTGATAAGGCCTAGTATGTACCCCTCCCAGAGATATTTTATAGTTTCCAAGAGGCAAAAAGTCTTATAAGTAAGGAGTGAATTTATAACTGTGAAGTCTTTGGAGGAGATAGGGTAGGTAATCTGAGAGAAAGTACAAGAACAGAGGGACAGAAGGAATGTTTTCCCAGTGGAGTCCCTGAAATTACATTTGGTGGACAGTTGCCAAAAGTAAAATTAGTCCTTTAAAACTCTCTGTCCAGAAAAGGGAACCCTTGTACACTGTTGGTGAGAATGTAAATTGGTGCAGCCACTGTAGAGAACATTATGGAGGTTTCTCAAAAAACAAAAAATAGAACTACCATATGACACAGCAATTCCACTCCTGGGTATATATCTGACAGAAATGAAAACACTAACTCGAAAAGACAAGTGTACCCCAATGTTCATAACAGCATTATTTACAATTGCCAAGATAGGGAAGCAACCTAAGTGTCCATCAACAGATGAATGGATAAAGAGGATGTGGTCTATTTCTATATACACACCTATATATACATACATATATGTACAATGGAATACTATTACTCAGCATAAAAAAAATGAAATTTTGCCATTTGAAGCAACATGGATGGACTTTGAGGGCATTATGTTAAGTGAAATAAATCAGAGTAAGACAATACTGTATGGTATCACTTCTATGTGGAATATAAAAAATACAAAAAACTAGTGAATATAATTTTTTAAAAAGCAGACTTCCAGATATAGAGAACAAACTAGTGGTTACCAGTGGGGAGGGCGGGGGGGAGGGGCAATATAGGGATGAGGGATTAAGAGGTACAAACTATCAGGTATAAAATAAGCTACAAGGATGCACTATAAAACTCTTAGAGGAAAACATAGTCAGAACACTCTTTGACATAAATCTCAGCAATATCTTTTTTGATCTCCCTCCTAGAGTAATGAGAATAAAAACAGAAATAAACAAATGGGACCTAATTAAACTTAAAAACTTTTGCACAGCAAAGGAAACCATAAACAAGACGAAAAGACAACCCTCAGAATCGGAGAAAATATCTGCAAATGAATCAACGGACACGAATGATTAATCTCCAAAATATACAAACAGCTCATGCAGCTCAATATCAAAAAAACAAACAACCCAATCCAAAAATGGACAGAAGACCTAAACAGACATTTCTCCAAAGAAGACATACAGATGGCCAAGAAGCACATGAAAAGATGCTCAACATCACTAATTATTAGAGAAATGCAAATCAAAATGACAGTGAGGTATCACCTCACAGCAGTCAGAATGGCCATCACCAAAAAAATCTACAAACAATAAATGCTGGAGAGGGTGTGGAGAAAAGGGAACCCTCTTGCACTGTTGGTGGGAATGTAAATTGATACAGCCACTATGGAGAACAGTATGGAGGTTCCTTAAAAAACTAAAAATAGAATTACCATATGACCCAGCAATCTCATTACTGGGCATACATCCAGAGAAAACCATAATTCAAAAAGATCCATGCACCCCAGTGTTCATTGCAGCACTATTTACAACCTAAATTCCCATCGACAGATGAATGGATAAAGAAGATGTGGTACATATATACAATGGAATATTACTCAGCCGTAAAAAGGAATAAAACTGGGTCATTTGTCGACATGTGGATGGACCTAGAGACTGTCACACAGAGTGAAGTAAGTCGGAAAAAGAAAAACAAATCTATATGAATACATATATGTGGAATCTAGAAAAATGGTACAGATGAACCTGTTTGCAAGGCAGAAATAGAGACACAGACATAGAGAACAAATATATGGACACAAAGAGGGGAAAGGGGTGTGGGATGAATTGGGAGATTGGTATTAACATATATACACTAATATGTATAAAACAGATAACTAATGAGAACCTGCTGTATAGCACAGAGAACTCTACTTCTCTGTACAGTAGAAACTAACACAACACTGTAAAACAACTATTCCCCAATAAGTAAATAAATAAATAAGCTACAAGGATATATTGTACAACATGGGGAATATAGGCAATATTTTATAATAAATATAAATGGAGTATAACCTTTAAAATTGTGAATCACTAGAGTGTACACCTGTAACATATAATATTGCACAGCAACTATGCTTCAATAAAAAATAAATTAATTTTTTGTTAAGTCTCCATCCAGATGGGAATTCCGGGGTTGATTCCATAATCACTGGACCAGTATCCTGTAGCCTTTCAAATTCCCAGCAGAGTTTGCAGAAAGCCATTGTTTTCCCCTTTGTTTCTTTGCTTTTTGGGGGGTTTTTTTGGTTTGTTTATTTATTTATTTATTTTAACATCTTACTGGTGTATAATTGCTTTACAATGTTGTGTTCGTTTCTGCTTTATAACAAAATGAGTCAGCTATACATATACATATATCCCCATATCTCCTCCCTCTTATGATTCCCTCCACCCTCCCTATCTCACCCCACGCCCCCCCCATTTCTGATACTCACCTCTTTGTAGAGGTACCTCTTCTATAGCTGCCCATCTGGCTGTTAAGTTGTCCCCAAATATATCATGATACCAGGATGAAAGGGGATGCCCGATGAGCTGATGCAGGCCTGTAACTGTTGTGTCTCAGACAGGCCCAGCGTCCGGTCAGGATGAGGGCTTCAGGGCAAGACAGAGGCCAAACTCAGTCCATGTGCAGTCTGGTGGGATGTGTGGTGACTTTAAAATATGTCCACATATTTTTGCTACCTGCAAGTGGAGTGTTGCCATAACAAAAACCGAAAATGTGGGAATGGCTTTGGCACTGGGCCTGCTGAGTGAATGAACAGGTGGATGGATGGATGAAAATAGATAAAAAAGAACATGACATGTTCTAGGAACTGAACTTACTTTGGAATTACTAGAGCTGGGGGTCCATTTTGATTGAAGGTGCAGGAATTTTCCTCATTCAAAAACTATTTATTGCTGGGACTTCCCTGGTGGCACAGTGGTTAAGAATCTGCCTGCCAATGCAGGGGACAAGGGTTTGAGCCCTGGTCTGGGAAGATCCCACACGCCGCGGAGCAACTAAGCCTATGTGCCACAACTACTGAGCCTACGCTCTAGAGCCCAAGAGCCGCAACTACTGAAGCCTGCGTGCCTAGAGCCCATGCTCCACAACAAGAGAAGCCACCGCGATGAGAAGCCAGTGCACCGCAACAAAGACTAGCCCCTGCTGGCCACAACTAGAGAAAGCCCACACACAGCAACGAAGACCCAACGCAGCCAAAAATAAAAATAAATAAATAAATTTATTTTAAAAGAAAACCAATTATTTATTGCCTATTTTGTTCCTGATACTATGCTGCTACCTAAGACTGCAGTGATGGGCCCAACACACACAGTCCATGAAGCCAGGAAGGTGAGTTGATGGAACCCGGATACACAGCCCCCTCTTTCTCCCTCCTTAACCCTCCAGGTTTCTCAGGGTCTCCACTTCAGCTCCTTCTCTTCCTCTCTCTCTGCATCCACCCCCTTAGCTCTTAATCTGTATTTCCCGCCCAGACCCGCCTGAGCCCCAGCTCCACTTGTGGCAGCATAAACTGGTCCACAGAGAGAAGCCTTGAAGACCTCAGCTGGGTGACTACCGGGCTTTTGTTATGCTCACTGGGGGATGCAGGCTGAGAGCCAAGGATGAACACCTCAGTTAATGGGAGAGTTTAGAGGACTCATGGGGAAAAAGAAAGAGGAGGCAGGAATGAAGAAATACTTATGTTTCCGCTACCTGGTGGGCAATGTCATTACTATACCCTAATTCCCCCTGAAATCTTTGGCATATTATCTATTAATCTATATATAATATCTGTTTTTCATGAATACAACATGTATTAGGTTAATTGATGTATTAATAATACATTAACATATCTACTTATCATTAATAAATATTTATTGAGCACCTCCTATGTGAAAGGCAGTTAGTTAATGCACTGTGGAGTGGGCTGTGTTTGGGGGTGAGGTTGGCAGAGTGTGTAATAAGTTACTGAGTGCAGCATCAAGATGGGTGTGGGGCAATGGTCCCTTCCATAGGGATACCCCCCATCTGAGTTATACACCCATCCACAGATATTTATGGAGCACCTCATGTGCCAGAGGGCTGCAGAGTTGGACAAAGTAGGCAGAAAGTCCTGTCCTCCTGGAGTTTGGCTTCTCAGGACATGACTGTCTACTGCCCATCTCTCAGCGTCCCACCTCAAACGCAACCTGTCCAATGTTGAACTCATATTCTTACATTCAGCAAACTAGCTTCTTTTGTAGTTTCCCTCTCAGATTTTGGTGCCTGTGTTCCATGTCTTAGCAAAGAGCACTCTTACGCACGTAGTTACTTAAAACAGAAACATGGTGTCCTCCCTCACGTTTCCCTGTTATGAACTCATTATTGACTAAGTCCACCCTGTGCTGCCATAGCCGCACCTATCAGACCAACAGTCGTTGTTGCTTGACATGCTTGCGCTCTCCATTATGAGCTCTATATCACAGCACCTGGGACATAGGAGAAGCTCAGAAAACGTTTACCCAACAGAGGGAAGCAATCGTAGTAAAGTCAGCATAGATAGAATTGACTCCCCCAGACCTTGGGAAATATACCATGATTATCGTCCTCCTCCCCTCTCCTCTCCCTCCTGCCTTTCCTAAGGCACTGGCTCTGCTCAGGTAATGACAGCTTTTGACATCTATCTCAGCTGCCATTTGGCGGCATCAAATCCCATCACCCTTGCTGCTCCAAAATCATCACATCCTGGCCTCTCAATACCCAGTCATGGCCTAGGCCATGCTCACCCTCACTCTGGGGGCCTGGCCTGCAGTTTCCATTTGGCCCACCCTGCTCAGCGTATCTGCATTTCTCAAGCAGCCTCCTCCGTGATTGCTCACCCCTCCCTCCACCAGGTGTACAGGACACTTTCATTCGAGCACCTGCTCCTCTCAGCCTAGCAATGGGGAACCAGCCTACTCAGATATGTCTCATTCATTCATTCATTTTATACCTTGCCTTGCTCTGCAACTAAAAAAGATGTAAAAAAATAGCAAGCATCAACAGGACCACCACATCCAGTCGTGCAGAGTGTTCACTGACCAAAAGTACCCACTGAGGCGGAAATCGGGGACTGAAATCCAGTCCGTTATATGCTCACCAAGCCATGCAGCCCAGCACAGGCTACACCTGCCCAGAGGTTTTTTCTAGTGTGTACAAAGTCTTCCATGTGCCACAGTGAGAATTAAAAGTAGAGTGAAAGACAAAAGAGCCAAACAAGGCTGAGGACAAAGGGCAGCCAGGTCATTAAGATGTGAAAGCCCCCAGGGGCAGACATGTTCAAATCCTTGCCCAAGTGTGTCCCCCAGGAAAAAGAGAGCCATAAATATGTCCAAGACATATCCAGGGGCTAAAACAAAGAGAAAGGGTAACCACTGTCACACCACGGGGAAAGATAAAAAGGATTTTCAAGAACACATGTCACACTGCCTTGTGCTCTGGCTACCATGGCCTCATTTCTAGATATGCTCCAACTGGAGAGTCTAATCAGGTGAAACAAATGCTTAAGAAGGGAAAGGCAGCACTCTCTCCTTCCCCTAGTTGAAGAGTCAGCATCACTAACTCACGTGAATATACTTACACTGGCAAATGCTTGTGCCTGGGCACTGGCCCCGCCGTACCAGCATACCATCCCGGTAAGCCTGGGACTATGGTGTTTTCTTGGATATTTCCCTTTGCACATTCCTGTTTCTGACTCTGATGTGAATTCTGTGGGTGGAGAGAATAGGAAATGGATTTTGTAAGGCTATAAGACTCTCAAATCTGAAAAATAAAGATCAGTGGCAGACTCCCCTGGTGGCACAGTGGTTAAGACTCTGCCTGCCAATGCGGGGGACACGGGTTCGAGCCCTGGTCCGGGAAGATCCCACATGCCGTGGAGCAACTAAGCCCGTGCACCACAGCTACTGAGCCTGCGCTCTAGAGCCCGTGAGCCACAACTACTGAGCCCGTGAGCCACAACTACTGAAGCCCACGCACCTAGACCCCATGCTCCAGAACAAGAGAGTCCACCGCAATGAGAAGCCCGCACACCGCAACGAAGAGTAGCCCCCGCTCACGGCAGCTAGAGAAAGACTGCACGCAGCAAAGAAGACCCAACGCAGACAAAAATTAAAAAATAAATAAAAAGATCAGTGACAATCCCTAGCCCTTCCATGCCTGATCCTACTTACTGGCTTCCCTACATTTGGCAAAACAATTAAAAAGGGCTTTGGCTTTAAGATCTAAGAGTCAATACTGCATCGTGCATCTCACCCTAGCTGACCCACGTCTTACTGACACACTGATAACTCAGAACTACTGAAGAATTTAACTCACCAGTGGGACCAAGAAAGAACTGTAACCTCTGCTTACTGGCCCAAGAGTCTCAGATTAAGAATTTTATAAACAGTTTGCTTTGCTTAGTATGTGTAATGCCTGGGAAGACTATTACAATAAACCAAACGATAGTTCACCTCAAGGCCACATCATACAAGACCCATTCGCACAAGATTATATTAACAAATGTGATCCACAAAATGGCAAAATATAACATTAATTCATCAAGTGTTTCAGGAAGGTGACATAGCCATGCGCCTGCCACCCCACTGGGGGACGTGTCTGGCTTCGTGGGTGGGAGCTGGGGATTTGGGAGGGTCACACAGGCCACCTTGCTGGAGCCTGTCCCAGGATCTCTGTCTTGTAACTTCTGGGGGTCTGCAGGCCACCCAGCAGCTCCCACCTGTGTGCTGGCCACCTGCCAACCCTCAAAACCCCAGAGCCACCTCTAGCTGCAGAAGAGCCTTTTCATTTCTTTCAGGTACTCTCTCAACATCTCTGAGTTTAACTTACAAAATGAGAATAATACTCCCTACCCCATACAATTCTTTTGAGGTTTGTTTTGAGATAATATATGCCAAGCACTTAAAGTACTTGGCACATTAACAGATCCTCGACGAACTATAATCACCATCAATCTTAGGAGAAACAAAGGGATAGAATCTAGGGGTTACTAGTCTATCTCCTCTCCTTGGTGTTCCTTCTCTGGGTTAACTAGCATCCCAGAAGCTAAAGCAGAAAGCAGACCTCTTCTTGCGGGCCATACACTGCACCTGGGTTAAGGCCTATGTGCTAAACGCTTGCAATGAAGACTGCTTTGTATTCACATCACTGTGGGACTAGAGGCTGAACACGGCCTGGAGAAAGGTGCCCAGCTCTTGACCTCGATAAGCTGGTGAGTCTCCTGGAATAGATTACCTTCATCAATAATAAAAGGCTCTTTATACAGATAGGGCATAAAACACATAGCCACTTTTTTTTTTTAATCTGCTTCAAAGGACAAGCAGCAACCTTTAGGAAGGTACAATTTGACAGAAACACAAACAAAAACATTAAAGAAAGAATAATCGTCAGGCTCCTGTCCAAACCCTCATGCTGTGTCACATAGCAGGGAGAGAAACCCAAGCTGTCAGGCTTACGTAGGAGAGGAGAAACAATTCAAGTACCTTGTGCAAAAGGAAACAGAGAATACTGCAGATCAAATGTTCAGGGGGTGATTCTGTTTACTACCTCTGAAAATTGAGTTAGGAAAGCTTCATTAAGACCTTGGAGTCAGAATGGGCACTCATTTTGCAAGGCTAAACAAAAGCAAAGGTTGGAGGAGAAACCATCCCCCTAGGCGGCTCTTGAGCCCCAGTCCCAAACCAAACCCAACGTAAACTGTTATTATCACTGGCGAGATAATCCCTGAGTGATTTTGGTCCCCATACTCTGCCCATAATTAGTTTCATAAGAATCAGGGCTCCAGCCAGGGGGAAACATGATAGGCTGAGCATGAGAAAGGCAGACTATCTCCGAGGAGGCTTGGTACAAACCCTGTTTCAACAGTCAGGATTTTCTTTCCAATGCAAGTGGCAGAAACCCATTTCAAAGGAGCATAAGCAGAATAGGAGATTTATTGGCTCCTGTGAAGAGATGGATTCAAGGGCTCAAACTTTGTCTTTAAAGTTCCCTTTACCTTTACATCTCTCAGCTGTGTTTCTCTTTGCACATTGGCTTTATTTTCTCCAGATGATGAGCCTTCCTATGCCCCTGTATGCTGGTGGAGATGGCTGAATAGAGCTCCAGAATTATCAGTAGGACTTATTAGCCAAGAGGAGGGCAGAGCCACTCTCCTCTGTCTTCCATATCAATGCCTGAAACAGATTCTGATTGGCTGTGCTTGTCAAGTGCCCACCCCTGTGCCAATCCCTGGTGTCAAGGGTGAGAGGTCTATTCTCACTGGCCAGACTGAGGACAGGTACCTCCCTGCGTTGGGGGAGGTGAAGGCAGCCCCACCTGAATCACATATAATGGATAAAAGAGTGGTTTTATTTACAGGAGAAGTGGGAGGATAAGTTGGGCAGGCAAAAACAACACAAGTCCTTTACTTCTGATCAATAGGAGAACTCCATTTTGGGGGCCGGGGTGCAAATTGATACAACTAGATCCTCTCTCTGCTAGAATAAATTCTAGATATTTGGAAAGAGGGCAAATCGATTGGCCTTAAATTGGAATCCAGGTTCCCATCATGAGGACTGAACCCTCTCCTACCCACACCACCTTGGAAGCCCAGGGACCCAGAGTGACTGCAATGTTGGGAGGATGAGCTTCCGTGCCACTCAGGGATGGCTTGCTGGTAACCCGGGCATGTCTCTTCCTTACCTCACTAAAAAGCCAAAATAACGTAACGGGCCCAGACAGCCTGATCTCCTGACAGGCCCCTCCTCTGCTTTGCTTTACCTCTGGCTCGTAGTGCCCACAGAAGTGCATTCCCAGCTCCTGACACCGCCATAGGCTCACTCTCCCACTCGTGGGTCAAGCAATGTGTTTACTACACAAGTCATACCCTCCTTCCACTCCCTAGCATGGCCCCAGGCACCAAGGATGTACTTAATAAATGTTTATTGAGGCCCCTTCCCAGAAGGTGAAAGTAAATACTTTTGAAAAATGACCTGGTCTCCCTACTGGTAGTTTATCCTTCAGCTGATGAGAGCTCCTTATAAGACCTGGATGGGGTGTTCCAGAAGACACTCGTACAAGTAAAAAGAGACAAACACCCACAGCCCACACACACCTGTTTCCCCCTGAGTTAGATGCTATTAAGTACTGACAACTCCTTTCCTACAAAAAAGCATCCCAAACCCAAGGGGAAGACAGCTCATTTATTTGCTGAACAAGACAGGAGGCAGCCCAGCCTCAGAAGATTCTGGCCCTGCAGCATTAGGGAGTAAGCCCAGAGTTTTGGCAGGTATCTCTGACTGCCTCTTGCCTTGATGCCATAATAGAAAATGATCAGCAAGGCTATCCCTACTGTGTCCTAAAAGTCCATCATGGGCAGTCCTGGATGGGTCCAGAAAAATATTTATATTGCACTGTTATGGGCTGAATCTCCCCCAAATCGATATGTTGATGTCCTAAACCCCCATACCTCAGAATGTATGTATTTGGAGACAGGGTCTTTAAAGAAGTAATTAAGTTAAAATGAGGTCATTGAGAGTGGGCCCGAATCCAATATGACTGGTGTCCTTACAATAAGAGGAGGAGATTAGGACACAGACAGCACAAGAGGGAAGATAAGGTGAAGATACAGAGAGAAGGTGGCCACCTATAAACCAAGGAGAGAGGCCTCAGAAGAAATCAGTGCTTAATCCGACACCTAATCTCAGACTTCTGGCCTCCAGAATTATGAGAAAATAAATTTGTTGTTTAAACCACCCAGTCCATGGTATCTTGTTATGGCAGCCCTAGCAAACTAATACATATGCTTTACAATTTACAAAGCTTTTTTCCTCATACCTGAGCTCACTTAATTTTCACAACAATCCACTTGACTGGAGAGTATTATCCTCATTTTATTGATGAAATACTGAGCCTAAGAAGCTATTAGCTTAAAGTCATACTGCTCATGAGTGGCAGAGCCTTGGCTTAAATCCAGAGTTTCTGAATCCAGACCCCGTGTTCTTTCCAACAGACTTGCTTTCTATTTTCAAAGTGCTTGGTGCCATTGTTGTCATTTGTTTTTCTGCCCATCAGCCCTTTAGAGACGGGTTACAATCAGTTCCCCCTTAATCTGGAGAGTGGCTGAGTGATTCACTCCGGTTTACACAATAAGTTGGTGGCAGGAATGGTATTAAAGCAGCTCCTGAAATTCTGGGTCATTGTTAAGTAATGATTTCTTATTTCTCCTGTCCACTCAGCCAAATCCAAAGAGTCAAGAGCTTTGGGGCAGGGTGGCTTTGTTCCCGGATCAGAACAGTAACTGTCCGCACCTGTAACGCCTACTTCAGGTGAGCCTGCTGTAGGTAATCCTGGAATTCATAGGCTGAGCACCTGAGGGCTCCCCGCTGTTTACAGGCCTCAGTGCAAGGGCGGGATTGATTTGGTCCTTAAGGACCTGCTTTCATCAGTCACCACCTACTGGGAAGAGAATTGAACGGGGCTCATCTGGGGTTTGCTTTCAACTTAAAATAGTCATGTCTTTTCCCGAGAATATTGATTGAAAAGTTGATATCAAAATAAGCAAAGAAGCCAGACTAGCAAATTCCAGTGGTTTGAGTTATTTTTCCCTTTGGGGGGTGGGGTAGAAGTTCATGATAGGTGCAAATAGCAGGAAACAATATCAGAATACATAAAAGAAAGAGAAATTTGTACCCACAACCCTATCACCCGTTTTTTCTTTTGGTGTTCCTTTCTATCTTTGTCCATGTGCACATATAATTTTTACAGTTACACTCATGGCAAAGATGAGATTTTATATTTTCAGTTAACATCATAATATAAGCATTTTCCCAAGTCACCACATAATCTTCACGATTATATATATATATATATATATATATATATATATATTTTTTTTTTTTTGCGGTATGCGGGCCTCTCACTGTTGTGGCCTCTCCCGTTGCGGAGCACAGGCTCCGGACGCGCAAGGCTCAGCGGCCATGGCTCACCGGCCTAGCCGCTCCGCGGCATGTGGGATCCTCCCAGACCGGGGCACGAACCCGTATCCCCTGCATCGGCAGGCGGACTCTCAACCACTGCGCCACCAGGGAAGCCCCACGATTATATTTTTTAATGGCGCATAATATCACTTGAAGTGATGGAACCCTCATTTGCACGATCATTCTTTTCCTTAGTCATTAGGTTGTTTGCAATTTTTCGCTTCAAATGATGTATTCCTTTGCAAACTGCAGAAAAGCAGCAGATTCTTGATTTAACTGGGAGTTTCCTGGTATCAAACAGTGGCTCCATTTACAGGTGGGTACCCAGGAGTCGCCCTGAGGCCACGGTGATGATGGAGCGGTCAACATGGAGGAAAGCCTGGGTGGGGAGGGAGGGGTGGGAGCCAGAGAGCCAGAGCCGGGCTTGATTATGCATTTTCCCACCCAGACTTGCCTGCCTCTCAGGGACCCCTGGCAGCTACTCAGCTAGCACTGAGTAGGAAGCAGCCTGTGAACACAGCGGGTAAATGACAGAGGGTCCCATTTCAGCTACTGCAAGAAGCAAACCCAACAAGCTACCTGGGGAGGTTCTGTGCCTTCAGCTCTTCCCAGGCCGCTGAACATTGGGTCTCCTGAGAATAAACACTCGGGACACTAGGGGGACCTAACCGCTAATCCCAGGAGCCTGAGCAGAAGAGAAATGATGTATTTTGCTCATTTCATCAAGTTGCAATCTGTCTGACCCTGATCCTGGCATATTTTCTGCTCCCCTGCAACTTCTGCCTGAGAGGACAGAAGTCCCAACACAAATGCAGCCTGGGCACAGCACCTTTGGTCCTTCCCCAGCCAGAAATTCCTTCCGGCTCTTGGCACTCCTCCTCTCACAGCTTCTTACATGACCCCTTTGGGAAAAGCCCCCAGTCGATGAGAATTTCTGACAGCTTTGGGAAATGGAAACAAGCAGGAAGGCAGAGGACGTTCCCATTGCATTTAGAGTCAGCTCCATTTGGAGGCAATTCATTCAAAACGCAAGCGTACTCATGCAGTCACCGCAGGCCAAGTTAATTTATTGCCTCCTGGTTACAGCAGTGGTCCCGTCCCCTTAGGACGAGTTGAGTTTTGGAGTCCGGTGGCCAGGCAGAACCCTGTGGAATCTTCTCCATCATCCTCTTCATGGCCCATCTCAAGGTCACTCAGGACTTGCCTGGACTAGTAATAGAAGAAGCCAACAATGACAGAGTATTTACTGCTAGGTACTATGCAAAGTGCTTTACATAAATATCTCAAATAATCCTCACAACTCTGTGAAGAAAGGAGTGTTATTACCCCCATGCTGTGGATGAGAAATTCTATAGATGAGAAAAGGCTCAGAAAGGTCAAGTAACTAACCCCAAGACACAGAGTAGGTAAGTGGTACTAGCTAGGACTCAGATTCAGGCAGTCTGACTTGAGTGCACAAGCTCCCTGCTAGGGACACCTCCTCCTGCCAGCCTAGCTGCACCACAGTAATAATAAAAATAACTGAACCCTTAGTGAGTGCCAGGCACTTTGCTAAGGCATTTGCTTGCATTCCTTTAACTCTTTTTTTGGGCCTAGCCGCTCCGCGGCATGTGGGATCTTCCCAGACCGGGGCACAAACCCGTGTCTCCTGCATCAGCAGGCGGACTCTCAACTACTGCGTCACCAGGGAAGCCCTCCTTTAACTCTTGAATGAGGAACCAGAGAATCAGAGAGGTCAATTCACTTCCCCAAAGTCACGTTTAGTAAGTGAATATGACAGGGACTATTTTCCTCTAAAATCCAATTTCTCCTTCTTATAGAATAATAGACTCCCATTATTAGCTGAATATGTGGCCTTCTAGAATCAAGACAATTATTTGCCAGATTTTGTTGAAGCTAGGTGTGTCCCTGTGACTAAATCGTGGGTAACAAGATGTAAGCAAAGTGCTAAGTGCCACTTCCTGGAAACGTCAGCCTTCTCTCATTTCCTCCTTCCCGCTGGTAGAATGCTGACCTGAGAGCTGGAGCTGGAGGGGTGCCAGCTCGAGCTGTGACATGACCAAGGCCACAAAGAGCGGAGCCACAAGGTAGAAGGAACCTCGGTCCCCATGGACTCCATGGAACCAAATCAACTCAGCCATCTTGAGGTAACCACCCCTTGACTTTTACATGAAAGAGAAACACCCAACTTGGTTAAGCCATTATTTTGGGTTCCCTGTCATTTACCGCAAACCAAGTCCTAATTAACATAGTGGTGGAGCTAGAGCTTAAACCAGTTTGACTCCAAAGGCCAAAATTAACCAGTTTGACATGCTGTTTCTACTGTACAACTCTATACCCACATTGGTTCATCTTATTATGATCAGTCTTCCACTCCCTTCATTTGGAGAATCATTCGATAAATATTTACCAAGTGCCAGGCTCTGAGCTAGAGAATAAACCAAGAATATAAATATGGATGATTTGGTCAGTGCCCTCGAGGAGTTGGCAGTCCATCTTGGAAGACAGATGGCTAGGTACATAAATAAAATACAGTGCAACGAGTCCTGTAATTGAGACATGAGCCAAATACTGTGGGAGCACAAAGAGAGGAATGACTCACTGCCTGAGGGTCAGGGAAGATTTCACCAAAGTACAGCAGATGAGCTGCACATGCCGTGGCTGCAAGAAAGTGTGAAGTGTACTTGGTTTTCATACACCAGTACATGTAAACCACTGGCCTCCAATAACCAACCATCTTTTTTCTAGAAATGCAGCCCATTCTCCTTTCTCTGGAATTTTAGACTCGAATTCTTCAGCAGCGGAGACCCTTGTAGCCCCTTGGAAATCCAGACTGTTTTTGTTTGCTGGACCTGCAGCCATGAAGAAAAATGTATGTGGGAATCCTAAGGCCAACCCCCCTCACAACAAGGAAGAACATGGAAGCAGGGAAAGGAAGGCCCTCAGGAGCAGGGCTGGATAAATAAAGATTCTTCAGCATAGCTGTGAAAGCCAGAATGAGTTCTGTCCGTATTTACTCTGTGCTCAGAAATGGTGTTTCCAATGTGACCTTTCTACCTGCAATTCTAACGGTGGAGCTGCTGTCAGTGTTAATAAAGCCCAGACCCAGCTCTCCCTGACTGGAGCCAATTAGAATTACCCGGAGAGGGCAGCCAGGGCAGCCTCGCCGCTAATGAGGGCAGCTGATGTGTTGGCATTGGCTCATTCACCCAGTGATGAGGGGATGGGAAAGCTCACCCAGCCAAGTGGTCCCCTCTTCCTCCCTCCCACTGCCTCCAGTAACTCTGCTCAACTATTTCTTGAGCACCAGCTTTAAATCAAGGCAATGAGCTCTACTGGGGGAAAGAATATGTCCTGGATAATGAGGCTAAGCAACACTTTTCCTCACTCAGCCTATATTTATTAAGCAAACTAGAGCAGTCCCCCCTTATCTGAGGGAATATATTCCAAGAGTCCCAGTGGATGACTGAAACTGTAGGTAGTACCAAACCCTATATATACTATGCTTTTTTTCCTATACATGCATACCTATGAAAAAGCTTAATTTATGAATTAGCATAGTAAGAGATTAATAACTAATAATAAAATAGAACAATTATAATGATATATTAGAATAAAAGTTATATGAACGTGGTCTCTCCCTCCCTCTCTCTCACTCAGAATATCTTATGGTACAATTTAATGGCTCTTCCACTTTAAGCACTTATCACGCACTGTGGCATTCACTTTGTTTTTAACTTTTTATTTTATATTGGGGTATAGCTGATTAACAATGTTGTGATAGTTTCATGTGCACAGAAAAGCGACTCAGCCATCCAAATACATGTATCCATTCTCCCCCAAACTCCCCTCCCATTCAGGCTGTGTGGCATTAACTTCTGCAATTTGAGGTTGGACAGCAAAACTAGTACGAATTTCTTTTCCTTCTTCACAGTTTCACGGATAGAAGATTCATTCTTACCGTAGATCTTAGCAACCTCAGCATAGGATTTTCTTCTTTCCTTAAGTGGAGAACTTTCACCTTCTCACTTAAAGCGCTTTGCAACTGCTCTTTGGCATAACCAAACTGCCGGCATCACAACTCTTGCACTTTGGGGCCATGGTTAAGTAAAATAAGGGTGACTTGAACACAAGCACTGCGATACTACAACAGTCACGCTGATAACCGAGATGGCTACTATGTGACTAACGGGCAGGGTACCCTGGACGAAGGGACGATTCGCGTCTCCTCCTCACGGAGGAGGCGGGATGAAGCAGGACACGCGAGACTTCGTCACATTACTCAGAATGGCACGCAATTTAAAACTGACGAATTGTTTATTTCTGGAATTTTCCATTTAGTATTTTCAGACACAGCTGACTGCGGGGTAACTGAAACTGCAGAAAGCAAAAGGATAAGGTGGGGACTACTGTACTGTGTGCCAGGAGAGGTGCCGGGGCAATACGTAATAACAACTAAGATACAGAGGCAAATTTACCATGAAGTTAAAGAAGCTTAAGCTTTAGGGCCTCCCATTAGCACAAGTCCAGAAAGGGATGCTAGCAGTGTTGTACACGTTTTGGTAAACTGTGCAAAAGTGAGCTATTTTAACCACACTTAGTTAAGAATGGTGTCTCCTTCCACTCAGACTCTGTCACATTTCCCTTAGTGCAGGATGACACTGAAGTGGCATTCATGGGATCTGGCTGAGGGCAAGTTAAGTTGGGGATACAACTGGGTTTGCATTTTGTGGGGTGGTTTGCAGTCACTTCTTAAATAAGTTTTTGCTAGCCATCTCAGTGTGGAAATGGCCTCCAGGGATCCTCCTATTGCCCATGGTACCTTCTCATCTGGCATGTGGCACTAAGGAGCAGGGCCAAAGTTCACATCAGATTTGAATGTGTCCTACGGAAACTGGCACTGGAAGTATGTGGGTGGGGAAAGAAACAAGATTTGAATTGCATAGAGCCAAAAGTTAGTCTATGGGAAAGTCTTCCAATTGTCAGATGTGTAAAATTCTAAATGCAGGATTCAGTTCTCACAGATACCTAGTCATATATAGTAGGAATATTCAGTAATAGTTATGCAATTCTATGCTATACTTTTTTTTTTATTTTGATGACAATTATGCCAAATAGGACTTATCAAAATATGTTGGTAGGGTATAAACTGTAGCAGTCCTACAAACAGCAAGTATGTCTGGTTTTAGGCATGTTTTATGCATCCCAGTCATCAATAATAAATCTAATTTTTATTATGCTGGAAGAAAGACTTACTTCTCTTTCCTTTCTCTATATAGCAAATATTACAAAACTGTTGTTATATAAAGAAGTGATAAAAGAGTATTCGACAAAAAATGCAGCGGAAGAAAGTATTACAGCAGTGTGCTAGGCGGTTAATTAATAAAAACATTGTATTATTTTTCTGTATCTTGTGATATTTGTGAACATTTTCAGCTTTAAAAGTCTTACAATTTATTATTTCTTTTCTCAATCTAAATAAAGATCCACTTTCACACCTAATTTTGCTTTTGTAATTTTGTATTTTTCTTAAAGAGGGCCCTTCAAATTGTCTAAGTTTCAGGCCCCTCCTACACCCCTGGAGCGTACGGTCATGGTTTACTCCTTGTCATGGTCTCATGGGAAAACTCAATTGCCTCCCCCTGCTCATCATATATGTGATCACTGAATACCAGGTTCTGAGCTAGGGATGGGCACACAGTAGTAGATGAAGCAGATCTTGCACCTTCCTAGGTGTGGAGAGGGAGACACCGATATCAAATAAACTAAATCATACGGCATGCTGCAGGAGAGAATAAGGGGGCAAAACTTCTCAGAGGACATATTTTAGCTGAGACTGAAAGGGTAAGAGTTGGTCAGATGAAGAATAATAAAAGAACATGGCAAGCGGAAAGAACAGCGTGAGTAAAGGCCCTGGGGTGGTAAGGGCCTGGTGCATGACAGGTATTCAGTAAGTATCAAATTAATTTTTAAAATAAATATTACAATTTGTGCAGGGCCAGGGTGCTATGGGAACATAAAGGAGAGGCACTGAACCCTTGCCAAGGGCAGCAGCAATGGACGAATGAGGAATAAGCGAAAGTTAGTCAGGTTAGAATAGACTTTCTGACTTTCAGGAGAAGAAACAGCATGTGCAATGGCCCTAGGATTAGAGAGAGATCAGAAAGCAGTTCTGTATGGTTAGACCACAGTGAGCTGGATTTAAGAAGGAAAGTTTGGCTGAGGGAAGGTGGAGAGGTAGAACTGGCAAGAAATGAGGCCAGACATGTAAACCAGAGCCAGACCACGAAAAAGCCTCATAAGCCATGGTAAGATGTTTGGACTTTATGTTGGTAAGGTGGTTTTAGGAAAGGAAATGACATGCTCAGATCAGCACGTGAGAAAGATTTGGTTGCCAGGTGGAGAGAAGACTGGATAGGGGCAGAGGCAGGAAGTCCAGGCATGAGGCTGTTAGAGAAATGCAAGAGAAGGAGGTGGTGGCCAGAGGTAGTGGCAGTGGGGATGGGGAGAGGCAGACAGATCCCTAGAGGAAGGTTGTGGTACCTGGTGCAGTTAGCTGGACAAGGTAAAAGAATCATATTGGGGGCCGGTGCCAGGCTGGTTCCTAGTTCCTCTTCCTTTAGGAAGCTAGCCAATCTCATGGGAGACAGGCTTCTTGTTTACAGTGGAGGGTTTCTTTCCAGTAGCAGGACTGCCTGTGTTCTGCGGTCATCCTGTGCTGCATGTCTTCTGTTCACCCCTCGGACCTTGCTCTCTGTTCTCTGACTTCTCACTGGGCTCAGCCAATGGGAGCTGACAAAAGACTGGAGGGCAGGGGAGAAAGGTCACAGTATTTATTCCTGGTGGCCTCCCTGAGAGGAGGGAGGAGGAGGACCCAGACTAGTTATGCCCTTCAGTCTCTCTCGAGACAGCCTTCTCATCTCTACTCTTCCCCTTCCTGGTTTCGGTATTCACTTCCCTTCCCTTCACTTAGGACTTAAGGAGGTTACAGCTCCACTGACCAGCTGCGGAATCACCCCAACATCCCTGTGGTTCCCCCACGCCTCATCCACAACTTGGTAAGTTCTTTTAAGCCAGACCATGCCCCCACAAGCCCAACAGCCAGTAAGACCAAGACCGCACCCTCAGCCCTTTTTCTGATGACCAACCAGCATCTTCCTGCGCCCCTTGCCCCAGGCCAAGTCCTGCTCCTGCCCGAAGCCTGGAGTTTGGCTCCGTTTCCTGGCTCTGACTTCCCGAGCACTGGGCCCTGCCCCGTTCAGCCCCTGTGGTCTTCCTCCAGTGCTGGGGAGACCTGAAGAGCCAGTTATCAAGTGACCAGTGACCAAGAACCCCCTCTGCCTCCACTGAGAAGGCTGACTACACCTGCCCAATCGTTGTTCTCAGACTCACCATCCTCTAGGCTCCCTGCTGACCTGTAATCTTCTTTATGTCTGTCTGGATGTATGTGTCTATGTCTCCAGTAATTCTGCCTGTTGCCCCCTCCCCGACCTGGGCGCAGGGACAGTGCACTGTTCGTGCTTTATTCCAGCACCCAGCCCAGTGCCCGGGACATAGTAGTTACTGGGTAGCTTTTTGTTGACCAACAGACCAACCGACTGCACTCCCGTCATCTGTTGACAGTCTTCCCCCAGATAAGACAGAGCACCATTGATTAGGCTGCAGGCTTCCCGGCTACAAATCTTTTCAGTCTTGCCTCCCGCAGAGGCGTCTCTTCAGCATCGTGACTATTTCCAGCAACTCCTCAGTCATACATTTATAGTATTCTTGTGAGACACTCCCTGGGCCCAAGAAATGTCTTCGTTGGCCCCAAGCACTGATAAGTCCACAGACACTGACTTCACATGTGGCGTGACTCGTTATATCATCACCTTTCATATTAATTAAATCTCAGGGTTTGTTACAGAACATTTCAAAGTCTGCCTGTGTGTCTCCAACTAAATTATAAGCTCCCAGAGGGCAGAACCCACATTTTATACCTCTTTAAGGTGGAGTTTAGGTGTAAGGTGACCCAGGAAGAGGCATCTAACAATCAACGTGGAATGTGGGGCTGAGGATGAGAGAGGAGGTTGGAGCCAGACACAGATTTGGGATGCAGCTGCCCAAGGGAGAGCTGATACTGGTGGGAGAAGGTGTAACATTGCTTTGAAGAACGCCCACCTTCGGGATGTGGGAGGAAATATACAGTGCAACAAAGGAAAAGACAGAATAATAGGCTTGTGGGAGGTCATGGGAATGTTGCTGACTCAAGTCGATGGGGAGGGGACAGGTCACCGGGACCAGAGGAGGCGGGAGTGAGGAGGGGCTGATCCATATGTCAGCTGAGAAGTTGAAGGTGCCTTCGGGGCCCTCATGGTACAGTAGTGAGGGTGGACCACACTACAAGGAGCCAACGAGTGAGGAAACCAAGGCAGCGAGTGCAGTTTCAAGAATTAGATAAGGGAAGGGAAGAGAGGGCAGTCACAGGAAAGGGCAGCTTGGCACAAAGGAGGCATTCCATAAATATATTTGTTCATAAAAATGTGTAATCAAAGACTTCCCTCGTGGGCTTCCCTGGTGGCGCAGTGGTTGAGAGTCCGCCTGCCAATGCAGGGGACACGGGTTCGAGCCCTGGTCTGGGAAGATCCCACATGCCGTGGAGCAACTAGGCCCGTGAGCCACAACTTCTGAGCCTGTGCTTCTGGAGCCTGTGCCCCGCAACAAGAGAGGCCGCAACAGTGAAAGGCCAGCGCACCGCGATGAAGAGTAGCCCCCGCTTGCCACAACTGGAGAAAGCCCTCGCACAGATACGAAGACCCAACACAGCCATAAATAAATAAATTAATTAATTTAAAAAAAAAAAAAAGACTTCCCTGGTGGTTCAGTGGTTAAGAATCTGCCAGCCAATGCAGGCGATGCAGGTTCCATCCCTCGTCCAGGAGGATCCCACATGCCACAGAGCCACTAAGTCCGTGTGCCATGACTACTGAGCCTGCGCTCTAGAGCCCATGAGCCACAACTACTGAAGCCCACATGCCTGGAGCCCCTGCTCCGCAATGAGAAGACACCACAATGAGAAGCCCCCGCAATGAGAAGCCCGCACACTGTGTCGAAGAGTAGCCCCCACTCGCTGCAACTAGAGAAAGCTGTGCACAGCAACAAAGATCCAATGGAGCCATAACTAAATAAATAAATAAATGGGGAAAAAAATGAAACTGTAAGTCTCTAAAATAATGAGACTAAGGCTTAACATGACCCAGAACATGTTTTTAAAAATTAAATTAAATTAAAAAGTTTAAAAATGTGTAATCATATGTACATTTATTTTTATAAACTATATCTGAATATATAGGAGAGATAGAAACAGATTGTGGGCAGAGGTGGAAGAACCATTCGCAATGGAGTGTTTGAAGATGGAGGCAAGCTGGGTCTGAGTAGGAGAGCATGGGATGCAGGTGAGGCCTTAGACTTGGTCAGGAAGTGGACATTCCTGGAAGACAGGAATGATGGCATGCAGGGAGGGTAAAAGAAAAAAGAAATGGATATTTTGCAGTGAAAGGACTGCTTCCCTAGCAAGTTTCCCAAAACATGAAACAACTCTGACCCTTTCTTATTTGTGCAGAGGCATTTAGATGGATTTCAGAAGCTCTTGAGCCTCTTACAGAATGCAGGATTTCTGTCATTGGATTTAAAATGTCTACCATAGAACATTATACCTCTAGCCTGGACAGGGCATTTGAGGGCAAGCTCAGAAAAAGGAGGTAACGCTACCAAAGAGTCCAGAAAACCAAAACGCCTCCTTCATTCCAAGCACGGAGGTCAGTAATAAAACAGCGTTTAATCCACAGCTTGAATGCAAAGGTTAGAAGAAAGAAAAAAAGCAACCCTGAAACTATATGATGCGCACTCCTTTTTACAAGCCTGACAAAGCAAGCAGGAGACAAATCCCATTTACAAGGACAGTAAAAGCTTGGACTCCTCTCTGGCCCAAGCCCTTTCCATGCATCATAAATATTTCCATAGTCATAAATATCACTGATGAGGAGTCAGAAGGCTCTTAATAGGCTCCAACGTATTTCACGGTGGAGGCAGCTAGGAAAAATGCACTGAATAAGAAGAAGACAGGGTGAGAGATCTCCTGGGAGGAAATTAAAATAGAATCTTCCACTAGAATGATGCTCCATCTATGTGCTGACTTAAGCCAGGAAAGAACTAGCTGAAGACTCATTGTGAGAAGCATTTTCTCCCACTGGCCCAGGGCCTTTTCTATCTCAGAAATGCCAATTCCCTTCAAGCTGAGTTTTGTGGTGGTTGATTTTGTTGATGATGAGCCACCATAAGGAAGGAAGGGAGCGAACTAGCATTTTTAAAAACTTCATAGAGCAGAAGCAAGAAGAACTACAATCCTGCAGCCTGTGGAAAAAAACCCACATTCACAGAAAGATAGACAAGATGAAAAGGCAGAGGGCTATGGACCAGATCAAGGAACAAGATAAAACCCCAGAAAAACAACTAAAAGAAATGGAAATAGGCAATCTACCAGAAAAAGAATACAGAATAATGATAGTGAAGATGACCCAGGACCTCGGAAAAAGAATAGAGGCAAAGATCGAGAAGATGCAAGAAATGTTTAACAAAGACCTAGAAGAATTAAAGAACAAACAAACAGAGATGAACAATACAATAACTGAAATGAAAAACACACAAGAAGGAATCAATAACAGAATAACTGAGGCAGAAGAACAGATAAGTGACCTGGAAGACAGAATGGTGGGATTCACTGCTGCGGAACAGAATAAAGAAAAAAGAATGAAAAGAAATGAAGACAGCCTAAGAGACTTCTGGGAAAACATTAAACACAGCCACATTCGCATTATAGGGGTCCCAGAAAGAGAAGAGAGAGAGAAAGGACCCGAGAAAATATTTGAAGAGATTATAGTCGAAAACTTCCCTAACATGGGAAAGGAAACGGCCACCCAAGTCCAGGAAGTGCAGAGGGTCCCATACAGCATAAACCCAAGGAGAAACACACCGAGACACATAGTAATCATATTGGCAAAAATGAAAGACAAAGAAAAATTATTGAAAGCAGCAAGGGAAAAATGACAAATTACATACAAGGGAACTCCCATAAGGTTAACAGCTGATTTCTCAGCAGAAACGCTACAAGCCAGAAGGCAGTGGCATCATATACTTAAAGTGATGAAAGGGAAGAACCTACAACCAAGATTTCTCTACCCAGCAAGGATCTCATTCAGATTCAATGGAGAAATCAAAAGCTTTACAGACAAGCAAAAGCTAAGAGAATTCAGCACCACCAAACCAGCTCTACAGCAAATGCCAAAGGAACTTCTCTAAGTGGGAAACACAAGAAAAGAAAAGACGATACAAAAAGAAACCCATAACGATTAAGAAAATGGTCATAGGAACATACATATCAATAATTACCAGGCTTCCCTGGCGGCGCAGTGGTTGAGAGTCCGCCTGCCGATGCAGGGGACACGGGTTCGTGCCCCAGTCCAGGAAGATCCAACATGCCTTGGAGCGGCTAGGCCCGTGAGCCATGTTCCCTGAGCCTGCGCGTCCGGAGCCTGTGCTCTGCAACGGGAGAGGCCACAGCAGTGAGAGGACTGCGTAACGCAAAAAAAAAAAAAAAAAAAATTACCTTAAACGTGAATGGATTAAATGCTCCAACCAAAACACACAGGCTTGCTGAATGGACACAAAAACAAGGCCCGTATATATGCTGTCTACAAGAGACCCACTTCAGACCTAGGGACACATACAAACTGAAAGTGAGGGGATGGAAAAAGATATTCCATGCAAATGGAAATGAAAAGAAAGCTGGAGTAGCAATACTCCTATCAGATAAAATAGACTTTAAAATAAAGAATGTTACAAGAGACAAGGAAGGACACTACATAATGATCAAGGGATCAATCCAAGAAGAAGATATAACAATTATAAATATATATGCACCCAACATAGGAGCACCTCAATACATAAGGCAACTGCTAACAGCTCTAAAAGAGGAAATCAACAGTCACACAACAATAGTGGGGGACCTTAACACCTCACTTACACCAATGGACAGATTATCCAAACAGAAAATTAATAAGGAAACAGAAGCTTTAAATGACACAATAGACCAGATACATTTAATTGATATTTATAGGACATTCCATCCAAAAACAGCAGATTACACTTTCTTCTCAAGTGTGCACGGAACATTCTCCAGGATAGATCACATCTTGGGTCACAAATTAAGCCTCAGTAAATTTAAGAAAATTGAAATCATATCAAGCATCTTTTCTGACCACAATGCTATGAGATTAGAAATCAATTAAAGGGAAAAAACCATAAAAAACACAAACACATGGAGTCTAAACAATATGTTGCTAAATTACCAAGAAACCACTGAAGAAATCAAAGAGGAAATCAAAAAATACCTAGAGACAAATGACAATGAAAACAGGACAATCCAAAACCTATGGGATGTAGCAAAAGCAGTTCTAAGAGGGAAGTTTATAGCTATACAAGCCTACCTCAAGAAACAAGAAAAATCTCAAATAAACAATCTAACCGTACACCTAAAGGAACTAGAAAAAGAAGAACAAGCAAAACCCAAAGTTAGCAGAAGGAAAAATCATAAAAATCAGAGCAGAAATAAATGAAAGAGAAACAAAGAAAACAATAGCAAAGATCAATAAAACTCAAAGCTGGTTCTTTGAGAAGATAAACAAAATTGATAAACCATTAGCCAGACTCATCAAGAAAAACAGGGAGAGGACTCAAATCAATAAAATTAGAAATGAAAAAGGAGAAGTTACAACAGACACAGCAGAAATACAAAGCATCCTAAGAGACTACTACAAGCAACTCTATGCCTATAAAATGGACAACCTGGAAGAAATGGACAAATTCTTAGAAAGGTATAACCTTCCAAACTGACCCAGGTAGAAATAGAAAATATGAACAGACCAATCAGAAGTAATGAAATTGAAACTGTGATTAAAAATCTTCCAACAAACAAAAGTCCAGGACCAAATGGCTTCACAGGTGAATTCTATCAGACATTTAGAGAAGAGCTAACACCCATCCTTCTCAAACTCTTCCAAAAAATTGCAGAGGAAGGGAACCTCCCAAACTCATTCTCTGAGGCCACCATCACCCTGATACCAAAACCAGACAAAGATACTACAGAAAAGGAAAATTACAGACCAACATCACTGATGAATATAGATTGAAAAATCCTCAACAAAATACTAGCAAAAAGAATCCAACAACACATTAAAAGGATCATACACCATTATCAAGTGGGATTTATCCCAGGGATGCAAGGATTCTTCAGTATATGCAAATCAATCAATGTGATACACCATATTAACAAATTGGAGAATGAAAACCATATGATCATCTCAATAGATGCAGAAAAAGCATTTGACAAAATTCAACACCCATTTATGATAAAAACTCTCCAGAAAGTGGGCATAGAGGGAACCTACCTCGACATAATAAAGGCCATATACGACAAACCCATAGCAAACATCATTCTCAACGGTGAAAAACTGAAAGCATTTCCTCTAAGATCAGGAACAAGACAAGGATGTCCACTCTCACCACTATTATTCAACATAGGTTTGGAAGACCTAGCCATGGCAATCAGAGAAGAAAAAGCAAAAAAAGGAATACAAATTGGAAAAGAAGTAAAACTGTCACTGTTTGCATATGACATGACACTATACATAGAGAAACCTAAAGATGCCACCAGAAAACTACTAGAGCTAATCAATGAATTTGGTAAAATTGCAGGATACAAAATTAATGCACAGAAGTCTCTGGCATTCCTATATACTAATGATGAAAAATCTGAAAGAGAAATTAAGGAAACACTCCAATTTACCATTGCAACAAAAAGAATAAAATACCTAGGAATAAATCTACCTAGGGAGACAAAAGACCTGTATGCAGAAAACTATAAGACACTGATGAAAGAAATTAAAGATGATACCAACAGATGGGGAGATATACCATGTTCTTGGACTGGAAGAATCAATATTGTGAAAATGACCCAAAGCAATCTATAGATTCAATGCAATCCCTATCAAATTACCAATGGCATTTTTTACAGAACTAGAACAAAAAATCTTAAAATTTGTATGGAGGCCCAAAAGACCCCGAATAGGGCTTCCCTGGTGGCACAGTGGTTGAGAGTCTGCCTGCCGATGCAGGGGACATGGGTTCGTGCCCCGGTCCGGGAATATCTCACATGCTGCGGAGCAGCTAGGCCCGTGAGCCATGGCCACTGAGCCTTGTGCGTCCGGAGCCTGTGCTCCGCAACGGGAGAGGCCACAACAGTGAAAGGCCTGCGTACCGCAAAAAAAATAAAAAGACCCCGAATAGCCAAAGCAGTCTTGAGGGAAAAAAATGGAGCTGGAGGAATCAGACTCCCTGACTTCAGACTATACTACAAAGCTACAGTAATCAAGACAGTATGGTACTGGCACAAAAACAGAAATATAGATCAATGGAACAGGATAGAAAGCCCAGAGATAAACCCACAGACCTATGGTCAACTAATCTACGACAAAGGAGGCAAGGATATACAATGCAGAAAAGACAATCTCTTTAATAAGTAGTGCTGGGAAAACTGGACAGCTACATGTAAAAGAGTGAAAGTAGAACACTCCCTAACACCATACACAAAAAAAAACTCAAAATGGATTAGAGACCTAAATGTAAGACCAGACACTTTAAAACTCTTAGAGGAAAACATAGGAAGGACACTCTTTGACATAAATCACAGCAAGATCTTTTTTGATCCACCTCCTAGAGTAATGGAAATAAAAACAAAAATAAACAAATGGGACCTAATGAAACTTCAAAGCTTTTGCACAGCAAAGGAAACCATAAACAAGATGAAAAGACAGCCCTCAGAATCGGAGAAAATATTTGCAAATGAATCATTGGACAAAGGATTAATCGCCAAAATATATAGACAGCTCATACAGCTCAAGATTAAAGAAACAAACAACCCAATCCGAAAATGGGCAGAAGACCTAAAAGACATTTCTCCAGAGAAGACATACAGATGGCCAAGAAGCACATGAAAAGCTGCTCAACATCACTAATTATTAGAGAAATGCAAATCAAAACTACAATGAGGTATCACCTCACACCAGTTAGAATGGGCATCATCAGAAAATGTACAAACAACAAATGCTGGAGAGGGTGTGGAGAAAAGGGAACCGTCTTGCACTGTTGGTGGGAATGTAAATTGATACAGCCACTATGGAGAACAGTATGGAGGTTCCTTAAAAAACTAAAAATAGAATTACCATATGACCCAGCAATCCCACTACTGGGCATATACCCAGAGAAAACCATTAATTCAAAAAGACCCACGCACCCCAATGTTCATTGCAGCACTATTTACAATAGCCAGGTCATGGAAGCAACCTAAACCCCCATCGACAGACAAATGGATAAAGAAGATGTGGTACATAGACACAATGGAATATTACTCAGCCATAAAAGGTAATGAAATTGGGTCATTTGTAGAGACGTGGATGCATCCAGAAACTATCATACAGAGTGAAGTAAGTAAGAAAGAGAAAAACAAATATCGTATATTAACGCATATATGTGGAACCTAGAAAATGGTACAGATGAACCGTTTTGATAACAGAAATTGAGACACAGATGTACAGAACAAACGTATGGACAACAAGGCAGTGGGGGGGAATGGTGGTGGGATGAATTGGGAGATTGGGATTGACATGTATACACTGATGTGTATAAAATGGATGACTAATAAGAAAGAAAAGTAAATAAATAAACGTAAAAAAATTCATAGCAGGATTTTTAAAAAATTCATAGCAGGATAGTGGACAAAAAAAATGGTAGTGTATTCATACAATTGAATACTATTCAGCAACAAAAAAGATGGACCACTAGTCACACACCATCATGGATGGGTTTCAAAAACATTATGCTGAGTGAAAGGAGCCTTACGTAAAAGAGTACATACTATATAATTCCATTTATATGATGTTCTCTAATAGGTCATTAAGGGTGGGAAAAAAATCCAAACAATGGTGGCCATTATGGGTCGGGGGAGAGATGAAACGGGAAGGGATGTGAGGGAACTTTCTGTGGTGACGGAAGTGTTCTCTACATCTTGATGGGAGTTTGGATTACACAGGCACTTGCATTTGTCAAAACTCGGTGAAAGTACCCTTAAGATTTGTGTATTCCATTGTATCTAAATTTTACCTCAAATGAAAAAACTAAACAAAGATTGAAATCTAGTTAATGATATGCATGCTGAAGTAATTAGGGGAAAGTGTTCTGATGTCTGCAAATTACACTGAAATGCACCACTAAAATAAAATAGATTCATGGATGGATAGATGGATAAATGTGTGAGAAAGCAATTTTAGTAAGTTGTTAATGGTAGAATTTAGGTGGCTGGTAGACAGCTGTTCCCTGTAAAATTCTTTCCACTTTGCTATGTGTTTGAAAAATTTCGCAACAAAATGTTAGAAACAAGAGTAATGTGATTTTTTTAAAACAGCAAACATTTACTGAGTCCCTAGGTGTGCCAGGTACTTTACATACATTTTCCCAATCCTCATACTATCCTGATTTTACAGACCAAAGGTTAACATTCAGAGAAACACAGTTTCAGGGTCAGGGATGCTTCTTTGCCCTTCTTTTACGTTTGCCCTCCAGATGCAGGATCTGGCACTTGTAGTTTGGGTAGCAAACCCTGTCTTCTGCAGCTGCTGCCTCTGAGACTTCATCCTCAGCCTTGGCTTCTGATTAACCGCTAAGGTGAAGAGAAGTCCTCAACCACCAATCAATCAACACTGTCACAAATATTAATTGAACACCTACTACATGAAGGAATTCAAGGAAATATGAAACACAGTCTCTGCCTTCAAAGGCTCCCAAAGTACTGAACCTAGCCTGAAGAACTGGACTCTCTGTGTGACTTTGGCACTAACTAGCTGTGTGGCCTTGAACAAGTTACTTCAGCTCTTGGGCTTTATTCTCTTGATCCATGAAATAAGGGCTTGAAATAGACCGTCCCTCAGGTTCCTGGCAACCCTCATGTTTCTGTGACTTTTGATCCATAGTAATTTGAAGGGTCATCAGCTGGTCCAGATAGTGTTTGCCAAAGGAATACAGATGAGGGAAATCCTTTGTGGGGGGGAGTGCAGAGAAGTCCCCAGGAAGTGGCGTCTAAGCAGTGCCCATGTGGATGGGGGAGGAGATAGTGTTCCAGTGGAGGAGATGCAAACACCGGGCCTGAAGGGAGGACACACAGGGACTGTGAAGAGGGAGTGTGACTGGAGAGGGGGTTCGTTACCAGGAGCAGAGACAACACCGAGAAAACAGTTTGCGCTTTAACTTCTGAGAAGCAGGACCGCACAAGAGGTGTTAGGCATGGGAAGTATGTGATAAGGTGGTATCTGAGGAAGATTAATCTATTTATTTTCAGTCATGGAAGAAAAGAGCAGCATAAGTAATCACAAATGTCAGATCATTATAAAACCCTGTGGCAGACTCTAGAATACCCTTGATCTGTGACTTTCAAGCTATGATCTTGAGAACATTAGGGCTCCTGGGAAGCGAGGGGAAGCTGAGGGGAGGCAGGGTCCAGCACCCTCACCCTCTCCCACTCCCGCCTTAACTGCAACAGCACTGCTTTTTTTTTTTTTTTTACATCTTTATTGGAGTATAATTGCTTTACAATGGTGTGTTGGTTTCTGCTTTATAACAATGTGAGTCAGTTATACATATACATATGTTCCCATATCTCTTCCCTCTTGCGTCTCCCAACAGCACTGCTTTTATTGGTTTCATATATGGGAGTTCCAGATAAAACTTATTTTGAAATAATTCAACAGACTTCAACTGAACGACGTAAATTAATTACACAAATAAGCAGCCAGACAGTTGTCAGGAGGGGGTTGTTTGAGGATAAATAATTTGCTGGGCATATGCCTCACACAGCTAACTGAGATGACTCCACATTTCCACCTGCGAGGTGCCAGCTCTGATAAAAGCAAAGAGTCTTAGGAAGAGGGCAGATTTGGAAACGGCTGTGCCTATGCCCCAGGATGTTACTGAAACGTTTTCACTCTGTGCAACATTCATGTGCAGTGGACTTTCAACTATGAAGCCCTGGGGGCGTGACTCAGGCCCAGTCGGCCTTCTGTCCTGACTTGATTCCCTCAGCAGGTCCCAGGGCCTCACTCCCCTCCTGGTAGCTGCCTCCTCCCACCCCTCTCCCTGACTCTTTGTGATGTGTTACCCTAGACAAACACTCAAGAGCTTTTCACTCTGCAAAATAGACCAGGGTAACAAAAACAACAAACCTGGGGAAGTTACACAGGTTCTAGATTCTTGCAGATATAATTTGGTTGGATCTCCTGGCTTTGGTCTTCTCTGCAGGAGATAATAGCTGAAAAATTCTGCCCTCCACATTTATTCTTGGATGGTCTCATCAGTGGTCCCTTCTTTCAGACCTGACTCTTAGATGCCCTCAGGCATAGCATTAGCCCTCCCCTTGTTTCAGGTGCTCCCTGACCCTCTGTCCCACAGAAAAAGGGCCTTCCTCATAGCTGTGTTTTCACCCCGCCACTTTGTGCATGACCTTATGCTATGCCCCCTGGTTATCTAATACTGCCTAAGAAGTCACCCAAAGTTTAATGGCTTAAAAAAAAACAATCATTTATTATCTCTCACAGTTTCTGTTGGTCAGGAATTTGGGAAGGACGCAGGGGGCAGTTCTGGCCCAGGGTCTCTCATGTGGTTGCAGTCATACGTCAGCTGGGGCTACAATCATCTGAAGGCTTGGCTGGGGCAGGAGGATCCATTTCCAAGGTGCTCACTCACCTGACTGCCAAACTGCTGCTGGCTCAGGTCAGGGGACTCAGTTCTTCTCCATGTGGGTCTCTCCATGTCACTGCTTGAGTGCACTCATGGCATGGCAGCTGGCCTCCCCCCAGGCAAGAAACCAAGAGACCAAGTCAGATGCTGCAGTGACTTTTACAGCCTAGCCTTGAATGTCATACACTATCCCTCCTACTTATTTACTAGTCACACAGTGACAGACCTGATTCAGTGTGAAAGAGGACCATGCAAGAAAGCAAGGGTTACTGGAGGTCATCTTGGAGGCTGGCCCACCACACTATAGAAAGGTCAGAAGAAGAGGACCAGACTCAAGCCATCAAATAGTTCACAACTTAGTTGGGGGTGGGGGAGAAATCTTATAGACCCGTAATAGTAGGAGGAAGAAGAAGGAGGAGGAGGAAGGAGGGGAGGGAGGAGAAAGAAAAAAAAGGCAGGCAGTACATGCCCTGGAATGCAAATTAGGTATGGAGTAAGCAAGACAGATATAGCCTCTGCTCTCTTGAAGTTTGTAATCTAGAGGGAATGGCAGTTTTCGTGTAAATAAGTATAAATAATTGCACTTGGAATAAAATCCAATCTCCTTACCTTGTCCCTGCCTATTCTTTTCCTCTACTACTCATCTCCTTTCTCACTGAGCTTCAACCACACTGGCCTTTCCTCCATTCCTCCAAGAGACCAAGCTCCCACCTCCCACGGGGCCTTGCACTTGCTGTCCCCTGGAATGCTCTCCAGGTCTTTGCACAGCCAGCTCTTTCTGGCCATTCAGGTCTCTGCGCTTAGCTGCCACCTGATCTTTTCTGGTTTTGTCATTCCCTTCCTCCAGCTCGAATGTAAGCTTCGTGAGAATAGAGACTTCGTTAAATCTTCCTCACTGCTGTGCCTCCAGTTCTGGATAGCACTTGTTATGCGGTAAGTGATGCATAAATACCGTAATGAGTAAATGCAGTGCCTGCTTTCTGACGAGGTTCTAAAACTGGATAAAATCTTCCTCTAGAATGTTGTAAACTTAAGCTCCAGCCCTGTCTCTTGTCCATCTTGCAATCCAAACCAAGGTTGGTGAATTGCAGGCCTACCTAGGATCTAACCTTGCTGACTCCTTGACTCTGAGCAAATAGCATACCTCTGCCACACCTGATCTTCCACCACGTCTAGATTCAGTTGATCCAGCCCAGGCTGACTGCGTTATTTGTGTTTTCCCTTGGAGATGGGTCCTCAATTTCTGATTGCCTTTGCTTGGCTTCCTGAACAACTTCCCTCTCTCTCTCCTCCGCGGGAAGGGCCATTCCAGCCTTGTTTTGCTGCACTTGTGTTTTCAGCTTTCCTGGGCTAAAATATCAAAAACAGTTGCTCATTAATATCCCAGCTTTCCTGCTTTTCAGGAGAAACAACATGACAAACAGAAACCCCATGCATATTTATTTTGAAAATACGGTTTTCAATTTGAGAGCAAATGGACACTGCTGGTCTGCAGGTCTTTTCACCTGCTGTGGCGTGTGATTAGTGAGGTCTTTTCCCTCCGGGTGGTGGTGCCAGCTAATGGACTCATGCTCCCTCTGTATGTTTATTTATCTTCAGTTAATTAAAAGTTTGCCAAGTCTTCCTCACTGCCCTTGTTCACAGCAAGGCCAAGAGTTGGCTTGTGGCACTGATCCGGGTTGGCAGCCTGGGTGGGGGAGGCCATCCTATTAAATCTTAATCTAAGAGGGAGATCACGCCTGTGGGCTTCCATCCCTGGGGTGCTCCCGCTGGGAAGTCACAAATCAGTGCCAGAGCTCAGTGCCAGTGGCAACTCTCCCTGCCAGGCCTGAGTCAGCATCAGATGCAATTTTTTGGAATTGTTATTTGACAATAAATTTGAGAATTCTGGGAGATGTCTCTTAAAAACTGGAATGAATTACACACACATCTACCTTGGAAGGGGATGTTAACCATCATGTGAAACTGTATCTTATAAATGATGAATGAGCCAATTTGCCAACATTAATTTTGAAGTTATGGGTTAGGTTAAGACTAGCAAAGTATCCTGTACTTCAGATGTTATGAAACTGTGCCTCCACCAGGACTGGAGGAGGAGATTAAGAACTGAGTTGGCACTCAAGGCCTCCACTGCCCCAGTTTTGGAAATTCCCACAAGTTCGCCTTCCCACCAGCCTCCTCCCTTCAGTCACTGTTAGCTGTGTGCTAGCTTTTGAATCATTTCAGCAGGTACCTTGGCTGACAAACTTGGAAGATAGGAAGAGCACTCTGTTGTGAGTTGAAGTGTGTCCCCCAAAAAGATGAGTTGAAGTCCTAACCTCCAGGACCTGCGAATGTGACCTTATTTGAAAATAGGGTCTTTGCAGATGTGAGTAGTTAAGATGAGGTCATACTGGATTGCGCAGGCCTGATCCACTGACTGATGTCCTTATAAGAAGAGATCACAGCAAGGTCCTACTGTATAGCACAGGGAACTATGTTCAATACCTTGTAATAACTTATAATGGAAAAGAATATGAAAAAGGTAAGCCTAAAACTAACCCAACATGGTAAATCAACTATACCTCAATTAAAAAAAAAAAAGAAGAAATAAAAAAGGAAGAGATCACAGAGACACACAGGGAGACCACCATGTGATGTCTGAGGCACAGACTGTAGTGACGCATCTACCAGCCAAAGTGTGCCAAGGATTGCCGGCAGCACCAGAAGCTAGGAAGAAGCAAGGGAGGATCCTCCCCTAGAGCCTTCAGAGAGAACACAGCCCTGCCAACGCCTTGGCTTTGGACTTACAGCCTCCAGAACTGAGAGGATAAATTTCTGTTGTTTTAAGTCACAGAGTTTGCAATACTTTGTTACAGCAGCCCTAGGAAACTTATACATAATCTACTCCTGGCCCCGCTGCTGCATGCCTCAGCCAGCTTGCATCTCTGCTGAACTTTTTTTTTTTTTTTTTGCAGTATGTGGGCCTCTCACTGTTGTGGCCTCTCCTGTTGCGGAGCACAGGCTCCGGACGCACAGGCTCAGCGGCCATGGCTTACGGGCCCAGTCGCTCCGCGGCATGTGGGATCTTCCCTGACAGGGGCACAAACCCGTGTCCCCTGCATCGGCAGGCGGGGCTCTCAACCACTGCGCCACCAGGGAAGCCCTCTGCTGAGCTTCTTGATAGGCTTGGTCACCCTTGCTCCTTTCACTTTCTGAGAGGTCTTATACAGTGAAATCCCAACTTGCTAGAAGGTTTTTAGAAAGTGGGAAGTCAGGCTAAGAAGAAAACCTCATCACATCTCAAGTCTTGCAGATGATTTTTGAAACATCTCAGTCCAACTTCTTGTCCAACTAAGTGGAGGTGAGTAAGCACGGTAAGATGGCTCATTGACAATGGAGGATGTCGCTCTGCTTCGGGGGTCATCACTCTAAATTCAGGTCTCCCTGGTTGGCATCACAGATACAGAGAGAATAAGACGTTGGCATAAAATTGTACTGACCCCAGCACTTATTCTGGAAACTGAATTTTTACTTTCACATTCCTGACTAGCTCTTTGTCTCTTCTAAAAGCTGAACGTACAACGACAACAAAATTAGAAAAAGTTAGATTGAGAGTTCAAGCTAGGTGAATTTCTGGTAACCAAGATTCTATAATATTCTGTTGTAGCTGTGGGAAGGGATATTGAACTTGAGGTCAGAAGACTTGGACTTGAATTCCAGCTCTGCTCATCCTCACAACAACCTGGCAAGGCAAGTATAATTACCCCCAGTTACACATGGCAGGATGGACTGAGGCTGCCCCCATCCCCTCTCCAAAGAGACACACTCAAGAACCAAAAATGTGTCTTCTGCTTGGCCTTTACTTTGCTGAGTGGGGCTCACCTGCTGAGGGTAGAGACGAACTACTCCCGACAACAGAGAGAGTCTTTTAAAGTTATAGAGGTGAAAAGGAGAGAGCAAGAAAATGATTGGCAGGGAAGAGGAATTTGGGAGGATGGTTGGAAAAGAAAGGTATCTGATGGAGAATCTGATTGTGTCTATTATGTAGTGTGTGATCTGTGTCTTTTTCCCTATGTCCCCCAATAGATTTCTAACTAATGTGTTATGGAGTTGAATCTGGTTTGGGATGTGGGCATTTGATGAGGAATGAAGACCACCCATGAGAATCCAATCAACCCAGGGCTACAAGGGAGCTAAAGCTCAGAGAGCTTGAGCGCTTTGTCAGGGTTACACAGCCTTAGGTTCTGAAGTCAGATCTGTCTGACCTCACACCTGTGTTCTCTTGTAACATATGGCTTGTTCTCATGGTGAACTTGCCAAACTATTTCAGACCTAAGAGGTAGTACAGGTTGAAAATTTAAATATTCCAAAATTATCTGTGTAAATGCCCTGGACAACAAACAATAATGGCCTGTTCATTGTAGCTTTCATATGGCTAGAGCTTTGCTGTTTCGAGAAATGGCCTCTGTTTATTGAGCGTTTACTCAGTGCTAAACCCTTTCCTTCGCATTTTATGATCTAACCTTCCGAGCAGGTTGGAGAGGTAGACATTTTTATCCCTATTTTACAAATGAGGAAATATTAAAGAGTGACTAGACCAGGTCACTGTTGGAAAGCAGCAGACTAATACCTAAACACCAAATATCATACAATTTACTTTCTCAGTAGATAATACATGCACATAGTACAAGGTTTACCAAGGAGAAGGCCAACAGTGAAAAGTTAGAGCCTCTCTCTCCACCATCCCTCAGAGGCCCTGTTCCCTTCCCTACCACCCTCACATGTCCTTCAAAGACATCCTTGGTACTTACACATATGACCACCGGTGCCTCCCTCAGGGGAAGAGAACGTTTGAAGTTAACCCAAGGAAACAGTGCCTTCCCTCAGCCCTCTCTCAGCTTCAGTTTAAACCTCTGGAGCTCAATACCCAAGTGGAGTGTGTTTTCATGTTTTCCTGGGGGCTGGTGAGGGGTACTGAACAGAGCACGCAGTCTGGAAGCTGATAGGATTAAGTTCAAGTTCATGCCGAGGGCAGGTGACTTGACCTCGCTAAACCGTTTCCACACCTGAAACTGGAAGCAAGCATGCCCACCTCCAAGGGCTGCGGTGAGGATAATATAAGAGAATAAAGGTAAAACATCAGGCGTATCTGGCGTCCTCCCTCCCTCCCTCCCCTCCTGAACAAGAGCCTACCGTTTTCCTGATGCATCTCTAAGAATACAGAGAAAGGGAAAAGCAAACTCCCCAAATCTACATGCAGTTTAGTGATCAGCTTTGACCTAATTCTACTTCAAAGCATTTCCTTCTCTTTCCTAACCTCCCATGACCTCCCACCCAGCTGCCAAGTATAGAGAATACATGAAAACTTGGGCCCAGTGGGGGCCTGGAATGTTAAAGCTTTTGAGAAAACAGCTGTTTGTTTGTTCATTTATTACCATGTTTTTACCCCTGTCTCATTTGATCACAAGAGCCTGTGGGGAAGAATAATAATCCGCTGCACTTAGACCAGTCTACACAGGGATCTTCCAGCCTTGATTTCACTCTACAGCAGCTCTGTGAAAGGGGCAAAACTGCAGCTCAGAGATTAAATGCTTTGGCTAAGAGGAGCAAGGCAGAAATAGGGCTAGAACCCAGATCTTCACTGGTTTCCTTGCCTTTTGTTGTCTCTAGTAGTTTCTTGTGTGTAATCGCTACTGCATCCGTTAGGATGCATGTGGCTGCAAGCAACAGAAAATCCAAGCCACACTTGCTCATGTAGCTGGAAATGCAGAGGTTGGATGGCTTCAGAAGCAGAGCAGGACAGTGGCTCTGTGCTCCTTCTGCTCCTCTCTTATTTCTTCCCTCCTCCATGTATTGGCTTCATTTTCAGGCTGGCTTCCCTCATGCCAAAATGATTTATTGCACTCCAAACACCACACCAACACATCACAATGTCCAGAGGAAACGAGAGTCTCTTCTTGTGTCTGTCTAATGCATGAGGAAGATTCTTCCTAAGAAGTCCCAACAAACAATGCTGCTGTGCCTCATTTTCTCAAACTGGAGCCAAACTTGTGGCAGAATCTGTCATACTTGTTACCACTCTGGCTCTTTTGAACACTCATCCTTCATTAGGACAAGTTTAAAATCTTTAGCCCCACCTCCCCAAGGTGGAAGCCAGATTTTGCTCTCCTGACACAGACACAGGACTTTTACTGCAGCTAGTGATGCAAGAAGAAAAGCACAGAGCCTGTTTCTCCTCCCTCCTCTCTCCCTCCTACAGTGCAGGCATCAGAGGTTGCAGTAAAGTTGAGCTCCTGGCACAGAAGCCGCTGGGGTACAGTCTGCAGCACCCGCATCCAGAGCTTGGTGGCGGCAGCAGTTTTCTTGTAGCTCTGCACTGTGGAGCGGTTTGGGCCAGCTTGGTCTGGATCCTGGCTCTCCAGCTCTCCTTATGATCGTGTGAGCCACCCATTGTCCTTTTAATAAATTTGTAAAGTGCTGAATCACCCAGAGTCAGCTTCTGTTATTGCAGCTAAGAGCCTGACTGATCCACACACCCGTTCCTGAGCACATGGCTGGGGCTGGACCCGTGCTCTCTGCTGACCAGCACATACCTGAGTTCCTGAACCAATAATGGTGGTGAGAGGGTTGGGATAGCCCTACACCAATCAAGACCAGCTCCGAAGTTCAGGGTGAGATCAGTTCCGCAGGAAGCACAGGAGGACGTGTGCGAAACCTATGTAAAAATTGGGATTTGTGAGAGAGGGAATGGATGCTTCATGGGCAGCCAACAATCTACCAAGCCCTGCCGTGAGAGGCTCTGCAGCTAAGTATGTTCACCCTCACAACACTCCATAAGGTAGGCGTCATCCCCATTTTAGGGACGTGGAAACAGACATGGAGACATTAAGTACAGGATGATAGAATTTTATTTGTTGGTTGGTTTTGTTTTTTTGAAATTAATTAATAGACTTTTTTTTTGAGGAGTTTTAGGCTTACAGAAAAATTGAGAAGTACAGAGAATTCCCCTATACCCCCTCACCACCACTACCACCATCCCTGACTGTTTCCTCTATTATTATTAATATCTTGCATTAGTATGGTACAATTGTTAAAACTGATGAGCCAATATTGATACATTACTATCAACTAAAGTCCATACTCTACATTAAGGTTCACTCATATCACATAGTCTGTGGGTTTTAATAAATGTGTAATGATGTATATTACCATTACAATATCATACAGAATAATTTCACTGCCCTAAAAATCCCCGTACGCCACATACTCATCCCTCTCTCACTTCTCTGAACCCTTTGCAACCACTGATCTTTTTACTGTCTCCATAGTTTGGCCTTTTCCAGAATGTCACGTAGTTGGAATCATACAGCATGTTGCTATCTCAGAATTAATAAGCTCAAGTTCAACCTAGGTCTATTGGACTCTAAAGTCATTTATACACTCATTTTTCTCACTCGCAGGTCTGTGGATCAGCTGTGGCTCTCCTGAGACCCACTGGGTTTGGCTCCAGCTGCAGGCTGTGTTCAGAATGGCTCCACAAACCTCTTCATTTTTCTTGGGCCAGTGGCTACTCGGGGGCCACCCAGGCTCTCAAGGTGGATGGAGGAGTGCATGGGACCAAGTAAATTGCACAAGCACATTTAAGCTTTTGCTGGCCTCATGTCCACTAACAGTTCATTGGCCAAAGCAAATCACATGGCTGTGCCCAACATCAATGGAGCAGGGACATATTCTTTACCTACTCTGTAACAGGTACTGCAAAGCTCAATGGCAAAGGACACGTATGTATAGTAACTGAAACAGGAAAGAGTAAAGAATTGGGAGTAATAATTCAATCTATATGATATGGGATTCTTTTTTTCTCAACTACTTTTTGCCCATATTCATTCATGATTTCAATAGGTATTTATTGAGCATCTACTCTGTGCCAGGCACTGTTCTAGGCAGTGAGGCTACTGTGGGGAGAAAGGCAGATTTGGTCCCTTGTTCTCGTGGAGCTTACAGCCTAGTGAATTCTTCCAGTGTGTATATATATTCCTTTCAGTGTCTTCAAAATCTTGCTAGAAGAAGCCAGCAAGGGAGGGCAGAAGAATGGAGGAAAAGTCGAGATGGGGGGAAATGAAGAGGCAGATCAGTCTGGGGCCCAACCAGTGGCCATCCTACAGCTGAGCCTCTCTCACCTGCTCTCCTTACCTACTCCTACCCCTGTATTTAATTCTGCCTGCCTTTCCTGTCCCAGGTTTGCTAGGTTCTGCTACTCCAGGAGGCCTGGCCTTTCCCCCTTATAATCTGTCCATGTTGTAGTAGACGTTTGTCTTTTGGGGGATGTCCATCATTCCCTCCAACTTCAACTTCATACCGTTTCCTTAATTTCCCTTTGGCAGGCTACAGTGGTGTGCAGGCCTGAGCACTTCCATGGGGTGGCCCTGCCTAAGGCTCAATTGCCTGGCCACTGACCTGCCTGTGGCTCTTGTCCCATTTTCCAGGCCTGGCCCTTCAGCCTTTGCCCTTGTGGATTCTGGAAGCCTCCACTATCTTGCTGATAATTTCTTTTTTGTTCAAGAGGGTCAGGGGCAATTTCTGTTGTTTGCAATCAAAACCCCAATCATAGCATATGACCAGACAATTCCACTTCTAGGTATATATCCAAGAAAAATCATATATCCATGCAAAAACTTGTACACCCATGTTCTTAGCAGCATTCATCATGACAGCCAAAAGTGGAAACAGCTCAAATGTCCATGAACTGATAAATGAGTAACTGAAATGTGGTATATCCATACAATGGAATATTACTCAGCCTTACAAAGGAGTGACGTGCTGATACATGCTACAACACAGATGAACTTTGAAAATATACACTAAGTGAAAGAAGCCAGCACAAAAGACCACATAGTATATGATTTCATTTATGTAAAATGTCCAGAACAGGTAAACCTATAGAGATAGAAAGTAGATTAGTTATTGTCAGGGGCTTGAGGGGGAGGGTGATTACTAATGGATATGGTGCTGATAAATGTTCTAATATTGAGTGTGCTGTTGGTTGTACGATGCTGTGAATATACTAAAACCCACTGAATTGCACAGTTTAAAAGGGTGAATTTTATGGTATGGGAGTTATATCTCAATAAAGCTGTTATTTAAAAGCAAAAGAGCCCTAATCAAAACACCTTCTGGTGCAGGGAGCTCAAGGGGGGAAGGTGGCCTGGGCTACTAAGAAGAGCACCACACTGGGCTCTGGAGGATTCAGTTCTAACCCCAGGTCTGCTTCTTGCCAACCTTAAACTTCACCATTTTGGACCTCAGTCTTTTCAACACTAACATGAAGAGGCTTATGAGACCAGTGTTATCCATACTCCAGTCACTTGTGAGCCGCCTTCATGATTTTTGTTGCATCATTGTGCCAACTGAACAATTATCTACCTAGTTCTTTAAATTAACGCATTTATTTAAACCTAGCATCATTCTAAACAAAAATATTCATAAAATCATGCATTTGTTTATGCTGGTTGTATTTCCCAAAACACATTAAAATCAACACTAGATAGTAAAGTTAGAAATGTTCACTCCCCCTGTCACTGTCTGATTTCTACCATTTGGGAATCCTGGACTAGGGTCTTCAAGGGTGGTCTACAAACTAGCCCACTGGGTAGAGGACCAGGCCTTGCCTTTGTTCCTCCCTCAACTAAAGTGGACTTTTAATTATTGCCTCTTAGGACGTGACCTTGTCCTGTGGCCGCACCTCACTCTGGTTGCAGGGATTTTCAGTCATAGAAAATGAGGGCTGTCCCAAGGCTGACTCCATGTAGTAACTCAAGGGGCATTTCCTGGAATTCTGGGGATGGTTATTGTTATTCTAATTTTACAGAGGGGGAGATTGTCTCAGAAACATTAACTAACAGACCAGAAGAGGAAGAGACAGGATTCAAAACCAGATCTTTTCAAAATTCTTTTAACTATATCATAATAGACCATGTACTCTTTTAACTACAGCATAATAGACCATAGGGCCAGATATTTTGGGGTGGACATAACTTGAAATGAATCAGGCCATACACATAACTGCCACCTTTGCCTATGGGCGGGAACCGCATAGAGGAATGGGGCACTAATGTGGCTTCTGAGATGAAAATTGTATCCATTGAATTTCTAGCATTTCTATATATCAGTAATAAACAGTAACAAACTCCCCTAATACTTCCTCATTACACACATCCCACTAATACTTACTAGTTCAAAATTCTATTCCCCACTAGTCAGGGACCATGTCTTTCTTGTTCACTGCTGTGTCCGCAACACTTGGCCCAGTATTTGGCACAAAGTAGTCCCCTAATTAGTTTCCGCTTAATTCACCAGGCCCTCACCGCAAAGGTCCTCTAGCCCTGGTGTGCGTGGTTGGGAGGTAGAATGAGGTGGGCTAAGACAAGCCCGCAGGCAAGAGCAGGACTCACCATGACCACGCTGTCCAGGCACCTGCACAGCAGGCAGGAGGAGGCTGGTAAGCCCTTCAGTCGTGTTCCATACGTGGATCGCGTGTATCCTGCATCCTCTGCCATGGAGCGGACTGCCGCCGCCACCCAGATCTGTCTGTGGAGGTGGTTTCAATCTGTCCAGATCAGAGAGCAGAGCAGAGCAGTGATGCATTTATTCCACCCAAGAAAGTAACTGTTGACAGCCAGCCCCACGCAAAGCCCCGTGCCAGGCACCGTGGAGGAGACAAATGTAACTCAGGCTCGCACTGACTCCCATGCCAGGCCCCTGAGTACACAGATCCACCAGCCTAGGTCAGCCAATTCCTTGTGCAGTGTTCTTTCCACAACAGGACCGCCTTCCAGAAGTGATGCCCGAGCTGCCAGGATTAGGAGCAGCCTTCCTGCTGTGTCCTCTGGAAGGATGCCACTGAGACTTCCCCACGAGGGACCTGCAGTGAGCTAGTGCGAGGGTTCAAGGGAAACAGGACTCATCCCACCCCAGGAAGCTTCCAGTGGCGGCTGGGTCAGTATCTAGAAGACATGGAGGGGGTAAGAAGGATCTGCTCTCAGAGGGCTGGATGGGGTAAGATGTGGGGTTAGTGCCTGGGGGCCAGGAGCAGAGGGAGAAGCAGGTATGTGGGGCATGTGAAGCACTCTCTTTGGGGCTTCAGTGACCTGGGGCTTTCTGGCTGGTTCCTGTCAGGGGAAGGGGCACTCCTCCCTAAGGTAACAAACCCACAAGCTCCTTCCGCAGCCTCTGCCCCTCTTGGGACCAGCAATGACAATGGACCTAAAGCCTTGTGCTTTGTGCTTTTGGCATTCAGCACTCTTTTCTCATGAGGTTTCTACCCTTTAGGCTCCCCAAGAGCCAGGGTGTGCTCTCAGGACGCCTGTGCTCCCCTCCGTGGGATGGGCCACTGTGGATACAGCAGCCCACCCATTGTGAGGCATTTCAGTTGCGCAGGCAGATCAAAGATGGAGAACCAGGTAAAGGAGCTTTCGGGAATCCTAAAGAGATGATATAATGGGTGGTCTACACGGGTTTCTCAAACTTGGCACTATTGACATCTGAGCCAGATCATTCTTTGCCCTGTGCAGTGCAGAATGTTTAGCAGCTTCCCTGGCCTCTATTTACTATGTAGTAGTGAGCAGTTCCCCAGTTGTGACAACCAAAAATGTTTCCAAGCATTTCCTATGTCCCCCGGGGAGTAAAATAACCCCTTGATTAAGAACCACTGCTGCATAGTCTTCAAGGCTTTAGGTTTGAATCCTGGCTCTATCATTTGCTAGCTGTGTGAGCACTGCAGGTTGTTTAATCCGGGCCTCAGTTTTCTTATCTGTAAACTGGGGATAATAATAATACCTACCTCATAATATTGTTATGAAATAAGTTAACATGTACAGAACAGTGTCCAGCACATAATAACCACTCAATCAGTGCTATTGCTCTTATCACCAGAAACCAAATGCAGATAAAGTGGAATGTCAAAAAGACTGCTCCATAAACACTCACTGTGGTACAAAAACAAGAAATTTCATTCATTCATTCATTTTCTGCCCTGCTTATTTCTGGTAAACTATTTGAGGCAGCTTAAAATAAAAGCACACATACTACCGGGCAATTTAAAGAAAAATTTTTTGACAACACAAGGGTAATTTTAATATTTAAAGAAATTATACAGATCACAAATAAGCACCAATATCACTTAGATTAATGAGGACAGGACATAAAGCACAAAAGTTTACAGAAGAAAATAACATGAAAAAAAGTTCAACAAAGATATAAAAATTAAATAGCAACCAAAAATAAGCTATTAAAAATGTCAGATTAACGGATAAGAGGCAATGAAACTGATACTTTCATATATTGTAGTTAGAAACATGGCAAATTAAAATTGATTGAGATTAATAACCATGAAAACTAGAGAGGGGAAGTTAATTTCATCAAGAACTCAAAATCAGATGCAGTGTTCACTTAAGCAACAGACAGAAACCTGAGCTTCCTAGCAGCCACTGCAAAAATAAAAACACAGCCAAGAGAACTCACCACCAGGACCTGCAAGGTCCATCTAGATTTAGAAAACCATCTTTGTTTTCCCAACTTCCAAATGAGATAAACTTTGTTCACTAAGCCCAAGAGGAACTTTTATCAAGTGAGTCCTAACACAAGGGCCTTGAGTAACAGAGTTAGACAATGTTTCAACAGCAGTTCTGAGGCCATGTATCAGCTGCAATTAAAGCTCATTTTAAGGCACCACACACAACTCTACACCTCTGCTCTGGCCCCTCCTCCTGCACGGATGAATGAATTCCCTGGATATATGCCTGCCCATCTAAGCACAAGTTGGGGCTGTCAGGAGAAGCAGCCTCTCCCCACTGCCTGCCCAGCTGACGTGCAGGCCCCTTCCAGGCTTACTGGCAGGGCTGGTGGCCAGGGCATGCTGCCAGCTGCTTAAACACTCCTGATGGCTTGGCTCTCTGCAGCCCCTCAGTAAAGGGAGGCCCATAGCAGAACCTGGCACTGAGGGCAACACTGTAGCCAAATTCCCCCAGCACTGTGCTGAATGGCTCCCTGGGGGCAAGGAGGCAGGCGAAGGGGCCAGCTCTGAGTGTGGAATAAAAGAAGTAGGGGCTAGGAGCCCCCCCAAGGCAAAGGAAAACAGTCACCTGAATAGGACATAGTGAAACCAGCTCCTTGGGACCACCCTGGTGGCACAGTGGTTCAGAATTTGCCTGCCAATGCAGGGGACACAGGTTCAATCCCTGCTCCAGGAATATCCCACATTCCACGGAGCAACTAAGCCCGTGCTCCACAACTACTAGAGCCCACAAGCCACAACTACCGAAGCCCACATGCTCTAGAGCCCACGTGCTGCAACTACTGAGCCCACGCACCGCAACTACTGAAGGCCGTGCGCTCTAGGGCCCGCGTGCCACAACTACTGAGCCCGCATGCTGCAACTACTGAAGCTCGCACGCCTAGAGCCCGTGCTCCACAACAAGAGAAGCCACTGCAATGAGAAGTCCGCGCACTGCAACGAAGAGCAACTCCGCTGCTCACCACAAGTAGACAAAGCCCATGCACAGCAATGAAGACCCAATGCAGCCAAAACAAAAGAAAAAAGAAAGCAGCTTCTTGTCCTCTTAACCTCACTATGCCTCAGTTTCCTCTTTTGTAAAATGGGGATAATATTGACCCATGTGGTTATTGTGAGGATTAAAAGAGTTCTACAGGGCTTCCCTGGTGGCGCAGTGGTTGAGAGTCTGCCTGCCGATGCAGGGGACACGGGTTCGTGCCCCGGTCCAGGAAGATCCCACATGCCGCGGAGCGGCTAGGCCCGTGAGCCATGGCTGCTGAGCCTGCGCGTCCGGAGCCTGTGCTCCACAACGGGAGAGGCCACAACAGTGAGAGGCCTGCGTACCGCAAAATAAAAATTAAAAAAAACAAAGAGGTCTACATACAAAGTGCTTAGAACAATGCCTGGCACACAGTAAATGTTAGCTACTATTATTGTTATTATTTTTGCCCTCAGCACTCTTCTGTGTATATCCTCGACTCAAGCAACACATCTCCTGGAGGGTCTCACAGTGCAGGGAGGTGATAGGAGAAGGTTTCTGAACTTTGAATCACTGTGTAACCCTCAGCCTAGAGACTAGCAATGGGACCAAGTACTAGTTCACAATACACAGGAGGAGCCTTAAGCATGGAGTACTAGTCCAGCCCTGCTACTAACTGGTGCCTTGGTGCAAGGGCCTGGGGCCTTGGGCATATCCTTGTTCCAATCTGGGCCTCAGCTTACTCACCTACAAAATGAAGAGAAGGGACTAAGTAATTCCTAACTTTGACTATGCATCCAAATCACTTCAGGACATCATAAAATGCAGATTCCCAGATTCTGGCATGAATCCAAGTCTGGAAAGGGAGACCGAGGATCTGCATTTTAATGAGCTCCTTGGAGAATCTTGATGTTCAGTCAGGTTGGAAAGCCACTGACTAGCTATGCTCTAAGGCCCTCTCCAATATTCATGTGCTAAATTAAAATCACAGACTCATGGAGCAAAAGGAGCTTGCAGTGACCATGCACCTTAGGGGCCCAGGGCAGATGGCCACTTGCCTGTGAGAGAGCTCCAGAAGAATAATGCTAACGCCCTTGATGCTCTCCCAGGGTTTCATCAACCCTAGAGGTGAGAAGTTATACTTTCTGTCTAATCAAACACTCTGTCTCAGCAATCTACCACCAGCCCTGAGGGCTTTGTTCTCAGAGTTGTAGAGCAGGGCTATTTGGTGCCCTCCAGCACGACCTTCATGACCTTGAGTGCTGCTTGAAGTCAGCCTGGTCCCAACAATACTACTGGTGAGATGGCTTTTGATTTTGGCCCTCTCTTTCCATTCCCACTGCTGCTGCCCTAGTTTAGGCTGTTAATACCTCTTGCTTGGGCCATATAACAGCTTCCCAGCTAATCTTCTGCCCTTCGATCTCTCCTCTCTTCAATCTCTCCTTCATGGCATCAACATTTTCCTAACCCCAACTCTGATTGCATTACATCTCCAGCCTACAATCCTCCATGTCTACCAATCAAACCCTAACTCCTCAGCCTGTCATTCAAGGCCTTTCAGCACATTTTTGTTTTTACTATGTCTGTGAACAGGAAATGAGATCACACAGGCCACATTTTTGCTTTTATAGCTTATTGCATTTCTCTTCCATAACCCCCTCTGGCCAAGAGCCACCCTGGGCTACAACTGACTTTCTTGAATATTTTTGACAGAGGGTTTCCCAAACTTGAACACTGTGGAACATCCTCTCCCCACCATTGTCTGTTTTTCACGGCAAAATACTGATAACATCTCATGGATACTAAGTGATTCACGGAAGTCAGCTTGGGAAACACTCTCTATGATCTTCCACCTGCTTATCAATGACTTGACTCTCTATTCTGGGGTCTGCCCAGGTCTTGAACTCCAACTCAGAACAACCACCTAAGGTTGTCATGCCTGCCCTCTCTCCATCTGGCTGTTTTTGAATACTGTAAAGGTCCTACAGCGACGTGGAACTAGAACACTAGTCTATCACCACCGCTATTCCTTCTTTGCCTTCCTTCTTGAGCTGGTACCTCATTTTCCCCCAACGTTGAATTTCTCAAGGCCCGTCTTGATTTACTTACATGAGCATGGGTGGCCATTCAAACATTTTTGTTTTCCCAACTTCCAAATAAACAGCCTCCTCTTCTCATTAGCAACTTTAGCAGGTAAATATCTACCCCTCTTGGGGCTACTCCCCTTTCCCACATCTATGACAGACACTGTTGACTGATCACAGCACTTGCTCCTAAGCCCCAGATGCGATGATGCAGATTCAGAATCCTTCTCAACACTGTTCCCCAGGCAGGTATTATCCATCAATCAAAGTTGGCATGCCAGTGAGACAGTTCTACTTACCATCAATGACCTAGTTGATTAAATAGCTAATGTGTTTACTAGAAAAGCTCTGTTGAGTTTCAGTTTCAACTCTCTATGGAACCTTAAACTAGTCTCTAGTTACAGCCTATCTATTCCAAGTCTTTTAGGCTGGAGGATCCGGGCTGTGGGAGAGGCTCTATTAGAAGTCTAATTTGGCATAAGAATTAGAATAAGATTGCCAAGGTCAGAAGGGCTTCAACTAAGAACTGTCCTGGAGCACAGGAAAGAGACCACCTCCCATCTCTTTCTCCTGCCAAAACCCAAAGAAGTGTCTGGTGAGCTGGCTAGGCTCTAGCCATAAAGAAGAGCACCTGAGCGGCTACAAGACAAATGACAAACTACCCCTAGAAAGATGAATCTCTGGGGCAAAGAGCAATTGGAGATGGCTTTGATGTCCCTCAGCAGCGGCAAGGTTTTCAATTTGGCCTGAACAAATGGAACCATCATCATTGGAAACACTGATATCTTCAGTCAGGTAGCAGGCTGCTCCAGTTTCTTCTCTCTCCTCCGCCCCCTCCTTCTCCTCCAAGCTGATCACATTTCCTTGGTGATTTTCATGCTTAGTCAGTAGGTCTTAGGGCACAAGTTTCAATTCTATAGGGACCTTGTCCATATAAACTACTCTGTACTAATGTTATCCTCTGTACGGTATACTCCTTCCTTTCCTCCTTCCATAAGTGCTGATTAAACACCTACTATGTGCTATGTGGCGAGCACCACTGTGGAGAAGAAAGCCCTTGAACTGCAACGGGAGCCACCAGGGGAGGCTCTGTGGAGACAAAGATAATGTCACTGCTCCGATCAGCAGAAAAATGCATTTCAAGTTACTTTCTCTCTTCTTGAGATCTCAAAAGAGCTTTAACTGAGTGGGAGCAAATTGAGAGCCTGGCAGCTAGAACGCAGGAATTCCAGGGAATTCTACAAAATCACGAAAAGTCCCCATACGGTGAACACAAACCAGTCTCAAATCCGGAATACAATTAAGAGAGATCAACAGAATACTCTCTAGCCTTTAATTATTACCAGGGACTGTTTAAAGTGTTTTATATATATTAACTCTCTGAATCCCCACCATAATGCTATGGATTAAATATTTTATTCTCATCATTCCAAAGGTGAGAAATAGAGGCACAAAGAGCTTAAATGGTTTGCTCAAGGCCAGCAGCTAGGAAGTGATGGAGCCGGGACTTGAACTCATGTAGTCTCATTGCAGAGTCCTAAAGTACCTGAAATATGTACATTTAACAACAAAGAAAGTGTTAATTCATAGATTGGAGTGGCGGGGGGATGGGGGTGGATAATAACTGGATGGAGCTTTTGATCCCAAGATAGTCTATCAAAGACAGAAGGGCTTTTTTGTTTTGTTTTGTTTTGGGGGGCACACTGTGTGCCTTGTGGGCTCTTGGTTCCCCAACCAGGGATTGAATCCTGGCCCTTGGCAGTGAGAGCGTGGAGGCCTAACCACTGGACCACCAGGGAATTCCCGACAGAAGGGTTTTGGTAGATGAGAAGCTCAGAGTGCCTAACATGCCCTCCTACTTTTAAGGAGGTCCTCACAAAGGCCAGCCACTCCCCCAGACCTACCCACATCTCCTGGTGTCCCCTTGACAGATAGCAGACTGGGGCCCCAGTGCCTGACCCAGCTTACAATGTTCATGTTCTTGAATGCCAGACGTGGAGACAGATCTGCATGGGTCCCTGTAATAGCAATCCATATTTTTGACTGGAAAAAAAATATGATGTAATTAGTACCCACTGCAGCAATGTCACTGGTCCTAGAAGCCTGAAGCCCTAACCTCTAGACTGGACTCTTCCACGTACTGTCCCTTGATTTGGTTTCTTCATCTGTAGATGTTTTTTCATTCATTAAACAATTCTGAGCGCCTCTCTGTGCCAAGCACCACTGCTAAACCCTGAAACCACTAAGTTGAATTCAGTAGTTGCCCCCAAGGAACTCACTATTTGCTGGTAGAGACAGACAGGGAAAAGGGTCCTTACAATGATGCCTTGTGTCCTCTCAAGGCTCCGGAAACCAAGGGATGGCCCCACCCTGTCCCTCCTCCCTGGGAGTCTGGGAACAGCAAATGAGATCACACAGGGGAAAGTGCTCTGTAAACAGCAGAGGGTGAGAATGAGGTATGCGGGGAGGAGGGGAGGGCCATAACCCAGGAACTGTCTGCCATGTCTGGAGAACTTGGGCAGGCAGCTGACCAAGCTAAGTGCTCCGTCTGGGTCTGGGAGACTGGGCAAGGCCTCCTGGATGTGAGGGGACAAAGCCTGAAGAAGCCCTGGGCTCACTCTCCCAGCCGGCCAAGCCCAAACCTTGCTGCCCAGGCCAAGCTACTCTGGGCTCTGCGTGGCAGGAACCTAAACCTGTGTGATGCTGCTGGGAGCTAGGCGCTTTTGCGGACCCCTGCCACCCGTGATCTCTTCAAGGTTGTAGCCTGAACGTGACAAAGGCCAGGTCTCCCCTCTCTTGTGCAACCCGAGGAGCCCGATTCCCATGAATCGCCTTATATAATGAATATCCCTGAGAAATGTTGGCCCGAGGTGACGCCAGCCACTGCCATTCTCTGTGCTGAAGCGCCACCTAGAGGCCAGCTCTAGCTCAAACGACTGGGTAGGTACGTTTCAAAATTTGCCTCGGCAGGGCGAAACGCGGAAAAGAGATGTTAAAAGGACTAAAAGGCAAGAAAACGGCAGAGGACCAGTAAGAGAAGCCCATCAGTCCCTTCACCAGGCCCCCTGTCGTCTGCTGAGTCAGGAGCTGAAATGTCTCAGCTTCTCACCGGACAGGGTTTCCTCCATGGCTAGAGACCAGTGTGAGAATGTCACTGTTTCTCACATACTGTAAATTCTAGACCCGAAGAGCAAACACGCCAAGAAAATCCTCCAGTTCGCCCTGCAGCCCAGACCCCAACCACCTGCTTCTTCTCTCCTACCCCGAAGTTCAGACTCTCTGGCTGGCTTGGGAAAATGGTTTTTCAGTGGATAAGTCCTCCTCCTGGGGAGACTTTGCTGATTCTGCTTACATTTCTGGAATCAGCTACCCTACCCTGAGCATGAACACACATTTCTCGTGGGCCATTTATTCAGAAGTAGCTGGGCGAGTCTACAAAGGCATCAAAGATAAGCCAATACTTCAAAATCAGCACAGAGTTATTTTTGCCAGAAGAAAATCCAAGCCAGATGGTAGCAGAAAAGTATCAAGAAAAGTAAACCAAAGCTCTCAAACTGAGCAAGGAGGTTTTTTTTAAACCCTCTTACTTTAGGTTTTTCTCTTCAATCTTTTGCCAGACCTGCAATTTAGTTTCCTACTACTGAGCTTACTGAACTCAAGTATAATTGGAAAACAAGATACATAAAATATTCAAGGTCTCATTGTCCATCAAAGCGTCCTAGTTTATGCTGCTTAAAGATGGCAGTATGTGCAGTATCCCCGGAATACCCACAGGGGCGACAACACGTCTTTGCCTCCAAGCAGCTGCTGGTCCCTCTTCCCACCAAGGACAATTCAAACTCAGGGTAAACCCCGAGGAACCTGGGGAAAACTAGAATCCATTAAAAAGCTACAGCTGTTTCTCATGGATAAACTGCAGTCCACTGACTGGCCAAAGAGCCCAGAGGAAGTGAAGTTGTCATTTCCTTCACCTATACTCTCAAGTAAGTTAGATTTACTAAAACTGAAATTTGCTTCTCCCCGGTAGAAACAATTCCACTTGGTGTTCACAGCAATCTCGATGTGAGATCCTGAGATGAATATTATTATCATTGCTGCCTTGCAGAGAAAGAAATGGAGGCTAAAAGAAGGTGAGTAATTTTCCTGTAAGTGAAGTAGCCAAGGTTTGAACTCAAGTGCTCTGCTTCCAGTTTTCCCAAGGTCACCATCTCTCTTGGCATGAAGTCAATGTATTAAGTACTGAAGAGGATATTCTGAAAAACAATTCAGTTTGCCACAGATTGTTGCAAGAATTCTTACACAGGCATTAGGACTACACTTTAAGGTGGAATTTGTAGACCAGGGATGACCCTCATTCAGAAATAATGCTCACTGGAGGTCAGTTCACACAATACGCTTTCTGGGAGGCTCAATGTTTCTCAATTAAACAAAAAGACTTCTTTTGATTTTGTTTCCCACTTCACTCCTTTCATTGAAGCTAGACAGGCTCTTTGTCCCCTAAAAAATCCCATGCAAGTGTTGTAATTATTATTCTCTGATAAAGTGAGTTTCCTCCTGGGAGAGAGAACAACTAAACAAAAATTGGAAGAAACAAAGGCACAATAGGGACAGTGGTGAGGATGGTCTCTTCACCCAGAAAAATTACAGTATTTCAGAGCTGGAAGGGACCTCTGAGAGCATCTGATGACAGTCCAAATGGTCTCTTGGCAGACGATATCAAGACCCAGCAGTTAAGCGACTTCCCAAGATCACAGCTCTGAGTGGCAGAGCTGATCAGAATCCCAGTCCAACTGGTTCCTAGCTGAAGGCACTTTTCATTTAATCAGTTTCAGGAGATTGTATCTTGTTTCTAAATAAAATCCAGCTAGGAAACCAAATCTCCAAGGATACCCCTGAAATGACTCTTTGGGGACACTCCCCATCTTGAGCTGTTCCAGATGGGATGGGATGGGATGGGAAGGGGAGGGGAATAGAATGGAGAAGAGGGGAAGGGAGCAGAGAGGAGGGCTCCTTTCTGAGTGCCCATAACAATAGCCAATAGTGAAAGTTTGTTGAGCTGTGCGGGGCATCGTGCTTAGAACTTTAAATGCATTAGCTCCTCCCAACAACCGTATAAGGTAGGCATGATTCTTTCCACTTTACAGAAGAGGAGAACGAGGTACAAGGAACTGGCTTAAGCTTTTACAACTTGTAAGAGGTGAAGGTAGGATTGGAACAGCTCTGTTCTACATCAAAGTCCAAATCAGTGACTTAAAAACCACATAGTAAATGCAGGGCCCAGGAAAACTCAAATGTTGGCTGTTCATAGGGAATCCTCATATACTAGTCAGCTGTCTCTACAGAAAACCACAGACACGGCCGAGCTTGAAAGAGGGCATTTCCACCATGGATGGCAGATGCGGGACTTAGGAGTTTAGTTTCTTGCTGCTTCTGCCCAAACTTTCTTACTGGATGGGTGGGGGAAGAGTAGGATGATAATACGGAAGAAAACATTCAGGACCGGAGGTTTAGTGGGGACAGAAAGAAAACAGGCTTGCTTTTTAAACCAAAGGTATTCTAAAAGCCCACTCTGCCTTCAAGAGCTACAGAAGAAATTCTATGCCATTCTTAAATTCTTTCACTACCCCCAGTAACCATTTCACTAACAGATCTTACATATGCTAGAACTTGAATTAGACACAATGAAGGACTTCTGGGGAAAATGAACCAGCTATCTCTGTAAATTGGAATTTCTCTGTATAGAATCCCTTTCCTGGAGGGAAGAAATATACCCAGCCAGTTCTTACGGCCTTCTCTAAATTAAGACTGCCCAATGGAAGAAACACCAAGACATTCAACAGGGGAAGACGAGGAGGTAGTTTTCAAACTACTTGCCTCACTAGGTATTAAAGTCTTTCCAGCTCAAAGGGCCTTCAGGAAATGGTACATACTCAGAAGTAAGACAGGTGACTAAGGTGTCAGAGAAAACTGGTGCTCTGGAGGAGTGGGGCCCAGGATGCCAAACTCCTGCCAACATGATGCATTGCTTTTTCCCCAAATCTGGAACTTATTGTGATTTTGTGCTTCTCCAGAAGTCAAAATTTCTCAACATTACACACTTGAATCTTTTTTAACATCTTTATTGGAGTATAATTGCTTTACAATGTTGTGTCAGTTTCTGGTGTATAACAAAGTGAATCAGCTATACGTATAAATATATATCCCCATATCCCCTCCCTCTTGCGTCTCCCTCCCACCCTCCCTATCCCACCCCTCTAGGTGGTCACAAACCACCGAGCTGATCTCCCTGTGCTATGCGGCTGCTTCCCACTAGCTATCTATTTTACATTTGGTAGTGTATATATGTCCATGCCACTCTCTCACTTCGTCCCAGTTTACCCTTTCCCCTCCCCGTATCCTCAAGTCCATTCTCTACGTCTGTGTCTTTATTCCTGTCCTGCCACTAGGTTCTTCAGAACGATTTTTTTTTTTAGATTCCTTATATATGTGTGTTAGCATACAGATTTTTGTTTTTCTCTTTCTGACTTACTTCACTCTGTATGACAGACTCTAGGTCCATCCACCTCACTACAGATAACTCAATTTCATTTCTTTTTACAGCTAAGTAATATTCCATTGTATATATGTGCCACATTTTCTTTATCCATTCATCTGTCGATGGACACTTAGGTTGCTTCCATGTCCTGGTTATTGTAAAGAGAGCTGCAATGAACATTTACACACTTGAATCTTAAGTTCTTTTTTCAGTAAGAGCTCATCGCTGTGGTCCCTGAACCAGCCCCAGGTTACTTGTATAAAGAACAGGGCCATGGAAGCAGCAGTAATTCACTGTTTGATGACAATTGTATTTCTTCTCTGCACTAGCTATTTGTGGCATGGAACATATACTCGTGCACCTGTCTCTGGAACTTGCCCAGAAGAATAAATAATTCAAGCTACCCTCTATCACTGCTGACTTTAAACACATGCCTATTGTTTTGGTCTTTGTTTTTTGTATTTTTTATTAATTTATTTTTTTATACAGCAGGATCTTATTAGTTATCCATTTTATATACATCAGTGTAGACATGTCAATCCCAATCTCCAAATTCATCACAACACCCCCCCACCCCCCCACCACTTTCCCCCCTTGGTGTCCATAAGTTTGTTCCCTACATCTGTGTCTGTTTCTGCCCTACAAACCAGTTCATCTGTACCATTTTTCTAGGTTCTACATATATGCGTTAATATACGATATATGTTTTTCTCTTTCTGACTTACTTAACTCAGTATGACAGTCTCTAGGTCCATCCACGTCTCTACAAATGACCCAATTTCGTTCCTTTTTATGGCTGAGTAATATTCCATTGTATATATGTACCATATCTTCTTTATCCATTCATCTGTCAATGGGCACTTAGCTTGCTTCCATGACCTGGCTATTGTAAATAGTGCTTCAGTGAACATAGGGGTGCATGTGTCTTTCTGAATTATGGTTTTCTCTGGGTATATGCCCAGTAGTGGGATTGCTGGGTCATATGGTAATTCTATTTTTAGTTTTTTTTTTTTTTTTTTTTTTTTGCGGTACGCGGGCCTCCCACTGCCGGGGCCCCTCCCGTCGCGGAGCACAAGCCCCGGACGCGCAGGCCCAGCGGCCACGGCCCACGGGCCCAGCCGCTCCGTGGCACGCAGGATCCTCCCGGACCGGGGCACGAACCCGCGTCCCCTGCATCGGCAGGCGGACTCCCAACCACTGAGCCACCAGGGTAGCCCTATTATTAGTTTTTTAAGGAACCTCCATACTGTTCTCCATAGTGGCTGTATCAATTTACATTCCCACCAACAGTGCAAGAGGGTTCCCTTTTCTCCACACTCTCTCCAGCATTTGTGGTTTGTAGATTTTCTGATGATGCCCATTCTAACTGGTGTGAGGTGATACCTCATTGCAGTTTTGATTTGCATTTCTCTAATAATTAGTGATGTTGAGCAGCTTTTCATGTGCTTCTTGGCCATCTGTATGTCTTCTTTGGAGAAATGTCTATTTAGGTCTTCTGCCCATTTTTGGATTGGGTTGTCTGTTTCTTTAATACTGAGCTGCATGACTATTTATATATTTTGGAGATTAATCCTTTGTCCCTTGATTTGTTTGCAAATACATTCTCCCATTCTGAGGGCTGTCTTTTCGTCTTGTTTGTAGTTTCCTTTGCTTTGCAACAGCTTTGAAGTTTCATTAGGTCCCCTTTGTTTATTTTTGTTTTAATTTCCATTACTCTAGGAGGTGGATCAAAAAATATCTTGCTGTGATTTATGTCAGAGTTTTCTTCCTATATTTTCCTCTAAGAGTTTTATAGTGTCTGGTCTTACATTTAGGTCTCTAATCCATTTTGAGTTTATTTTTGTGTATGGTGTTAGCGAATGTTCTAATTTCATTTTTAACATGTAGCTGTCCAGTTTTCCCAGCACCACTTATTGAAGAGACTGTCTTTTCTCCATTGTATATCCTTGCCTCCTTTGTCATAGATTAGTTGACCATAGGTGTGTGGGTTTATCTCTGGGTTTTCTATCCTGTTCCGTTGATCCACATTTCTGTTTTTGTGCCAGTACCATATTGTCTTGATTACTGTAGCTTTGTAGTATAGTCTGAAGTCAGGGAGTCTGATTCCTCCAGCTCTGCTTTTTTCCTTCAAGACTGCTTTGGCTATTCGGGGTCTTTTGTGTCTCCATACAAATTTTAAGATTTTTTGTTCTAGTTCTGTAAAAAATGCCATTGGATTGCTTTGGGTAGTATAGTCATTTTCACAATTTTGATTCTTCCAATCCAAGAACATGGTATATCTCTCCATCTGTTGGTATCATCTTTAATTTCTTTCATCAGTGTCTTATAGTTTTCTGCATACAGGTCTTCTGTCTCCCTAGGTAGGTTTATTCCTAGGTATTTTATTCTTTTTGTTGCAGTGGTAAATCGGGAGTGTTTCCTTAATTTCTCTTTCAGATTTTTCATCATTAGTGTATAGGAATGCAAGAGATTTCTGTGTGTTAATTTTGTATCTTACAAATTTACCAAATTCATTGATTAGCTCTAGTAGTTTTCTGGTGGCATCTTTAGGATTCTCTATGTATAGTGTCATGTCATCTGCAAACAGTGACAGTTTTACTTCTTCTTTTCCAATTTGTATTCCTTTTATTTCTTTTTCTTCTCTGATTGCTGTGGCTAGGACTTCCAAAACTATGTTGAATAATAGTGGTAAGAGTGGACATCCTTGTCTTGTTCCTGATCTTAGAGGAAATGCTTTCAGTTTTTCACCATTGAGGATGATGTTTGCTGTGGGTTTGTCATATATGGCCTTTATTATGTCGAGGTAGGTTTCCTCCATGCCCACTTTCTGGAGAGTTTTTATCATAAATAGGTGTTGAATTTTGTCAAATGCTTTTTCTGCATCTATTGAGATGATCATATGGTTTTCATTCTCCAATTTGTTAATATGGTGTATCACATTGATTGATTTGCATATACTGAAGAATCCTTGCATCCCTGGGATAAATCCCACTTGATCATGGTGTATGATCCTTTTAATGTGTTGTTGGATTCTGTTTGCTAGTATTTTGTTGAGGATGTTTGCATCTATATTCATCAGTGATATTGGTCTGTAATTTTCTTTTTTTGTAGTATCTTTGTCTGGTTTGGTATCAGGGTGATGGTGGCCTCAGAGAATGAGTTTGGGAGTTTTCTTCCTCTGCAATTTTTTGGAAGAGTTTGAGAAGGATGGGTGTTAGTTCTTCTCTAAATGTTTGACAGAATTCACCTGTGAAGCCATCTGGTCCTGGACTTTTGTTTGTTGGAAGATTTTTAATCACAGTTTCGATTTCATTACTTGTGACTGGTCTGTTCATATATTCTATTTCTTCCTGGTTCAGTCTTGGAAGGTTACACTTTTCTAAGAATTTTCCCATTTCTTCCAGGTTGTCCATTTTATAGGCATAGAGTTGCTTGTAGTAGTCTCTTAGGATGCTTTGTATTTCTGTAGTGTGTTTATGATTTCTTTCCTTCTGCTAACTTTGGGTTTTGTTTGTTCTTCTTTCTCTAGTTCCCTTAGGTGTAACATTAGATTGTTTTGTATTGCTTGTATTGCTATAAACTTCCCTCTTAGAACTGCTTTGCTTTTGCTGCATCTCATCGGTTTTCGATCATCATGTTTTCATTGTCATTTGTTTCTAAGTATTTTTTGATTTCCTCTTTGATTTCTTAGATGATCTCCTGGTTATTTAGTAACGTATTGTTTAGCCTCGATATGTTTGTGTTTTTTACGTTTTTTCCCCTGTAATTGATTTCTAATCTCATAGCGTTGTGGTCATAAAAGATGCTTGATATTTCAATTTTCTTAAATTTACTGAGGCTTGATTTGTGACCCAAGATGTGATCTATCCTGGAGAATGTTCTGTGCACACTTGAGAAGAAAGTGTAATCTGTTCTTTTTGGATGGAATGTCCTCTAAGTATCAATTAAATCTATCTGGTCTATTGTGTCATTTAAAACTTGTTTCCTTATTAATTTTCTGTTTGGATGATCTGTCCATTGGTGTAAGTGAGGTGTTAAAGTCTCCCACTATTATTGTGTTACTGTTGATTTCCTCTTTTAGAGCTGTTAGCAGTTGCCTTATGTATTGAGGTGCTCCTATGTTGGATGCATATATATTTATAATTGTTATATCTTCTTCTTGGATTGATCCCTTGACCATTATGTAGTGTCCTTCCTTGTCTCTTGTATCATTCTTTAAAGTCTATTTTATCTGAGTATTGCTACTCAAGCTTTCTTTTGATTTCCATTTGCATGGGGTACCTTTTTCCATCCTCTCACTTTCAGTCTGTATGTGTCCCTAGGTCTGAAGTGGGTCTCTTGTAGACAGCATATATATGGGTCTTGTTTTTGTATCCATTCAGCAAGCCTGTGTGTTTTGGTTGGAGCATTTAATCCATTCATGTTTAAGGTAATTATCGATATGTATGTTACTATGACCATTTTCTTAATTGTTTTGGGTTTGTTTTTGTAGGTCCTTTTCTTCCCTTGTGTTTCCCACTTAAAGAAGTTCCTTTAGCATTTGTTGTAGAGCTGGTTTGGTAGTGCTGAATTCTCTTAGCTTTTGCTTGTCTGTAAAGCTTTTGATTTCTCCATCAAATCTGAATGAGATCCTTTCTTGGTTGTAGGTTCTTCCCTTTCATCACTTTAAATGTGCCATGCCAGGGCTTCCCTGGTGGCGCAGTGGTTGAGAGTCCGCCTGCTGAGGCAGGGGACATGGGTTCGTGCCCCAGTCTGGGAGGATCCCACATGCCGCGGAGCGGCTGGGCCCGTGGGCCATGGCCGCTGGGCCTGCACTTCTGGAGCCTGTGCTCTGCAACGGGAGAGGCCCCAACAGTGAGAGGCCCGCGTACTGCAAAGAAAAAAAAAAAATGTGCCATGCCACTCCCTTCTGGCTTGTAGAGTTTCTGCTGAGAAATCAGCTGCTAACCTTATGGGAGTTCCCTTGTAAGTTATTTGTCATTTTTCCCTTGTTACTTTCAGTAATTTTTGTCTTTTTTTCCAATTTGATTACTCTGTGTCTTGGCGTGTTTCTCTTTGGGTTTATGCTGTATGGGACTCTCTGCACCTCCTGGACTTGGGTGGCTATTTCCTTTTCCATGTTAGGGAAGTTTTCGACTATAATCTCTTCAAATATTTTCCTGAGTCTTTTCTCTCTCTCTTCTCCTTCTGGGACCCCTATAATGCAAATGTTGTTGTGTTTAATGTTTTCCCAGAGTTCTCTTAGGCTGTCTTCATTTCTTTTCATTCTTTTTCCTTTATTCTGTTCCACAGCAGTGAATTCCACCATTCTCTCTTCCAGGTCACTTATCCGTTCTTCTGCCTCAGTTATTCTGCTATTGATTCCTTCTAGTGTATTTTTCATTTCGGTTATTGTATTGTTCATCTCTGTTTGTTTGTTCTTTAATTCTTCTAGGTCTTTGTTAAACATTTCTTGCATTTTCTCTATCTTTGCCTCCATTCTTTTTCTGAGGTCCTGGATCATGTTCACTATCATTATTCTGAATTCATTTTCTGGAAGGTTGCCTATCTCCACTTCATTTAGTTGTTTTTCTGGGGTTTTATCTTGTTCCTTGATCTGGTCCATAGCCCTCTGCCTTTTCATCTTGTCTATCTTTCTGTGAATGTGGTTTTTGTTCCACAGGCTGCAGGATTGTAGTTCTTCTTGCTTCTGCTGTCAGCCCTCTGGTGGATGCCTAATGTTTTTGAGAGAGAGGAATTCACATAGGCTTTGATGGAACATTTAAAAGGGACACACAATTAAACTATTTGATCTGGCATATGACTCAAGAGCAGCCACTCATTCCACATATGGGGTTGTACTTGTTGATTTAAAAAGTCGGCTTCTCCTTGGAAGAGAATAAAATAGAAGCTTAAAAGCACTTACTCTTGAATGCGCCAAATACTTTGCTTCTTTGTTCCCAGGTGCACTCAACTTACAATCATTTATGCTGTAAACACGTGTCAGTTTTTTGTGTTCTGGCAAAGCATCGTGCAGCGCTGCAGTCCCTTTTGTTTGAACCGCTGTGTGGCTAGGGATGTGTGGTGCTTCAGAACTGCAAGCATGCCAGCCAGTGTGTTCATCAGTTTCATTTCCAGTTTCTCTACAGTGCATTTCAATATACAAAGCATTGACTGGGGTCAGAGAAGCAGCAGCAGCTCAGTGGAAGACCGTGGGCTTCAGATCATGTGACTGTAAGCAACTCGTTTAGCCTGAGTTATAAGAAAATTCTGCCAACCTGTCTGGGTTACTGGAAGGCTGTATTTAGTTTGCTCAGGCTACTGTAACAAAATACTACAGACTGCATGGCTTAAATGACAGAAATTTATTTTTTCACAGTTCTGAAGTCTGGAAGTCCAAAATCAATGTGTCAGCAGCTCTGATTTCTTCTGAGGCCTCTCATTGGCCTGCAGATGGCTGCTTTCTCGCTGTGTCCTTCTCGCACATGGTCTTTCTTCTATGCACATGCAGGTCTGATGCCCAAATTTCCTTCTTCTTATGATGACACTGGTCATATTAGATTAGGTCCAACCCTAAAGACCTCATTTTAATTTAATTACCTTTAATGATCTTATACAGTTGCATTCTGAGGTACCAGAGATCAGGGCTTCGATTTGAGGGGCCTGAAATTTGAGGGGTATGGAGTTCAGCCCATAACTAAGACTAAATGACAAATAGGGCCTTGATGAAAGCTCACATTTTTTCCTTTCTTTGACATGGGAAAAGAACCTGTGCTTTGGAATCATAAAGCATAATTTCAACTCCTGGTTCTATTGCCTGCTAATTATGTGATTTTGGCCAAGTTGCTTGTTTCAACAACAGTAAAATGGGAATAAGACTACCTCCCTCAAACCACTGTTGTGAAGATAAAGTGCTGAGTATGTAAAGTGCTTAACAATACCTGGAAGGGGTAGGCAGAATGTATTTGCTAATTTTGCATTATTTGTTCCTAGCAATAATTGTGATTAATGCTTCCTACTCGTCTCTTTTTGTTAAAGAGCTCTGGCAACTGGCCTTGATGATGGCCTGTGAACTAAATAAACAAAGTGACCAAACTTGGTCCTAGAGATTTCAAGATTTCTTGATTGGCTGAAGAAAGCAGCAGAGGTGGCAGATGGAACATCGCCAACAGAGCCTTGATTACACAAGTCCACATCAGACCCCCAGAGCATCACACCATCTCCTTCCCAGTATGACCACCCCTGTACTTCTGCTTTCCTTAGCCTATCTCGTGACAGAATTTCCCCTATAACAGTCACAGGCAGCCCATCCTGAAAGCACTGGCAAGAAAGATAACAGGAATGGAACACAAGCAGCATCTACAAAGGACTCTACCACACAAGTGAGGAGCTTTAGACCAAGGGGAGGTAGCTGAGCTGAAAGGTGTTGTAATTGTTACTTCTAGTCAGGGAAGACTCTAGACAGAAGCCTAGTTCTCCGTTTCAACCACTGCAAACCAGCAAGTTTAAAGGGAACCTCCAGAAATGAGCAAGACCAACCCCCATCATGACACATAACCGTGTTACTACATGGTTGCAGCAGTGCTACTCCAAAAGTGGTCTGCAGATCTTGCCTATCTGCCAACTCTTTGCTACTAGTCCATGACAAAGCACAGAATAAGCACTTAGAAACTTTAACAGCAGTTTGACTGAATACTTTTATATGTTAAATCTATAATAAAAACTTTAACTTTTATTTTGTGTCCTTTATTTTTCTAGAAATTCATTCTTATTATATTTTACAAAAGTAATGGTCCATGGCAACTGGCCCTGCAGCACAGGTAACTTCAGCACTAGGTTACAAGCTTCTAAATAGCTGAGTGTGAATAAATATCTTTCATAACTCAGCAGGACCCTACTACTTGGGCCCTAGTACATCTCATTTCAAAACAAAAAATATGATAAAACCATGGCATTTTTCTTCATTCCACCTAATAAGAAAACGATAGTCAGGAATAAAGTAAAAATCAATTTCCAGTATACATTCCAGTCCAGACTTTCACCATATTGAAAGTGATCAATGTCCAGAGGCTTTTATTCCAATGTTTATAAAGACTGGAGACATAATACTCTGTTCAGAACTGGAAGGTATCACAGTGGGAAAAATGCTGAATATGAGTCAGAAATTCTGCTTTCAAATTCGGGCTTTAAAAGCTTTTTGACATTGTGTAGGTGATAATCTAACTGAGCCACTTTTGTTAACTACAAAAAGTGGAGATTAAAATCCTCTGCCCAATCTACATCTTAAGAGTGCTGTGAGAGTCAAATAAAATAATGTCTGTGGGATGTGCCTCATAAAGAATAAAGTGCAGCACAGGTGACGATGGGATCAGTATTGTCAGCTCAGCCTTCAGAGAGTTGACAGACTCAAAGGAAATAGCCCCTAACATGGTACAGTGAGGAAGCTGACCAGAATACTGACATTCTTCAAATATCTTGTTAAAGATTTACCAGATTAGAAACACTGCCTTCAAATTCTTCTCGGTGCAGAAAGCACTCTTGTTTTCTAACAAACCGTTAGGTGTGTTTGTTTTCATCCTGCCAAGTGTACAGCACCCTGGTGGGTAGCATGAAGGAGAAAGAAGAGAGTGCACAGTTCCTCCCTGGAGCAGCTCACAGTGCAGGGTGCACCAGTGGCAGGCTCGAGGCTGTGTGTGTGACTCTTAAACACGGCAGGAACTAGAGAAGGGCAACTCTTTCCCATTTTAACTCGCACAGCTATTTGGAGACCCTCTCAAAAGGATCACAAACTTAAAAATGAACCATTTCATTCCTGTCCTTTAGGCAAGAGAAGACCAGAAAATCATAATGTATTTTAGCTTTATTGAAGACATATTACAGTAGACAAACAAGTAGACAAACACATGCTTTATAAAATATACATTCTCATGTGTGAGAAAATATAAATAGACACTAGGAAATGGCCACACTGAACACAACAACTTGGCTTATAACTCTCTTTAGGTACATCTAGTACCAGGGCTGCTCAGACTGACATCCTCTGATAGGGGTAAAAGGGAGAACAGGGGGAAAGTAGAGGGTAGAAGTAGTCTCTCAATGGATCAAGTGGCCACTTTAAGTAGCCAAAAGATATTCCAAGAGCACTTGACCCCCCGATGATCAATTTCTCTTTAAAGACAGAGTTGACAAAAGATCAGTCTACTCCTTACATTTGAAAACAGGCTCAAATCAAGCTTTTTATTCACCTTCACCCCACCTATTGGTGGAGATTATTAGGATTGCTAAGAAACACTCAAACACACAACCTTGAAGGAGCAGGTCCAAATATTACTCCTCACCCACGCACACACGCACACACACACACCCCTACCCCGTACTACCCACAAAACCTCCAGATGATTTGTGGGCTTTCAGGTGTTGTTTTAAGAGAAGCTTATAACATATCCCAATTCAGAACATGTTATTTTTGTCAACAAATGAGGAGGAAGCGGGGAAGGAAGGAAGAAAATTAAGGCTAACTGATGTTGGCTTAGATTGTACTCCAAACAAAAATGTTTTAAATTAGAAGAAAGAGGGAAAAACATCTGCCACAGTGAACTGGGAAAGAGACCACGTAAGAGAAAAATGAATCATTACTTACAGGTTGCCTAAAAATCTTAGCTCAACTTTCTAAGGTCCAACTGTTTCACAATTACTTCAGTAATCTGCATCAAGAAGCAAAGTAAGAAATGGAGGCTGTAGCATAAAATGACAGCCAATTTACCTCGGATACTCCATTACCCGTTTGGCATTTCTGTGGATATTAAAATGATCAGAAGATGCCATAACACACGCGGGTAAAATACTGGGTATAAACTTGAACATCACAATTCCAAACCCATTCCAAATGGAGTCCCACTGATACAAAGAAACAGGAATAAAAATTAAAGAGTAAAAGGGAAGGTTATAATACATTATAGGCTTTAAAATTTTTTATTATGGTCATACCATTTGGGTTAGGAACCTTATAGATTTTCTCAGAAGAATAAGCCCAGAGTTTCATGTTTTCAGCCATTAACACAAAACTGGCTCCTTTTGTCAATCAAAGAACATAATCTTTTAGTTTAAAAAAAAAAATCTTTTTAAGTGTTCCACACTTACTGTATATAAAGAATTCTGAAAGGCAAAGTTTTAAGCCTGTCTTGCTTCTGAAGATTTCCAGTGATAAAATTGAAAGAGAGCTAAAAGTCATCTTGCCCATATTTGATTTCAATGCAGAAATTTCTTCAATGCTATTAACAGATGATTCTGTATATATAGCTATATACAGCTATATATATAGCTTCTGTATATACTTTTTCCATGAAAGGCTGATTATTCCAATTGTCAGACAAATCTAATTGTTAGAGTGTTAGCTTATATAGAATTATTGGCAAGTGTGTACTACATCTCCCTGTAACTTCTTCCCCACTGATATGACCCCTGTCCACTGGAATAAAAAGAGTGAATCTAATCTTTGTTTCATATGACAACCCTTTAAGTAACTAAAGACTTTTATCATCTCTCCCTTTTCTTAGGAAAATGGATAACAGAGTCTAAGTTGCTTAACATCTTAATGTTTCTTTTACAACCTGCCAATGGGCAATGTGAAGGCAACTGTTTTTAAACATGAAAGTTACCTTACAGAGAAAATACACATTTAAAGCATTCTAAGAGGGCACATTAGAGGGAATGGCACACTGGGCTGGGTTTCTGGTATTTCCTATCCTACAGATTAACTTACATCTAGGGAAAGCACTTGAGAGGCTACTGAGTGACAGGCAGCCAGCGGGTCAGGCATAGACTCTGTGGCAGGAAGACTTGGAGTACAAGCACAATGTTACTTCTTCTTCAAGGTATACTTACAGAATCAGTCTAAGAGGGGCACAAACAAATTAAGAGAATTTATGTATCCCTACTGATATGAAGTCGTAATAGGGACAATACTTCTCTCAGCATTTTAGTTTGCCTTGCTTTTGCAACATTTTTTATTAAACTGGTGGCAGGCAGACATTACACTGATGGGAAGAAACACAGATGAGCCACTAATCCAGTTTATAGTAGAGCATTTGCTATATGCTCTACATATGCAATACTGAAAAATTTCAGGAATTCCAACTCCTAAGATTAGAATTTATGAAATTTACTATTTTTTAAGACCAGGGATAGGCTATTCACATTTAAACAAATTCCTGACTAGTTTTTCAGGCAAGTTTTTTAGTTATTTAGGAAAGCTAGCAATACCTGGGAGGACATCTCAACCATTCGAGTTGACAGAGAACCTGGCTATTTGGGAGACCAGCCTGACACCACTGGCAGTAGAAAGACCACTGCTAAAGCAGAGGCAGCAATCATGTATTTTAAGTTTTCTAGAGCACTGGTTTGCAGCCTGGTTTTTGTCCTCTCACATGTAACAGCTGATGCTCACTTGCAGCCTTGTTCTAACTCCACTTTTTTCACTAAATAAAGTCCATCAGAATGTCAGAGTACTATAATTAGAGAGATGACCTTGAATACATTAGAAAGGTGAGTCACAAACTAGTTACAAATTAGTTGTGGCACACCTCTCAACTGATTCTGATATTCTGGTGTATTGTAATACTAGCATTCAGACCTGGTGTTCTGGAGGGCAATGGGTGGTTCTCAATCTACTCAAGATTCTTTATGTTTACCGACACTGTTTTAGAAGCTGAATATTTCTTCTCCTTATGAGGATTTCTTATAGCATTACTCCTGCTAGAGAGGAAATAAATCTGGCTCAAGTCAGAGTAAGCAGCATCACTCCTGTTCTACTCTAAAAAATATTTCATGAAAGCAGCTTTTTATTAGAGTAGATAATCCTTGATTCCAGGAGGGATCACAGATTCACAGAATGTTACAGCTGGAAAGGGCTTTAAAGCATCTAGTAAAATGCCCTCATTTCATGAGAAAGTCAGGCTGAGATGTAAAGGGACTTGCCCTTGATTACACAACTAGTAAGCAGCAGAGCTAGGAACTAAATCAGGTTTCGTGATTCTAAGTCAGTCCAGTACAAATTATACTACAACCTAGTAAAGTAAGAAGATGGATCAGAAATTGAAGGGAGAAGAAAATAGTGATACTTAAGGAGTTCAAAGTGAAAATGAAGAGAGGCTGACAATTTAAAAAGGAAAAGGACAAATGCATGATGGCATAAAACAGCTAGAAGAGTGCTGCTGCCTATGGGAGAAAAATTTAGGATTGAAAAATAGTATGAAATTCAGCTAAACTTCCTGGCAAAGAGCTGAGAAATTATGTGAGTTTAAAACCCTTGAAATGCACAATGACTTAGAAATAGATTATTTTCATTTAAGTGGTTGAAGTCATCTAGTATGTAACTAGTCCTCACTAAATTTAGAGGATAGAATCCAACAGCCTTTCTTTTTTTTCTGAAAGCAGAAAGAAGAGCTTTAGTCCATTACACTTTATTAGAGCACTAAGTCTTTTGTTTACATAAAACTTTTTGCTATCAGAAATTCAAGAAAACTTTTTGGCTTAAATAATCACTTGTACAGGGCTTCCCTGATGGCGCAGTGGTTGAGAGTCCGCCTGCCGATGCAGGGGACGTGGGTTCGTGCCCCGGTCCGGGAAGATCCCACATGCCGCGGAGCAGCTGGGCCCGTGGGCCATGGCTGCTGAGCCTGCGCATCCGGAGCCTGTGCTCCGCAGCGGGAGAGGACACAACAGTTGAGAGGCCCGCGTACCACAAAAAAAAAAAAAAATCACTTGTACAAAACAAGGACCACTCTAAAGCTTTACAGTATAAGAATTTCTGCACTTTCTTCTACTCCCAAAAGCAGTCTTCCCTTCTTAAGACATACTGTGCATTGGTAAAAGAGATATTATTTTAAAAAACAAACACACACACACACAGAAAAAAAAGCAATCTTTGGTTTCCTCATCAACTAAGTACTTTGCTGAAGGAAGATATTCCCCAAACAAGTTTTCCTTTATCTATGCGCATATGACAATGACAAGACTGCTAGTCGTTTGAAAAAGCCTTTTTATGCTTGAAAGATTATATTACCTGGCACTTGTAAACAGATAACAAATGATTAGCTGTACAAATCTTTAGGCATAAAGAAAGTGGTTAATTACACCAAGATGGTGTTTGTGTGTACGCAATTACTAGGTACCCTGCTTCTATACTTATACTTCTTAACAAATACGTATTTAAAACTTTAAACAAAGTCTTTGGATTCACTAAACCAAGTTGTACAAAATCTGTGGTCTGAGAAGCAGCTGTCAATATTATAACTGAATATTATATATAATTTTGGCATATCAAAAATATTTACATTGCAACACATATGACCAATGAATACGAAAATTATTTATAAATGCACATATATATACAGTGAGATCCCTGGGCGACAGGGACCAAAAAAAAGAGAGAGAGGAAGAGAGAGATTCACAAGAATACAAAACGCTCGACCTAGTAATAGTTGGTCAAGTCTGGGATTCTTGTTGAAGACCTTGAATATCAAAGCCCCACTCTCAACTATAGGATTAAAACCACTGCAGAATCCCAGGCACACTTCCCAGGAGGCTCCAAAGTTATTTTTGTTCCTTGGAAGGCAAAATAGAACAGCGTTGTTTACTCAGGATCATTCGGTAGGTTGAGACAATCCAGGGTGTTAAGCAGCAATGAGACTCTCCCTAACAGGCAATGAGCACCTGGGCACATCCCAGTAGAACCATAAGACAGCACTCTGTCCTCTATCTTCCTCCGCCTGTGTTGCACATTTTCTATTAGATGTACCCATTTCTGTCAGCCATTACCCTTTCTTCGTCAAGTATAAGCCCAAACAAATGTCTGGGCCCCCTTGATGTGGTCAGATGTAATTATAGACAAAGAGCAAAGCAAATGCTGACTTTGGGGTTTCTTCCGAACTCTGAGGTAGTAAATACAAAATCAACTAATTTGAGTCTGCCCAGATTTCATTCTGGAGTGAGTTTCATGTGCCCTCACTGCCATCTTGAATGTTCCGAGTCCTACTAAAATCAAAAGTGTGGTCGTGTAACCTGTGACAGGGCATGGGGGAAGAGGAACAGTCTGGATCACTCTCTGCCAGGCCCTCGTTTTGATGGAGTTGTGGTGACTCAAAGACTGACTGCTGCGATAAAGGAGGATGAGGCATACCTGGTTCTTTGCTTATGTTCCACAGAGGCCGCTGCAAGGGTTCTGAGAACGAGAGACAGTAATAATTATCAGTGGTGAATGGAAGTATAAAATTAATTTTCTAAAACTTAATTTTCTTCTACCCAAGTCTTCAAAGAAATAATAAGAAATAACCCAGGACTCCTGAATAAGGACGTTAAGATAAAATGTATATTTGCCATTTTCTTAGCAAAAACAAAAAAAAGAAAACAAAACAAAAACTGAAACCATGGTCTTTCAAACACTTCTACTCAACAACTTTACCAATTAATTACTGAAACCATGCTGTGCCATCTGCTTTCACCTATTACTGGTGTTTCTACTGCTATAAAACTTAAAACTCTTTAGACACATGGAAACAGACTAAAAGAGAATTAGTATCCATATAGTAATGAAAGTTGCACAATACATAAGTAAAAATTATTGATTCAGTGCAGTCATTGTATCTTTAAATAACAATTAAATGCTTATCTTAAAAAAAATCATTTTGGGCTTCCCTGGTGGCGCAGTGGTTAAGAATCCTCCTGCCAATGCAGGGGACATGGGTTCGAGCCCTGGTCCAGGAAGATCCCACATGCCACGGAGCAACTAAGCCCACGCGCCACAACTACGGAGCCTGCACTCTAGAGCCCACGTGCCACAACTACCGAAGCCCGCATGCCTAGAGCCCGTGCTCTGCAACGAGGAGCCACCACAATGAGAAGCTGGCACTCACAACAAAGAGTGGCCCCTGCTCGCCACAACTAGAGAAAGCCTGAGAGCAGCAACGAAGACCCAACGCAGCCAAAAATAAAATACATACAATAAATACATTTATTTTAAAAAATCATTTTAAAAATAAACAACCATTCCCCTCCAGCTTCTAGCAAGCCAATAACTCTAACAACAAAATAATAACCAAAAGCTGGTATTTTAAATCAGGTTATCTATACTTTGCCTTCAAAAATATGCATTTCTCATTATTATTTACTGCAGTGGTGGGCTCTTTCCCCAGAGAACATTTACTGTAAGTTATATTAACTTCATGGGGATGTATTTTGGAAAAAGCTAGCCAAACATTCTAGAAACAAACACTCAGAAATAAAAATAAAACCCATGTGCAAAGTAAGCTAGAGCAGGGTTTCTCAAGCTTTAATATTCATACAAATAACCTGGAGACTGTGTTAAAATATAGACTCTGGTTCACTAGGTCTGGGGTGGGACCCATGCTCTGCATTTCTAACAAGCTCCTAGGTAATGCTGATGCTGACAGACCACACTTTGAGTAGCAAGGAGCTAGAGCATCCTAGCTAAGGAACAAGCAATGCACCGAAGCACTCTCATTTGCTTTCATCTGATTTCCTCACTTACAGACCAGATTAACAATTAAGACATCCCTAAAGTTGGGGAAAGATACTGCATTTTTAGTTCTACTTAAAGTTATTTTGTGCGTGTATATCTCTTCTAGGACACGGGGAAATGGATTTAGTGTTGGTGCCTTTCTTTCATGGACACAGAATTTTAAAGACAAGAGACTAACTTCAATAACAGGATATTCTTCTCTGACCTGTACCCTCTTTAGAAAACTTTAGAGGTGGTCTCTTAACTAAGAACAACAGAGCACATCGTAAAAGTCCATGTCATTTCATTCACTCCAACCAGAACCATCCCTGGAAGCACCACTATACAACGTCTTCCACTGTAAACCTACGGTGCAAAGCCCCACCCTATTTCCAGTGCTCTTTCATTTCAGGCGGACAGGAGGGTGACAGTGGATAAAAAGCCTGGATGGACAGGAAGACATGCTCAGTAGTGCCCTTCATGGTCTAGAAAAAGTTTTGTTTTGTTTTGCTTTGCTTTATTGACTGGGTTGTTTCAAATGCCTCGTCGGCACAATATAACATGTGTTTCTTTTCCTGGGCTACTATCCCCAAACTGCTTTCCCAATTATGGCCCTGACTGTAATACTTCACAGATGAAAGCAAATACCTGCCAAGTGATACTGACATTCAACATTTACCTGATAGAACAGCAACCAAATAAAACATTTTTAAATCTTCTCAGTGAAAATCTTCATCAAATTATGCCCAAATTATTATATCCTTAGCATTTCAAGTCTCCATTATTTAAATAAACATGGAAGAAAAAAGTAGTGCCTGTATGAAACGTCTTTATAGAAACTTTTTCTACATGGCTTCTGAATCTTTAGAAGTAAGATCTTGTTACTCCCACAAAAGCTGTTTTCATCCTACAGATCCAGACTTCTTTCTAAATCTAATCTCTAAAAATCTTTGGCTCTAGTTTATATCAATTAATAGTAGCTAATTACTCCATTATACCAACTTGTTTGCTTCTGTCAAATGAGAGTGCTACCTATATGACAGAAGGAAAACTCAAGTAGGTGAAAGTGAAAACAAACCAAAATAACAAAAAACACTGTGCCCTTTACCACTGCTCTTCTGTGTGGAGGAAAGTTTCTTCTCATTTATCCTCTCATGGTTGGTGGGAAAGGCAGGCATCTCTCTATCTGCTGCTGATACCAGGCTCTCCAGGGTGGTGGCATCTTGGGGAAGATGTGCCAAATAAGTCTCTTTGGGCATCTGGACCATAAGGCTGGACAGTGTCTGATCTAGAACATCCTCTTCAGCAATATAGGTGTATGGACAGTATTCTCGGGTCCGGGAGTAGATGTTAGCATTGTCATAACAATCTGAGCAGATAACCCGGGTGCCAGTGCCACCTAATGACAACACGGGAAAGAACCCAAACATCCTTCAGTTAAGGAATCAGTTTTGCCAACTATTAGTTTTCTCTAACAGTTGTCATCATATCTGCATTTGTTCAAAACTTGCATTATAAACCAGATGAAGTTTCAAGGTCTTTCTGTGAACTAACTAATTTAATCCTTATAATATCCCTAAGAGGTAAGTATTATTATTATCCCTATTTTACAGACAGAGTATCTACAACACAGAGAGGTCAGGTAAGGCCCAAAGACATACTGCCTGAGTGAAGAGCTGCAATTTAAACTCAGGCCCTCTGGCTCCAGCACCCATGCTCTTGAGTAGTACATTAAGCCATCTTTGACAAGCCTGGATAAGGTCATGCGCAAATCAAGGGAGCTAAGATAAGGCTGGCACTGTGCTACAAGACACATGTTTGGCTTAAGCAAACTAAAGCAGAGAACAAGGGGTTTTGATGACTTTATTTCACAAAAGCCCACATAACTTTTGTTAAGTCAAGAGGTTAAGCAACACTAATTGCTAAAAGGACCCTTAGAGAAAGCCTCTGACGGTGAAGAGTCCTGCCTGACAAGTGTGTGTTTGGCAGAAGTAAAAGTTTAATAATGAGCTCCCTGGGCAATTAAGTGCTTTGAAAACTGAATGATAAAAAAAGAGGAAAGTGAGAAATAAAGACTGACTTATTCATGTTCAAGCAACAGAATGTTAGAACTGGAAAAGAACAGGAAGTAATTAAGTTTAACCCAGAAAGCAGTGTTATTTCCTACAAATTGCAAAAAGTAGAGGCTTTTAAGTATTCTTTAAAAAGCTAGAGGGGGACTTCCCTGGTGGCACAGTGGTTAAGAATCTGCCTGCCAATGCAGGGGACACGGGTTCGAGCCCTGGTCTGGGAAGATCCCACATGCTGCGGAGCAACTAAGCCCGTGTGCCACAACTACTAAGCCTGCGCTCTAGAGCTCATGTGCCACAACTACTGAGCCCGCGTACCACAACTAATGAAGCCTGCGTGCCTAGAGGCCATCCTGGCCAGGGAAGGTCTCACAAGCCACACAGTATAGCCAAAAAGAAAAAAAAAAAAAAAAAGCTAGAAATACCCTCCTTTCCATGGAAAGCCAAAATAATGGAATAGAGCTTCCATGTGTATACTACTTGAAGTACTACACAGATTTGTGGAAAGAATATTTAAGAATCATGAGAGAAATGCTTTATAAAATATTGTTTCTTTATTTTTAAAATGAGGAGATTAAAGCTCAGCTTTTAGGTAACTTGTTGGTGACCACATGGCTGGAAAGAGGAACTGGGAGTCAAACCGAATTCTACCCCTTAATTCACTTCCCTGTGTTCTGTCACTCCCTATGGGAAGAGTGGAGTCGGGAAAAGTAGTGTTGAGAAGTCAGATTCACTTAACTATTTTATATCTCTCTGATGTTCTCCAATATAAGATGAGAATCATCAATGCCCTTTAAACCTTAGTGAATGTCTACCTGTCAGCAGGAGATACAACCTCCCTGGGATATGTTCTGAAGGGTGCTCATGCCTGAAAAGGATAAAAGACACCTGAAGAAAGTTTCTAGAGCATCTCCTTCCTACAACAATACTTTGGTTTGGGAGCCTCTGCTGTGTTCTCCAATCCCTTGTTTAAGGATGTGTTTTACTCCTTTCTGTCAGAAGATTTTCTCCTCTGTTAAGACTTTAGAGCCTGAACCAAGATGGTGGAGTACAAGGATGTGCTCTCACTCCCTCTTGCAAGAACACCAGAATCACAACTAACTGTTGAACAATCATCAACAGGAAGACACTGGAACTCACCAAAAAAAGATACCTGACATCCAAAGACAAAGGAGAAGCCACAATGAGACAGTAGGAGGGGTGCAATCACAATAAAATCAAATCCCATAAGGCTGGGTAGGTGACTCACAAATTGGAGAACACTTATACCACTAAAGTCCACCCACTGGAGTGAAGGTTCTGAGCCCAGGTCAGGCTTCTGAACCTGGGGGTCCAGCAACGGGAGGAGGAATTCCTAGAGAATCAGACTTCGAGGGCTAGCGGGATTTGACTGCAGGACTCTGACAGGACTGGGGGAAATAGAGACTCCACTCTTGGAGGGCACACATAAGTACTGTGTGCATCAGGACGCAGGGGAAGGAGCAGTGACCCCAGGGAGACTGAACCAGAGCTACCTGCTAGTGTTGGAGGTTCTCCTGCAGAGGTGGGGGGCAGCTGTGGCTCACCAAGGGACAAGGACACTGGCAGCAGAAGTTCTGGGAAGCAATCCTTAGCGTAAGCCCTCCCAGAGTCCGCCATCAGCCCCACCAAAGAGCCTGCAGGTTCCAGTGTTGGGTCGCCTCAGGCCAAACAACCAACAGGGAGGGAACCTAGCCCCACCCATCAGCACTCTAGCGGATTAAAGTTTTACTGAGCTCTGCCCACCAGTGCAACAGCCAGCTCTACCCACCACCAGTCCCTCCCATCAGTAAAACTTGCACAAGCCTCTTAGATGGCCTCATCCACCAGAGGACAGACAGCAGAAGCAAGAACAACTACAATCCTGCAGCCTGTGGAAGAAAAACAACATTCACAGAAAGATAGACAAGATGAAAAGGCAGAGGGCTATGGACCAGATCAAAGAACAAGATAAAACCCCAGAAAAACAACTAAATGAAGTGGAGATAGGCAACCTTCAAGAAAAAGAATTCAGAATGATGATAGTAAACATGATCCAGGACCTTGGAAAAAGAATGGAGGCAAAGATCGAGAAGATGCAAGAAATGTTTAACAAAGACCTAGAAGAATTAAAGAACAAACAAACAGAGATGAACAATACAATAACTGAAATGAAAACTACACTAGAAGGAATCAATAGCAGAATAACTGAGGCAGAAGAACAGATAAGTGACCTGGAAGACAGAATGGAGGAATTCACTGCTGTGGAACAGAATAAAGTAAAAAAAATGAAAAGAAATGAAGACAACCTAAGAGACCTCTGGGACAACATTAAACACAGCCACAGTCACATTATAGGGGTCCCAGAAGAAGCAGAGAGAGAGAAAGGACCTAAGAAAATATTTGAAGAGATGATAGTCAAAAAATTCCCTAACATGGGAAAGGAAATAGCCACCCAATTCCAGGAAGCGCAGAGAGTCCCATACAGGATAAACCCAAGGAGAAACACGCCGAGACACATAATAATCAAACTGACAAAAATTAAAGACAAAGAAAAAAAACAAAGCAGCAAAGGAAATGAAAAATTACATACGACGGAACTCCCATAAGGTTAACAGCTGATTTCTCAGCAGAAACTCTACAAGCCGAAGGCAGTGGCATGATATACTTAAAGTGATGAAAGGGAAGAACCTACACAACCAAGATTACTCTACCCAGCAAGGATCTCATTCAGATTTGATGGAGAAATCAAAAGCTTTACAGACAAGCAAAAGCTAAGAAAACTCAGCACCACCAAACCAGCTCTACAACAAATGCTAAAGGAACTTCTCTAAGTATGCAACACAAGAGAAGAAAAAGACCTACAAAAACAAACCCAAAATAATTAAGAAAATGGTCATAGTAACATACATATCAATAATTACCTTAAACGTGAATGGATTAAATGCTCCAACCAAAACACACAGCCTTGCTGAATGGATACAAAAACAAGACCCATATATATGCTGTCTACAAGAGACCCACTTCAGACCTAGGGACACATACAGACTGAAAGTGAGAGGATGGAAAAAGATATTCCATGCAAATGGAAACCAAAAGAAAGCTGGAGTAGCAATACTCCTATCAGATAAAATAGACTTTAAAATAAAGAATGATACAAGAGACAAGGAAGGACACTACATAATGATCAAGGGATCAATCCAAGAAGAAGATATAACAATTATAAATATATATGCACCCAACATAGGAGCACCTCAATACATAAGGCAACTTGCTAACGGCTCTAAAAGAGGAAATCAACAGTAACACAACAATAGTGGGGGACCTTAACACCTCACTTACACCAATGGACAGATTATCCAAACAGAAAATTAATAAGGAAACAGAAGCTTTAAATGACACAATAGACCAGATACATTTAATTGATATTTATAGGACATTCCATCCAAGAACAACAGATTACACTTTCTTCTCAAGTCAGCACGGAACATTCTCCAGGACAGATCACATCTTGGGTCACAAATCAAGCCTCAGTAAATTTAAGACAACTGAAATCATATCAAGCATCTTTTCTGATCACAACACTATGAGATTAGAAATCAAGTACAGGGGAAAAAAACATAAAAAACACAAACACATGGAGGCTAAACAATACGTTACTAAATTACCAAGAGATCACTGAGGAAATCAAAGAGGAAATCAAAAAATACCTAGAGACAAATGACAATGAAAACACGACGATGCAAAACCTATGGGATGCAGCAAAAGCAGTTCTAAGAGGGAAGTTTACAGCAATTCAAGCCTACCTCAAGAAACAAGCAAAATCTCAAACGATCTAATGTTACACCTAAGGGAACTAGAGAAAGAAGAACAAACAAAACCCAAAGTTAGCAGAAGGAAAGAAATCATAAATATCAGAGCAGAAATAAATGAAATAGAAACAAAAAAACAACAGCAAAGATCAATAACACTAAAAGCTGGTTCTTTGAGAAGATAAGCAAAATTGATAAACCATTAGCCAGACACATCAAGAAAAACAGGGAGAGGACTCAAATCAATAAAACAAAAAATGAAAAAGGAGAAGTTACGACACTGCAGAAACACAAAGCATCCTAAGAGACTACTATAAGCAACTCCATGCCAATGAAATGGACAACCTGAAAGAAATGGACAAATTCTTAGAAAGGTATAACCTTCCAAGACTGACCCAGGCAGAAATAGAAAATATGAACAGACCAATCCCAAGTAATGAAATCGAAACTGTGATTAAAAACCTTCCAACAAACAAAAGTCCAGGACCAGATGGCTTCACAGGTGAATTCTATCAAACGTTTAGAGAAGAGCTAACACCCATCCTTCTCAAACTCTTCCAAAATACTGCAGAGGAAGGAAAACTCCCAAACTCATTCTATGAGGCTACCATCACCCTGATACCAAAACCAGACAAAGATACTACAAAAAAAGAAAATTACAGACCAATATCACTGATGAATATAGACGCAAAAATCCTCAACAAAATACTAGCAAACAGAATCCAACAACACATTAAAAGGATCACACACCATGATCAAGTGGGATTTATCCCAAAGATGCAAGGATTCTTCAATATACGCAAATCAATCAATGTGACACACCATATTAACAAGTTGAAGAATAAAAACCATATGATCATCTCAATATATGCAAAAAAAGCTTTTGACAAAATTCAACACCCATTTATGATAAAAAACCTCCAGAAAGTGGGCATAGAGGGAACCCACCTCAACATAATAAAGGCCATATACGACAAACCCACAGCAAACATCATTCTCAATGGTGAAAAACTGAAAGCATTTCCTCTAAGATCAGGAACAAGACAAGGATGTCCACTCTCACCACTATTATTCAACATAGTTTTGGAAGACCTAGCCACAGCAATCAGAGAAGAAAAAGAAATAAAAGGAATACAAATTAGAAAAGAAGAAGTAAAACTGTCACTGTTTGCAGATGACATGACACTATACATAGAGAATCCTAAAGATGCCACCAGAAAACTACTAGAGCTAATCAATGAATTTGGTAAATTTGTAAGATACAAAATTAACGCACAGAAATCTCTTGCATTCCTATACACTAATGATGAAAAATCTGAAAGAGAAATTAAGGAAACACTCCCGATTTACCACTGCAACAAAAAGAATAAAATACCTAGGAATAAACCTACCTAGGGAGACAGAAGACCTGTATGCAGAAAACTATAAGACACTGATGAAAGAAATTAAAGATGATACCAACAGATGGAGAGATATACCATGTTCTTGGATTGGAAGAATCAAAATTGTGAAAATGACTATACTACCCAAAGCAATCTACAGATTCAATGCAATCCCTATCAAATCACCAATGGCATTTTTTACAGAACTAGAACAAAAAATCTTAAAATTTGTATGGAGACACAAAAGACCCCGAATAGCCAAAGCAGTCTTGAAGGAAAAAAGCAGAGCTGGAGGAATCAGACTCCCTGACTTCAGACTATACTACAAAGCTACAGTAATCAAGACAATATGGTACTGGCACAAAAACAGAAATGTGGATCAACGGAACAGGATAGAAAACCCAGAGATAAACCCACACACCTATGGTCAACTAATCTATGACAAAGGAGGCAAGGATATACAATGGAGAAAAGACAGTCTCTTCAATAAGTGGTGCTGGGAAAACTGGACAGCTACATGTAAAAGAATGAAATTAGCACACTCCCTAACACCATACACAAAAATAAACTCAAAATGGATTAGAGACCTAAATGTAAGACCAGACACTTTAAAACTCTTAGAGGAAAACATAGGAAGGACACTCTTTGACATAAATCACAGCAAGATCTTTTTTGATCCACCTCCTAGAGTAATGGAAATAAAAACAAAAATAAACAAATGGGACCTAATGAAACTTCAAAGCTGTTGCACAGCAAAGGAAACCATAAACAAGACGAAAAGACAACCTTCAGAATGGGAGAAAATATTTGCAAACGAATCAATGGACAAAGGATTAATCTCCAAAATACATAAACAGCTCATGCAGCTCAATATTAAAAAAACAACCCTATCCAAAAATAGGCAGAAGATCTAAATTGACATTTCTCCAAAGAAGACATACAGATGGCCAAGAAGCACATGAAAAGCTGCTCAACATCACTAATTATTAGAGAAATGCAAATCAAAACTACAATGAGGTATCACCTCACACCAGTTAGAATGGGCATTATCAGAAAATCTACAAACAACAAATGGTGGAAAGGGTGTGGAGAAAAGGGAACCCTCTTGCACTGTTGGTGGGAATGTAAATTGATACAGCCACTATGGAGAACAGTATGGAGGTCCTTAAAAAACTAAAAATAGAATTACCATATGATCCAGCAATCCCACTACTGGGCATTTACCCAGAGAAAACCATAATTCAAAAAGATACATGCACCCCTATGTTCACTGCAGCACTATTTACAATAGTCAGGTCATGGAAGCAACCTAAATGCCCATCGACAGATGAATGGATAAAGAAGATATGGTACATATATACAATGGAATATTACTCAGCCATAAAAAGGAACGAAATTGGGTCATTTGTTGAGATGTGGATGGATCTAGAGACTGTCATATAGAGTGAAGTAAGTCAGAAATAGAAAAACAAATATCGTATATTAACGCATATATGTGGAACCTAGAAAAATGGTACAGCTGAACTGGTTTTCAGGGCAGAAATTGAGACAGATGTAGAGAACAAACGTATGGACACCAAGGGGGGAAAGCGGTGGGGGATCGTGGTGGTGGTGTGATGGTGGTGGTGGGAGATTGGGATTGACATGTATATACTGATGTGTATAAAACTGATGACTAATAAGAACCTGCTGCATAAAAATATAAATAAAATAAAATTCAAAAACTCAAAAAAAAAGACTTTAGTCAATTTTCATCCTATTTTGCATGGGGCAAATGTTTTCATTGAGTAGCTTACTTTAAAATATTGCTTCAGATTACTGTGGAAAACTATACACTTAAAAAAAAACTAAACAGGGTAGGCTGAAATTGTAAGCACAGATAATAAAAAGTCATTACCATCAGCGCCTTTGTGTAAATATCCATTGGCAGGAGGCATAAGTTGCTGATGACTACCTGCCTCAGAGTTGCTGTAGCCTTCCTGTGGCTCAGACAGTGTTCCTTGGGAAGACAAGTAGCTGGGAATGTCTGCAGGCAGATTGAGCTCGTCTGTAAAAGAGACATCTGTAACTCTCAAATAAAGTTAGGCAATTTAAGCCAAAACTCAGAAGACTATCTTGCAAATGTATTCTACTTTGGTACTAATGGCCAGGAAAATGTTATGTACCTAGGAACTCAACAACTCCTAGAATTTTCTCTGAAAATTATTTCTCACTAGAATTCTCCCCCAAACTTCATTTTAAAAGTATTACCAAAAGAAAAAAACCCTGAAGTCTGAAATCTTATCCACAGACACACTTTAGCAATCTATCTGGCTGTACCTCTTCTCTTACAGGATTTCAGGGTGGGGGACAGGTGGGAAAGACTGATCTCTGTCATAACGACTCCACTCTTCCCCAAAGGAAAATTACAATGGAAATGAGCCTTAGGTATTAAAGAAAGAAGGTGCACATGCAACTGTTTAAAAGAACAAAGTTTTGGGGGACTGTCTAGAAATTCTTAAGCTTATTCACTAGAGCGGTTCCATTATATCAAGAAAGTAGGACATTTTAACAGAAAAACTCTTCCTTCTATCACAAATAAATTATCAAAGCTCCTTAGTTTTTTATATTTAACAACAAATCCTACACTACATTCCTGACTCAGGTATAAGCCACAAGGGTCAACCGGGTACCACTTACCTGTGTTCGTGATACTATAGTCTTCATTTTTCCTTCTCATGTGGTAAATAACAATGACCCAGATCAAAGAGGTACCCACAACACAGCAGACCACAACAATGATGACAATGCCAACTGTGGTCCACCCATCGTCTTCATGCCCAATGCTACTCTGGGAAGAGTCACAATTGGGGGTGGAAATCACATTTAGGTAAATGTGACCACGTTCTGTCCCAAGGGTGTTGGACATAATGCAGGTATATTTCCCAGCATCTTCCAGCCCAGCGTCTACAATGATGAGAAGCTGGTTGGCTGCAGCAAAGAAGTGCCGTTCTGTCACCAGCAGTGGTCCATCATCTTTGGTCCAGTTGAGGCGAGGGGCAGGACTCCCTCCAGCTATGCACTGTAATACTGCAGTTTCACCTCGGGTTACTGTCTTGTCCTCCAGAGGTCTAATAAATGAGGGTGTCTCTAACAGAAAGATGCATTAAAAAATATTAGGCAGTTTTATTCCTAATTGCATTAGACTAATTAGGTTACGATGAAATAAGCACTTTCATAAGCTCATGGGAGGATTAGAAGTTAATGTTTCAGAAAAGCAAAAGCCTCAAAAAATCTAAATCTCATCTCAGGAATTACACCTTGAGCAAGCTATCCTAAGCAAAGAATTCAAAGATCTATATACAAAAATGCTTATTACAAAATTAGTTGTAATTTTTAAAGGTAAAGGGAAAAAATCCAAAAATCTAGCAGAAAAATGAGTAAGTAAATTATACCACAGCCACATGATATTCATGAAGACTTAATGACAAGGTAACCCTGTGATACAATATTAAGTGGAAAAAAGTAGGTATACATAACCACATAAGGATGAGTGTTTTATTTTTCTTTTTTAGGTTTTTTTTTTTTTTTTGGATGTGGACCATTTTTAAAGTCTTTATTGAGTTTGTTACAATATTGCTTCTGTTTTATGTTTTGGTTTTTTGGCCGTGAGGCATGTGGGATCTTAGCTCCCCAACCAGGGATCGAACCTGCACCCCCTGCATTGGAAGGCGAAGCTTTTGTTTTGTTTATAAGTATTTCTTTCATTGAGCTTTTTAATTCTTTAAATTTATTTATTTATTTATTTATTTTTGGCTGCACTGGGTCTTCATTGCTGCGTGCGGGCTTTCTCTAGTTGCAGTGAGCAGGGGCTACTCTTTGTTGTGGTGCGTGGGCTTCTCATTGCGGTGGCTTCTCGCTGCAGAGCACGGGCTCTAGGTGCACGGGCTTCAGTAGCTGTGGCTCACAGGCTCTAGAGCGCAAGCTCAGTAGTTGTGGCACGTGGGCTTAGTTGCTCTGCAACATGTGGGATCTTCCCAGACCAGGGCTCGAACCCATGTTCTCTGCATTGGCAGGTGGATTCTTAACCACTGCGCCACCAGGGAAGTCCCAGAAGGCCAAGTCTCAACCACTGGTCTGCCAGGAAAGTCCCAAGATGAGTTTTGTGGGATTTTTTAAAGATTTATTATTTATTTATTTATTTAATTTATTTTTGGCTGTGTCGGGTCTTAGTTGTGGCATGTGGGATCTTCACTGAGGCATGGGGGATCAAAGGGATTTGAATATTCAATTCATGGGATAAAAATCTCTAATTCTGCCCTCAGAATTTCCCCAGATTTCAGTTTACTGATCCACTAATATCCTAGGCTGACATAACCCTGCATAAATTGGCAGACCAAGGAAACAAAGATATAAGAATCCCAACTAAAATCTCAAATATAGATTCTTCTTGCCATTAAGACCAAGAGTCAATCCATAATAAAAAGATTCCCACAAAAGCAGGGACCCACGGAGCAATAAACATACCTAACACGATTAATGAAGCATTTGCTGAGAGGCCGCCTGCTATGTTCTGTGCCATGCAGCTATAGATCCCCATGTCTTCTATTTTCACATTTGCAATGAAGAAGACATCATCCTCAGGCATGACATGCATGCGTCTCTCTCGAGCCGCAGGAAAGTCAGTACCACCATCTTTCTGCCAGGAAATCTGAGGTGCAGGGTGCCCCTCTGCAGCACATTCTAATCTGGCCATGGCACCAGTGCGAATAGTTAGATCCATTGGAGTTTTCAGAAAAGATGGCATCTCTGTTCCAAAAAAGATCACCAAGAGAAAGTGGGTGGGTGGGGGGAATACACACACACACACACACACACACACACACACACACACACACACACACACACACACACACACACACACACACACACACACACACACACACACACACACTCATACCTACATACAAGGGAGGGAGACTCTATTAGGCAAAATACCGACTGTTGCAATGCTCCATTTCTTTGAGAAGACATGCTCCCTGCATTGACAATAAATACTACTTCAGAGGCCATCTTTTCTCCCAGAACCTCAGGGCATGGAGTACAGTGATGACTAACTCTTCTAGAATGTGTGGCAAATCTACCTGATCTCCTTGATAGGGACAGAAAAAGCAGAAGCCACAAACCTTTTTGAACATATATTTTAGAACCTAATATTTACTATGACTCCCTTACTTAAGAGACTAAATGGTGCTTCCCAAACAAACATCTACAAAGCTGTCAAGGAAACTGCATGATAAAAAAAATTTATGCCTTCAAACATCTCATAAAACAACCCAGGATCAAGACATATGTACATCTTTTGGTTGCACAAAGCCTGAAGTGTTGTAGTTATTCAGCCCAACAGGTGATAGATCAATCAAGCTGTTTTGTTTTTTTCTTTCACAGCCACAATGAAAAAGAGCATTATTTTCAAAAATGGTTTTGTGTGACTACATTTAGACAATGATAATGATCACTGGACCCAGAAATGTTCTCAATACTCCCAGTTATTGGACGGCCTGTGAACAATGTCAGGAATAAATTTCATAGTTTTTAGAACAGAATTATGGTTCTGGAAAGAAAATGGAGAATTAAAAAAATTTTTTTTTTCAAAAGCATAAATAAAAGTGAAAGTAGCCCATCTCCTAGAGCCACAGAATTCACCTTTACCCCTCAGTCAAAGACTGATTAGGGACAGTAAGTGGGTAAATTAGCAATCCAGTCTGTATACTGTCATAACCCTAAAGACAAAAACAGTAAGGAATCCCCCTGCAATGTCAGGTTTATCCTAATTTTCTTGGTCAAAGATTCAAAAATCAAACATGAAAAATCCTTCTAACCACAGAACTATCAGGGAGCATAATTTCTTACCATTCACAGTCAGTTTGGCTTTATGAGAATAGTTAGAACCAAAGTGATTAGTAATAATACACTGATATTTTCCTTCATCTGTGAAATTTACATTGAAAAGATGTAAGACACTAGTGTATTCCAGAGCTTCTCCAGCTTGTTGCTGATAACGAACAAAATTCTCAATATCAGCATCATACAAGATTTCACTGTCTTTGCGCCACAAAGTAGACATGGGTGAATCACTGCTGCTCACTGCAGTGCATGTCAGAGTCACGTTCATGCTTCTTAGAGCAACTGTGGTTTCAGGATGGGTTCTTATCTGCGGCTTGAGAAAATCATCTAAGGAGGAAAAAATGGGGCAGGAGCCAAGTCAGTTATTTATTTTTGCTTCTATAGATTCAATTTTAAAACAAATAATGTAAAATTGCATGTTATGCTTACAAAATGTCATGTTAAGGTTGAAAGGGACTATAGAGCTAGAATCCAATTCCCTTGTTTTAAGATGAGGAAAATGATGCCCAGAATGGTCAAATGACTTGCTCTAAGATATGTAAGTCCACAGCTAAGCCTGGACTGGAACCCAGGTTTTCAGACTTCAGGGTTTAGCACTCTTTCTACCATTCCTTACTGTCACTTATGCTTTGAATGTACTTCTTAAGTATTACCAGTTACTGAGAAAAGGAGAAACCTAAATTAGAATTTTAAAACAAGCTCTAATTCTATTACCCCTTGTGTGTATGTGTATGTCTGTGTTTGTGTGTATATATAACATATATAAAAATAGGTATTCCAGGCTTCCCTAGTGGCGCAGTGGTTGAGAGTCCGCCTGCCGATGCAGGGGACACGGTTCATGCCCCGGTCCGGGAAGATCCCACATGCCGCGGAGCGGCTGGGCCCGTGAGCCATGGCTGCCGAGCCTGCGCCTCCGGAACCTGTGCTCCTCAACGGGAGAGGCCACAACAGTGAGAGGCCCGCGTACCGCAAAAAAAAAAAAAAAATAGGTATTTCTATTAATAAAACATACTATTTGAAAGTACTTTGTGCATAACTTTCACCTAAAATAGTGAATAATTCCAAACATGTCAAATGTCCAAATGAAGACTGGCTTAGGACTGGCTAATAAACTATAGATTCATAAATAATAATATATTATTGGACTGATTCAGAGAAGCAGGTATATGAATTCTTAACCAATGTCTTCACTGGGTAACATTTCACTGTGCCATAAAAGTGATAACTAAAAAAAGAAGATAAATTGTATGGTGTAAGCTTATGTTTAAAACTAAAGTCAGAAGGGCATTCATGGCAATGTAAGCAGAATTTAATCATTACTAGATTCTTTGTTTTCTTCCTTAAAGTTTGTAAAAACAACTTAAGTATTTTATGTGCCTGAACTTCCAAATGTCCTAAGCATCTTTAAGTAGACTGTGGAAATACATCTGGCAATATACAGGTATCTAAATGATCAGAGTTATTAGTGATATGCAACACAGATACACTAATCTAAAAGTTCCACTGTGTAAAGCTAAGAATTTGTTACTAAAGGAAATGTAAATGTAAAAGAAAAATTTACAAATTGAGAAAAAACAATATAGATGTATACTTGAAATTATAATTAAGTGCTAGAATCAAGACAACTTGTCTATGACAACTTGTCTCTGTCCCCCTTCCCCTCCAAAAAACTCCCAAACCCTGCTGCTTCTGTCTTAGGAAAATGCATCAAAAACAGAAACCGGTCTTCCCTGGTGGCGCAGTGGTTGAGAGTCCACCTGCCGATGCAGGGGACACGAGTTCGTGCCCCGGTCCGGGAAGATCCCACATGCCGCGGAGCGGCTAGGCCTGTGAGCCATGGCTGCTGAGCCTGCGCGTCCGGAGCCTGTGCTCCGCAACAGGAGAGGCCACAACAGTGAAAGGCCCGCGTACCACAAAAAAAAAAAAAAAAAGAAACCAAATGAAACTGGTACATTCATACATTGCTGGTGACGACATAAACTAGTGCTACCTGTTTGAAAACACCTGGTAGCACTTTTCAAGATCTACTAAATATAAAATCATGCTTTTGAATGAATTCATGAAAAAAAACTCACACTTTTTGATTCAGGAATCTTACTACTAGATATTTATTCTAAGGTTAATAATCTCCCTAAAAGGTAAAGGCCTACATTCATAAAGATGCTATAATACAGACAGTATTTTAAATAATCATTTAAGAACACACTGAGGAAAAAAACTGCTTATGATATATTAAGTCGAAGAACACAAAATTTAAGCTACAATACAATATAAAAATGTTAGAGAAGAATCTAAAGAAATGGAAATAGATATGCTAGTAGGAAAGCATTCTATTTAAATTTTTTTTTAATTCCGTTGTTAAGATAGTAAGTGCATAATATACAAAATATTAAAACAAAAATACAAACCACAGACAAAATCTTTCAGATCCACATTCAGGATGCTTTGCCCTGCTAGCCATTCAGGGTGTGCACAGCTTACATTCACAGAATGTTGAAAGTTATTATCAACCAGCCACTGAAGCAACCACTTCAAATGGCAGTCACAGAGCAAACTGCTTGTGTTCAGAATTCTGCAGAAACAAAAGGAAAAGAAGTGCCCTTTACTTTTCATTCCAAGTTTCTCCAGCATTAAAAGCTTACTACACAGGACGTCCCTGGTGGTGCAGTGGTTAAGAATCTGCCAGCCAATGCAGGGGACACGGTTCGAGCCCTGGTCCGGGAAGATCCCACATGCCACAGAGCAACTAAGCCCATGTGCCACAACTACTGAAGCCCACGCACCTAGAGCCTGTGCTCCGCAACAAGAGAAGCCACTGCAATGAGAAGCCAGCGCACCACAACGAAGAGTAGGCCCCACTCCCTGCAACTAGAGAAAGCCCACGCGCAGCAACGAAGACCCAACACGGCCAAAAATAAATAAATTAAGAGGAAAAAAAAAGCTAACTACACACCTAAGCATTTTTCTTGCCAAAAAAATGTTTAACCTGGATCTAACCATGAAAAAACAAATTTAGACTGTCAACCTTGTTTCCTCAAATATGACAGTGTCATGAAAGACACTAATAAAAGGAGTAGGGGGAATAAGGGTAAGGGATTTATTTTAGATTAAAGGAGACTAAAGAGTCATTACAACCAAATGTAAAGCGTGATCCTTCATTAAGAAAATATATATACACAAAGAACATTTTTGGACATTAGGGAAATCTCAGTATGGACTGCATATTAGATAATATTATTTTATCAATGTTAATTTCATTGGGTGTGATAATAGTGCTGTGGTTATATAAGAAAATAACCCTGCATAGGAAATACATGCTGAGATATTTTAGGAGTGAAGTCTCATGATGTCTGTAGCTTACTTTCAACTGGTTAAGCAAAATAATAAGTGTATGTATATACGTATATGAGTGTGTGTGGAAAGAGGGAGAGAGACAGAAGGAGAGAGAAAGGGAAAGAATGAAGGAGGGAGGGAGAGCAACAGGTAACAAATTTAGCAAAGAGTTAAAAATTGATGAATCCAGGTAAATGGCATATGGATGTTCACTGTACTGTCCTTTAAACTTTTGACGTTTAAAATTTTTCCCAGAGAAATTTGGGGAAGAGCTTACTATATATATTGGGACATAGAGACATCTTTGTTGTGAAGAGGGTATAATTATTTTCAAATTATTTCATCAAGACTAAAAACATTTCAGCCCTGTGGCAATGTGTACTGCAACCTAAACTAAGAACCACTGAAAAATGGTTTGTGGTTATAATAGACCTATAAAATATACATGAAAAGTCAGTGTTTTACTTTAATGACCCTTAAATGTCTCATCCACTTGGAAGTAGGGAAAGCAAGTGATTTTGACAACATTATAACCTGCTTTGCATGCATCACCAAAATCCTCAAGTAATTTTAAAGTTTGGTATAAAAATACCTAAGATCTGATTCCAAAGAAGTTTCAAACAGTCTTTAAGGGTACCCCAAAAGCCATACTTTATCAAGGGCAATTTTAATTAAGCAGGCCAAAAGTTACATTTTGCATTTCAGAATTCTTATGTTATATGCATTCATTCACCGAGAAATATTTGAGTCTACTATATGCCAGGCACTGTTCTAGGCTGTTGCACTACAGCTCTCACAAAGCTTATGTATTTAGAGCCAAGCAATAAACAAACAAATGCAAAGTATAGTGTCAGAAAGTTAAGTCCTGTCAAGAAAAACAAAGCTGGGCAGAGACATAGAGACAGCAGCTACCAGTTTAGATAAAGCAGTCAGGGAAAGATTCTTTGAAGAGATGGCATTTGGGCAAAGACCTGAAACAATCGAGAGAGCAAATCACATGGAGATCTGAGGTAAGAGTGTCACAGACAGAGGAAACTATGCACAAAGACCTTGAGGCAGATACTTAGTGTGCTTAGTGTGAAAAGCAAGGAGGTCACTGAAGCCAGAGCACAGAAAGTGAGGGGACAGTGATGGGAATGAGGTCAGAGAGATGGGCAAGAAGGACCAGGCCATGCAAGTGCTTTATAAACTAAGGAAAGAACCTGAGTTGTTTTTTTCCTATGTGTGCTGGGAAGACACTGGAAGGTTAAGAACAGAGGAATGATATGGTCTAACTTATGCTTTCTTAGATATAATATAAGTTACCTCGTGAGACATGGACTTAAATCCTAATTCCACTACTTACCTTAGGCAAGATACTGAATGCCTCCAAAATCTCAGTTTCTATTCCTGGAAAGTGGGATTAAGAACACCTACCTCAAAAATTTTTTTAAATAAAGCATTTAGCATAGTGTCTGGCCACAGATACCACAAGATTCACATTAGTTCCCTTCACTTCTGTTTCTTTCGCATCTTTCCACCCTTCACATGCTAATGAACTCTGCTGTACCTAATGGAGTATATCCTGCATTCTCTCCGCAAGTATATGGATAGATATATACCAAATATCAACAGTGGTTGTCTTTTGAGTACTGGGGATTTGGGTTCTTTCTCTCCCTCTTGGTTTAACTATCTAATTTTCTACCATGATTACATAATTTTAATGCAGAACAATTTTTAATTCATATTTGACTCTCCCACCTCCCCCCAATATTTATGCAAAGCACTGTGAAGGATACCAAAAAGTATTAAGAGATACTTTAATAAATGTTGATGTGAAATTCTGTATTATAAATACGACTTAAATTTAAAGTAACCAAGAGCAACTAAAACTTCTCAGTAAATAAGCTGCATCAGAGTTCCTGCATTAGCAGCTTGTTCAAACCAACTCAAAAAATCACCAAGTGACTCTCTGAAGAATGAAACTATGATATTTGCTTTCACTTATAAAAATTATATTTTAAACTGATTTCTCTTAACAAGAGTTAAAACTTTCTTGCTGGCCCTCAGATTATCACAACCAAAAAAAGGTAATACTGATATGCAGTAAGTTGTGCCTTTTCAAGTTAAAGTAAGCCTTAGGAGAAATAACTCAAAATATCTCGAGACAAAAAAAATAAATAAATAAATAAGCAAGCCACTTTAAAAATCTGGCAGACGACTTCCCTGGTGGCGCAGTGGTTAAGAATCCACCTGCCAATGCAGGGGACACAGGTTCGAGCCCTGGTGTGGGAAGATTCCACATGCCAAGGAGCAACTAAGCCTATGCGCCATGACTACTGAGCCTGCACTCTAGAGCCTGCGAGCCACAACTACTGAGCCCACGTGCCACAACTACTGAAGCCCGCGTGCCTAGAGCCCGTGCTCCACAACAAGAGAAGCCACCGCAATGAGAAGCCGGTGCGCCACAACAAAGAGTGGCCCCCGCTCATCGCAACTAGAGAAAACCTGTGTGCAGCACTGAAGACCCAATGCAGCCAAAAATAAGTAAATAAATTTATTTTTTAAAAAATCTGGCAGAAAATAACAAAAGATGATCTCCATAACATTTTAACTTTTGTTATTATCTTAGTTATTCACCTTTTACTATATGCCAGACTCTGTGTGGAGTATCTTCTCAAAACCCTCAAAAGCTTTCTAATGCACTTAGAGGGAAAAAAGTCGTAACTCCTCATGGCCTATTAGGCCCTACATGATCAGGCCTGTTTATGTCTCTGACCTCATCTCCTACCATTCTTTCCCTTGCTCTTGTCTTCCAGCCACATCAGTGTCTCTGCTGTTCTTCAAGCACGAAAAGCAAGCTCCTTCCTCAGGGCCTTTTCACTTGCTCTTCCCTGTGCCTGGAATGCCCTTCGCCCACTATAAGATGGTTTGCCATTTCATCTCACTAAAGGCCTGGCTCAAAGGCTGTTATCTTCAGAAAAGCCTTCCCTCACTACTTCAAAATAGCAATCCCTGTCACGCTGTACACCTCTGACCCAGCTTTTTCTTCAGAACATTTATTATCTGATGAGATATTATATACCTACTGGTTTATTATTTATCTTCCTAACAGAATTTTGTAATATGCTATGAAGACAGAGACTTTGTCTTGTTCACTACTGCGTTTTTAGCATTTAAAACACTACCTTACATAACAGATGACAATAAACATTTCTTCCATAAACAAATTATCTCATTTTATCTTCACATAAGCCTGAGGGTGGTGCTCTTCCCATACTGAGAAGGGAAACTGAGTCCTAGGCTAAACACACAGTTGTAAAGAATGGGGCAAGAATCTAAACTGAGGCAATTTGAACTCACATACTTCCAGTGCATCTCAAACTATATGTGGAGAAGGACCAGTTTTTTAAATTCCCAATCTGTTATAGATCAATACTTTTATAAAATTCAACAGAAGTGTCACAGTAAGGTCAAATTGTTCTATAAGTTTCTAAAAAGTTTGCTCTGAATTTCTGTCCTTCTCTCGTCATGAATCAGCTCTGGTCCACAGACCTCCCTTTGAATAGCCTTCAGGCAAGGCAAGGTAAGTTGACATAGCCCGTTGATTCTTACCAGTGGCTCAATATCCAGAGTTTAAAATTAAGAGCAACACCCAACTAACCAACCCACCCCTGGGAAATCCCCCCTGAGAAATAAGAACAATTTTTTTAAATCATGAATGAAAAAACGTTAAAATGATATGTATTTTTCTATCATAACTATTCAGTAGTTTGAACAGATTAGAGACATCCTCTGTGACCATTATACTGAAAGTGCTAGATCACCTCCAAAAATTACATAATACCTTAATTGTAACTCATCCCAAGAGAACACATGTCTCCAACAGTCCAAAAAGGAAGAGGGGAATAAAAAAGGAACAGTAGGGTAAACATAAAGCATAAGCAGCGTTGCTAAGGTCTCTTTAACTATATGCACCAGCAACACAGGAAAAAAACAGAAGGTCTTGGAGCCACACACTCTGGACTTTTCAATGTTATTTTTAAATTACATCCAGTCACTAAAATAACTGAATGTTAACACTTTCTTTTTTCCTGCCTGAATTGTGTGCTTTGGGAAACATCTGGGTCACATTCATCACACTTTAAGCACAAGCGTGGATAATGATCTAATTAGTGACAAAAAAGACTTAAGTTACGTACAGTTCTTTCAAGCGAGTCTGGGAAAAAGCATTTTCTTGGATAGACATTATAGCATTGTTGTTCAAATCTCTGAAATGAAGAGAAATGAAACATTACCAGTCACCATTTCTACAATTAAGTTATATAAACACTTTAAATGGTCATGAAAACCTCTGCTAAGAGCAAAGATTATTTATATACTGAGCAAAATGGCTGAAAAATACTTACAGATGCTCAAGGGATTCAAGACCAATGAATGCTTTCTTTGTAATTGACTTAATCTGATTTCCTTGTAAGATTCTGAAATACAAACAGACCTTTCTAATAAAGCTCTCCACTAAACAAAATTAAATTCATTAAAATAAACATTTACCTATAACGAGTGAAAATAAGCCTAACATGCATTCTTAAGAAAGTTGTGAACTTCATTATTAACCAGTGTGAAGCACAGAATAAATGTGTCTATTAAGATGTCAGCGCTCAGTGAGGTATCTATAAACAACCATCCTGACCACAGATACACCTGTAGTTTTCATATAATAAACTGGATTACATTCCCAGTTTCTCCCTTCTCAGCAAAAGATCATCCGGTCAAAGAAACTCAGACAAGTGTGAAGTCTGGGAGACATTCTTATGGGAGAAGACCTAAAATCTTGCTTGAGAGAATCCTCTCTTGCTAAATTACCCATAAATCTCACATGATTAAACAGATCATGGTTCAATTCTGGTTTCAGTGCATTTCTTTTACTTAAATCAAAATTTTAGTTCCATAAATAACTTCTCTTTAAGTGACACTAGGAATGTTCTTTCAGAAAGTGCCCCACCACAAAAAAACAAAATGAAAAACAAACCAAAAAACAAAAACCTTAATAAACAATGAAGCTTCTTCCTTTAGTGGGTGAACCAGAAGGCTCAGACTTTCTAGCCACAGCAAATAGACACAATCCAATCACATTTACAATTGGTTCTTTAAAATACACCTTCATAGACATACATAAATATCATAAGTACATACAATTTAGTGAGACTTGTGAGTCCAGCAAAGGCTTCACTAGCATCTTCTATGGCCCATGAAATTTCATTGTTTCTTAAGTTTCTACGAAAATGTCAGAGATAGACAGGTTATGTTAGTCAACATGACCATTACACCATCAGGCATCATCCTGACATAGCAATGCTAATTTTAATTTTGATCCTTACAGTAAAGGTTAGGTTATTTATGATAAACACTCAACTCTTCTTTTTAAAGAATACCTGAGATAAGCATGTAAGAACTAATTCTCGTGAGCTAAGAATTAAGCCGACCTTGATAAATAAATTAAGCAACCTGCTAAGAGTATTAATCTTCCTAGCTAATAGCCCGTAATTGTGTTAGCATATTAAAAATTATAGTCAGGGCCCTACAAAGAGGAGGATTTCAAGATGCAGGGGGTATGGCTTACAAATCTTATTTCAGACTAATGGGATTTTGGGGTGATCCAAGCCTTCCCCTGAGCCCTTAAATCTAAAATGGCTGACAAAAAGTAATGTCAATACAGAGCTTCACAGCTCAACAGCAATTAAACATGCCCCCTAGAAAGTAAGAATGATATACCCATGTGCTAGAGTGATCACTCTGTTTTCTTTAAAAGGAAAAGTATGGATCTTTTAAAATCCACTGTTCCATTCTCAGACGAAATGCAATTGCACCACACCATGTCATCATGGAAGAAATACCAGTTAAAGATATTTAATCACTTTTGCTTCCTTAAGTCATCTCATAATAAAGCACAAAGTTTTTTGCTTTGTAAGACATATGTAGGGCTTCCCTGGTGGCGCAGTGGTTGAGAGTCCACCTGCCGATGCAGGAGACATGGGTTCGTGCCCCGGTCTGGGAAGATCCCACATGCTGCGGAGCGGCTAGGCCCGTGAGCCATAGCCGCTGAGTCTGCGCGTCCGGAGGCTGTGCTCCGCAACGGGAGAGGCCACAACAGTGAGAGGCCCGCATACCGCAAAAAAAAAAAAAAAAAAAAAAGACATGTGTAAAGTTATGTGAATAACAGTAAGGAGATAGGAGATCACTCTTCCCATTTAGCTATGTCTTTACCTGAAGTGAAAGCTAAGAAAGATCATTTTATTTTACTAAAGAATAAACACTGAAACAACTGATGGCTCAACTCTGCAGGACTTTTCCCTCTCCTCCACAGAACAGCATAAATAGAACTCACTCACCAAAGGGAGTAAGAAGTATATCTACTCTGGCAAGAGCATTGATCTAAAGCCGGAATATCTCAGATCTGTTCCTAATTCTGCCTTAACTATTTTTGTAGCATTAGATAATCATTTACGTCTGCAATTACTTTCCTAAACTTTAATGCTAAAAGTAATAATCAGTGGTATACTAAAAGAACCTGTCTGCCATCCCGTGCACTGCCAAAAGACTACAGCTGCGTCTAATATAAATTCCTGAGTTTGCACTGATCTAATTTAACCTCTGATAAGGTAGAAAAGAGAAAAATTTTTTAAAAAAAGGAAATCACTTTTACTTTTTCAAGGCCAAATCTAAAGGAGGACTACTTCATTAAGTTAAAAAAAAAAAGAAAAAACATCAAACACACACAGGTGCACACACAGACACCTTCACAAAATTATCATGCTTTCTTTGTCACTTATGGTTAGGTCCCAAAGTTGGAACCTGCCTCTTTTCTGAGACCATTTATCAACTAAACTTGATGACCAAAAAATTCCCTATTCAGGAACCTTAAGAATCTACAAATTCTACTAATTACTCTTTTTCTCTTATTCTGCTCTATGTTTGAGATTACTATATTTCATTAAAATACCTCTTCATTCAATTATATTCCATGATCAGGGTAAAACATTCAACTTACAGAACAACAGAAGTTTAGAGTTGAAACTGCCTTTTGCAACCATCTAATCCTATATCCATGCTTCACTGGACATAAAAAAAAACAAACCAGGAAAGGCTAAGTAATTTTGTTCATCTGACAGTAAAATGAAAAGCACATGAGGGACTTCCCTGCTGGCACAGTGATTAAGCATCCGCCTGCCAATGCAGGGGACACGGGTTCGAGCCCTGGTCCGGGAAGATCCCACATGCTGTGGAGCAACTAAGCCCATGCGCCACGACTACTGAGCCTGCGCTCTAGAGCAAGCGCACGGCAACTACTGAGCCCACGTGCCACAACTACTGAAGCCCACACGCCTAGAGCCCATGCTCCGCAACAAGAGAAGTCACCACAATGAGGAGCCCGTGCACTGCAACAAAGAGTAGCTCCCGCTCACAGCAGCTAGAGAAAGCCTGCATGCAGCAACAAAGACCCAACAGAGCCAAAAATACATAAATAATAAATAAATAAATAAAAATTTTTTTTTTAAAAAGCACATGAGCTTTAGCATAAAAAAGACCTGGGAAAAGACCTGGGTTCTAATCCTGGCCCAAACATTTACAAGGTATATGACTTTAAACAAATCATTTAATCTCTCCGAACCTCAGTCCCCCAGTATGGAAAAGAGCAATAATATCCCAGTACTCTGAATGCACCTGGCACATATCAGATCATTAATAAATGTTAGTTTTATTTGTCCAAAGTCATGCAGCAAACTGGTAACAGTGAAGAGGTTTCCTGCCAGAGCTGTTCCCACTATATGTCCTGCATCCTTTTGAATGAGAAGTGGTAGATCTGGTACACTACTGGTAGTTCTAGGTCAGAGGAGTAAGAAAATGTGCATTCCTGACACTAGCAACTGTGTTTTATTCCACAGTAACTGGCACAATAAGAGATGCTTTGTTGTTTAGTTAACTCAGAATTAAAGTACAAACTGAAATGGCTAGAGATACATAAAATTTACATATAGGAATAGAGATAAGCAAGACTGTCTTGCCCCAAGGCATAGGAGAGAAGAACTGCAAAATATTAACATACATAATATGTACACTGATTAGCTGTTTTGCTTTAGTGCTTTAAAAAAATTAGTTAAAAAAAAAAATCCCCAAAAAGGAGAGATATACTTACAGTGTCTGAAGATTGGAAAGAAACCTAAATACACCATCAGCAATGTGAGTGACTCTGTTGTCCCCTAAGTTCAATCTCTCCAGTAAGCTCAGACCCACAAAGGCAGATTCATCCAGGCGGGTCAACTGGTTATAGGACAAATCACTAAAAACAGGAAACATGGAAGGTAAAAAATTCACTCTCTTCTAGTTCAACTTTCATATTCTTATTCTACTTACATGATAAATTTAGGGCTTTCAAACTTCTAATAAAGAGGAATATTAGATCTCATTACTGGCCATGGGAATGACTTATTCAATCTGCTCTAGTCTCACAGCTTCCACTGAAATGCCATCTCACACTTACAGTTCAGACAGTCTTTGGCAGAACTCCCATGCATCAGGGCTGATTCTTTCAACAGCATTCTGGCTCACATAGAGCTGTTGTAACATTCGCAAGCCATACAACCACCCCTTGTTCACTTCTGTAAGGTTATTATGCTCCAGTTCTCTGCGGAATTAAAGAAAGGAGGGAATATGTTTCAAAACAAGGCATGCAGGACTTCCCTGGTGGCACAGTGGTTAAGAATCCGCCTGCCAATGCAGGGGACATGGGTTCGAGCCCTGGTCCAGGAAGATCCCACATGCCGCAGAGCAACTACGCCCGTGCACAACTACTGAGCCTGTGCTCTAGAGCCTGTGAGCCACAGCTACTGAAGACCACATGCCTAGAGCCCGTGCTCCGCAACAAGAGAAGCCACCGCAATGAGAAGCCTGCACACCACAACGAAGAGTAGCCCCCACTCACCACAACTAGAGAAAGCCCGCGTGCAGCAACAAAGACCTAACGCAGCCAAAAATAAACAAAATTAAATCTTTAAGAAAAAAAAAAACAACAAGGCATGCAATGAGAAGATTCCAAAAATCTTCATTAAGTCTTGCACAGAGAGGCATATACCTTTGCTCAACCCAAGTGAGCAGACAAATTCTATTCATAAATATGTACATGTTTCTTAAGATTTAGTGCAAGAAGCCTGTAAGACTCTCTAAAATATCATATCTATAAAATCAACTCACCAAGAGATATAGTATACCTGTTCTGGATAAATCCTAATAATTTTCATCAGTCAAACATTAAGGGAATATAAACTTTTCAGACGAAATGTTTGGAAGAATGATGACAAAAATACCAGTTAGATAACAAAGCTTAAATCTTAATTTATTTCACATAAGAGAAGGGAGGAAGAGCTAAAGTACTTTGTTATAATTAAAGCTACTATCCTAGCTGTTCGGCACTGAAAAGCCCCAGACTCCCTTCCTAACAATCTCCTATTCTAGTTCATAGTACTTACAATTCTTCCATGTTATCCAAGCCAAAAAAAGCTCCATCCTTGAGTTTGCTAATTCCATTCCGCTGCATTTTCAAAGATCTTAAGGAGTCTAGACCTTGGAATGTGAGACCTTCCACAACTTTAATCCTGTTTCTTTTAAGTTCCCTTTAACAGAAATAGTTTTACAGTCAAAAAATTGGTTTGCTGATTTGCCCTAATAATAATAAAAAGAAACAGACATATAAGAAAAAACAATCTTCTTATAATCCATCTATTTAGTTACTCACAAGAATTGGAGGTGAGGTAGCTTGAAGATCTTGGGTGGAATCATGCTAATTCTATTCCTGTTTAACTTTACCACTAATAAGGAACTTGACAAATTATCGAAGCAACCAGCCTCCAAGATGGTTATCCTATTATTGCTCAAATTCCTAAAATGAACAAGATAACAACAAAAAAAATGCAGTGAAACTAAACATTCTACCACTGTAAAGCTGCCTCAAGTCTATGACTAAGCCCCAGCTCTACCACTTAGCAACCGTATGCAACTTTACAAATCATTTAACTGCTTTGTTTCTTCAAGTACAAAATAAGGATAATACCTACTTCATTTGGGTTGAAACAGTATGTGTGAATGTGCTTTGTAAACTGTAAAACACTAGCACTCACGCTAATTATCACCACCATTACACAGGTTAAGCACTGTTTAACAAACTACTCCCATTTACCTTTTACATGACTGTTAGTAAAACATAATCCAGAATTAAATCTCAAAAATTACCCTGGATACTTAATATTTTCTGAAAATAGTGTACTCTTTAAGGGCAGAAAAAAAAAACAAAAAAATCTAACCTAGGTTTGTTTCACATAAGCATATCAAAATCACAATAAATAAGACATATCTGGGAAGATAAATATCAATGAATAATAAACATGCACTTCAAATTAAATCTAGTTTAAACTCTATTTTACTTACAGGTATTTAAGCTGCATTCGAGGAAATGAAGCTGTCTTGACTTCTGATATTATATTTGAGCTGAGATCTAAACTCTCGAGAGCAGGGTAAAACTGGAACGCTTCTGCATTTATTTCTGGGATTACATTATGGACTCTATAAAACAAAGATTATATTAAAGCTATTGCCAGTGATCCACCCTAAACCACAAAAATGTTAAATAATTAGGATCAACAACAAGGGTACCTAAAACAAAAACAAAAAAAAACTGTGTACTATGCATAATTTAAGTAAAAGACCTGAAATTTTATTTACTTACAATGAGAGAAGAGTAATATTAGTGGTTGGTTCTCCAAAATATGGGATTTCAGTTAGCTCATTATAATTCATTTTCCTGAGTAGGGGGAAAAATAGATATAAAAATTTAGTGAGGGAAATGCTACCTCGAGTTCTAGTTTCTGGCTAGTACATATTCTTTAGGATAAATGCCAAATCTGAAAAAAGCCTATGACCCAGAATGAGTTAGACTAAATATTTTCTACTGAGAAATTAGAGATTTTAATAAAAAAATGTTTTCATGGTATAGATCTATGATTTGATACCAATATTAGAAAGGTTAGGAAATATTTTGCACATTAAATATTTTTAATCCCAGCAAGGTTATTTGAATAGTTACTATTATGACTGCTAATTTAAGTCCTTCTTAAACAAAGAATAATTCACATCTCTCTATATATATTTATTTATAATAAATAAAATAAATTTATATATGTTAATTAAATAAATTTTTAAAATACACACGCACACACATATTTTTTTGTTACTCAAAGTTAGGGAAAGTTGCTTGAGACCACAGACCTAAAAGATTATCTCAATTGTTTTAGTAGCAAATCTAATGCAATCACATTTCACCAACCTGCTTTTCAATCACTGAACAACCTCAACAATCTAGAATACAGAAAAGAAGCCAGAAGTAAAAGGCCTCCAAGTAATCAACTGAAGTTACAAAGTCCATGTAATAAATAATAAGGTCATGCACTTCCCACTAAGCATTTTCCTTTCCTCAGGACCTACGCTTTCAGCTAATAAGCTTGTCAATTGTTCATTCAGTCCACAGCAGATTAGGGGCAGCCAATTTGAGGCAGGGAAGGAGAGAATGCAGAACAAATGAGAGCACAAAGTACCCCTTGTCAGAAAGAAATTCAAAAGAAAAATTCATCTGAGGATTCTGAGGGTGTTTAGTATAGAGGTAAACAGGCCTCAACAGTTGTGCCTCTGGGAATACCACAATGCAATAACTGATATTAATAATATTTTAGAAACTTCTCTCCAGAAACTACATAATAATACATGTCAGTACTAAAAGAAAAACTTCAATGAAGAGGAAAACTGAATTATATTAACTACCATATTCCAGGTGATACCAAAAATATTGTATTTCATATAAACCTACTTCAGACATGATGCTTCCACCTTAGACAAGTCAAAACATTAAAAAAAAAAATTTACACAATACAGAGTTTCACTGGCTGAAACTCTGGCAAAAAATAAAATAAAATATATTCACTCTGAAGAGGGGAAATCTTATTTTAGGCCCCAAGGAAGTAGAACAGTATTTCTACGCAGTTTACAACTTGAAATCACCAATGCAATGGCATAATACCCAGAGAGTTTGTGATACTAACAAAGCCAAAGACAAGTTTAGGCTTTTAAACATGTTTTAATCTAAAGTTTTCTTTCCTTCAATTTTTTGACATTTTTGCATTAAACATCCTGAAATTCATAATTCATCAAATCACCTCAAAGAATTTAATGTAAGTTTAAATAAATAAAAATAACTTACACTTCTTGTAATGTTTGAGATTCCAAGCTTATGTTCCAGTTAGACAACCGATTATGACTCAAATCCCTAAATGGAGGATAAGAGATCATTCTTAGGTTAGCCCTAGAAAGCACACTTAAAGGAAAAAAAAAAACAAAAATAGGAATCTAAATGCCCTATCAAATGTGAATTTAAGTAGTACAGATAAAAAGAAATGTTTATAATGTATGAATAAAAATTTATGTAGATTTCAAAATAGCTCTTTTACTTTCTCCTTTTTATAAGGGTTTTTTGTTTTTGTTTTTACTAACTAGGAAATACATTCACATGGTTCAATAATCAAAAAGTATAAAAGGATATACAGTAAAAAGTCTCCCACCCTTGTCTCCAGCCATCCAATTTCCCTCCCCAACAGCAACAAGTGAAAATATACCATTTCTTTTACAGCCTGTCAGATACTTTATGCATGTACCAGAAAAGTTTTACACAAATGGTAGAATAATTTACACATTATTTTGCCCCTTGGTTTTTTCACTTAACATATCTTGTAGATCATTCCACAGAGATATTATGGTTTCTTTATCCCTTCCAGTGATTATGTTACACTTTATTATAATGCAGTATGCTTCACATACTTTTGAAAGAAATATATACTTTTAAAGTAACATAATATAAAGTAATATATACTTTTAAAGTAATATATACTTTACATAATATATAATACATATTACACTTTAGCTGTAGATAAACTTGAAGATGGATTAGATTTCACAAGTCAAGACAGTGAGCTTATGTATTAGAATTGGGGTTGACCACATCCTTGATAGAGATGTAGTCTTCCTTAAAAGCAAAAAAAGCAATCTAGCTTCAGGGAAGGGAAATTCATCTCACTCCAAGTTACGTTAATGATGATGGTGGTGGTGGCGGCAGCAGCTAACATTTATTAAGTGCCAGGCACTCTTCTATGCACTTTACACATATAAATCTGCCTAAGTCCACACAACAACTTTATGAGGCAAATACCAGAAACAGACAGAGATTAATAATTTGTCAATCCAAGGTCACACAGCTAATAAGTGAGAAAGTCAAAAATTTGAAATTCCATCTCACTTCTAGTGAGTAGTTTATTAGATACAGCAGAGATTTCACTCAAATTAGTCATGAGTCTAAATATTTAAATAGGCTTAAAAATTCACCTTGCTGCTTTCTGGCATCTTTTCAAGACTGAGGTGGAATCTAGCCCACACAAGCTGTCTGCCCAAGAGATGTATTACACATTACAATATGGCTAGCAATAGGGATACACTAGAGAAACATTACAGATCACTTCATCTCACTGTACCACCACGGGCAGTTGACAGATGCATGCAGTTTTGAACGATGTCTCTATCACAGCACAACAATTTGTTCTCAGCTAGTTTCATGTCTGTCCATCTGTAAAACCTAGCCACTTTCATTTAAGAGCTTAATTTACACCATAATATAACTAAGGCTAGATCAAACTGTCACTTTTTCACACAGTTCTAAAACCTTTATTCTAAGATATATGGCACCAGGTATCAGCTCAAGGACACTCATGAATGGAGGGGTGTGTTGGGAAATGTTAAGAGAGATAAACATGAATTCACTCCACATAAAAATCTTATATGCAGACACTGTCATCCAATTCACACTTGCTACCGAACAACAAACACAGAATTTCACAAGAGTGAAAAGATGTTTATTTACTGTGGTGTTTCAACTTAAGGAGAAATGCGACTGCTCTAATTTAAGTTAGATACTCCATATTCTACTGCAAGGTGGCTGGACTGGCAAACAGAGAGCTAATATCATCTGTATAGTAGGCTACCACAGCATCATTTACTTCTACATCTCATGCTTTCTGGAATTTTCCTTTTACAGATTAAGGGCTTTCATTTTAATCAGTGCCTCTAATGCCTTTCCAAACCCTAACCTCCTTGGCAGTATAACTTTTGATTGTACTATCCCCTATATTTCTCTCATGGATGTCAATGATGACCAGACAATCAGTTTTAAAGAAAACCATTATTAAAGAAATCAAAAGCAATCAGATTAAACTTAACTTATACATAGTATAAACCACTATATATTCCACTGTCTCTACTGGGTGAAAGAATAATTTTCTCTGTGTGTTTGAAAAACCTCTACCACTTTTTGATGGAATCCAAAAGATACCTGAAATAATTTGGAGCCTCTCTACAGACTAATGCTGTCTTAAGAATATATGCCTCAGGGTTTCCCTGGTGGCACAGTGGTTAAGAATCCGCCTGCCAATGCAGGGGACACGGGTTCCAGCCCTGCTCCGGGAAGATCCCACATGCCACGGAGCAACTAAGTCTGTGCACCACAAGTACTAAGCCTGTGCTCTAGAGCCTGCTAACCGCAACTACTGAGCCCACGTGACACAACTACTGAAGCCCGCACACCTAGAGCCCATGCTCCACAACAAGAGAAGCCACTGCAATGAGAAGCCTGCGCACTGCCACAGAGTAGCCCCTGTTTGCCACAACTAGAGAAAGTCTGGGCACAGCAACAAAGACTCAATGCAGCCAAAAATAAATAAAATAAATAAATTTATTTTTTTTAAAAAAGAATATATGCCTCGGGCTTCCCTGGTGGTTCTGTGGTTAAGAATACGCCTGCTGATGCAGGGGACACAGGTTCATGCCCCGGTCCGGGAGGATCCCACATGCCGCGGAGCGGCTGGGCCCGTGAGCCATGGCCGCTGAGCCTGCGCGTCCGGAGCCTGTGCTCCGCAACAGGAGAGGCCACAACGGTGAGAGGCCCGCGTACAGCAAAAAATAAATAAATAAATAAATAAATAAAAAAGAATACGCCTGCCAATGCAGGGGACACGGGTTTGAGCCCTGGTCTAGGAGGATCCCACATGTCGCAGAGCAGCTAAGCCCGCCTGCCACAACTGCTGAGCCTGTGCTCTAGAGCCCGTGAGCCACAACTACTGAGCCCACGTGCCACAACTTCTGAAGCCCACACGCCTGGATCCCATGCTCCACAACAAGAGAAGCCACCGCAATAAGAAGCCTGCACACGGTAATGAAGAGTAGCCCCCGGTTGCCGCAACTAGAGAAAGCCCACGCGCAGCAACACAGATCCAACGCAGCCAAAAATAAATTAATTAATTAATTAAAAAAAAAAAAGAATATATGCCTCACAGGTCAGAACCACATATAATGAGGCTCTCTGGACTTTTCTGCAACAAATCCACATTGAACAGATTAAAAAACACTAACAATGAGCTGAAATACACTCCCAACGTGGTACTATCATAGAAAGCAACTAGTATAAATAGCTGTTTTCTCAAAATACCAGATGTGTAACTAGAATTATATGGATTGATCTGATCACCAGGTATTCATGCAATAAGCATTTACTGAACCATGTGCCAGACACTGTGCTAAGTGCTAAGGTTACAACCACTGTCAACTTTAGTAACCTTTTTGTCTTTTTTTTTTTTCCCCCGGTACGCGGGCTTCTCACTGCTGTGGCCTCTCCCGGCTCCGGACGTGCAGGCTCAGCGGCCATGGCTCACGGGCCCAGCCACTCGGCGGCACGTGGGATCTTCCCGGACCGGGGCATGAACCCGCGTCCCTGCATCGGCAGGCGGACTCTCAACCACTGTGCCACCAGGGAAGCCCCTTTTTGTCTTTTTTGAAAGCAACATTTGTAGTACTCTGTGGAGTCACTTCAAAATGGTAAACATAAATTCAACATCAACTCAACTACTATCCTTCACTGAAAAATGTGTAAATTAACTTTCTTTTATATCTAAATTTCACTCTGGCATTTAATATGACATGGGTATACGAAGGTACACAGATACACTCTTGCTCTCCATAAGAAATTTCCGATTTATTTTTTTAAAGTAGTCCAAAAAGGCTGAAGAAGATAAATTTGAAGACTTCAAATATCAGATGTAAAACTCTTATGTTAAGAATTTGAATAATTTTCAAAATGAAAGTCTCTATTCTTGCCAGTGGCCAGTCATTAATTTCATTTAGGTCACATAAACTAATGCTAGTTTATCTGTTTGTTTTTGTTTTCTAAGTGCAAGTCCTGAAATGGAGAATGTCTTTCAAAGATTTTCCCCTTGAAATATCCTTAAAATGCACTTAAATAGTTGAAGTAATCTAATGCTTGACAAACACAACCTAAAGAGTCTAGCTTTTTAACAGTCAATAATCTTTATTTTTTAACAAGACTAATATCTGAATATTTATGGATACGATGTTTGGAGAGTAAAGGTCTCTCAGCGAAGGCCTTACTTATTAGCTCAGTGTTATACTCAGTTCCCACTCATGCTAATCTACAGGGATGTAGCTGTAATAAAAGATGAATTATTAACATTCTTGATACCATGTGGAGCCAGAGGTGCCATTAATGTAGCCATTTTGTACCATCAGGGTGTAAATAATTTATAAGATATGCAGAGCAATCACAACAGTTTGAGGAGAATCAAGTTCTGCAAGCTAATTGCAAAGAAGTTCTGTAGCAATGGAGATGTTGAAGTTTTCTTCTGCCCAGTCATATATGTACACTTTTGAGTCATCATCCATCTTATTTGTTTTTGAGTATCTGCTGTTTTGAGATAGCTTTTGGTATAAAGCTGTTCGTGATAAAGGAAAAGTAAACCTAAAAGCAGACAATTTTGAGTTATTTTGGGATCCCTGTCTTTAGTATACTCCAAGAGTACTTAAGATAATCAGCCTGTTAAATCACAGTACTAGGATCCCTGGTGGCACAGTGGTTAAGAATCCGCCTGCTGGAGACACTTTATTTTCCTCCCTCCTTCCCTCCTCTCGTCCCTTCCCTTCCCCTCTCCTCCCCTCTCTCCTCTTTCCCCACTAAAAAGAATCCGCCTGCCAATGCAGGGTACATGGGTTCGAGCCCTGGTCTGGGAAGATCCTACCTGATGCAGAGCAACTAAGCCCATGCGCCACAACTACTGAGCCCTCGCGCCTAGAGCCCGTGCTCCGCAACAAGAGAAGCCACCACAATGAGAAGTCTGCTCACTGCAACGAAGAGTAGCCCCCGCTCACCGCAACTAGAGAAAGCCCGTGCACGGCAATGAAGAACCAGCGTAGCCAAAAACAAATATATAATAAATAAATAAATCACAGTACTATAATGAGCGAAATGATAATCCTGAGTATATTTTTTAAAGTAAATTACACTGGATACACTCTAATTAGCAAAACAGGGATTTCCATTCACAAAAGGGCAAATTATGCTGGATAAATACATAAAACATTGTCATACCCAAACTACTGGATATATAATATGTTAGTATCTTTTAACTTTTTGCAAAGGGCCCCTTTATCAGAAATTTTGTTATCGTTGAAGTTCACAGTTCAGCCTATTCTCAAAAGCTTGTATTACAGCATGAAGCATAATGCTATTCCAAATTAAGGTTTCATCCTTCAATTGCATTACTTATTTACACTGTACAACACTTTTTATATGAATCCAAAAAGTTGGATGTGGTAGGAAAATGGGAGCACTAATTTTCAAGAATAAGAGGCATATCTTATTTTCTTCCATCATCTTTCCCTGGATTCTGAATGACTGAAAACATTGCTTCATTGTGGGGACTACAAGAACAAAACAAGAAATATGAATTCTACAGCTACCTTTAAGAATAGAGTTTTTGCACACCCAGTTCTGGTACCTGGGGCAAGTCATTTAACCTCTCTAAACTTCAGTCTCATCTACCATTAAATGAGGATACTAGTACCTACCTCAATGGATTGCTCAGATGATTAAAAGGATATAAATAAAATGCTTAGACTACAGGTCAGTGTGTAAATAGTAGATTATATAATACTAGATTTGAAATAGAATGATGGTCCAGCACTCTCACCTTTTCTAAGTATTTACCTTTTGTACACACAGGCATAATCCACTTCCCAAGGTAAAATCTTAATTAATTGGAACTACTCCCCTAAATTAGCTTATTAAAGTAATAAATTAAATATTGCTTCTGAATTCCAATTTCATGAGAAAGATGCCAATAACAAGGCAGCCCACCAAAGATTTGGTCAAATTATTGAGGTATAAACCTATATCACAAGATATGATGTTTTAGAATAACCTAAGAATTCTATTCTACATAGAGTCATATAATTATTAAGAGATATCTACCAGGAAGTTACTGTAATAGCAAAATCATAAAATAAAAAGAAATCTAAATGTTCAATAAAATGGGATCAGTTAAATAACTTATGAAAGTTCCATATAATGGAAATCTCTGCAGCCAGTAAAAAGAATAGCATAAGGAATATGGTCAATAATATTGTAATAACTTTGTACGGAGGCAGATGGTTATCATGACACCAGACTAATCATGGTGATCACTTCATAATGCATGCAAATTTTAAAAAATGCATGCAAATGTGAAATCATTATGTAGTACACCTGAAACTAACATAATATTGTAAATCAATTATATTTCAATTAAAAAATAAAAGAATAACAGATATTTATACATAGTGCATAGTACAGCTTTGTGGTGGGGAGGTGTTTCTAAAGAAAAGGGAAAAGATGTATGTGTAAAACTCTGTGGAAGTACACCCAAGAAACAGTTAACAGTGAATTTTCCTTAGGTGGAACAAGGAACTTGTTACTTTTCCATTTTATATGCTTTTGTACTGTTTTAATAGTTTATCATGGGAAAGTATTATTTAAAAATAAACTCACACATAAAATCTATCTTTAGCCCAGAATGTGACTAGGAAACAAGATTTTAATTGTTACTTTTCTAAGAGACTAGAATTGTTCTTACAGAATGTTTTCAGAATAATGCTCTAAACTGACCCAATCAGATTAATTATGACACTAGACAAAGGAAAAAATAATAATTAGATGTATTTTGCATTCCTAATCAGTAGTATACCTCAGAAAGATAGTGGAACACACATACTAGATTTAGTTTTTGGACTGATTTATGAAACGGTAAATTGCATTTTCGAACCCAGTGTCTGGCCTTCAAATATCAAGCCAATGAACAGCTGAATTTTTAGCAAGCAGTACAAAACCCCAGCATATTAATCCCATGCTTTTAATGTTTTTTCCATTTAGAATAAAAAATAATTCAGCAATAGCAGAACAAAGGCTGTTGCTTATACATGAAAATATACAGAAAGCTAAGATACTTTCCATCATCATTTTAGTGAGCATTTTCTGACTATGAACTGGGTTCACAGCTTCTTTTCAGACTATTTTATATTTGGATAGACTATATTTTATTATAATTATTAAGTTATTATATTTTGAGGAGTGAATAGATATTAAATTTAATATAAACTGTCTTATCACTTACGTTATTGGCAGAGAAGGAAGGTCTAATCAAAGCCAAGCATTAGTTGGGTTTCTCATTATTATCTCTTAACATCCATATAGTTTAACCTGGCACCAAGTCTAATATTTCCTCAAATAAGCATAATTATGCTCAGGGTTGGCTATGCTTTTCCTGCTGCAACCTGCCAAGATTTTGATTATATAACTAAGATGTCATAGTGGTTTTGAAATGGATATACAAAAAATAAAAATATATAACAGAAAGCCAAAGTTAAGAAGTGTTTAGCTACAAATTTATTTACACCACACTTCATTAATGTTGCACTGTTTATGGTTTAACCTTAAAACTACTCATCACTACTAGTTATTCTGACAGTTATTCCGGCATTTAAGTTTATTACAAACAACACAGTTACAGTCTCCTTTTTGGGAAAAGTTGGGGAAGGGCAAGAGAAGGAAAGGTAAAGAATACACACTTTAAAAAAAACAGGTTTACAGCATAGTAAAGAAAGCTTACATTAAATATTCTGTTCCTCTGGTTTTTGTCCCAAACATGAAATTAATAATTTGGATGGAATCTACTTACTTAAATTGCTTTTATTTTTTTTAATATTTATTTATTTATTTAGACTGCACCAGGTCTCAGTTGCAGCACACGGGATCTTTGTTGCAGCATGCGGGATCTAGCTCCCCAATCAGGGTTCGAACATGGGCCCCCTGCATTGGGAGTGCCAAGTCTTATCCACTGGGCCACCAGGGAAGTCCCTAAATTGCTTTTATTTTTTATTTGCATCAGCTGAACATCTTAACATTTTTGATGACTGGGGTAACACAGAATAAACAAGTTGAGTCATTTAATTTAGCATAGAAAAGAAAACATCATACAAATGCATTCAGATTTTTTTTAAAACATTTTTGCTAAGCTCCTTAATATGATTTGTTTTCTCTACTGCTTAAATGCTAGTTTTCCATTATGATTAAAGGGCCTTTAAAAAAGAAAGTATACCATATAAAAAAAAAAAAAAAAGAAAGTATACCGTATAAAATGTCATGGTCCTAAGATGAGGGAAATATATTTTCTAGCATCAGGAAGCCTAATGATTATCTTAATGTACAAGTAACTAAGTAATTCTTTGATTATCCATGTGCTTACTATATATGTTGTATATAAGGAAATGCAAAATATTTTTAATATAACAAAACATAATTAGGACAATAATCTCTATAAAAATAAAAGTGTCCTCCAAAGCATAAAGGACTTTTAAAGAATTAAGTAAAGCACAGATCTCCTCAATTAACATTCAGTAAGCAACAACTGTTTATGGTTCAGTAGTTCTTCACCACTGCTGCACATCAGCATTACCAGGGAAGATTCTAACACACTGATGCTGGGGTCTCATCCAGATCAAAGCAGAATCACTGGGGTGTGAGACCCAAGCACTGGTATTTTGCTAAGGCTCTCCAAGTGATAGTCTAACATGCAGCCAGTGCTGAGAACCCTTGCGCTTCTCCAGAAATCTAATACCCCAAAGCCTGATGGTCAGACATGCTCTGTTAAGATTCTTTCAATTCTTTTCCTTTTCTCGCCTTACAATGAAACTGTCCTCAAATATTTGACATCTACCATATGCCAGGCACTGCACTAAGTAGTATGGAACAAAACAGACATTTGGGGAGTTTATATAATCCCTCCTGGAGTTTACAGGATCACCTTAAACTAAAGTCTCACTGACACCAAAATGCCACTAAATTATATTTACTATCAGGATGAAATTCCTGTAAATCCCTATTTGTACCACAGGAGGGTGGGATAGAAGGGGTAGAAGAAGGAATGGGTGCTTTTATTTCTATTTAATTCTCTTCTGTATTGCTTGATTTCTTTTAATGAGAATATATGCTCTTTTATAATTTATGTGTATTCCCTAAAATAAGATTTTAAAAATGAAGTCTTAGGTAAACGCAGCAAGACATACTAGTACACTGTTAGATAGCTCCTTGGCTACATAGCTCACTGGGAAGGAGAGTCAGGATTTGGGTTTAGGTATGGGAGTCTATAGCAAGGTGAAATGACCCTAGGTTTCTTTACCACTTTCCAGAAGTAGCCTTGTTTGGCTCTCTTCATCTCTTAATTATTGTTCCCTTGCCCAGAAAGATCTTGTCAAAAAGGGCAAAGGTCAATGTTGTAAAACTCCTTAGGGATATACTGAGCACACTACTCTCCTCTTTCCAAGTGGTTCTAACATCTAAAATTGAGTGCCATTCAGGGCAAGGGAACCAGTGAAGACAAAGTTAACATTAAGAGAATCAAACAAATTGTACAAAGAAAAGCAATTAAAACAATATGATTTTTCCCCTAGCAAATTAGCAAAGAATAATTTAGATGATGATAATCAATGCTAGGGAAAGTATGATAAGACAGGCACTCTCAGTCTCAAAAGGAGTTTAAGTTGGTAAATTATGCTGGGCTCAATGTAAAATATCAAGATAATTCAGTGTAGACTTGTGTTAACAATGAGATCTAAGTGATCTTTACCAAATATGTATTAGATAAAATTTCTTAAGGCTCTCATTATAGGCTTTCTTCTTCAGCTATTTTCTGAACTAACAAAAATGCCTTGAAGATTACAATAAATTTCATGGGCTCACATCTTCTGTTTATCACTTTCCCAGGCAGACCAGGATAAAGAAGATGAAATATGTTAAAATCCTTAATGCAATGCAAGAAAGGCATATTGTATATGCTTTGAAATAATTGTTGGAAGTGAAACAGTTCGATATAACAGTAGTATGCAAGCCAAGGACAACAGATATTGAATTTTGGAAACACCATAGCAGTGTATTCCCCGTTCCCCTAAATGTGCTTTAGGGATTTACCAGTGGGTCTGTTTCTTTTAAAGAATAAAACTGGTGTTTCTGCTAGCGCCTAGAAAGATAGGGTACGTGAAAGACATCCAAATGCCTTTGAAGGATCCCAACTTTAGAAATAGGTGGCTGGTGTACAGGTTGGAATGAAGTTGTAGACTATTAAAAACCCCTCAAACTATGGCTGCAAGCTATAATGACACTTTGTGCAACTGATTATTCACTAATATTTAGTAAATATCTAATAGACGCTGCAAAGTCCTATAAAAACAAAGACAATCAGAATAAATGAAAGATTGTTCACACAGAAGTTTTTCTGAATTTTGGTACAATTAAACAAAACATCCTAGAGTGAGATGGGAGTTAGAATTAGTAGTAACTTAGTATGCCTATATTCAGAAATTTTTCTCTATTTTTTTTAAAAAGATGATCTTAAAATACAAATAATTAGCTAAGATAATATACTGATTCACTCAAAATGTTTACTATGGGGAATGAGGTACGCTGAAAAGAAATCATCTAATAAGATATTTTAAAAACTAGAGGGACTTCCCTGGTGGTACAGTGGTTAAGAATCCGCCTGTCAATGCAACGGACACGGGTTTGCTCCCTGGTCCAGGAAGTTCCCACATGCTGCAGAGCAACTAAGCCTGCGAGCCACAACTACTGAAGCCCATGCGCCTGTGCTCTGCAACAAGAGAAGCCACTGCAATAAGAAGCCCACGCACCATAACAAAGAGTAGCCCTTGCTTGCCACAACTAGAGAAAGCCCGCGCGCAGCAATGAAGACCCAATGCAGCCAAAAATAAAATTAAAAAAAAAACTAGAGAAGTAAAGGGGAAACGTTGCAGGGGCCAGGGGGGATAAATTAGGAGCTTGGGATTAACACACACACACTACCATATATAAAACAGATAACCAGCCAAGACCTACTGCACAGTACAGAGAACTCTACTCAGTATTCTGTAATAACCCATATGGGTAAAGAAACTGAAAAAGAATGAATATATATATACGTATAACTGAATCACTTTGCTGTACACCTAAAACTAATACAACATTGTAAATCAACTATACGCCAATAAAATTTTAAAAAAACAAAAAAAACTAGAGAAGCAATTGAGAAAGGACTGCTTTAATTTCTTTGAGAGCTTCTCCTAATCTCCCTCAAAAGATTTTCTTTAATTCAATTATTTGCTGCATTCATTCAACAAATACCTTTGAGTACCTACGCTGGTCACTGTTCATCTATAGCAATGAATGAACAGATAAAAATCCATGCCCCCGTGACATTTACATTCTATTGAAAAGACAAAGTAAAATATGTAGCGTGTCAGAAGATGATGCCTACTAAAGACAAAAATAAAGCCAAGAAGAGGGCTGCGGCTTTCTATGGAGAAGAGAGTTAACCTGTAAGTCCTGAGTTTCTTGTGGAGACTGGTGTGAACAAGAATAAAGGGCATAATGAGCCTGGGGCTGATGGTCTCACAGCAGATACTGGTTGGTGGTGAGGATGTGAGGGTCAGGGCAAGGAAGGCATGGGGAATCTTCCCAGGAATAAGCTCTTCTTTACTCTGGAGTGTAGAACTGGGATAGGATGATATTAGGCAGAGCAAGAAGCGTTTCCTCTTGATTCCTACCTAAAGAGGCCTAGAAGCCAAGAAAGGGAAGTCCTACTTTGGTTTGATGACAGAGTAAACCACGTTTCTAAACCCACAGCCAATCTCACTGTGCTCCGCCCCGCAGTCAATCTCACTTCCCCATAAAATGCAGTGGAAATATCATGGAACACAAAATGGAAGAAGGAGGTATAAAACAAGGGTAGATAGTAACAAATGGGGTAAATATGAGGGACCTTAATACAGGGGAAATCTAATCTGTACCTTTTTTAAAGGGACTCATTTTCAGTTCACCACCTTGTGGTTTGAAGCAATTAAAGTGAATTCTTCTCTTCACATCCCAGCTGGATTATCCAATTGAAAAGCATCAAGTTATGTCAAAGTTATGTTTCTGCCTCTCAGTTTTCTTCACAACCTGTATCCTCTACATGCAATAGAAGGTTGAAGAGTTCATTTTCAGAAAAACAAACATCCTCAAATCAACTCCCCTACCATATTACCTTTCTAAAACCTAAGAATATTTTCCAAAGAGTATCTCAGTGCTTACCAGTATCACTGAAAATGTAGAACGGAAGGATACTACAAATTATTTGCCCTTTTAGGAAAGAAATATGAAGTATAGGCAAAGCTCTGCGGTTTTTGCTTGACATCACGCAAGTCACTGGTAGTGAGCTCAGGACCTTTGAAGGAATCGAGGCTAACTCCACCTGTAACTAACAGTGAAAACATTTTACCAATGTCACTCACACAAAGCAACAGCTAAAGAGGTTAAAGCTCAAGTGATGTGCAAATCTGAAAGACTTCCTGGAGTTATTCAACATAAACTGCCCTCTTCCTATGCTGAAGAACTAATCTGTTCACAACTACTCCAAAGAACAATGTGGACAAATCTTAAACAGTAACTATTATGAGAACAGAGGAGACTAAGAAACTAGAAGTAACAACTAAATGCATATGACATCCAGACGTATTTCTCTTGTACCCTCTGAGGCACAAAATGACAGTAAGTATTGAGAGAATAATGTTCTGTCGCAAGCAAGAGAGACAGAGATGGCAGGTGGCTAAGTGTCATCTGCCATCTCTTTCCAATTAATCTAGTAGAGCAGTGGTTCCCAAATCCATGATGAAGTTTTCAGCAGTCAACAGTAAAACGAAAATAATAAGGTCAAGTTTTCCATAAAGCTAAATATAGTTAATCTACAGAATTTTCCTTAACTCTAAAATCATGTATTCCTGGGACTTCCCTGACGGTCCAGTGGTTAAGACTCCACAGTTCCACTGCAGGGGGCACGGGTTTGATCTCCGGTCGGGGAACTAAGATCCTGCATGCTGCGTGGCCGAAAAACTAAATAGATAAATAAAAATTAAAAAAAAAAAAATCATGTACTTCCTAATTTTTTGGTGCTATCATGAAATGACCATAACAGCAAATAATTGTTGGAGGAGAGGGGTTCTAATGTTCTTACTTGAAAAAACAAGAAGTTGACTAACATACCTGGTCTTTCAATCTTGTGTGTGTGTGTGTGTGTGTGTGTGTGTGTCTGTGTGTGTCTGTGCCTGTGTGTGTAAAATCAGAACAATGTGACACAGAGCTCTGCCATGGAGAATCCAGTCAAGTTTTAAACTACCAAATAAAATTTGAAAGAGTTTCTGACATATAGAAGCATAAAGACAGGGCTTCCCTGGTGGCGCAGTGGTTGAGAATCTGCCTGCCAATGAAGGGGACACGAGTTTGAGCCCTGGTCCGGGAAGATCCCACATGCCGCGGAGCACCTAAGCCCACGCACCACAACTACTGAGCCTGCACTCTAGAGCCTGCGAGCCACAACTACTGAGCCCACGTGCCACAACTACTGAAGCCCGCATGCCTACAGCCCATGCTCCGCAACAAGAGAAGCTACCGCAATGAGAAGCCCAGGCACCGCTACGAAGAGTAGCCCCTGCTCACCGCAGCTAGAGAAAAGCTCACACGCATCAGCTAAGACCCAACACAGCCAAAAATAAATAATAAATAAATTTATTTTTTAAAAAAAGAAGCAGCATAAAGACAGTATCTAGGGAATTCCCTGACAGTCCAGTGGTTAAGATTCGGTGCTCTCAACTGCGAGGCCCAGCTTCCATCCCTGGTCGGGGAACTAAGACCCCACAAGCCGAGTGGTGTGGCCCCCCCAAAAAAAAGACAGTATCCAGGAACTGGCACAACCACTATGGAGAACAGTACGGAGGTTCCTTATAAAACTAAAACTAGAACTACCATATGACCCAGCAATCCCACTACCGGGCATATATCCAGAGAAAACCATAGTTGGAAAAGATACATGCACCCCAATGTTCACTGCAGCACTATTTACAATAGCCAAGACACGGAAGCAACCTAGATGTCCACTGACAGAGGAATGGATACAGAAGATGTAGTAAATATATACAATAGAATATTACTCAGCCATAAAAAAGAATGAAATAATGACATTTGCAGCAACATGGATGGACCTAGAGATTACCATACGAAGTGAAGCAAGTCAGAGAGAGAAAGGCAAATATCATATGATATCACTTATATGTGGAATCTAAAAAAAAAAAAAGATACAAATGAACTTATTTACGAAACAGAAAGACTCACACACTTCGAAAACAAATGTATGGTTATCAAAGGGGAAACATGGAGGGGAGGGATAAATTAGGAGTTTGGGATTAACAAATACACACTACTATACATAAAATAGATGATCACCAAGGACCTACTGTATAGCATAGGGAACTCGTACTCAATATTCTGTAATAACCTACATGGGAAAAGAATCTGAAAAAGAATGGATATATGTATATATATAAATGAATCACTTTGCTGTACACCTGAAACTAACACAATATTGTAAACCAATGATAAACTCTTTTTTAAAAAGACAGTATCTAAGTAAGGTTCTGCCTAGGAAAAAATTCACTTCTATCTTTACTCACACACACAATGCTCCTGACACCAGATATTTTGGGGGTTTTTCCCCCACACCAACCAATTCTCCAACACCAGCTGGATATCCTGCAATTCAACTCTGACACTAACTGGAGTTACTGCAGACCCCACAAATTAAGGGCTCAGTCCCACAAGACTGCCCCCTACACCAATCACAAACAGTAGATCCCTATGTTACCCACAAATTCTGTCCGAGTTGGCTACAAATTGGAGGTTCCCCCTCCTTGGAATCAAGCACCTGCTAGAACAGCTCACAGAACTCAGGAAAACATTTACTTACATTTACTGGACAAACGATATGATAAAGGACACAGATGAACAGCCAGAGGAAGAGATACACAGGGCGAGATCCAGAAGGGTCTGGTGCAGGAGCTTCTGTCTCCACGGAGTTGGGATGCACGACCCTCACAGCATACCTCCTGGTAGGTGTGTTCACCAACTCACAAGCTCTCTGAACTCCATACTTTGAAAATTTTTATGGAGGCTTCATCACATGGGCATGATCAATTACTACCTCAATCTCTAGCCCCTCTCCTCTTCTTTAAGATGGGGGGCGTGGGGCTGAAAGTTCCCAGTTTCTAATCACCGCTTGGTCTTTCTGGTGACCCACCCCAATCCTGAAGCTATCCAGGAGCCCACCAAGAGTCACCCCATCAGGTCAAAAGACACCCCTATCACCCAGAAAATTCCAAGAGATGTAGGAGCTGTGTATCAGGAATCAGGGTCAAAGACCAAATATTAGAACAAAAGGCACTCCAAATACTTATCACTTTGGAAGTTACAAGGGTTTCAGGAGCTGTGTGCCAGGAGCCAGGGGCAGAGACCAATATATATATACTCAAAAGATACTGGCATGTTGTAGAATCCCAGTCAGTCATTAATAACTGGACCAGTCCATCATCATATGGTATGAAAAATAATTTTCAGGTAAGGCCACTCGGGTTTGCAGGCTTCCAGTTAATCTTGTCAGGTTCCAAATGCAGGTGTGGTCTAGGCAAACATACGGTTTCACTCTTTCAGTCATCTGGTGTAACTGCATTAAGAGATATAATCGACTACTCTGAGCCCTTTTGAGGTGTTATTATTGGATTTCCCTCACTACACAACCCATTTACTTGTTTCTTTATCTTCAGCTACTATTGCTCCTTCTCTCTCTGTATACCCAAACTCTTTCAGCTTCGGAAGGAACATCAGGTTCAGCCACTGTGCTGGTCTAGATAGCAAAGAGCAACACTAGTTTAGCAAGCTCCCCCACTTCAGTCCACAGTTCATTTAGGGTAAGGTAACACAGTTACAGAACTACCTGGGCTCTTTTTACCACCAGGCAATATAGTGGCATTCACTGTTTACCTCAATTTTGCAAGATGGGGTGAAGGCACAACCCACCCCATCAGCTACTTAGGAATCTTGAACCCAAATTTAAAATTAGTTAGCTTCTTGCTTAGGAATCATCTATGTTTCCAGCACTTATATTTGCAGGCCTGGTCCTATGACCACTGCATCAAGCAGGGGGAAGAAAGTTAATAGGGGAAAGAAAGAAAAAAGTATACTTGTTACACCAGAATACTTCTCCCTTAGTAAGAATTGCATAGTCATTCCACACCCTCTTCCCCAGACCCACCAGAAAGAGGACTCCATACAGTAGGGCCACTCCTTTAGCCCCACCCCATGTTGAGTATGAGTACACTTTCATGGTATATAAGCCAGCCCTTCATGTCTTTCTCTCTCCCATTTTAGATAACCAATGTTTTAATTGCCCATTCTAGTTCTCCATCAAACTAGTACCCTGAGGAGGCTCTCTCTATGCCCACTCTTGGACATTATGGGCTATAAAGTGTATTCCTTGGTCTGAAGAGATGATGGTCAGCCATCCAAACTGGTACAATTATCTTCTGTTCCGGTTGTTTCAAAGCACTCTTGTACATTTCCATCTACCACCAAGTAAGTAAAGCCTGGTCCAGAGTCAGTGTCTATTCCTATCAGGACTCATTTGTAGCCCCCCAGGTCTACCAACATCAGTCTCACTTACTAGCTATATTCAAGGCCTTTCCCCCAGAGGAATCTGACACTTAGCCATCTGCCATCTCTGTCTCTTTTGCTTGCAGACAGAACATTACTCTGTCAATACTTACTGTCATTTTGTGCCTCAGACGATACAAGAGAAATACGTCTGGATTTAGCCCATTTCTGCATTGCTGCAATGCCCCCATATCCACTCATTTCATGGACGCACATGGCCATCTCAAGTGAGCACACAGGGGTATCTGCCTGGTGATTCTAATCACCTTCTGAACTTAGAAGGGGCTTCTCCTGGTGGACATCGACAAAGTCCTACTTTAATGCACCCTTCAAATTCCCACAGTAATTCCCATAAGGCTATGCCCCATAAGGGCATCCCTTTAACAGGCCATGTTTCCACTGCTCTTCTGCCTGACCATATGGTCTGGCCATAGGCCGTTGTCCATGAGTCAGTAAAAACTCAAACACAGGGGTTTTTACCACTGTTCAATTCTTGCATTACTCTAGGAAAACAGCATGCAATTCAACCCAGTGAGCTAATGTCTTTACCTTCTTCTATCAGTGGTGGCCTTCAAAATAGGATGCTGTCCCTTCACCTTGCAACTGTCATTCACAAACCAAGCAGCTCTTTTTTGGTCAGTTATGAGCTGTTTATAGGACACTTCCAAGTGACAACATAATCCAGCAGCTCCTCACACAGTTCCAGAGTCAGTCCTAAGGGAAAAGAGGCTCCCTATTCTTTAGTATATCCTCCTCGCATGCCCCAGACAGTATGATCCTGTGTAAACCATTGCCATTTTATTATGAAACTCTTCTGGGCACTGTCCTCCCCACTGGAGTGTTTATCAGACATTATGCAAGACATCAAGATTCTTTTCAAAATTACTTTATGACTTTTAGTCATACGGGCAGTTTCAATTAATGTCCAAAGGAAGCCAATAACTACCCTTCAACTGGAAATTCTCCAGTCCAAAGTCCTAGAAGCTGTTGCTGGGAGGCACTCAGGTACACACAGGGTTATCACACAGAGAATTTTCCCATACCAACACTCCAGCTTCTATTCTATGCTAGGTGGGCTTGGGCCACCTTACTGGTTCCCATTTAGCATGTCCAATTAGTAATATTGCTTGAAGTGTAGATTTACATGCCTTCTGTTTTACAACACTAGGTAGAGAAAACATTCCCCAACCAGATACAATGTCCATCTTCATTATACAATCAGGTAAAAGTCTGATCAAATATACCATTCTCCTACAAACTTTCACCTTACATTCTTAACTAGAGCCTCCATTAGGGCTTATATGAACAAATTTTGGTTGTAGAATACTAGGTAGGGGAGGCAGTCCCCATACAGACATAACACCCATTCCTATAAAACACTCAGGTAAAGAAGATACAACTTGGGCTTCCCTGGTGGCGCAGTGGTTGAGAGTCTGCCTGCCGATGCAGGGTATACGGGTTCGTGCCCCGGTCCGGGAAGATCCCACATGCTGCGGAGCAGCTAGGCCCGTGAGCCATGGCCGCTGGGCCTGCGCGTCCGGAGACTGTGCTCCGCAACGGGAGAGGCCACAACAGTGAGAGGCCCACATAGTGCAAAAAAATAGAAGATACAACTTAAAGCCTGTTTAAACATTCCAACTTTCATAATCCTATCAACCCTTATATTTTTATGTTCTCAGCTGTATCAGGTTTCACCAGTGGGTTTTGGTACCACAGTGCAAGATGATCTCCTATCAGGAAATCCTGGGAACTTCTCCACCTTCTGACCATTTTATCCACTCTACTGCAAAAGGTTTTGGGGTCCTCCCTTCGTGGGCTGAGCCAAGGGACCCTAGCCCTTTTGTCAATTTTTTTTCTATTTTTTGGCTGTGCCGCAAGGCATGTGGGATCCTAGTTCCCCGACCAGGGATCAAACCCACACCCCCTGCAGTGGAAACACGGCATCCCAACCACTGGACGGCCAGGAAAGTGTCCCTTTTTGTTAATTTTTATCTCATTTAATCTGCCTAACCAATGACCCAAGCGTTTGCTGGTCAAGTTTCTCACTGCAATCTCAGTATTTGGATTTTTAGATTTCTTCAAACTAAACAGAGCAGACTTCTTTGGAGACCTTTAATGTTGGGGGATCAGAAGGAGGTCTTTCCAGCCTGCCCAACCTTGGGTAGTGCAGTAATAAAAGCTTTGTTTTAACCCCACTAATGTCTGTTTTATTCATCCCATTTCTTAAAACCATCTAAAGCCTTCCATTCTGCTGGGTTGAATTCCATGATGCTTCCCTATTTCCTTTGTTTTGCTCCTAACAATATTTGCTTTATTCACCTTATTTCTTAGTAACTGTTTAAAAATGTCCACCTTGCTAAGATCAGTTCCCTGACTCCTTTGCCTTTCCTCATTCTCTTGTTAACTAACCTAATGTTTTTATTAGCATCTTTATAAGATCCAGAGGGGAAGCTGAGGCAGCCAATACATAAGGCTTCCCCAACTGTCCCCTGGTTTTGCAGCAGTAAGGTTATATGGGGTGCCCATGTAAGAGTTTCCCCTTAATCACAGCATTTACCATGGACTGGGTAACAGGCACATTCAGCAAGTGAATATCCCAATTATCATAAAGATAATCCCACATGGCTTATACACAAAACATATCATCTGCTTCCACTTGGCATTTATTGGAGGCGGCAGACAGTTCTCTTTCTCAGGGATAAACAGACCTTACAGTGGCTTCTGCCCAATCCATTAGGCTGGCTGTTCCCTCAGGAATAAACTACTTTGTGTCTGGATCACATATGGCCATCAGTGATTATTCCATAGTGACCTGCGGATCCTCCATCAACCCAAACATGCTTTTCCCCACTGCAGCATCTAAAACCAGATACTGCTCCTAAATTAATGACTCTCACAATCCATTTTTATTTTTTTATTTTTTTAAAGTCTTTATTGAATTTGTTACGATATCGCTTCTGGTTTATGTTTTTGGGGGTTTTTTTTGTGGCTGCGAGGCATGTGGGATCTTAGCTCCCTGACCAGGGACTGAACCCGCATCCCCTGCATTGGACGGCGAGGTCTTAAGCACTGGACTGTCAGGGAAGTCCCTCACAGTCCATTTTAATAAAGGTTCTTCAGGAAGCTGATGTTACTGATCCACAAAATGAAACAACTCCTTCACACTGTACTCCCTGATTTCAGTAGTTTCTTGGTTTTGCCCTCCCCGCACACTGGCTACATTCTTGGTGGCCAGAGGTCTTAGAGGTACTTTCTGTTGTCCTTGCTTAATTTTTCCCTTGGTGGGCAGCTTTGAGGCTAGTTACCAAAGCTCAGACTTAGTGAAATCTGAGCTTGGTCCAGCATCAAGGTCTGACCCAGCACTCTCTTTTAATTTCACTTTTACATATTACTTATTATTACATTATTTCAATTTTAGCTATTATAATTTGGTTACCACAATAACCAAGGGATTAAACAGTTCATCTTTTTCTTACTAGTTTCCCTTTCCTTATGCATCCAGTGAACCAAGAGGCTAGGAATTGGATCCATCTCTAAATTCCATTGGTAACTTTTACCTTTAGTAACTTGAGAGCAGCACAGCTGCCGCTCCATACCATGGGTGACCATGTGGTCACCCAGGAATCAAAGGTTCTGGATCCCCTGCCTTTTTATCCCCTCTCTTCCCAAACCACATTTCCATTAGCCAGATCCACTCTAGCAAATCTCACTCCTGTGATACCAAACATCTAGGAAAAATTCTGTGTTAAAAGAAGAAAAAAAAAATTCAATGACACGTGTTATAACCTGGTAAGAAAGACTTTATTCAAGGTGGTGCAAGTTATCTGTAAGGGTATAGGGACCACTATGATGAAATTTTGCAGTGGGGGGAAAGAAACTGGGCTCAACTCCAAATACCGCACGGGCAAGTGTGAATTTATAGCCATGGAGCAGGGTGGACAAAATCAGTGGATGGAAAACTGGAAACAAGGGTAAGCGGGGGTTCTGGCTAAATAGACCTAAGTGGATTCCTGCTGAAGACAAGCCATGGTGATCAGACATCACCTGGAGGATGGTGGAACATGAGAAACCAGATCAGATATCAAGGGTGATCAGGTATCAAGGGTTTCTTGCTAAACTGACTCAGCAGGATTCTTGCTAAAACTGCATTTTACAAGTAAGTATACAGATGAGCCTGGACGAAGGTGGTTCAGGAGTCAAAATTTAGTCAAAGAATCTTTGTCAGGCCCCTTTCTTGTTCAAGGAAAGAAGAGACATTCTTCTTTCCGCTGAACAATATGTCTATTTTCTCATTCAGTAGCCTTTTGCTCATTAAGGACCAGGTGAACCTTCTGTAGGGACTTGGTATTATATTTGCTCAATGGTACCAGCAGTCAGGTATTTAATGAGGGGAGTTTCTATGAAAATAAAAGCCAAAATTAATAGTTAGAGATCCAGTTTCTCAGTCCAGAGGGTAGCCAGTTGGGATTCTTAGATTTGAACTTGAAGCATCTTTAAAGGGTAGAATGAGGATGGCAGTGGCCACCTGAAGAAGTTTCCTGGTTTGCAGTTTGAATGTCTCTGGTGATGGATGGCATTAAATGTTCTGATGAATTCTGTAAGTGGTCCACACAGCAGGAGGCACAAAGGTTGCCCATATACAATGTGTTGTGCTCTTTTTTTTTTAAGTTTATATCAAGTCATCCAGCTTCAGCTTGCAGGATTTCAGGAAAAGGGCAATTTTAGTTCTCAGCGATGCCACATCAGGAGAGTGGGGGAAAAAAAACTGGAAACATTAGTTTGGAGAGTTAGAGTCAGATACTGGAGGAAACCAGAATTGAGAATGTGGTAAGGACTGGCCAGTGTGCAAGATAGAAGCCACAAGGGTGCACTACAGTTTTACACTGAAAGAAAAAAAACTTCCCTCTATAGTTAACCTTTTATTTCTTGTTTACAGAATTCTGGTCTCATTAGATTTGTCCTGATTACTCATGTAAGTGCAGCAAGAATAGTGATTGACCATATAGGCAGGCTCTTTTTGAGTTCGTTTTGCTCAAACTTTTCATAAGGAATCTCAGATTAGGCTTTTAAAAGCCTCTCGAGGCTAGGAAGCCAGCTCAGGAACTAGCCACCAGACTTCATCTCCCATTCCTAAAGATTCAGGTGAATATCTCTCTTCTTGGTGTCCCCAGGATATCGTAAGGTTCCTGGACCTGCCAGGAAGTGACTTTCCTTACTCACCTATGAGGCTGAGAACCCTGTAAGCCAGACAGCAGGCCAGTTTTTCCAAGAGCACCGGTTCCATGAAGGCAACCTTAGTCCCTTAAACCAGATTCTATGCACAGTTCACTCTTAAATATAACATTTCAGTCAAAGCCATGATAATATAACCTATATTTCCAATTGTATCCTCTTACAAGAGCACATTCTTATTGAACTTAAACTACCACATTGTCATGAAAATAAGAATACTGGCTAAAAGTTTCTGAATTCTGGAGGAATCAGGTAGGGAGAAAAAGTAATTGTCTCATCTTTGTTCACAAAGGTATTATCTACCAGATTACTGTTGTAAGCTATAGATAACATAAGAGAAAAGAAAAAGGTTATTTATTTGTTTGTTTTTTATCTATTTATTTATTTTTGGCTGCGCTGGCTCTCCACTGATGCATGGGGGCTTTCTCCAGTTGCAGCTAGCGGGGGCTACTCTTCGTTGTGGTGCGCGGGCTTCTCATTGTGGTGGTTTCTCTTGTTGCGGAGCACGGGCTGTAGGCGCACGGGCTTCAGTAGTTGTGGCGCACGGACTTAGCTGCTCCGCGGCATGTGGGATCTTCCCGGACCAGGGCTCAAACCCGTGTCCCCTGCATTGGCAGGCGGATTCTTAACCACTGCGCCACCAGGGAAGTCCGAAAAAGGTTATTTAAATCTGAAGAGCAAAACATTAAAGAACCAGTAATGTTTCAAACAAAGAGTGATAAAAAAAATTATAACCATCCTCATCAGTTTATTCAGTCCAATGTAATTAATTCTTGTTCTACTTGATCTTGGGTTAACAGTTTCATAAATCCATCAGCTTCTTCATTACTTCTGGAAATTCTCTCAATCTCGTGGCATGGCCTTACTGATGGCATCATGGAGCATTCTTGCCTGTGGCTGACTGTTTATGCTTTCAGAGAAGAATGAGAGTAAAACAACTTGTCCGTGAATGAAAAAAGACTTAAAATGGCCATGGTTAAAGTTCTGATGAGAGTTCATTTCATAAGAAAAATTAGTTATTTCTGTGGCATACAATATTTTATCATAATAACCAAACAACAAGGCTATTTCAAATCTCTATGAACTTCACACTTTTCTGGAATACCTATTATTAGTAACATATATCCGTACGTGTATAACCTAAGAATATTTGTCCTCATTTATTTGACTACGCTTCTCATGTAATTTAAAATACCAAATAAACCTAATTAGTTTAACATATCCTTTTACAACGTGAGAGACATATCCTTTGAGATTTTCCAGGGGCCTCTGGAAAGTCTCGAAGGTAGTTCGAGACTCCATTCTAAATGGAGTCAAAAAGACTCCATTTAGAATTTGATTTTGAGAAGTTGTCAAAAATACTGAAAAGTTTAAACACTTGACTAAATAAGATCACAGGTCACTGTGAAACAATACTTAGTTATCCATTTAAACAAAGTGACAAAAGATTTCAAAGGCAAATACAGAAAGTCACAGTTGTTTAAAAAAAAAAAAACTTAGCTCTTCTAATATTGAGAAAACTCAATGTTTTAGAGTAATCAAAGACCTGATAAAGACAACATGAAACACAGGAAATTATTTTGATAAGACACAAAATCTTTGTTTCCTAGGCAGACTACTTAAAAGGTAAACCTTTTTACAGTTTCTTAATAAGAACAGACCAACAATCCAATAAAACTTTAGGATTCTAGTTTTGCATCAATACACTTTTGTGTTTGTTTTTTGGCCGCACTGCGCAGCTTGCAGGAACTTAGCTCCCCAACCAGGGATTGAACCCACCAGGAATTGAACCCAGGCCGAGGCAGTGAAAGCACCGAGTCCTAACCACTGGACCAGCAGGGAATTCCAGTACACTTTTGATATTAAAGTTCACTTTTTTTTTTGTAACTTACAAATAAATCCATTCAATCTCAGCAACTTAACCAAACACAAAATTCCTGTTCTGCAAATCTTCTACAACCATTTTTCTAATATCTATTCAGTTTTTGTACTGTATTTTTCCTCTTTCTCATTCTGGAACTCATTCTACCTTAGAATAAAAATCTTTTTTTCCCTTAACTAAACACATCCTTCATACCTTGCATACAAAGTTATTTCTCTTCATTCTTACAGTTTCTAGTAGTTTCATTTACATATATTGATTATGATTTTTAACTATTAATAAACTTTTTTTTAACAGAGAAAACTAGGAAGTAGGCAATTGTGGTCTGTCATGTATCAGTTTTCTGTAGTAAACTAGTATATTTCTGAATATACAATTTTGCAATTTCTAGAGGCATACGATTCCTCTTAGTACAATTTTTGTGTAGCAAAAGAATGTTTACTAATAGATCCAAATATCTTGTTTCTTTGTAACATGTAAAAACAAGATGCCAAAAGTATATAAACTTAAATTTAGGTTCAATAATGAATGTTTCAGTAGTTTATCTTACTTACAAATGACTTTGATTTTTATTTTAGGCAGACACAACACCAAACAAAGCCAGCCATCATCTGAAGTTATTTCCCTATTAACTATTTTTTATAACACATGCATGTTAGGCAAACATCACAAAAGCAAAAACCTAAAAAGTTACATACATGGTATTTCCCCCTTTTTTATTTTACTGCTGTGCTTGACATACAGGAAGCAATTCATTTTTTTTGTACATTTTGTTCTTAGTTTAGATTTAATGTCTGCACCATATTTAATGCTGACAACTCTGAAGACATGCCTGTTCTTATTTTACCAACAATTTTCAAGTTAGCTTTATTTACGAAAAATTATCCCAGATCATGTAAACTTAAAACACTGAGCTTCTCTGTTTCTGAGAGTTTCAGGAATACTTAATTTATGTAACTGCTCATTTATCTCTAAGCTAATTTGAACAGGATTGGATTTTATAAATTAATTTGGTAATACCATCTAGAAGTAGAAAAACAGCACACCTCTACAACATATATACAGCCATACATATACAGACAGATGCTAATAGAGATCTTAAGTTTTCACTGGAAAATTTTAGTCATGAGTTAGTAAAACATAGTAATACAAACTCACTGGTTTATATAAAATAATAATCTCTTGTCTTTTCTCTACTCTATGTTTTTATGTGAATTGTGTTTATGGCAAATGGGACAAGTATGGGTTACCTGTTTACCAATTTTGTACAGACCACCTTCCGTTGCCCTGATATGTAATCTTATGGAGGCTATGAACCAAATCTTAGGTGTTGACCAAGGAGATACCTAGAGGCATCTAGAGGCAGGTCTCCAAAGCCCATCCAACTGCTGAAAACATACAGTCTATTTCCAATTAGCCTTTTTCCTTTTCAGCTTCAGGTAGTTGTTTTGGGGGGTCCCTAAGTTTCTTAACAGCCTCTAGTAGAGGGCAGGGGGTCCAAAGATCAAGTGACTATAAAGACTGAGGTGGAGGGCTTCCCTGGTGGCACAGTGGTTGAGAGTCCGCCTGCTGATGCAGGGGACACGAGTTCGTGCCCTGGTCCAGGAAGATCCCACATGCCGCGGAGCGGCTGGGCCCGTGAGCCACGGCCGCTGAGCCTGCGCGTCCGGAGCCTGTGCTCCACAACAGAAGAGGCCACAGCAGTGAGAGGCCCGCGTACCGCAAAAAAAAAAAAAAGACTGAGGTGTAAAAAGGTCTGGCAGGGGATAGAGGATGAAGAGGCTTTGAGAAGGACATATCATAGTATTCAAGGGAATTGGAGGAAATACTGAAGGTGGTGAGAGGGCAAAGGAGGAGCAGAAGCAATGAGAAAGGAGACGTCTTAGCTGAGCCAGTGTAGAGAGATCACAAGTTTCCGAAAGAAGCCAGTGAAGTTCCACATTATCCTCAACAAAAGCATGCCAACAAGAATGGAGGGAGACAGAGAATATACTCAGCAGGGGTTCAAGAAGGGGGTTTGAGCCATCTAATAAGTTCTCATGGGAAAAGCAGGACCCAAGAGAGGGACAAAGAGGCCTCACAGAGAGCCAAGAAGAAAGACTTCCAGCATAAGGAGTCAGGGAATAATAAAACAGAGCCAGAAAGAAGAGACTTCCAGCCCAAAGAGTCAGGGAATAAATAATCCCCACTCAGGAAAAAAAGAGCCAGGAAGGAGAGATTTCCAACCCAGTAAGTACCTTTCAGACAAGAAAACCTAGGACTCTAACTGAGCTTTCTTACAAACAGAGAAACCTGGGACTCTAACCCAGCCTGGGTTTATCTGGGACTCTATCCCAACTTCTGGAGTATACAGTTGACCTTTGAACAACACTAAGGTTAGGAGCACCGACCCTCTGCAAAGTTAAAAATCCACATATAACTTGTAATTGCCTTCCATACGTGCAGTTCCTTTGTATCCAAGGTTCTGCATCCATGGATTCAACCAACCATGAACTGTGTAGTACTGGAGTATTTACTATTGAAAAATATCTGCATGTAAGTGGACCTACACAGTTCAAACCTATGTTGTTCAAGGTCAACTGTACTCAGACTCTTAACAATCAAAATCTGTCCTTACCAGCTTCCACGGACGTTAGTCCGGAGCAATGATTCAGGAGTCGGACTCAACAATGGATCCCCGATCAATCAGTCAGGAGTGAAGATAAAGGCTTCAAAGGTACGCACTTAGGGTCCTGGGTGAGAGGTCCGGGGGTCCAATGATGAATCTGATCCTATCCCGAGTTGTGGCACCATAACTGTTAAAAGGAAAAAAAATACTCAATGATACTTGTTAAAGCATGGTAAGGAAGACTTTGGGGGATGGGGCTTTCTCGATACATAAAGGAACCACTACAATGAAACTTTAAAGTGGGGGAAAGAGATTGGGCTTAACTCTGAATACTCCATGAATAAGAGAAAACTTATAGCTAAGGAGCAGTGTGGTGTCGGTGAATGGAAAATTACTATGAGAAAACATCTGGTAAGGGGGTTTTTAACTAAACAGACCCAAAAGGATTCTTGCTGAAGACAGGCCAGGGTACTCAGATATCACCTGGGCGATGGTGTAGGAGGAGGAATCTGATCAGACATTGAGGGTGGGGGACTCCTACTAAACTAACTTAGCAGGGATACTGCTAAAACTGCATTTTACAAGGGTGTGCACAGATGGCCCAGGATAAGGTTCAGAAGCCTGACTAAAGTTTGCTCAAGCAAAAAATTTTTGTCACTGGTTTCTTCCTTTACTCACACACACAGTACTTCTGACACTAGATGTGTGCTTTTTCCCCACACCAACCAATTCTCCAACACCAGCTAGATGTCCTGCAATTCAATTCAATTCTGACACTAACTGGAGTTAGTGCAGACCTCACTGGTTAAGCTCTCAGTCCCATAAGATGGCCTCCCACTTCAGAAACCAATCACAAGTCGTAGCTCCCCATGTTACCCACAACTTCTGTCCAACTTGGCTGCAAACTGGAGGTTGCCACGACCCCCCTCCTTGGACTCAAGCACTGTTAGAATACCTCACAGAACTCAGGAAAATTATGTTTACTGGTTAACTGTATAACAAAAGACATGATAAAGGACACAGATGAACAGCCAGAGGAAGAGATACACAGGGCGAGATCCAGAAGGGTCTGGTGCAGGAGCTTCTGTCTCCATGGAGCTGGGATGCACCACCCTTACAGCATACCTCCTGGTAGGTGTGTTCACCAACTCAGAAGCTCTCTGAACTCCATACTTTGAAAATTTTTATGGAGGCTTCACCACATAGGCATGATCAATTACTATCTCAATCTCTAGCCCCTCTCCTCTTCTGTAGGATCTGGGGGGTGGGGCTGAAAGTTCCAAGCTGCTAAGCACAGCTTGGTCTTTCTGTTGACCCACCCCAATCCTGAAGCTATCCAGAAGCCCACCAAGAGTCACCTCGTTAGGTCAAAAGATACTCCTATCACCCAGAAGATTCCAAGAGATGTACGAGCTCTGTGCCAGGAATTAGGGTCAAAGACCAAACAGAAAAAGGAAAGGTGCTCCTAGTTCTCCTATCACTTTGGAAATTATTGATACAAGGGTTTCAGGGGCTCTGTGCCAGTAACTGGGGGCAGATACATAGTTTAAAACCCAGGGTTAAGGAATTTTGTCTACCATCTTTTTGATGATTGCTGCAAGTCTGAGCATTTGAGTTTGAATCACTAATACATTTAAAGCATTGCATATGTTTTAAAAATTCAAAATTACATAAAGAAAACCACATGTACCTGTTTTATAGCTGAAGGCAACTGATGAAAAATATTACATTTCTCAGCTTAAAACAGCACAACCTCATCTTTTAATATTCTAAGAGTTCTTCTGCTAATGTAAGACTTCCATCCAATTACGTTTCTACAAGAGAATTGCTCTCCACGGCATTTCACTTCAACTGAAAATGTCAATTTCATTATAGGACATTTAAAATTTTTGAATGTCATTTGGCTTTAGGCAATTTGTCTTGATTAAAACATATCAAACCTAGACACAAAATAAATATATCTTACATAAATGTAGATACAAAATAAATGTATCTTAAAACTATTTCTAATTATTGTTTATCTACCAATGGAGGATCTTAAAAAGTAGGCCACATTTATTTCAATTACAGCTAAATGAAGTTGTGTTGTTTTTAAACCTGCACCAGATTTAGTCTGTCATAATCAGGTTCAGTTTGTCATAATCAGGTAGTTGTTCCAAGAATTTCTTAGAAAAAGGTAGTTACTGCATTACTAAGATGTTATGCTAGGTTTAATTCAGACTATACTGCAACTGATATGAACTGCTAAATGTTATTTGCATCAACAGAACCAGAATTAGCTACAGGTGTCACTATCATAAAACAACAGGAAACACCTTATTACACTGCAAATCTATGCTACTACATTTGGTTATTTAAGTTACCTTAATTTTCTCAAGGAATTTATGAGGTAGCTTCCTTTCCTAACTAACATAAGCTATTTGCAAATGTATACACACTTTAACCTCTGCAGAGACAGACCTTCTATTTGTATTCCATTTCCAATGGAAATCCAAACATCCCCTCATATTTTAATCACACCTCGAGCTTTTTTTTTTTTTTTTGTGACAGGTCTTGTTTTAGAGATGACTCTGTTAGAAGTCTGTCAATAAATACATTGCTCAGGGCTTCCCTGGTGGCGCAGTGGTTGAGAGTCCGCCTGCCAATGCAGGGGACACGGGTTCGTGCCCCGGTCTGGGAAGATCCCACGTGCCGCAGAGCGGCTAGGCCCGTGAGCCATGGACGCTAAGCCTGCGTGTCCGGAGCCTGTGCTCCGTAATGGGAGAGGCCACAACAGTGAGAGGCCCGAGTACCGCAAAAAAAAAAAAAAAAAATACATTGCTCAGTTAGCGGCAGAGAAATAACCGTATGTTAGTGGTTAACAAGCCCCATAATTGCAGCATTTAATACCTACTGTTGCTCCTAATGCCACCAGGCTGACTCAGACTAATGAGCTCTCCAGGTGCCACTAACACAGGCCTGTCAAGGTGATCACTCTGCAGTGGAGTCTCCGGAAGAATTCATCCAACCATTGTACTTGCTTCTCATACATAAACAAAGAGGACTGATTTTTAAGGTCTTTGCCACAAGGAAATGCATTGAAAACAAAACACTTAATTTTGTAACAGATACGCCTTCCCTTCTTTACAAGGTGAATCCTAAATTATATGCTAAAAATGCTATTTATAAAGATATTTGTTCAAGGTGGTACTGGATGTAGTTAACACATGAAGTTTTAACCCAGTTGTCGAAAATACAGCACAAAATTAGCAAAAACCTGAACTACAGCCAAAAAACAGTTCATAAGTCTTTATGATCGTGGTTATAAAATCACGTGCTTGGGGACCATTCAAGCTGATGCACAAGATGATGCAGCCCAAAATGAGCGAGGAGCCCCAACCATTCAAGAGCCAATGCCGGAGCCCAGGACCAGTGAGCCCTTAACAGTATCGCCGCCCGAACTCCTCCTAGCCCAGAAATCAGAGACTCCCTGCTCCCAAGAATTTTAACCCTGGTCTTCGTACAAGTCTCCAGAACCTGAACACCAGGTTTTCAGGCTCCAACCACCACCACCCCCCAACAAAAAAAAGCTCACAACATCGCAATGGCATTCTCCTTCAGAACTTAGGCTCCTGGCCACGCCCTCCGACCAGGCCCGTCTCCCTCCTGTCCCTCGAGGAAGGGGAGCACCCCCCTTTCCTTTGGTCCCCCGCCCGGCAACTCTACTCACAGGCTGACGGCGTCGGGGGGCAGTGAGCTCGACAGCGCCCTCCAACTGGGCGCTGGCAGTTTCCGGCGACTGCAATCCAACAGAGGGATGCGGCAGGAGCAGGGCGCGGGGCAGAGGCCTGCCCGGGCGGCCGGCAGCAGGAGGAGGACTACCTGGGCGAGGAAGAGCAGCCGGGAAAGCAGTCCGGACCCACACTCCAGCAGCGGCTCCTCCCGGACGCCTTGGGGCGCCGGCGCCATTTTCCCCCACCCCCCGACCTGGACGCAGCCCAGAGGAGCCGCCAACCAGAAAAAGTAGCTCGACGGAGACGTGTGGCGGCTGTTCGACCACCTGGAGAAACTGCTGTCGCCTGTACCCTCTAAAGGCAGGCGAGGGGCGGATACAGGTCAGCAGCGGGGGCGGTGGCCGAGGACACAGGTCTGAGGACCTACGGACAACGCTCCTCCGCCCCGCCCCACGACGCAACGTCTTCACGCACAGGAGCCAACCAATCGGTGCCACAGGACGAGGTCGCGTCGGGGGCGGGACTCCACGAGGGGCGGGGCTGGAGACAGGGAGCTCCTTAAGGAGGACTTTAAGGTGCGCTTCTCTTTGGGGAGCCCCCTGGAGCTCCGCCGCCGTTCCTCCGCTGGAGCGTGCAGTGGCTCCTTAGGAGGGAGTGAGGGCTGAAGCGGTGAAGTCCTAAGTCCTGATTTGAGATGTATCTACTATAGGAATAGAAAAGTATCGTTTATCTTCTCCCGGCACCAAGAAAGGGGAATGGCAGAAGGGGTGCCTTCCAAGTCGCAAACACTAAGGGGGCGCGGGAGTTTTCATGTAGCCCACGGCCTCCAGAGCCGAGCTGGGTCCTCCTCTGCCCCTCCTGGTCTGCGGCTTCTGCAATCCTGCAAGTGGAAGGAAACTCCCACTCTCCTAACAGGAAGCAGGTTACCACTATCAGTTGATGGGCTCTTAAGCTCCTCAAGGCAGATGCCCTGTTTTTGCTCTGTGTACCTCCAGCTTCTGTTGTCTTGGAATTCAATAAATGTTGATTGGGCTGCACTTGCAAGGCATGTCTTTAAGGAAAATACTCTTCTTTCCTCTGTTTTGGAGAATGCTGTCCTATATTTACACTCACTCTCAAAAAAGCAAGCAGGGCATGTAGAACTGTCAACAAAGTAAAGGCTGGATGTAAGGAATTTTTTTATTCTGAAGCAGAGGCTGTGGAAAACCTACCAGGAACAGTGAAGTCTGGCCACCTTGTTAGCGCAAGTTCGTGTGCCTGATGCACAGTGAGGCCAAACAAACCAAAACGTTGGAGTCTGGAGCAGAGAAAGGTTTATTGCAGGGCCACTGAAGGAGACCGGTGGCTCAGGCCCCAAAACTCCCTGAGCTCCCCAAAGGGTTTTGGTAAAGCATTTTTAAAGGCCAGATGAGGGAGGCGAGTCGCAGGGTATGTGGTCAGCTCATGAACAATTCTCTGATTGGCTGATGGTGAGGTAACAGGGCAGTGTCACAGGGGTTAACATTATCAGTCCTTAGGCTCCAGGAGGCCTGGGGCTATGTGTTCATGGTCATCAAGTAGTTAATATCATCCGTTTGGTGGGGGTTTTTAACACCTGTAAAACAACTCAGGAAATGTGCATCAAATACTGTTATCTATGTAATTCAGAGAAGAACTAAAGCAGAGGATGTGGGGGAAGGCCTGACCTGGGAAGGCGATGTAAGGTCCTACTCAGTTACAACCTTAGACTCACTCAGCCGTGCATTATACCCAAATTATGGATAAGAGTTTAAAAATAACAGTGATAGTTCACTTACATTTAGTGCTTTTATGCTCTTCAAGGAGTGTTTGCATCTGTTACATTGTTTGATCCCTCTACTACTGTGAAATTGGCAAGACAGTTAATCCTGCTGAGGAAACAAGCCCAGACAGGTTAAATTAACCTAGCCAGAAACAGAGGTAGGCTGGCATTACTATGGGTTTTCTGACCCTTGTAAATTAAAAACCTGAGCAGGTTAAAAGGAAATGATAATGCCTAGAACATAGGGTTGTCCTAGAAAGTAACTGAAATCAGTCTTTCCATGGCAGGTTTGGAGTCACAATTATGCTTTTTAAAACCTTTTTCTGTTTCTTAATATTGAAATATTTCTTGGACTCAAGGACAATGCTCCAATCCAAACTGAACTTTTAAAACCAAGACAGCAGGGGACTTCCCTGGTGGTGCAGTGGTTAAGAATCCGCCTGCCAATGCAGGGGACACGGGTTCGAGCCCTGGTCCAGAAGGATCCCACATGCCACAGAGCAATTAAACCCCTGCACCACAACTACTGTCTGCGCTCTAGAGCTGCGTGCCACAACTACTGAAGCCCACATGCCTAGAGCCCGTGATCCACAACAAGAGAAGCCAAGGCAATGAGAAGCCCGCACACGGCAATGGAGAGTAGCCCCAACTCACCCTGCAACTAGAGAAAGCCCCTGCGCAACGACGAAGAACCAGCACAGCCAAAAATAAATGAATAAATAAATTTAAAAAAACAAAAAACCAAGACAGCAGAGTGAAACTTACTCTTAGCCTCACTTCCCCGGCTGTTGAAAATGCTTAACAACCTCCACTAAGAAACTGGGCATAGGCAAGAGACCCACAAAAAAAAAGGGGAGAGGCATGTTAGTACCACTCTGCATTATAGTTTCACAGCTTCCCTATGGGCTCTTTAGAAATTCATGCTCTCTATCCTGTGTCTTCCCCAATAAGTGGTACAGGTCACACCAACTAGGAGTCCCTCCCAGCACTTAATTCCTTCTGCACATTATTTTTTTACCATATTTGACAGCACTTATATGTACCTTATATATATATCTTTGTACTCCCATATGGACTAGCACAGTAACTGCCACATAATAAACATTCAATAAATGTTTGTTAAATAACTGGATGATGAGATTATTTTACACTCTACTTAATAAAGTTATCTAAAAATTTTTCTTTTAAAACTTTCTTGGGGGCTTCCCTGGTGGCACAGTGGTTGAGAGTCTGCCTGCCGATGCAGGGGACACGGGTTCGTGCCCCGGTCCGGGAAGATCCCACATGCCGCGGAGCGGCTGCACCCGTGAGCCATGGCCGCTGAGCCTGCGAGTCCGGAGCCAGTGCTCCGCGACAGGAGAGGCCACAACAGTGAGAGGCCCGTGTACCGCAAAAAAAAAAAAAAAAAAAAAAAAAAAAACCTTTCTTGGTATGAAAAATATACGTAGCAATAAAGAGAATCACAGTGTAAGCCCCCATGTAGCCAACTAGATTTACCAAATACATGTTTTTAATAAAGAGTTTAGGGACTTCCCTGGTGGCACAGTGGTTAAGAATCTGCTTGTCAATGCAGGGGACACGGGTTCGAGCCCTGGTCTGGGAAGATCCTACATGCCACAGAGCAATTAAACCCGTGTGCCACAACTACTGAGCCTGTGCTCTAGAGCCTGTGCTCCGCAACAAGAGAAGACACCGCAATGAGAAGCCCACGCACAGCAACGAAGAGGAGCCCCGGCTCTCCGCAACTAGAGAAAGCCCACGTGCAGCAATGAAGACTGAACGCAGCCAAAAATAAATTAAATTAAATAAATAAATAAATAAATAAATAAATAGTTTAGTGATCTGTTTCTCCATGAAAATGGAATAAAGAGTTTTTGTATCCATTGCCCTAGAATTATCTAATTAATCCTTGGGTGCCAAAGTACCTGGGGAGAGTTTTTAGAGTTCAGTGTGACCTATAAGCAGAGATAACTCAGCTCCAGACTCCTAAAGAAAACTGCTCACTTTGGATCCCTTGTTCCAGACCTTTGTATAAATACCAGACCTTTGTATGAACACTACCCCCTTAAAATTCAGCTGTCCTATCTCCCATTATCTATTGCCCGTTATCTCTCCCATTGTCTCTATTTCAGTACAGAGACATATGTACTGAAATAGTTGTATGGATTTTCTTCTTCGATGCACACATATATACACTAGTACAGTATATGTTATACAACATAGGTCACATATACCATATAAGATATGTAAATATCTACTATATGAGATATACATGTGTGTAAAACATAATATTCTAGACATATTCATTATGAAAACTCTTTGCCAACTTGGAATATATGAACTTCCTTAAGCTGATAAAGGGTATTTACCAAAACCTACAGCAAACTTCATACTTAATAGTGAAACATTAAAACTGTTTATTTCACATTAGGATCAAGACAAGAATGCCTATCACTGCTTCTATATAACAGTGTACTAGAGATTGGAACACAAGTAAAAATATTAAATGTATAAGGATTTTTTTAATTGAACTATAGCTGATTTAAAATATTATATTAGCTTCAGGTGTACAACACAGTGATTCAATATTTTTATAGATTATACTCCATTTAAAGTTATTACAAAATTTCCCTGTGTTGTACAATATATCCTGTTGCTTATCTATTTTATTAAATTTTTTTTAATTATTAAATTTATTTATTTTTGGCTGCATTGGGTCTTCGTTGCTGCACACAGGCTTCCTCTAGTTGCGGCAAGCAGGGGCTACTCCTCGTTGAGGTGCACGGGCTTATCATTGCAGTGGCTTCTCTTGTTGCAGAGCACAGGTTCCAGGCACACGGGCTTCAGTAGTTGTGGCACGCGGGCTCAGCAGTTGTGGCTCATGGGCTCTAGAGCGTAGGCTCAGTAGTTGTGGCACATTGGCCTAGTTGCTCCATGGAGTGTGGGATCCTCCTGGACCAGGGCTCGAACCCGTGCCCCCTGCATTGGCAGGCGGATTTTTTTTTGTAATAAATTTATGTATTTTCTTTTATTATTTATTTATTTTGGCTGCGTTGGGTCTTTTGTTGCTGTATACAGGCTTTCTCTAGTTGCGGTGAGCGGGGGCTACTCTTCATTGCTGTGCACGGGCTTCTCGTTGCGATGGCTTCTCTTGTTGCGGAGCACAGGCTCTAGGCACACGGGCTTCTGTAGTTGTGGCACGCGGGCTCAGTAGTTGTGGCTTGCGGGCTCTAGAGCACAGGCTCAGTAGTTGTGGCTCGTGGGCTTCGTTGCTCCGCGGCATGTGGGAACTTCCCGGACCAGGGCTCGAAACTGTGTCCCCTGCACTGGTAGGCAGATTCTTAACCACTGGCAGGTGGATTTTTAACTACTGCGCCACCAGGGAGGTCCCTTGCTTATCTATTTTATAGATAGTAGTTTGTATCTCTTAATCCCATATCCCTATCTTGCCCCTCCCCCTTCCCTCTTCCCAATGGTAACAACTAGTTTGTTCTCTGTATCTGTGAGTCTGTTTCTTTTCTGTTATATTCTGTAGTTGGTTTATTTTTTAGATTCCACATGTAAATGATAACAGAGTATTTGTCTTTCTTTGACCTATTTCACTAAACATAATACTCTCTAGTTCCATCCACATTGTTGCAAATGGCAGAATTTCATTCTTTTTTATGGCTGAAAAGTAATATCCCATCATATTGATATAGTACTTCTTCTTTATCCATTCATCTGTTCATGGACAGGTAACTTCCGTATCTTGGTAATTGTAAATAATGCTGCAATGAATATTGGGGTGCATGTATCTTTTCAAATTAGTGTTTTTGGTTTGGGGTTTTTTTTGGGGGGGGATATATACCCAGGAGTGGAATTGGTGGATCATATGGTAGTTCTATTTTTATTTTTATTTTTATTTTTATTTTTTTGCCTAGAAGACTAAGGCTTTACTTTTTTTTTTTTTTTTTTTGGTGGTACGCGGGCCTCTCACTGTTGTGGCCTCTCCCGTTGCGGAGCACAGGCTCCGGTTGCGCAGGCTCAGCGGCCATGGCTCACGGGCCCAGCCACTCCGCGGCATGTGGGATCTTCCCGGACCGGGGCACGAACCCGTGTCCCCTGCATCGGCAGGCGGACTCTCAACCACTGCGCCACCAGGGAAGCCCGGTAGTTCTATTTTTAGTTTTTGAGGAGCCTCCATACTGTTTTCCTTAGTTGCTGCACAAATTGACATTCCCACCAACAGTGTACACGCATTTCCTTTTCACCACATTCTCGCCAATATTTGTTATTTGTGGTCTTTTTGATGATGGCCATTCTGACAGATGTGAGGTGATCCCTCATTATGGGTCTGATTTGCATTTCTCTAATGATTAGCAATGTTGAACATCTTTTCATGTGCCCGTTGGCCATCTGTATGTGTTCTTTGAAAAAATGTCTACTCCAATCTTCAGCCCATTTTTTTGATTGGATTGTTTGTTTTTTTGGTATTGAATTGTATGAGCTGTTTATATATATTTTGGATATTAACCCCTTGTCAGTCACAACATTTGCAAATATTTTCTCCCATTCAGTAGTTTGTCTTTTCATTTTGTTGATGGTTTCCTTTGCTGTGCAAAAGCTTACTTTTAGGTCTTTAATCCATTTTGAGTTTATTTTTGTATATGGTATAAGGAAATATTCTAATCTCATTCTTTTACATGTAGCTGTCCAGTTTTCCCAGCACCACTTATTGAAGAGACTGTCTTTTCTCCATTCTGTATTCTTGCCTCCTTTGTCATAGATTAATTGACCATAAGTGCATGGGTTTATTTCTGGCTCTCTATTCTGTTCCATTGATCTATGTGTCTTTTTTTTTTTCTGTGCCAGTATAAAGACATAGGATTTTAAAAGAAGAAACAAAACTACCCGTACTTACAGAGGATATGATTGTCTGAAGAAAACAATCCAAAAAATCTTCAAGTAAACTATTGGAGCTAGTAAAATGTTCCAACAAGGTTGTGCCTACAAGATAAACATACTGAAATCAATATTATTCTAGTAGATGAGGAATAATAAAATATAATTTTTAAAAGATAGCATATGCAATAGAAGTAAAAATTAAAAGAATCTTAGAATAAACTAAAAGATACTTAGATCAAACAAAGAAGTGCAAGAAAAAAAGTATCAATATATAGAGAACATTATTGAAAAGTATTTTTAAAAGACTTAAGTAGATGGAGAGTTTTACTATGCTTTTACACTGAAAGAATGATTATTATAATGATATGGATTCCCTCAGGTCAATTTGTAGACAATGCAATCCCAGTAAAAATCCCAAATGTACATTGTATTGCAAGGGGAAAATAATAGCAAAGACACTCTTGGATTAAAAAAATGTAGAACTTGCTTTACCAGGTGTCAAGATAGGTTTTAAAGTTGTAGCAATTAAAAAGCATAGGTTTGGGGTAATTCCCTGGTGGTCCAGTGGTTAGGACTCCACACTTCCACTGCAGGGGCATGGGTTCAATCCCTGGTTGGGGAACTAAGATCCCACATGCCACAAGCATGGCCAAAAAAAAAAAAAAAAAAAAAAGTGTAGCATTAATTCGAAAAGATACATTCACCCCAAAGTTCATAGAAGCACTATTTATAATTGCCAAGATATGGAAGTAACCTAAGTGTCCATCAACATATGAATGGGTAAAGAAGATGTGGTGGTGTGTATACGTATATACACAATGGAATACTACTCAGCCATAAAAAAGAGTGAAATTTGGGCTTCCCTGGTGGCGCAGTGGTTGAGAGTCTGCCTGCCGATGCAGGTGACGCAGGTTCGTGCCCTGGTCCGGGAAGATCCCGCATGCCGCAGAGCGGCTGGGCCTGTGAGCCATGGCCGCTGAGCCTGCGCGTCCAGAGCCTGTGCTCCACAACGGGAGAGGCCACGGCAGTGAAAGGCCTGCGTACCGCAAAAAAAAAAAAAGAGTGAAATTTTGCTATGTGAAACAACATGGATGGACTTGGAGGGCATTATGCTAAGTGAAATAAGTCAGACGGAGAAAGACAGACTCTGTATAATATCACTTATATGGGGAATCTGAAAAATAAAACATAATAGTGAATATCACAAAAAAAATGAGGACTTCCCTGGTGGCTCAGTGGTTGGGAGTCTGCCTGCCAGTGCAGGGGACATGGGTTCGAGCTCTGGTCCAGGAGGACCCCAACACATGCTGCAGAGCAACTAAGCAGGTGCACCACAACTACTGAGCCTGCACTCTAGAGCCCGCGAGCCACACTACTGAGCCCATGTGTCACAACTACTGAAGCCCACGTGCCTAGAGCCCGTGTTCCGCAACAAGAGAAGCCACTGCAGTGAGAAGCCCGTGCACCGCAACAAAGAGTAGCCCCCACTCAACTCAACTAGAGAAAGCCCGTGTGCAGCAACGAAGACCCTATGCAGCCAAAAATAAATAAATAAATAAGAAGAAACAGACTCACAGATATAGAGAACAAACTAGTGGTTACCAGTGGGGAGAGGGAAGGGGGAGGTGCAAAGTAGGGATAGGGGATTAAGAAGTACAAACATATGACTAGTAATATGCAGGAGACATGGGTTCAAGACCTGGCCAAGGAAGATCCCACATGCTGCGGAGCAACTGAGCCCGTGCGCCACAACTACTGCAGCCCGAGTGCCACAACTACTGCAGCCCGAGTGCCACAACTACTGAGCCTGCACTCTAGAGCCTGCGAGCCACATCTACTGAAGCCTGCATACCTAGAGCCCGTGCTCCGCAACAAGAGAAATCACCACAATGAGAAGCCTGCTCACTGCAACGAAGAGTTGCTCCCACTCACCACAGCTAGAGAAAGCCCATGCCCAGAAACAAAGATCCAACTCAGCCAAAAATAAATTAATTAATTAATAAAAAAAAATCCTTCATGAAAGAGGACTTCTCTGGTGGCGCAGTGGTTAAGAATCCTCCTGCCAATGCAGGGGACACGGGTTCGAGCCCTAGTCCGGGAAGATCCCACATGCCATGGAGCAACTAAGCCCGTGCACCACAGCTACTGAGCCTGTGCTCTAGAGCCCGCAAGCCGCAACTACTGAGCCCGCATGCCACAACTACTGAAGCCCTCACGCCTAGAGCCGGTTCTCCGCAACAAGAGAAGCAACCGCAATGAGAAGCCCACACACCGCCCACTCGCCGCAACTAAAGAAAAGCCCGTGCTCAGCAACGAAGACCCAACGCAACCAAAAATTAATTAAATTACTTAATTAAAAAAAAACCTCATGAAAGACCTTTTTTATGTTCCTACAGACTTGCAAACAGTCCTATTTACAATTCTGTTTTAATTTAGTCTCCTTCCCTACATCGTAATTTTTTTCAAGTTATATACAAACATACAGCAATGGTTCTTGAATTTCAGCAAGTATCAGAATCACATGAAGGGCTTGTTAATACACAAACCCCAGAGTGTCTGATTCAGTAGGTGTGGGGTGACAGCTGAGAATTTGCATTTCTAACAAGTTCCTAGGTGATGCTGAAGTAGCTGGTCCACACTTTGGAAACCACACTTGGAGACCTACAGTAAAGTCTATTATACACAGGACATGTGTTTTTGTGGTTGTGGGAAACTAGGAAACAAAGCGGTGAAAGAAAATGAGGCATTCTCTGCATTTACCTTGGGCTGAGACCAGCACAGAAGCTCATAATCCTGGGTGGCGAATGGGAGTGCTGACAGTACAGCAGGTAGGAGCCAGGTGTCCGTGGAATGAGTTTGATTTGAACTCCCTTTTCCCTAAATATATGCCTGAACAGGTATGTGTGATGTAACTGGCTGAGAGAGTAACTTGGCTGGCTTCCCGTCAACCCTCACTGTCCCACCTCCCCCATCCTCGGTATAAACTCCAGTTTCACACCCTGATGGTGGGGGAAAAGGGGGTTGAAAATACTGACTCCATTGTGTACCGAACAAACCATCTCTCCCTGGGCTGCTTGAGCTTCTGAGCTGACTTGTTAGTCCCCTGGCTTGTTTTCGGCCAGCACAGCCGCTCCCCAGGCCTGCTCCTTTATCCTTCCCAGGTTGGGAGGGAACCTACTCCCACTCTGGATGAGGCACTCGTGATGGTTTAATGGGCTCTTGGGACTCTCGGGGTTTGGATATTCTCAGCAATCAGCAGGAGCAGTCATGCGTTTCTGGGCCCTCCAGCTTCGCTCTGTTCACCAGCCTTCCAGGCCTGGAATGTACCACAAGCTTGTTAGCTGACTTAAAACCCAGGGAACTTGCATACGTGCCTGCGTGTGTGTGTGTGTATGTGAGTGTGTGTGTGTGTGTGTGTGTGTGCATGCCCAAGGGGGAGCCAGAGGCCAGTGCACAGAAGAAAGCCAGAGGCTTCCGGCTGGTCATTATCTCCAGGCCAGAACCTTCCCGTCCCTAAATGGGACCCTGATACTCTGCCAAACAGCCAGGCTCTCACTCTGTATAATGAAGTGCTCACTGATTATCCTGATGATGCTCCAGAAGACTGGGGCCCATGGTGGCCCATCTGCTGCCAACTCTGCTTCCTCGTTCTACTCCCCTGTGGAAATGAGGATGTCCCTGCAGCTCCCCTGCCGCCTCACTTCCCCAACATAATGCGCATCCCCACGGGACCCTGCTCCTGGGGGGTTGAACTAAAATGACAGCAACAGTCTATTAACTGGACTAATGAGAGGCTTAGGCAGGGAGAGAAAGAGAAGCTGGAAGAGTGAGAAGGAAGGGGATGAAGGCAGGAATATCTACAGCACAGGAGTTCAGGACAAGATTTCAGATTGGAACGAGCGGCTCACTTTCTATGTGCTTGGGGAGTGGGCAGGCAGGAATTTGGAGGATGGTTTCACAACACTCACGCTTTTTATAGGAAACATGGTAATTTTTCATCAGCAAATTGCAACATCCTCATTTCCTGAAAGCCTGTGATCTGGGCAACTTATTGTTTTAGGAGCATTATCTCAGTTAATCTTCACAAGATCCATATGAGATGGGAAACTTTAGATTCATTTTGCCCAGGAGACCCAAAGAGGTTTGCCCAAAATCATACTTGTAATGAATAACAGAGCCCAAACTCTTTACTGCTGCCATTGTGGGAAGTGGTAGGGAATAAGGCTCCAAGCGTACATAAATGTAGCTCTTATTGAACATTCCTCTATTTCAGGCAGAGAGTGCTAAACCCTTTATAGGTAGCAGCACCTTCAACCCTATAAGACAAGTAGGTTTATTGTCCCTGTTTTACAGATGAGGAAATTTAGGCTCAGAGAGGTAAAGTAATTTGCCAAAGACCACACAACTCAGGTAGGTGGAGAGCAGGGGTTTGCTCTCCGCCTACCTGAGTTCTTAACCTTATTTCATTGCCTCCCTTAATCTCTCTTTGCCCTGAGCTCTTGCAGGCCTCTTATGTAAGAGAAAGCTAGCTGCAGGAATGGTGAGACGGCTTAGTTCTCTCTAGTGAAAGCTGCAGTTTGACCTAGAGGATAGGGATCGCCAGGAGATTTAGCCTGTGGAACTGAAGCCTAAGCAAGCAAGCATGGAGGATAAATTGCCAGGACCTGGGTCTAGAAGCTTATAATGGATGCACCTGCAAGTGTTCCTTCAGGGCCACCTAAATCCAGCTCACTCCCCTCTCCAGGCAGAGACTTGAGGGAGTTGTTAATAGCAAGAAGTTTTCCTCAACATTTTAAGATTAAAAAAATGTTCTTCTGTCAACAAGGCCAACAGGGTAATCTGCACTGGTAGCTGCGTCCTTCCTGTTTGTCCTTCTGAAGCAGTTCCAGCTGATCAGCCACTGGGAACCTGCTGCTTAAGCAGCTGGTAATGGACTGCAAAACAACACAGGAAGGGCCTGGCGGGCAGGGTTCAGCGCCCTCCGAGGACTGTGGGCCTGCCTTGCAGAGAGAAGAGCCAAAATATAAAGACACAGGAGCACAGCAGATATATCTAGCTGTCCATAGCTAGTGCATATCTAGCTGTCCTCTGCCCTGGGCTTCTTTTGTTTTTCTGCAAAAAATAAGAAATGCTTGTACGGCAAGTTCAAACCATATGGAAGAACATAAAATGCAAAGTGAAACTTCCCCTGCCACATACTCCCACCCACCATAACCACTGCTAACTATCTGCTGTCTATCTTTTCATACCTTTTTCTGCTAAATCTTGGCATAACTATGAGCTTACATTTTTTATTTTTTATTATCTAACACAAACTGGGATTGATATGTTGACCTTCAATTTGACAACAAACTGTCCAAAATTTTATACCAATTTACACTCCCACCAACAGTGTATAAAAGGGCACATTTCCTTCCATCCTAGCCAACAGTGACTTACTTTGTAGTAAAAAAAAAAAAATAAATGTTAGTATGTAAATTGTAAAAATACCTCTCCCACTCTTTCCCTTTCCTTCTGTCTTTTCACCTACTGTCTATTAAATTCACAACCTCTGACCCATCATATTACACAGAATTCCAAAGGTTTGTCAGCAGATGAGAAAACAAGGGGAGGTGGAATTTATGGCTCATCAACTGGGATACACAGAGATGCAATACTCTGTAAAAGGTGATGCCAACACATCATATATATTTTCTAGAGTTCAAATGTACGGCTCATTAGCAGGCAAAAAAATGTATGGTCAAGACTTCTTGTTAGGTTTGGGATCTCATTTGATCCTCAGATAATCATACAGTTAGAAAAAGCAAGCATTATCTCCCCATTTTAGAGATGATAAAACGGAGACTAACAAATTTGGGTGATTTGCCTAAGGTCACAGTGGCAGTCAAAAGTGGAACTCTAAATCGGTGTTCTTCTCCTTACACTACATCCACAATTTTTATATGTGTGTCTATAGATATAAACAGTAAGTGCACCATGTGTAATTTGTGAACACTTATTTAGATTATACCCCCATTTTATACCAATAGACATATACTAGGTGTAATCTCTGTATGTATAATACAATGTATATAAAATGTGGTAGATTTTATATACATTCTGTGCAGGAGACACTAAGAGGTGGCTTAAAGATAAAACCCCCACCTAAATGTCACCTGGCAGGCCCTGAAAAACAGTATGTCAGGGACTACAACATGACAAAAATAATTAACACTGCTGTATGTTATATATGGAAGTTAAGAGAGTAAATCCTAAGAGTTCTCATCCGATAAAAATCATTTTTTTCCTATTTCTTTAATTTTGTACCTATATGAGAAGAAGGATGTTCACTAAACTTCTTGTGATAATCACCTTATGATGCATGTAAATCAAATCATTACGTTGTAATATTAAACTTATACAGTGCTGTATGTCAATTACATCTCAGTAAAACTGGAAGAAAAACGTATGTCAGAGACTAAAAAGGGTTGGGAAAGGAACTCTAAATGAGATCTCTTATAGCCATGATTCTGGAACAAACAATGTGTAACAGGGTTTAAGTGCATGGAATTTTGGAATCAGATACACCTGGCTTCAAGTCCTAACAACCACATACTAGATGCATGACCTTGGACTACCAAGTTAAGTTCTCTGGGCCTCACGTTTCTCATCTGTGAAAAAGAGATAAAATTCTCTATTTCATAGGATTATTACTGAGAGGATGAAATGAGATAATGCATGTAAAACACCTTGTAATATGCCTGGCACATATAAGTCCCAGTAAGTGTAGTTATTATTAATTTTTATTATATGTTTACCTATATTCTTTTTATTTGTTAGATTCAACATAGTTCAGCTGTACATAAAACTAAGCCTATGACTAAAGAAGTGGCAATAACGAAAGATTAACCTAGTAATTCCCTACTGCTGCCCTGACTGCTCACTAGAATCATCTGATGAGCTGAAAACAAAATACTGATGGCTAGGCCAAGAAATCAGAATCCCTGAAGGTGTTGAGAATCACTGCCATGTGTGTGAAGTTTTGGGGGCTACTAAGAATCAATGAATGAGGTTATCAATGAATGAGGTTATATTATATGAGGTTATATAATGAGGTTATATATTCAGACGACTCGCTTTAACTGAGCGAGTCATCTGAATCTCTGACACCTGATGGTAGAGGATGGTTGTTGGTTGATCCCTTTTCACTTTCCCAGTAACCCTATTTTACATGGGGAGATCTGTGTAGTCCTAGGGAAGCTGACTCCTCCCCTGACTTCAGAGGTCAAGCAGAAGACCCCTGAAGGCTAAGGTAGCCATTGCATTTTATCCACTGCCACTATGATTGGTTTAAAGTGTGCATGTGATCAAATCTATTGTAATCATGTGACTTTCAGGACTATTGTTGGGAATACTGGGACAAAGATGTTGTCTTTCCTCCTGAGTGTGAATGAGAAAGCAGGTAACCCTGGGAACTGTTTTTAGCCATCTTGGAACCCCCAAAGGGAGTCAGCTTTAGTAAAAGGACAGCAGAGAAGAAAAAAAGACATTGTTTCACTGCCAGATCAAGCCTCATCTAAAGCTAAGTTGCCTCTCTGGATTTCCCTGGCAGGAAGACTCCACCCTCCCAATGCAGGGGACGTGGGTTCGATCCTGGTCGGGGAACTCAGATCCCACATGCTACATGGTACCGCCCAAAAATTTAAAAACAAAAAATAAAAAAATAATAATTAAAGCTAGTTGCCTCTGGACTTCCTAACATCATGAGCTGACAGATTCCTTATTCAAGTCTATTTTTCTGTTTGAAAGCATCCCAATAATGTACTTCTTATGTAAGTAGCAATAACAGTGGACAAGGAATGCCTGGTGTTTCTTTCTATTTCGCAGGAAAATAACAAGTATTTTACTAGAGCCTCTTCCTGCTCTTTCTAGAACCCATACCCAAAGGTTGACTTCCCTAAGCAAAAGCAAATAAACAATAAACAAACAGAGCAGTGACTACTCTTCTTTCAAAGTCATAACCAGTTTGAGCTCAGGGTCTCTTGAACTTGTGGCAGAAGTCTTAGGTTCTCCTTGTTAAGTTGTTGAGAGGCATTTACACCAGCATCCTCACCACAGCTCAGACCCTGTTACTCTACTTACACACTTTCCATGGCCTCCTCAACACCCCTTAAGGACCCTTACAATCTGCCTCCATTCTCAGCCCCCACTACACCACCCTATTCTCTCATCAAACTATTTGCTATTCTCCAAATCCAATATGCTTTCGTGTTTCATTCTCCAGTGCCTTATGCACATGCAGTTCCCCTTGCCTGCCATACTCTTTCCCCCTTCTCTACATGGCAAATCCACCTTCAAGGTCCAGCTCGAGTATCACTTTCCCCATTTTCCAGATGCAGGGCAGGAGGGCCTTCCTTGGTCCTTTCATGGTCCTCTGTACACACCTTCATCATAGTGCTTCTCACATGCTAGGGTCCATGTGTTCGTGCGCCAGTCTTCCCCACCAGACCATGGTTGCCTCAGGAGCAGGGCCTCTATCTTTTTCATCTCAGTATCCCTAAAGAGGCAGTATAAAGTGATGGTTAAGTAAACTGGTTCTAGAGGAACCTAGTTTACCTAGTTTAAAATCCCAGCTCTACCACTCATTAGCTCTATTACCTTGGGTAAGATAGCTCTCTTTGCCTCAACTTCCTCATCTGTAAAATGAGGATTTAAAAATAATATCCATATCACACATGATGGTTAGAATTAAACAAGATACTGCAACTAAAGTCCTCTGGCAGAGTTCTTTGCACAGGTTAGCTATGTCGGTGATTACAGCTAACAGCAAAGACAATCAGTTCCCCGCCTAGTCCCTTGCGTGTTCTCAGTACTAAGTACACATTGTTGAAAGTGAACAACAACCAGAGTTCTTAACCTAAAGACCTCTAATTTAATCCCAGAGAGGCAGAATGCTATTCTCTGCTTACTGCTGAGTCCCAAAGACTTTGACCCCAAGGAAAGAGGAACACGAGGAAACCTTTGAGAGAGCTTATAGGTCAGTCTTTGCAGTTCTAACTAGGCCACCTCTGAACAGCTTCTTACAGCGGCCTTTTTTGTTCTGCATGCAACCATTTTGAAAAGTTTCACCAAATCCATTAATTTCTGGGTTCAAAACAGCCTTTTTTTTTTTTTTTTTGCTTGTGTGAATGGTTTTATTTTTAAAACATTTTGTGTTACTTTTTATCTTTTTTTATAAAAATTTAAACAGCACAAAAAGGAGAAATTAAATGATCGCCTCCCCAGTCCTAACTTCAGAGGTAATTACTGCTTATAATTTCCTGTATTTCCTTTCACACATTTTCTTCTTTTAACTTCAGCTTTAATTGAGGTGTAACTGACATATCATAAACTGCCTATAGTTAAAGTGTACAACTTGGTGAGTTTGAACACACATATACACCTGTGAAGCCATAACCATGATCAAGATAATTGCTCCCCCTAAGTTTCCTCATGCTCCTTGGTAATCTATCCCTCATTCCCCCACCCACCAACCCTGTCCACAGGCAACCACAGGCAACATATTCTAGAGTTTTATGTAAATTAAATAGTTCAGAACATACTCTTTTTTTGTCTGGCTTATTCCATGCAATGTAATTATTTTGAGATCCATCATGTTATTGTGTATATCAATATTTTATTCCTTTTTATTGCTGGGTAATATTCAATGGTATGGATGTATCTCGGTATGTTTATCCATTCATTATCGATAGATGTTTGAGACATTTCCAGTTTTTTTCTATTAGAAATAATAGAAAAAATGTCTGTTTTTTGTAGTCATACTAAATATTAATGAAGACCCCTTCTCCTCAGGGTTTTTCATAGGATTTTCTTTAGAACCATTCATCCAAAATCTCATAACTGTTCAATCTGTTTCTAGACTTAATTGCAGGATGCAATAACATTCTTATTGATTTGGAGTAATTATTCCAAAACAACAAGATCTTTTTGAATCTTGGCTCTGTCAGCTAATTCATTAGGTATTGCTCCCAAATTTGTCATCTACCAATTTAATAAAAATACTTTCTTAAGTCCTTGATTAAAATACCAAGGAGGGGGACTTCCCTGGTGGCGCAGTGGTTAAGAATCCGCCTGTCAGTGCAGGGGATACAGGTTCAAGCCCTGGTCCGGGAAGATCCCACATGCTGCGGAGCAACGAAGCCCGTGCACCACAACTACTGAGCCTGTGCTCTAGAGCCCAGGAGCCACAACTACTGAGCCCTAGTGCCACAACTACTGAAGCCCATGCACCTAGAGCCTGTGCTCCACAGCAAGAGAAGCCACTGCAATGAGAAGCCCACACACCACAACGAAGAGTAGTCCCCACTTGCTGCAACTAGAGAAAAGCCCGCGAGCAGCAACAAAGACCCAAGGCAGCCAAAAATAAAAATTAATTAATTAATTTAATTAAAAAAGAAACACCAAGGAGGACAGGACCAAAGGCCCTGAATCAGTTCACATTGACATGAGCTGTTTAACCCATACAACCCAGCACACCATATTAGAATCTTGTCACATTTTTCATCATTTCCATAATGATATCAATGAATTCTTTAACTGTCTTGCTAAAATCAGGATAGAGTATAACTATTGTATCACCCTAATTCACACATCTAGTAACTTTATCATAAAATAAAATAGAGACAATTTGACAGGAAATATCCCTAGAAAACTCATTCCAAGTGTCAACATCTTTCTTTATGAAGTGTCAACATAACTATTTAACACACTGTTCTGAGATTTTTTCCTGTGATCAACATTCTGCTACTGAGGTTCTGGAATCCGCTCTTTTCTCATTTATGAAATTTATGTTTTCATGTTTCCTGTCTTCTGGCACCCTTTTATTTTTACCACAACTTCTCAAGAGTTTTTTAAAGTTAAAATGTTTATAACTTTATGCTCAAAGATAGACGATTGCTAGTAGATCCATGATCCCATCAACAGATTATTTTACTACTATGAAATATAATTCTCTGGGCCCAGAGATTTGGGGGCATTTTTAAAAAAACTTTTTTTTCGTGGGGGGAGCACTTTTAAAAAGCTCATTTACCTTCTGGTAACTGACTATACTGCTGAACTGAATGAATAAGCATTTTCAGAACTCTAATGGAAAACCGATGAATTCATAAAAGTGCTAACAAAAGATCAAGATGAAAAAAAATTAGTTACATGGGACTGAGTGAACTGATGAGGATGATTATAATTTTTGTGAATTTGTTTGAATTAAAAAAAAAAAATCCCCCCCCCCAAAAAAGCTCATTTACCATCTCCTTACTCCCTCTGACTTCAATTTCTTCTCAGCATTGTTCATGTCTTTACACTTGCCATGCTAGACCCTTTCTACCTTACAGTGCCTGCAGTGTAGATGAGTTTTGGTCTCAGTGCTGCTTTAGTGTGGGAAGGAAAAATACGAAACAACCAAATCAACAAAAATCAATCTTGGCCCACACTCCTCCTTGTTACCTCTCTCCATTAATTTTAAACTTGATAACTTAAAATTCATTCATCAGGTATTTGATGTATAATTTTTTGAACCCTTTGAATTACTGGCATTTAAATAAGTAAAAGCATGTTAATTTCTAGTGACATTTCAAAATAACCATGAGTGACATTAGGCTAACTGCTTACCCTCTCTGTGCCTCAGTATTTTCATCCATAAAAATGGGATAATAGTACCAGCTTCATAAGATTATTATGAGGATTAAATAAGTTTGTATATGTAAAGTACTCAGAATAGTATGTGATACACAGCAAGTATTATTTGTTGTTTCATTAGTTGTTAGCCTAAGGCATTTATGCGTGTAGCAGACATTACTGAAGACTTGGGGAGACGTTATAGAAACACAAACACCACAAACTGAATTTGATCATCATTTCTCCCCCAAAGCCTCCTTGCTTATCCAATTTTCAGACCCCACTCCCCTTCCTTTGACCTCTCAGAAACTCAGTTCCCCTCTTCCATTATGCAAAACAACTGACCTGTCCACCTGCTAACTCAACCCCAGGCCTTCTCTGCAAAGATAGACTCCTGGCTATGCTGTGCTAACCTGTGAGCATTTTCCCAGAGCCAACCCTCCAGGGCCACTTAGAAAACTCTTCCTTTCTTCTTCCCCAGTAGCCCCTGGGAGGATTAGGAATCAAGACAGAGATTTATTTCCCTATCAGCGTGCATTTTGTCACCTTCCTTAGAAGGAAGAAGCTATAACAATCAATTCTCATTTTAAACTGCAATTTTAATTATTGAGACTTAAAAACATTTTAAATACATATTTTAAACACATTTTAAAGTATACATGTTAAACATATTTTATTAACTTCCTTAATATGAGATGTCATCAGTGTGTTGCCTAGGTCTTGATATTTTAATGACTGATGTCTCTGAAAAGTGAGGTTTTGAAAGCTCATCAGGGTTTCGTAATTCTGAGATAAAAATGTCAGGAAGAATGTAATTGGCTCATTAACCCACAGATATAGTCCTGATCCTGACCAAGAGGGGAAGGAAATAAAATAGAATTTGGGGGGTGCTGCTGTCTCGGCTTCAGTGAACACCCGGGCATCGTCTCCTTTGCTCTCTCAAGCTCTCCTTGCTGCTGTTCCTCCTTCCAAGTAAGGACCTGGCCAGACCTACAGAAGACCTTCTTGAACAATTCAGAAGGGTGCTGGGAAGGTCTCCAAGGAGATATTGGACTTCCTGCCACTAAAGAAAGTTAGGGGCTAGGTGATAAATGGAAAATTAAAAGATGAGACTATATTTATACCCTAAGCTACAAGGCATGTCATACCAGTTATGCCTGATTATGCAAACCAAGGTGTCCCAAGACTTCATTAGCCCAAGACTAGAGAATCAGGTCACGCTTCTTAAATATACACATTATAATGACTCCAAGTCATCTTCTCTAGAATATGGGAAGCTGATTCTCATTGGATCCCACTTTTCTTTTTTTAAAAAATGTTTATTTACTTATTTGTTTATTTGGCTGCTCCGGGTCTTAGTTATAGCACACGCGATCTTCATTTGCGGCATGCGGGCTCCTTTAGTTGTGGTATGCGAACTCTTAGTTGTGGTATGCATGTGGCATCTAGTTCCCTGATCAGGGATGGAACCCGGGCCCCCTGCATTGGAAGCGTGGAGTCTTAACCACTGGACCACCAGGGAAGTCCCTGGATCCCACTTCTCTTTCTTGTTTGTTTGTGACAGGAATCACGGAAGAAAGCCAACATGATCCTGGTATTTGCAGGTTTCCTCGCTAGGTACATTTGCGGCTGTTCCACATCTCCAAGGCCACAGGATGCCATCCGGGCTCTATCTCCTCCCCAACACTGAATACTGCTGCTGCTCTCCCCAAAGTGTGTCTCCCCAACATGGACACAGGCTCTGCCCTTCCCTCCCCAAAATAGAGCTAAGACCAGCAAGTGGGTGTCAAAAAAGTCTAACAGAAGCCTTAAGTCCAGTATAAGGCATGACACTGAAATGGGGAGACACCTAAACTGGAGGGGACATATCACAGCTCTTTGAATTTGTTAGTCCACACCCTCCCAAGGGGAGCCTCTACCAGAGGTGGCTCCATGGGCTTTCAACCTGTGCAATCACACAGACCCGCACGCTTACAAGGGGCCCACATTTAATGTTCTGCAGTTGCCATCTTGAAATTCTTAATAAATTTTTGAACAAGAGGTCCTGTTGGGCTTCCCTGGTGGTGCAGTGGTTGAGAGTCCGCCTGCCGATGCAGGGGACACGGGTTCGTGCCCCAGTCTGAGAAGATCCCACATGCCACGGAGCGGCTGGGCCCGTGAGCCATGGCCGCTGAGCCTGCACGTCCGGAGCTTGTGCTCCACAACGGGAGAGGCCACAACAGTGAGAGGCCCACGTACTGCAAAAAAAAAAAAAAAAAAAAAAAAAAAAGAGGTCCTGTATTTTCATTTTGCCATGAACCTTGCATATTATGTAGCTACTCACACTCTCCATTGTTTAAATTGGTATATAATTGGCATATATATAAAACGTTATATTCATTTTAGGTATACAACATAATGATTCACTATTTGTGTATACTGTGAAATGATCACCACAATAATTCTGGTTAAAATTAACCACCGTACATTGTTACAATCACACCCTGTACCCAGCTCCCTAGCTGCCTGTGTTTGCAGAGACCAGATCACTATCACCAGCCAAAGTGTCTATGATTATGCCCCTTGTACTTAGAATTCTGGTCCAACTCCAGGCACAAACTGCTCCAGAGATGCAATCCTGCTCACAATGAAGACAACCAAGTAGATAGATCACTTATGAGAGATGAAATTGTCCTTCAAGTAGCATAACCACAAGGCAGTGTATAAAGTGCTTTGATTTTTTTTAATTTATATTATTTATTTTTTATTTATTTATTTTTGGCCATGTTGGGTCTCGTTGCTGCGCCGGCTTTCTCTAGTTGCAACGAGTGGGGGCTAGTCTTCGTTGCGGCGCACAGGCTTCTCATTGCAGTGGCTTCTCTTTGTTACAGAGCACAGGCTCTAGGTGCGTGGGTTTCAGTAGTTGTGGCATGCGGGCTCAGTAGTTGTGGCACAGGGGCTTACTTGCTCTGTGGCATGTGGGATCTTCCCAGACCAGGGCTCGAACCCGTGTCCCCTGCATCGGCAGGCGGATTCTTAACCACTGCACCACCAGGGAAGCCCAAAGTGCCTTGATTTTAATACAAATAGATAACAAGTATATATCTGGGATCGTACAGATCCCATCATCGAAATGTGGTTATCTAAAGATCCAGATATTTGGTCGCAAGTAGACCAAAAACCAAGAAAACAACCATTTATCTAAGATGTGTTTTGGTTGAGGGACTTGGAATCACATAGACTTACTCTGCACATGAGGATGTTTTGGGGAGAGGTCAGAATGTTCCATGATACCAGAACTGGCTGCTGCACTCATCTCCTCCCCACCTACACTCCCATCCCCACTCCCACCCCCACTCGTCATCTCCCTAATCTCTCACCCTCTCCTTCTCCTCCCTTCCTCTGCTCCACCCTACCCCTTTTAGGGCAGTTTAAGTAATTTTCTCGACTGGACCCTCATGGTATCTCCCCAGCCGGGGTCCTATAATCTGCAGAAGTCCCAAGAGTTGGGGATATGGGTGTAATGGCCTCCGGGTGCCTGGCTCCAGTCACAGCTGGGAAGTGGCAAAAACAAGAACCAGGAGGAAATGGGTCACTGCCCAGTGGTTGGCAGGAACATCTGCTGTGCCTGAGCTTTTATTCCAGGAACAAATCTTTGCTCTTTTCACCAGTGACCTGCATGAACCATAATTCCTAACAGCAATAAAGTGGAGCAATAAAGAATGGCTGATTCCACATCTGTGGTGTAGGTGTTCCCTGGCAAGAGAAGAAAGATAGAAAGACATAATGCTTTCATGGAGACAAAAGGAAAAAAGAGACTGAGAAAATGAGATTTTTTAAAAAGTCTGAGCCTTGACCAACTGCCCCTAGATGCCTTCACACCAAAAACTTTTCGTGTTTGTTTTTCATTTTAATCCCTCTTCCTATTTTAAACACCCCTTCTTTTTTTTCAAGGGGAGGTAATGGGGAAAGAGTGGCTGCGGAGCCAAATCAAGCTGAGAGTTTGTAATCACGGGAGCCGTGTAATCACGGGAGCCGGTGGAGATCTCAGCAGAACCCCACTGTTTGTTGGATGGGTCCTGGAAACACCCACTGAATTGGCTTCTTCGTCCTTCCTGCAAACAAGATTGGAACAAGATTATTCTACTGCCTGAAGTGGTGACTTTGTGACCTCTTGGCCTTAGTCACGTCCTCTCTCCCACCCCAGCCAGCCAGCCCCAGGGACTCTTCCTCTTTTCCTTGGCAGTCCCTGAGTCACGGAGTATTATTTATCAGTCGGCAGCAGAGGGCGATCTGGCCCTGGTGAATGACCGGGTCAACTCCCGCCGCGCGCCCGCACACGCGCGCGCCCGATCGCTAATGACTTGCAGCTACATCATAAAGCTACCTCTTCACAAAGGAACATTGTCACTAAGCATTTTCCTTTTCATTCTTGAAAGCTCCACTGCCTTAGCTAACCCCTTCCTCCTCCCTCCTGCCTTCATGCTGGCTCTTTCCTCTCCCAACCCCTTGGAAGCAGCAGGAAATGAACAAGATCCACAGTGGAGAAAAACAAATCCCAGGGCCCTGATGAGGGAAACCACGGGGAAATGACCAAGTGGCATTAACAGCTGTAGGAGCTGTAGGCAGTTGGGGTGTGTGTGTGTGTGTGTGTGTGTGTGTGTGTGAGAGAGAGAGAGAGAGAAGGAATGTGTGTGTGTATCCAATATAACAGTACTTTATCAGTTTTAGTGTACATCAAGATCATCAGGAGAGCTTGTTAAAACACAGCTTCCAGGGCCTCTCTGAGGAATTCTGATTTAGTAGGTCTGGAGAGGGGCCCAAGAATTTACACTCTTAACACTCCCAAGATATTTTAATGCTGCCAGTGGTAGACCACATTTTGAGTAGCACTGCTGTACATCAAATGCAGTGAATAGACTCTACAGATCTGCATCAGGGGCTTGCTTGAATAAAATCCTGATAAAGCGAACTCCCTTACAACAGGCAGTCCAGATCCTTCCAAATCCAGGCCAGAAGATCTCATAGCTCAGCCTACTGCGGTTCCCTCCCCTTGGAAAAGGAGCAGAGACTGTATCAAGCAGAGCATTGTTTAGAGGGGGCTGAGTTCAGATAATAGGCTGTTTCTCCATTAACTGTTTCTTTCATCCCAACAGGGCAGGAGAATCCCATAGGCCCTTCCTTCACAGTAGGCAGGGTTTGGAGACTCTATCTACACAACCCTGGCTGTGTTCAATAGCTTGTGCCCAGAAGCCTCTGTCCCCTCCTCAGCATCCTCCAAACTCCAGAACCTCTATAGTCACAGAGGTTGTAGAATAAGCTGGTTATCCTCCAGAGAGCTGAGCACTTAAAAGCATCTAGTAGGGCTTCCCTGGTGGTGCAGTGGTTGAGAATCTGCCTGCCAACGCAGGGGACGCGGGTTCGAGCCCTTGTCTGGGAAGATCCCACATGCCGCGGAGCAATTTGGCCCGTGAGCCACAACTACTGAGCCTGCACGTCTGGAGCCCGCAACGGGAGAGGCCGCGATAGTGAGAGGCCCGCGTACCGCGATGAAGAGTGGCCCCCGCCCGCAGCAACTAGAGAAAGCCCTCACACAGAAACGAAGACCCAACACAGCCAAAATAAAAATAAATAAATAAATAAAAATTTAAAAAAATAAATAAAGCATCTAGTAGAGTGACTTAAGGAGAGCTACTCACTTCTGATTGTGTACCGAAAGATAACAGAGAAAACTCTGATATACCTAGTCCTAGTCCTTAAGGAGCCCATAGTTTAATTGGAGAGAAAAACTAACAAATATGTAAGAGCAAATGTTACCGAAATGTAGTAAGAGCAGAGAGATAGCAAAAAACCCTTGAGGCCATCAGAGGAAAGGGAAGGCATCCTGAAAGAAGAAATTGCACTGAGATTTGATGAGTAAATATGAGTTCACCAAGGAGACAAAAGGTCAAGGGCAAGAGAAGGAGCCATTTGAGTATTGGGATGTGAAGAAAACTGGGGAAATGCTGAAATAAAAATGCAGGCTGGGATGAGGGTCCCCTTTCAGAGCGCCTGGTACTTCAGCCCACTTTGGGCATTTATCACCACTACTAAACCAAAAAGGAGACCAAATGGGAAGGTTTGTTTCACAAACTCCTGTAAGCACTGTCAGCAGGAGGTACTTTCCCTGCAAAGACCCCCTCTATCCCAGGGAAGACACTGGGGGGGTGGGGGTGGGGTCACTTTTCTCTCTGGAGGCCACGTGTGAGCCAGAAGAGGCCTATGGATCTAGGGTCTGGTGCTCAGCTTTCTCATGTGACCATCTACTTGGCTCTGACATCTAAAGGGCTAGCAGCTCACTGTGCCAGACTGTAGAACATAAGCAAAACGGGCAGAGACCACAATAGGGCCCTGCAGACCAGTTTGTGAGCGCAAGAAAGCCACGCCCAGTGACTCCAGAATGACTCAGGAGGACCTTGGAGGAGGGGTATGTTGTTTAAATACACTGGCTAGGAAACAAAGAGCATTGTTCGGTGATGGCTGCCATGACCCAGTTTCTTCCCCTGGGCACATGGGGGAACCCAGTTAACGTGGAGATCGACAGGGCTGCTAGAGGTTCGGGCATGTAAACCTTTTCCAAAGGGTACAGGACCATAGTGGTTTCAAAGGACTCAATTTCCAGGTCCTCAGTTTTCATTCGTGTTCTTCCCTAAAACTGGTGTGCCTCAGAGGACATCTGCAGCCCTGATTTTCTTTTCCTTATCTCTTTCTTAATTGCCCTCTGGCCACTTCAAAAAAACAGAAGATTACCTCTCCCTCTTCTCTAATCCTGCCAAATGGTGCATTCATTGCTCTAAGGTATAAAATCCTCTGGGACATCAAAGGGACAATTCCACAATTATTTTAATCCAAGGAACCATAAACACCTCCCCATTCATTCCATCTCCTTAAGAGACAAATTCTCAATAAAATTTCACTTCTTACTAATTATAAGTATTATATAGTAATAATGCTTACTAATTATAAAGATTTGTAATATCTGTTGTTTGATAAATGCTATTAGTAACAGTAATATTTTTTAAATAATTAGAACCTTCTGTAAGTGTAAATATTTTTTAATAGCTTTTAAAAAAAATATTTACTGGGACTTCCTTGGTGGCACAGTGGTTAAGAACCCACCTGCCAATGCAGGAGACACAGGTTGGAGCCCTGGTCCGGGAAGATCCCACATGCCATGGTGCAACTAAGCCCATGGGCCACAGCTACTGATCCTGTGCTCCAGAGCCCGCGAGCCACAATCACGGAAGCCCACGTGCCTAGAGCCCTGGCTCTGCGACAAGAGAAGCCACCACAATGAGAAGCCCGCACACCACAACGAAAAGTAGCCCCCGCTGGCCGCAACTAGAGAAAGCCTGCACGCAGCAATGAAGACCCAATGCAGCCAAAAATAAATAAGTAAATAAATAAATAAATTTATTTTTAAAAAAATTTACTTATTTATTTGGCTGCATCAGGTCTTAGTTGCGGTACGCGGGATCTTCATTGCCAGGTGCGGGATCTTTAGTTGCGGCATGCGGGGCTCTTAGTTGAGGCATCCGGTAGCTAGTTCCCTAACCAGGGATCAAACCTGAGTCCCCTGCACTGGCAGCACAGAGTCTCAACCACTGGACCACCAGGGAAGTCCCTGGAAATATCTTTAAATGAATGTCAATTTATGTATTTTTGTTGCAGAAAAGTATGTATAATAGAGAATCAGTAAAATGCTTTCAACTATCAAATTATATTAAGACAAGATTACTTGAAAGAGGAATCAAAATATGATTTCAAAGAAAAAACAATATAAAACTTCCAATTTAGAGAGTTTAGTATGAATTAGCGAAATTGATGATGGTAATATCAAACTACTGTGATATTTCTATGAATCCTTTAGATTTACTTAAAAGAATGATTTCATAGTTTTATTATATTGATATTTACAAAAGCCAGTCATTATATTTTACAACTCTTACAAGTCTTTAAGCTAACGATGAAAAACGTTAGATGTCAAGTTTAATATGTACAAAGAGATGTATGGTTTTTCAAAACTCTTTCAGAAAGATACTGGAGCAAAAACATTTGAGGACTCCAGCTCTAGGCTAAAGTCATTTCCAGAGGGGGAACCTAGAAGGGCTGTGACTCAGCACCACTCCAAGACTCTTCAGGGCAGGGCCAGACCAGTCTTCAGTTCCTCCTTAGCCCCTTTCACCCCAGCTCCCAGCACCCACCACCGATTACTCACCTTGGAGTCACACAGACTCAGGTGGTTGTAGACTCAGTCACGTACACAAATCCCTGCTTACCCTTGGGCAAGGTATTTTAACTTTCTGTGCCTCAGTTTTCTAATTTATAAAATAATATTTACTGCTTCTTCCATTTCTACTACTTTTTCTACTACTACCACTTCTTTTTAACTTATGTACGTTACCTTAAAAAGTGCTTGGCAGTGGAAGCCTTTATTGCTTACCTGAATACTCATTTAACAGAAAAGGAAGAATAAGAAACAGAGAGGTCAAGCCAGATGTCAAAGGTTATCTGATTGGTCAGTTGCAAAGGACTGAAACCCTGGGATGCCAGCATTCAGCCCACCCACCTTTAATTTCTAGCAGTGACTCAGAGCTTGCTGAAGAATCTGCAGGGATGGTCCATAACATGTTTTCCTGACACAAGCATTGAGAACAATCCATTCTTTCATGGGTTTCAGCTAAGCACTGTCCAGACGCATCCCTAGCCAGAATAGGGAGCTGAGGCTTATACACCAGGGTCTCTTGTCTCCTTGTCCTGAGGCTGGGCTCCCCAATCACAAAACAGAGTCGGTACCTGCTAAAATCTCCTCTCACTTCTCATTTGTTCATTAAATCCTAAAAATCTTAGTTTCTAAGAATCTGATAACTACAAGGGACTTTAGAAATCAAACTATCCTTGCTTTGTGTCCCAAACCCTTCCCATCAGTCATTCTGCAGCAGGGTTTCTAAGACCCATTTCCATCTCTCTCTAGTTGCATCTCCTTGATGCTGGCTGGCCTTAATAGCCTGAAACAAAGACAGGTGATTGGAGTTGGTGGGTAATGGGAGGCACTTTTGACTCTATTGACCAGTGATTCTCAAACTTTTAAAGCTCATGATGCTTCTTGATTAAAAATTAATAATAATAAATACTAATGCGTTCTTTAAATGTGAATTGAAACAGTGTTTGGGATTAAAATATGTGATTTGAATTTATACTGATCTGCCTCCTCGGGAAGATTTGGGATGCTGAGGGAATCACTCCACCCCTTCACCCACCCTGTCCAGACCCCACATTCTGACACGTACTTCTTGGCTCCGTGTAGGGTATATGTGGCTGACCAGCAAGCATGAACAGAAAGAGGTGGGAGCACACAAGTTGGTGCATCAGGGCGGGGAGGAGGTGCCAAGAGGCAAGAAGAGGAGTTATAATATATAAGCAGAGGAGAAGAGTAAGGGCGGGACTAGAGGGAACAGCTCATGAAAATACCACTGTTCTTCCCAACTCATAGAAACAAAGGCAACAGACAGGTCAGAGATTTAAGGCTCAGAAGGTGGGAAGGGCCAAATTGCACAATTCTCTGAAGGATTTCTGTTTTGAACCTTTCTGGTGCTCTTCTGTCAGTTCCTCCTGTTCCGTACTTTGCTTACTGTTTTGAACTGTTCTGATCTCTCTTTAATTCCTGGCAGCCCCTCTTTCCCCACTATTTTAGTAGTTACACTGCAGTCCTGCCAAATTCACACAGATTAAGATTAGAGGGGCTCCATTTATCATCCAATTCAATTCTTTTAAAATTTTTTGTTGTGATAATACAGTAAGAAGTACATTTTATACCACAACCTAGTACCTGCATACATAGAGTATAACCAAAACCTTAAGTTTCACGAAGCAATCCTTACCTTACCACAAACAATTACACTATGATTTCAATTTTAAAATGCAAGTTGCCACCCACTAAATTGATAAGAAAAGCTACTAATGAATTACAACTCACATTTTTGAAACACAGACTCATTTTACAGATGAATAAACTGAAACAAAAGAAAAGCCCAAGTCACCACCAGCATCAATACCAGAATTAGAACACTCAACTTTTCTTGCAGGGAGCTAGATTTGACTATGAGCAAAAGCTTTGATTGGAATGGGAGAATTTTTAAAATATGCTAGTTTGGTGTATGAAAGCCCGCCGTTCTCAATTATTTAGTGCCGGATTGAAGAGACCTAGTAAATAGATAAACTTTAATGAAGAGACCTAGTAAATAGATAAACTTTAATGAACTGGGAATGCAAAATGCATTTTCTTGTTCCTTCCTTCCTTCTTTCCTTCCTTCCTTCCTTCCTTCCTTCCTTCCTTCCTTCCATGAGCAAAGTGGTATTAAATATCAATCACAGGGCTTCTCTAGTGACACAGTGGTTGAGAATCCGCCTGCCAATGCAGGGGACACGGGTTTGAGCCCTGGTCCGGGAAGATCCCACATGCTGCGGAGCAACTAAGCCCGCGCGCCACAACTACTGAGCCTGCGCTCTAGAGCCCATGAGCCACAGCTACTGAGACTGCATGCCACAACTACTGAAGCCCATGCACCTAGAGCCCGTGCTCCGCAACAAGAGAAACCACCGCAATGAGAAGCCCACCCACCGCAATGAAGAGCCCTGGCTCACCGCAACTAGAGAAAGCCCGCACAGCAATGAAAAGCCAACTCAGCCAAAAAAAAAAAAAAAAATCTATCATATACCAGGTCCTCCACTACTTTCTATAGATGGAGTGAAAAAAAATCTCTTGAGAAAAAAATGCTCTGGCAAGTCAATCAACTTGTAATCAGTGGATGACAATGCTACACAGAGGTTAAGACAGCGTGAGAAGGAAGTTTGAGCCTACCCCTAACCCAGAGTGATTGGAGAGGTGATAGGGAAGGCTTCCCTGAGGCGGAGATGTCTGAGCTGACTCTAACCACATGAAAATGTAGGGAAAGAGGTCTCAGGCCGAGACCCTGCCTGACCATGGGACGGTCTTGCTGTTTTATTACATTAATGTGTAGAATTCCTAACTACTTTTAGGGAAATCTGACAAATTCCACTGATTTTCAACTCCCATCCCTGGGTAATATCTGAACTGGAGCGACAAAGATATCCATCCACCCCTACCTGACCAAACCAGTTTCCAAGGGGACAGATCTTCATGTGGGACAGGGAAGAGAGCACACACACCTATCGTGCTCATTCCTTGAATTTTGAAACTGGTTACAATGGAGGTACATGGTTTTATTTTACAGTTTTTGAAATTAAGGAACTCAGAAATCCGGCAAGAATAGCTATTGAATATGCAAATGTTGCTATTACTTGGGAATATTTAAAGAAACAAAAACAACCCCCCACCAACACAATAGCCTTGCTTAGGAGGCACTTGCAGTAGTGCTTGAGAGCCAGTCTCCCCCCACTGCTTCCTCCCCACATCCCCTGGAGATATTAGAGAAATAGGGTCATGTGTTTGGTTAAGACCCTGGCACTAGAGCTCAGCATCTGGCCTCAGGCGAGAAAACAAAACAAAACAGGAAAGTCAGGAAAAAGCTTCCAACCGAAAACTAGGACCTTGAAATATCAAGCTTCCAACCCAGAAGATCTTGGAATGAGAACTCTTAAAAACAGAAATGAACGAAAATTGGGGGTAATTCCCTGGCGGTCCAGTGGTTAGGGCTCCGAGCTTTCACTGCTGAGGGTGCGGGTTCAATCTCTGGATGGGGAACTAGGATCCCGTGAGACGGCTGGTGCCCCCCACCCCACCCCAAGCCCCCCAGAAATATTTGTCTCAAGATCTAACTTGAAAGGATGCAACTTAGTTCATTCTTGGTGATCCTTGGTTGAAAAGAATTACATTTTGGTCTAAAACTGATAGAGATGATGTTAGAAAAGCTAAATGAAAACTTCTGACAGTTTGGTGGCTTCGTCAACATTCTGTCTTCCTGTGGACCAGCAAATTCATTAAGGTCATGCTCTTCTCTTTGGCTGACCACTATCATCTCCTAAAAATATCTGAGGTCTTTCTGGTTTAATTCAACAATTATTTCTTAGAGATAACAGACTTGAAATTCAAAAGAAGGTGTGAATTATGCAAATTGTTTAATTCTGAGGCTTCTTAAATTAATACAAAATGGTAGTTCTCGAGACTTTGAATAAATGGCCTTCATTTAATGCCTATTAATAGCAGGAATTTTTAAAACTTATCTGTTCTCATGTATAACAATCCTAAGAAATAGCTATTTTATTCCATGAGATTCCGAAGTTATGCAGGTAGTGAAAAAAGCAGGACTTGAAATTCAAATGTGTCTCTCTTCAGAATCCACACTTTTGGGACTTCCCTGCTGGCCCAGTGGTTAAGAATCTACCTTGCATGCAGGGGACGCGGGCTTGATCCCTGGTTGGGGAACTAAGATCCCACAGGCCTTGGGGCGAGAAAGATCCCGCGTGCCACAACTAAGACCTGACGCAGCCATAAATAAATAAATATTTAAAAAAAAAAAAAAAGAATCCACGGTCTTTAGGTTCTATCACACTGCCTTCTCAACTGAACCAAAACAGGCTCTAATTTAGTTAATTAGCTAAAAGCTACAGGCATCACTCTCAAGCCAGGAGAATACCCAGAGTCTCTCTTCTCCTTAATTTCTCCTTCCCTCTCTCTCACCGTCCCTCCCTCCCTCCCTCATTCCTCAGGTGCTCTGCTCTCTTCCCTTTCACGGCTCCCTTCCCATCAAATCTCCAAAATGCCAGACACTCAAGCAAATCTAACAGAAATGGTGGGAGCAGGGATTTCCATCAGGGGTTCAGTTTTCACTATCCCACAGGCCACTACCCTGAGGTTCCAGGGAGGCCTGAGAGCTCTTCTCTTCATTTCAAAGGAGCCTGATAGAAACTGTCACTTCTTTTTAGGCTACTCTGATTTCTTTGTTTTTTTTTTTTTTTTTGTCTGGAGTCCCTTCAACTCAGTGTAGGAGGTCTTGTTGTCTTATGGGAAATGGAATTAATTAATAAATGATATTTGTCTGGCAGGCTAAAATCTTTCCAAGCACTGAGATCCCCCTGAGAGCTACTTAGCATTGAAAAGGTTAGGGCTTTGCAATTTAATCTCCAGTAACAAAGTCTTAACCCTGAAGGGATCAACTCCTTCAGTAAACATTCAAGCAACAGTGCCTTTGTACTGGAGGAGAAGGGTATGGACTGAAGAACTAATTGACCTCGGTATCTAGGACCACAGTGCAGGACCAGTAGACTATAGTGGTTAAGATAATGGGCGGAGAAACATGATTCAAATTCTGACTTTGTCACTTGTTATGGGCTATTGACCAAATTATCGAACTTTTCTGTTCAGTTTTCTCATTTGTAAATAATAGTAACTATCTCATAGGATTGCCGACTGAATGCAATGAGATAATGCATGTGAAATACAAGATATATAATAATGCTCAACAAATGCTGTCTTAAATTTTTCTTGAAAGGACCATAACCAAAACTTAGTCTTTCATTATGACACTGGCATATCTCCTCCTCCCTCATCTGCCTACTAATTATTTCCTTTTTTCACCCTCTGAATTCATTGGATGCCCTGGTTGATGCTAAAAAATGCCTAAAACAAAAGCAGAAAGAAAGCGCCAGTCTTTCCCCCCTGAGTGAGGGCTGCGGCTGGCCATAGCCTAGAGGGCATTGGGGCTGCTGGCACAGGGAGGAGAAAGAGGAAGAGAACAAATAAAGGCCCTGTTCTCAGGAAGCACCCCCGGAACGGGGAGCCAGGAGTCATGCTTGGAAAAGAGACCCACCAAAACCAAACTGGGGTGAGTGTAAATGCTGAATGTGTCAATACTAGGAGGGAAGTTCTTCCTTTACAGCATGTGATGCAGAGATTCACTGTGGGTCAAGGAAGACTTTGTGAGGCTCTGCCATCACCCTCACCTGTTCCTTTTACCCCTCCAAGCTGCCCCTCCCCAACCCACACCCCAGCCACCATAGTAATTGCCCTAAAGCAGTACTTTAATCATGTCTTTCCTCAACGAAACATCTGTGACACCTATAGGATTAAGTATAGACTTCTTAACCTCTCCAGTATGAACCCAGCTTGCCATCCATGGCTCCCTGACGTATGCCAGATTGCTGTACTCCTTGTCCCCTGAATTCATCCTGAGCTTTGCCTCCTCCACACCTTTCTTTATTCTTTCTTCTCTATCTGGAATGTCCTCTTCTTATCTCTTATCTCAATGCAGCTTCTCCCTTTGAAACTTCCCCTAATCCTCTCCTATTCCCTCATTTGTAATTTATCATTTGCTGCCTGAGGTTAAGGTTCTTTGTAAACTTTTTTTTTTTTCCAGTTATCAGATTGTTAACTACTTAAGGGTAGGTACAATGTTTTACTCTGGATGGTATTCTCTGCCAGCACTTGATATGTACTCAAGAAACGACTGTTGAAATAACAAGTGCTAGAAAAGGTGTGGCGAAAAGGGAACCCTCCTACACTGTTCATGGGAATGTAAGTTGGTGCAGCCACTATGGAAAACAGTATGGAACTTCCTCAAAAACTAAAAATAGAGTTACCATATGATCCAGCAATCCCACTCCTGGGTATATATCTGGACAAAACCATAATTCAAAAAGATACACGCACCCCTATGTTCATAGCAGCACTATTCACAATAGCCAAGACATGGAAACAATGTAAATGTACATTGACAGTTGAACGGATAAAAGAAGATATGGTACATATATACAATGGAATACTACTCAGCCATAAAAAAGAATGAAATAATGCCATTTGCAGCAACATGGATGCAACTGAGATTATCATACTAAGTGAGGTAAGTCAGAAGGAGAAAGACAAATACCATATGATATCACTTATATGTGGAATCTGAAATATGATACAAAAGAACTTATTCACAAAACAGAAACAGACTCAACAGACATGGAGGACAGACTTGTGGTTGCCAAGGGGAGGGGTGGGGAATGGAGTGGGAGTTTGGGGTAAGAAGATGCAAACTATTATATAGAGAATGGATAGACAACAATGTCTTACTGTATAGCAAAGGGAACTATAGTCAATATCCTGTGATAAACCATAATGGAAAAGAATATAAAAAAAGAATGTATAGGGACTTCCCTGGCAGTCCAGTGGTTAAGATTCACACTTCCAATGCAGGGGGCACAGGTTTGATCTTTGGTTGGGGAACTAAAATCCTGCATATATCCTGCATGCCGTGTGGCATGGCCAAACAGTTAAAAAAAAAAAAAAGAATGTACATATAAATAAAAATATATATATAACTGAATCAATTTGCTGTACAGCAGAAATTAACACAACATTGTAAATCAACTATACTTCAATAAAAAAAAGAAATGATTGTTGAATTGAATCGGTGCTGAATAACCTTCCTTTTCCCACAAGACCTTATTCATATTTATTCATCCTCCTAACAATATCCCTCCAAGTGAAACAGAATTGAATCTTCCTATTTTACTGAGCAGAAAACTGAGGTTTGAAGAATAAAAATAATTGGTCCAGAAGGGGTTTCAGGGTGGGGGTGGGACAGAAGCTGATATGGGAACTTCCAGACCAAAGCAAATCCAGTGGTAATTCTGCTTGTCATTCTCCTGTCTGTTCAGTCTCTCTCATCTCAAGGCTATGGTGACAGCCTAGAATGAATTAAACCCTGGATAGCAACTGCAGGTCTGTAGGCCTGGGATGAAGTAGTATGTCTCTTTAAGTCTCTCCTCACAGAGAATTCTAAAAAGTGGGAAGAGAGAGAAAAAGGAAATTTAGCCCCCAGAGAAATTTACTGCAATGTAAGATCATACACAGCTTTAAAATTCAATGTTTTCTTTGAAGATACCCAGGTCAGTTTGTCTCTGCTGTTTTTCATCATATAAATTGCTTTGCTTGAAAGGCAAGTGGGAGTAAATATAGCAGCAGTATCTCTGATGTAACATTTACTGACCTGGCCTCAACATGTCCTTGACATTGTCCTTTAGAAAGGAAAGAGGATAGAAACTGCCTCCCTGCTACTGTGTGTAAGAGAATCTCCTATTCTCGGCAATCATCAGAGTACGGGGGAACTGATGAATAAAAAGAATAAAAATTAAAAAGTGAAAGATGCTATTGATTTGTCAGCTTTCCTGTGTTTGGCCGTCACTGGCAGGTGGGCCAGAGCCAGAGCCAGCCAATCAGCAGTATTTACCAAGGTGGAGGTGGCCAGATGCTCATGTTGGAAACCACGTGCGGTTCAAGTTCCAGTTCTGCTCTTGGGTTTTGAAAAGCGTCCTGCCTAAAACGTTTTGTAGATTACCGAGTCCCACTTTCCCCTTACTCTTTCCCGTCTCTTTTTTCTTAAAGCAACAACTTAAGGATAGCAATGAGGAAACTTTACTTTTTATAGGGCTGGAATATACATCTAAATGATAATTGTAGTTATCTCTGGGGAGAGGACTGGGTAGGAGGGTAAGTTCAGGGACTGGGGGCGGGGAGGAGGGCAGAATGGAAAATGGCCCAGAAGGCTTTGCTTTATGTTTTTTTATTCTTTTACAATGAGAATGATTTAGTGAATTACATGTGTCATTGCCCCCTGCATTGGAAGCATGGAGTCTTAACCACTGGACCGCCAGGGAAGTAGGGAAGGAAGGACAGAAAGGATGGATTAAGAAACAGCTCACCTGTGATTTACACATGAAAATTCATTTGGACATACTACGAACTCTCAATTTCCCCCAAGTAAAATATCTGTTTGGTAGATTAACAGTAATTATCTTATTTCCAGTGTCTAGGATAATGTTTCAACTCCTTTTTTTTTTAAATTTTTCACCCCAGTGTAAAATTTAAATTATGTACCACATATAAATATATAATTTATATATATGTTATTTATAATAAATATACACACATATATATACACAATTCTGTCTACCCATTTCTGTTTATCAATTACTTTCTTGTTTTCTTGATAAGATGAAATAAGAGAACCTTGTGATGGTACTATTGGCATGCGTTCCCACCCCCCATTTTAAGACCACTGGTCAAATTAACAGAGCAATGCTGTGCTAGGAGTTAATGTATACATTAATGTAAACAAAATCCCTCATGCGGAGCCTGGCATATGCTACTTGCTCTATAAAAACTAGGACCCTTTCTTCCCTCCCCCTTGTCCATGGAACAAGACAGGTTGAAACAAAAGAACTTCAATTTGTAAGCATCTGGCCTAGGAAAGTTAGAGCTAGGAAGGGTTTGATATTATTTCACCAATCCTCCTCATCTTCCTTTCTTTCTTTCTTTATTTTTGGCTGCATTGGGTCTTTGTTGCTGCATGTGGGCTTTCTCTAGTTGCAGCAAGCGAGGGTTACTCTTCATTGTGGTACGCGGGCTTTTCATTGCAATGGCTTCTCTTGTCGCGGAGCACGGGCTCTAGGCACGCAGGCTTCAGTAGTTGTGGCACGTGGGCTCAGTAGTTGTGGCTCGCAGGCTCTAGAGCACAGGCTCAGTAGCTGTGGCGCACGGGCTTAGTTGCTCCGCGGCATGTGGGATCTTCCCAGATCAGGGCTCAAACCCATGTCCCCTGCATTGGCAGGCGGATTCTTAACCACTGCGCCACCAGGGAAGCCCCTCCTCATCTTAGGACAAGGAAACTGAGGGGCAGGGAGAGTTGCTTGCTTAATACAGTTTACAAATCCTCTGAGTGGCAATGCCAGGTGTCTTTATTTTTTTCTTTTTTTTGGCCACACCTCATGGCTTGCAGGATCTCAATTCCCCAACCAGGGATTGAATCCAGGCCATGGCAGTGAAAGCCCAGAATCCTAACCACTAGGCCACCAGGGAACTCCCCCAAGTGTCTTAATGAAGTCTTCTAAACCTCCATGTATACCTCTGGCTCTTTTCCAAACTAATTAAATTGACTAAATTACTCATTTTTAGTTTAACTGTCTTCTCTCTTCCCTCCTCTTAGTATGTCTAAGTTTAAAACTTTTACTTTACACCTCCATGTGCCATAGGAACAAAACTTCAGAGGAGATAGAAATGCAATAAAAGCTTTAAAAATCAAATCAAGTGGGGCTTCCCTGGTGGTGCAGTGGTTGAGAGTCCGCCTGCCGATGCAGGGGACACGGGTTCGTGCCCCGGTCCGGGAAGATCCCACATGCCTCGGAGCGGCTGGGCCTGTGAGCCATGGCCGCTGAGCCTACGCATCCGGAGCCTGTGCTCCGCTACGGGAGAGGCCACAACAGTGAGAGGCCCACGCACCGCAAAAAAAAAGAAAAAAATGTCAAATCAAGTACTGGGCTGAGGGCATCCTCTCTTCTCCCACAGCACAGTATACAGAGTGAACAGCAGGTGTGGTTTATTATCATTATTATAGTCATTGTCATCATCATTGCCATCCTCATGTTTGGCTTCCATATAACTGTGAATAGGTTTTCAGTAATGTGTTTCAAAGGTCTGAGCAGCTTCTCTCGTCCTAAGGGAGTAAGCCAGCAACCAGGTGGCTTCTAAGAACAATACCCTTCCCTGACTCCCCCCAGGTGGCTCTGGGATGCTGAGCCCCGTGAAAATGATGGAAAGGTCTTCCAGAAGGAGCTCCCAGCCCCCAGCTTACTGCCTGGGGCGAGCTCCTGGAAAAGTTTACCTAATTTCCACCTAGAAAAACAGAGCTCTCCTCTGGAATTCAAACACAATTTAGAGAGGGCAGAGAAATTCACAGCCTGGGGCCCATGTCTGCCTGGTGCCAAAACAATCACATATTCTGCCTCACAGTTTGCAAAGCACTATGAAAGGCAGGGGGCCTGAGTAACAGGCAGGCTTTACAAAGTTCACCATTCCCATTTTACAAAGTTAAAACAAATCAAAAGTGGGAATAAGGTGAAGAGGAGGGAAAAGACACTAACATGGCTTGAGAGCCCAGTTGTCCTGGACATCAGGCCTTTTTACATATCTTGTCTCACTTTCACAACCCCCCTGGAAGGAAGATTTATCGCCATTTTTAGAAACTGAAGCTCATAGGCCAAGCAGCATGCCCAGGTTTACACAGCAACAAAGTGGCAGAATGAAAATTTAGCCCACGCCCTTTGACCTCTGACCTAGTGAGTGCACCTTCCACGGCCCCACATGAGGCAACCAAATTCCAGAGCATTTTACCGGAGCCTTGCTAAAGGTCATGCAGCTAATAAACAGCAGGCAGGGCTGGCATCTGCCTGTTACTCAGGTCTCAAGCTTGAGGTAGAGAATCATTGTTTAACAAGATGTTTTGTTTGCTGATGGGAAACAAAAAGTGAGGTGGAAGAAAAGAAGATGTTACACATAAATTGACTTGTTTAGATTAGATTAGTTAACTTGGGTCAGGGGTGTGGTTTGCAGGGAGAGGGCCCTAAACTAAAACTTCACACTGTGAAATCACAGAGCAAATGAAGAAGTAGGAATGAAATGAAGTAAATCCAGGGGGCTGTGCTGACCAGAAAACAAAACCAAATTTCTCTTCTCAGCTTCAATCAAGTCTTTAAAACAACAACTTAATTTTTTGAATGATTTATTTTCATAATAAAAGATACAAAAGATGTAACATGAAAAAAGTCAGTTTTCCTCCCTCCTCCGACCACCACACCCGCCAACACACACACAGCCAGCCTGGCCACCACAGTGTATCCAGAGACCTTGATTCAGCCTAAACAGAGAGCGTTCTAGGTGTTAGAAGAGAATGCTCTTTACATGGTGTCAGCTTAAGAAAAATGCACAATCTAAAACTTTCAAGTTGTTTCTGAGCTCTTACTGAGGACTACAGCCCTCCTGGGAGACAGCTTCTCAGAAAACTGTGAGGAACTGTTCTGAAGAGGTAAGGGAAAAGCCAGGGTCTACGAGTTTTTTGCTGGAAAACAAACATGTAGTCAAACATCAAAAGATTACTGCTAATCACAAAAAACAGGTATCTCAAGTTTGATGATTTTAGCGCTTTTCTATTTTATGAAGATGCAAGAATCTGGGTTCATTGAAATTACTCCTTAGATATGCATCTTAACTATCTAGGGCCAATAACCAAAGCACAGAATGCTTCCTGTTTTTCTCCATCCTGAATTCCCCTCAGGGCATACTGTCAGTGCTGCAGTGGCTAGAACTGGGATAGCAGGCAACACTCCCTGTCCGCAATGGTGTGATTTGAGAAGTGTGTTAAGATCCAATGCTTTGTCCAAAATATATCTCCACTGGCCTGGTACCACCTTCCCCTTTGACCTAGCAGGAAATTCTCCCCCCACCCCCTCATGAGGGCTAACCCTAATGCTAAGCAAAGATGAGGACATTACTTCCAGAACCACACAGGAAAAGGGTAACTGTCAAACTCAGTAATTTTACCTAAGGCATTTCTGTTTATCAACCTAATCATTATTCTCTGGTTATTTTGTTCTCTCTGTTGTCTTCAAAAGACTGTCACCAAGGGGAATTCCCTGGCAGTCCAGTGGTTAGGACTCCACAGCCCCACTGCAGGGGGTTCGGTCCGATGCCTGGTGGGGGAACTAAGATCCGGCATGCCGCCTGGCGCGTCCAAACCTTCCCCCCCCAAAAAAAACCCAAAAAACAAAAACAAAAAGACCCGCACCGAGGCAAATCTGATTTCAGGATTTTAAATATCATACATTTTCCCACGGCCCACGTTTTCAAAAGAGCAAGATTGACACAAACTAGATTTTGCTTATGCGTGAAACGTGAGGGATTTATAATCAAGTGGCTTCCTCCCCTTCCCGATGCCCTGTCACTGACCTCGCAAGAGCATAATTTATAAGGACACTTTACCTTCACTCACTTTTTACCAAGTAAAACAACAAAAAGAAAAAGGTAAGAAAGCTGTCTCAGGCTGCTACCAACTCTCCACGGTTAATCGAGTCTTCTTTAGGCTTATAATCAAAATAGCTAAGGAGGCAGAGCTTACACCTGTTTCGCCTGTGCCTTCCCACATCGGAACAAAGGCTTTGCCCAACTTTGCTGCTCTTTAAAGATTCTGTCCTGTTTCCACCAGTCTTTGGCAAACTCCTCTAACAAATTACCTGCCCTGGCAATTATCTTCACCTCTTAACTTCCAATAATTTGGTTTTGACCTCTACTGAAAACGTAGTTAGGGACTGTTATCTACTCCTGAGTGGGTGGATTTGAATGCCCATTCTCAGTGTTTACTGACTCCCAGAGTCCCCTATTGAATTTTGTTGCTACAAACCACACCCTAAAAGGTGATTCTTTTTTCTTAATTAAAAAAATTATAGAAATGGTATAGCAACACTAATACTGTTCGAAATATAGGACAGAAAAAGTCACCCATGATGCCACTACACCCCAAAGATAAACATTTTTAAAAAGTTGTTTACAGGGCACTAGCTCAATACATTATAGCTCATCCCGTAAAATGTTATGCAACATTTGAAAACAATGAGATAAATCTATAGGTATGAAAAAAACTTCCATAGTAATTATGTGAGAGTGAAAAACATCATGATGCACAATACCCATCATGCAATACCATTTGTGTATTTTTATACATATATAGATGGAATAGAATTATTTTTATTTTAAGGGAGTGTTACCAAGTCCAAGCTTGCTCTGCTCGCCGCACGACAGGCCAATAAATTGGAGATGAGATGTTGAGGCAGGGAATACGACTTTATTCAGAAAGCCGGCAGACTGAGAAGATGGCAAACTAATGCCTCCAAAAATCATCTTATGGGGGTTTGGATGCCAGTTTCCTTTATAGAACAGAGATGGGGAGGAGATAAGGAAGTAAGTAAAAAGGCCATAAGATTTGCAAATATCCCCTGGAATGGCCAGCCTCGGGGAGATGATGTGTTCATTTCTTCTTTCTTGCAGCCATCCACAGGTGGACAGGGTCAAGATGTTTCCCCAAACAAAGACACTCTGGTTTAACATTCAGGCAGAGGGGCAGGGTTCCCTGAGGCAGGCCATTGTGTTTAGACTACATCCTTTTAGTGAACAAAACCAATGGGAAGAAAAGCTTAAAAGAAAGAGATCCAACATGATTTGGCTCTTCCCTGTTACAGGAGGACACGAACTTTTTTTTTTTTTTTTTTTTTTTTTTTTGCGGCACGCGGGCCTCTCACCGCTGTGGCCTCTCCTGTTGCAGAGCACAGGCTCCGGACGCACAGGCCCAGCGGCCATGGCTCACGGGCCCAGCCGCTCCGCGGCATGTGGGATCCTCCCGGACCGGGGCACGAACCCGCGTCCCCTGCATCGGCAGGCGGACCCCCAACCACTGCGCCACCAGGGAAGCCCACGAACATTTTTAAACATAAAATTCTCTCCTGCCTTCAGCTAATTCTGGAATGCTTCAGAGGGTCCCTGAAGCATCCCAGAGAGAGAGAGAGAGAGAGAGAGAGAGAGAGAGAGAGAGAGAGAGAGAGAGAGAGAGAGAGAGATTAAACTAATTAGCATTATTCCGTATGTTGGGTTACATGGGAAGCATTGCCAACTGAGTGGAGATAAAACTTCTTAGCTTGCATTGTATGGATAAAAAGTCATTAATATAAATATTCTAGAAATTATATAAAATTTATAAAAATTGGATATGTCCTGGTATAATGCTATCAATCATAATTCTAATTAGTATCTTAAAATGTTGTATGTCACAGCAATAACTAAGTTTCTTTGTCAATTGCATTGTAATCAAATTTTTAACTATGACTTTTAAAGTCTTTTGTCATTCACAGACAGTCATTGTTTTACTCTGTTATCTTTGCAAAAATGTCACATCTTCAAAAAGATTCATAGAGCTTTTTTGAGAAGTACAGGTTTCTGATAACTTTCTGATCATACTGCTGAACTGGGTAAGAAATTAAAGAATCCTTGTGAAAAACCGTATGGCTTCATAAAACTGTTAACAAAAAGGATTAGTTACATAGGGCTTAGTGAACTGGTGAATGTGGTTATAATTTTATGGATTTTGTCTGAAATATTACTGGCTTTTTTTTTTAAATTTATTTTTGGCTGCACTGGGTCTTTGTTGCTGTACGCGGGCTTTCTCTAGTTGCAGCGAGCTGGGGCTGCTCTTCGTTGCAGTGCGTGGGCATCTCATTGCGGTGGCTTCTTGTTGCAGAGCACGGGCTCTAGGCGTGTGGGCTTCAGTAGTTGTGGCACGCGGGCCCAGTAGTTGTGGCTCGCGGGCTCTAGAGCACAGGCTCAGTAGTTGTGGCGCACTGGCTTAGTTGCTCCACGGCATGTGGGATCTTCCCAGACCAGGGCTCTAACCCGTGTTCCCTGCATTGGCAGGTGGATTCTTAACCACTGCGCCACCAGGGAAGTCCTATTACCGGCTTTTAATATGTGTTTTCCAGACATAAGGAAATCTTTCCCTTAAAGCTAATACGGCTTAGGCAACTTGGTAAATTATTCCTTTGTAAGTAGAATTGAAACATTTATTTTTTTCTGTCTTCTTGATCCCTCCAGAATTTGAAAACTCTCAGTGAGCATTCTTATTTTTATGGTGATATAGTTATGTACATAAGTTTAATAAGAATCTGTTCTCCTTATAAAAAGACATAATTGGAAACATTGGTTATATTACCAATATAACCTTTATGGAACCATAAAGGTTCCAAACTTTATGGAACCATAAAGCCCACTGGACAAAGAACCTGATAGCTTTTTCGCTTTTTTTTTCGTCATTTTGTTGTTGTTGTTGTTGCATTGGGTCTTAGTTGTGGCACACGGGAACTTTGTTGAGGCATGCCGGATCTTTTGTTCTGGCTCATGGGTTTTTCTCTAGTTGGGACGTGCGGGTTTCTTCTCTTCTCTAGTTGGGGCTCTCAGGCTCCAGGGTGTGTGGGCTCGGTAGTTTGCGGCAGGCGGGCTCTAGTTGAGGTGCGCGAGCTCAGTAGTTGTGGTGCGTTGGCTTAGATGCCCCACGGCATGTGGGATCTTAGTTCCCTGACCACGTATCGAACCCTCATCCCCGGCATTGTAAGGAGTATTCTTTGCCACTGGACCACCAGGGAAGTCCCCAACCTGGTACCTTACTTAGAGGGTTCACAGCAGCCTTTCCAGGTAAATAAGAAAGGCCACCTCCTAACAGGTGTAGGAATCTCAAAATATTTGGGAGACCTTGAGAAGAGTGGAATTCACCCAAATCTGTAGATAGCATAGGCAAAATCTATGACAAGTCCTTGGCCTGGCTTTCCGGCTTTCAGAAGCCTTTTAAAATTTCAGTCTGAAATTCCTTATGAAAAGTTTCAGCACAGCCAATTTAATTAATTAATTTGTTTGTTTGTTTGTTTATTTATTTTTGGCTGTGTTGGTTCTTTGTTCGTGTGTGCAGGCTTTCTTTAGTTGCAGCGAGCAGCGGCTACTCTTCATTGCGGTGCACAGGCTTCTCATCACCGTGGCTTCTCTTCTTGCGGAGCACAGGCTCTAGGTGTGTGGGCTTCAGTAGTTGTGACTCATGGGCTCTAGAGCGCAGGCTCAGTAGCTGTGGCGCATGGACTTAGTGGTCAGTTACCTATGTCCAGTGCTCCTGGGTTATCTTGGTGGATTTTTCCTCTCCAAGGCCTTAGAGATTTTATCTTAGAAGAAAGAAATTCTAGTACCATGCAAGTGACTGCCGATATCACTCTTGTGAAGTGGGACACTCTTACCTGGCCAATTAATGATACCTGTTCTGAACCTGTCCATAAAGGCTCCTTTTCACCAGAAATTAAATATATTGGGTAGCCGCTAACAAGACCCAATCGATTTATGGAACAAATTTACAGCATTGGCTATCCCCAGGTAGGTTAGGAAGATGAACAATTGGTTTCCCTTGGGCTCAAGGTCACCTACGGGTAGCATTGAAACTAGTCCCTGCCAATCTGCCTTTAACTGGTCATGCTGGGTTCAATCAGTTTTCCAGTCGTATAATTATTTGGCCATGATATTTGTTCCTTCACTTGAAACAGAACATGTCATTACTCATATAGAGCCTTCAGCAAAATTCACCCAGCAAGATTTAAATCGTAGTAACCAAGTCATTAGTTTGCTCAATTAAGAAGGTTCTATGATGAGAAAAGCAGTCCTACAGAATTGCATGGCCCTCAGTATTCTAACAGCTTCCAAAGGGGGAACTTGTGCTATCATACACAGTGAATGTTGTGCTTTTATACTGATGAGTCTTCTAATGTAACCTGCCTTATGATACATATGAAAAATCAAATTACCATTCTGAATGATCCTCTTCCCAGTTTAAGGTAAATACTAGGAAGATGGTTTGGTTCAGGAGGATGCTGGGTTAAATCTTTACTAATGATAGTTACTCCTATTGGCAATTTTTATTACAGTTTGTGTAACTTTAAAAGTAATAGTTTCTTGGGACTTCCCTGGTGGCCCACTGGTTAAGAATACGCCTGTCAGTGCAGGGGACACGGGTTCAATCCCTGGTCCGCGAAGCATCTAAGCCGCAGAGCAGCTAAACCTGTGCACCACAACTACTGAGCCTGTGCTCTAGAGCCTATGACCTGCAACTACTGAACCTGTGTGCTGCAACTGCTGAAGCCTGCACACCTAGAGCCCATGCTCCACAACAAGAGAAGCCACCACAATGAGAAGCCCACATACCGCGATAAAGAGTAGCCCTGCACGCAGCAGTGAAGACCCAATGCAGCCAAAAAAGAAAAAAGAAAGTAATAGTTTCTTGCCTTTATGCTGTGTATCACCTGCTTCTACTAAGATGATATCCAAACAACCTGAAACTATTGATCACATCTATAGTTCTCTATAAAATAATGGACATGCACAAGGTACATGCAAGGTAAAATTGACATAAATCCTACTGGACAACTTGAAATTGACTGTCGGGGCTTCCCTGATGGCGCAGTGATTAAGAATACACCTGCCAAGGCAGGGGACATGGGTTTAAACCCTGGTCCAGGAAGATCCCACATGCTGTGGACCAGCTAAGCCCATGCACCACAACTACTGAGCCCGCATGCCACAACTACAGAAGCCCATGAGCCTAGAGCCTGTGCTCCACAACGAGAAACCACTGCAATGAGAAGCCCACGCACTGCAAAGAAGAGTAGCCCCCGCTCACCGCAAGTAGAGAAAGCCCGAGTACAGCAATGAAGACCCAATGCAGCCAAAAATAAATAAATTTATTTTAAAAAAAATTGACTGTCAGTCCTTGCCAGACACCCTACCAGTACAACCCCCCCCCCATAAGAGAAAACAAAGAACGGGGCTATTAGAAACCAGTATTGAGGGACATGATGGACCAGGGGAGGTAAGCAACCATCCTAGCATCGAGGGACCAGATATTTGATCACCTTTTGATTAACGATCAAAAGGGGAATTGATGAAATAAAATTATTTTTAAGTCAGGACAAGAAAATTTTTAAACATAAAATTCACTCCCTGCCTGTTTGAGCCACTACCCCTTCCCCTTTAGTGTGCATTGTGCACCTGCATTATACATTAACTAGATCCCCTTAGAAGACACAGGAATATCTACTCACCAAAAAAAGCAATTTCCTCCTGGCACGAGCAAGGTAACACCTTAGGAGATAACATTCCTTTCTCAGTCCTGTAAGGGGTCACAATAACCCACTACTCACCTTGTTGGGCTATGTAAACTGTCAGTATTTGGGCTATGTAAACTGTCAGTATATTACTTTGATGTATAACCCTTTGTCTTGAAAACTTATGTAACTATGCTTTGACCTCTAAGGGGCAGAATAGTCCTCAGAGCTTTCAAAACACTGTCTCCTGAGTAATAATCCTCAGGTTGGCTTGAATAAAGTTTTCCATTTCTTTCTTAGATTGACTACTAATTTTTTTCATTGTCATGCTGGGATATGTCTGCAAAATTTCTGGAAGGACACGACATTATCAACAGTGATTGCTTCTAGACTCTAGAAAATGGGAATGCTAGATAGGAAAAAGGATTTTACTTTTCTTTTATACTTTTCTGGGTTGATTGATTGATCTTCTGTGAATGTATGTAATGTTAAAAATGTATTTATACCGCAACTAAGAAGTCTGCGTGCCACAACTAAAGATCCCGCATGCTACAACAAAGATCCCACATGGGGCAACTAAGACCCGGCACAGCCAAAATAAATAAACACATAAAAATAAATCTTTTAAAAAAAGTATTTATAGAGTATTTAATGTATTTAAAAATACTAACATTTAAAACAAAAGTTATATTTGTGCACAATTTTTTTTTTTTTTTTTCTGTACGCGGGCCTCTCACCATTGTGGCCTTTCCCATTGTGGAGTACAGGCTCTGGATGCTCAGGCTCAGCGGCCATGGCTCACGAGCCTAGCCGCTCGGCGGCATGTGGGATCTTCCTGGACCAGGGCACGAACCCATGTCCCCTGCATCGGCAGGTGGACTCTCAACCACTGCGCCACCAGGGAAGCCCTGTGCACAATTTTTTGAAACGAGTAAAACAAATGTCCACACATGTATCATGTGAAGTTTATCAATTATAAAATTAATATTCAAAATAAATTTATTACATTTGAAAAGCATTTGAAGGCTAGATTTTGTTTCATTCTACATAAATTCATAAGATTTCATAATAATTTTTGAGAAATGATAAGCAAACAAATTAAACATTACTTCTAGTTTAAATAATAATTTCAAAAGAAAAATTATATAACATTGTGTCAAAATTTTATAGCAAGATTTAATATTTGATTTGAGATGTGACATTTTAATATGTTTATATGATAATACAAAGGATCTCCAAAGGTAACAATGCCTAGAGCACAAGAGGCTCTTAAGATGACTTGGGTAGCATCAACTCCAAACTATATATAAAAAAATATATATAGGACTTCCTTGGTGACGCAGTAGTTAAGAATCCGCCTGCCAACGCAGGGGACACAGGTTCGAGCCCTGGTCCAGGAAAATCCCACATGCCACGGAGCAACTAAGCCCATGCGCCACAACTACGGAGCCTGCATGCCACAACTACAGAAGCCCGCGTGACAAGAGAAGCCACCTCAATGAGAAATCCGCACACTGCAACGAAGAGTAGCCGCAACTAGAGAAAGCCTACACGCAGTAACAAAGACCCAATGCAGCCAAAAATAAATAAATTAATTAATTTTTTAAAAATCACCCAATTTCTGTTAGGATTCCCTCACCAGTAATGTTATATATAATATATATATATATATATAAAATATAAATTATATCTAAATTTGCCTGTGATATTTGATAGAGGACCATTTGATGTGAAATAAGGAATGACAAACTTGTTATGAGAGAAAATTGTTGAAAGGAATTCACTACTTTCTGAATAGACAGTCTATGCTTTCACTTTCCTGCCTCTACCTATCTACTCCTCACTATTGTCCTCCCTCCTTACCTTGGCTTTGGAACCCAGGCCATCCTGGGCAAGAGACCATTGTTTCTAGAAAGCAGCAGTATGTCTGCTGGTGAGCCATGTAAGGTTTACTTTTCTTTCCACCTTCCTCAACAAGAAAGATACTTTTTTCAAAAGGTGAAATTTATGGTGAGTTCTACCTCAGTAAAAAAAAAAAAGGAGGATAATTTTCATGCTGGAACAGGAAGAACAAACATAGGTAAGAAATTTGAAATACTACTGAGGAGAGCTTATATGAGATATACCACAAATCAAGATTTCTAATCCCAATACTGAAAGGTAATGAAAGAAATAGCTAATATGATTGCAAACCACAAATAGAAATATTATAAAAATTATTGAAAGCAGGAAACGTGTCGGAAGGTGACATGTACTGATTTTCAAGTGTGAAAAAGGGCTTCTTTTGAAGATGGAGGATTGACCATACCTGCTTAGTTTAAAATAGCTGCCTATCTAGAGAGTAAGATTGGGGAGTAGAGCAGGTTTTGTTTTGTTTTGTTTTTTCATTATAAATATTCGGTACTACTTTTAAATTACATCTATATAATACATAAATTTTACTCTCCAAAAAAGTATTTCATGTGGAAAAAAAATGAGACCTTAAAAATTATGGTCTTGGACTTCCCTGGTGGCGCAGTGGTTGAGAGTCCGCCTGCCGATGCAGGGGACATGGGTTTGTGCCCCGGTCCAGGAGGATCCCGCATGCCGCGGAGCGGCTGGGTCCGCGAGCCATGGCCGCTGAGCCTGCGCCTCCGGAGCCTGTGCTCCACAAAGGAAGAGGCCACAACAGTGAAAGGCCCGCGTACCGCAAAAAAAAAAAAAAAAAAAATTATGGTCTTAAAATCTTCAATGATCCCTGGAAGATTTTGGGTGGATTATTAAAAAATGTTTTATGAACACTTACAGGAATTGATGCTAAGTATCAACTTAGGGCAAGTTCGTTCATTCAACAAATATTTATTGTGTACCTACTAGATCGCAGTCACTGTGCAAGGCACTAGGAATGAAGCAGAAAACAAAACAGGCACATTTCTGCCCCTTGTGGAACTCTAGCGAGGAAAACAAATAATATCAAAAATTACAGCATAATTGCAACTTGTGGTAAGTGCTATGAAAGAAAACACTGGGATTCATGTGAGAACATAAATAGAGGAACTAGACTCATTGCAGAAGGGGGCAGTGCTAGAGAAATCCTCTGTGAACAAGCAGCATGTAATCTGAGCGCTGGAGATGAATAGAATGTAGGAAGTATTGCTACAGAGACAATCTGAAAACCACGTGTGAAAAAGGCATGAGTCAGCAATAAACTTGGCAGGCTAGAGGAACAGAGAAAAAGCTGAGGTGGCTGGAATGGTAAACAGGAGGCACAGTGCAAGAATGAGACTACCCAGGTAACCCGGGGCCATATCACGCAGGCACCTAAGTAATGCTGTTTTCTTTTATGACGTGATTACTAGACAGGCAGATTAAAGAAATCCAAGGGCATGCTAAATTTTTTAAAATAAATTTATTTACTTTTTATTTATTTTTGGCTGAGTTGGGTCTTCGTTGCTGCACACAGCTTTCTCTAGTTGCAGTGAGCGCGGGCTACTCTTTGCTGCGGTGCTCAGGCTTCTCATTGCGGTGGCTTCTCTTCTTGCAGAGTACAGGCTCTAGGCGCGCGGGCTTCAGTAGTTGCAGCACGCAGGCTCAGTAGTTGTGGCTCACAGGCTCTAGAGTGCAGGCTCAGTAGTTGTGGCGCACAGGCTTAGTTGCTCCGCGGCATGTGGGATCCTCCCGGACCAGGGCTCGAATCCGTGTCCCCAGCATTGTCAGGAGGATTGTCAACCACTGCGCCACCAAGGAAGCCCCAACGACATGCTAAATTTGTTTTCAGCAAGACAGCTGATCAAAACGCTTGGGATGGGGCTTCCCTGGTTGTAAATGGAAATGTACTTTCCATTTACAGTTATTTAACCTTCTTGTTTCTTGTAGCTTATTCGCTCCTCAGGTCCTTTGCGTTAGCTGTTCCTCTTGCCTGAAATGTTACACTTCAGTCTTCTTGTGGTTACTGCCTTCTAACGCTGTCTGCCTCCTTCCTCGTTACTTCCTAGCCTGTTGCCCTGTTTCGCTTTCCTCATGCACTTAAATAAAATTATCTAAATTGTTTGTTTATATCTGTCTCATCAACTAGAACATAAATTCAGCGAGGCTATGGATCTGATCTGTTTTGTTCACTGCTCTATCCCCAATCAGTACCCAGAACACAGTAGACCTTCAAGAAATATTTGTTTATTTGAATCAGACGAGGTGTAGAAATGTATGCTCAATGATACTACACATAGCTATAGTTTTAGCTCATTGAACAACTTTGCCCAAATAATATTTATTAGTGTATAAAGGTTAACCTGAAGGGAGATCTCTAGATGGCTGACACAAATCTGTCTGGTATTGTCAAACAGTTAAAAGTCAATAAAAAAAAAAAAAAAAAAAAGTCAATGATTTGTGTAGACAGAGATGATGTAACCATCCAAATTTCTGATGACACAAAGCTGGCAGTATTGGTGGCTGATATATTGGAGGACAGGATTCAGATTCAAAAGCACCTGAAAGTCCATCAAAAATAGAATAGATAAAAAAAAATAGAATAGATAATTGTGTATAGTATTCATACAATGAACTACTGTACCACAATGAAAATGAGTGAACTATTGCTATCTGTAATATGGAAAACTTCACAAAAATAATATTGAGGGAAATAAACCAGACACGTAAAGAAGAGTATACACTGCGTTATTTTATTTCTATATATTTCAAAACCAGGGAAAACTATTCTGTGGGGTTAAAAGTTAGGACTGTGGTTCTCTTGAGGAAGGAGGAAGGGGGCAATGTTTGGGAGGGGGCATGAAGAAGGCTTTTGAGCTGCTGCTAGTGTCTGTTTCTTGACCTGGGTGGTGGTTATATGAATGTGTTTATTCTGCAATAATTTTTTTTTTTTTTTGGCCATGGCACGCAGCTTGCAGGATTTTAGTTCCCCAGCCAGGGATTGAACCCGGGACCACCGCCGAGAAAGTGCAGAGTCCTAACCACTGGACCACCAGGGAATTCCCCTATTTTGCAATAATTCATTGATCTGTGCACTTATGATTTGTACATTTTTATATGTGTAATATACATCAATTTTAAAGTTAAGCATAAAAGAGACCTGAGAGATGTATTTAATTAAAAGCTCAATGTGTAGTTCCTGATTTTGAATGAAAGAATTTTAATCTGTTGCCACTTAGAATTATAATTGCTATTGATTTTCAGTAAATTATCTTTACTATGTTTAAGTAGTTTCCTTTGACCTCTTGTTTCACAGAGGTTTTATTAGAACAGCTGTTGAATAGGCTGTAATACTTATTGCTGCAGGGATGTGGGGTGAAGGGTATTTTCATGTAGCTGATATCGAAATAAAAAGTATTACAGCCTTTTTCAAAAGCAACTGCTAGCAACAGCTATTATTTAAAAAATGTGATCCAGTAATCTCAGTTCTGGGGATCTATCCTACTCAAATAAAACCACTAGTTTCAATAAAACTATTGAAATAAAACAATACATACATATAAAACAATACATATGTATCCTATATATATGTACAAGGATATTTATTGGAGCAGTGTTTTAAGTGGCAACACACACACACACACATTATAAATACTATGCATGCCATCAATAGGGGAATGGTTTCAAAAAATATACTATACCCACATTTTGAAACATCCATTAAAAGGAATAAGTTTGTACTCTGCCAGTTGATTTAGAGGAGTTTTAGATGAGAAATTGTTTTAAGTAAAAGTAAGAGGGAAAAAGTAGTCACTTTTTTTATATGACAAAAAAAATCTATATTGAATATGTGTACATTTGTATTTGTCTATATATGACCATATGAGAATGGAGAAAAATGTTAACAACTAGGTTGATAAAATGGTTACTGGAGGGGCAGGAACTGATGGGGTGATAGAGGAGGGGGCAAGAGGGAGTCAAGGGAAAAAAGAAAAATAAAATAAGAACCAAAGGATTTTTTGCAAAGCTCTATATGAGCCAGTAGTCTCATAACACAGGTGAAAAATCAAATGCAGTCATAGGGACATTAACAGATTGCATTGTGTCCAAATCAAAGGACATAATAATCACAGTGTACTTTATGCTGTCCAGCATATCTGTTTCCGACACAACACTAAAAATAAAACAAATATTCCCCTCCCCCACAAAAGAAACAGTTGTGTTTTTTTTTAAATTTATTTATTTAATTTATTTATTTTTGGCTGTGTTGCTGTGCGCAGGCTTTCTCTAGTTGCGCCGAGCGGGGGCTACTCTTCGTTGCAGTGCACAGGCTTCTTATTGCGGTGGCTTCTCTTGTTGTGGAGCATGGGCTCTAGGCGCGCAGGCTTCAGTAGTTGCAGCACGTGGGCTCAGTAGTTGTGTCACATGGGCTTAGTTGCTCCGCAGCATGTGGGATCTTCCCGGACCAGGGCTTGAACCCATGTCCTCTGCATTGGCAGGCGGATTCTTAACCACTGCACCACTGGGGAAGCCCCAAGAAATAGTTTTTCTTGTTATAAGATGATTGGTTAAGAATCAGGCAAACCTAGGTTCCAATTTCTTTTCAGCCACTTGCTTAGCTATGTGACCTTGGGCAAATTATTTAGTTCCTCTGTGCCCTAGTTCCTTCATCTGTACAATGGGGATAATTATAGTTCCCGTCTCTCAGGGTTATTTAGGATAATTATATATGCATGCCAGGACCTGGCATCTAGATAAAACTCAATAAAAGTAATTAATGTCATTATTAAAGTAAATATTTACTTTGAAAATTAGAATTTATACATAAGTAAGAAAGTAAAAATATAACCATAATTTACTCTTGTAAATAGTTTACTATTGTAAACTTTGGGTAGTTTATGCATTTACTCAACACTATCTGAAAAATCATCCTGAGACCTGGTGATAGCTTAGGACAAATTAGCAGCCACCAAATGTGTAAAGGGCTGTTGTATGGAAGAGGGGTAGACATATTCTGTGAGGCTCCAAATAACCACAGCAAGAGGCAAGGGTTACAATGAGAGCTGTCCAGCAACGGAACGGGCTGCCCAACACCATAGGCAGCTCCTTGTTACAACAAAAATTGGAATCTTAACTGGTGATCATTTGTCAGAAAAGTGATGGATGAAATGTCTACGTTGGAAGAGAGATCAAGCTAAAAGTCTTCTAAAACTCTTCCTAACTCTAACATTTTATGACCTAGAAATACTTGCTGGATATATACATATGATTCACAGCCCACATAAGATAATTTGTGTGGTTCTTACTGTAATACTGGGTGGTAAGAGCAGTTCCAAATTTATCCCATGAAAGTTAATCGGAAATTCCTAGCACAGGCCAGGTAGGACCTCTCCCTCATACAAAATTGAGGACATACAATTCCACCAATTAATCCCATTCAATATGCAAAAAGAATTCAAAGGGAGGGGCGGGCCTGGTAAGAGTTTACATCTTATCTTCAGGTACCATTTTTCTGCTTTCTTAATACTTGGGATCTCTTCCTGGGAAAAAATTCTGACCTGGCAAAAATTCATAGTAATTACTTAGGGGAAAGGAAAAAGAAGAAACAAACAAAAACTACATTAATGTACTTGGAAAAAAAAAAATCTAAGAACGTGGTGCTAGTAGGAGAGAAGACTAAATGTCTCTATATGACCCACCCAAGTGCTTTTGATGTCTGACCAATTATTATCTTATTATTCTTCCTGCTATAGATACAGCTGCAATTTATGTAACAGGATGTTTAAAAAGATTAAAGAGAAACTGTAGTAGGGTTCTAAGGTGATAAGAGTCCCTAGAATATGTATTTATGGACGTTTAGAATATAAGTTCCTGTACATTCTTAGAATAAACCATCTATTTGTTTTTCTTTTTTTAAAGAAACAAGTAAAATTTGTATTTCAATATGGCTGCTTCCTGCCCACAAGTGATATAGAAATAATAGAGCAAAGAGAGCAAACAAATAATACAGCAAAGAGAGGATGGTGGTGGTTCAATCTGTGATCTGTCCTGGTTTTTAATCAGCTTTGACTTTTGGGTCCAAAATATTTTATCCGTATATTAGATAAGTATTTTTATTTTTAAAAAAATATTTATTTATTTAATATTTATTTATTTTGGCTGTGCTGGGTCTTAGTTGCAGCATGCATGGGGGATCTATTTCCCTGACCAGGGATCGAACCCCAGGCACCCTGCATTGGGGGCATGGGGTCCTACCCACTGGACCACCAGGGAAGTCCCTAGATAAGTATTTTTAATTCATCTGAATTAAATCTGTTCATCAGAAAATGGGTTATTCTGGGACTTACCTGGTGGTTTAGTGGTTAAGACTCCACGCTCTCACTGCAGGGGGGCACGGGTTCGATTCCTGGTTGGGAAATAAGATCCTGCATGCCGCACAGAACGGCCAAAAAAAAAAAAAAAAAAGATTATCCTATTGTTCAAGCAGGAGAGTTGTGTGGAATTTTTGACTCTAATGACTCAATGTGAAGATGAAAGTTAAAGAAACAATTTTTGGTAGAGACATTTGTGAAATAGAAGTTGAGATGAGTCAAACTGACTTTCTGTTAGAAGAATGTTACATAGGTGCCTCAAACAGAGAGAATGACTCACTGGTATTCAAGACTCTGCTGTGTGAGCTCTCCCTTATCTTACAACATAAATTGGCACTGGGCAGGCACCCAATAGAAGGGCTTAGGGGCATGTTCTCAGAATTTCTGAAAGTAGTCCTGTGTAAATTGCCTGTTAATTTCAACTCTTTCTCCTAGCAACCTAGGTCAATACCTAGTGTGGGCTTGCACACTCTCTCCCTCTGTATGTGTGTATGTATTTACTTATTTATCTTTTTTTTTCCTGAACTTTTTTCTGTTTGCGAATAAGTTGTAGACATGATACCATTTTCCCCTAAGTAATGCAGTGTGTATTTCCTAAAAACAAGGACAATCTCTTTTATAACTACAGTGCAATTATGAAAATTAAGAAGTCAATACTGATTTAATAATATGATGTAATCTACAGACCTCATTCAAATTTTGTTCAATTGTTCCAATAATACCCATTACAGTAAAAGAAAAATCCAGATCATACATTGCATTCAGTTGTATCTTTAATCTCCTTCAATCTGGAAGAAATTTTCCACACTGTTTTTCATGACCTTGACATACTTGAAGAGTTACATGCCAGTTGTTTTGTAGAGTGTTCCTCAATTTGGGTTGTCTGATGTTTCCTCATGATTAGCTTCAGGTTATGCATTCTAAGCAGGAATACCTCAGAAGTGATGCGATCACAGTACATAATATTAGGAGTTGAATTGTTCCATTTCTACTGAAGTTAACTTTAATGACTTGTTAAGGTAGAAACTGCTAGATTTCTCTATTTTAAAATTACTATTTTTCCCTTTATAGTTAAGTATCTTGTAGGGAGATACTTTGAGGTTACTTAAATATCTTGTTTCTCATCAAAATTTACCCACTAGTTTTAGCATCCGCTGATGAGTCTTGCCTGAGTCAATTATTACTATGATGATTGCCAAATGGTGATTTTTTTATAAATTTATCATTCCTTGTATATTTTTTAGTTGGCATTCTATAGTAAGGAAAAATGTTCTCTTCTACATGATTTGTTTGGCAATTTATTTACGCCATTATGATGCATAGATTCTTATTTTATTCAGTGGGTTATATACAATCTGTTATTGACACTATTTTGATGCTAAAATTGTCCCTGATTTGGATAGTGGGAGTCCCTTCAAACTGTCCTTTTGACATGTCTCCAAAATTCTTTAAGCTTCCTGACTTTATGACACAAGATATTCCAGGCTTTTCTTGTATTTTCCTAGCACGAGTCCTGAAGTAAGCCACTTACCTAAGAAGCCCTGGTTTCTTTAGCGGAGAATAGTATTTAGAAAAGTTCAGGTTCTAGGTGTGCTAATTTGTACTGGTGTTTCATTGCTTGTAGGCTCTCTCAGAGGACAGGCTCAGGCTCGCTTCCTTGCTCTCTCTCTCTCACACACACACACACACGCACATGCACACACACATGCACACGCACACACGCACACACTTATAAAGCATTGTGCTCATATTGATATTTCCAGTTCCACTCCAGCATTGCAGGGCTCATTTTAGCATTCCCCCTTTCCATATTACAGCTCACTTCTCTGGCAGTGAGAAATCTGTGGAACCAGTCTTGACTATGCCACTTAGACACACCTACATGCACTTTCCTGACTCTGATTCACTTTGGTCCAATCTCCTGCCATCCTAAAACCAACCTGTAAGTACACACTGATGACAGGCCCCACAGCACCTGAAGCCACTGATGTCTGTGCTTTGTAGCCAATGATCATTGAGGTGGGATACTGCCCCTCCTTCTTTTGGGGCCCTGATCCTGGCCATTTCAGTCTGTTACAATAGAAATTCCAACGGGCAGAAGCACTCTTCACCTCCAATTTCTTCCATACAGTGACACAGCCGATCTGAAGGGGCTACTTTAAGGTCCTGATGGCTCACAGAGATTTTATGGAAATGACTCTTTTTTTAAATAAAGGGTTTTACATGCACTTTATCTTAGGTCCCTTTCCCTAAGATTCAAACATGATTCTGGTCTGTGCCCAGAATCACTCCTCTCGCCCAACCCTGCCTTTTGGTCCTCTCTTCCCTTAGGATGAACTCGTTCTTAATCCTTCACATACATGGAACCTTAGCAGCCAGGTCCTCCAAACATGTCTGAGTACCAGAATGCGTCAGCTTAAATTCTCAAAACACCTCATCACATTTGTTATTCTCTTAAATTATTTGCATCAATAGTTCAGAAACTCTCTTGAAGGCAGAAGACTATACCACAGAAGCAGCACAGAAATGAAAGGGCTGCAATCCTATCCCAAGGATCTCATCCAAGGAAAAGAACTCCTTTGTGATTCTCCTGGCTGGTGGAGACAGAGGGGAACCTGGAGAGCTTAAAGTGTGAAGACTGCCCTGAGCCACATTTAATCACAACGACACTATTGTCCGGCATGCCTCTTGGAATACCATCATCAGGAAGTGGATGTTAAGTTGTATTTCCAAAGGCGCTAATGGACACCTAATCTATCATTCCTTCATTGCTCTTGTTTCCAGCTGCAGGCCTCCGAAGGAGGACTGGCCAGGTTAGCAGAGTCTGTGGCTATGAGACTGAAGGGTATTAACTAATTTGTGCATAGAGTAAGCCCAAGTGTAATGACCTCAATGTCATTAATATTCTCTATTGAGTAAACTGGTCACAGACAGGTTACATTTGAACATTTCATTGCTAAATGGGTATTTAATAACATGCGGTTACTTTGAGTTGAGATAAAATCTCCTGATTACATGAAAAATGTACATGCAAGGTAGATAATTCTGAATTAAAGCCAGAATATATTAAATCTTCAGTATAGGCTCTTTACCATGAATAATGAAATTATTTTCTTTACTAGAATGTAAGCTTCATGAGGGCAGGGAGCTTTGTTTTGCTCATTGCCCTATTCTGAGTATGAGTACGCCTGACTTATAGTTGGAGCTCAGTAAATATTTGCTGAACAAATAAAAATGTTTGGTGGCATCATAGAAGAAAGTTTTAAATTATTAAACTAAACCTGACTGGGGGAAATGGGAATTACATGCCCCTTTTAAAGACATTAGAAATCATTTAAAGACAGCAACAACAACAAAATACCATGCTGATGAGACATGTCTGTGGGATGAATTCCCTTTATAAACAGTTTAAGAGCTTTAGTTTAGATTTTACATTGTTTCTGTGATTTTAAGATTTGCTCTTGAAAGGTTTGTATATGTGTGTGCATCTGTGTTCCAACAGTTATTGGCTGGACAATTTTAAGAAAAAAGAGGCATATTTGCTACTCACGGTGGTGAGGAGACTTAAATAGGGATCACACTTAGAGGGCCCATGTGCCCACCTGGACTATCCTGTGAGAGCTATCTGAAGCATTTGGGTTGTTTGGACTGAATAACTCAGACTCAGAGAATGAGCTACTGGGAGCAGCAAGAGAAAGCTCCTGGGATGAGACCGATTCCTGGGTACTGGCTAGAGCTTCCCAAAGTAAGCGGACAGCCACACAGCAGAGGTTAGGAAACGGCATGGTTCTCAGACCTGAGGGTATGGTAGAAAGATTATAGGACTTCCCTGGTGGTGCAGTGGTTAAGCATCTGCCTGCCAATGCCAGCGACACAGGTTCGATCCCTAGTCCAGGAAAATCCCACATGGTGCGGAACAACTAAGCCCGTGCGCCACAACAACTGAAGGCTGCGAGCCTAGAGCCTGTGCTCTGCAACAAGAGAAGCCACCGCAATGAGAAGGCCATGCACCGCAATGAAGAGTAGACCCCACTCGCTGCAAACAGAGAAAGCCCACATGCAGCAACGAAGACCCAACACAGCCAAAAAAAAGAGAAAGATTAGACTGGTTATCTACATGTCAATCATCTAGGATAGATATAATGTCTCGTTAGCTTTCCTGGGACTATCAGAAAGGTCATTTAGCAGCATTACTATTGATACCCTAAAACTAGGATGTACAAAACATATATAACTATCAATTAATATCACTAATCCCATTTCATTCTCTAACCCCTGACTTTCTCTATGGTGGTGGTGGGGTCAGGACACTTAATTACGCTGGCCTCCCTTCTACAGTTTTTTGTGGGTTCACCAGGCTGAAACCATTGTGACATGAGAGATTTGAGAGAGAAATATGGAGTTCACTCTGGAAGCAGCAAGTCTATGTGGCGATGAGCCTAAGTTTCTAATTAATGAGATTAAATGGAAGTCTTCATGGGACCTCCATGAAGGCAGCTTAAATAGAACTCCTAACTATCACAGATTTCGAGTTCAGTTAAAAATATTTTTTCTTCCTACACTGCAGTTTCTTTAAGTTACTCCAACCAATCACTAAGTCTAATAGACCTATACTACCTAGGGTAGTGGAGGTGTGGAGAATAAAGGGATGAAACTGTAAAGAGAAGTGCGCCCTGCCTCACTTTTACTCATATGCTGCGCCCATCATAGGGAACAACGTCCTACAAAGAGAACTGTGTCCAGGAGTTGGGGCAGTGATCTGCATTGAGTGGTGACCCATGATGGAGCAAATGGCTGGTGAAGAGCCTAGGATGCCGTGGGGACCTGGGAAGAGCACGTTACTTCCAACTAGGAGGAGGAGGACAACTCAGAGGGACATTAACCAGTACCCCTCTCCTTCTTTCTCCACTTACACTAGAGTAAGGAGAGGGACGGGATAATTCTAACAATAATTGCGCTAACCGCTGTTCTTTTGGTGGGCGTTTAAATCATATAGGCAATATGACTAGCTATTACTTTGGTAAGATGTCATTAGGGGGTGGAAGATGATTATTTGTTCTTCAACAGCCTTCCCTCAGCCTAAAAGAGCTTTGCACATCATTATTGTTAACAGAGCATATGAGGCTTTAGCTAAAATAATCATATTTTACAAACTGAAAAATCTCTGATCTTCGTGATCTGAGGAGTAAAGAACTTCTGAGATAAAATGTGTAAAATCTGGACTAGCTGAGATAATTTGACATATGGTTGCCACAACTAGAGCACGTAGGCAAACTCATGGACCTGTAATTACTTTCATACTCTTGAAATAGTTATTACTTTTGGCCTCTCCTAGATTAGAGGCTCATTAATGAAGGATTAGGTTCATTTTTCTCTCTCTTAAAGGTTAAAAAGTAAGGTTTAAATCAGGGGAGGGGTTAGAGTGACTATCGCTTTTCAGTTCTGAGTGGTCTTTATAGGCAATTTGAGAATCTATAGTGGGATCCATACAGGCACAAGGGAGTGGGAAAGTTCCTGCTACTTTTTTCCTTTCACTTTTTAATAATTAAAAATGATTCAGGAGGTTATTTGCTAAGTGAAGATCAACCTTGCTGAAATTCGTTCCCAACTTTTCCTAGAGCTAGATAAATGCTCAACTGCTGAACACAGTAATTTCTAATTGACTCTCCTATTATTAAAGATCAAGTTGCAAAATATTCTGAGAGGTGAACTAAGCTGTATCCATACTCTCCTATGATGGAGGCCAGCAAAGGTGAACTAGGACCCTCTGCTTTAAGAGTGAAGGCCATATTCCACTCTCCAATGTTTCTATTGTTTCAGCCTAGTGAACTTTTACCCACAAAAGTCTTTCTTTGAACACTCTGATCAAAAACAAGGTCTTTAAAATTTTTTTTAGATTGTTTACTTACAGTTAAACCTTTAGACAGGAGGCCAGCTCCCAGTGGTCAGTTTCAAATAGGTTAACTTTGGACTGAAGAGGTTTTTTAAATATTAATTAATTAATTTTTGGCTGCGTTGGGTCTTCGTTGCTGTGTGCGAGCTTTCTCTAGTTGCGGTGAGCGGGGGCTACTCTTCATTGCTGTGCACGGGCTTCTCATTGCAGTGGCTTCTCTTGTTGCGGAGCATGGGCTCTAGGCTCACGGGCTTCAGTAGTTGTGGCTCGTGGGCCTAGTTGCTCCGTGGCATGTGGGATCTTCCCAGACCAGGGCTCGAACCCATGTCCCCTGCATTGGCAGGCGGATTCTTAACCACTGCGCCACCAGGGAAGCCCTGAAGAGATTTTTTTTAGAAAACTCTGTGACTTTCAAATGATGCCAGTATACATGACTTCACCTGCTCTCCTGAAGTATTTCTTCTCTCCCAAGGTACACCTCAGGGCAGTACTGTGGGTTTAAGAGAAAAACGTGAATGGGTAATCTTTGTCCAGTACTGAAATGAGGAGTGCAGTTGATTAAGTTGTGACCCACAGATTTCGGTTGGAATGCTTAGGACTGCATTCTAAGTGGGAGGAGGGGAGAGGAGGGAAGGGAAGGGAACGTCAGTGCAGCCATGTTGGATGCCTCCATGTTCCTTTATACATATAGAGCCTTCTTGTGATTCTCACACGTATGTTTATATACTGCTGTTTCAGTATAGAGTCAAGGGTAAGCTTATAAAGGAAAAACAGTTACTGTCTTAAAAGGCTCATTCTTGTGCTTTAGAAATATTTCTTTCCTGGGCTTCCCTGAGAAAACTAATAAAGTTCAGATGCACATTTTGTCCAAGTAGTTCTTTAGCATTTGAGGAACCATTAGATAAGAAAAAAGATTTTGGTGGGGGTAGTTCCCTGGTGGTCCAGTGGTTAGGACTAGGCACTTTCACTGCCGTGGCCGGGGTTCAGTCCCTGGTGGGGGAACTAAGATCCTGCAACCCACATGGCATGGCCAAAAAAATAAAAAAGAGAGATTTTTCTGGTACAAAATGGGTGGTTGAACAGAGAGGAACCTTTGGAAAATTATGTTTGAAAATGATCATTTTGACTTCAAACTGCTGGTAAAATTGGTAGATTAATTGATTGATTTTTATAATGTCACACTTATAGGAAGGCAATGTTTCTAGAACTCCCAAGTATTTGGAACACAGTTCCGGGATTAGATATAAATGAGTAGATAGCCATCAAAAAGCACATGCACTTTGCTCCTTAGGAGTTTTAAGTGCCCTCATACTTCAATTCAATTGTGTATAAAATATAGGGATCAAGTATACAGACCAGAGATACTGATAGCAGAGTCTGTTCAGATGATCTAGAAGGCAGTGCAATCAGCTGGAGCTATTTAGCTCAGATAATAACTCTGGTAGTTATTAATAATGGTAAAGTTCCTACCATTTATTGAGTGCTTATTATGGTCTATTGGGCACTATTCTACATAGTAGCTACAGTGTTACTCCCAATTTATAGTTGAGAAAACTGAGACACAGATTAAGTAACTTAACACGTTGTAATTGACAGAAGCAAGTTCAAACCCACATCTGTCAGACTTTAAAACCTAAGTCTTACCTGTTTTTTTTTTTTTAAGTCTTACCTGTTTTGTTTTATGGCTACTGTATATTCTAATTCTAGTTTTTTCTTAATATATTTTCAAAAAAAGACAAATCTGTATTCCACATTGTCTGATAAAGAGCATAAAGAACTATGTAATATGTTTTAGGACATTATAAATCTAATATATATAAACTTGTTGGTATTTTAAAAGTAAGCTTCATATATCTAGAAATTTCAGTTATATGGAAGAGAAAGGACAATGCCTTCACTTGTTCATGTGTCGGTTCAAGGAAGGTTTGATTGCATATCTTTTATGTTTGTCTTAACCATTCCTTAAAGGACCCACTTAATGTAAGATTGCTTCACCTCTGGGGTGATTAACTCATTGAGGTTTGCATGAGACTTTTCCTAGTTTAGCACCCTTAAGTCCTGCACCCCAGGAAACCCTTCCCTCAGTCCTGGGAAAATCAGGATAGTTGGTCACTTTACCTTCACAATACATGTGGGTGCTTTAACGTTGCTTTTGGATGATGGTGATGATTATAAACAGGATCTGATAGGTTTGAGTCCTCTCTTGGGGAGACATAAGTTGTTGAGTTTCTTTTTCTCTGGAGCACCTCAAGTGATAGGGAAACATTTTCTTGAAACCTCATTTCATTTTTAGGTTTTTGTCACTTGTATACATTTCTTTTGCATCCTGAACTAAAAATCTATCTCAATGAAGCTTCCACTCACATCCCCATGTGATTACACGTTAAATATTTAAAGAAATCAATCATGCCCCCCAATCTTTCACCTTCAAACAACAATTGTCTCCTAATAATTCAACATTTCTCATATTCTTTTACCATAATGATTATTCTCTTCTGAATATAGTTCAGTTTTTTGTTTGTTCGTTTCATTTTGGTTTTTTTTTTTGTTTTTTTTGACCGCGCCAAGCGGCATGCGGGATCTTAGTTCCCTGACCAGGGATTGAACCCGTGCCCCCTACCCTGGAAGGGTGGAGTCTCAACCACTGGACCACCAGGCAAGTCCCTGAATACAGTTCAATTTGACCCTAAACCCTCTTATATTGTCTTTTCCAGAAAGCTAATCAGCAGAGTATGTCACCTCCTTTGTCTAGAATCTATGCTTCCTTTAATTCAGCTTAATATCTGAGTATTTTTCTTGGCAGTCATTAACTTAGGTTGAGTTCCTATCTATTAAAACTTCCAAGCATTTTTCTTATGTGCTTCTGCTATGCTATATTTCTTATCCCGTACACGCAGTTAATTTTTTCTAGCTCGAAGTAAAGCGCCTTACATTTTACTCTGTTAAATTTTCAGTCCCCTCCCCATTTTTCTAAAATCACCCATTCCCAGCTTTGATTTACAGGTTTGATGAGCATACTTTCATGTCAATAATAGAACTGTTAAAAGGACAAAGCCTTCACTGGGGATCCTTCCTTATTTTATATTAATCTATCAATTAGTCTTCAGTTTCAATAATTCAACCATTTGAAATTAATCGAATTTGTTAATAACAATACATCTTTGCTAACTTCACCCCATACAAAACCAATGTGGCAGGAGAGTGAAGTCAGCAACAATAGAAAACGCTCTGTGATGATGAAGTATTTGCTGCTTCTGACAAAACTGTGGAATTGCTTTCTAGACCGCGTGTTTTTCCACCAAAGAAGGCATTTCTCATTGTAATTTTCTGCTTTATTTACTGGGCTTGGCACTGAGTAAGTTTTGTTATTAAGGAAGACCAAATCTTGTCTTTTTGTTTTTAAACATATTTATTTATTTATTTATTTTTGGCTGCGTTGGGTCTTTGTTGCTGCGTGCACGCTTTCTCTAGTTGTGGTGAGCAGGGGCTACTCTTCATTGCAGTGCACGGGCTTCTCATTGCAGTGTCTTCTCTTGTTGTGGAGTACGGGCTGTAGGCGCGTGGGCTTCAGTAGTTGTGGCATGCGAGCTCAGTAGTTGTGGCTCGTGGGCTCTAGCGCGCAGGCTCAGTAGTTGTGGCACATGGGCTTAGTTGCTCCGTGGCATGTGGAGTCTTCCCGGACCAGGGCTCGAACCCGTGTCCCCTGAATAGGCAGGCGGATTCTTAACCACTGCACCACCAGGGAAGTCCAGGAAGACCAAATCTTCTCTTAAAGAACAAAGATTTACCCTTGTTAAGGGTGTTCCAAAAATATATCACAGATTTCTCAGGTAAGTCCACAAGAGGAGTTCCGAATAGGCTTAAGAAAACATATACCGTCTTCCAAATGTATTCCTCTAAAGGAGAGGACACGTCAGAAGGGTAAGTTTTGCTGTGTTTGTTAAGCCATCAAAGACAGTTTAACCTAGTAGTCAAATACATTAGCTTTGGCCTGGTTCAATGCCCAGTTCTACCACTTGCCAGTTGTTTGACTTTGGGCAAATATATCAACGCTTAGCATGGTGCCTGGCATCTAGTGAGAGCTATTAAAATATAAGTAACTACTATTTATTAAGCATCACTTTATGTTAGGTACTGCATGAAGTGCTTAATATGCTGTCTCATTTGTTTCCAAACAATTCTGTGTTGAGGACACTTTTGTTATCCCCAAATCACAAGTGAGAAAAATTGAAACAGAAAGATTACGAAATTTGCTTAATTTAATAATGGAAGAAAGGATATATACCAAGTCTCTCTGACTCCAGACCAGGATCCCAAACACAATTTTATCCTGCCAGTCCCTGAATATAGATTAAATGCTCACTAGGTCTTAATAACTTTAGGAGTATGAGTAGGAAGGATACTGACCACCAACCAGTCAGGGAGCTTCCAGGGACCCCAAAAGGTCCTCCACGGCATAGTTTTACTTTGATGACTCACCAGAGTGTAGTTCTGGTCCTCAGTCCTAGAGGCTTAGAAATTCAATCAATTAACACATAGATTGTGGATTCATCTCCCAGAGCAGACTCAAGCTTCCAGAAGCTGGTATTCAAAATCAGAGCAGCAGTTTATTCATAATGAAAATTATGAATAGAAATAGAAATAGAATAGCCAAGGGCTAAAACATTCATGTCCTGTGACCGGCACCTGAGAATCAGATTTTAAGAGTAGGCTGCTTGCAGAGCATGGAATCAGAAACAAGGGTGTCTGTTTTATGTATGAATGTTTGATAGAACCAAACTCATCCAACTCCAAAGCAGCAATTTACTTGCCTGTAGAATTGAACAGGCCAGTGTAACCTCTCACCTAAAAACACTTGGATAAACACTGCCAGCATTTGCTTCTTTTTTTAATTTTATTTATTTATTTTTGGCTGCATTGTGTCCTTGCTGCACGTGGGCTTTCTCCAGTTGCAGCGAGAGGCGGCTACTCTTCATTGTAGTGCACGGGCTTCTCATTGCAGTGGCCTCTCCTCCCTGCAGAGCACGGGCTTCAGGCACGCAGGCTTCAGTAGTTGTGGCACGGGGGCTCAGTAGTTGTGGCTCGTGGGCTCTAGAGCCCAGGCTCAGCAGTTGTGGCGCACGGGCTTAGTTGCTCCGTGGCATGTGGGATCTTCCCGGACCAAGGCTCGAACCCGTGTCCCCTGCAATGGCAGGCAGATTCTTAACAACTGTGCCACCAGGGAAGCCCCAGCATTTGCTTCTTAGACCTTTTCTTCCTGTTTTGAGGAATGACCAATTCTTTCCTGAATTTAGGTTATTTTTTTTTTAGGTTACAGCATAATTCTTCTTTTACTAAGATTTTGGTTGATTGATTGGATTGATTGATTGCCGCGCGGCTCCCTAACCAGGGATTGAAGCTAAGCCCTTGGTGGTGAAAGCGCCGGAGTCCTAACCACTGGACCACCAGGGAATCCCCAGATTTTGAACACCTATACTTTGATCCATTATGCATTGATTTGAAGGTTTAAATCTAAAAGGGCAACTTTAGTTCCAGGTTCTTAGGGGAAAGTCCTCTCACTGAGGCCCAAAAGTACTGACAGCGACAATAAGAGACAAGACCCCTCTGGCGGAAGCTGCCTTCTCCTTCCTGAGGGTTTTGCTGGTTGGATCTCTAGCTTCAGAAACAGACTGTTGCTATCCATTTCCGCCCATCTACTGAAAACTAAAAGGTACCAAAAACACTGTTCTGCAGCTACTGTAGAGAT